>NC_092755.1:21263504-22463504 GCF_047496795.1 Chiloscyllium punctatum
GAGGGTGTGTGTGAGAGAGAGAGAGAGAGAGGGGGGGTGTGGGAGAGAGAGGGAGTGGGGCGGGAGAGAGAGAGAGGGAGAGGCAAGAGAGAGAGAAGGAAGGGGGCGAGAGGGGTGAGGGGGTGAGAGAGAGAAGGTGGGGGCGAGAGAGAGAGGGGTGAGAGAGAGGGAGGGGTGAGAGAGAGGGGAATGGGGTGAGAGAGAGAGGGAGGGGGCAACAGATAGAGAGGGAGCATGCGTAAGAGAGGGAGAGAGGCCAGAGAGAGAGAGAGAGAGGGCCGATAGAGGGAGAGAGAGAGGGCCGAAAGAGGGCCGAGAGAGGGCCGAGAGAGGGCTGAGGGAGGGCCGAGAGAGGGCCGAGAGAGGGAGGGGACAGGTGAGAGAGAGAAGGAGGGAGGGGGCTGAGAGAGATAGTGAGAGAGAGAGAGGGCCAGAGAGAGAGAGAGCGAGGGCGAGAGGGCGAGAGAGTGAGAGGGCGCGCGAGAGAGAGAGAGAGAGAGAGGGCGAGAGAGAGAGGGGGGTGAGACAGAGAGAGAGAAGGGTTGAGAGAGAGAGAGAGGGGGTGAGAGAGAGAGGGAGAGAGGGATGGCGAGAGAGAGAGAGAGCGAGCGAGAGACAGAGAGGGAGAGAGGGCGAGAGACAGAGAGGGCGAGAGAGAGAGGGGGGTGAGACAGAGAGAGAGAAGGGTTGAGAGAGAGAGAGGGGGTGAGAGAGAGAGGGAGAGAGGGATGGCGAGAGAGAGAGAGAGAGCGAGCGAGAGACAGAGAGGGAGAGAGGGCGAGAGACAGAGAGGGTGAGAGAGAGAGAGAGAGAGAGAGAGAGAGAGAAAGAAAGAGAGAGAAAGAGAGAGGGAGAGAGAGGGCGCAAGAGAGAGGGGGGAGAGAGAGGGCGAGAGAGAGAGAGAGAGGGGGCGACAGAGGGCGAGAGAGTGGGCGAGAGAGAGAGAGAGGGTAGAGAGAGGGCGAGAGAGAGAGAGGGGGGCGAGAGAGGGGGCGAGAGAGAGAGAGAGAGGGGGGGCGAGAGAGAGAGAGTAAGAGAGAGAGAGAGAGGGCGAGAGAGAGAGAGAAAGGGGGGCGAGAGAGAGAGAGTAAGAGAGAGAGAGGGGGCGAGAGTGGGCGAGAGACAGAGAGACAGAGAGAGAGACAGGGCGAGAGAGAGAGAGAGAAAGAGGGCGAGAGAGAGAGAAAGAGAGAGAGAGAGGGCGAGAGAGAGAGACAGAGAGAGAGGAGGTGAGAGAGAGAGAGAGGGGGTGAGAGAGGGCGAGAGAGAGAGAGAGGGGCGAGAGAGGGGGCAAGAGAGAGGGGGGGGCGAGAGAGAGAGAGTAAGAGAGAGAGAGAGGGCGAGAGAGAGAGACAGAGAGAGAGAGTGTGAGAGAGAGAGAGAGAGAGGGTGAGAGAGTGAGAAAGAGAGAAGGAGGGAGGGGGCTGAGAGACAGAGAGAGAGAGGGCGAGAGAGAGAGAGAAAGAGGGCGAGAGAGAGAGAGAAAGAGAGAGAGAGGGCGAGAGAGAGAGACAGAGAGAGAGGGGGTGAGAGAGAGAGAGAGAGAGGGTGAGAGAGTGAGAAAGAGAGAAGGAGGGAGGGGGCTGAGAGACAGAGAGAGAGAGGGTGAAAGAGAGAGAGGACGAGAGAGAGGGGTGAGAGAGAGAAAGAGAGAGGGGGTGAGAGAGAGAGAGTGGGTGAGAGAGAAAGAGAGAGGGAAAGAGAGAGAGGGGGAGAGAGAGAGACTGGGCGAGAGAGAGAGAGAAGGAGGGAGGGGGCTGAGAGAGAGAAGGAGGGAGGGGGCTGAGAGAGAGAGAGAGAGGGCGAGAGAAGGCGAGAGAGAGAGGGCAAGAGAGAGAGAGAGGGGGGTGAGAGAGAGAGACAGAGACAGAGAGGGAGAGAGACAGAGAGAGAGACAGAGAGAGAGAGCGCGAAAGAGAGAGGGGGCGAAAGAGAGAGGGGGCGAAAGAGAGAGAAGGAGGGTGTGAGAGAGAAAGAGGGAGGGGGTCGAGAGAGAGAGAGGGTGCGAGAGAGAGAGGGGGCGAGAGAGAGAGAGGGGCGAGAGAGAGAGGGAAGGGGTGAGAGAGGTGGTGTGAGAGAGAGAGAGAGAGAGAGGGGTGTGGGAGAGAGAGGGAGTGGGGCGGGAGAGAGAGAGGGAGAGGCAAGAGGGAGAGAAGGAGGGGGGCGAGAGGGGGGAGAGGGTGAGAGAGAGAAGGTCGGTGCGACAGAGAGAGCGAGAGAGAGAGGGGTGAGAGAGAGGGAGGGGGTGAGAGAGAGGGGAATGGGGTGAGAGAGAGAGGGAGGGAGCATCAGATAGAGAGGGAGCATGCGTAAGAGAGGGAGGGGGTGAGAGAGAGAGAGAGGGCCGAGAGAGGGCCGAGAGAGGGCCGGGAGAGGGCCGAGAGAGGGAGTGGACAGGTGAGAGAGAGGAGGAGGGAGGGGACTGAGAGAGAGGAGGGAGGGGGCTGAGAGAGAGAGAGAGAGAGAGAGGGTGAGTGAGAGAGAGAAGGAGGGGGTTGGAGAGAAAGAGGGAGGCGGTCGAGAGAGAGACGGGGCGAGAGAGAGAGGGGGGCGAGAGAGTGGGGGGCGAGAGAGAGAGACAGAGAGAGACAGAGAGAGACAGAGACACAGAGAGAGAGAGAGAGAGGGGGGCGAGAGAGAGAGCGAGACAGAGAGAGAGACAGAGAGAGACAGAGAGAGAGGGAGACAGAGAGAGAGAGAGTGAAAGAGAGAGAGAGCAGGGGCGAGAGAGAGAGGGGGGGGAGAGAGGGCGAGAGAGAGAGAGAGAGAGAGGGGGCGAAAGAGAGAGAAGGAGGGGTTGAGAGAGAAAGAGGGAAAGGGTCGAGAGAGAGAGGGGGCGAGAGTGAGAGGGAGGGGTGAGAGAGGGAGAGAGAGAGAGAGGGGTGGGTGGGAGAGAGAGGAAGTGGGGCGGGAGAGAGAGAGAGGGAGGGGGAGAGAGAGATGGAGAGAGAGAGAGAGAGGGCCGATTGAGGGCAAGAGAGGGAGGGGATAGGTGAGAGAGAGAAGTAGGGAGGGGGCTGAGAGAGAGAAGGAGGGAGGGGGCTGAGAGAGAGAGAGAGAGAGAGGGCCAGAGAGGGCGAGAGAGAGAGAGAGAGAGAGGGCGAGAGAGAGAGAGACAGGGGGGCGAGAGAGGGCGAGAGAGAGAGAGGGGATGAGAGAGGGCGAGAGAGAGAGGGGGCGAGAGAGAGAGAGAGAGAGGGGCGAGAGAGAGAGAGAGGGGGTGCGAGAGAGAGAGAGGGGGGTGTGTGAGAGAGAGAGAGAGAAGGAGGGAGGGGGCTGAGAGAGAGATGGAGGGAGGGGGCTGAGAGACAGAGAGAGAGAGAGACTGGGCGAGAGAGAGAGAGGGGTGAGAGAGAGAGAGAGGGTGAAAGAGAGAGAGAGAGAGGGGGGGGGCGCGAGAGAGGGCGAGAGAGAGAGAGGGGGCGAGAGATGGCCAGAGAGTGGGCGAGAGAGTGGGCGAGAGAGAGAGAGAGGGCGAGAGAGAGAGAGGGGGCGAGAGAGGGCGAGAGAGAGAGAGAGAGAGGGGCGAGAGAGGGCGAGAGTGGGGGCGAGAGAGGGGGCGAGAGAGGGGGCGAGAGAGTGAGAGAGAGATGGAGGGCGAGAGAGAGAGAGAGGGGGCGAGAGAGGGCGAGAGAGAGAGAGAAGGAGGGGGTGGGAGAGAAAGAGGGAGGGGGTCGAGAGAGAGGGGGGCGAGAGAGAAAGAGGGGGCGAGAGAGTGAGAGAGAGAGAGGGGGGGCGAGAGAGAGAGAGAGGGGGGGCGAGAGAGGGCGAGAGAGAGAGAAGGAGGGGGTGGGAGAGAAAGAGGGAGGGGGTCAAGAGAGAGGGGGGCAAGAGAGAAAGAGGGGGCGAGAGAGAGAGACAGAGAGAGAGAGAGAGACAGAGAGAGAGAGAGAGAGAAAGAGCGAGACAGAGAGAGGGGGCGCGCGAGAGAGAGAGAGACAGAGAGAGAGACAGAGAGAGAGAGTGAGAGAGAGAGCGGGGGCGAGAGAGAGAGAGAGAGAGAGGGGGGAGAGAGGGCGAGAGAGAGAGAGAGGGGACGAAAGAGAGAGAAGGAGGGGGTGAGAGAGAAAGAGGGAGGGGGTCGAGAGAGAGAGGGGGCGAGAGAGAGGGGGGCGAGAGTCAGAGGGAGGGGGTGAGGGAGGGGGTGAGAGAGAGAGAGGGAGAGAGAGAGAGAGAGAGAGGGCGAGAGAGAGAGAGGGGGCGAGAGAGGGCGAGAGTGGGGGCGAGAGAAAGAGAGAGAGAGAGAGAGAGGGGTGCGAGAGAGAGAGAGAGGGGGCGCGAGAGAGAGAGAGAGAGGGGGCGATAGAGAGAGTAAGAGAGAGAGAGGGCGAGAGACAGAGAGACAGAGAGAGAGAGGGCGAGAGAGAGAGAGGGGGCGAGAGAGAGATAGAGAGAGGGGCCGAGAGAGAGAGAGAGAGGGGCGAGAGAGAGAGTAAGAGAGAGAGAGGGCGAGAGACAGAGAGACAGAGAGAGAGAGGGCGAGAGAGAGAGAGGGGGCGAGAGAGGAAGAGAGAGAGAGAGAGCGCGCGCGCGAGAGAGAGAGAGGGCGAGAGAGAGAGAGAGGGGGGTGAGAGAGAGAGAGAGAAGGAGGGAGGGGGCTGAGAGAGAGAAGGAGGGAGGAGGCTGAGAGACAGAGAGAGAGAGAGAGACAGGGCGAGAGAGAGAGAGAGAGAGGGGTGAGAGAGAGAGAGAGCGAGAGGGGGGGCGAGAGAAGGCGAGAGAGAGAGAGGGGGCGAGAGGGGGGGGGGGCGAGAGAGAGAGGGGGGCGAGAGAGAGAGAACATAGAACATAGAAGAATACAGCGCAGTACAGGCCCTTCGGCCCTCGATGTTGGGCCGATCAAAGCCCACCTAACCTACACTAACCCACTATCCTCCATATACCTATCCAATGCCCGCTTAAATACCCATAAAGAGGGAGAGTCCACCACTGCTACTGGCAGGGCATTCCATGAACTTACGACTCGCTGAGTGAAGAACCTACCCCTAACATCAGTCCTATATCTACCCCCCCCCCTTAATTTAAAGCTATGCCGCCTTGTAATAGCTGACTCCATACATGGAAAAAGGTTCTCACTGTCAACCCTATCTAACCCTCTAATCATCTTGTACATCTCTATCAAGTCACCCCTAAACCTTCTTTTCTCCAATGAAAACAACCCCATGTGCCTCAGCCTTTCCTCACAGGATCTTCCTACCATACCAGGCAACATCCTGGTAAACTTCCTCTGCACCCGTTCCAGTGCCTCCACATCCTTCCTATAGTATGGCGACCAAAACTGCACACAATATTCCAGATGAGGCCGCACCAGACTCTTATACAACTGCAGCATGACCTCAGGACTCCGGAACTCAATTCCTCTACCAATAAAAGCCTGTACGCCACATGCCTTCTTCACTGCACTATTTACCTGGGTGGCAACTTTCAGAGATCTGTGTACATAGACACCAAGATCCCTCTGCTCTTCCACACTACCAAGTATCCGACCATTAGCCCAGTACCCCATCTTTTTGTTACTCTTACCAAAGTGAATCACCTCACACTTAGCTACATTGAACTCCATTTGCCATCTTTCTGCCCAGCTCTGCAGCTTCTCTATATCCCGCTGTAACCTGCCACATCCTTCCTCACTGTCTACAACTCCTCCGACTTTCGTATCATCCGCAAACTTGCTCACCCAACCTTCTAACCCTTCCTCCAGGTCATTTATAAAAATGACAAACAGCAATGGTCACAAAACAGATCCTTGCGGAACACCGCTAGTGATGGCACTCCAAGATGAACCTTTGCCATCAACTACTACCCTCTGTCTTCTTCCAGCCAGCCAACTCCTAATCCAAACCTCCAACTCACCCTCAATGCCATATCTCTGTATTTTCTGCAGTAGCCTACCATGGGGGACCTTATCAAACGCCTTACTAAAATCCATATATACCACATCTACCGCTTTCCCCTCATCTAGCTCCTTAGTCACCTTCTCAAAGAATTCAATAAGGTTTGTGAGGCACGACCTGCCCTTCACAAAACCATGCTGACTATCCTTGATCACATTATTCTTATCCAGATGTGCATAAATCCTATCCCTTACAATTCTCTCTAAGACTTTGCCCACAACAGAAGTGAGACTCACTGGCCTATAGTTACTAGGATTATCCCTACTCCCCTTCTTGAACAAGGGAACCACGTTTGCTAGCCTCCAGTCCTCTGGCACTACTCCTGTCGACAAAGAGGACACAAAAATCAAGGCCAATGGCTCTGCAATCTCCTCCATTGCTTCCCAGAGAATCCTAGGATAAATGCCATCAGGCCCAGGGGACTTATCTATTTTCACCCTTGCCAGAATTTCCAACACCTCTTCTCTACATATCTCAAAGCCATCCATTCTACTTATTCGTGCCTCAGTATTCATATCGACAACAATGTCCTGTTCCTGAGTGAATACTGACGAAAAGTATTCATTCAGTGCCTCCCCAATCTCTTCAGCCTCCACACGCAACTTCCCATTACTATCCTTGATTGGACCTATTCCTACCCTAGTCATTCTTTTATTCCTAACAGTTCTGCTGCTGTTGTTGACCCACAGTGAGGCAGAAGTTGCAGGGTCAAGATGGCTGATTGTGTGGTTGTAATTTCCAGTGCACTGGTAGATGTAATGTAGTCCATCCAGTTTCATTCCTTTGTTGAGACTGTGCAGTGATTAATACAATGAGTGATTTGATGGGCCACTGTCAGGAATGCAACTTTTAAAAAAAGGTTTTGTGATTTACCCATGAAAGAAGTGAAACTATCATGGTATTCGAACAGATGAAAGACTCAACAGACAATCAAGGAATTTTTTAATGGATAATTTCACTTACATCACACTAAATCTTTTCTATAAATTCTGTGCCTCAGAATTGTGCCCTCCACAATCACCTGATGAAGGAGCGGCGCTCTGAAAGCTAGTGTGCTTCCAATTAAACCTGTTGGATTTTAACCTGGAGTTGTGTGATTCTTAACTGAGAATATGACAGCACTACTAACAGGGCTGCATGTAAACAGACTCAGTCCACTTAATCAATACATTCGGAAGGATTTCCTCCAAATTTGATGACACAATATTCGTCAAAACCGTCAGCTTCAACCTGCAATGTTGTTATTCACAAAAATTAAGGCTGACACAAAGCTCCCCACCCCACTGCAATGTGGTGACTGGGCCCGGCCCAGGAAGTTGAACTGGGACATTTGTGGACTGTGATCTCAAAGGAAGCGAGCAAACACAATTCTGACAGATTGGTCCTCAGAGATGAGTAGCAAGTTTGAGACAAGGCCGGTGGTATGCCTTCTTGCAATTAGCTTAATTGCATTTCTTATTTACAGTCGTGCTTTGCAAAGTATAAAGAACCGGTTTGTTTTCCGTGGTTGGGGAGTTTTATTCTAGTTGATCACAGTTGCTGCCTCTAGCTCCCCAAGTCAAATCATAGGATCGATAACAAAACAATAAACTGCAGGTGCTGGAGAGCTGAACCCCAGAAACAAAGTGCTGGAGAATCTCAGCAGTTCTGAAGGCATCGGTGAAGAGAAAAATAATGTTACATTTCAATTTCAGTGACTCTTTGTCTGAACGGACAAATGGTCATGAGACTTGGAGCTTACAATGTTTTATTCCCCTCAGAGATGCTGCTGGACCTGTGGTTCTCCAGCACTGTGCTTTCTATAGTGAACCTTATTTACAAAACAGATCGGAAAATACTAATCTCCAAAAGTGAAAGGTTCATTGCAAACATGAGCATAGTTTCCACACTTGAGTTACACAAGCACGTCTCAGTTTAAAAACAAGATTTAACTCACAATAATATTCTATCTCAAAATTAGCCAAGTTACACCAGTGATAAAGCTCATCCACCCAATTAGGCATTTCAGCACAACATCCTGCAGTGTTGCACACAGCCACCTTTACCAAAGAATGATCACATATCACAAAATTGAAGGCCAAGAGCATATCTCTTTAAAGGAGCTGAAATCAAACTCAATTTTGGAAGGATTTTTATTAAACCTGATTGAACATTCAAATCTCAGAGCATATCTTTGCATTTTTAAACAAGGTGTGTGGGAAACATCCCACATCTTGCTGAAGGTTCAGTTCAGTCTGATACATAGAGCCAAAGGTCAAGCAAACATCACACTTTCCATTTACTTCTACAAAGGGCTGACATCACATTTCTTCAGGATTTAAAGTATTTTATAAATTGTTTGTAAAATCATTTGTCATATTATAAAACTGGACAATAAATGTCATTGTATACAATAAGAGTGAAGCCTGTGACAGCAGATTTATCTTTGTAGGGCAGTGTGTATGCTTTCTAAATTCTGGGAGCACTTTGGGAGACTGCTCCCAGATGGTGATAGTGAGCATATCTGGAATGCACTGTTTAGATTTGAGAATCCATGGGAGACAATCTGTGGTTTCACTAATACTTGCCCTTACGTTGTTGGTCAGCAGTAAGCAATTCATAAAGTTACTTATGTATTGTTGTTGACTACCTGAATGGTATTCAAATCTGCCAGGTTGCCTTCAACAGTGTAAATGCATCTATTGTAAATATTTGGAATATTCCAGAACTGCCCAGTGCTTGGCAAATTCAGGGGGGACAAAAAATCACATTGAGTAATTTGAAATTAAAAATCCAAGAGGACGTAACCACTGAAGTATTCAATTCAAATAGTTAACTGGAGTGCTGACATTTAAAATACCTGTTATCCATAGGAATGGATGGACTGATAGAATTGGGACCAAATTCCTAGCTGGGATGTGAAATGGGCTTTGATAAAGTCACCTGCATTTACCAACAATAATTTGGCAAGCTCGGAAAGTTAAAAAAACAATACGAGCTTCATTGCTGCTCCAGTCGGGTCACAAGCTCTGTAAAAAATAAACAATGTTCAGGTTTATTGCATACACTCTGAAACACGTGTTCTTCTACAGATCCTGCAAGTTTCCCCAATGAGCAAAGCAAGTCAGGCAGCATCCGAGAAGCAGGAGAGTTGATGTTTCGGGCATAAGTCCTTCATCAGAAATCACAGGTTTCAGAAAGATTAATGGCATAGACTTATGCCAATACATATGTAGAAGGGTCAGATTAGAGACTAATTTCAGATTTGGTACCATTCAGTGCAACATTTCTGTGTGATATTTACATATGTACCTAAAAGAGAAGTTGTCTAAAATTACAAGCTCTAGAATGATTATAGAATTAAACCTGGAAATAAAGCTGGTGAACAAGAATGGCAAAGTGAAGTCCCATCAGTATCGCCTTGGGCAGTGTCAAGTAAGAATTTGAGAGCAGAGTTGCCACTTTGGTGTAACCTGCAGTCAGGCCAAATTGCAGCAAACATCTGTTCAATTTTATCTGCAAACTATTGAATGCAAAATCCTCCTTGCACAATAATGAGGCAGCATTTTATGATGTCATTTTAAAAATATATTATTTTCAAAGTTACTCACAATTAAGAGTGATCATTTGGTGCTGCCTGCATAACACAGTACGAAAAGGAATTTACAAAAAAAAAATTATAACCCAAATTCAGAGTCATTAATTCATTGATATTGCATGGGTCCAGCATTTATAAGTAATCAATTGTTAAAAATAAATACAAATACATTTACTAACTATATTGGAGTACAGTCAAGTTTCTTACTGAACAGTGACAGGATTGGACAGAGTCTGCATTAATTTAAGAGAGGGGAAGCATACTTAGCAAATCTATTGAAATAATCGACAGAGTCGAATATTAAAAAAGAAATTGCAGGACATTTAGAAAAGCTTATCATTAAACATGGTAGACTGGGTTTTGTGAAAGAGAAACTATATTTGACAAATTTGCGACAGTTCCTTGAGGAGATAACAAGCTGGGCTGATAAAGGGCAATCCAATGATGTTCTGTATTTGGATTTTAAAAATGTAAATGATGAGGTGCTACATAAAAGTTAATTGCACAATTTAGGAGCTCATGGTATCGGGGTAATGTATTAGCATGGACTGCGGATTGGTTAACCACACTGGCTGTCGCTGAGTCCTCACTTGGAGTACTGTATACAATGTTAGCTCCCATATTTAATAAAGGATAAACTAACATCGGAGACCATTCAAAAAAGATTCACTTAGTTGCTTTGAGGATAAAAGGGTTGACCCATCAAGAATAGATAAGCAGGGGTGATCTTTTGGAAACAAGATTCTGAGGAGCTTGACAGGGTAGATGTTGACTCGATCTTCTAGCACCAGTGAAGTCTCAAACCAGAGGACATTACATAAGGGAACATTCATTTTAGAAAAAGTAAAGATTTTTTACCCTCAGTGAATGACTAGAATTTTCTCATCCAAACAATTGTGAAAGTTAAATGTGGGAGGGGAATGGTTGGGTTACTCTTCGGAGGGTTGTTCTGGCTTCTTGGGCTGAAGGGCCTGTTTCTACATAGTAGGGAATCTGTGATTCTATCGCAATTTATTTTAAAAGAGGGCAGATAGATTTTTGAAATATTGAGCAGTTGAGGACTATGCGGATCAAGCATAAAAGAGGTGTTGAGGTCTGGGTTGGCCAAGCCATGATCTGATAGAATGGGGGGAACAAGCTGAAGGTGATGAATGCCCGACTCCTGCTCCGATTCCTTGAGGCTCCATTTCATGTTTTTTTTGTTTCCAAAGAAGACCGTGATACAATGTGCTAAAGATCTCAGATGTTGTGAAAAACAGTGAAAATGGGGTGTTTATGTACTGGTTCAGATGGGATTGATTCATCAATCACAGCGATACAGTCATGAGTAGGAAGGGAATTCCCTCCATGAATAAAGGAAATCTACTGCAGAGCTCACACAAAGGGAACCCTTAGTCGCAGGAAACTCTCCTATCACATTACCCAACATATCAGTTAAGCAGGACGCACTGCGCATGCTCTAGCCAATAAAGTTTCCTGCGGGTGATTGATGTCAGCACCGGACCAATGAAAGGACAGTGGGCGGAGCTGGAGGACCTAGGGGAGTTTGGTCCTCCAACCAATCAAATTAAATGAAGGGCGGAGCTAAACTAAACCATGTGATCACCCTCGCGCGCGGCGCAGAGTTGCTGTAATGAATGTTCGGGAAGTTATGGAGAGAAAGGATACGGGAAGGAAAGAAATAAACAGGGAAACGGGAGAAAAACTGTGTTGCTATGAGCGGAGAGGTTTTACAAACAAATTGTGCACGTCGGAAAACACAAATTTGAACGTGCCAGTCCCGTGTTTGCAGTAAATGGGGAATGGCCGCAGCGCGGCTCCAGGGCTGAGTGAGCGCCGCCGTCTGTATTCGGGACAACGATTCACTGGACACGTGCACCGCCGCCATCTTTGTAGGGGGCAAGGTGCAGCCAGGCGCATGTGCAGCCTTTCTCCAGTATAGAGTCATTGTGATCATAGCATCCAATACTGCTCTGAATCACCTCTGGGCTCCCTCATGACCACTTTGTCAATATATAGCCTCGTCAGTCTCGAAAGTAATTTATAGACAAAGGGTTTTTCACTGCGTTCCATCCCCTGACCATGTACTGCTCTATTATCAGATTACTTTATTCTTGAATATTTTTGACAGTCAAGAATTCTTTTTTCCAACAAGCAAGTGTATTTTCCTTCCAATTCTGACTATCTCATTCTGCACCATTTTCATTCCCTGTAATCCGTTTTGCCCTCCCTGAAACATTAACTGTGTTTCTACTTCCACAGATACCAGTGATTAATGCCAAAGCCCTTTTGCCTGTGGAGAGGGTGATGTTTGACTTTCTTGTACAGCTGCAGTTTGTGTGGTGAAGGTGCTCCTACAATGTGGTTGGATAAGAGACATTACAGAGTATTCATTCAGCAACAGTGATGATGATTTGAAAATAATGTCCAAATCAACAACTGTTTGTATTTCTATTATCATGCTTATAATTTCACAAAAATACTATTGAGAACTTTAGACATTAGGCCAGAGATGGAGATATTAGGTCAGGTGACCAAAAACATTGCCAAAAAGCAGGTTTTGAGGGATGTCTTAAAGGTGGAAAGCAGACCTGTGAGGTTTTGGCTGCGAATTTCAGATCAAGCTGCTTCAGCAACTGTAGAAACAGCCACACAGGTGAAGTAATGAATTAACAAATGGTTTGGAGTCTCGAAGAAAATGGGTTGTCGAGGTCTCAAAGTGTGTGTGGTGCAGGGAGCTAGGGATTACCACAGCCAGGAATTAAATCATGTGTGAGAATTTTAAATTGAGGGATATTGGCCAGCTGCTGGCAGGTAAGACTAGATTGGGTTGGGGTATCTGGTCGGCATGGACGGGTTGGACCGAAGGGTCTGTTTCCTTGCTGTACATCTCTATGGCTGTATGCTGTTGATTCTAATTAGGAGCCTTTTGATGAATCAACAAGCAGAGATTTAGACTTTCTTGAGATTACAGGGAGATTGAATGTTGGAAGCTGGCCCTGAGTGTGTTTGGAAAATGAAGTCTGGAGATAACACACAAAGGATGAGAGTTTCAGTATATGAGCTGAGATGAGGGTGGAATCAGCTAGAATTAGTGATCTTGGAGTGGGACTGAATTGTCACACTGACCTCACCTCATCTCTGGGATTCACCTGGTTGTCAGGTTGTGAATCAGGGCGGTAACACAATCGGGAGCTGAGTGGCCCTGGTGGGGCCTAAAAGGAGTGTCACTCAGCTGACTGTTGCTGAGCAGCTGCTGCTTGGTAGCCCTGTTGATGACATCTTCCATCACTTTACTGCTGATCGAGTGTAGACTGATAGATGGAAATTGCCTGGGTTGGGTTGCCCTGTATTTTTGTGTTGAACATCCCTGGGCAATGTTCCACATTGTCGGTAGATGCCAGTGCTGGAGCGGTACGTGGCTTGGTGGGTGGCAAGTTCTGGAGCACAAACCATCAGTATTATTGCCAGAATATTTGCAAGGCATGTAGCCTTTGCACTACTTAACCATTCATTGATGTTATTCAAACTGAATCGAACTGGTTTAAAACTCACATCTGTGATGTTAGAAACCACTGGTTAAGATGGATCATCCCACTTTGCACTTCTGGCTGAAGATTGCTGCAAATGCTGTTGTCTTATCTGGTGCATGGTGTGTGAGGCTCCTCCATCACTAAGGGTGGGGATATCTGTGATGCTTCCTGCAGTGAGTTGTTTAATTGTCCATCACCGTTCACAACTGGGTGTGGCAGAACTGCAGAGCTCCGATCTGTTCCACTGGATGTAGGATCACTTAGCTCTGTTGCTTGCTGCTGATGCCGTTTGATATGCAGGTAGTTCTGTTTGGTAGCTTCACCAGGTTGGCACTTCATTTTTTAGGTATGCCTGGTGCTGCTCTTGGCATGCCCTCCTTTCCTGCCCATTGTGATGGGTGAGAGCGGGATTTACAAACCCATGAGATTACAGATTGTGCTGGAGTACAGTTCTGCTGCTGTTGATGTCCCATAGTGCCTCAGAGATACCCAGTTTGAGATCCTACATCTCTTCAAAGTCTATCCCATTTAGAACGATGATAGTGCCACTCAACACAATGAAGGTTTTTCTCAACTTTAAGGCAAGACTTTGTCTCCAAAAGGAATGTGTGATGGTCGCTCGTACTGATACTGTCATGGACAGATATATCTGCAGCTGGTCAATTCATAACAATGAGATCAATATGTTTTTCCCTCTTGTTGGTTCCCTCCCCACCCGCTGCAGACTCAGTTGAGCAGCTATACCCTTTAGGACCTGGCCAGCTCAGTCAGTAATTCTGTTGCATACCAAGTCTCGATATTGGACATTGAAATCCTGTACCCAGAGTACATTTGACACCATTTTACTTCCTCAGTGCTTCCTCCAAGTGTTGTTCAAAATGAAGGAGAACTGATCCATCAGCCAAGGGAGGACGGTACGTGGTAGTCAGCAGGAGCCATGAGACCTACTGGTCTCCGGAGTCAATGCTGTGTCCTCCCAGGCCAAATCCTCCCTGTCTGTAGACCAATGTGCCACCACCTCTGCCTGGTCTGCCCTGCCGGTTGGACAGGACATATCCAGAGATTTCAGGAGAAAGTGAAGACTGCAGATGCTGGAGATCAGAGTCAAGGGTCTGGTGCTGGAAAAGCACAGCAGGTCAGGCTGATGAAGGGCTTAGTCTTGAAACGTCGATTCTCCTGCTCCTCGGATGCTGCCTGACCTGTTGTGCTTTTCCAGCACCACACTCTCGATATCTAGGGATGGTGATCGTGGTGTCTGGTCATTGTCTGTAAGGGATGATTCCGTGAGTATGACTATGTCAGGCTGTTCCTTGACTAGTCTGTGAGACAGCTCTCCACGTTTTGGCCCCAAAAACCATATGTCAGTGAGGAGGACGTTGCACCATCAAGAGAGCTGATTCTGTGGTTGTAATTTCTGGTGCCGTGTTAGTTTCATTCCTGTGTTGAGACTTTGCAGTGATTAATACAGTGAGTAGCTGGCTGGGCCGCTATCAGGTTGGCAGGATTTTTTTCGCCATTGACAATGGTTTCATGGAGATCAGGAGATTCCTAATACGTTGTTTTTTTTTTCTTGAATTCAGATTCCACCATCTGCCAAGATGGGATTCGAATCAGGTCTTCAGTCGTTTGTTTTAATATTCTGGGTAAAAGCTAAATACGTCAGGTTTGTTCACTCATTTTAAAATCACTAACCGTGATTTTGTTTCTTTGTAAAACACTGTCCATCATCCTGTCTCCCCCATCCTCCCCTCCAACAACGAGTGAGGATTCAAGTTTAAGGCGACACAGACGCGGGTACGGGGTTTCAGTAGCAATGGAGCTGGGGTGAAGTGGAGAAAAGCAACGTTTAAGAGATTGGAATTCCTGGTGTTTGTGATTGTGTGGATGTCTGATCAGAAGGTCACCTTGGGGTCAGATATAACAGCAATATTGTGAAGAGTGTCGTTCTGCCTCAGAGATTTCCCAGTGAGAGGGAGGGGCTCAGCATGGAGTTTCTCCTGCTCCTCGGATGCTGCCTGACCTGTTGTGCTGGAGTTTCTCTATCACTAAGACTGAGATAATCCAATCTGCTGTTTCTCTCCCTCCCACTAGCCTACTGAGCCAAACTGCCTCACGTGGTGTTCCTGGTTTTTGTCCTAAACCTACATCTTTCTCCAGTCTCTTGTCAAGCCTTATCAGAGCTCACCTTGACCCTTTACCCTAATCTCACAAAACTCACTTTCCAACTCTCTTTCCTCTGGTGCCGCCTCATCACTCCCGCTCGCCAATTTATAGATATTGTTCCTTGTTCCTTGTTCTGTCTGTTGGTCTTTTTCTGGTATGTCTTTCTCTCCCATTCTGTGAAAAACTACTATTTGACCTCACCGTTGTTGGAAAATCCTGCTCCATATCCACTCTCCCTTTCCTTTCTGAATTCCTTGCATTTGGTGTCCCTCAACGATCTATCCTTGGTCTCTCCTGTATCTCACGTACATAGTGCCAGGAGGTGATATCATCCAAAAACACTGTGTTAGGTTTGACATGTACACTGACGATGCCCAGCTCTCCCTCCCCATTATCACTCTCCATTACTCCACTGTTACTCAGTTATCAAACTGCTTATCACATTCCCACTACTCGATTAGCTGCAGTTTCCTCCAATGAAACATTGTCACGCTTAAACCCATTGCCTTTCTGCTGAGCCCCTCCCTCTCACTGGGAAATCTCTGAGGCAGAACGACACTCTTCACAATATTGCTGTTATATCTGACCCCAAGGTGACCTTCTGATCAGACATCCACACAATCACAAACACCAGGAATTCCAATCTCTTAAACGTTGCTTTTCTCCACTTCACCCCAGCTCCATTGCTACTGAAACCCCGTACCCGCGTCTGTGTCGCCTTAAACTTGAATCCAAAACAGAACCCTTGAGTCCGTGACTCATAATCTGGTTTCAGACTCCCCTCTCAGTATTTACCCTCAGACACATCCTCTCAGTATTTATCTTGTCAAACCCCTTAAGAATCCCATCTGTCTCAATGAGATCACTTCTCTTTCTCCAAAATCCAGTGAGTAGAGTCCCAACCTTTTCAGCCTTTATTTAAAAGATAATCCCTCCAAACCAGGGATCATCTCATTGAATCTTCCCTGAAATGCCTCCAATAAAGTGACACATTTCCTTATCTAAAGGGACCAAAACTGCTCTCATTACTGCAGATATGGTGGTCTCACCAGCACTTCCACACGTTACTCTCAGGTAGAGACTCCAAACTCTAATAATGAAAACCTTTGAAACAAAACATTCGATTCCCCTTCCTGATTCCCTGTTGTAACTGTGTGGTAGCTTTCCGTGTTTCCTGAACAATTACCCCCGGTCCCTTTGTTGTGCAGCTTTCTACAGTTTCCACCATTTAAATAGTACTTTGTTCTTTTATTATCTCCTCCAAAATGAGCAACATACCATTTTTCCCAAGTTACACCCCATCTGGCAACTTGTTGCCTCCTTCTCCTGTGCATCTCTCCCTTTTCATAATCCTCTTAGACCTTTACAGTTGTGCCTTTTCTAGGAGATATCCCCCCTTCCCATTCTTCCAAACATTTACTGGGAGCACTGGGCAGTGGGAAGCAGGCAGAGTTGCTATCTTTTTAGGGATACGCTTTGGAGTGATTGAGAGGATCTTCCTACCCATTGGTCAGGATGGAGACAACTTGCCCATCGTTAGGCATTAGCCTTTCACAGCACGGAATGAAAGAAAAGAAAGTCATTCTTGTTCCACATATCTCACTGACGCTTGGATCATTTTCTCCAATGTGTCAAAAAACTTCTGTGTTCAGTCACATGAGATCTCAAGTTGGAATCTCCTAGAAACCCACAGATTTCCCCCTGAGTTGACTGCTGATGTCCTCTAGGGTAATATGTACAGTAATCCTGGGCCACGAGGAGGGGGTGGTGTGAGTTTCTAACTTGAACTGATAGTGACAGATTTTATAAACTTGTATTACAGGATATTACAGGTGGACATTCAGATGGTAATCTCAGTAAATATTCTGCTAAACTCTGATTGAATTACTCAGTATATCAGGATCTGTATATTCGCATTGTGTGTGTGAGTATTGTGTTACAGATCAATCCCATTTGTTGCTTAAAAATTCTCCTTTGAATCATCGCATTCTCTCAAAATGTCTCCCCAAACCTTCAATGTGTCCTGTAATCCTTTTAGGCTGACCTGATGAGTGTAAGGTTTATTATTGGAATGTGTAATTTTTGTATAAGGATGTCTTAGAGAGGGAGCAGAATATTCTTAAAGGGGAGAATAACCATTTTGAGGGGAGGCTGTTGTGTATTGGTATCAATGACATGGGAATAGAAGAGTTCACATTATTGCATCATTGGAATCTGTTGTGGGGTAGAATTGACGTCCATCAGAAGGATGGATTGTACTGGCACTGGAAGGGAACAGTTCTATTCAGGAGGCATTAAACCAGTGAAGGAATGTGGGTAAACCCAGAGAGAGAGTGAGGGAAGAGCTCAGTCTGACGCTGGTACAGCTCAGACGTCAAACAATCAAGGCAGACAAGGGCAAGGCACAGAATGCGCAGTTACACTGCATTTATTTCAATGCAGGAGGCCTGATAGGTCGGGAGAGGAGCTCAGGGTATGGTTTTGAACATCGCACTGGGATATTATAGCAATTACAGAGGCATGACTTAATGATGGATAGGACCAGCAGCTTAATGTTCCACTGTATAGATGCTATAGCAAGGATAGAAAGGGGGCAACAGAGCAGGGGGGGAGGTATTTTTGATAAGGGGTAACACAACAGCTGGGCTTCAAGAGGGTATTCATGGGAGTACATCCAGGCAGGTTATACAGGTGGAACTGAGAAATAAGAAAGGGATGATCTCCTTATTGGGATGGTACTATTGACCGCCCCCCCCTCCCCCCCCCCCCACTTCCCCAATAGTCAGCAGGGAGTTGAGAAGCAAATTTACTAAGAGATCACTTATCTGTAAGAATAGTATGGTTGTGTACAAGACTTGACCTTCTTTGTTATTCATTCACAGGATGAGGGTATCACTGGCTGGACCCAAAGGGCAGTAAAGAGTCAACCACATTGCTGTGGGTCTGGAGTCACATGTAGGCCAGACCAGGTAAGGATGGCAGATTCCTTCCTTGAAGGATATTAGTGAATCTGATGAGGTTTTTTTTGTAATAATCAACAATGGATTCATGGTCTTTAATAGATTCTTAATTCCAAATTTTTATTGAATTCACATTCCACTGACTGCCGTGATGGGATCCAAACCCTGGGCCCCAGAACGTTATCTGGGTGTCTGGATTATGCATCTAGTGATAATCTCACTTGGCCATTTGGCAGGGTGAGTGACTGAGGTATCCGTGGGTCTGCACATCAGCACCAAAGATCCCATGGTCTCTGCGGAAGATAGAAAGGGCTGGGGAGGGAGATATATCCCTGGTGGTGGGGTCTGACTGTAGGTAGCGGACATAGCAGAGGTGACTGGAGATTAGTGGGTGGCAGGTGAGGAGTGGGGGATTATATTCTTATTGTTGTTGGAGGGGTGGGGGGAAGGCGGAGATACAGGAAGTGGAGGATATGCGTTGGAGTGCATTGTTGATCAAGTGGGAGGGAAATGCGGTCCTTGAAAGAGGAAACCTTTCTGGGATGTCCTGGAGTGGAATTGCTTCTCCTGGGAGCAGATATGGCAGAGGCGGCTGAATTGAGAGTACAGGATCACGTTTTTACAGGAATATACTCGGGGGTAATCAGGTGAGCAAAAAGGGGACTTGAAATATCTCTAGGAAATAGTTTAAGGAAAATCCAAAGAGATTCTACAAATACTTTAAGGATAAAATAATAACCAGACAGAGAATAGGACCCCTTAAAGATCAACAAGGCCATTTTTGGAACAACAGGAGGTGGGAGAAATACTATGCTATTCTATTCTCGAGAGTTTGGAGAAATAAATAGTGATAACTTGAAAAGTGTCCATGTTACAGAGGAGGAAGTACTGGATGTCTTAAACAGTAGCAAGGTGGATAAATCCCTGGGACCTGATCAGGTGTATCCCAGAAATTTGTGGAAAGCTAGGAAGGTGATGGCAGTGCCCCTCCCTGAGGTATTTATATCATTGTTTGTGACAGGTGAGGTGCTGGAAGATGGGTGCCATTATTTAAAAAAGGTGGTAAGGAAAGGCCAGGGAACAAGAGAACAGTCAACCTAACGTCAGTGGTAGGTAAGTTGTTGGAAGGGATTCTGAGGGACTGGATTTACATGTATTTGGAAAGACGAGGATTGATTAGGGATAGTTAACCTGGCTTTGCGTGTGGGAAATTCTCTCTCGCTAACTTGATTGAGTTTTTTTGAAGATGTGACAAAGATGATTGATGAAGGCAGACTGTGGACGTTGTCTATATGGACATTGAATGATGTTCCACAAAGTAGACTGGTTAGCAAGGTTAGATAACATGAAATGTTGGGAGAACTAGCCATTTGGCTACAATACTGGCTTGAAGGTAGGAGGCAGAGGGTGGTGATGGATGGTTGCTTTACGGACTGGAGGCCTGTGAGCAGCATTGTCCTGCAGGAATGGATATGGATCCTTAAATAAATGACTTAGATGTGAATATATGAGATATGGTCAGTGGGTTTACAGAAGACACCAAAATTGGAGGTTTAGTAGACAATGAAGAAGGTTAGTTCAGAATGCAACAGAATCTTAACCAGATGGGCCATTGGAGTGAGGAATGGCAGACTGGGTTCAATTTAGACAAATGTAAACTGTTGGATTTTGGAAAGGCAAATCAGAGCAGGAATTGTACACTTAATGGTACAGTCCTTGGGAATGTTGCTGAACATAGAGACCATGGAGTGCAGGTTCATTGTTCCTTGAAAGTAGAGTCACAGGTAGGCAGACTAGTGAAGGTGGTGTTTGGTATGCTTATATTTATTGGTCAATGCATTCAGTACAGAAGCTGGGACGTCAAATTGTGGTTGGACAGGACATTGATTAAGCCATTTCAGGAATTATGTTTTAAGTTTGAAATTCCCTGTTCTGGAAAGGATGTTGTGAATCTTGAAAGAGTTCAGACAAGATTTACAAAGACTTTGCTAGGGTTGGAGGATTTGGGCTACTGGGAGAGGCTGAATAGGCCAGGGTTAATTTCCCTGGAGAGGCGACTTCATGGAGATTTATAAAATCATGAGGCACACTGATAAGGTGAACAGCCAGGGTCTTTTCCCCCCAGTTAGGAGGGTTCAAAACAAGATCACATGGGCTTACGTTGAGAGGGCAAAGATTAAAAACGGATCTAAGGGGCAAAGTTTTCAAGCTGTGTGTGGTGTATGTGTGGAATGAGCTGCCAGATGAAGTAGTGGAGGCTGATACAATTACAACATTGAAAGGCATCTGATTGGGTACGTGAATAGGAAGAGTTTCCAATGATACGGACCAATAGCTGGCAAATGGGGCTCCGTTTGTTGAGGATTCCTCGTTGTCATGGACCAATTGGACCAACGGTCTGTTTCTGTGCTGTACATCTCTATGACACTAATAAATGAAAATAAGATGTGTTCCTCTTTTGTGGAGAGCTAGCAGAAGCACAGATAATTGTCCTTGGAGCTGAGAAGGTTAAGCAGTGATTTTGACCAGGTGCAAATTTGTTTCTAGGATATCTAATCTGCAGAGAGAGGGGAATTGTTAACAAAGTCACAATTTTAGTAACTATTTTCAGGTAATTGGCAAATAATGTGAATATGTGAACATTATTTTATTCAGTAAGTTCTGAGTATCTGGAACAGTCTGAATGGCAGCTGGACACAGACTCAGCAGTTATTCATAAACAGATTTGGAAATTTTACTTATTAAGGGAAGATTTGGGGGGCTATGGGCAAATGAGAAGGGAATTGGGACAGATTTGCAGCATCTCCAGAGGGAGAGGGTACATCCCAAATGGGCTGAATAGCCCCAGCCACTGTGCTCTGTGATACTGCCCCATTGACTGTGAATGTTGAAGCTCATCCCAGGGCAGAGAGAGGGGGGATCCCACCACTCACCTCACAATGGGCCCCGAATGATTGATGTCAGCGCAGGCCAATAGGGGGCAGAGGGCAGTACTGGAGGACCAGGTCGTACCAGTTTGTCCTCCAACCAATCGGAGTGAATGAGGGCATCCTCAAGGCTGGAACTAAAGAAAGGCACATATCGCAGAGATTTGAGAAACTGGAGGACATGAGATAGGGAGCGTTCTGTGGCTGGTGAGGAATTATATAAATCAGGAAGAGTTGTGAGGCTGGATGAAGTGACAGTGATCGGGAGAGTTGAGGATGGAGGAATTTAGAGTTAGTGAGGATTAGAATCATATTGTTATACAGCAAGGAAAGAGGCCCTGTGGGCCAACCAGTCCATGCCGACCATAATTCCAAACTGAACTAATTGTACCTGCCTCCGCTTGGTCCACATCCATCCAAATATTTCCTATTTATGTACTTATCTGAATGTCTTTTAAATATTGTAATTGTATTCACAGCTACCACTTCCTCTGGAAGTTCATTTCACACGTATAATTTTTTTTAAAACCCTAATGTCTTTTCTGAAATCTTTCTAATTTCTTCTCAAAATGAATGCACCACAGTTTTGAATCCCCCCCCCCTCCCCCCAGCTATACACTCTTTCTGATTTTGTAAACCTCTAATAAGGTCATCCCTCAACCTCGTGCATGCCAGTGAAAAACATTCCCAGCCTATCCATCCTCTCCTTACAACACAATCCCTCCATTCATGGCAACATGCTGGTAAATCTCTTCTGAACCTGCTCCAATTTAATATCCTTCCTATAACAGCACCACCTGAACTGGACAGAGTATTCCAGAAGAGGCCTCCCCAGCGCCCTGTGCATCCTCAACATAACGTCCCAACTCCTGGACTAAAAGGTCTGAATAATGAAGGTAAGTGTGCTAAGCACCTTCTTAACCACCCTGTCTACATGTAACACAAACTTCAAAGACGTTAAGCCTTCGGTCTCTTTGGTTCCATATCACTACTCAAGGCCCTACTTTTATTGAGTGTAAGTCCTGCCCTCATTTGTTTTGTCAGGATGTTATATTTTGCATTTATTCAAACCCAAAAAATTTTTGTGTATAAAGGCGGTAGGATTATAATTAAGAGGGAAATTGGGACGTGAGATAGCTTTGGCAAATAGGGTTAAGGATAATCCAAAGGGCTTTTGTAAATACATGAGGAACAAAAGGCTA
Source organism: Chiloscyllium punctatum (assembly GCF_047496795.1). Taxonomy (NCBI): domain Eukaryota; kingdom Metazoa; phylum Chordata; class Chondrichthyes; order Orectolobiformes; family Hemiscylliidae; genus Chiloscyllium; species Chiloscyllium punctatum. Next base: position 21,285,761 of record NC_092755.1, read on the forward strand.
ACTAGGGAGAAAATAGAGACCCTCAAAGATCAGCAAGGCAGCCATTGTGTGGAGCTGCAGGCGATGGGTGAGATAGGAAACAAGTGTTTTGCATTAGTGTTTACTGTGAGGAAGTACATGGGAGATATAGAATGTGGGGAAATAAATGGTGACATCTTGAAAAATGTCCATGTTACAGAGGAGGAGGAGGAGGAGGTGCTCAATGAGTGGCTAAGGAGCTGGTGCAGAGGAACAGGATTCACGTTTTTTGGATCATTGTGATCTCCTCTGGAGTAGAGTTGACCTGCATAAGAAGGATGGATTGTACCTGAATTGGAAGGTGTCTAATATCTCGGCAGGGAGACTTGCTGGTGAAACTCGGGAGGCACTAAACCAGTGAGGGAGTGGGTGTAAACCCAAGAAGATAGTGAGAATAGAGGTATGTCTGAGGCTGGTACAGTTCCGAAGTTAAATAGTCAAGGCAGGCAAGGGCAAGGCACAGAATGAAGTCGGACTGAGCAGTTGCACTGCATTTACTTAAATAGAAGAGGCCTGACAGGGAAGGCAGGTGAGCTCAGGGTATGGTTTTGAACATGGCACTGGGATATTATAGCAATTACAGAGGCATCACTCAGGGATGGATAGGACTGGCAGCTTAATGTTCCAGGGTATAGATGCTATAGGAAGAATAGAAAGGGGACAAGGGAGGAGGGGGAGTGGCATTTTTGATTCGGGATAGCATTATGTTTTTGCTTTGGGAAGATATTCCTGGGAGTACGCCCAGTGAAGTTGTTTAGGTGGAACTGGGAAATAAGAAAGGGATAATCACCTTATTGGGATTTTCTGCAAGGATTTCGTCCGGGTGCTCTCGTTTCCTCCCACAGTCCAAAGATGTGCAGGTTGGGTGGATTATCCAGGCTGAATTGCCCATAGTGTTCAGGGATGTGCAGGTTGGGTGGATTATCCAGGCTGAATTGCCCATAGTGTTCAGGGATGTGTAGGTTGGGTGGATTATCCAGGCTGAATTGCCCATAGTGTTCAGGGATGTGTAGGTTGGGTGGATTATCCAGGCTGAATTGCCCATAGTGTTCAGGGATGTGTAGTTTGGGTGGATTGTCCAGGTTGAATTGCCCACAGTGTTCAGGGATGTGCAGGTTGGGTGGATTGTCCAGGTTGAATTGCCCATAGTGTTCAGGGATGTGTAGGTTGGGTGGCCCTGGGAAATGCAATGTTACAGGAGGAGGTTAGGAGGCTCTCCAGGTCAGTATCAATGTGATGGGCTGAATGACCTGCTTCCACACTGTTTGGAATTCTCTGATAATTCTGCTAGTTTTAAAATAGTTACAGAAAATAATATACCAGATCTAAAAGTTAAGGTTCTGAATTGGACAAAGGCCAATTTTGATGGCACAAGGCAAGAACTTTCATCTGGCCCCTCAAGCCTGCTCTGCCATTCAATAAGATCAGGGCTGATCTTTTCATGGCCTCAGCTCCACATTCCTGCTCTCTCACCATAACCCTTAATTCTTTTCCTGTTCACAAATCTACATTTTGCCTTAAAGGCATTCAAGTTGATAACGTCAAATGCTGCACTCGGCAGGGAATTCCACTGATTCACAACCCTTTAGCTGAAGAAGATCCTCCTGAACTCAGTCCTAAACCTGCTCCCCCTTATTTTGAGGTAATGCTCTGTAGTTTGACCCGCCCTCAGTGGAAATAGCCTCCCTGCTTCTATCTTATCTACTCCCTTCATAATTTTATTTTTTCTTCTCCAACCTCCCATTCTTCTAAATTACAATGACTATAGAACCAGTTTTCTCAATCTCTCCACATACACCAACCCTCAACTCCCAACTCAAACTAGTGAACCTCCTCTGTACTCCCTCCAGTGTCAGTACATCCTTGCTAATATAAGGGGACCAAACCTGTACACAGTACTCCAGGTGTGGCCTCCCCAGCACCCTGTACAGCTGCAGCATAACCATCTCCCTAGCAATGAAGGACAATATTCCCTTCACTGCCTTAATTACCTGCTGCACCTGCATACCAACTTCCTGTGATTCATGCACAAGGACACCCAGATCACTCTGCACAGCAGCCTGCTGCAGGTTTTCACCATTTCATCATCCAGTTTGCTGTTAGTTCCACCAAAATGGATGACCTCACATATCCCAACATTGAACTCCATCTGCCAGACCCTTACCCACTCACTTAACCTATCTGTATCCCTGTGCAGACTGACAGTGGCCTCTGCAGACATTGCTTTACCTCATCTTTGTATCAAATATGAACTCTGACACCGTACACTTGGTCCTCAACTCAAAACATTTGTGTAAATTGCAAACAGTTGGAGTGCCAACATTAATCCAAACACCCGTTCATTCCCATTCTTTATTTTTTGTTGGTTAACTGATCCAGTATCAATGATAATACCTTACCCACAATGCCATGCATTTTTACCTTATTCAGCAGCCTTTTGTGTGGCAACATATCAAATACCTTCTGGAAATCCATGTACACCACATCCACCGAGTCCACCTTGTCCAACGCACTCGTCGTATCCTCAAATAATTCCAGTAAATGTGACCTGCCTTTCATGAATCCATGCTGTGTCTGCTCAATGAGACAATTTGTAACCAGATATCTCACCACTACTTCCTTGAGAGATTCAAGCATTTTCCCCACTACAGAAGTTAAGCTAACGGGTCCTTTTTGAAAAATAGTGGCACCATATTTGCAGCTTCCAGTCTGTCAAAACCATCCCAGAATCCAACAAATTTTAGTGAATTATCACGAGGTCTATTTGTTACTCCGCCCCCCACCCACCCCAACCATCTCTTTTAGTCCCTGGGATGCATTCCATCAGAGCCTGGATCCCCATCTACCTTCAGGCTGTTATCTTTCCCAACATTACCTCTTTACTGAGAATGATTGCATCTGTATCCTCATCTGCCATTGCTTCCATAGGCCTGCGACAATGAGAGTACACAGACAGTATGTTCCTGTTAAGGCCAAGGCTGGTAGGTGTAAAGAATGCTGCCTGACGAAAGATATTGTGGGCCTGGTCAAGAAAATGAAGGAGGCATATGGCAGGTACAGAGAGCTATGTTTGTGTGAATCCCTAGAGGAGTATAGGGGCAGTAGGAGTATACTCGAGGTAAACCAGGAGGGCAAAAAGGGGACATGAGATAGCTTCAGGAAATAGGCTTAAGGAGAATCCAGAGTGATTGTACAAATACACTAAGGACAAACGAGTAACCAGGCAGAGAATAGGTACCCACAAAAATCATCAAGGCTGTCTGTGGAACCGCAGGAGGTGAGAGCGATTCTGTATGAGTGGAGAGGTTTTACAAACAAAATGTGCACGTCTGAAAACACAAATTTGAACGTCCCAGTCTCGTGTTTTCAGTAAACGGGGAATTGCCTCAGTGTGGCAGCAGGTATGAGTGTGTGCCGCCATCTTTATTCGGGGCAAGAATTCTCTGGACACATGTGGAGCCACCAGCTTTGTCGGGGGCAAGGTGCAGCCAGGCGCATGTGCAGCCTTTCTCTGGTACAGAGTCATTGGGCAGGATTTACACAGAGCACATTCAAACTCCGAGAAATTGATATTTATTTCTGGATTTGTTTCGTCATTCATTGAAATAATTTGGTATCATAAATGAGTTTACAGGTCATTCAAAATTGGAGGGGTGTGGATAATGAAGAAGGTTACCTCAGATTACAATAAGATATTGATCAGATGGGGTTTAATTTAGGTAAATGTGATGTGCTGCATTTTGGAAAAGCCAATCAGGGCAGGACTTGTACACTGAATGACAAGGCCCTGGAGAAGTTTGCGCAACAACGAGAGCTTGGACTGCAGGTTCATAGTCCTTGCAAGTCAAGTTGCAGGCAGATAGGATGATGAAGAAGGTGTTCAGTATGTTTTCCTTTATTGGTTTTAGCATTGAGTACAGGATGTGGGAGGTCATGTTGTTGTACAGGACATTCGTTAGGCCACTTTTGGAATAGTGTGTGCAGTTCTAGCCTGCCTCCTATCAGAAGGGAGCTGTGAAACTTGAAAGGTTTCAAAAAAGACTTACAAGGATGTTGTTAGGGTTGGAGGATTTGAGTTGTCGGGTGAGGCATAAAAGACAAAGATGCTCCGGTGTTAGAATCATGAAAGTGTTGGCCCCTTAACAGCGCATCAATGAATATTCATGGGCTATGCATATACCTACGTGAACACAGGCCACTCACAATATGAACACCTATCTCCCTCTCTGTGCCTATGTTCCTTGTCTATGTGCCCTTTCCTGCTTCCCTTGTAACATTGTGGGTCTGATTACCCTCCCTGTACTGCAGCTATTCCCCTGTGTTTCTGTGTTTTCCTCAGCTCTCATGGCCCAATTCAGAATGTGGTTAGAATTATCTCCCACTGGGAGTCCCATGTTTATAATTACAGTTAAAGAGGGTCCCATGTCATCTTGTAAAATTCATCAAACCGATTTCATCATCACAGGTTGGGGTTTGGTAATCCCCCGTGGTCCTTACACACCTCAGGCTTCCTTTCTGTATGATCCTCGATATTACCCTTTTGTCTCTGAGTCACCAAAGTTATTTTATCCCATTCAGCCTGTCCCCTCCCCAGTGTGTCCCTGTAATATCTGTAAATGCCTGGAGTCACTGATCGGCTGTCCATTGGGGGAACCGACTCTCACCCTCACCCTCTCATTGCAGGGACAGATTCTGCTGTATACGTCAGGGCATCTTGGCCCGAGGGAGGGTCCGTACATCATCTTCGGTGAGACTGTGTACCTCTACTAATTCATCCATATTCTCCCAATAAGGCCCATTATTACCATTTCTCTATCAGGCTGGGTGTTCATTCACCAACATCTGTCGTTCAGCTGGATAAATGGTTCGGTTTGGTTTCTGTCAGTTCCCTTTGTTGATCCCTACTGTCTAAGTTGAGCTTTGATGCACAGCTGAGCCATAGACAGGGCCTTCTGGGCCTTATAGGGCGGTGGGTCATCCCACCCATTGTCGTCCCTCTGTCCATACGTGGGTGCTTCACCATCCAACCCGTTCCAGTCAGTGTCACCATCCTCACTGCTTTCTGAGGAGAGCGGGGCACTAGGTACCTCCCCCAACTGTAACTACCACCTGGCCCTTTGGCTTTAAGGCCTCACGTCTAAGAGTCACCACCTTCACTTGTTCCTGTTTCCCATAATAATGTAACACATCCTGTCATTCCTGGAATAAAATAGAGCAAAATGTAAATTTGGTTTTACTTGAAATAAGAATAATTTGACATTCATTCGACATATCTATAGAGGTGAGAATTGTACTGTGATTATTTAAGTGAATTTAACGTGATCATACAATGAAAATAACTCTGATAATCAACGACAATGAATGAACTGAATAATATGTGATTATTTGTACCAGTTCTTGCATTGAAAATTCAATTTTATTTTAATGCTTGTCACCCATTACGCCGTGGGCATTGTTATGAGGGAATAAAGTAATGGAAGGATATCAGAGAAAATACATAGACTTTAATTTTAGCTTCACTGCAACAATGAACCAAAACAATATTTGGAAATATGATTAACCTACATAACAAAGTTTCCAGTGTCATTATTGACATGAAAACTATTTTAGTTTGCAAGTTGCTTTGCTCTAAAAATAATTGGAAATGAATTGTGATTATGGATTGACCATTTAAAATATATTTTGAAGAGAATAGTCAGATATATATTTTTGGAGGAAACTTAGGAAAGGAAATAAATATGTATACATTGGTATTAATAGTTTTAAAATGTTTGGAAGTTGACTGGGATTATTCGATTGAGAGAGGCTGCATGATTATTAAGACTAATTCACCTTTTTCATATCATTGTTGGTTTCACTAGAATCTGTTATGGTCTAAGCTGTTGTTGTGTGCAATGGACTGTCACGAATAGCTTAATTAACCTGCGAGTCTCAGATCAGGGTTCCTTTGTCTGTAATTCAGTCTGTAAGTGCGCGACACACCTGCTTTTCTGAGGGAAAACAGAGATTCCTTTCAAAGGAAATAAGTGGCAGTTCTCACTGAGAATGTTTTCACCCACACACCATAAACAGGGAAGTGTTTTTCTGAAGAATTTCATTGTCTATCTATAAACTGATGGTACCTGTGTTTGTCAGTTTGTGGAGGATTCAGCCCCTTTGTTTTGAGCTGGTTTTATACAAGCAGTTGGTTCATTCTGTCTTTGCCAAGAATGTTGTTTACTTCCCCCTTTTACTGTGATTCTGTAGGTTAGAATATTCTGAGAGTCAATAATGTTCAATAACTGAACATTGAATGATTTTGACTCTAATAGAGCAGTGGCTTTGTTTTCAGCTAATTATTCACTTTCCATTTCCTGGTTGTGTTGAATGTTACAGAAACAGGCTCTGAGCAATGTTTCCATTCACTTGTGTTGGAGTCACTGACAGCCACGTGGTCACTCAGTTTCAGGCTGTTGGATCAGTTTCTCTGTCCTATTAGATGGTGGTCACTTGCTCAGTTTCCGATGGCTCACCTCAGTGTCAGTCCATCAGCAGCTGAAACCCTCCATCCAGCATTTGTTCCCTCTCACCGTGACTACTCCAATACAGTCCCAGCTTGTCTCCCACATTCACCTCCATATACTCATGATCACCTCAGATTCTACTGTCTGTGTCCTTTCAGCAAGTTGTGGAAGACACCTACTTCAGTTTTAACAAAATCTATATTATGTTTAGAAATATCATTTCAAAAGTTGGTTCACTGCTTCTTCAGGACCTTCCTGAAGCAGGGCTCATGCCCGAAACGTCGATTCTCCTGCTCCTTTGATGCTGCCTGACCTGCTGCGCTTTTCCAGCAACACATTTTCAGTTGTAATTGTATTAACCAGTTTATTACAAGTTACTGACAAAATATTTTAAGAGGAGCTGCTATTGGTGTTGGAAATGCTGCTGGATGGTATAATAGAGGGCTGGAGGAGAGAGTGAGGACTGCAGATGCTGGAGATCAGAGCTGAAAATGTGTTGCTGGAAAAGCGCAGCAGGTCAGGCAGCATCCAAGGAACAGGAGAATCGACGTTTCGGGCATATGCTCTTCTTCAGGAATGAGGAACGTGTGTCCAGCAGGCTAAGATAAAAGGTAGGTAGGAGGGACTTGGGGGAGGGGCGTTGGGAAAGCGATAGGTGGAGGGAGGTCAAGGTGAGGGTGATAGGATTCGAATGGAGTGGGGGCGGAGAGGTCAGGAAGAAGATTGTAGGTTAGGAAGGTGGTGCTGAGTTCGAGGGATTTGATTGAGACAAGGTAGGTGGAGGAGAAATGAGGAAACTGGAGAAATCTGAGTTCATCCCTTGTGGTTGGAGGGTTGAGGTGAATACAGTACTCGGTTTTGATGAGAAAGTTGAGCAATGTAAGATTCTTTTATCTTTGTTAATAAGAAGAGGCAGAGATTGCAGGTAGGACATCTACAAGCATCCACCCTCACCACCACTGATGCTCAGTAGTGGCAGTGCCAATCAAGCAGGCTGCTTTATTCCGGATGGTATCAACTTCCTTGAGTGTTGTTAGGGCTGCACTCATCCAGGCAAGTGGGGAGTATTCCATCACACTCCTGACTTGTGCTTGGTAGCGTTTGGACAGGATTTCAGGAGCCAGGTGTTGAATTACTCTTGTATACACTGTGTTTAGGTGGTGAGACCAGTTCAGTTCCTGATCAATGATAATCCACAGGATAATGTTGATAGTGGATGTTCAGTCATGGTAACACCATCGAATGTCAAGTGATGGTGGTTAGGTTATTTCTTATACGTGATAGCCTGCATTTGTGTGGCATGTATGTTACTTGCCTCCTGTAAGCCCAAGCCTGGATACTGTCCAGGTCTTGTTGTACTTGGACTTGGACTGCTTCAGTACCTGAGGAGTTAATTATTTATTGACATTAAATATTCATAAGATTATGCGAATTCCTTTTTTCTATCCAATATCATGGACTGTATCTTGTGGTCACTCTCATATTCACTTTCATTATCTTTTTATTTTCTTCTTAATTCAGACACAAATGTTTGAACATCGATCAGAATAAAATTGCATAAATTAAGAACACATGTTTCTACAAGTAAACTCATTGAATGAAATGCATTACTTCTGTATTGTCTGCATTTTGACAAAAATATAAATTCTTTTCAATAACTATTGAATGGCTCATTTATTGTCCTCAATCCATCAATCTAGGTATTATAATTCAGTCTTCAGTTTACCGATCTTAGTGTATGTCTAATCAACGTCAGAGCAAAGTGTTTTTAAAATATTGAGTCAATTTATTTGTTCAGAATACAACTTTTATTCTGAATTCATTATCCTTATAATACTTGCAGAATAATTTGTTTGTCTTCCTAACGTGTATCGTCAGATCCATATATTATTTTAATCCATATTTTAATTTAATCCATTGCAGCAATGCTATTGTTTTCAGGTCAACTATCCCACAATGGAACCAATCATTTTGCATCCAACACGCTTTGCAAACTGACTTTTGCTCATTTGAATAATCACAGTAATTTCAGCCTTATGAATTCAGAGAACTGTAACTACTTTTCACTGCAAAAATTCCTGTTCATGTCTGCGCATTGCACAGTCATGTTGCGAAATTGAATCTCCTTCTTCTAAGTGTACTGATAGATTTTCGAAAATCTGAGTGTTGCTAATATCTAATTATTTTTCAGTTCAGTAGGGGGTATAAATGTGTAATAATGGCTCAGTACATGAAGTAATGTGAAGATATTGCAATGTACAAACTCACAATGATTGTGAATATCAATTTTTATTTTAACCATGGAAACACAGTTGAATTGATTTAATTTTATTTCACTTCAATGCTCACAATCATTGTATTTCTTATCACAATAAGAGCGAAGTATTTCATGTGACAAAATTATTTAAAATGCATTTCACTTTTTTATGGACACAAAATAGAATTAACACCCGTTTGTTCTTTCCTTTACCAATCACAGTGAAGTTTGAGTTATCGAATGCTAGACTGATACAGCATGGAAACAGGCCATTCAGCCTAACTTGGCATTCTGGCCAGGTTTCCTAATCTAAACTAGTCCCATTTCCCTGTGTTTGTCCCATAACCCTTCGGACGTTTTCTATCCAATAAACTGTCCAAAAGTCTTTTAGATGTTGTATTTGTGCCAGCCTCTGCCCTTCCTCTCACAGCTCATCCTAATATGTGAAACACACTGTGTGGAAAAGTTGCCCCTCAGACCCCTTTTAAATCTTTCCCCCTCACCTTAAATATTATTTGCACTGTAGAATCTTTAAGACTGCAAAGTTATGAAAATTTGAGAGGTATTTAGAAGCAGCGTAATAACATTCATACTTTAATCAGTGATGTGAAGCAAATAAATTCAAGATGTTGTGATCATTATAATGAACAACAGTTACAAGATGAGACAATGTTGGTTGAAAAGCAATTCAATAGACACTTAGATATTTTCTAATCAACTCAGGTGTTTTGAAACATCTCTGTTGAAGGTGGGAATTGAACCCATGGCTCCTGGTCGACTAGTACACACGTTACCAGAGCCCTCCATAATATTCCCATGCAGGAAAGGCAGGACTATAATCACATACTTACTGTGTTTATTCACAGGGAAAACTGCTCAGATATTTATAGTTATAATTGGACTAGGATTGTATCAGACAGATCCAGTGTGTAATGGACTGATTAAAAGAATTAGTAATTTCTAATAATGATGGACCGAAGCAACAATGGTCTTAAATAAACATAAATCTCATGATAATCAAGGAAGTCAATTTGTTTGAAGCAGTTATTCATCTGCATAAATTAAAATTAACCTGCTTTTTAATGCACATGAATTGGAAATAAAGCATTAGTCATTCAATGTGACTACTCAGCGAAAGACACCTTCCCTCATTTTCAAAAAATTGTGATTTCTAAGAATTCAAGATCTATTTTAAATGCATAGAACAAACATTTGCTAATTCTGGTTTATTTACACAAGGAACATGTGAAATTTAACTAATACTTAAAATGAAAAATACTTAGCTCTTATTGTAATAATCAGAAATGTAGCAATGTTAGAATTGAAGTGAAATACAATCAATACAAGAATGTAAACAAAACTGTGGATGCTGGAAATCACAAACAAAATCAGTAATTGCTGGAAAATAACTCAGCAGGTCTGGCAGCCTCTGTGGGGAGAAATCAGTGTTAATACTTGGGCCTAGTGACCTTTCTTCAGACTGCACTTTTTCTCACAACCAATTCAATACAGCTAAGATTCCACACTTAAAATTATTTTTGCTAAGATAAAGAGATTGTAGAGTGCAATATTGTTTGTATCAGTTGATGTACTGAGACCTAGTTCTACATCCACAGCTGGGGATATTGGATTTCAACAATGATTACTGGTTAGATTTTCGTAATAATTAGTTTTAAAATGGCTGATAATAAATTTAAGAATGAAGAGAAAACCCTTATTGCAATGTATTTGTGCAATATGTTGGAAAAAAAATGGAAATATTGATGTGAAAAATAGTTAGCCATCTCTTAATTGATAAGACTGTTTAATGATCCTTCCATTAATACGAGAATTCAAATGAAAGAGAATGAGCGAGTTAGAATGAGTGTTGGGTGAGAGAACTTTGGATAATTGCAGGTGTTGACCTGAAAAGAATGTTAATATTTCATTGTGATACTGGCTCTAATAAATAATGGATCGAACTAAAATGTAAATCTCATGGTGTGATAATTGAAATGACAATTAAATAATATTTAATGTGAGAATGCAACTCTTAAAATGATTCAATATTTTCAAAGCAGTTTGCACTGGATATTCACTAAGATCAGTAAACTCAGAATTAAAATATTGGGTTAATTAAAAAAAATACACTTTAGAAAATTATTCATCAGAATTGTTCTGTCATTGAAAAAACCTCATTTCTTCTAGAATTCTGCATTTCCCTCATTTTCTGTCTTTTTCCCACAGGGATCTGTACTGGAAACCTTCTGTTTGCGATACAATTATAATGAAGTGACATGGATTAAAATCTAATTGGGTGAGTTAATAAATTTGCAGATGATGTAACGTTCAGTGCAGTTGGGGTCAATGTAGAGGGTTGTCAAATAAATGAGCAGGAAAAATATAATTTGCAGATATGGGCAGAGTAATTAAGGGTGAAGCTTAATCCATACAAGTGTGAGGTGTTTCACTTTGGAAGCTCAAATGTTAAGGCAAAGTAGATAGTTAATGGCAGGTCCCTAACAGCTTTATTAATCAAAGGGATCTTGGCGTTCAAGACCATGGCTCCCCGAAAGTGACCGTGCAAGTAATTAGGTAGTTAGGAAGGCAAATGGCATGCTTGCCTTTATTGGTCAGGGAACTGGTTACAAGAGTCAGGAAGTCATTTTGTAACTTTGTAAGAGTTTGCTTAAGGCATACTTATAGTGTTGTATTCACTTTTGTTCGCCATGTTCCAGGAAGGGTATGGAGGCTTTGGAGAGGGTAAAGAGGGCGTTTATCAGGATGCTGCCTGGATTTGGAGAGGTGAGAAAAACTCAGATTGCTTTTTTGCGGAGTGTCGGAGACTGGGGGAAGACTTGATGGATATCTGTATAAACATTTGATACGTAGATAGGGTTGACGGTCAGAAAGTTTTTCCCAGAGTTGATGCATCAAAAACTATGTGACATGCATTTAAGGTTAGGGGGGAAAGTTCAAGGGGCATGTAAGGGGCAATTTGTTTTGTACACAGGGAGTGGTAGGTGTCTGGAATGAACTTCCAGGGTTGGTGGTGGAAGCAGATACATTAAGGCTCTTTAATGTTCATTTCGATAATTTGGAAGGATATGGACCAAGGGTAGGCAGAAGGAATGAGTTTCTTTTGCATTATGTTCAGCCCATTCCTGTGCTGTACAGAATTTTGAGAGAAAAGTAATGTCTATCTCATATGACATTTAATCTAATCAATATTTAGCCACTGGTGTCAGAAATAGGAAGGAATAAGTAGAGAACGAACTTGACAATAATCTGAAAATATAGTCAATTAAATTTACCGAGGTAATTTTTTGATATTTGTTCTGAATTATCAGATTAGTAACTTTGATGGAGATGCGTTGAAAATGTTTGCAGTTACTAATGTTCTGACCCAAAATTCCCCTTGTTAAACTGAAGATTGGACCACTAAACTGTTAGAACACTTGAAAATATTCAGTAAGGTGAGATGCACATCATAATTTAATCCATTATTTCTTACTGCCTATACTACAATAACAAAATCTTTCAGGTCTACATCAAAAAGCAGTGATTTTCCAGCCAATGCCCATTATAAATATCTGAATGCTACTCATTTCAACAATCAAAGTAATCACAGCCTTGTCGTTTAAGAGATATCTAAGACATTTCACTAATAATTACTGTTTATGTCGACACATTGCTCATTCAAACATTAATGAGATTTCTCATTAATGTTCAGTTCACTAACAGCATATTAATAGTTTAGTTATTGTTAATATCTAATAATTGATTAATCCAGTAAGGGATATAACAGTGGAATTATGGATCAGTACATTAACTGATGGAAAGATATTGTTGTGGTCACTCTCCCAATTATTGTGAATATCGATGTGTGTTTTGCTTTGATTTGATTATATTTTTCTTCAAAGTGAAGATTTATTGTATATCTGATCACAGTAAGAGTTAAATATTTTAAAGCTAAAAAAATCAAATTTGTGACTTTTTTGTCAACAAGAAAAAAATCATTTTCATGCGCACGTTCTTTTCTTTATCAGAGTAAATTTTCAATTGTTGGAAGTTATACATGTCTGTAAGGAAGGGGAGCTGCCTGCAGCTGAATCGTCACATTGAATTATTTTTTTTGCGATTACATCCTGCTGCTAATCATTCTAGTTATCTTTTCATTAAAAAAAACTGCTTTAAACATAATTCCACAGTTGTATTTTTCATGAATTTACAATAAGCGCATGATATGTGTATTTATCTTTCTTTCAATTGCCATGATTTTAATTTTTAAGTAAGAGCATATGTGCTTAGTACTATCATTATTGTGAATTACCATTTCATTCTCAGTCCATTACACACAGCAACAGTCTAATTAATTCCCAGCCCAATTATCGGAATGAATACTGATTAGTTTTCATTTGAGTCATCACAATTGATTATAATCTGACCCTTCCTTGTAAGGAACATAATGAAAGACACTTGTGGATCTCTTGTAGTGTCACTCCTATGAGACTAGGAGGTGTGGCTTCAGTTCCCTTCTCCAACAGAGATACGCCGGAGTAGTTTAGAATGGTGATTAGAAAATATCTAGGCAGAGTTTGAATTGATTTTCAATCCAGTTTTGGATCTGCTTCTGTCTGTTGTTCATTCCAATAATCTCTCAATCTGCAATTTATTATCTTCAGGTCATTAATAAAAGTATGTATCACATTACATTATATCTAAATTTTAGATTTGTGAACACTACAGTTTTGAACATTTTAAAGTATCTAAGTAATGAAAATAATTTTATTTAATCAAAATACATCCAAGTGTTATCCCTATGGTGGGCAACAGGATTTTACTGACCGTCAGCTCAAGACTGTTCAAATATTGTTTATTCTGTGAACCTAATTCTGCAGAAGAGTTTCAATAAACATTTAACGCATCACTATTGTGCATTTCAACACCTCACGTACACCAATCCTTATTCTCTTGGCCTAGCAGATGAAGAGATGAAGTTATTGCTTCCCAATAAACCTGTTGGACTATAACCTGGTGTCCTGTGATTTTTAACTTTGCTCACCGCAGTCCAACTCCGGCATCTCTAAATCATTGTTTCACAAAGGAATTCTCATTTTTTTAAAAAGAAAATATGACTTTAATTAAGAACTTTAACGCGATTATTAATTCCTTCGTGTATAAGCAAAATATCTCAATGTCAATGAAATCAATGCTCACACAACAGGGCACATACAGCCACACAAATGTCTTCCTGGTCATCTAATTACTGCTCAGGAGAAAAACCGGAGTATGTATCTTATGTTTCCTGAGAATAAAAGCCACAATAAACATTTGGTGACAATTTCCATCCAATAAATGCATTGGATTTCTTACATTTCGGTTCAGTAATTGCACAAAAAATATTTAGCTAATACCAATGACCATGCTTTATTACAAATGACCAAGGATGCTAACATCAACATATGTTGCAGCTTGCTAAGCAGGGTTCCAGTTGAAGTATCACAAAACAAATTAATTGAATTTCGGCTTAGTACAACTGTAGGTGAAAACCTGTTGATTTTGCGCATTAAAAACCTTTATCTGCTTATTCAGTGAAAATACTGAAAGGTGGCACTGTACATTTAATTTATTTGACTTTCTTTCACGAAAACAATCATGTGAATTGCTTCTCATTTTCTTCCTAGTTCTGATACACATGTCAAACTTTTTACGATATGAACTCTTTATGCATAATAAAAGAGGTTTCTCTGCAAGAACGACATGAAGATGTTCAAGGTCCTCTAATTACTGTTGAGCAGAATACTCTTCATAAGGGTCTTATTATCTTGAACTGATGCTTTTTATGACCTTGATTTTATTTCTGACTGGTGTTTTTGTGACTCATGTGTTTTCAAACTATGTGCAATGCATAAGGATTTCTTTCAATTTCTTATAAGAAAAAAAAACGCTTTCCACGTTGATTTCTAATTTTTTTTACCCCCAAGTTACTTGTCGATTTGCAATAATCACAAAATTATGGAAGATCCCTGTATCTTATGTTCACTGCAATATGCACTTTCACTATCTCCTTATTTACTTCCTACGTCTGACATGAATGTCTAAACATTGGTCATGAACAAAAATGTTGTAAATTAAAGCTACATCTCAATAAGCAAACCAATGGATGGAAACATGTAATTCTTGTAATCCTGCATTTTTGAACCAAAAGCAATTCTGCTGAATAATCACTGAATGGCTCATTTTTCTGAATCATAAAGCTCGCTACTATATTATGTTTCTCAGTTTACCGATCTTAATGAATATCCAATCATCATCACAACAAAGTGCTTTTAAAATATTGAATTTTTTTTTCGATTACAACGTAATTTTACAGACACTGCCATGACAATAATTTGCACAGTTGTTGGAGTTAGTCTTTCTCATAAATTGCATTAATTGTTTCTTAGTACGAACACTACAACATAAAAATCAATTTACTGTTGAGGTGAACGATCCCATAATGGAACCAATGACTTCCCAATCGATGCCTCATTGTAAGTATTTGACGATTGCTCATTTGAATGATCTTGGCAATCTCAGCCTGAAGCATTCAGATAACTGTAATTACTTTTCATTAGAATAACTCCTGGTCGTTTCTCTGTATTGCACAGTGAAATAATTAACTGATATTTCGTCGGTATTCTTACATGAAATGATATAATTTTGACAATTCAATTGTTGCTATTATCTAATCATTGCTCAATATAATTCAGGGTATGACTACGAAATTATGGCTCATAAATTAAATTAAAGTAAAGATTTTGCAGTGGGCATTGTGAATATCAATTTTTATTGTAACCCTGGAAACAGTTGAATTGATTTAATTATGTTTCACTTCAATGTTAACATTTACTGTATTTATAAACACAGTACAAGTTAATCACTTTTCATGGAACAAAAGCATCTAAAATTTTTGTGACTGTTTGAAGTATAACAAAAGGAACATGTCTTTATTGTTTCATGAAATAGTCACAGTACATTTTCAACTTTGGGAAGTTGAACATTTCTGGAAAGAAGGGAAGTTTTCTTCAGATGAATAGCCGCATTGAGTGATGAATTCATTTATTTTCCTAATCATTTATGTTCCAAATGCATATTAATTTTCTTTTCATTCTGTGACAAACAGCATTGAACATATGGAACTATTTGATTGATTGAGTTTCGTTCATCAGTGTACACTGATCAAATGATTAGGATTTTTCTTATCATGAATAATCACGAGATTCATATTTAATTAAAGTCATTATTGCTTTGTTACATCATTACTGTAAATTGTTAATTCGTTTTGTCAGTTCATTACACACAGGAAATACGCAATTAATTCCCTTACAAATTATTACAAGAAACATTTGATTAATTTTTATTAGAGTTGCCGCCGTAAGCATGAGACTGTCCACCTGCCCTTTCTGGATGGTAACATTATGACGGGTCTTTGTGGAGCTCTGCAAGTGTCTCTATGACAAGATCAGGAGGAATGATTTCAATTTCCACCTTCAGCAGAGATGTGTCAGAGCAGCTCGGAAATTTAATTAGAAAATATCTGAGTATAGATTGAACTGCTTTTCACAACAACATGAGATATTCTTCAATCTGTTCTGCATTTCAGCCATCACCATATCTCCTATTTATTTTCCTCAGTTTACTAATAAAATTATGCATCTAATTCTGCTGGTTATACATTCCTTGGAAAATTAGTTGACGATGTTGCACTCGTAAAGTTGGAAGAGTCTAAGACATGGTAATCGTGATTTGTTTTACAGTTTAAAGGAACCGAGTTCAAACATTTCAAGCACATAAATCCTTATTCTCCGGTATTATAAAGAGGAAAATATTAACAGTCGAAATCCCTCTTCAGCAAAATAACCAAATGCAACTTCATGTTATTCATTGGTCAGCTGATCACCTACATTTGTAACTAAATATTGCAATTCATCTAAATACTGGTATGTGCTTTGATCAAGTTAAAGTTCTAAATATTAGTCATTCATGAATTGTCAGGAATTTGTTTTTATTTTCCATTCACCTTTTCATATTGAATGTAAGATTGATATGCTGTGAAACTATTAGCGTGTTTTCATTTGAACATTTAATTTGTCTCTCTCTCTCTCTCACCTATCTCACTTCATGCATGATGGCTTCAATGCACTTTACTAAACTTAAAGATTTTGTTTACTTTAAGTGGTATCTTCAGCACTCACTTATCAATCTAGGACAAAATCATAGAATCATAGAGTCATATAATCCCTGCAGTGTTGAAACAGGCCATTTGGCCCAACAGTCCATACTGACCCTCCAAAGAGTAACACACCCAGACATTCCCCTGCTATATTACTCGACATTTCCCCTGACTAATGCAACTAACCTAGGTAAAAACAATGACTGCAGATGCTGGAAACCAGAGTTTAGATTAGAATGGTGCTGGAAAAGCACAGCAGTTCAGGCAGCATCCGAGGAGCAGTAAAATTGACGTTTCGGGCAAAAGCCCTTCATCAGGGATACAGGCTGTATTCCTAATGAAGGGCTTTTGCCCGAAACGTCGATTTTACTGCTCCTCGGATGCTGTCTGAACGGCTGTGCTTTTCCAGCACCACTCTAACAAAAACTAATGCACCTAACCTAAACATCCATGAACATTATTGACAATTTAAAATGGCCAACTCACCTCAGCTGCATACGTGTATACTATCACATTGTTATTGAAATCAATGCTCACACAAAGCACGATAGTCTTCATGACCATCTAATTTCTGTTCAGGAAATAATCTGAGTAATTTTTTTATAGTTCCTGAGATTAATCACCACAGTAAGCATCTGGTCATCCTTCCCTCCAATAAATACAATGGGTGTCTCTGAAATTTCTGTTCAGTAATTATCCATAATACTTGTTGCTCAAAGCAGTGTTTATTCTTCATTCCGAGTAACCAATGATTCTAACAGCCATTGGTCTTGATCTTATTGTTACTGAGTGCAATAACCAGATGTTATCATTCTTACCAATAAATACAAGAGCTATCCTCTTACTTTTCATTTCAGCAATTACACATGATACTTGTAGTTGAAAGTGGTATTTATTCTTTATGTCAATTGGCCGAGGACACTGACAGCAAGACATGTTGATCGTCCTGATTTGTTCATGTTTTCAAACAGGTTTTCAGGCCATGCCTTTCAAAAAAATGTAATTTGACTTAGTTCAAATTTACATGTAAACATTTTTCAGATATTTTCAATTCAAAGTGTTGAATTCAAACGCGAATTGTCACTTATATCTAATATTTAACCATGGATCAAATCCAGTATAATCGGCTTTAAGTGTGGAATTAAGTCTCAGTGACGTAAGCATATTGCATGGTACTGTTTCCTAATGGTAATGAATGCTGATTTTTGTTTTAATGCTGAAATCCTTGTTGATTTGCTGTTGTGGGGATGCCCTGAGCAGCCTGTCTTGGAATTAAAACACAAAATGGTGGAGGGGAGATAAACAAGACTAACAGTCTGTTTCAGTCTTAAGTTTAAAAAAAGAACGTTTTGTACAATCCTACTCCAAGTCCATAAGTATGCCATTCCAGACAGTCATATATCAGATAGTGATAAGAGAATGCCAGCATACAGTAAAATGACCAACCCTGACCTTCATTAATGAAGGAATAATTTTCCCAGTGAATGAATAAACACCAGCTGCAGGATAGAGCCCAGCTAACTTCCACAGCTGCTATCAATGCAACAGACAGGGTTTGATTGTCAGAAATAGTTACCATTTTAAAGTTGCTGAGAAGAACATTTAAAAAGTTTCTAATTACATAATCTTGAGAATCGTAAATAAGGCAGAGTGAAAGGCCCAAAGGATTCCAGCAATTAATTTTGTAATCTGAGCAAATAAAATGCGCAGAGAGATCCCAAGGCCTGGAGATTATAGCACCTGTATAACACCATGAAACAATCGGAAACTGGAGCTATTCATAGCGATGTCCATCTGAGATTAGGTGTTCTACAGGACCGGGTGTCTGTATAAGGAGGGAAGGACTGTAACCATGTTGCATGTGGCCATTGTAATACAGAAAGTGTGTAAAAATACTGCTTTTTACTGGTCACGGTACAGTGAGCCATGGACCTCCCTTCCGAGATTGGCCTCTGGATTTGATCCCTGCATTAACTGATTGCAGCATGAGTTCTGCCTACCTCCTGAGTCTTCATTCCCTGTGAGGGGAAATCACTCATACAGCTATGGTGACAATTAAATTCAATACAAACACTTATTATCTGTGAAATTACTACTTGTAGATATAATTTTCAAGTTAAAATTGTTTTACTTTTTTGTGTGCAAGAAAACAATGTAGTCACATCCATTTGATATTTAGTTCAACTAATACTAAATTTTAAATTATTGAAAAGACTACACGGTGGGGCGGTGTCTGGAGCGGGGGCGGAGAACGATTCTTCAGCTCAAATGCCACATTAAGCGACAGTTTCCGTTTTTCAAATCACATAACCTCCATAATTATATGTATTTTAATTTCATTTTGAGATAGTTTCATTTTCTTCCAACATTAGTTGTCAATGAACAATAATCACACAATTATTAGTAATTTGCTACAAAATGACTTCCTGTACCAAATGACATTAACTCGATGTTTTGTTCATAATAATACTCACTTTCCTGGCCTAATTATTTTCTTCCTAGTTCTGACTTTTTTCTAAACATTTATCATGATAAAAGTTACATTAATAAAATAGACATGAACCGCCCAAATAAATGTTGAACTGTGTTCAATTGTTGCTGAGCTTTTTTTAATTATTAAAGCCACGTTTTATATTTTAATTTTCTGTTTACTAATCTTAATGAATATACAATCGACATCAGAGCAAAGTGCATTCAAAATATTAATTCAATTTATCTATCAGGATTTTAGAAATAATGATCAATTACAATAATTACGCAATACTTTAACTTAGACTTTATAACAAGCACAATGTGCTTTTAATATCTTCCATACTTCTTAGTGCGAGTGCAACAATATTAAAACCTGTTTGATCAGACCAATATACCCACAAAAGATCAATAATTGACATTGCAACATCATTTGTCAATATCTGACTTTTGCTCATTTGAAAGATCACAGTCTTCTCAGCCATTGGAATTCAGAGAACACCAGTTACTTTACACTGCAATATTTCTCTTCATTTCTGAACATTACTCAGTGGAATAGGAAGAGGAGATACCTCATTATTCTTAAATTCATTAATAAAAGTTTTCAAATCAATGCCTAATAATTGTTCAGTTCGGTAAGTGGTGTACATGTGGAACTATGTTTCCATATAATAACTAATGCAAGGACATTGCAATGTACAATCCCTCAACCATTCTGAATATTGCTTTTCATTTTAAACTTGGAAACGCGTTTGATTTTTTTTGAAGTACACAAAAAAGGGTTGCCATCTCTCTTATTTCATTAAACAATCACAGGAAATGGTGAATTCTAGGAAATCGTACATTTTCGGAAAGAATGAAATTTGTCTTCAGCTGACTAGGCACATTGACTGACCAATTCATCAGATTGTTCCAATTTACGTGTAGAACAAAACATTTTAATTTGCATTTCAGAAAATGAGAAACTTCTGACCATATAGAATAATTGTATTCATTCTTTATTTATAATGCACAGTAATCACACAATCCTGTCAAGCTGTCGTTCCACAAGTGAGCATAAAAATCATGTTTAATTAAGACATTTGTTAATTCCCATCATTATTGTAAATTACTACTGAAGTTTTAGTGGATTACACACAGTATCCAACCATTTAATTCCAATCCACTTATCACAATAAACATCTGATTAGTTTTCAACCCTGCCCAACTTGGTTGGGAGTGTTATGAAGGAATCTTGTGCAAATCTAGTCGTGTCTCTGCTACCAGACAAGGGGTACAATTTCAATTCCCACCTTGCACAGACCTGTGCCAGAGCAGCTCTGAATGCTGATTAGAAAATGTCTAAGAATCGAATGAATTGCCTTTCAATTCAACATTAGATATGCTTCCATTTGTTGTTCATTCCAAGAATCACAGTATCTGCTATGGATTTTCTTCAGTTCGCTAATAACAGAATGCATCTAATTCAACGCAATCAATATTCCTTGGAAAATATTTGAGAATGTTGCACTCACAAAGATGAAATATGCAAAGTAAAGATGTTCCTTAATTTTCTTTTGTTCTGAAGAGCTGAGTTCAGACTGCACATAGAACTTGATGCTTCAAAGCTATAAATATGAGAAAAAATCAAGTTCTTTTTCAGTAAAATAAACAAATGCCACTTCCTACTATATATCAATTTTTAGTTATTGATCTGTTTATGAGTTGTCTGAAATTTGTTTTTAGTTTTCCACTCACCTACTTATATTGAGTGTAAGATTGAAATGCTTTGAAAATATCCGAGAGCATTCATTTGAAAATTGAATTTGCGTATTTCGCTCTAATCTCATTTACTGCATGATGTGTTAAGTGTGTTGTATTCAGCAAATCTAGTGAATACTAAAAATTGTCTAATCTTAAATAAGATCTTTCATACCCAGTTATCACTCTGTTCCTAATTCATGTAAATATCGAAATTCATTGAAATCAATGTTCACACAAAACAGTGCACATAAAGCGACAAAAAGATATTCAGTGATTACTATTCAGTGGAATAACCTGAGTAAGTATCTTATTGTTCCTAGGACAAATGACAACAGTAAGCATTTATTTACTATTCTATGCAGTTAATGCAATTGATGTGTTATGTTTCAGTTCAGTCGTTAATGTTGATTTATATTGTTTAAACCAATAATTCTACTTTATCACTGATATTGACTGAACTACAATAACATTGGGAACCAATGTTTTGTCATTCTAACAATTTTTAAGCTCCGTTTTTGTTGTGTGTGTACAGGAGACAATTCCATTTTTATTACAAATTGAACAAATACTGCATTTGAAATTTGTGAAATTCCTACATTTTTGCAAAAAAGTTAGTCTTCACTGTATACGTCACATGAAAAAAACTGCTATTTCAAATCATGCGTGCTACAAAATGATTATTGTTTTCATTTCATTGTAAGAAAAGAACTGCTTTGAAAATGGTGATTTTATTTTCGTTTCTATTTCAACATTATTCATCATTGTACAATAATGACAATATTATTAAAATTGCTTATATACCACATGTCATTGACTACATTGTTGTTCAGTTTCAAGCTCAATTTCATGATCTACTAATTCTCTTCCTAATTCTGACACCAATCTTTAAACATTGATCATAATATTAATCATATAAACCGATGTAACATATCTCTACAAGAAATTCAGTGGATGGAAATTCACAATTCTTGTATTACGTACATTTTTGACTTAAAAAAGGAAGAAGTTTGCTCAATAATCATTGAGTGGCTCATTTCTCTCCAATCCATAAAGTTAGGTACTATGTTTTATTCCTCAGTTTACTGATCTTAATAAATATCCAATCAACATCACAGCAAAGTGCTTTTGAAATATTGAATCATTTTCATTCTTCATATGACAGCATTAACTATCAAGTTATTGTCATTACAATAATGGCACAATTATTTAAGAAAGTCTTTTGAACAATTATAGTGAGATTCACATTTAGGTTTAATTCATTATTTCTTAGTACTAATAGTACAGCATGAAAATGCGTTTATTTTTCAGGTCACCTACCCCAGAAAGGAACCAAGGACTTCCCATTCAACGTCATTGCAAATATCTGATGTTTGCTCATTTGAATGATCACGGTAATCTCGCCTTAAAATTCAGGAAAATGTAATTACTTTTCACTGAATTAATTCCAGTTTATTTCCAGACATTACTCAATCACTTGCAAAAAGAGATTTTTCATTATTCCTTAATGCATTGACATACTTTGATAAATCAATTGTTGCTGATTCATAATAAAATTAATAATTATTCAATCTAGTAGATTGCGCAAATGTGGATTTACGGCACAGTACATGAACCACTGTAAAGATATTGCAGTGCACAATCTCTCAATCATTGTAAATATCAATTTTTATTTTACCTGTTGAAACATAGTTGAATTCAATTAGTTATATTTGACTTCAATGCTCACATTTATTGTGTTTGTAATCATAATACGACTTACGAATGTTTCATGCAACAAAATCAAATGAAAAAGAATTAGCATCTCTTTATTCTTTCATTCAACAATGGCAATAAATTTTGATTTTTAACATTTTGAACATTTTAGGAAAGAAGGGATGTTTTCTTCAGTTTAATTCTTGCATTGACTCACTAATTCACAGTGTCCGCTACTTATTCTCTTTGGGTTCCTATGAAAAGGAATTAACAAGTTCTTCTGGTTGTAAATTCCTGGAAAATATTTGAGAATGTTGTCGTCTTAAAGGTGACAAGGCTAAGTGATCGTAAGTCATCAGTTATTTTGTTAGAAAGAGCTTGATTCAAACATTTCGAACACACACACACACACACACACACACACGCATACACACACACTCATTGTTATTCTGCTGTGTAACAAGGGGAAAAACAAGTCGCTTTCTTCAGCGTTAAGTAAATATGTGCCACTTCCAATTATTCGTTAGTCAGCTAATTACCTACATTTGTTATTAAAAATTGCAATTCGTCTAAATATTGGTTTGACCTTTGATCAAATTAAATTTTTAATTATTGTGTATTCATGAATTGCCGGGATTTTGTTTTTTTTTGTTTTCCATACACCTATTCGCATTGAATGCAAGATTGACATGCTTTGACAATATCGGAGAGTGTTCATTTGAAACTTGTTTTTGTCGTATCTTTCACTGATTTTACTTCTTGCAAAAGATTACATGGTACCTCAGTGGTTAGCAATGCTGCCTCACAGCGCCAGGGACATCGGTTTGATTCTCACCTCGGGGGACTGTGGGGACTTTGCACGTTCTCCCCAAGTCTATGTGACTTTGCTGTGGTGTCCTCCCACAATCCCACATGTGCACGTTAGGTGAACTGGCCATGCTAAATCGCACATTGTGTTCAGGGATATGTGTATTAGTGAGCAATAAATGTGAAGAAATATGATCGGGAAAAGTGATTGGATGGGTTACTCTTTAGAGGGTCATTTTTTTCAAACAAATGGCCTGTTATCGCACTGCGGTAACAGGTGTGGTTTCGTGGCGTCGCTAGTATTACGGTGCAGCCCGAGTTATAAGCCACGTTGGAACTGAAACAGAGGAATCGACAGAGAGGCTACAGAATGACCACTACACTACAGAAACAGGCCGCTGCCGTCCCTGTTGGGGCTCAGTGGCAGCAAGCACTGAAACCTGAAGCCATTCTACCTTTCACCTTTCTGTTTCCGTTAGCTCCTTGTTTAATGGGACTTGTTTAATTTTGGCTATGTGGTGAGCATGGACGAGATACACCGAAGTATCTGTTTCCACGCGGTGTACCCCCATAACGTTGTGTTGCTTTCACCTGCTTTAAAGGATCACTTTTGAACGGAGCTTACCGTCGCAGTCTGTGGCACAATCATTTAGTGTGTTCGACTGCTCACGGGAAAGGTAGCATTGTGAAACACTGCAGAAACGAACGGCTTCCTTACTTTTGCTCCGACTGACCATACTCTGGGAAATTTTCCCAGATTCTCAGTTGAGGATTTTTGCAGCTCGAAGTTACCTCAGAAATCCTGTTAATTCGTAATGTATTGAGAGAATCGCAAAGCAGAAAGCATTTAACACGGAACACAAACAAAACTGGAAAACCAAATGCATTTTCAGACATAGCGAGCATGAATGCTAAATGTGAGACAGTCCGGGGGCATGAGCCATAAAGTAATCACTCAACTAACAACAGGGCAATTCCAAACTACTCTTTCAAACATACTGGAGCCTGAGTGCACCACCACTTCCCAGACAATGCTGCAAAGAGACAAAGAAAGAACATAATAAGAATGGGCCATAAAAAGTGAATTTCACCAATCGCAGTCTCGATTAGATTACACTTCCCTTCCGATAACTCCAGGACGGAAATGAAGGAAATGGGAGAAATTCAATAACATATGACACCGAAATTCATTGGAACGATTTTTTCATTGGCAAGAAAACCAAATGACGGCGAGTCGAGTCACCGTAGTACTTTGTTTCACAACAACGATGAAATAACAGTCTCCAGTAAAAACTCAACTTGCCTGGAACAGAAAGCAACAGTAGAGCGGCTTGCGATTTTGCGCGCGGGAGGTGAACACGATCGTGACAGCACAGACACTTCGGAAATTTCGGAACTTCTCCACACCACAATTAACTCCCCGGAAAGGAGAAGTGCAGCAAGGGCCGAAACAGCATTTTAACAAGCTGCGTCGCTGGTGTCGATCAGCAGAAATGGCAGAGGTGGGATTCGAACCGACAACACAGTCGAGACTGGAGGTTATATCCAGCGCCTTAGACCGCTCGGCCACATTACCAACCGGTCGCGGGCTCCATTTTCTTGCACTTCCAACTGTGCTCTCCTGCATAACCGCAGATGCAAACTCACGTGAAAAGGGTTCCATGATCCCTCTCCGACTCGCACAGCTGCTGGGATGTGCCCGTCTACAATATCAATTTCTCAGCAGATAACGACAGCCCATCAATCCAGACAAAAATCAATGGTAAGCTGAGTCTATCTTCTCAGACTGGAAACAGCTACAAATGTATCTGGGAGAATATATGTTCGGTTATGATTTGGCTTGACATTACTGCAATTTCGACTCTTGCTTTGCTAAATGATTTCACCCATTGCTCGAAACAGGACAACTCTCACGTTTACACGGAACATGAAGCACACCGGACTACAGGGAAAATGCACAAAGCCGTGTTCCACATCATACCGTGCAGCATAATTTCAGTCACTGTGTCTGTTTTGCAGAAAAAGAGTCCCAAACAATGTTCTCTACCCTAAAACCGGAGGTCGCATTCCAATCCGAGAACGACAGATCGCATCGTGAGGATGCTCTGACCTCGGGGCCGGTTCGAGATGCCACTTTCCGTGCCTTTTACCTTAACCGTGCAATTTGCTGCAGAGATGTTCACTCCTGGACATGAGCCTCATGGATACCAACTGAGTTGGAAACCGGTGTGAGTATCGATGAGAAGCGACTCAATAAAGTTTAACAAATTCCATGGTGCTTATTAGAAATGGAGTTTCTGTTCACCTCAATCTAAAAGGCAGTTTCTCAACATAGTAACAAAGTCAAAAGGTAATTACCTCACCCCACCCCCACTCCGGAAGAGGTGCTAACTGCCCTTGATTGCTTTTTGTTCTCGATGTGAAGATCTCTCACGCCTGAGTCACCTTCACGTCTCTGGTTGCTGAGTGAGTCACAAAGAAGGAGTTTCACCAGAGCTGCAACTGCCTGACTTCCCCACTCGCTCTTCCCGTTTACATTTTCCTGCTCCTCAGTGATTTAAAGAAAACCAAATGGATGCGATGTCATTCTGTAGTCTCTCTGTCGATTCCTCCGTTTCAGTTCCAACGTGGCTTAGATCTCGGGGCGCACCTTAATACTAGCGACGCTATGAAAGCACAGGTCCAGAGGTTCCTCTGAGAGTGTAATTCCTTTCATTGCTGTTGCTGATTGAATGAGCCACTAACGTGCGAACTGCTCCAAAACATGATCCAGGAATCTGGTACCAATTCTCGTACGTTGAATAACGACAGACACCTTCCAAATGAGGAATTTCAGAGACGACTTTGGGATACATTTGACAGACAGACTAGTTGAGGAATCCGTGGTGCGCTGTGACACCAGCGCATCAGCTTCTTCCCTGCCTTTGAACCGGGCCGCCTGGGCAAGGAATGCAAATGCGGTACTGCTTTTCGTAGAAGGATCAGAACGCGGTAACGATACTCTCAAACAGAATGGCATATGATCAGAACCAGGTTGGAGATACACTTTACAAGGCTTTGCACAGTCATTAAATGGAATTGCATTGCATTTCACGACGAGAGCAGATTTTTTCAAGGAAATTCGAAGGCAGGTTTGCAGACGGGAAAGCAAGCAAGAAAGCTCCGTTCTTGTCCATGTAAAAGACTGCAGTTGAAGAACAACGCAGTTCCGAACTGGGGACCTTTTGCGTATAAAGCGAATGTGATGAGCACTACACTACAGAAACAAGCCTGCATTCTTTATCTTGCCGCTCAGTGGTATCCAGCACTGAAAGTTGAAGCCATTCGACGTTTCACCTTTCTATTTCCATGAGCTCGATGTTGTCCAGCATAATTGACATCTTGAAATCGTGTAAAAAAATACACGCTTCCAACTCAGTTCCAACACGTTTTCAACTCAGTTGTTATCAATGTGGCTCATGTCCAGGTGTTAGCGTCTCTGCAGCAAATTGAACTTTTAACGTAAAATGCAGAAAAACATGCACACCAACCTGCACCAATACCTGTCTCCTGTTATTAAACAGTTATAGACAGAAACACCAGCACACAACCTTCTACAACTACCCTGTCTCCTGCCATTAAGCAAATATATGCAGAAACACACACAACCCTCCATTATCACGCTGTCTCCTTCCATTAAATCGATATACACAGAAACACACACACAACTCTCCACCAAAACCCTGTTTCTTGCCAGTAATCAGATATACACTAAAACACAAAACACAAGCCTCCACCGCCACGTTGCCTCACGCTATCAAGCAGATATACACAGAAACACACACAAATCTCTAAACCACTTTCCTGCCTCCTGCCATTAAACAAATATAACAGAAACACACACAAACACAACCCTTCAACAACACATTGTTTTCTGCCATGAAACAAATATACCCAGAAACACACACACAATCATCCATGACCACACTGTCTCCTGTCATTACACAGATCTACACAGAAACACACGCACACGCACTCACACACACAATGGTCCACCGTCACACACTCACCGGCAATTAAACAGGCATAAAAAGAAACACACACGCATCTCGACACCATCCCCCATCTCCTGCCATTAAATAGACATACACAGAAACACACACACAACCCTTCACCACCACATGGTTTTCTGCCATTCAACAGATATACACAGAAACACACACACGCACACACAACCATTGACACCCAATTTCTTTCTTGTCATTAAGCAGATATACACAGAAACACACACACAACCCTCCACGATCACCCTGTCTCCTGCAATTAAACAGATATACACAGAAACACACACACATCCCTCCACCACCACATTGTTTTCTGCCATTAAACAGATATACACAGGAACACACACATGCACACACACAATCCTTGACACCCAATTTATCTCCTGTCATTGAGCAGGTATACACAGAAACACACACGCAACCCTCCACCTGTCTCCTGTAATTAAACAGATATGTAGAGAAATACACACACAAAACTCCAGCACCACCCTGTCTCCGGCTATTAAACAGTTATACACAGAAACACACACTCACCATCCTCCACCACCACCCTGTCTGCTGCTATTAAACAGAAATTTCCAGAAACATACAGCAACCCTCCACCACCACCCTGTCTCCTTTCATTAAAGAGATATACAGAGGAACACAAACACACACAACCCTCCATCACCACCCTGTCTCCTACGATTATACAGAAATACACAGAAACACGCACATACTCCCTCCACCACCACCTTGTCTCCTGTCATTAAACAGATATGCACTGAAACAAATACACATCTCTCCACTACCACCCTGTCCTCAGCAACTAAATAGATATACACGGAAACACACCCATGCACAACCTTCCACGACCACCCTGTCTCCTGCCATTAAACAGATATACACAGAAACACACACACAACCCTCCATCACCACCCTGTCTCCTGCCATTGAGCGAACATTCACAGAAATGCACACACAACTCTCGACCAACTCCCTGTCTCCTGCCATTAAACAGATATACACAGAAACACTCATACATACACAACCCTCCACCACCATCCTGTCTCCTGCAAGTAAGCACATAGACACAGAAACACAGACATTCTACCCTCCACTACCATGCTGTGTCTTGCCATTAAATAGATTTACGCAGAAACACACACACACATCCCTCCTCCACCACTGTGTCCTGTCATTAAACAGTTATACACGGAAACACGCACGCACACTACCACCCTCCACCACAACCCTGTCTGCAGCCCTTAAATAGATGTATACAGAAACACACGCACTCAACACTCCACGAACACCCTGTCTCCTGCTATTAAACAGTTGCACACAGAAACACACACACAATCCTCCATCACCACCCTGTCTCCTGCCCTTAAATATATATACACAGAAACACACACACACAATCCTCCAACACCACCTTGTTCTCCTATTATTAAGCAGAGATATACAGAAATACACACACAACCCTCCACCACCGCCCTGTCACCAGTCCTTAAACAGATATACACAGAAACACACACACGCACACAAACCTCCATGACACCCCATCTCCTCCCCATAAACAGACATATACAGTAACACATATACAAATCCCTCCACCACCACCCTGTCTCCTGAAATTAAACATATATACACAGATACACACACACACCATCCTCCTCCAACACCCTGTCTCCTGCAAATGAACAGATGTACACAGAAACATACACGCATATCTTCAGCACCACCCTGTCTCCTGCCATTAAACAGATATACACAGAAACACACATGCACACAACCCTCCACGAAAACCAGTCTGTCTCCTGTCATTAAGCAGATATATACAGAAAAACGCACACAACCCTGCACCACCACCTTATCAACGACCATTAAAGAGACTGGCACAAAAAACACACAGACAACCCTACACCACCAATCTGTCTCCTGGCATTAAACTGATATACACAGGAACACACACACACACACACACACACACAACCCTCCACCATCACACTGTTGTTGTGCCATTGAGCAGATATACACAGAAATACACACACACAACCTTCGACACACACACCCTGTCCCCTGCCTTAAAGCAGATACACACAGAAGCACACACACATACAGAACCCTCCTTCGTGGGTGGCACGGTGGCACAGTGGTTAGCACTGCTGCCTCACAGCGCCAGAGACCCGGGTTCAATTCCCGCCTCAGGCGACTGACTGTGATGGAATTTGCATGTTCTCCCCGTGTCTGCGTGGGTTTGCTCCGGTTTCCTCCCACAGTCACAAAGATGTGCAGGTCAGGTGAATTGGCCATGCTAAATTGCCGGTAGAGGTAAAGCAGAAACACACACACACCACACTCCACCACAACCCTGTCTCCTGCCATTAAACACAAACACACAACCGTGCACCACCACATTGTTTTCTGCCATATATGCAGATATACACAGATACACACGCACAACCATCAACTGCCACCATATCTCCTGCCATGAAACAGATATAATCAGAAACAAACATATACCACCCTCCACCACCAACCTGCCTCCTGCAATTAAACAGGTATACCCAGAAACACAAATGGAGAAAACCTTCCCCCTCCACCCCGTTTGCTGCCATAAATCTATTCTACACAGAAACACACACGCACAAACCTCCACTACCATTCTGTCTCCTGCCATTAAACGGTGATATACAGAAACGCACACACGCAATCTTCCACTACCACCCTGCCTCCTGCAATTCAACAGATATATACAGAAACGCACACACAACCCTCCACTACCACCTTATTTCCTGCTGTTAAGTAGATGTACACACAAACACGTATCTACACTTCACCACAACCATTTCTCCTGCCACTAAACAGATATACACAGAAAAACACACACACAATCATCAACAACCACCCTGTCTGCTGACATTAAACAGATATATACACAACCACACGCACATTCCTCCACCCCTACCCTCCTCTGCTGCCATTGAGCAGATATTCACAGAAATACACACACACACAACCCTCGACCACCACCATGTCTTCTGCCCTGAAACAGATATACACAGAAACACACACACATGCAGAACCCTCCACCACCACCCTGTTTGCTGCCGTTAATCAGATATGTACATAAAAACACACACACACAACCCTCTCCAATCACACACTCTCTGGTGAATAAACAGATATAAAAAGAAACACACACACATCTCGACACCAACAGCCTGTCTTCTACCATT
Source organism: Chiloscyllium punctatum (assembly GCF_047496795.1). NCBI lineage: Eukaryota > Metazoa > Chordata > Chondrichthyes > Orectolobiformes > Hemiscylliidae > Chiloscyllium > Chiloscyllium punctatum. Next base: position 21,316,714 of record NC_092755.1, read on the forward strand.
AATCAGACATACACAGAAACACACACACACACAAACATGCACATACACGAGCACACACAACCCTTGAACAGCAAATTGTTTCCTGTCATTAAACAATCAAACAGATATTTACAGAAACATACAGACAACCCTCCACCACCACCCAGTCTCCCGTCATTAAACAGATATACACAGAAACACGCACTCCCATTCCTCCAACACCATACTGTCTCCTGCAATTAAACATTTATACACACACACACACACCTGGAAGTAAACAGATTTATACAGAAACATAAAGGCATATCTTCAGCACCACACTGCCTCCTATCATTAAACAGACATACACAGAAACACACACACAACACTCCACTACCATATTGTTTTCTACCATTAAACTGATATACATAGAAACATACACACACAACCTTCAAAACCACCCTGTCTCCTGCAATTAAACAGATATTTACAGAAACATCCAGACAAGCCTCCACCACCACCCTGTCTCCTATCATTAAACAGATATACGCAAACACACACACACACACACCACCACGACCACCCCTCGCCTATCATTAAACAGATATACGCAGAAATACACACACACCACCCTCCCCCACTACCCTGTCTCCTGCCATTAAACAGATATACATAGAAATACACACACAACAGTACACCAGCACATTGTTTTCTGCCATTATGCAGATATACACAGAAACACACGCACAACCATCAACTGCCGACATGTCTCCTGCCATGAAACAGATATAATCAAAAACAAACATATACCATCCTCCACCACCAACCTGTCTACTGCAATTATACAGGTATATACAGAAAAACACACAGAGAGAACCCTCCCCCACCACCCTGTTTGCTGCCATAAATCAATTATCCACAGAAACACACACACACACAAACCTCCACTACCATCCTGTCTCCTGCCATTAAACAGGGATACACAGAATCACACACACACCACTACACAAGCAAGTTGTTTTCTGCCAATGATCAGATATACACAGAAGCACACACACAACCCTCCACTGCCACCCTGTCTCCTGCAATTCAATAGATATATACAGAAACACTCAACCTCCACTACCAAAATGTCTCCTGCAATAAAATAGATATATACATAAACACACATGCACAACCATCCACTACCACCCTGTTTCCTGCATTTCAACAGATATATACAGAAACACTCACACATACAACCCCCCACTACCTCCCTGTCAGCAGCCATTAAACAGATATATGCAGAAACACACACACACAACCCTCCACCACAACCTTATTTCCTGCCATTAAGTAGATATACACATAAGCACGCACTCTACACTTCACCACCACCATTTCTCCTGCCACTAAACAGATATACACAGAAAAACACACACACAATCCTTGACCGCCACCCTGTTTGCTGACATTAAACAGATATCAACACAAACACACACACATCCGTCCACCACCACCCTATTCTGCTACCATTGAGCAGATATACACAGAAGTACACACACCCAACCCTCGACCACCATCATGTCTCCTGCCATGAAACAGATATACACAGAAACACACATATATACAGAACCCACCACCACCACCCAGTTTGCTGCCATTAATCAGACACACACACACACACACACACGCACACACAATCCTCCACCATCACACTCTCTCCGGCGATTAAACAGATATAAACAGAAACATAAACTCATCTTGACACCATCACCCTGTATCCTGCCATTGAACAGGCATGCACAGAAACATACACACACACACAACCCTCCACCACATCCCTGTCCCTTACGATTAAACAGATATACGTAGAAATGCACAAACACACAACTGTTAACCACGACATTGTTTTCTGCCATTAAACAGATATACACAGAAACGCACACATGCACAAACACACACAAAACCCCCGACCAACATCTTGTTGCCTGCCATTAAGCAGATATACACAGACACACACGCACAACCCTCAAGCACCACGCATCCTGACATGAAACAGATATACTCAGAAACAAACACATACCACCCTCCACCACCAGCCTGTCTCCTGCAGTTAAACATATATACACAGAAACACACACAGAACCTTCTACGAACACCCTGTCTACTGACTTTAAACAGGTATACACAGAAACATACACAACCCTCCAACACCCTGTCACCTGCCACTAAGCACACAGACACAGAAACACAGACACTCTACCCTCCAACACCACCGTGTCTCCTGACATTGAATAGAGATACGCAGAAACACACACAAACCCCATGACCATCCTGTCTCCTGCCATTGAACAGGTATACAGAGAAACACACACACACCATCATGTCTCCTGCCATTAAGCACATATACGCAGATACACACACACACACAACCCTCCACTACCAACATGCCACCTGCCATTAAACAGTTATACACAGAAACACACACACAGCACCGTCCACCACCTCCCTGTCTCTAGCCCTTAAATAGATATACACATTAACACGCACGCACACAACCCAATATGACTACCATGCCTCCTGACATTAAACAGGTAGACACCGAAACCAACGCACAACCCTGCACCACCACCCTGTCTCCTGCCTTTAAGCATATATACACACAAACACACACACATCCTTCAACCACTACCCTGTTTCCTGCCGTTAATCAGATATACACAGAAACACACACGCACAGCCCTTAAACAGATATACACAGAAGCACACACGCACCCCTCCACGACGACCCTGTCTCCTGCCATTAAACAGATATACACAGAAACACACACACATCCCTCAACCACCACTCTGCTTGCTGCCGTTAATCAGATATACACAGAAACACGCACAAATACAAACCTCCACGAGCACACTGCCTCCTGCCATTAAATAGATATACACAGAAACACACGCACAACCTTCCACCACCGCAATGTTTCCTGCAATTAATTAATTTTACACTGAAACACATACACAACCTTCCACCACCACCAGTCTGTCTCCTGTAATTAAGCAGATATTTCCAGAAAAACACACACAACCCTGCACCACCATCTACCACCTACCATTAAACATACATACACAGGAAATAAAACACACATGGACAAACATCCCCCCCCCCCCACCAACACTCTGTCTCAAGACATTAAACAGATATACACAGAAACACACACACACACACCCCTCCACCTCAACCCTGTCTCCTACCAGTAAGCACATAGACACAGAACCACAGACAACCTACACTCTACCACCACCCTGTCTCCTGCCATGAAAAAGATATATGCAGAAACTGACACACACACACACACACACACACACACAGAGTCACTCAAATCTCCTTGACCACCCTGTCTCCTGTCATCAAACAGTTATCCATGGAAATACCCACACACACAAACTTCCACGAAATTTACAGCTGAGGGAACGGCAGTTACGATGCTATTAGGCAAGATTTAGGAAGTATAGGATGGTGAAGGAACCTGAAGGGAATGGGCCCAATAGAAATGTGAAGCTTATTCAAGGAAAAGCTCCTGAGTGTCCTAGATAAATATGTACCTGTCAGGCAGGGAGGAAGCTGTAGAGCGCGGGAGCCGTGGTTTACAAAGGAAGTGGAATGTCTGGTCAAGAGGAAGAGGGAGGCTTATGTTAAGATGAGATGTGAAGGCTCAGTTAGGGCACTTGAGGGTTACAAGGTAGCCAGGAAAGACCTAAAGAGACAGCTCAGAAAAGCCAGGAGGAGACATGAGAAGTTTTTGGCTGATAGGATCAGGGTAAACCAAAAGGCTTTCTATAGGTATTTAAGGAATAAAAGAATGACAAAAGAAGATTAGGGACAATCAAGGATATTAATGGGAAGTTGTGTGAGGAGTCGGAGGAGATAGAGGAAGCACTAAATGAATATTTTTCGACAGTATTCACTCTAGAAAACGACAATGTTGTCGAGAAGAATACTGATATACAGGCTATTAGACAAGGTGGGATTGAGGTTCACAATGCAGAGGTATTAGAAATCCTGCAGAGTGTGAAAATACGTAAGTCCACTGGGCCGGATGGGATTTAGCCTGGGATCCTCTGGGAAGCCAGGGAGAAGGTTGCCGAGCCTTTGGCATTGATCTTTAAATCGTCATTGTCTACAGGAATAGTGCCAGAAGACTGGAGGATAGCAAATGTGGTTCCCCTGTTCAAGCAGGGGTGTAGAGACAACCCAGGTAATTATAGAACAGTGAACCTTACTTCAGTTGTTGGTAAAGTATTGGAAAAGGTTTTAAGAGATAGGATTTACAATCATCTAGAAAATAATAATTTGATAATGGATAGTCAGCACGGTTTTGTGAAGGTTATGTCGTGCCTCACAAACCGTATTGAGTTCTTTGACAAGGTGACCAAACAGGTAGATGAGAGTAAACCGTTTGATGTAGTGTATATGGATATTTGCAACGCATTTGATAAGGTTCTCCACAATAGGCTATTGTTCAAAATGCAGAGGAATGGGTTTGAGGGAGATATAGCAATATGGATCAGTAATTGGCTTGCTGAAAGAAGACAGAGGGTGGTGGTTGATGGGAAACGTTCATCCTGGAGTCCAGTTAGTTGTGATGTGCCGCAAGGGTCGCTGTTAGGTCCATTGCTGTTCATCAATTTTATAAACGACCTGGATGAGGGAGTAGAAGGGTGGGTTAGTAAATTTGCAGACAACACTAAGGTCGGTGGAGTTGTGGATAGTGACGAAAGATGTTGTAGGTTACAGAGAGATATATATAAGCTGCAGAGCTGCGCTGAGAGTTGACAAATGGAGGTTAATGTGGACAAGTGTGAGGTGATGCACTTTGATCGGAGGAACAGGAATTCAAAGTACTGGACTTATGATAAGATTCTTGGTAGTGTAGATGAGCATAGAGATCTCGGTGTCCAGGTACACAGATCCTTGAAAGTTGCCACCCAGTTTGACTGTGTTGTTAAGAAGGCATTCATGGAGGGATCGAGTTCTGGAACCATGAGGTTATGCTACGTCTGTACAAAACTCTGGTGCGGCCGCACTTGGAGTATTGTGTACAGTTCTGGTACAGTTCTGGTAAGGAGTATGTGAAAACTGTGGAAAGGGTGCAGAAGTGTTTTACTAGGATCTTGCCTGGTATGGAGAGAAGGTCTTCCGAGGAAAGTCTGAGGGACTTGAGGCTGTTTTCGTTGGAGAGAAGAAGTTTGAGACGTGACTCAATAGAGACAGAAAAGATAATCAGAGAATTAGATAGGGTGGACAGGGAGAGCCTTTTTCCAAGTACGGTGACGTCGAACACGAGGGGGCATAGCTTTAAATTGAGAGGTGACAGATATTGGACAAATGTCAGAGGTAGTTTCTTTACTCAGGGAGTAGTAACTGTATGGAATGCTTTGCCTGCAACAGTAGTTGATTCGCTAACATTAAATACATTTAAATCGTCATTGGACAAGCATATGGACGTACATGAAATAGTGGAGGTTAGATGAGCTTCAGATTGGTATGACAGGTCAACGCAACATTGAGGGCCGAAGGATCTGGACTGCACTGTAATCATCTATGTTCTATGTTCTATGAACACCCTGCTTACTGACCTTAAACGGATATACGCAAAAACGCACATGCATACACAACCCTCCACCACCACCCTGTCTCCTGCCAGTAAGCACATAGATACAGGAATACAGACACTATACTCTCCACCACCACCTGTCTCCTGCCTTTAAGCAGTTATATACACAAACACACAAACACACAAACACACACATCCCTCGACCACCACCCCGTTTCCTGCCGATTATCAGATATACACAGAAACACACCCGCACACCCCTCCACCACCACACTCTCTCCAGCCCTTAAAACAGATATACACAGAAACACGCACACATCCCTCTACCATCACCCTGTCTCCTGCCCTTAAACAGATATATACAGAAACTCACATACATACAGAACGCTCCACCGCCACCCTGTTTCCTGCAATTAATCATATATACAGAGAAGCAGACACACACAACCCTCCACCACCCCTCGTCTGTCTCCTGTCATTAAGCAGATACTTACAGAAAAACATACACATCCCTGTGCCACCACCCTAACACCAGTATTAAACAGACAGACACAAAACAAAACACACACACAGACAACCCTTCACCCCCGCCCTGTTATCCTGGCATTAACCACATATACACAGAAATATACACACACACAACTTTCGACGACCACCAGTCTGTCTCCTGTCATTAAGCAGATATATGCAGAAAAACACACACAACCCTTCACCACCCCCCATCACCGAACATTAATCAGACATAAACCGACAACCCTCCGTCAACACTCTGTTTCCAGGCATTAAAAAGATATACACAGAATTGGCTGGCTGACAGAAGGCAGAGAGTGGCTGTAGATGGAAAGTATTCTGCCTAGACGACAGTGTTGAGTGGGGTCTCCCAGGGCTCTGTACTTGGACCTCTGCTCTTTGTCGTTTTTATAAATGACTTGGGTGAGGAGGTTGAGGGGAGGGTTAGTAAATTTGCAGATGACACAAAGTTTGGAGGTTTCAGCGACAGTATAAAGGGCTACTGCAGGCTACAGCGCGACATAGACAGAATGCAGAGCTGGGTTGAGAAATGGCAGATTGTGTTCAACCTGGATAAATGCGAAGTGATGCATGTTGGAAGGTGGAACTCGAATGCTGAACATAGGATTAAAGACAGGATTCTTGGCAGTATGGAGGAACAGAGGAATTTAGATATGCAAGTACATAGATCCCTCAAAGTTGCCATACAAGTGGCTAAGGTTGTTAAGAAAGCATATGGTATTTTGGCTTTCATTAACAGGGGGATAGAGTTTAAGAGCAGTGAGGTTTAGCTGCAGCTCTACAAGTCCCTGGTGAGGCAATACTTGAAATATTGTGTCCAGTTCTGGTCGCCCTACTATAGCAAAGATACAGAGGCTTGGGAGAGGGTGCAAAGAAGGTTTACCAGGATGCTGCTTGGACTGGAGGGCTTGCCTTATGAAAAAAAGGTTGAATAGGCTCGGACATCTCTCTGGAGAGAAGGAGGAAGAGACGAGACCTGATAGAGGTGTACTAAATAATGAGAGGAATAGATAGAGTCAATAGCAAGAGAATTTTCCCCAGCGCAAGACTGACTGGTATGAGAACTCATAGTTTGAAGATATTAGGAGGAAGGTATAAAGGAGATGTCAGAAGTAGTTTTTTTATACACAGAGAGCTGTGAATGCATGAAATGCGTTACCAGTGGTAGTGGTGGAAGCAGAGTTATTGAGGACATTTAAGCGACTTCTAGACCTGCACATGGATAGCAGTGGGTTGAGGGGTGTGCAGGTTGTTACTATATTTTACATTAGGATTGAATCGCCGCACAACATCGTGGGTCAAAGGGCCTGTTCTGTGCTGTACTTTCTATGTTCTATGTTCTTTGACAAGGGTGAGTCGACCTCTGACTACTTAATGCCAACTGCAAAAGATGTTTAAAGACGTCATTGAGTTGCAAAGGTGTCAGCACTATAAGTATGTTTTGGTCATTGTCGATTTCTTTTCCTTGATGGGTTGAAGCTTACCCCACTTCCAACGTTACTGCTAAAACTGTTGCAAATATTTTACTCAAGGAGATTATTACCTGCTTTGGTATTGGATTTTGTCTACCTTCTGACAATGCCCCCCACCCCCATTTTATTGGAGATATAAATGAGGAATTATGCTCTCATTTTGGGATCCACCACCAACTGTATTGTGCTTATTGCCCACAAGCTGCAGGGTTCCTGGAGCAGGGTGACCAGAGTCTGAAAAGTAAACTTGCCAAATGGACTTCTGAGGCAGTTCTTTCCTGGGTTAGGGTGGTGCGGCTAGTATTGTTCCACCTACAATAAACTCCTGTGGGGAAAACTCGCTGGCCTTTTCAAGCACTCACACTCTGTATGATCTGAATGATAAAATTCACTGTATCTGATCCGCAGGACGCACTGCAGAAATTATCCCATCCCAGCGGACTGAGCTGTCTCCATTGGTAGAGTATCATAAAGTTACAGAGAATATCTTGTGATGTCATCCTCGAAGGTACTTGCTACAAAAAAGCTGAACACTGTGATCAGCGCTAACACAGAAGCCCAGCGGGAGCCTGGTGGGCCCATAAACCAGAAATCAATGGATAAAGAGATTCTTCTTTTTCGAAGAATCAGATTCAGACCATCATCTTTAACACTTCCTGGGGAGAAAATGGATGTGGGAGAGCGGACAGACTCAACTGGTTCCAGCATTTACAACCTTGGTCCGTGTGACAACAAAAGCAGAAACCTGGAATTGTTTATCTTGCTTCTGAAAAACAGGTGAGTAAATTTTGAAGATCATAGATATTTCTTCCTGGTGTTCATGAAATGATCTAGAGCAGAGTACGGTTCCCTGAGTATGGTCTGACTTCTGGGTTATGGACTGTGATATTCTGCTCACATGATCTGAACACATACAAAGTAATGACTCAGTGACAAGATCTGCTGATTCGGGTTCCGTGAAGAACAGAAGCCGATGTAATGAAAAGAGCCATAAGAATGGGAATGTAACAAATTATTTTCCAGACTCGAGGAGAGTTCATAGTGCTGTTTCCACGGGTCAATATCTGTACAAGTAGACTGAAACAGCCTTGGGTGTTATTGTACTGCATCTTTTGTATAATGGTGCAAAAGCACGAAACTTTTGTATAGAGAGGATAACTTCAAATTCCTCAATGAGGCAAAACACACAAATGAGGTAAACAACAAAGTAACCACATAATTTGGTGTTACCTCATGGGGGAAATTTCCTTGCTCAAATTTTGCTCAAAATCGCGCTCTGTCTAATTCCTAAGACTGAGAAGCGAACGGTGAATGGTCTATGTCAATAAAAACTGCTCTGATCTCACAACTTCAGCATTTCAGACGCCCCCTTATGTATGTCTGGCAATAGTAATTGATCCCTCACTGTGTTACTTCAGCACACGTAGAGAACAAATTATCATAAGAACAACAGTCACGTATGTGACTGGGATTTGACCCGATTCTGTTGCAACCAATCGATTCACAGTAATCGAAATTGCTTCCACCTTTCCTGTGTCGGCAACAAGATTGGATAGTTTAGTGGTGAGTTTTCATGCATTGAATTAGACCCAGCATCCTTTCTCACGTTGAAATATACAGCGATATAAAGACTTGATGAAAGACACGGGCAGTGTTTAGTGGACTTTAAAGATGTTAGGAATGACGCGGCCATGATGCCATCTCATTAGAAACGATGGAAATGAGGTTTACTGGGAGATAAAGCCAATAGAAACGAAAAGAGGGGGTTTAATGGGATGGTGGCATAGATAAGGAATAATGCGGGAGAAATCAGGAAAGACTTAGTTGTGTCCGAAAAGAGGTTATCCAGCTGATATGAAGTTGTTAAGAGTAAATACGAGGGAAAATTCCTCGTTTAGGTGAGTGGAAACTAGAGATTAGAACTTCAAACCCATCGGGCACATTCAAGAAATTTAGAGTAGGCATTTTTTATTCTGAAAACTATTGAATTTGGAGATGAATTTTCAGAAATAGAATCATCTTAGGAGCTTATTCAAGAATATTTGAAAAGCGCGTGCAGGCAGACAAGAAGTGAATTAGATAAATTCAATTAGATTACTTACAGTTTGGAAACAGGCCCTTCGGCCCAACAAGTCCATACTGACCCGCTGAAGCGCAATCCACCCAGATCCATTCCGCTACATGTACCCCTGCTCCTAACACTACGGGCAATTTAACACAGCGAATTCACCTAACCGGCACATTTTTGGACTGTGGGAGGATACCGGAGCACCCAGAGGAAACCCACGCAGACACAGGGAGAATTAAACAGTGGCAGTGATTCTGGGCTGCCTGGATGGGGATGAAAAATGGAAACATTATCGAATTGGTTAACATTCATTGGAAAGAAATTGCATAACACCTTCAACTGAAAATGCTAAGGATGAGAAGAGCTGGTGGAGTTGGAAGGTGCAGCAACTCATTCAACATGAAATATTATATACCGTAAATGCAATGAGCTGTTTGGTTTAACTCTACATTAAATGGAAGTCGGTTAGCTCAGTCCATTGACTAACTGGTTTATGAGAAAAGTGAGATCAACAGCGTGGGATTAATGTTCGCACTTGCTCAAGTTTCCACAAGGATCATCGTCTCCCCCACTCACCTGATCTGTAATACTGTGTTGCCTTTCGTGAGCAAGATTTGGCCTGTCGATGTAAAACATCATTATCATTGCCATCTGCTGTCTTGAACATTAGGTCATAGTCAACCGAAATGGGAGGGGGTCCATTTAATCCTCTTTTATCTCCGCTTGAAAAATCCTGCGTCAAGACTCAACCTTATTCCAGATGGACCCTTTGTTCCTCCCGACAGCAAAACTACTTGCCCAGATCCTTTACCAAGTTTACTGACAACAGTCAAACTCAACAAAGAGATAAATCTAATAGGTTCGATTGATTGAATGAGCTGTGCAGCTTGCAGGAAATTGAATGATGTGAAACGATTTATACAGACTTTCCCAGGATGTATTCCAGTGCTGGGTCATCGATTTGAGGAAAGTTATTAAGCTGAAACTTATCCTCTGTTTCTCTATCCACAGATGGATATTCACCTGGGGAATATTTGCAGATATTCTGTTAATAATTGGCATGTTTAACAAAGGCAAATCTTTTCCCCACGTCAGAAACTGGAGTTTTCAAATAAGTGCTACTTTACTCAACATTGTTTTCAACTGCGCTTCAGTCTGATGTTTCAATAATCCCTGGTCAATGTCATTAACAGCATCTTTAGATAAGCATTGAACATAAAACCTTGGCATGTTATGCACCTTTAAGTATTCGGCTCTGACTAATTGCGCGACTGGAGCCTCAGACAGCGAAACTGTCACGTGACCTACACGTACCTGGAGAACTTTAACTCAACTGCTCTAGTTCTGCTGTGATGATTAGATTCCCTACAGTATGGAAACAGACCCTTCGGACCCAAAAGTCCACAGCAACCCTCCGAACAGTAACCCAACCAGAACCATTTCCCTTCTGACAAATGCACTATGGGCAATTTAGAATGACCAACCCACCTGACCTGCACAATCTTTGGACTGTGGGAGGAAACTGGAACACCCGGAGAAAACCTATGCAGACACGGGGAGAATGTGCAAATCGACACAGACAGTCCACCGAGGCTGGAATCGAACTTTGAACCCTGTTGAGGCAGCAGGACTAACCACTGAACCACAACACTGTGGGATCTTTGGTGGTGATATCCTGCCCTGCTTCATTTCCCTGAACCGTCTTGTTCTGAAATTAAACCTAAGGCAGACATGGTGAAACTGACATGAACCTTTGATTATTGAAGCATCAGGTTCACGAAAAGGATACAAAAGGAACAAAAAAAATGTGAAAAATAGACTACATCGAAAAATTGGTTTCCGTTGGTTCCTGCATTGTTTACAGACAATGTTACCTTGCCGCTGTCGCAGGGCTGTTCATTCGATCAGCTTCAATCGGCACAGAATTCGAATCAATGAAACTTCACCAACTTCCTTCTGAAAGTTCATACAAGTAACATGAAAGATGTTGCATTCATTAATAATCTTCACCATTCCTACATCCAAGAACACGTTGCACAGTTTGCATGAATATTGAAGATGTAAGAATGTTATACAATAACATAAAATTCAATTACAGTTTAAATCATAAAGTAGGTAGAATACACAGAAAGACTCAGCATGTTAGAAATTCATGTGACCACAACTGCAGCCCAGCAGAGTGGAAATATGTCCCTGAATCCCAATATCCACACGTTTGCTTGCTCCATTTGCCCAGTTGGAAACCTGTGTGAAAGAGCATGCAGTCTGACAGAGCGCCTGAGAGAATCCTTCACTGTCTGATCTAAAGCTGCAATAGGAGCTGTCTGTTCTGGCTGTGAGAGCGGTGGGACAAAGGGGAGCACCTTGATATTCCGTAGTGTCGATTCACATTGCCCTCATCATGTTAATTTTGAAAACCCTCTGTAAGAAACAGCACAGAAAGACAGGAACAGGAGGAGGTTTGTCCAAACACGTGCCCTACACACCGTTTGATATCCTCATGACTGACCAAACACGTCAATGTCTTTACCCAGCTCATCCACAACAACCTGTCACACAACGGGAAAAAGACATTTAAGCAATCGACAATTTCTGTGCAACTTTGAGAGGGAAATGTGTTTACAGACAGTGGGTTTCTGAACGAAATATACAGGTTTTGCGGGTAAGCATCTGATTTCGGTCTGATCATGACTCCGTAAAAACTCACAACCAAGACGGTAAGGAATTTCCTCTGTTCAGTAGCAGGGACGAGAACTCCAGACGACAGGAATTGGCGATGAATCAGCACAACAATCAATGATTCAGCTGAAAACTGAACTAATCTCCAATTCTGGTGAAGTTCAACCCACAAACTTTGAATTGCAAAGTTACCAAATTTGTAGCAATCTAACACGCTTTTCATTGCGTCACAGAGCTGCAGTCGCCACAATTTTACTGCACCCAAAGTTGCGGTTGTCGGAGAAAATGTCAACAATCACCAGGAGATGCGAGGAGTTTTCCAAGGAGTAAATCTTTTATTTGCAAACAAAAACAGTGACATTCAGAAAACAAATGCTTGAATCGCCCTGAACCTCAGGATCCATGGCATAGAATCATACAGTCATTGATATATGCAATATGGAAACAGAACCTGCTGTCTAACTTGTCCATGCCGAGCAGATATCCCAACCCAATCCTCCCCACCTACCAGCAACTGGCCCATATTCCTCCAAACCGTCCTATTCACATGCCTCTTAAATGTTGCAATTGTACCAGCCTCCACCACATCATCATTCCATTCACGTACCACCCTCTGTGTGAAAAAGTTGTCCCTTGGGTTTCTTTTTTAATCATTCCCCTCTCAAACTAAAACTATGCCCTCTAGTCCTGAACTCCACGACCCAAGGAAAAGACTTTGTCTATTTATAATGTCCGTGCTCCTCATAATTTTGTAAACCGCTATAAGGTCACCCCTCAGCCTTCGATGCTCAAGGGATAACAGCCTCAGCCTGTTCAGCCTCTTCCTATACCTCAAGGTCCAACCCTGGAAACATTCTTGTAAATCTTTCTGAACCCTTCCAAGTTTCACAACATCTTTCCGATAGGAAGGAGAACAGAATTGCTCGTAATATTCCAACAGTAGTCTAACCAATATCCTTTACAGCCGCAACATGAACTCCCAACTCATGTACTCAACACACTGACCAAAAAAGGAAAGCATACCAAACGCCTTCTTCACTTTCTTATCTACCTGCTACTCCACTTTCAAGGAGCTATGAACCTGCACTCCAAGGTCTCTTTGTTCAGCAACATTCCCTCGGACCTTACCATTATGTGTATAAGTCCCGCTTTCCCAAAGTGCAGCACCTCGCATGTATGTGATTTTAGATGAGATTACTTACAGTGTGGAAACAGGCCCTTCGGCCCAACAAGTCCACACCGCCCCACCAAAGCAGAACCCACCCATACCCCTAACCTACTGACAATTTAGCATGGCCAATTCACCTGACCTGCACATCTTTGGACTGTGGGAGGAAACCAGAGCAGACACGGGGAGAGCATGCAAACTCCACACAGTCAGTCACCTGAGGCAGGAATTGAACCCACTGTGAGGTAGCAGTGCTGACCACTGTGCCACAGTGCCGTGCACTAATTAAACTCCATCACGTCTTACCTTTTCTTTCATCATGTTTTTTAGCTTATCAGACTCCCCAACTGTGTTAGTCAGAATTACCTCACTCCAGCTGTACAATAAACCAATAGTGTTAGGTCCCATTATCGTTCTACTTCTGTCACTATGGTTTCTTTATAATTCAACTTCATATTATTCGACTTCACTATTAGATATTCTACAGCCACCTGTGCTACAATGAACTTCCATCCCAGACTAACCTGTCATGATTAGATACTTACCTACCCCATCTATCACAATGTTTCCCTGTTCCAAGCTGACTGTACTAACTACTGTTTAGATATTTAATGTCATATTTTTCCATCTACAAGCGTGTCAAGCAGGCTGACTTAACTATCAAATAATTATTTAAAGTCATGTCCTTAGTATGTATTGTCACGACTTGTCCCAAACTGCCATGATGATATTGAGTAGGCGAGTCTGACTTTACTGTTTGTTATTATCTCAGCCTGCCATTTTAAACTTTCAGCCCAGTCTGACTCTGCTTATTGGTCTAAGAACATTCCACTATTCTTATCCCATCCTGTCACACTGGCTCCATCCTGCCCCAGTAACCTTTTGACAAGTGTAACTTTCCGCAGACCCCTTGTAACAGATCGCCAGTAGTTTTCGTGCCTTTACCCTTCCCATGCTTTCATGCTCTGTATTTTCTATACAGTGTTCGGTTCTTTCATCAGACATCTGTTTAGCTTCACCCCACTTTCCAGTACCTGATCCTTATCCATGTGTGCTCTAGCTTCTCAGGTATTCAGTTTAATACTCCTGAAATGTTTTGCTGACTCATACCTTTACCACACGTTCAAACAGTGAATTCCAAATAAACAACACTCTAAGAGTGAAAACGTTCTTCCGAAATCTCGTCTGAGCACCCTCTCCCTTGTGTTTAACGGAGATCCCTGGTTGTTAACTCTTCCCAGAAGAAGTTTGTTCCTATCACACATACCGATCCCCTTAATGTGCACCTTAATCACTTCCTCACTCAGTCTTCTCCGCTCCCAGATAAAGAGCCTGAGCAGAGCTCGTCTATCTTCGCCATGGCGATAGTATCATACTGGAAATGTATCGCAGGTCAGGCAGTATCCGAGGAGCGGGAGAACAAACGCTTCTGGCATAAGTCTTTGATCAGGAATGATACTTGTGTGTGGGGGCTGGGAGATAAATGGGAGAGGGTTGGAGTTGGGTGCAAGGTAGCTGGGAAAGTGAATGGTGGTTTGAGACAGGGGAAGAGGTGATTAATGTCAGACGGGGAGAGATGTATGGATCCGGAGGGTGGTGCTGAGTTTGATGCTTCAGACTGTAATAATGTGTAGCGAGGGGTAATGTGGGACCCATTGAAATCCACATTATTCCCATGTGGTTGCAGGGTCCTAAGGCAGAATATGAGGCGTTCATCTTCCAGGCGTCAGGTGGTAACGGATTGGTGGTGGCTTATGCCCAAAACGTCGATTGTCCTGTTATGCAATTCACATGACAGGATAGATGTGAATAACAAAGACTAAAAAAAGGACAAAGACTTACAGATATAGAGTTAATGGAATTAGACACAGTGCATACAGAAAACATTTGGCCAGTCGAGTCTACACTGTGCCATGGAAGATATTCACACTCCGCCACTCTATCTTTCTAAATCCGCATTTATGATCCACCTACAAAAATGGAAATTGTTGCAAAAGCTCAGCGAGTCAGGGAGCTCAGTGGAGAGAAGTTAGAGTTAACATTGTGAATTAAAGACAGTTCCGAGGAAGGGTCTGTTGACCTGAAACGGTCATTCTGTTTTCCTCCAGCTGCAATTCTGACTTTTGACTCTGATTTACAACACTTACAGTCCATTTAGATTTCGTTTGCCATTGACCTGAATTGCACACCTTTACATTGTGGGAAGGAATCGGAGCAGCCAGAGGAAACTCACAAGGGAGAGAGAGAGCATGAGAGTTCAAATTCCACACACTCAGTCAAACAATTCTGGAATCGAATGCCGGTTCCTGGCGTGGAAATGTGCAGTTCTACCCACTGATCCCTCCCAATATGCAAACATTCATCCTGGAAGCGGATTGAACCGGATCTCATGCAGCGACATACGGTGGTACTATCCAGGAATTTTATGCAAAAAGAAGCCTATTTTGTATTACTGGATATTAACATTCGCTTATCTATCCGAACACTTTGTAAAATCACTTGGCCTATAGCCTCGTCTGTCTTGGCATCTTAAAATTCACATCTGAATACTTCTGGAAGTTATGAGGATTTCTGCATCTCCAACCTTTGTATGCACTGAGTTCCATATTTCAACCAATTGCTGTTTCAAAACATTTGTCTGTTCATTCACTCAAATCTTTCCTCTTCTCTCCTTAAGTCTATACCACCTTCCTTTCCCCCCGTGATCGATCTCACCATCAAAGAGAAACGATTATTTCAGTCTACACCTTCTATTCCTGATTATTTTGTACATCTCAATCATGTCTCCTCTCAATTTCTTCTGCTTTAAGAAAAACATCTCCAGACTATCCAATTTCTCTTTATAATTGAAACTCTTCTACCCAGACAATATCCTGGTAAATCTCTCCTGCATCATTTCCAGTGCTATCATATCCGTGGTATCATGAGAATTGCAGAACTGCACACAATAGACTAGATAGAGCCAAATGAGCAAGTGAAATAAATGATGTAGAAGTCCACATGGAGAGGTACTTCCAAATAAATTTTCTTTTCCTCACTGCTACCCTGTGTCCTTTTGCTGAGCCGGATGTTCCAATAATCTATGGTCCATGTTGTAAAAGCTGCGACACGAGAAATGATCCCAAAACCACGGTATTGAAATGGAATGACTGCTTTGAAAGTGAGGACATGGTTCTTATACGATGGTACAGAGGCGCATGAAATGCCAAAGCTGGGAGTGTTCCTGGTCAAACGCGGGGAGGAAGGGCATATGTGTCTCCATTTATTAGATTATTAAGATACAACAGCAGCATTAACCTCCACTGCAGATTGGCTCAGCTGAAGCGTGCTGGAGTCTTAAGCGAGAGCTCAATTAATTGAAAACATTCTCTGAAATTTTCCTTAACAATGCGCTGTTTTGTTACTTTGACAAGAAGAGCTGTTTCTGATCACATCGTCTCCAAATCAGCCTTTTGCTCCGAGTAAACATTCCAATCCAGCATACATCACTTTCATTCCGACACAGCCGCTAGTCATATTCGAATTCCCTCTGTGATAATTGGAATTGACAATGTCATTCTCTGAGATGTAGCAATGTAGCATGCAGTTGGTAGTGTAGTGAACACAGAGGAACAGAGAACACAGAAAATTCACAGGCCAAAAACAGACCCTTTGGACGTCAAAGCCTGAGCTGATCCACTGTCTAAACCTATCACTAAATTCCAAAACAACTGTATCCTTCTGCACTCCATCTACTCATGCATCTGTCCAGACGCACCTGAAATGAATCTACCGTGCTTGCCTTTAATACTATCCAAGTACTTACCATCCTCTTAAACTTTTCAACTCTCATCTTGAACGTGTGACATCTCATTATTGAATCCCTCACCTTGGTAAGAAGCTTAACTCTATCGACCCTGGCTATACCTTTCATGATTTTGTAGACGTCAATCAGTTCCCCCTCAATCTCGTTTTCTTTAATAAAAACAAACATTACTTACTCAACCTCTCTTCAGAGCTAGCATCTTCCATACCAGGCAATATCCTCATAAACCTTCTCTGCACTCTTTCATAAACGTGCAAACCATTTTGGTAAGTTGGCGACCAGAACAGTACACAGCATTCTAAATGCGGTTGAACCAAAATCTTGTACAATTTTAACATGCCAGCTCTTATGCTCAATGCCCCGTCCGGTGAAGGCAAGCACGTCATATGCCTTCTTGTCCACTCAATCCACCTGTGCAGCTACATTCAGGGTGCAAAGGATCTGAACTCCCAATCGCTCTGCTCATCAACGTTACCAAAGGCTCTTCCGTTTACAGTATACTTCGTTCGAGAATTAGACTTCCCAAAATGCATTACCTCACATTTGCCTGGATTCAACGCCATCTGCCAATTCTCCGCTCAACTCTCCTGTCTATCTATATTCTCCTTCAGTCTTTGACACTCCCCTATGATTTCTGCCTGCAGAGTCACCGTCAGGTTTACAAATGACAGCAAGGGTCCGATTCTGCTGTTATCTTAGGTATTCATACCATTCAAAAATGAACCATGTATGGATGCCTGTTTCCAGTGGAGTACCACTGTTTCCTCATTAGATCGATAATTCAAAGTTAGTTGTAGGAGTCATGGTTTAGAAGTTGACAGAAGATACAACAATTGTTTGTATAGTTGATTATGATGAATAATTTCAGGGACCGCAGGAATGTAACAATCAGGTAGAAAGGAAAAATGGCGAATGTAACTGAATCCAGACCAATAAGTGGTAATGAATTTGGGGAGTTGAAACAATAACAGTGGAGATTCTGAGTGGTGTACAGGAACAAAGAGATCTTGGAGTGGACATTCACAGATCTCTGAAGATTGTTGGACAGGGAGATCAGTTGATCGAGAAGGTTTTTGGATATTTTCTATTGTTGACCACAGGCTGAGGATGATATTCGATCTTTAGCAAGGGCCAGTTTAGGAAACAACCAAAGGAATGAGCACAAGTCTGGTTCATGCAATAGTCAATTTTTTAAAAATTGTATGATAAAAGGTGGAGGGCTGAAGTATAACTCTTTGACCATCAAGACCGCTTCATCACTCAATGAGTTTACCACTGACTCCTCCCCAAGTCATGTTGATATGTTCCTTGGATGGTAATTTGCAAACGGTGACATTTCAGTGCATCTTCAACCTTGTATTATAGTCGGTAAAGTTTTTGAACATTGAAGGTTCTGTCAACAAAACCTGAATGACGTA
This sequence comes from Chiloscyllium punctatum, assembly GCF_047496795.1. Lineage (NCBI taxonomy): Eukaryota > Metazoa > Chordata > Chondrichthyes > Orectolobiformes > Hemiscylliidae > Chiloscyllium > Chiloscyllium punctatum. The sequence continues at coordinate 21,335,407 of NC_092755.1, forward strand.
CTCCAGTGAATCTTCTAGGTGGTGCACTCTGCTGCAATTGTGCCTTAGCAATTAAGGGAATAAATATTCAGGTATTGAAGAATGTGCAGTTAAGTGACTGCATTGTCGTGGAGGGTGTCCAGTTCTTTCAGTGGTATTGAAGCTTCACCCACCTCGGCAAATGAGAGAGTTCTGTTAAAAATGTAATTCGTGCGTTGCGGACAACGTAGGCTTCACGGAGACGAGAATTGAGTTAATAATCAAACAAAGTCGACCAACGGACATGTTATTGTAGTCAACTTTTTCATATGGGTGGTACGGTTCCATTTCTCCTAAATACTCCCTCCCAGGACGATTACACGGAGGAATTCAGTTACAATGAAGCCATTGAAATTCAATAGAATATGATTAGATTCTCATTTGTCAGAGTTATCATTGCTGCATTTGGTCCTTCTGTGGATCAATCCGATTTCAATCGCTTTCTGATTTCAAGTTCCAATTCCCATCTGCGCCTGAACTTTCAACCTGTTTCCTCACCGAAATTTCTCCACCTGTCTTATAACTTCGTAAGGACGCTGTAAGGGCCAGCAGAGATTTACAAACATGTTGCTAACTCTATATAAAATGGAGCTTTGTGGAATGATTGGTTAGGCTGGGATTATTCTACTTGAAACAAAGGAGGTGGAGGGGAGCTCTATAATCACATAATAACAATTATAAACGTTCAATATTTACTGGATCTTGGCAGGGTAGATACAGGCAGGTGGCTTGCCCTATGGTGTGAGGAGAACACCAATCGAAATGAACACAGAATTAGGTATTGCCTACTTATTTCAGAAATGATGAAAAATTTCTTTGCTCAGGAGCCAGAAAGTCAGTGGCAATTTGTGGCACCCACTGTTGAGGTTGAGTTGTTGGGTATTTTCAAACTGTGACCGATAGTTAATCAGAAAGATTAGATTAGATTACTTACAGTGTGGAAACAGGCCCTTCGGCCCAACAAGTCCACACCGCCCCGCCGAAGCGTAACCCACCCATACCCCTACCCCTACCCCTACATCTACATCTACCCCTTACCTAACACTACGGGCAATTTAGCAATGGCCAATTCACCTGACCTGCACATCTTTTGGAGTGTGGGAGGAAACCGGAGCACCCGGAGGAAACCCACGCAGACACGGGGAGAATGTGCAAACTCCACACAGTGAGTCGCCTGAGGCGGGAATTGAACCCGGGTCTCTGGCGCTGTGAGGCAGCAGTGCTAACCACTGTGCCACCATGCCGCCCATCGAGGGAAGTGAACAGAATCGAGTTGAAGATTATCAGATCAACCATGAGTTCATTGAATGTTGGGGCAGACTCGAAGGGCTGAGTGGCATACTTCCACTTTTTTAACATTTGGTCTAATGCCTCATTTTATTCATAAGCTCAGAATTGTGAGCGAATGAGCTGAAGTGATAGGAAACATTTATTAAACAGATCAGACAGATCAGGAACAAGGCTCAGAAACTCAGGAAGAGGAAATGTGCTGTGGCCTGGGTGCAACAAATGACACTGGGCATAACACAGGTGGCTGTGTCCAGAAGCTGGGATTGCTGAAGAAAGTTGGTAGACCTTACACAGTTGGCAAGTCAGTGATCACGCTGGATGATGGATCGTTGTATGGTTCACACACAGCAGAAATTTGTGGAAGAATGAATGGTTCATTTCATTGGAGAAGATTTCTGTGGTTCCGATTCCGACTGTTTGAAATACTGATCAAATCATTTTGTGAAGTGTTAGGTTAAAATACTCATGTACAACCCCATTGGATAAAGTCGTGCTCCTGATCTCTTGTTATCTGTTTCTCTTTCTTTCGATGTAACTTTACAGAAAGACAAGATGGAATGTGGGGCAGAAAGAAAAATGCTTTCATTCTTATTACAACAATTTAATGCACAATTGAATAGAATGACTGCTCTCGTTCTTCATTTCGACTTTAATGTGGTGCCGATTGCTCGTCAATCTCCCGTGCAGTGAAGGGCAAGAACAAGATTCTCGACCCAATCTGACGTGCAAAGGAAAACTGCTGGAGCGGTTTGTGAAGTTAGCAACCAGAGTGTGACTCGAATCCGTGAATGTGGAGAACAACAGTATAATAACCCACCACCATAATCGCTCGGTCTCCTCAGCACATTTTGTAAAGCAGTGACATGTGACCTCATCAGGTTACATGTAGTGAAAGTCATGGATGAGAAATTTCCAGAGCGGAATCGAATCCACGCCAATGTGTTTCTGCTTTCACCAGAATTATAATGACAGCAAATTCCAATAAATAGCCATGCTGCTCAGAATGAATAGCTGTCATTGAAACATTCTGAGTCTGAACTGTGTCAGAATCAAACAGAGAACAAGACTTTTACGTCATATTCTCACCTTCATTTGAATCATAATTTCTTCAGTGACTTTTTCTCTCACGTGAAGAAGCAGCCATGGAGATGGAGATAAAGGCGATGTTGTGGCTCAATGGCCTTTCTAATATGGCTGAACCTGAATTGGATTAAACCGCAAGAAACGCTGTTTGTTCGTTTCATTTTAATTTTGCTGCAGCCTGACAATGTTCATTGTAATATCGGAAGTGAATTAGATTTATCTCATTGGAACGTTTAATGTTGTATTCAAATTTGCTCCAACTTTATTTCAGCTTAAGGAGAGTACTTCTTAGAAAAGCTAAGGGTTAAATTGCAGTTTTGTTGCTCGTTACTTTGGCAGATTTCACCGAGTATTAAATGGACCAAACATCCTGGTGTTTGTCCTCACATCTTTAACGCATGTGATTAAAGCACGAAGTCGATCTCCCAGCAACTGGTCACTTCCTATTCATTATGTAATATCTTCCCATCGCAATAAAAAAAAATCCGCTCAGTTCCATTTACAATGCTTGAAGTGGAATATTATGCCAAATCTTTCTAAACTTAGAGTTTTGGAATCGAATCTTATTCAGCTGCACATCTTCACGAAATGTATTTGCATTCAAAGTCAACCAAATTAGACATTGTTTCCCCACAACTTCCGACCGACTACACCACACCCCTACTCCTTTACCTCGCCATACGCTGTCGCTCTCCTTGTGAAATTTATTCCTTGTATGTCACCAAATGTGCCTTTTCAAATATTTTGAAAAACAGATTCTCGGGGTGACAACGATTCTGTTATAATTTTTTTGTCCTTCAAAGGTTTTATTCAAATGATTTGAATGCCTGACATCTGGAAGTTTACTTACTTGAAAGAGGGAATTTTCCACCCATTTACTCTGTCCAAACATTTCATAACCGGAAAAAAACCCCTCTAAGTCTTCCTTGGTTCAGCGATAACTGTTCTCAATTTTCCAAGAAGAGAAGTGAATAAAATCTCATCCTCAGTACACCCCCATCAGCATCTTCTCTAATGGCTTTACACCCCAGTAAACACCGTCATTATCGATTCATAGAATCACAGAATCCTACAGTGTAGAATGAGCATTTCAGTCAATCGAACCGGTGTCGACTCTCTGAAGGTTATCTCACCCAGACCTCGCTCCCCTCCCTATTCCCGTATATTTCACCTGAGGAAGAGGGAGCCCTCCCCCTTATGGTTTCAAATAAACCTATTGGACTATAACCTGTCGTCCTGTGACTTCTGAACTTGTCCCCGCGTTACCCATGGCTAATTCACCTAACTTACTTAATTCAGTCCCTGGACACGAGAGGGCAATTTAACTTTGTCAATCAACCTAACCGTCCCAATGAACAGCAGTGCAAATTACTGAGACAATGTTCCATCAGAGTGAACAACTGCTGTATCATTTTTTTAATGGCTTTATACCCTGGTAACTCAGCCTCATCAAAGCAAATCAACCCAAATTCAATGTATCGAAACGCTACTCTGTCCTTTACAATTTCATTCGTCCTGCGGGAAATGTTTCTGCACTCATATTTGAATGTGTTTATGTTGTTTCTTCCTCAGGTTCCTGCTTCTCGTAAACACTTCAATCCTGAACAAGTCTGTCAAATGCTTTTCATTCCAACACAGTCACAAGTTGTTGTTTGCAGAGGTCACGTGTTTGCACTTTCACTGACACTCTGCCTCCCTGAGAGCTGCAGTCCTTCCCCACCTTGATTCAGGCAGCACTGTCCTTCCTCAGACATGCCCCATCGAGGTTGGAAGGACAGGTATCAATACCCGCACTTGGAAATGGAGCGACAGCTTTAAAACATTTACACTGTCCCCAGCGGAGAATTGAGCCCTGTGACAGGCGGGGACGCAAACCATTATACCACCGAGGACAAGAGTGTCAAAGGAGGCCCTTCAACCAAATGTGGCCACACTTGTCAAAAACAACTGCTTAATGAACTGAATCCTATTTCAGAATGCTTACCCCACAGCCTTATATGTCTTGGCATCAAACGTTCACATCTGAATATTTATTCAGATTATAAGGGTTTCTGCCACTCTGAAAAATGCAGACAGTGTATTCCAAATTCCAACCCCCCCCCCCCCCCCCCCCACCAGCTGGCTGATAAAGCTTTTCCGCACATCTTCTCAAACCTTTCTGTCTTTCTCCTGAAGTCTCTGGCCCCTGCTGATTGATCCCAAAGATGTGCAGGTCAGGTGAATTGGCCAATCTAAATTGCCCGTAGTGTTAGGTAAGGGGTAAATGTAGGGGTATGGGTGGGTTGCGCTTCGGCGGGGCAGTGTGGACTTGTTGGGCCGAAGGGCCTGTTTCCACACTGTGAGAAATCTAATCTAATCTAATCTAATCTAATCATTGGGAAACTCATTCAGTCAACCCTGTCCATACCCTAACTCATTCATGTCTTGTCCACGTCTCCATTACACTGCGACAAACACTCCACTCTGTCCTGTCATTCTTCACAATGGAAACTCTTCAGCCCAAACAGTATCCCAGGAAATATCTCCTGCAATTTTCTCAGTGTGATCACATCCCTGCTATAATGTTACTTACAAAACTGCACACAACTCACTTGCTGGAGCCTAATGAGCATTTGTTTTAAAATTTCTGGATTAGTATGAGGGCGATTCTGGCAAAGCAGAATTTATTACCCATTTCGAACTGTCCAGAGGGCAGTTGAGACTCAACAATATTGCTATGAGTCTGAAGTCACATGCAGCCCAGACCAAGTAAGGATAGCAAATTCCATCCCGAAATGACATCAGTGAAACAGATTTATTTTCAACAATTGTCAATGGATGTATAGTAGTCATTAGATTCTTCCTTGCAGATATTTTTTGAATCCAAATTTGACAATCATGGCATGGTGCTATTCAAGCCCGAGTACCCAGACTATTACCTCAGTCTCTGGACTGTCAATCCTATGAAATTATCACAAGACCAACACAGAAAGTCACAAAAGCTGATCTTTTCCAATAAAATGTCTTTTCACCCAAACTGCCCTGGGTATTTTCCATGAGCCTGACGCTCCAATTGTCTCTGGCCTATGTCAGTAAAAGCTGCTACATGGGGATTGATTTCACAACCATGGGATCCAAATGGATCGACTTGTTTGAAGGTCCCGATGGTGGAATTGGGGCAGGTTCACCCAACAACAGTGACCGCAGCAGCATCATAAACAAAACAGTATGAATGTGAAAGAGAGTGATAGGTTGTGCATTGCCTCAGAAAAATGGGAGGAGGGACGGAAAGGAGGTTTAATGATCGTGGGTAGAAGGGAAATCTCCGACAACGGGTGTGTTTGAATCCTGATATATGAAACGCAGAGATGTAAGATAGCGGAATTTGAAGGTAAAACAATTAATTTCTGAGCATGTATCACAAAAAGGACAACGGAGAGAACACTTAGTGCCATGATATGGTTTCAAATCGAGGTTGCTGTGGTCACAATGCAAAATACCGACAACCACGATCACAGTAACCACAGAACAGGATGCTTGCAAACAGTAATAAGTATACTAGCAAAGGAAATGTTCGGAAGAACAGCAAATGTACAATATCAGTACTCAGCGAACAGTGACAGACATGTGGGAACTGAGAATGAGCTGAATCTTTCAGTTGGATGTCTTCAGAGGCTGTGGAGATCCCTTGAATGAGAATGTTGAAAGATGAGATTGATCGAATTCGACAAAACATCAAAGACTCGGGGGACAGTACAGGATATTGTTGAAATGTATGCTTCAGTAGCATTTTAGCTTAACAACGGCACAGCTGCCCAGATCCAACTGGAAATGGGGATGGGAATGTGTGTGCAAATTTACTCACTGGCTCCAGTGATGTAATAGGTGAGCGTCCTCTCCTTCTGTGATGGTACAGAGGCGCACGAAATTCCGCAGTTGATTGTGCTCCTGCTCAAGGGAATGGTTGTCCCCTTTTATACGATCATAGCCATTTCCGCCGCATCTTTCTAAGGCAGCTGAGTGGCACAAGTGGAGCGTGTTGAGCCCTTAACTTTGCAGTGGTGGGTTTAAAAGATGATTTTGCTGTTTGGATCTGTGTTTCCGATACTGGTGGTGGCAGCGACATTTGCTCGCATCAGCTCAGTATCAGTTTCTTCCACACAGTCAAGACTTCAACCTGGAGAAGGTGGTGTTGGGGTGATATTTTAAACTAGTCATCCTTGGGGGTTGGGACACGGAAACGGTGATGTTTACGATCGACGAATAAAACCTGAAATACGAGCCTGATCTCAGAAACAGAGATCATGACTTTAATTTCCTGCAATCCCATTCATTCATGCCCCTTATGCAGGGGATTCAATCATCTTCACCCAGTCCTGCCTACGAGAGACTCCAGGACCGGAAAAACATGCGCTGACCCTTAATTCAAGAATCTCCACCGCGTGGGGAAGCAGGCTTGTCAGCCCTTCCAGTCCACACGGTACTTCCGAAGCGCATCCCACCAGACCCCAGGGTATACCCTGTCCCATGAGCCTGCATTTCCCATTGTTGATCCATGTAACTGGCACATCTTTGGTCTGAGGGAGAAATAAAAACGCAAACACAGAGAGAATGTGTAGACTGCCCACAGACAGACACCCGTGTCTGGGATCACACCCGGGTTTGTGGTGTAGCCAGACAGCAACGAACGAGGGGTGAATAATAAATGTTGTGCTGAACAGTGATACTCATACCCTGTGGGTGAATGAGGAAGAATGGAAGCACATTAACAACATGGAAAACAGGATTCGTATCTGTGTGGACACAATTTGAAAGGATCTTTTACCCTGTGTAGAAAAAAAGGACATCGAGACCACAGAGAAAGCAGATCAATATGGGAGCTGCTGGAAGGGATTCAATTAACCACAGAAATGGAATATCATTTAATCAGTAACACTGTGGAGAGACCGTTCACCAGTCCGGTGTGTGGGAAGGGGTCACTGAGCAAAACAACCTCTGGAGAGTCCAGCAGGATTACATGTCCCATCAGGAGTTCGGTCATGCTGTCAATGCGCCTTTAATCCCAACCAGCTGCCTGCTCCATAGCGTCAGTCAGATTCATACAACATGAAAACAGGCCCGTCAGTCCAACCGATCCATGCTGAACATACTGCCAAACTAACCCATTCCCGTCTGCCTCCTCCTGTATCCGCTGAGTGGTGATAATGCCCTTGTAGTTTTATTCCTGTGTTGTTAATCCAAAACCCAGGTAATATTTTGGGGACAAAGAGTTCAGGTCTGGCATGACAGATGGTGGAGTTTGAATTCAATAAGCACCTTGAATTGAAGAGTCTCGTGATGACCTGAATCAGTTGTGTGGAAAAACCCATCTGATTCACTCATAACAGTTCGGGAAGCAAACTGCCATCGTCATCTGCTCCGTCCCACATGAGACTCCAGATGGATAATACCGTGGTTGAATCTTAAATTGCCTCTGGGATATAACTGATGTACTCGGCATGAATAAATTTATTTGAAAAATCCCACGTTCCCATTCATTCTTTGGAATCAATTGTCCATTAAATGTTGCAAACATACCCTCATCCATCACTTCCTCAGCAAGTTAATTATACACATAAAACACTGTCCCTAAAAAAATGCCGCACATGTCTTTTTTTTAAAATAACTCTCTTTTCATCTTAAACATATGCCCTCTCGTCTTGAAATCCCCCTCCTGGGAAAAGGCTGCTATCGTTAACTCTAAACTTGTCTCTCAATAATTCATAAACTTCTGTCAGGTCGCCGCTCAAACCCCTAACCTAGAGTGAAAACAGTCTCAACTAGGAGAAAGTGAGAACTGCAGATGAAAGATCAGAGTCGAGAGTGTTGTGCTTGGAAAGCACAGCAGATCAGGCAGCATTTGAGGAGCAGGAGAATCAACGTTTCGGGGAAGAGCCTGGTGAACGACACTTGCGCGAAAAAAGAATTATTCTCCTGCTCCTCGGATTCTGCCTTACCTGATATGGTTTTCCAGCACCCAAATCTGGAATCTGAAAATAGTCTCAGCCTATCCAGCCTTTCATTATAACTCAAACCTTCCACTGGCAACAAGCGTGTATACCTTTTGTGAACCTATTCCAGCTGAATAATATCATTCCCACAACTGGGCGACCAGAACTGGACATAATATTCCAGAAGAGGCCTCATCAATGTCCTGCAAAACTTCAACATAACATCCCGACTACGATACACAAAGGACTGAGCAATGAAGGGAAGTAGGTTAAATGCCTTTGAACCATCCCGTCTGTATGTGATGCAAATTACAAGGAATTATGTACCTGCACCCCTAGCTTCCGTGTTCTCCAACATATGTAAAGCCATACTCTTTTTGCTGTACCAAAATGCAGTACCTTCCATTTCTCCAGATTGAACTCCATGTTACATTTTTCAGTACAACGACTCATTGGATTAAGATCCTTTTGAAACTTAGATAATCTTCCTAACTGTCTACAATTCTGGCGTCGCCTGCAAACCTACGAAGCATGCCTGCTGTGAGTTCCACTGTTTTCTAATATAGATCAATGATTGCTATTTACTTGTAGTGGCCGTGATTTAGCAGTGTGCAGATCATACAACAGTTAGTCATGAAATTAACCATGTGGAAGAAAGCCGCAGACTGCAGGGAGATATTAAACAATTGGAAATAAAAATGGTGAAAGCAATTCATTCCAGGGAAGTGGGTGATAGTGAAGCAAAATTAAACTTCAAACCAGCTGCCCATGCCCCAGTTGTGGCACTCAGCTGTCTCAGCAAGATGCACTGTAGATTGCTATGTTATTATAAACGGGAACAGATTTTCCCTTCTGCCCCGCCTTTGGCCAGAAGCACTCCCAACCTCGGAATTGCTTGCGCCTCTAAACCATCATAGAAACACCGTTGAGTCACTTGAGCCACCGAGTATCTCTGCAACCTCATTCCCATCTTGATATCAAGTTGGTTATTTGCGACTGCACCACTCAGTTCCTCTGATTCTGGGGCTGGGAACTGGGACTATGTGGCAGCAGTGGTTCCTGCCTTGTGTGGGGAAACTCGTGAAGTAACCGATGTTAAAATGCATTGCTATTGAAGTATATATTTCAACAAAAATTTTTTAAAAACAATGACTGCAGATGCTGGAAACCAGATTCTGGAATAGTGGTGCTGGATGAGCACAGCAGTTCAGGCAGCATCCGAGGAGCAGTAAAATCGACGTTTCGGGCAAAAGCTCGTCATCAAGAATTCAGGCAGAGAGCCTGAAGGGTGGAGAGATAAGTGAGAGGAGGGTAGGGGTACGGAGAAAGTAGCATAGTGTACAATAGTTAAATGGAGGAGGGGATGAAGGTGATTGGTCTGGGGGGAGGGTGGAGTGGATAGGTGGAATAGATGATAGCAGGTAGGACAAGTCAGGACAAGTCATGGGGACAGTGCTGAGCTGGAAGTTTAGAACTGGGGTGAGGTGGGGAAGGGGAAATGAGGAAGCTGTTGAAGGCCACATTGATGCCCTGGGGTTGAAGTGTTCCGAGGCGGAAGATGAGGCGTTCTTCCTCCAGGTGTCTGGTGGTGAGGGAGCGGCGGTGAAGGAGGCCCAGGACCTCCATGTCTTCGGGAGAGTGGGAGGGAGAGTTGAAATGTTGGGCCACAGGGCTGTGTGGTTGATTGGTGCGGGTGTCCCAGAGATGTTCCCTAAAGCACTCTGCTAGGAGGCGCCCAGTCTCCCCAATGTACAGGAGACTGCACCGGGAGCAACGGATACAATAAATGATATTGGTGGATATGGAGGTAACAAAAGCTGCACTGTCCACGTAGTCTTTGATGTTTTGGAGAAATCTATATATCTCAGCTCTCAACACATTAATGATGGAATCAACACAGCCACTGGGGGAACCGATATTAAACGGTCAGACCATTCTGAGTTCCCACATATCTGCTCCTGTTCGCGGAGCACTGACATCGTGCATTTGGTGCTGTGCCTAACATTCCTTATGATACTGTACTTACTGCGCGAGTTTAGTGCGTTTGTCTGTCGGTTGCCTTGATCGTATAGTGAATTGTATTTTGCGTTGTGGCCGCAGCAACCTCGGCTCGAATCCGAGTCACGGCTGTAATTGCTCTATGTGTCCCAGTCTTTTGTAAAACGCAAAGGAATCAGTTGTTTTAAAGTTTTGATTTTCTCCAAGGTGATTTTTTTTTTCCTTCAAGCTCTGCTCGCTCACATCTCTGTGTTTCATATGTCAGAATTCAAATCCACCCGTTCTCAGAGATTTCTTCCCTCCAACGATCACTAACCGAACTTTCCATCCCATAACCGCATTTCATTACTTTGGAGATGCCAGTGTTGTACAATGGAGTACAAAGTTAAATATCACCCAACACCAGGTTATGGTCTTATGGGTTTAATTGAAGCACTAGCTTTCAGAGCGCTGCTCTTTCATCATGTGTTTGCGGAGTCATTTCCTACTTCACTCAGGCATTGCAGAATCTAATACAGACTCTCCCATTGATACCGATCAGTCTGTGTGGCTGCAGTCACTGTTGCTGAGTGAACGTGCTCCAACCCCACCATCGGGATCTGCAGACCATTTGATCCACTTGGTTACCACTGTTGTGAGATCAATACACATGTAGCAGCTTTTACTGATATGGACCAGATATTATTGGGCGGGGAGGGGGGGGGCGGTCAAGCTCAGGAAAATGGCACAGAACAGTATCGGGAAAAGCGACTTATTTGGATAAGATCAGTTTCACTGCTTTTCTGCAATGGCCGAGCGCTATTACCACTGAACATTGAACTGTTAATTCAGACACCAGGCAACTGGGTTTGACTCCGACCATGCTAGGTGGTAAAACTGGGATTCAATAAATATCTGGAATTACGAATCTAATAACTCCTACATATCCATGGTCAATTGTTGAAAAAAAAATCTGACGTCATTTAAGGAATGAAACTGCCATTCTTACCTGCTCGGGCCTCCATGTGACTCCAGACTCACTCCAATATGGTTAAGTTTCAAATGCCCGCTGTGCAATTAGGGATACCAATCAATACTGCCGAGCCAGCGACGCCCTCATACTGTAACAGAATAGAAAAAAAGTTCATTTGGCCCTCGCTGGATTACTGTGTGCAGTTCTGCAATTCAGAGTACTGCATGGATGTGATCGCACTGGGAACGTTGCAGTAGAGATTCACTGGGATATTGTCTGGGCTGAAGAGTTTCAGTTGTGAGGAGAGATTGGACAGACTGGGGTTGTTTGTAACCGAACAGAGGAGATTGGAGAAGACATGACTGAGATGTACTAAATACTCAGGGAGATTGATAGGATAGACTGAAAGAAGCGTTTCTTATTGATGGAGAGATCGAACACTGGGGCCAAGAGATTTCGGGAAAAGGCAGAAAAGTTTGAGTAGATTTGTGGAAAGGGTCAGAGAGGCGGAAATCATAATAACCTTAAAAAAAAATTGAGATGTTAATTTGTGATGCCAAAACATGTAAGATTATGGGCTAAGGCACAATTGCAGCAGAGTGCACCAACTATAAGATGCACTGGAGTAAGTCATTCGGGCATTTTTGACAACCTTCAAAGCTCAACAGCTGTACTGACTATAAGGACAAGGCTGGAAGATGCAATGAAGCGCCACCATTTTCAAGTTCCCCTCCAAGGCCCATAGCACCCTGACGTGGAAAGGAATCAGTGAGAAACTCATTGGTGAAACGGTCTTGATGGGCAAAGTTGCATACTTCAGCCTTCCATCTTTTATCTTACAATTTGAAGAAAAACATTGATTTATGCGGTGACCAGACTTGTGCTCAGTTCTTCAGCTGTTCCCTAAACTGGTGGTTGCTAAAGTTCTGCTATCATCCACAGCCTGTGGTCAACAATAGAAAATATCCGAAAACCCTCTCAATCAACTGACTCCCCTCAAGATTAGGGTGGTGTTGGAGAAGCACAGCAGGTCCGGCAGCATTTGAGGAGCAGGAGAAATGGACGTTTCAGGCAAAAGCCCTTCATCAGGAATGAGACTGGGAGCACATGTGATGGAGAGATAAATGGGAAGGGGGTGGGGCTGGGGAGAAGGTAGCTGAGAGTGCTGTAAGTGGATGCAGGCGGGGGGTGAACATGATATGTTAGAGAAAGAGGTGGAGTGAATAGGTGGGAATGAAGATGCACAGGTGGGACAAGTCAGGCGGACGGTGTTGAGCTGGAAGTTGGGAACTGGGGTAAGGTAGGGGGAGGAGAAATGAGGCAACGGGTGAAGTCCAAATTGATTCCATGGGGTTGAAGGGTTCCGAGGCAGATGATGAGGCTTTCTTCCTCCAGGCATCGGGTCATGAGGCAGTGGCGATACAGGAGGCCGAGGACCATCATGTCCTCGGGAGAGTGGGAGGAGAAGTTGAAATGTTTGGCTTTGGGGCACTGGGGTTGATTCTTGCGGGTATCCTGGAGATATTCTCTGAAGTGTTGTGTGAGAATACATCTCCTCTCTACAACTTCGAGGAGACCTCATCGGGCGGAATGTATACAAGATATGGCATGTGTGGAAGTGCAGGAGAAACTTTGATGGATGTGGAAGCCTCCATTAGAGCCTTGGACAGAGGTGAGGAGGTAGCTGTGGGTGCAGGTTTTGCAATTCCTGCAGTGACAGGGAAATTTATATTTCCCTTCCCACCCCTATTCAGTTTTCACAAAGACTCTTTCCTCCACGACTACCTAGTCAAGACCACGCCCTCCAAAAACCCACCCTCCCCTCACGGCACCTTCCCCTGCCACCACAGGAATTGCAAAACCTGCATCCACATCTTCCCTCTCACATCCTTCCAAGGCTCCAATGAGCCTTCCACATCCATTAAATGTCCGTGTGCACTTCCACACATGTCATTTATTGCATCTGTTGCTCGCCATGCGGTCTCCTCTACATTGGGGCCAACAGACACATTCTCGGAGAGCGCTTCAGAGAACATTTCCAGGGAACCCGCAACATTCAACTCCAAAGCCCCATGACCAAAAACAACAATTACCACGTCCCCCGACTCTCCCAAGGACATGCAGTTCCTGGGTCTCCTCCACCGCCATTCCCTCACCACCAGACGCCAGATCTTTCACCTCGGGACCCTCAACCCCAGGGCATCAACGTGGTCTTCACCAGTTTCCTCATCTCCCCACGGTCACCTTTTCTGAGTTACAAATTTCTAACTTGGCACCATCCTACTGAACTGTCCCACTTGTCTATCTTTCTTTCGACCTATCCGCTTCACCCTCTTCTCCGACCTATCACCTTTAACCCCATCTCTATCCACCTCTTGCACTCTCAGCTAAATTCTTCCCAGACCCAGTCCTCCCGTTTATCACTCCACCCTCGAGGCTCCTAGCTTTATTCCTGATGAAGAGCGTTTGCCCGAAACGTTATTTTTTTCTGCAACTCGGATGCTGCCTGACCTGCTGTGCTTCTTCAGCACCACTCTAATATTGATTCTGATTTCCAGCATCTGCAGTACGCACTTCCGTCCATTTGATTCCCCTGTCTATTGATCTTGAATAGGCCGTTGCTAAAGTTCCAGCATCATTTCCCTGCTCTTATATTCCCACCTGCGGTCAAGAACAGAAAATATCTCCAACCCCTCGAGACCACTTAATCCCTTGTCCAATCACATTCAAACATTCGTGAATGTCGACTCCAATTTCTCTTTTATTACTTTAAATCACTCAGTATTCACACTTTTCTCATTGTGCGTCCTCAAATTCATTATCACCCACTTCACTGGATTGAATTCCTTTCAGCACATTTTCTTGCCAATTGTTTCCAATCTCCCTGCAGTCTTTGACTTTCTTCCTCATGGTTAACTACATGACAAATTGTAACCTGATTTGCAAACAGGTAAATGATGGCAAATAAGTAAAAATCGTTGACCTGTATGAGAAAACAATTGAACTCATAGAAACCATGGTTCATAAGCTTGCAAAGGGGAGCAGGATTGGAGACTGTAAAGAAGGTGATCTAAGGTTCCAGAAGGATCTTAATCCATTGCGTCTTTGGGCTGAAAAATATCACATGAAGTTCAATCTGGATAAATGGAAGGTATTGCATTTTGCTACATCAACTATTAGTAGGGCTTATACAATTAATGATCGGGCATTGCATCGTGTTGTGGAACATGGAGGCCAGGAATGCAAGTACGTAATTCATTTTAATTTGCTTCATATATAGACAGAATGGTTAAAAAATATGCCATTTTGCCTTCGCTGCTCAGTCCTTTGAGCGTAGGAGTTTGTACGTTATGTTGATGTTGAATAGGACATTGGGTGAGGCCTATTCTGGAAAACTGTGTCCAGTTCTTGTCGCCCAGTAATAGCAAGGAAATTATTCAGCTGGAGTAGGTTTAGAACAGGTATACCAGCGTATGGCGAGTGGGGAAGGTTTGTGTTATAACGAAAGGCTGGATAGGCTGAAAATATTTTCACTCGAGCACTGGAGTTTGAAAGGCGACCTGATAGAAACTTATAAATGTTTGAGAGTTCGGCTGGAGTTAACTGTAACTGTCTTTTCTCCAAGGAGCGGGGACTTCAAGACGAGAGGGCAAATGTTTAAAGTGAAAAGAGGGATTTAAAATAAGACATGAGAGGCTTTTTTAACAGAGGATGGTTTATGTGTGCAATTCACTTCCTGAGGCAGTGATGAATGAAAGTACATTTACAATATTTACAGGATATTTGGATCGATAAATGAATTGGAAAGTATCAGTGGGATTTACAAAAGCTATTCATTCATGTCTAGTACATAATTTATTGCACAGAGGGAAGTTCAGAATCAACCACGATATTATGGATCTGGAATCACATACCAGCCAGACCAGATAGGTATGGCAGTTTCCTTCCCTATCAGGAATTAGTGAACCAGATCTCCTGATTCAGCATCATCATTAGACTCTAGGTATTTGTTTAAATAAAATTCCAGCATCTGCCATGCCAGCGTTTGAACCCGTGTCCACAGAATTATATCTGGACATTCATATTAACAATACAGTAATAATATCATAAGGGCATTATTAACCCTCAGCATTTACAAGAGCCATCAGATGCGACTCGTTTAGTTTGGCATTATGTTCAGAATGAGCTGGTAGGAGTGAAAGGCCTGTTTTCATGCTGTGTGAGTCTATGACTTTGACGCTATGAAACCGGCAGCTGGTTGGGATGAACAGCAGCGTTGACAGTTTAATTGATCTCCTTCTGGGATATGTGATCTTGCTGGTAAATCTGAAGGTTCCTCTGCTCATTGAGCCCTTCCCATCCACGGGACTGTTGAATATTCTGTCCCCAGTTTGACTGAGTAGATGAGTTTCCACTTCACCAGGTAATTGAATCCCGCATTGCGCTGGTTTCTCTGTGATATCGGTGTCCTTGTATCTACCCAGGATAAACGATTGGTTGAAATCATGTCCACGCAGACGTAAGTCCCGTTGTCCATGTTGTGAATGTGTTTTTATTCATTCTGATACACCCACAGGGTGTGGATGTCGCTGGTCAGGACAGCATTTGTTGTTCATCCTGATTCGCTGCTGCCTCGCTGCTCGAGAGACATGGATTCGATCCCAGTCTCGTGTGACTGTGTGCAGTTTGCACATTCTCTCTTTGTTTGTGTGAGTTTCCTCCCACAGTCTGTAGATGTGAAGGTTACTGGGATCAGCCAAAGGGAAATGAAGGGGAATGGAATAGGTATGGAGTGTGGGTCTGATAGGATGTGCTTCAGAGGGATAGTGTCAACTGCAAGAGCTGAATGGCCTGCTTTCCCGCGCGGTTTTCATTTTGGGATTAAGGGTCACCTACTTTGTTCAGGTCCTGGAGGCACAAGTAGGCAGGATTGGGTAAAGATGGTAGCATCCCCTATATAAGCGACCTGCATGAATGAGATTGCAGGAAATTAAAGGCATGTTCTCTGTTCCTGAGGTCATGCTTCCATTCCAGGTTTTATTCCTCGAACTTTAACATTACCAGTTCCGTGTGTGAGTGCCCAAGGATGCCTAGTTTATTATATAAACACAACACCACCTTCTCCAGGTTGCAGAATTTATTGGGAACAAGAAGCTGATTCTGAGCTGATGCGAACAAAAGCAGATGCCAATGTCAAAACCAATGATCCAAACAGGAAAATGAAATTTCAAACCTTGCCACCCCAAAGTTAAAGTCTCCACACGCCTTAGATGCGCCACTCGGCTGTCTCAGCAACATGTACTGTTTATGGTCATAATATTATAAATGGGGGCAAGTATTCCCTTCCGCCCCGCTTTTGACCAGGAGCTGTCCCAACCTGGGAAATACATGCGCCTCTCTCCTGTCATTCCATCCCAGTTTCCAATTGGATCTTTGTCCATGCTTCACAGAGTTTCTCTGATTCCGGGTCTGGAACTAGGATTATCTGTGATTGCATGCAGCAATTGGTCCAGCCTTGTGTGGGCAAAGTCATGAAGTAGCCGATGTTCAAATATAATGCTATTGAAGCATACGTTTCGACAATATTCTGCACTCTGCCAAGAGTTTGGAGAGTTTCATTAATCCCATTCTCCTGTACTCTCATTCATGGAATTTCCACAGTCTCTGGGGACCCTAAAGTTAAAGATTCGGTTCATTCTGCGTTCCCACATGCCTGTCGCTAAATCCTGATATTGTACATTCTTCCTGACATTTCCTCTGCTACCATACTGGTTGCAGTTTACGAGTGTGGTCTGCCGAATGCTCTAACCGTTTAATAGATCGTATTCTGCGTTGTGATTGCAGCGACCTCAGTTCGAATCCACATCATGGCGGTCAGCTCTCTCAAAGTTTTACTTTTGGTGTAACACGGTCAGAAATTAATCGTTTTTACACGATAATATCCTCCGAGGTGATGATCTGTTTTCCATCGAATTTTATTCTCTGATATTTCTGCGTCTCATGTATCAGGATTTAAACCCAAAAGTTCTCGAAGATGTCTCTCCCTCGCACTCTCCCTAACTCTCTTTTCCATTTCGCGTCCCATTTGACTGAGGCATGACACAATCTAACATACACTTGCACGTTGATACCATCCAGTCTGTGCCGTTGCACTCACTGTTGACCCAATCTCTTCATTGGCACCTTCAAATCATTCGATCCGTTTGGATACCTTGGCTGTGAGATCAATTCTCTTTTAGTAGCTTTTACTGACATGGACCAGAGATTATTGGAGTGTGAGGCTCAATAAAAGGGCATAAGGAATCATTGGGGAAAAGAGACTCTATTGGAAAAGATCCCCCATGAGGGCTTTCTGCGATAGCCTAGTGGTATTATTGCTGGATTGTTAACACATCAAAGCCAGGTAATATTCTGGGGAGAAGGGTTGGATTCTCACCACACCACGACGATGATAGTATGTGAATGCAATAAATGCCTAGAATTAAGAATACGTTGTCTGAAAAACCCATGTGTTTCACTGACGTCGTTGAGGGAAGGAAACTACCGTCCTTATCTGGTCTGGCGCCCACGTCACTCCAAACCGGAAGGCAATAAATGCTGCAGAGCCACCCCCGATGCTGTTACAGAATAGAAATATGTTCATTCAGCTCAGTGCTAGAATTGTCCAGGGATGAGATCGCACTGGGAAAGTTGCAGGAGAGATTCACTCGGATAGTGTCGTAACTGAAATTGTACATTGAAAAATAACTTGATTGTTTGCTAAGTCTCTGATCTGTGAGAATGACAATGTGAGCTTCACTTCTTTCATATGTAAAGTGCAATTTTTTTTATTTGAAAGTTTTATTCTCAGGTGAAGTTTAACAACTGGTGTCTGCCCCCCTCTGCTGCTGTCTGTTCCATAATGTTTAGACTGATTCTAATTTATAAAAATGAGTTACCAGAGACTTACATGGATTCATGCAGTTATTGTGCAAAGTACAATGTAAATCTGCAAGTACAAATTCACCCCACAGACGTATATGTGTGTGTGTGTGTGTGTGTGTGTGTGTGTGTGTGTGTGTGTGCGTGTGCGCGCTATCAGTCTCTGTGGGGGCACTTTTAGCTGCTGCCTGTTCCGAAGACCGCCTTGGAGGATTGTCACCCGAAGATCCGAGGTCGAATGTCCTGGATCACTGAAGTGCTCTCCAACAGGGAAGGGGCATACCTGTCTGTTGATTGATGTGCAGCGCCCATTCCGTTGTTGTAGTCTTTGCTCAGCTTTACCGATGTACCATGTTTTAAGGCATCGTTGCCTGCAGCGTGTTGTTTTTTTTCAGATGAGTGTCAGTCTAAACATTATGGCATGGGCGCGGCACACAGGGACTAACACTGTCAACATGTTATCTGTGCTGACACTAATTAGTAAAGTCCACCTGAGAATGTAACTGTTAAAAGAAAGTCTTTCGATTTACATAAGAAAGAAATGAACCTAACATAGTCATTTCAACAGATGGAAGACTTAACAAGCAATCAAGGTATTTTTCCAATGTATAATTTCAGTGACATTACACTGTAACCTTTCGCTATAAATTCTGTACCTTACCACTGTGTACTCCACAGCCACCTGATGAAGGAGCAGCTCTCCAAATTTTATTGCTTCCATTAAACCTGTTGGACTATGACCTGGTGTCGTGCGATTTTAAACTTCGTATAAGAATGCGGATCCCACAATTAAAATAGAGATGCAGAAGCATTTATTCTCTCAGACAGTTCTGGATCAGTGGACTTTCTTGTAGCAGAAGGCTGTTCAGGAAGTGTCATTAGGTGTAATGAGGCTGAGAGCGGTAGATATTCAAACAGCGAAGACATCAAACATTATGGCGAAAGACAAGAAAGTGCAGTTCAAGGTTATCAGATCAGATATGAAACCATTCAATAGCGGAACAGACTTGGTGGTCTGAATGGTGATTATTTGTTCCTAAAATTGTTGGCCTTAATATGAAGCTGCAAAACCGACCTGAGTAAAATGTGCCAAATGTTAAAAAGTGTGGTCCCCCGGAGCACTGAACCGAGGTGAAATGTACAAAGAACAACACACAAAGGGCAGACAATATTGGGTCATTGATCTGCAGTGATCAGTATACCAAGGTAAACAGGAAAACCGATATTCAGTGTCTAAATTGAACCTGGCTCCACGAGGCATGTAGTTAACTCTCACAAACCACTATTCCCCTTCCGTTTTCCTGACGCCCCCTCCGTTCTTGTTTTAAACTGATTGAACGGGCGCCTCCTAGCAGAGCGCTATAGGGAACATCTCCGAGAAACCCGCACCAATCAACCAAACCGCCCCGTGGCCCAACATTTCAACTCCCCCTCCCACTCTGCCGAGGACATGGAGGTCCTGGGCCTCCTTCACCGCCGCTCCCACACCACCAGACGCCTGGAGGAAGAACGCCTCATCTTCCACCTCGAAACACTTCAACCCCAGGGCATCAATGTGGACTTCACCAGTTTCCTCATTTCCCCTTCCCCCACCTCATCCTAGTTTCAAACTTCCAGCTCAGTTACTGTCTCCTTGACTTGTCCGACCTGCCTATCTTCTTTTCCATCTATCCACTCCACCCTCTCCTCCTTGACCTATCACCTTCATCTCCTCCCCCACTCACCCAGTGTACTCTATGCTACTCTCTCCCCACCCCCACTCTCCTCTAGCTTATCTCTCCATGCTTCAGGCTCATTGCCTTTATTGCTGATGAAGGGCTTTTGCCCGAAACGTCGATTTCGCTGCTCGTTGGATGCTGCCTGAACTGCTGTGCTCTTCCAGCACCACTAATCCAGTATTTGTTTTTCAGCATCTGCAGTCATTGTTTTTACCTGATTGAACGTCAGGCAATTGCCGATGAAATTGCTGATGTGGAATTGTAGCATATAGAACATAGAACACTACAGCGCAGTACAGACCCTTCAACCCTCGATGTTGCGCCGCCCTGTCATACTAATCTGAAGCCCATCCCATCTAAACTATTCCATATACGTCCATATGCCTCTCCAATGACGACTTAAATGCATTTAATCTTGGCGAATCTACCACCGCTACAGGCAAAGCATTCCATGCCCTAATTACTCTCTGAGTAAAGAAACTACCCCTGACACCTGTCTTATACCTTTCTCCCCTCACTTTAAAGTTGTGACCCTCGTGTTTGCCATCCCCATACTTGGAAAAAGACTCTCCCTATCCACCCTATCTATACCTCTGATTATCTTGTATTTCTCTATTAAGTCACCTCTCAGTCTTCTCTCCAACGAGGACAGCCTCAAGGCCCTCAGTCTTTCCTCGTAATACATTCGTTCCAAACCAGGCAACATGCTTGAAAATCCCCTCTGCACCCTTTCCAAAGCGTCAACATCCTTCTTATAATGCGGTGACCAGAGCTGTTGATAATACTTCAAATGTGGCCGTACCAGATCTTTGTGCAGCTGCAGCATAACCTTCTGATTCCAGAACTCAATCCCTCTATTAATAAAGGCCAAAACACTGTTTTCCTTCTTGACAACCCTGTCAATCTGGGTGGCAACTTTCAGGGATCTGTGTACATGGACACCGAGATCTCTCTGCTCATCTGCACTCCCAAGAATCTTACCATTAGCCCAGTACTTTACATTCCGATTACTCCGTCCAAAGTGTCTCACCTCACACTTGTCCACATTAAACTCAATTTGCCACCTCTCAGCCCAGCTCTGCATCCTATCTATGTCTCTCTGCAACCTACTACATCCTTCCTCACTATCCACAACTCCACCGACCATATGTTGTCCGCAAATTTACTAACACACTCTTGTAAGCCAGGTTATTTATAAAAATGACGAATAGCAGTGGACCCAACATCGAACCTTGTGGAACGCCGCTAGTAACTGGACACCAAGATGAACATGTTGCATCAACTACAACACTCTGTTTTCTTTGAGAGAGCCAATTACTGATTCAAACTGCTATGTCTCCCACAATCCCATTCCTCCGCATTTTGTATAATAGCGTACTGTGGGAGCCTTATCAAACACCTTGCTGAAATCCATATACAGAACATCAACCTACTTACTCTCATCCACCTGTTTGGTCACTTTGTCAAAAAACTCATAAGATTCGTTAGGCACGACCTACTCTTTACAAAACCGTGCTGACTGTCCCTGACCAGATTATTCTTTTCTAGATGATTATAAATCCTATCTCTTATAATCTTTTCCAATGCTTTACCAACGACTGAAGTGAGACTCACTGGTCTGTAATTACCAGGGTTGTCTCTCCTACCCTTCTTTAACAAGGGAACCACATTTGCAATCCTCCAGTCCTCAGGCAGTATTCCTGTAGAATATGATGATTTCTAGATCAATGGCACAGGCTCGGCAATCTTTTCATTTGCTTCCCAGAGGATTCTAGGATAGATCCCATCTGGCCCAGAGGACTTGTCTATTTTCACACTCTACAGTATTTTTAATACCTCTTCCTTGTGAACCTCAATCTCTTCGAGTCGAGATGTAAGTATCT
Organism: Chiloscyllium punctatum; assembly: GCF_047496795.1. Lineage (NCBI taxonomy): Eukaryota > Metazoa > Chordata > Chondrichthyes > Orectolobiformes > Hemiscylliidae > Chiloscyllium > Chiloscyllium punctatum. The sequence continues at coordinate 21,357,239 of NC_092755.1, forward strand.
CGGTATCTTCCTCGCCAACATTTTCATTTTATATAATGAACACTGTCGAAAAATATTTATTTAGTGTTTCCCATGTCTCCTCTGACTCCACACACAACTTCCCACTATTATTATTGATTGGCCCTACTTTAACTCTCGTCATTCTTTTATTCCTGACATACCTGTGGAAAGCCTTAGGGTTAACCCTGATCCTATCCGCCAACAACATCTAATGTTTCCTCCTGGCTCTCATGTCTGCTCCTGGCTCTTCTGAGCTCTCTTATTAGGTCATGCAGGGAAACGTTTCTGTCTGCTGCACATCATTCTGCTTCGAAATATCAGGCAGTATTTCATGTTGATAACTGTAAACGTTAACCTTTAACAAGCCATGACAGTGAAATCACTGAATCCTCATCACTATACTAACAGGGAATATTTCTGTTAACATCACCCTGGACACCATGAGATTCGCCATTCTATTCTCCCATCCTCCTGTGCGGGGTTCCCTCGGCCCTATTCCGGTCTTGTTGGTTGGTTTACAATACTGAGGATATCCAATCATCTTTGCATTTCAGTTTCTAAAGGATGAAACCTTCTCTCTGAGCTGGCACTGTGCTTGCTCAGTGGTGATAACATTGGCCTTGTGAACTAGAAAAGTGCTTGAAATAGGCCATTCCTGTTTTTCATTCCAAGAACTTGAGGCAAACCGTTCGTCAGGACAGGAAATAGCGGGCGTGAGCTGTGATCAAGTTTGGCAGAAAGAACGAGGTGAGGCTGTATAAACTACAGAGTTATGGGGAAACAATGGGCAAGGAACACTGGGACGGGAGAGGCTGAATGCTTCCTTTCTTTGCTGTAACCAGACATTGGTGTTTAACTCTGAAATGGGACAACATCAGACAAGTCGGTGAAATCTTACTTTCTGCTTGTTTTCTCCCGAGGCCTGTGTCACCCTTGGGGAAATGTGTCTGCGTGCATCATTCTATGGGTAATAATGGGGTTCAGTTCCTATCTCAAACTTTAATCCCATTTATTGTGTTTTACGAGATTAAAACTTTCCAGAGAAATTAGCATTCGGGTGAAACGTCAGGGTTTACAAGGTTACAGACCAAGTGCTGGGAAACGAGATGAAGGGACCCAGTTCTGTGCTGTAAACACTCCATAATTCAATAATTTTTGAGGGTAAACATATCTGCAGTGACGTAATTCCAAAAACTGTGTTATGATGAAACGGTGCAACTGCTTCTGCCCTCATCCCTGGTGGTCTAGTGGTTCGTATTCAGCGCTTTAACTGAGTGGCCTGGGTTTCATTACCGTTCAGAAAATCAGTCAATACCCGAGCTCTTCAAATAAGGGAAAAGTGCCTTCCCTCTCTCTGCACAGTCGGACAGTTAATCCTTCATTCTCCTCTGATTCCACTTCCCAAAGAGTTTCAAAATATTGTCAAAACTGAGTCTCAGCTATTTCTTTTCTGTCTTTTCATACACAGGAGCTGCAGCGATTGTGTGCGTTGGTTTCTGAAAACGAAACGTACCCATGTGCAATGTATTGGGCTATTCCAGGATTGCCTTCTCTGACAACGGTGGGACATGACTGATGGTGTCTATGATATGGAAGTGCCAGTGTTTGAGTTGAGTAGACAAAGTTAAAAAATTCACAATATCAGGGCAGAGTCCAGCAGGTTTATTTGGAAGCACTAGCTTTCGGAGAGCCGCTCCTTCATCAGGTGGGTGTTTTACTGCAGGAACTTGGTGTTTGTGTCAATATGCGCGATCTTTTGGAAGATCATCTGGACTTTAACCGACCGTTCGTGGTGTCGACGGCATCCATGACATGGAGTTGTTGGTGTTGGACTGGGGTGGATACATTTAATAATCACACAAAGCCATTTTAGATTCCAATAGTTGTCAAACACCTGTTGAAGGAACAGTGCATGGAACACTGGTGCTTCCAAATACGTCTGTTCAATACCATCTGGTGCTGTGTGATTTTTACTCTGATAGCTTTTGGTAATGTTTAACTGGTCGAAGACAGTGAAAGTATTTTCGTTCGTGGAGATGAAAATTTCAAATATTACCCACCTCAACAGAACAAAAATGATTAGGTCGGATGTGTGATGAATCTCCACAATGCGCTTGCGCAAAGTAAAAGTTGAACTTACAACCGCCTGATCCGTAGCCAGCTATACGAATGGTTGTACCACTGGCCGAATGCACAGCTGAGATTTTACACCCTGCAGAGCTGTGGTGTTAACAAGGACATGAGCAACAGCAGTAACAGTCACAAGGTGAACAAAGAACCAAGATAATCACCATCATTGATTTACTTCAAATTGTCCTCAAAAAAACGACCATTCACAATCTGATCAGCCAATCAATGAGGTCACTGCTGATGAAGGGAATTGCAACTGAGTTTGCTACGTTTTCACCATAATTTGAGGTAAACTCCAGCCTAATCATAACATCGCATATTCCCATTAATTTTCAGTTTAAGATTACGTTAATGACCTGTCCGTACTTGCAGGAAATGAGTGAAAACGTCCTTCCGGTGATGTAATCCAGTCCAGAGTCTTCCAGAATAGAAAAGACAAAGACATGAAACATCATTCCTTTTTCTCTCTGTACCAATGCGTTTTCCTGAGTTGAATATTTGCAGGAGTTGTCTTTACAATCTAAATAATTAATTATTTTTCCGGGAAAGATTCCTCATAAATCAATTAACAACTGAGGTGTTGAAACATATTTTACTTTAGATTAAAACAGTTGAATATCTTTTCCCGAAGCCTAATGTCCCAATCCTCCCTCCTCTTCCATGTAAATACAAGCTGTTCCAGGTGATGTTGGAGCTCCCAACCTGACGTTCCAATGCTCCTTGCTGCTCCATGTCAATAGAAGCGGCTCTACTTGAAGTTGGAGCTCCCAGTCTGATGTCCCAATGCTCCCTGCTCCATGTCAGTAGAAGTAGTGTAGTTCAGGTTAGACCTACCACTCTGATGTCCCAATGCGCCCAGCGGCTACATGTCATTACACGCTGGTCCTTGTGAGGTTGGAGCTCCCAGTCTGATGTCCCAATGTTCCCTCCTCCCTGTCAATAGAAGCAGTCCAGTTGAGGTTGGATCTATCACTCTGATGTCCCAATGCTCCCTGCTGTTACATGTCATTAAAAGCTGATCCAGGTGAGAGTGGAGCTCCCAGATGGATCTTGCAAAGCTTCCTGCTCCATGCCAACTGAAGCTGCTCCAAATGAGGTTAGATCTTGCATTCGGATGTCCCAATGCTCCCTCCAGCTCCATGTCAATAGAAGCTGCTCCATGTGTGGTTGGAACTCCCAGCCTGATGTCACAATGCTCCCTGGTCCTCGTCAAAAGACGCTGCTCCAGATAAAGTGGGAGCTCCCATCCCTGGCACCTCAAATATATCTATACCATCATAGAAATACTGCCCACTGAACATTTATACCACTGGAGCCATTGGTGGAATACCCGCATCATGAGAACCTAATATTATTTTTAGTCACCACCGAATCATTATTTACAAAAGTCATTCTTTCTTAAACCTTATTTAGCATGTGCATACTGCAGTCAATCCGAAGTAAGATAATGGTGCTAATTGATGTATGCTTAATAAAACTTACATCCTATTTTTCATGTAGAGTAACTGCGACTTAACAAGGACAATGTTTATATTGAAATCACACTTTTATTCCAGATGAGAGAATGTGGTTTGCATTATTTAAAATGAACTTGTTCACTGTGTTAAATGATCAAATAGATCCCAGTTTCGAAACAAAATTGGTAACGTTGTCATCCATCTTGAAATGTGGTGTCTTCTTCTTTCAACCAGACGGGTCTTATAACGAAAAGTCTATGAATGATATGCGCATAAAGACACTTTAAATCGCAAGGTTTGTGAAGGTTTGTAGCTCAGTTTGAGGTTTATGGTGTCGGTATGCTCGCTGAGCTGTCGGTTTGATATCCTGACGTTTCATTACCTGGCTAGGTAACATCATCAGTGGCGACCTCCAAGTGAAGCTGTTGTGTCTTGCTTTCTATTTATATCTTTCTCCTGGATGGGGTTCCTTGGGTTTGTGGTGATGTCATTTCCTGTTCGTTTCTGCGGGGTTGATAGATGGCATTTAGATCTATGTGTTTGTTTATGGCATTGTGGTTGGAGTGCCATGCCTTTCGGAATTCTCTGGCATGTCTTTGCTTAGACTGTCCCAGGATCAATGTGTTGCATAAGTCGAATCGGACTACCAAAAATCCATAAACCAGGAGCCCCGCTCAGACCCATAGTCTCATTACCCGGAGCACCAACTTACAGACTGGTCAAAGAACTACACGCAAGTCTGAAATACCTCATAGAAGAGTCACAGCACTCCATCCACTCCACCCAGGAAAGCCTAAAAACACCAAGGTGGAGGAAGAGGAAGCAATGATCTCATTCGACATAACAGCACTGTTCACCTTCACCAACATCGACCTTGCAAAGGAAACACTAACCACACTTTTAGAAGAGACCATCAAACACACACCAACCACCATCAATCACATTACCAAGGAAAACATCATGAAGCTAGTGGACTTGTGCCTCACCACCCACTTCACGTTCAACAACATCGTCTACAAACAAACCAACGGTACACCCATGGTATCTCCACTATCAGGCCTCATAGCAGAAGCGGTAACGCAAAGACTCGAACAAACAGCCCGACCAACAATCAAACCAAAAATGTGGGTCCGCTACGTGGATGACACCTTTGTCATCACAAAACGAAACAAGATAGTAAAGACATTTAACATAATCAACAACACCCTCACAGGCATAAGGTTCACCAAGGAGGAAGAAACCGACAACAAACTCGCATTCCTGAACGTCACAGTAGAAAGAAAGGACAATGGAGAACTACAAACCTGCGTATACAGAAAACCGACAAACACTGACCAAATACTTAACTACACCAGCAACCATCCCAACACACACAAACAAAGCTATCAGAACACTATTCCAACGAGCCACCACACACTGCAGCACAGACGAACTTCGGAAAACAGAGGAGAACCACCTATACAACGTATTCGAGAAGAACAGTTCCTCAAAAAATACAGTGCGCAGATTCCTCAAGAACAAACCACGACAAGCAGACCAAACACAGCCAGAAACCCTAACCACCTTACCATACATCAAAGAAGTTTCAGAAATGACAGCCAGACGACTAAGACCCCTCGGAATCCCAGTAGCACACAAACCCACCAACACTCTCAAACAAAAACTAACAAACCTAAAAGACCCAGGACAACCCATGGGTAAAACCAATGTCATACACAAAATTCCATGCACAGACTGCCACAAACATGACGTAAGACAACAGGAAGAAAGTTAGCCACCAGGATATACGAACACCAGCTAGCCATAAAAAGACACGACCTTCTCTGTCTCGTAGCCCTACACATGGACTAAAAATACCACCATTTCGACTGGGACAACACATCTATCCTGGGACAGGCTAAGCAAAGACACGCCAGAGAATTCCTAGAGGCCTAACACTCCAACCACAATGCCATAAACAAACACATAGATCTAGATGCCATCTATCAAGCCCTCAGAAAATGAACAGGAACTGACATCACCACAAACCCCAGGAACCCCACAGAGGAGAAAGATAAAAATAGAAAGCAGGGGACAACAGCTTCACTTCACTTGGAGGTCACTACTGCTGATGATGTTACCTTGCCAAGTAATGGAACGTCTGGATATCAAACGTACACCTCAGCGATCAAACCTACACCCTACATTTTAAATCATTTTTCATGTTTATGTTGCATGAATCTGCGGTTATTGATCCACAGTTTAGTTTCACTCCCGAAAGGTAACATGCTGATTTCTCCAGTTGTTCATAGTTCAATGTGATGCATCCAGTGTGTGCACAACGAGAGGGAGTTTGCTTCCCACATCTTGTGTTTATCTGTGCCTTATGTCCAGCGTTCATCAACGGCGAGAGTAAGGGGCGAGGGCGAGACCAATGTGCAAGTCTCTCTGTGCCCATGCACGGAACCACATCGGCAATTCTCCACTGCGCATTTACAGCCAGTTCTCAGTGCCCCTACACCCACGCCCTGCCCGTTTGAAATATCTCCATTATTTTGTGCTGTCTCACTGTGCTCTTCTCACCAGGATGAATTACTTCTTCTCAACCTCCTCCAGATTTCATCTGACAAAACGTTCATTAAGAATTCCTTTGCATAAACATGCACTTCGCAGCTCGCGGTATTTGATTTTCCTGGATGTCTTTCATACGAAAAAAACGTTCACAGCAACTTGACTTGAAAAAGAAAATCGAGTTTTTCTTCATTATCCCAATGCAACCAACATTACAAAGCAGTTTAGTCAACAGGCTCAAACTACTCTTTGAGATTTTGTCATAGCGTCAATGCATGTAAACTGGACATCGGAGTTTCAGTTGAACAGCTGTGATCAACTGAAAGCAACACAACTGACAGCCGTTGATGGCAGCGACGAGAGTGGGATTTGAACCCACGCGTGCAGAGCACAATGGATTAGCAGTCCATCGCCTTAACCTCTCAGACACCTCGTCATAGCAGCAGCGAAAGCTATGACCTTATGAACAATTGAATTGCGTAAATTAGGCAGAGCAGCAGATATTTCTCGCTGGTGTTGGTGAAATGATAAATAACACAGTACGGTTCAAAGACGATGGTCTGGCCCCTGGGTTGTGGGGCAAGTGCACTCCCACTGTCACGCTATGCACACAGTGATCTGAACAAATATGAGGAAATGAATATATAACAAGGTCTGTTGAATTCTGTGAAGATTTGAAGTCAACGGAATGAAGAACCCGAGACAGCAGGAGGTTTTCTTTCAATAAAGAGTTGGAGAGAGCTCTTAAGGATAGTGGAATCAAGGGTTATGGGGATAAGGCAGGAACAGGATACAGATTGAGGATGTTCAGCCATGATCATAATGAATGGTGGTGCTGGCTCGAAGGGCAGAATGGCCTACTCCTGCACCTGCTGTCTATTGTCTATTAAATTGCCTGTGAGGAATTGTTTTCCAGACTGGAAGAGAGTGCATAGTGCTCAATGTTATTATTTGGAACACCTAAGTTCCGCTCAGATGTTTTTGACACGCACTTGTGTACAGAACAGACAATTTCAAAATCCAAAATAAGGCTAAACTGACAATTGAAGGCAACAATGCAAAAACCTTGATCTGTATCATTTTCCTGCACTGTGCGACACCAAGTCACTGTATGATCTCAGCAACACAGTGAGCAAGTGTCAGAAGGAAAATGAGTGCAGTGCCAGTGCGCATGCTGGGAGCAGCAGGTGACACACGGGGAAGTGCATTTCCCACAACAGGAACACTTCCCAAACAGCGGACTGCGGTGGAAGAATTCAGAGGGAGTTTATATTTTGAAATTTGACGCCAGAGACACAAAGGAGATCTGTCATTGAGTCTGTTCAAGATGAAGATTTTAAGATTTCTACAGATGCAAAACAAATAAAAAGCTCATGGGTTAGTGAAGGCGAAAGATGAAATTGTACATTTCATCAATCTATCGATCTTTACAATGAGTACCTCACCACTTTCTTCACTCGGGGACAGAACCACTGGTGAAGAAGATCATATAATCCCCGTTACTAGCCATGGAATCAGAGAAATTCGGTTTCCCAAACGTTAAGGTAAAACCAGGAATGTGGAGGTAAGCATTACCTCTGTTGCTCCTGTGCTGAAGGTGCACGGTATCTCTGTTTCAGTATAGTGGGGTGTGCTGTGCCGAAGTTTTAATTTTGATCCTCACATGGAGCAACTTCAATTTATCGTCGGGTTGAGGGATACGGACAGAAGGTGATATTGAGCAAAGCCAAGTTTATGGGAAAATACCCGTGTTTGTGGATTGAGAAACAACCTTTTCTGGATAATGACTCCTTGATCAACAAACTTACTGCAAGTATCTAAAACGTGAAGAGACATATGTGGAGAGAGAGCCGAAGGTGATTTTTCAGCAGATGGATAACGTTTCCCATGTGTACTGCATTAAATTCCGGGAAAATAGATGTTGAACTGGTTTCATGTTCTCACAGTTTGTTGCAAAGTCACAAAGGTTGTTGCAGTAATAAAAAAAAGAAATCACATAGGACCGTTTGAATATTGTATTGAATTGAATTTTGGTCTGAGCATATTTTATCTTCAATGGCGTGCTGCAGAGCAGTACCGGGGGTTAACAATACAAAAGGACAGAGTCTTCTTGGTGGATTTCTTGGGTGGAGTTAAGAATGTACGAAATATACATAACATCATGTGAATGTGGTCAAATCTTTAAAGTGGGTGTTGCCTCTCCAAGAGATGATTCAATTCCTGCTCATTAGGATATAATTTCTGTCTGCAGTTATTTTAGGACATCAGCTCCATTTACAGAGTTTCACCTTGAATAATACGCCACAGTTTACCAATCCATGAACTTGTTATACTCAGTCTTATTCAGTTGTACATGTTCATGAAATATCTTTGTGTCTGAAGTCAACAAATTCGAAATTGTTACGCAACTATACTGACTTTCACTCAATGGTAAATTCTCTCCTTGTACGTTTGTTCGTGTATCTTTTAAAACACTCTGAAATCAGCTTCTACGTTTTATTTCTGTAAAGTCGTTCACGATTTAAATAACTCTATTGAGTGGAAGAAACTCTCATCCAAACTTTTCTTAATCATTCACTAATGGTTTTGAAGCTCTAACGAAAGTTATTGATTCACTCAAAAGAGGGACTTTCCCCGATTTACTCATTCAAACCTCGCGTTACGTGAAAATCTCATTTGTTTCCATTAAACTTGCGTGTTTGTGCATCCAGCATTTCCAAATCTCGTGAATAAACTACTTCATTCTTTCTATCATCCCTTTTGTATCCTTTCTGATATTTTTATGTCTCAGTAAACAACGTCACTTGGCTTTCGAATATCTTGCTATCCAGGAAACAGCGTCTGTGCCCTTTCTAACTTCTTTACATGTTTTTGGTGGAGAGTGAGGACAAGGATTACACACAATGTTCCCACGGAGTGTGACAAAAAGATTTTACAGTTACACGATGAACTCATTGCTTTTTAAATATGACGCCTCGATTTATAAACTCCAATAAGGTAAATTACTATCTATCCAGTTCATGAACATCGTCTCCATGGAGACAAAAAGTTTCTATCACTTCCTTTATTCTTCCACGGAATGCCTGAAAGGTTTGAAAGGCCAACATCTCCAAATCCCCGTGTCCTGAGTCAGTCCCATCTATTTCTAAAGGCGACTGAAGTTCGAATACTTCATAGTGTGTCTCCAGTCATTCCAGTGCAGACTGGTTCTGGACAGTAAATGCCATCACCAAAGGACACTGTGGATCTGAAATCAACAGTTTTCACATAGTAATGGTCGTAGCTATTGTGTGTCGTATGTCCGTGTTCTTGTTCAATTTGTTCATCATTTCATGGGTCTCTGTATTGAATTCTACTGAATGATTAATTTGTGAATGGAAACATTCCCTTCACCACTCATTTGAAACTCCATGGAACATTGAAAGATTTAACCCATACGCTTCCAGAGGACAGTCCTGCCATTACTGGGATGAATCAGTCAACATTCCCCACGTATCCTCGAAGGCAAGGATTTCCTTTCCCATTTTAGGAGATCATAACAGCACTGAATCCCATGTGTGCGTTCATCAAAACCAAAACAGTTGCAGCAAGACTTTAAAACTAAGATTTTGCTATCTGCTTGCATTGGTTGCCCCAAACATTACATTCCATATTATGGTATGTTTCTGGATGAAAGCACTTTCTGAATCTTGAGCAATTATATTTCAGTTTTGTCAAAAAAACTATCATTCGCTGTTCTCCCTTTCCCTTTCAGTTTTCCGTTTTATATCCCGTGTTTTATCGGTTTATCTAAAGTTTTCAATAATTTCAATCAATCTCCCTCCTGATAGCCAATCCGAGAGAATGCCACAATTTTGTCAATTTATATGCAGTGCAGCTGTAGGGCGCGGTGACCCAGTGGAAAGGCATTGGTCACGTGAACCAAATAAAAGTAGCTGGCTGGTGGAATCTGGCCGTTCCATCACAGTCATATTTAAAACATCGAACGTAATCTTTAGCCAAATCATATTTGCAGAAAATAAAAAAACAAAAATGAAAAAATTGCTGATGTTGAAAATCAAACAAAAATAGATGTTGCTGGAATATTTCAGGACATCTGACAGCATCTGTGGAGAGACGGACCCAATGGATGTGAAACGTTAACTGTGATTCATCTGCACAGATGCTGCCAGCATACCTGTGATTTTACAGCAATTTCTGTTTTTGTTTCAGATTGGCAGATTTTATTGCAGTCCATGAGAACAGTGCTTATTAGTATCAAACAGACAGCATGGACCTGGGAGTGTGAAATGAGGCAGTAATAATGAATGAGTGGAGAATATTGTACTGGAAAAGCACAGCAGGTCAGGCAACATCCGAGGAGCAGAAGAATGGACGATTTAGGCATAAGCCATTCATCAGGAATTAGGCTTGTGAGTCGGGCAGAGGAACAAAGCTGAAGCCAGGTGCCAACTCGCAGGCACCTCCTCCTACTGAACCCGATCACAACCTCTCCTCCCCTCAACAAACCATCAGCTCGCAGACCATTCACAATCTCATCACCTCTGGGCATCTCCCATCCACAAACTTCAACCTCATTGTCTGTGAACTGCGCACTCCCCAATTCTACCTCGTTCCTAAGATTGACAAACCTGACTGCCCCAGTCGACCTATTGTCTCATCCTGAGCCTCTCCCATCCGAATCATTTACTCCTACGTTGACACAATCCTCTTTCCCCATTTCAGGAAATGCCCACTTACATTCGTGACACCCCAATGGATTTCACCTCCTCCAAGAATTTCGTTTCCCTGGCCCTCAACGCTTCATCTTCACCATGGACATGCAGTCCCTGTACAAATCCATCTGCCATGACAGAAGTCTGCAAGCCTTCCATTTCTTAATCTCACAGCATCCCAACCATTACCTTTCCACTGACATCCTCATCCACCGAGCTGAACTGGTCCTCACAATCAACAACTTCTCTTTCCAATTCTCCCACTGAAACTGGTAGCCATGGGCACCCGCATAGGACCTAGCTATGCCTGTCTGTTTGTCAGATACGCGGAACCGTCCATCTTTCGCAGTTACACAGGCACCATCCTCCATCTGTACCTCCTCTACATTGATGAATGTTTGGTGCCACTTGGTGCTCCAACGAGCAGGTTGAATTGCTAACCAACTTTACCAACACCTTCCACTCCGACCTCAAATTTATCCGGATCAGCTTGGCAAATTCCCTCAACTTCCTGGACCTCTCCATCACCGACTCTGGCGACTGACTAATTACCGACATATACTACAAGCCCACCGACTCCCACATGTATCTAGACTACATCTCCTCCAACCCTATCTCGTGTAAGAAGACCATTCTTTATTCCCAATTCCTCCACCTCCAGCACATCTCTTCCAGGATGACCAATTACACCTCAGAAAGAGCCAGTTGGTCTCCTTCTTCCACGATCACAAATTGCCTTCCCACGTGGTTGACAGCGCACTCAAGTTCATCACCTCTATTTCACACACCACCACCCTTGAAGCCACCCCTCTCAACGCAACAAGGACAGAACCACCTGGTGCTCACTTTACACCCCATCAAACTCCGCATAAACGCATCATATTCTGTCGCTGATGCCACCTCCAAACAGACACCACCAACAGAGATATGTTTCGCTACCCAGCCCTTCCAACATTCCGTAAAGACCATTCCCTTTTCAGGTCCACACATCCCCCCACCAGCCCTCAACCCTCTCCTGGCACCTTTCACTGCCACCAAAGGAAGGGTGAAACTAGCACCCACATCACTCCCCTCACCTCAGCCAAGGCCCGAAGGGATCATTCCACATCCATTAGAAATTCACCTGTACAGCTACCAATGTCATCTACTGAATCCGTTGCACCCAGTGTGGTCTCCTCTACATCAGGGAGACAGGAAAACTTCTTGCAGATCATTTCAGAGAACATCTCTGGGACACCCGCACCCACCAACTTCACCGTCCCATGGCTGAACACTTCAACTCCCCCTCCTACCCCATCAAAGACATACAGGTCCTGGATGTCCTCGACTGCCAACCGTTACCACACACCGCCTGTAGGAGGAACACTACACATTCCGCCTTGGGACTCTAAAACCACACGGGATAAATGTGAATTTGAACAGTTACTTCATTTCCCCTCCCCCAAGCACAAGCCTTCAACTCGGCACCGCCCTCTCAACCCATTCCAACACTGCCATTTCTAACCTATTATCTTCTCCCTCCTATTCATCCATCTATTGCTTTCCAGCTATTTGCCCTTAACCCCACACCACTTCCATTTATTTCTCAGTCCCGACTCACAAGCCTTATTCCTGATGAAGGGCTTAAGCCTGAAACCTGAATTCTCCTGCTGCTCGGATGTTACCTGATCTGCTGTGCTTTTCCAACATCACACTACCAACTCTGATCTCCAGCATCTGCTGCCCTAACTTTATCCTTGGAATTATCAATGACCGGAGAGTGCAGATATCCCTCGATTGCAGTGATCACAGTGTGACTGAGTTTTTCATTTATTTTGGGTGAGGGCAGGCTGCATCTGAGACGAGCGATTAACATCTAAACAACGGGACTGGTATCAGATAGCGAAGTTAGGGTGGGCTGAAGTGAAGTGGAAAATTCTGTCAGAAGATGGGTCAGTACAACTGCATCACATCACCCAGACTGTAAAAGACATGCAGAAGGAGAAAATCAACTTCAGTGCAGGCACAATGACAGGTCAAGTGGAAAGGACACAATACAACACACTGAGGTGCAGTGGAAGTATTTATGTGAACGGATTCGATATATAAGCGACACCTTTACATATGGACTGCCATCACATTGGAAAAAGGAATTCCCTGCCGTATAACGGCGACATTTGCCTGTGACATCACAATGTTGAGAGACACTGCCATAGTTTCTTCTGTAGCAGCGTGGCCGAGTAAAAGCATGATCGTCCCATTAACCAGAATTCAATACTTCAAAGCTCTCCTCTGCACTGTACAACTTATTTGCTGCTTCTGTAGTCAGATCTCAATCGCTTCACTGTGTATCTTCTTCTGCTTCCTGCTTCATGGAAACACTTGAAACGTGAATAAATGCACTTTCCACTTTCACTAATCTTTTGCAACTTCCGAGTTGGCACAGGTACGAATGACCGATTGGCCTTCTCGAGCGTTCTCACTCTGGTATGATCTGAATGATAAAGTACACTGTGTCTAATCTGCAGAATGACCCCACGCGGGACGGTGCTGTTTATCCCATCCCCGGGGACTGAGCTGTCTCTACTGACAGAGTCTTCAGCCATTTCCCTCCACATGGAGACATTATGACGGGATGTAAGTGCGGATATGCTCTGAAGCTTCCGCTCCCGGGCACAGCCAGGTGCAAGAGCGCCGCTGGAACTTAGCAACTTTGATTGCGAACTTCCTCCAAATATGATTTATTTGAGAGAGAGAGAAAGGCGCTGAGCTGGTGGGATTGAGAGAAACGGGCTGTGAACTCTCTTCCCTCAGTAAAATTCAAATAAGTGCATTTTTGTGCTGCCCATTTGATGTTCAGAATCAATATTCGCAGAACAGTCCAGCAGAAAGGCTATTGTTTCAGAGGCGTCGGTTTCTTTGCTGCAATCGGGCATCAGTTATCATCTGAGTCCCAAATGTCCCAGATGAAGTGACTCCGAATGAAACCCTCACTCACTGAGAACCGTCCCCACAGCCAGGGGCTGCGGGGCTGCAGACAGTCCAAAGCGGAAGGGAGGATGAAAAACGAGCCATTATTTCTCCCTCAGCCCCTCTGTCACAGCGACAGGGAGAGGGACGGCAGAAACGTGTGACATCATTCACGTGCCGACAGAAGCCGTTCAGCCCATCGAGTCCACGGTAAATCTCTATTGCTTTCTTCTCTCTGAGGTTATTCATCATCAGTGCTGCTTGTTCTAATAATAGGGAACTATGTCTGTCTGGAAATGCTGTCTCCAACATACTGAACCACATGTCATTCACGGCTGTTCATTTCACCGGAGGACCCTGCCGTGTGACACAGCCTGGGGAATAACTGCAAGGCATCATGTGCATGGTACATGCTACAACTGACTTTTCTCATCTTCGCCAGTGTATTCCCAGCTCAGGCAAATGACTTTGCGAATCAGGTCATAACAGACCGACAGAGAACAGCAAAAAAAATCTTCCATACCTTCAAACATGGGTTTCCTCAAATGTATAAATGTGGCAGGTGAATATATTTCAGATACCATTGAGTGTACTGACGCAGAAGGCTCATCAATATGCAATGTGAAGAACGGAGCACTGTTATAGTGACACTCTTGCAGTTGCAGTGCATACACTGAGAGCTGGAATTGTCATCGAGCAGAGGATGCTTTTCATTCATTAATTTCTGGATTATGCGCTCACCACGATCCCTCTGGGCCGTTCTGTTATCGCTGACCACAGCAGTTTCACGCAGTCTTCAGGTTTTTGTAGCATGTACCTTCGAGGATGACGTCAAAAGATCTTCACTGTTATTGTCTGATACACTGTGGCACAGATGTGTCCCAGCTGTGTCAATATAACCACTCTGTAACTTCCCCAATTCTGCTGCTTTAATTACAAATGCAATCAGAATCACAAAATGTGTCACACTGCAGACTGAGGCCATGCAGCCCACCTTCGCTCTGCTAGCTCCACGCAACGAGGAAATGACTGTGTTTTGATTGATTGATTGTCACATGTACCTAAGTACAGTGAAAAGCGTTGTTTGCGATTGGGAAAGGCGGATCATATTAGGCAAGGACATGCAGATCACTGCGTGATGAAAGCAAAATTTGACCAGACTTAGGAATTCAGGTTACTCCGTATCGGACGTACGCTCAGCAAAATCCACATTGGCAAGATAGCATTCTTTCAAGTTAGACAATCCATTTCTCAGAGCAGCAATGGCCGAGAAGAAGCAGTTCTTGAACTTGCTTGTGTACGTTTTCAAGCTTTGGAATCTTTATCTGAAACCGATCTCATCTAAATCATATCTTCACAGTCAAAAATGGAGTAGTGTGCAAAATTGCAAGGCTTATCCGCAATGTGAACCCGAGAGCTCTCGCACGTATGTCACCTGTCTGAGGCAATATCACACCCGAGATAAACGATCCAGAACGGCGCCAGACATGGTAACCAGAAATCAGGTGAGTTTGTTGGTTAACTAAGGCTATTTCTGCTGTTTCAGAGTGAAAGAAGCACAGAGTCTTATTAACAGCTCCTTTCCATTCTGACTCGCTTCTCCCAGGAGGCTGTGCTAACTGCTTTCCCGGAACAGGGCGGTCTTCTTTGAGAACTGGACTAACTCATTTTCCATTGTCACGCAGTGTTGGTGGACAGCAGCTTGAACGTGGTCTTCAGCTCCCTATCAAACAAGAGTTTGTGGAGCGGGGTAAGCATCTGGCGGAAGTGGGAAGTATGGGAATTCTGGAAAGGTGTAGAAAAGGGAGATCGTGCATGCACATGAAATCATCTTTAGGGAAACATTGTCCAAATAATGCCAACTGAGAGAGCTAGAAAATGCAGAACTGCGAGGAAAGAGTGAATGTCTCCCCATTATTCAGGAACAGTGTCTGTGCTTCTCGAAGTCACAGGGAGGCTTCTGCTGTCTGAATCAGCATGGGATGTTACTGCAGCGAGTCCCATCGCTCACGCAGCTGCTGTGTATACATTTTTCCACGTTGCCTCCAGTTCACATCAAAGATTACACAGCTCACATCATCCTAGAGTGACAGGGAGAGAAGGAAGCGATTCGGACCATCATCTTAACACAACCTGGGGATAAATTGGATGTGGGAGAGCGGACAGTCTCGACTTGTTCCAGCATTTACAATCTTGGTCCGTTTGGCAACAAAAGCAGGAAGCAGGAACTGTTTATCTTGCTTCTTAAAACAGGTGATTAAATTTTGAAGAGCATAGATATTTCTCCCTGGTGTTCATGAAATGATCAAGAGCAGAATACGATTCCCTGAGTATGGTCTGACTTCTGGGTTATGGGCCCAGGGCACTCCCACTGTGATATTCTGTTCACAAGAGCTGACCACATGGAAAGAAATTACACTGTGACGAGATCGATTGAATCGGATTCTGTGAAAAAAGAGAAGCCGATGGAATGAAAAGCGCCATGAGAGCGAGAATAAAACATTATATGTGAGGAAGTTGTTTTCCAGATTCGAGGAGAGTGCACAGTGCTGTTTCCAGGGGTCAATATCTGGATAAATCGACTGAATCAGCATCGACTGTTATTGTACTGGATGTTTTGTACAATGTTGCAAAAGTACGGGCCTTTTGTATCGAGGAGACAACTTCAAAATCCTCAATGATGCAAAACACACAAATTAGGTGAACAACAAAGCAACTGCAGAAACTCGTGTTACGTCATGGGGTAAACGCCCCGGCTCAACCTTTGCTCAAATTCGCTCTCTGTCAAATTCCTGAGCAAGAGATTCGAACAGTGAATGGTCTATGTTAATAAACACTGCTCAAATCTCACAACTTCAGTATTTAATACGCCCCTACATGTATGTCTGACAACAGTAATTGCTCCCTCACTGTGTTACTTCAGCACACGTAGAGAAAAAATACACATGAGAACAACAGTCACATATGTGATGGGGATTTGACCCGATGCACACCTCTTCCCACCCTACCTCTTGCACACCTCTTCCCACCCTACCTCTTGCAAAAATGCCATCCCGTATTCCCAATTCCTCCGCCTCCGCCGGACCTGTTCCCAGGGGGACCAGTTCCGCCACAAAACACACTAGAAGGCCTCCTTCTTTAGAGAACGCAATTTCCCTTCCCACGTGGTTAAAGATGCCCTCCAACGCATCTCGTCTACATCCCGCACCTCTGCCCTCAGACTCCACCCCTCCAACCGTAACAAGGACAGAACGCCCCTGGTGCTCA
Source organism: Chiloscyllium punctatum (assembly GCF_047496795.1). Classification (NCBI taxonomy): domain Eukaryota; kingdom Metazoa; phylum Chordata; class Chondrichthyes; order Orectolobiformes; family Hemiscylliidae; genus Chiloscyllium; species Chiloscyllium punctatum. The sequence goes on from NC_092755.1 coordinate 21,374,307, forward strand.
CCTTCCACCCTACAAACCTTCGCATAAACCAATTCATCCACTGTCATTTCTGCCACCTGCAAACAGACCCCACCACCAGGGATATATATTCCTAACCCTAACCCTCCCCTTTCCGCCTTCCACAAAGACCGTTCCCTCCGTGACTTCCTGGTCAGGTCCACGCCCCCCTACAGCCCACCCTCCAATCCTGGAACTTTCCCTGCCACCGCAGGAACTGGAAAACCTGTGCCCACACCTCCTCCCTCACCTCTCTCCAAGGCCCTAAAGGAGCCTTCCACATCCATTAAAGTTTTACTTGCACATTCACTAATATCATTTATTATATCCGTTGCTCCTGATGCGGTCTCCTCTACATTGGGGAGACTGGGCGCCTCCGAGCAGAGCGCTTTAAGTAACATCTCCGGGACACCCGCACCAATCAACTGCACCGCCCTGTGGCCAAACATTTCAACTCCCCCTCCCAGCCTGCCGAGTACATGGAGTTCCTGGGTCTCCTTCACCGCCGCTCCCTCATCACCAGACGCCTGGAGGAAGAACGCCTCATCTTCCGCCTCGAAGCACTTCAACCCCAGGGCATCAATGTGGACTTCAACAGTTTCCTCATTTCCCCATCCCCCACCTCACCCTAGTTCTAAACTTCCAGCTCAGCACTGTCCGCATGACTTGTCCGGAATTGTCCTACCTGCCTAGTGCCTTTTCCACCTATCCACTCCACCCTCTCCTCCCTGACCTTTCACCTTTTCCCCTCCCCCAATCATGCATTGTACTCTATGCAACTTTCTCCCCACCCCCACCCTCCTCTAGTGTATCTCTCCACACTTCAGGCTCACAGCGTTAATTGCTGATGAAGGGATTCTGCCTGAAACCTCGATTTCGAAGCTACTCGGAGGCTGCCTGAACTGCTGTGCTCTTCCAGCACCACTAATCCAGAATCTGGTTTCCCGCATCTGCAGTCATTGTTTTTACCGCCTTGCAGTTATTCCCCACGCTGTGTCGCACAGCAGGATCATCCGGTGAAATGAACAGCCGTGAATGACATGTGGTTCAATCTGTTGGAGACAGCATTTCGAGATAGATTCAGTTCCCTATTATTAGAACAAGCATAATGAATAATCTCAGAGAGAAGCAAGTGACAGAGATTTACCGTGGACTCGATGGGCTGAACGGCTTCTGTCGGCACGTGAATGACGTCACACGTCTCTGCCGTCCCTCTCCCTGTCGCTGTGACAGAGGCGTTGAGGGAGAAATAATGGCTCTTTTTAATCCTCCCTTCCGCTTTGGACTTCCTGCAGTCCCGCAGCCCCTGGCTGTGGGGATGGTCCTCAGTGAGTGAGGGTTTCATTCGGAGTCGCTTCATTCGGGACAGTTGGGACTCAGATGTTAACTGATGCCCGATTGCAGCAAAGAAACTGACGCCTCTGAAACAAAAGCCTTTCTGCTGGATTGTTCTGCGAAGATTGATTCTGAACATCAAATGGGCAACACAAAAATGCACTTATTTGAATTCTACTGAGGGAAGAGAGTTCACAGCCCATTTCTCTCTTTCCAACCAGCTCAGCACCTTTCTCTCTCTCTCAAATAAATGATTTTTGGAGGAAGTCCGCAATCGATGTCGCTAAGTTCCAGCGGCGCTCTTGCACCTGGCTGTGCCCGTGAGAGGAAGCTTCAGAGCATATCCGCACTTACATCCCGTCATAATGCCTGCAAGTGGAGGGAAATGGCTGAATACTCTGCCAATAGAGACAGCTCAGTCCCCGAGGATGGGATAAACAGCACCGTCCCAGTGGGAACATTCTGCAGATCAGACACAGTCCACTTTATGATTCAGATCATACCAGAGTGAGAGCGCTTGAGAAGTCCAAGTGGTCGCTCGTACCTGTGCCAACTCGGAAGTTGCAAAAGATTGGTAAAAGTGGAAAGTGGATTTGTTCACGTTTCAAGTGTTTCCATGAATCAGGAAGCAGAAGATACACAGTGAAGTGATTGAGATCTGACGACAGGAGCAGCAAATAAGTTGTACAGCACAGAGGAGAGCTTTGAAGTATTGAATTGTGGTTGATGGGACGATCATGCTTTTACTCGGCCATGCTGCTACAGAAGAAACTATGTCAGTGTCTCTCAACATTGTGATGTCGCAGGCCAATATCGCCATTATACTGCAGGGAATTCCTTTTTCCAATGTGATGGCAGTCCATATGTAAAGGTGTAGCTTATATATCGAATCATTTTACAGAAATAATTCCACTGCACTTCAGTGTGTTGTATTGTCTCCTTTCCACTTGACCTGTCCTTGTGCCTGCACTGATGTTGATTTTTTCCTTCTGCCTGTCTTTTACAGTCTGGATGATGTGATGCAATTGTACTGATCCATCTTCTGACAGAATGTTCCACTTCACTTCAGCCCGCCCGAACTTCGCTATCTGATACCATTCCCGTTGTTTAGATGGTAAGCGCTCGTCTCAGATCCAGCCTGCCCTCACCCAAAATAAATGAAAAACTCAGTCACACTGTGATCGCTGCAAGCGAGGGATATTTTCACTCTACGGTCATTGATAATTCCAAAGATAAAGTTAGGACTGCAGATGCTGGAGATCAGAGTTGGTAGTGTGATGCTGGAAAAGCACAGCAGATCAGGTAGCATCCGAGGAGCTGGAGATATCAGGTTTCAGGCTTAAGCAATTCATCTGGAATAAGGCTTGTGAGTCGGGGCTAAGAGATAAATGGAAATGGTGTGGGGTTAAGGGGAAATAGTTGGAAAGCAATAGATGGATGAATAGGAGGGAGAAGAAAATAAGTCAGAAACAGCAGTGATGGAATGGGTCGAGAGGGAGGTGCCGAGTTGAAGGCTTGGGTTTGGGGGAGGGGAAAGGAGGTAACTGTTCAAATTCACATTTATCCCGTGTGGTGTTATGGTCCCAAGTCTGAATGCGTGGCGTCCATCCTCCAGGCATTGTGTGGTAACGGTTTGGCAGTGGAGGAGTTCCAATACCTGTATGTCTTTGTTGGGGTAGGAGGGGGAGTTGAAGTGTTCAGCCATGGGACGGTGAAGTTGGTGGGTGCGGGTGTCCCAGAGATGTTCTCTGAAATGATCTGCAAGAAGTTTTCCTGTCTCCCTGACGTAGAGGAGACCACACTGGGCGCAACGGATTCAGTAGATGACATTGCTAGCTGTACAGGTGAATTTCTAATGGATGTGGAATGATCCCTTCGGGCCTTGGCTGAGGTGAGGGGAGTGATGTGGGTGCTTGTTTCGCCCTTCCTTTGGTGGCAGTGAAAGGTGCCAGGAGAGGGTTGTGGGCTGGTGGGGCATGTGTGGACCTGAAGAGGGGGTCATGGAGGGAATGGTCTTTACGGAATGTTGGCAGGGCTGGGCAGCGTAATATATGTCTGGTCGTCGTGTCTGTGTAGAGATGGCATCAGTGGCAGAATATGATGCGTTTATGCGGAGTTTGATGGGATGTAAGGTGAGAAGCAGGTGGTTCTGTCCTTGTTGCGTTGAGAGGCGTGGCTTCAAGGGTGGTGGTGTGTGAAATAGAGGTGATGAACTCGAGGGCGCTGTCAACCACGTGGGAAGGCAATTTGTGATCGTGGAAGAAGGAGACCAACTGGCTCTTTCTGAGGTGTAATTGGTCATCCTGGGAAGAGATGTGCTGGAGGAGGAGGAATTGGGAATAAAGAATGGCGTTCTTACACGAGATAGGGTTGGAGGAGATGTAGTCTAGATACATGTGGGTGTCGGAGGGCTTGTAGTATATGTCTGTAATGAGTCAGTCGCCAGAGTCGGTGATGGAGAGGTCCAGGAAGGTGAGAGAAGTTGCCAAGATGATCCAGATAAATTTGAGGTCGGAGTGGAAGGTGTTGGTAAAGTTAGTGAGCAATTCAACCTCCTCGTTGGCGCACCAAAGTGGCCCCAAACATTCATCAATGTAGCGCAGGATCAGGTGGAGGATGGTGCCTGTGTAACTGCGAAAGATGGACAGTTCCGTGTATCTGACAAACAGGCAGGCAGAGCTAGGTCCTATGCGGGTGCGCATGGCTACCAGTTTCGATGGAGGAAGTGGGAGAATTGGAAAGCGAAGTTGTTGATTGTGAGGACATGTTCAGCCAGGTGGATGAGGATGTCTGTGGAAAGGCACTGGTTGGGATGCTGTGAGATTAGGAAATGGAAGGCTTGCTGACTTCTGTCATGCAGATGGATTTGTACAGGGACTGGATGTTCATGGTGAAGATGACGCGTTGTGGGTCAGTGAAAAGAAATTCTTGGAGGAGGTGAAGTGCATAGGGGTGTCACGAATGTGTCACGAGCGGGCATTTCCTAAACTGGGGAGAGATGATTGTGTCGAGGTCGGAAGAGATTATTCGAATGGGACAGGCTCAGGATGAGAGAATAGGTGGACTGGGACAGTCAGGTTTGTGAATCTTAGGAAGGAGGTAGAATCGGGAATTCCGCGGTTCATGGACAATGAGGTTTAAGGTTGTGGATGGGAGATGCCCAGAGCTGATGAGATTGTGGATGGTCTGGGTGATGATAGTTTGGTGAGGGGAGGAGAGTTTGCGATCGTAGTCTGTAGGAGGAGGTGCCTGCGAGTTGGCACCTGGCTTCAGCTTTGTTCCTCTGCCCGACTCACAAGCCTAATTCCTGATGAATGGCTTATATCTAAATCGTCCATTCTTCTGCTCCTCGGATGTTGCCTGACCTGCTGTACTTTTCCAGTACAACACTCTCCACTCATTCGTTGTTACTGTCTCATTTCACACTCCCAGGTCCATGCTGTCTGTTTGATTCTACTGAGCACTGTTCTCATGGACTGTGACAAAATCTGCCAATCTGTCACAGAAAAAGAAATTGCTGTTAAATCACAGGTGTGCTGTTTTTGTTTGATTTTCAGCATCAGCAATTTTTTTCATCTTGTTTTCTTATTTTCTGCCAATATGATTTTGCTAAAGATTACGTTAAATGTTTTAAATATGACTGCTGGAACGGCCAGATTCCACCAGCTGGCTACTTTTATTTGGTTCACGTGACCAATGCCTTTCCACTGGGTCACCGCGCCCTACAGCTGCACTGCATATAAATTGACAAAATTGTGGCATTCTCTCGGATTGGTAATCAGGATCGAGATTGATTGAAATATTGAAAACTTAAGATAAACTGATAAAATACGGGATATAAAACGGGAAACTGAAAGGGAAAGAGAGAACAGCGAATGATAATGTTTTGACAAAACTGAAATATAATTGCTCAAGATTCAGAAAGTTCTTTCATCCAGAAACATACCATAATATGGAATGTAATTTTTGGGACAACCAATGCAAGCAGATTGCAAAATCTTAGTTTTAAAGTCTTGCTGCAACTGTTTTGGTTTTAATGAACGCACACATGGGATTCAGTGCTGCAATGATCTGCTAAAATGGACAAGGAAATCCTTGGCTTCGAGGAGACGTGGGGAATGTTGACTGATTCATCCCAGTAATGGCAGGACTGTCCTCTGGAAGCGTATGAGTAAATTCTTTCAATGTTCCATGGAGTTTCCTCTGAGTGGTGAAGGTAATGTCTCCATTCACTAATTAATCATTCAGTAAAATTCAACACAGGGACCCATGAAATGATGAACAAATTGAACAAGAACACGAACATCCGAGACACAATAGCTACGAGAATTACTGTGCGAAAACTGTTGATTTCAGATTCACGGTGGCCTTTAGTGATAGCATTTACTGTCCAGAACCAGTCTGCATTGGAATGATGGGAGACACCCTATGAAGTACTTGAACTTCAGTCGCCTTTAGAAATAGCTGAGACTGACTCAGGACATGGGCATTTCTAGATGTTGGCCTTACAAACCTTTCAGACATTCCGTGGAAGAAGAAAGGAAGACATAGAAAATTCTCGTCTCCATCGAGACGATGTTCATGAACTGGATAGATAGTAATTTACCTTATTGGAGTTTATAAATAGAGGCGTCATATTTAAAAAGCAAAGAGTTCATAGCATAACTGTAAAATCTTTTTGTCACACTCCGTGGGAACACTGTGTGTAATCCTTGTCCTCATTCTTCACCAAAAACATGTGAAGAATTTAGAAAGGGCACACACGCTGTTTCCTGGATAGCAAGATATTAGAAAGCCAAGTGACGTTGTTTACTGAGACATAACAATTTCAGAAAGGATACAAACGGGATGATAGAAAGAATGGAGGAGTTTATTCACGAGATTTGGAAATGCTGGATGCACAAACACGCAAGTTTGATGTAAACAAATGAGATTTTCAAATAACGCTAAGTTTGAATGAGTAAATCGGGGAAAGTCCCTCTTTCTAGTGAACAGATAACTTTAGTTAGAGCTTGAAAACCATTAGTGAATGATGAAGAAAAGTTTGGATGAGAGTTTCTTCCACTCAATAGAGTTTTTTAAATCATAAACGACTTTCCAGAAATAAAACGTAGAAGCTGACTTCAGAGTGTTTTAAAAAATGCACGATCAAACGTACAAGGAGAGAATATACCATTGAGTGAAAGTCAGTGTGGTTGCGTGACAATTTAGAATTTGTTGACTTCAGACACAAAGATATTTCATGAACACGTACAACTGAATAAGACTGAGTATGACAAGTTCATGGAGTGGTAAGGTGTGGCATATTGTTCAAGGTGAAACTCTGAAAATGGAGCTGATGTCGTAAAATATCTGCAGACAGAAGTTATATCCAAATGAGTAGGAATTGAATCGTCACTTGGAGATGCAAAACCTACTTTAAAGATTTGACCACATTCACATGATGTTATGTATATTTCGTACATTCTTAACTCCACCCAAGAAATCCACCAAGAAGACTCTGTCCTTTTGTATTGTTAACCCTCTGTACTTCTCTGCAGCACGCCATTTCAGATAAAATATGCTCAGACCAAAATTCAGTTCAATACAATATTCAAACGGTCCTATGTGATTTCTTTTTTTATTATTGCAACAACCTTTGTGTTTTTGCAACAAACTGTGAAACATGAAACCAGTTCAACATCTATTTTCCCGGAATTTAACGCAGTGCACATGGGAAACGTTATCCATCTGCTGAAAAATCACTTTCGGCTCTCTCTACACACATGTCTCTTCACGTTCTAGATACTTGCAGTATGTTTGTTGATCAAGGAGTCATTATCCAGAAAAGGTTGTTTCTCAATCCAAAAACACGAGTATTTTCCCATAAACCTGGCTTTGCTCAATATCACCTTCTGTCCGTATCCCTCAACACGACGACAATTTGAAGCTGCTCCATGTGAGGCTCAAAATTAAACCTACGGCTCAGCACACCTCACCAAACTGAAACAGAGATACCGTGTACTGGTCACCTTCAGCACAGGAGCAACAGAGGTAATGCTTACCTCCACATTCCTGGTTTTACCTTAACGTTTGGGAAACCGAGTTTCTCAGATTCCATGGCTAGTAACGGGGATAATATGATCATCTTCACCAGTGGTTCAGTCCCTGAGTGAGGAAAGTGGTGAGGTACTCATTGTAAAGATGGGTAGATTGATGAAATGTACAATTTCATCTTCTGCCTTCACTAACCCATGAGCTTTTTATTTTGTTTTGCATCTGTAGAAATCTTAAAATCTTCATCTTGAACAGACTCAATGACAGGTCTCCATTGTGTCTCTGGCATCAAATTTCAAAATGTAAACCCCCTCTGAATTCTTGCACCGCAGTCCGCTGTTTGGGAAGTGTTCCTGTGGTGGGAAATGCACTTCCCCGTGTGTCACCTGCTGCTCCCAGCATGCGCACTGGCACTGCACTCATTTTCCTTCTGACACTTGCTCACTGTGTTGCTGTGATCATACAGTGACTTGGTGTCACACAGTGCAGGAAAATGATACAGATCAAGGTTTTTGCATTGTTGCCTTCAATTGTCAGTTTATCCTTATTTTGGATTTTGAAAATGTCTGTTCTGTACACAAGTGCGTGTCAAAAACATCTGAGCGGAAGTTCGGTGTTCCGAATAATGACATTGAGCACTATGCACTCTCCTCCAGTCTGGAAAACAATTCCTCACAGGCAATTTAATAGACAATTTACAGCAGGTGCAGGAGTAGGCCATTCTGCCCTTCGAGCCAGCACCACCATTCATTATGATCATGGCCTGAACATCCTCAATCTGTATCCTGTTCCTGCCTTATCCCCATAACCCTTGATTCCACTATCCTTAAGAGCTCTATTCAACTCTTTATTGAAAGAACACCTTCTGCTGTCTCGGGTTCTTCATTCCGTTGACTTCAAATCTTCACAGAATTCAACAGACCTTGTTACATATTCATTTCCTCATTTTTGTTCAGATCACTGTGTGCATTGTCTGACAGTGGGAGTGCACTTGCCCCACAACCCAGGGGTCAGAACATACTCTTGGAACCGTACTATGTTATTTATCATTTTACCAACACCAGGGAGAAATATCTGCTGCTCTGCATAATTTACCCAATTCAATTATTCATAAGGTCAGAGCTTTTCGTGCATGTGTAACGAGGTGGCCGAGAGGTTAAGGCGATGGGCTGCTAATCCATTGTGCTCTGCACGCGTGGGCTCGAATCCCACACTCGTCGCTGTCATCAACAGCATTCAATGGTGCTGTTTTCAGATGATCACGGCTGTCGTATGGGAACGCTAATGGTCAGTTTATATGCATTTACGCTATTCCAAAATTTCCAAGAATGGTTTGAGCCTGTTGACTGAACTGTGTTGAAATGTAGGTTGCATTGGGATATTGAAAGGGAGCGTGGTTTCCTTTTGCAAATCAAGTTGCTGTGAACGTTTTTTTCGTATGAAAGACATCCAGGAAAATCAAATAACGAGAGCTGCGAAGTGCATGTTTATGCAAAGGAATTCTTAATGAACGTTTTGTCAGATGAAATCTGAAAGAGATTGAGAAGAAGTAATTCATCCTGGTGAGAAGAGCACAGCGAGACAGCACAAAATGATGGCGATACTTCAAAGGGGCAGGGCGTGGGTGTAGGGGCACTGAGAACTGGCTGTAAATGCACAGTGGAGAATTGCCAATGTTGGTGCCGTGCATGGCCACGGAAAGACTGACACATTGGTCTCGCCCTCGCCCTTTGCTCTCGCCATTGATGAATGCTGGACATAAGGCACAGATAAACACAAGATGTGGGGAGCAAGCTCCCTCTCGTTATGCACACAGTGGATGCATCACATTGAACTATTAACAACTGGAGAAATCAGCATGTTACCTTTAGGGAGTGAAACTAAACTGTGGATCAATGACCGCAGATTCATGCAACATAAACATGAAAAATAATTTAAAATGTAGGGTGAAGGTTTGCTTGCTCAGCTGTAGCTTTGATATCCAGACGTTTCATTACTTGGCTAGGTAACATCATCATCAGTGGCGACCTCCAAGTGAAGAGAATCTGTTGTCTCCTGCTTTCTATTTATATCTTTCTCCTCGATGGGGTTCCTGGGGTTTGTGGTGATGTCATTTCCTGTTCGTTTTCTGAGGGGTTGATCGATGGCATCTCGATCTATGTGTTTGTTTATGGCGTTGTGGTTAGAGTGCCAGGCCTCTATGAATTCTCAGGCGTGTCTTTGATTAGCCTGTCCCAGGATAGATGTGTTGTCCCAGTAGAAATCGTGGTATTTTTAATCCGTATGTAGGGCTACGAGGGAGAGAAGGTCGTGACTTTCTTCCTGTTGTCTTACGTAGTAGTTGTGACAGTCCTTGCATGGAATTTTGTAGATGACGTTGGTTTTGTCTTTGGATTGTTCTGGTTCTTTTAAGTTTGTTAGTTTTTGTTTGAGAGTGTTGGTGGGTTTGTGTGCTACTAGGATTCCGAGGGGTCTTCGTAGTCTGGCTCCTGATAGCGGAGGTCCTATGGGTGGGCCATTGGGGGTTTGTTTGTAGACGATGTTGTTGAAAGTGTAGTGGGTGGTGAGGCACCGATCCACAAGCTTCATGATGTTTTCGTTGGTAATGTGATTGATGGTGGTTGGTGTGTGTGATGGTCTCTTCTAAAAGTGTGTTTCCTTTGCCATGTCGATGTTGATGAAGGTGAACAGTGCTATTATGTCGAATGAGACCATTGCTTCCCTTACTCTACTTTGGTGTTTTTGATGATTTTTAGGAATTCCTGGGTGGAGTGGATGGAGTGCTGTGAATCTTCTATGAGGTATTTCAGTCTTGCGTGTAGTTTTTTGTCCAGTCTGTAATTTGGTGCTCTGGGTAATGAGACTATGGGTCTGAGGGGGCTCCTGGTTTATGGATTTTTGGTCGTCCGGTTCGACTTGGCCAACACATTGATCCTGGGACAGTCTAAGCAAAGACACGCCAGAGAATTCCCAGAGGCCTGGCACTCCAACAACAATGCCATAAACAAACACATAGATCAAAAAGCAATCTATCAACCCCGCAGAAAACATACCAGAAATGACATCACCACAAACCCCAGGAACCCCATCCAGGAGAACGATATAAATAGAAAGCAAGACACAACAGCTTCGCTTCACTTGGAGATCGCCCCTAATGATGTTACTGAGCCAGGTAATGAAATGTCTGTCTATCAAACCTACAGCTCAGCGAGCAAACCTAAACCCTAAACCTCAACCTGAGCTTCAAACCTTCACAAACCTTGCGATTTAAAGTGTCTTTATACGCATATCATTAATAGACTTTTCGTTATAATACCCGTCTGGTTGAAAGAAGAAGACATCACATTTTAAGATAGATGACAACATTACCAATTTTGTTTTGAAATTGAGATTTATTTGGTCATTTTACACAGTGAACAAGTTCATTTTAAATAATGCAAACCACATTCTCTCACCTGGAATAAAAGTGTGATTTCAATATAAACATTGTCCTTGCTAACTCGCAGTTACTCAACATGAAAAATAGGATCAACACATGTTTATTAAGCATAGATCAATTAGCACCATTATCTTACTTTGGATTGACTGCAGTATGCACATGCTAAGTAAGGTTTAAGAAAGAATTACTTTTGGAAATAATGATTTGGTGGTGACTAAAAATAATATTAGCTCCTCATGATGTGGATATTCCACCAATGGTTCCAGTGGTGGAAATGTTCAGTGGCAAGTATTTCTATGATGGTATATACGTATGTGCGCCGCCAGGGATGGGAGCTCCCACTTCATCTGGAACAGCGTCTTTTGACGTGGACCAGGGAGCATTGTGGCATCCGTCTGGGAGTTCCAACCACACCTGGAGCAATTTCCATTGACATGGAGCAGCAGGGAGCATTGGCACATCCGAATGCAAGATCTAACCTCATTTGGAGCAGCTTCAGTTGGCCTGGAGCAGGGAGCTTTGGGAGATCATTCTGGGAGCTCCACTCTCACCTGGAGCAACTTTTAATGACATGTAGCAGCAGGGAGCATTGGGACATCAGAGTGTTAGATCCAACCTCAACTGGACCACTTCTATTGACATGGAGGAGGGAATAATGGGACATCAGACTGGGAGCTCCAACCTCACAAGGATCAGCGTTTAATGACATTTAGCAGCTGGGCGCATTTGGACATCAGAGTGGCAGGTCTAACTTGAACTGCACTACTTCTACTGACATGGAGCAGGGAGCATTGTGACATCAGACTGGGAGCTCCAACTTCAAGTAGAGCCGCTTCTATTGACATGGAGCAGCAAGGAGCATTGGAACGTCAGGTTGGGAGCTCCAACATCACCTGGATCAGCTTGTATTTACATGGAAGAGGAGGGAGGATTGGGACATTAGGCTGGGGGAAAGGATATTCAACTATTTTAATCTAAAGTAAAATATGTTTCAACACCTCAGATGTTAATTGATTTATGAAGAATCTTTCCCGGGAAAATAATTAATTCTTTAGATAGTAAAGTCAAGTCCTGCAAATATTCAACTCAGGAAAACGCATTGGTACAGAGAGAAATGGGAGTGATGTTTCATGTCTTTGTCTTTTCATTTCTGGCCGTCTCTGCACTGGATTACATCACCGGAAGGACGTTTTCACTCATTTCCATCAAATACCGTCAGCTCACTAACGTAATCTAAAGGTGAAAATTAATGGGAATATGCGATGTTATGATTAGCATGGAGTTTACTTCAAATTTTGGTGAAAACGTAGCAAAGTCAGATGCAATTTCCAAGATCAGCAGTGACCTCATTGATTGGCTGATCAGATTGTGAATGGTCGTTTTTTTGAGGACAATTTGAAGTGAATCAATGATGGTGATTATCTTTGTTCTTTGTTCACCTTGTGACTGTTACCGCTATTGCTCATGTCCTTGTTAACACCACAGCTCTGCAGCGTGTAAAACCTCAGCTGTGCATCTGGCCAGTGGCACAACCATTCGGAGAGCTGGCTCCGGATCAGGCGGTTGTAAGTTCAACTTTTACTTTGCGCAAGCGCATTGTGGAGATTCATCACACATCCAACCTAATCATTTTTGTAATGCTGAGGTGGATAATACTTGAAATTTTCATCTTCACGAGCGAAAATTCTTTCACTGTCTTCGATCAGTTAAACATTGTCAAGAGCTGTCAGAGTAAAAATCACACAGCACCAGATGGTATTGAACAGACGTATTTGGAAGCACCAGTGTTCCATGCACTGCTTCTTCATCAGGTGTTTGTCAACTGTTGGAATCGAAAATGGCTTTGTCTGATTATTAAATGTATCCACCCCAGTCCAACACCAACACCTCCAAGTCATGGGTACAGTCGACACCACGAACGGTCGGTTAAAGCCCAGATGATCTTCCAAAAGATCGCGCATATTGACACAAACACCAAGTTTCTGCAGTAAAACACCCACCTGATGAAGGAGCGGCTCTCCAACAGCTAGTTCTTCCAAATAAACCTGCTGGACTCTGCCCTGATATTGTGTAATTTTTAACTTTGTCTACTCAACTCAAACACTGGCACTTCCGTATCATAGACAACATCAGTCATGTCCCACAGTTGTCAGTGAAGGCAATCCTGGAATAGCCCAATACATTGCTCATGGGTACGTTTCGTTTTCAGAAACCAACGCACTCAATTGCTGCAGCTCCGGTGGATGAAAAGGCAGAAAAGAAATAGCTGAGACTCAGTTTTGACAATATTTTGAAACTTTTTGGGAAGTGGAATCAGAGGAGAATGAAGGATTAACGGTCCGACTGTGCAGAGAGAGGGAAGGCACTATTCCCTTCTTTGATGAGCTGGGGTATTGACTGATCTAAGGCATGAAACAGATTCCTGGTTGAGCTGCGCTCTCTGCATCAGGAATAAGAAGTCCTGATTTTCTAAACGGTAATGAAACCCAGGCCACTCAGTTAAAGCGCTGAATACTAACCACTAGACCACTAGGGATGAGGGCAGAAGCCGTTGCACTGTTTCTTCATAACACAGTTTTTGGAATTATGTCACTGAAGATATGTTTCCCCTCAAAAATGATTGAATTATCGCGTGTTTACAGCACAGATCTGGGTCCCTTTATCTCGTTTCCCAACACTTGGTCTGTAACCTTGTATGCTCTTACATTTCACGTGAGGGCTAATTTCTCTGGAACGTTTTAATCTCGTAAAACACAATAAGTGGGATTAAAGTTTGAGATGGGAACTGAACCCCATTTTTAACCATTGACTGAAGCACGCAGACACAGTTCCCCAAGTGTGTCACAGGCCTCGGGAGAAAACAAGCAGATTTCACCGACTTGTCTGATATTATCCCATTTCAGAGTTCAACACCAATGTCTGGTTACAGCAAAGAAAGGAAGCATTCAGCCCCTCCCGTCCCAGTGTTCCTTGCCCATTGTTTCCCCATTACTCTGTAGTTTATACTGCCTCACCTCGTTCTTGTTGCCAAACTAGATCACTACTCACGCCTGCTATTTCCTGTCCTGCCAAACTTTTTTGCCTCAAGTTCTTGGAATGAAAAACAGGAATGGCCTATTTCAAGCACTTTTCTAGTTTACAAGGACAGTGTTATCGCCACTGAGCAAGCACATTGCCAGCTCAGAGAGAAGGTCTCATCCTTTAGAAACTGAAATGCAAAGATGATTGGATAGCCTCAGTGTTGTAAACCAACCAACAAGACCGGAATCGGGCAGAGGGGATCACGCAGAGAGGGATGGGAGAATAGAATGGCGAATCTCATTGTGTCCAGGGTGATTTTAACAGAAATCTTCCCTGGTAGTATAGTGATGAGCATTCAGTGATTTCACTCTCATGGCTTGTTAAAGGTTAACGTTTACAGTAACCAATATGAAATACTGCCTGATAATTCGAAGCAGAATGATGTTGTGCAGCAGACAGAATCGTTTCCCTGCATGACATTATAAGAGAGCTCAGAAGAGCCAGGAGGAGACATGAGAGCCAGGAGGAGACATTAGAAATTGTTGGCGGATAGGATCAGGGTTAACCCTAAGTCTTTCCATAGATATGTCAGGAATAAAAGAATGACGAGAGTTAAATTACGGCCAATCAAGAATAATAGTGGGCAGTTGTGTGTGGAGTCAGAGGAGACATGGGCAACACTAAATAAATACTTTTCGACAGTGTTCACTATATAAAATGAAAATGTTGGCGAGGAAGATACAGAGATACTTGCATCAAGACTCGAAGAGATTGAGGTTCACAAGGAAGAGATATTAGAAACACTGTAGAGTGTGAAAATAGACAAGTCCTCTGGGCCAGATGGGATCTATCCTAGGATCCTCTGGGAAGCAAAGGAAGAGATTGCGGAGCCCGTGCCATTGATCTAGAAACCATCATTATCTACAGGAATAGTGCCTGAGGACTGGAGGATTGAAAATGTGTTTCCCTTTTTCAAGAAGGGTAGTAGAGACAACCCTGGTAATTACAGACCAGTGAGTCTCACTTCAGTTGTGGCTAAAGCTTTGGAAAAGATTATCAGAATAGGATTTATAATCATCTAGAAAAGAATAATCTGGTCAGGGACAGTCAGCATGGTTTTGTAAAGAGTAGGTCGTGCCTAACGAATCTTATGAGTTTTTTGACAAAGTGACCAAACAGGTGGATGAGAGTAAGCAGGTTGATGTTCTGTATATGGATTTCAACAAGGTGTTCGATAAGTTTCCCACAGTAGGCTACTATACAAAATGCGGTGGAATGGGATTGTGAGAGACATAGCAGTTTGGATCAGTAATTGGCTCGCTCAAAGAAAACAGAGTGTTGTAGTTCATGCAACATGTTCATCTTGGTGTCCATTTACTAGCGGCATTCCGCAAGGGTCGATGTTGGGTCCAGGGCTATTTGTCATTTTTATAAATGACCTGGATGAGGGCTTAGAAGGGTGGGTTAGTAAATTTGCAGACAACACTATGGTCGGTGGAGTTGTGGATAGTGACGAAGGATGTAGTACGTTGCAGAGAGACATAGATAGGATGCAGAGCTGGGCTGAGAGGTGGCAAATGGAGTTTAATGTGGACAAGTGTGAGGTGAGACACTTTGGATGGAGTAATCAGAATGTAAAGTACTGGGCGAATGGTAAGATTCTTGGAAGTGCAGATGAGCAGAGAGATCTCGGTGTCCATGTTCACAGATCCCTGAAAGTTGCCACACAGGTTGACAGGGTTGTTAAGAAGGAAAACAGTGTTTTGGCCTTTATTAATAGAGGGATTGAGTTCTGGAATCAGAAGGTTATGCTGAAGCTGTATAAAGATCTGGTACGGCCACATTTGAAGTATTGTGAATAGTTCTGGTCACCGCATTATAAGAAGGATGTTGACGCTTTGGAAAGGGCGCAGAGGGGATTTTCTAGCATGTTGCCTGATATGGAAGGAATGTATTATGAGGAAAGACTGAGGGCCTTGAGGCTGTCCTCGTTGGAGAGAAGACTGAGAGGCGACTTAATAGAGATATACAAGATAATCAGAGTTTTAGGTAGGGTGGACAGGGAGAGTCTTTTTCCAAGTATGGGGATGGCAAACACGAGGACCACAACTTTAAAGTGAGGGGAGATAGTTATAAGACAGATGTCAGAGGTAGTTTCTTCACTCAGAGAGTAGTTAGGGCATGGAATGCTTTGCCTGTAACGGTGGTAGATTCGCCAAGATTAAGTGCATTTTAGTCGTCATTGGAGAGGCATATGGACGTACATGGAATTGTGTAGATGGAATGGACTTCAGATTAGTATGACAGGGCTGCGCAACATCGAGGGCCGAAGGGCCTGTACTGCGCTGTAATGTTCTCTGTTCTATATGCTGCAGTTCCACATCAGCAATGTCATCTGCAATTGCCTGACATTCAATCATTTTAAAACAAAAACGGAGGGGGCGTCTGGAAAACGGAAGGAGAATACTGGTTTGTGAGAGTTAACTACATACCTCGTGGAGCCAGGTTCAATGTTGATAATGAATATCGGTTTTCCTGTTTACCTTGGTATACTGATCACTTCGGATCAATGACCCAATATTGTCTGCCCTTTGTGTGTTGTTCTTTGTACATTTCACCTCGGTTCAGTGCTCCGGGGGGACCACGCTTTTTAAAGTTTGGCACATTTTACTCAGGTCGGTTTTGCAGCTTCATATTAAGGCCAACAATTTTAGGAACAGATAGACACCCTTCAGACCATCAAGTCTACTCCGCTATTGAATGGTTTCTGATCTGATAACCTTGAACTGCAATTTTTTGCCTTTCGCCATAACGCTTGATGTCTTTGCTGTTTGAAGATCTGCCGATCTCAGCCTCATTACACCTAATGACACTTCCTCAACCGCCGTCTGCTCCAAGAAAGTCCACTGATCCAGAACTGTCTGAGAGAATAAATGCTCCTTCGTCTCTATTTTAATTGTGGGATCCGCATTCTAATACAAAGTTAAAAATCACACAACACCAGGTTATAGTCCAACAGGTTTAATGGAAGCAATAGCGTTTGGAGAGCTGCTCCTTCATCAGGTGGCTGTGGAGTACACAGTGGTAAGGTACAGAATTTATAGCGAAAGGTTACAGTGTAATGTCACTGAAATTATACATTGGAAAAATACCTTGATTGCTTGTTAAGTCTTCCATCTGTTAGAATGACTATGTTAGGTTCATTTCTTTCTTATGTAAATCGGAAAACTTTATTTTAACAGTTACATTCTCAGGTGGAGTTTACAAATTTGTGTCAGCACAGATAATATGTTGAAGGTGTTAGTCCCTGTGTACTGCGTCCATGCCATAATGTTTAGACTGACGCTAATCTAAAAAAAACAACATGCTGCAGACAAGGATGCCTTAAGACATGGTACATTGGTGAATCTGCGCAGAGGCTGCAGCAATGGAACGGGCGCTGCACATCAATCAACAGACAGGTGTGCCCCTTCCCAGTTGGAGAGCACTTCAGTGATCCAGGACATTTGACCTCGGATCTTCGGGTGACAATCCTCCAAGGCAGTCTTCGGAACAGGCAGCAGCTAAAAGTGCCCCCACAGAGACTGATAGCTAAATTCGGTACCCATGGTGATTGGGTTCATGTCACAGTACACGTGATCCCATTGTCCTATCTTCAAACAGAGACCGTCCTGCACACACACACACACTCACACACACACACACACACACACACACACACACATATCCGTCTGTGGGGTGAATATGCAGTTGCAGAGTTACATTGTACTTTGCTCAAAAACTTAATGAAACCATGAAAGTCTCTGGTAATTCATTTTTATAAACTTGAATCATTCTAAACATTTTGGAACAGACAGCAGCACACGGGGGCAGACACCAGTTGTTAAACTTCACCTGAGAATGAAACTATAAAATCAAAAAGTTTTGCGCTTTGCATATGAAAGAAGTGAAGTGAACATGGTCATTCTAACAGATCGGAGACTGAGCAAAAAATCAAGGTATTTTTCAATGTACAATTTCAGTTACGTTCACACTGCAAACATATGCTATAAATTCTGTGTCTTACAACTGTGTACTCCACAATCACCTGATGAATGAGCAGTGGTCCGAAAGCTAGTACTTCCAATTAAACCTGTTGAACTATAACCTGGGGTTGTGTGATTTCCAAATTTGCATATCCCAGTCCAAGACCGGCATCTCCAAGTCATTCGATACGAGGTGCTCTGGTCACAGAAACAAACTTTCTGCATCCAACTTATTAAATCCTTGAAAATACCTCTATGTTTCAATAAGGATCATTTTGTAGTACTGAGTCTCAGCAGGCAAAGGCAACTGATTTCAGCGTTTCTTCCTATTTGATTTCATCTCCGATATGAAATTCTCACTGACTCTGACAGAACTGTTTCCTTTGTTGTTTTGTAATGTCAGGAACTCGTGTTCAATTACAGATTTTCATAAGGAACAACATTTGTATTTTCCCTGACTGTAAATCGAAATTGGGAAATAGCAGTGAGACAGCTGCATTTCAGCACGTTCGCACCAAGGATGACATATGCAATGCTTGGAACTTTTCTTGATGACTTTGTTTTTGCCTGTTTTGTTCAGTTGAAAAATGACAGTTTTTGAGTTTTTAAAATCATGGCGAATGGTCCTTCAGCCTGTTGCATTATTATCAGTTATCAAACATCTGGCTTGGAAGCACTGTTTCCAGCACGTGACTCATCGCCTGGTGTGTTCGAACATTTCAAGTCTTAGATAAATTGTTATTCAAAATCTTAAGGGCTTAAGAGGAACAAAAACCATCTTTGTGAACTAACAGTTCTGAAAGACAAACTCTTTCTCGGAGCCATTTGTCAGTTTTCCTCATGATGCTGCAGAAAATGTTTCTGCGCTCACATCTGAATTGGTTTACCCTGTTTCTTCCTCATCTTCCTCCTTCTTTCTATTAAATGGTTTAGACTCCAGGATAGACACAAGGTGCAGGTTGCGGAAGTCATGTGTTTGTACTTTCATGAACACTCTGTCTCGCCGGGAGCTGCAGACCTTCCCCACGCAGATTCAAACAGCACTGTCCTTCCTGTGACATTTCCCATGGAGAATGGAAGGACAGTCATTAATAACCCGCACTTGGAAACGGAGCGACAGTTTTAAAATATATACACTGCCCCAGCCAGGAATTGAGCTCCGAACTCCCGCATAACATACGGTGACACTAACCACTATACTAGCAAGGACAACAGTTACAAAAGGAGACACTTCAGCCCGTTGTGGTTGCATTTGTCAAAAGCAACTGCTTAACGACCATTTAGCCCAAAGCCTTACAGGTATTGGCAGAAAATATTCACATCTGAATATTCCTTCAGGTTATAAGGGTTGCTGCCTCTCTGACCCTTCCAGATAGTGTGTTCCAAATTCCAACACCCGCTGGCCTATACCGCTTTTCCACACATCTACTTTAACCATTCTGTCTCTCTCCTTAAATTTCTGCCCCCCTGTGATCGTTCTTTCCATCGCTGGGAAACGCTTCTTTCAGTCTACCTTATCTATACCTCTCACGAACCCCTCTGCACGGTGACAAACAACCCCACTCTGTCCTGTCTCCCTTCATGACTGAGACTCTTCTGCCCAAACACTATCCGAGTGAATCTCTCCTGCAACTCTCCCAGTGCGATCTCATCCCTGGACAATTCTAGCACTGAGCCGAATGAACATATTTCCATTCTGTGACAGCATCGGGGGTGGCTCTATAGCATTTATTGCCTTCCGGTTTGGAGTCACGTGGACGCCAGACCAGATAAGGACGTCAGTGAAACAGATGGGTTTTTAAGACAACGGAATCTTAATTCTAGGCATTTATTGCATTCACATACGATCATCGTCGTGGTGTGGTGGGAATCGAACCCGTCTCCACTGAATATTAACAATCCAGCGAAAATACCACTAGGCAATCGCAGAAAGCCCTCCTGGGGGATCTTTCCCAATAGAGTCACTTTTCCCCAGTTATTCCCTATGCCCTTTCATTGAGCCTCACACTCCAATAATCTCTGGTCTATGTCAGTAAAAGCTGCGAAAAGAGAATTGATCTCACGGCCACGATATCCAAACGGATCAAGTGATTTGAAGGTGCCAATGAAGAGATTGGGGCATGGTCACCCAGCAACAGTGAGTGCAACAGCACAGACTGGATGGTATCAACGTGAAAGTGTATGTTAGATTGTGCAATGCCTCAGTCAAATGGGATGAGGGACGTAAAAGAGAGCTAGGGAGAGTGCGAGGGAGAGACATCTTCGAGAACTTTTGCGTTTAAATTCTGATATTTGAAACGCAGAACAACAAAATTCGATGGAAAAGAAATCATCACCTCGGAGAATATTATCTTGTAAAAAACGATTGATTTCTTACCGTGTTTCACCAAAAGGAAAGCTTTGAGAGAACGGACCCCTGTGGTGTGGATTAGAGCCGAGGTCGCTGCAATCACAACGCAGAATGCGAACTACTGAACGGTTACAGCTTTCCACAGACCACGCTTGCAAACTGCAACCAGTATGGTAGCAGAGGAAATGTCAGGAAGAATGTACAATATCAGGACTTAGCGGCAGGCATGTGGGAACGCAAAATTAACCGAATCTTTAACTTTTGCATCCCCAGAGACTGTGGAGGTTCCATGAATGAGAGTACAGGAGAATGGGATTCATGAAACTCTCCAAACTTTTGGGAGAGTGCAGAACATTGTTGAAAGGGATGCTTCAATAGCATTATATTTGAATATCGGCGACTTCATCACTTTGCCCACACAAGGCAGGACCAACTGCTGCATGCAATCACACATAATCCCAGTTCCAGACCCGGAATCAGAGAAACTGTGTGAAGCAGCCACGAAGATCCAATTGGAAACTGGGATGGAATGACAGGAGAGAGGCGCATGTATTTCCGAGGTTGGCACAGCTCCTCGTCAAAAGCGGGGCGGAAGGGAATACTTGCCCCCATTTATAATATTATGACCATAAACAGTACATGTTGCTGAGACAGCCGATTAGCGCATCCGAAGTGTGTGGAGACTTTAACTTTGGGGAGGCAATGTTCGAAATTTCATTTTCCTGTTTGGATCAGTGGTTTTGACAATGGCATCAGCTTTTGTTCGCATCAACTCAGAATCAGCTTCTTGTTCCCAATAAATACTGCAACCTGGAGAAGGTGGTGTTGTGGTTATATAATAAACGAGTCATCCTTGGGGACTCACACACGGAACTGGTAATGTTAAAGTTTGACGAATAGAACCTGGAATGGAAGCCTGACCTCAGGAACAGAGAACATGCCTTTAATTTCCTGCAATCCCATTCATGAATGTCGCTTATACAGGGGATGCTACCATCTTTACCCAATCCTACCTACTTGTGCCTCCAGGACCTGACCGAAATAGCTGACCCTTAATCCGAGAATGACGACCGTGTGGGAAAGCAGGCCATTCGGCCCTTCCAGTCGACACCATCTCTCTGAAGAACATCCTAGCAGACCCACACTTCATAACTATTCCGGTCCCCTTCATTTCCCATGTCTGATCCCAGTAGCCTGCACACCTTCAGTCTGTGGGAGGAAACTCACATAAGCAAAGAGAGAATGTGCAAACTGCACACAGTCACACGAGACTGGGATCAAATCCATGTCTCTCGTGCAGCGAGGCAGCAGCGAATCAGGAAGAACCACAAATGCTGTCCTGACCAGCGACATCCACACCCAGTGGGTATATCAGGAAGAATAAAAACACATTCGCAACATGGACAACGGGATTTACGTCTGCGTGGACATGAATTCAACTAATCGTTCATCCTGGGTAGATACAAGGACACCGATATCACAGAGAAACCAGCGCAATGCGGGATTCAATTCCCTGCTGAAGTGGAAACTCATCTACTCAGTCAAACTGGGGACAGACTTTTCAACAATCCCGTGTATGAGAAGGGCTCAATGAGCAGTTGAACGTCCAGAGTAACCAGCAAGATTATATATTCCAGAAGGAGATCAATTAAACTGTCAACGCTGCTGTTCATCCAAACCAGCTGCCAGTTTCATAGCGTCAAAGTCACAGACACACACAGCATGAAAACAGACCTTTCACTCCTACTAGCTCAAACTGAACATAATGCCAAACTAAACGAGTCGCATCTGACGACTCTTGTAACTGCTGAGGGTTAATAATGCCATTGTGATATTATTACTGCATTTTTAATATGAATGTCCAGATATAATTCTGTGGACACGAATTCAAACCCTGGCATGGCAGATGCTGGAATTTTATTTAAATAAATACCTAGAGTCTAATGATGATGTTGAATCAGTAGATCTGATTCACTAATGCCTGATAGGGAAGGAAACTGCCTTACCTATCTGATCTGGCTGGTATGTGACTCCAGATCCATAATATCGTGGTTGATTCTGAACTTCCCTCTGGGCAATAAATTATATACCAGGCATGAATGAATAGCTTTTGTTAATCCAACTGATACTTTCGAATTCATTTATCGATCCAAATATCCTGTAAATATTGTAAATGTACATTCATTCATCACTGCCTCAGGAAGTGAATTGCACACATAAACCATCCTCTGTTAAAACAAAAAGCCTCTCATGTCTTATTTTAAATCCCTCTTTTCACTTTAAACATTTGCCCTCTCGTCTTGAAGTGCCCCCTCCTTAGAGAAAAGACAGTTACAGTTAACTCGAGCCGAACTCTCAATAATTTATTAATTTCTATCAGGTCGCCTTTCAAACTCCAGTGCTCGAGTGAAAGTAGTCTCAGAATGTCCAGCCTTTCTTTATAAGACAAACCTTCCCCACTCGCCATACGCTGGCATACCTGTTCTAAACCTACTCCAGCTGAATAATTTCCTTGCTATTTCTGGGCGACAAGAACTGGACACAGTTTTCCAGAAGGTGCATCACCCAATATCCTATTCAACTTCAACAGAACGTACCAACTCCCACGCTCAAAGGACAGAGCAACGAAGGCGAGATGACATTTTTTTTAACTATTCTGTCTATATATGAAGCAAATTAAAATGAATTATGTACTTGCATTCCTGGCCTCTGTGTTCCACAACACGATGCAATGCCCGATCATTAGTTGTATAAGCCCTACTAATATTTGATGTAGCAAAATGCAATACCTTCCATTTATCCAGATTGAACTTCATGTGACATTTTTCAGCCCAAAGACGCAATGGATTAAGATCCTTCTGGAACCTTAGATCACCTTCTTTACAGTCTCCAATTCTGCTCCCCTTTGCAAGCTTATGAACCATGGCTTCGATGAGTTCTATTGTTTTCTCATACAGGTCAATGATTTTTAATTATTTGTCGTGGCCATCATTTAGCTGTTTGAAGATCAGGTAACAATTAGTTATGTCATTAACCATGAGGAAGAAAGCCATAGACTGCAGGGAGATTGGAAACAATTGGCAAGAAAATGTGCTGAAAGGAATTCAATCCAGTGAAGTGGGTGATAATGAATTTGGGGAGGATCAACGATAAAAGTGTGAATACCGAGTGGTTTAAAGTAATAAAAGAGAAATTGGAGTAGACATTCACGAATGTTTGAATGTGATTGGACAAGGGATCAAGTGGTCTAGAGGGGTTGGAGATACTTTCTGTTCTTGACCGCAGCTGGGAATATAAGAGCAGGGAAACGATGCTGGAACTTTAGCAACGGCCTATTCAAGATCAATAGACAGGGGAATCAGATGGACGGAAGTGCGTACTGCAGGTGCTGGAAATCATAATCAAGATTAGAGTGGTGCTGAAGAAGCACAGCAGGTCAGGCAGCATCCGAGTTGCAGAAAAAAATAACGTTTCAGGCAAACGCCTTTAATCAGGAAAAAAGGTGGGAGCCTCGTGGGTGGAGCGATAAACGGGAGGACTGGGTCTGGGAAGAATTTAGCTGAGAGTGCAAGAGGTGGATAGAGATGGGGTGAAAGGTGATAGGTCGGAGAAGAGGGTGGAGCGGATAGGTGGAAAGGAAGATAGACAAGTGGGACAGGTCAGTAGGATGGTGGAAAGTTAGAAAGTTGGAACTCGGATAAGGTGAACGTGGAGAGATGAGGAAACTGGTGAAGACCACGTTGATGCCCTGGGGTTGAGGGTCCCGAGGTGGAAGATCTGGCGTCTGGTGGTGAGGGAATGGCGGTGGAGGAGACCCAGGAACTGGATGTCCTTGGAAGAGTCGGGGGACGTGGTTATTGATGTTTTTGGTCATGGGGCGTTGGAGTTGAATGTTGCGGGTTCCCTGGAAATGTTCTCTGAAGCGCTCTCGAAAATGTGTCTGTTGGCCCCAATGTAGAGGAGACCACATCGTGAGTAACAGATGCAATAAACGACATGTGTGGAAGTGCACACGGATATTTGATGGATGTGGAAGGCTCATTGGAGCCTTGGAAGGATGTGAGAGGGAAGATGTGGGTGCAGGTTTTGCAATTCCTGTGGTGGCAGGGGAAGGTGCCGTGAGGGGAGGGTGGGATTTTGGAGGGCGTGGACTTGACTAGGTAGTCGTGGAGGAAACAGTCTTTGTGAAAAGTGGATAGGGTTGGGGAGGGAAATATAAATTCCCCTGTCACTGCAGAAATTGCAAAACCTGCACCCATATCTACCTCCTCACCTCTGACCAAGGCTCTAATGGTGGCTGCCACATCCATCAAAGTTTCTCCTGCACTTCCACACATGCCATTTCTTGTTCCGGTCCTCCCGATGCGGTCTCCTCTAAGTTGGAGAGAGGAGATGTGTCCTCACACAACACTTCAGAGGATATCTCCAGGATAACCGCAAGAATCAACCCCAGTGCCCCATGGCCAAACATTTCAACTCCCCCTCCCACTCTCCCGAGGACATGCAGGTCCTGGGCGTCCTGTATCGCCACTGCCTCACGACCCGATGCCTGGAGGAAGAAAGCCTTATCATCCGCCTCGGGACTCTTCCACACCATGGCATCAATTTTGACTTCACCCGTTGCCTCATTTCCCCTCCCCTACCTTACCCCAGTTCCCACCTTCCAGCTCAACACCATCCGCCTGACTTGTCCCCCCGTGCATCTTGATTCCCACCTGTCCACTCCACCTATTTCTCTGACATATCATGTTCACCCCACGCCTGTATCGACTTACAGCACTCTCAGCTACCTTCTTCCCAGCCCCACCCCCTTCCCATTTTTCTCTCCATCCCATGTGCTCCCAGTCTTATTCCTGATGAAGGGCTTTTGCCTGAAACGTCCATTTTTCCTGCTCCTCAGATGCTGCCGGACCTGCTGTACTTCTCCAACACAACTCTAATCACGAGGGGAGTCAGTTGATTGAGAAGATTTTCAGATATTTTCTATTGTTGACCACAGACTGTGGATGATAGCAGAACTTTAGCAATCACCAGTTTAGGGAACAGCTAAAGGACTGAGCACAAGTCTGGTCACGGCATAAATCAACATTTTTCTTAAAATTGTAAGATAAAAGATGGAAGGCTGAAGTATGCAACTTTGCCCATCAAGACCGTTTCACCAATGAGTTTCTCAGTGATACGATTCAAAGTCAGGGTGCTCTGGGCCTTGGAGGGGAACTTGAAAATGGTGGCGTTTCGTTGCATCTTCCAACCTTGTTATATAGTCAGTATAGCTGTTGAGCTTTGAAGGTTGTCAAAATGCCCGAATGACTTACTCCAGTGCATCTTATAGTGGTGCAATCTGCTGCAATTGTGCCTTAGCGGTGAAGGGAAGGAATATTGCAGGTGTTGAAGAGGGTACACTCAAGTGACTGCATTGTCGTGGACGGTGTCCAGTTCCTTAAGTGTTATTGAAGTTATACCCATCTAGGTAAATGGAGAGAGTTACATTCCATGTCTCTTTTGTGCCTTGCAAACGATGTAGGATTCACAGAACAATGAGTTGAGTTTATAATCAAAAAATGTCTCAAGAACATGTTATTGTTGTCAAAGTATTTATGTAGCCAGTTTCGATAAGCTTTTCCCCTGAAATAATAGCTCTGTGGACGATTACACGGGGTAATTTGTTTACAGTAAAGTTATTGAATGTCATTGAGATATGATTAAATTCTCGTTTGTCAGAGTGATCATTATTCTATTTCCTCCTTGTGTTGACCAATTTGATTCCATTCGCTGTCTGATTTCAAGTTCCAATTCCCATCTGTGCTTGAAATTTCAACCGTTTCTTCGCATAAATGTCTCCTCCTGCTGTAATAATATGTAAGGATGCTGCAGGGGACAGCAGAGATTAATGAACATGTTGTCAACACTGGAGAAAATGGAGCTTCGTGGAATGATTGGTTCGGCTGGGATTATTCTCCTTGAAACAAAGGAGATGGAGGGGAGCTCTATAATCACATAATAACATTTATAAACGTTCAATATTCATGGGATCTTGACAGGGTAGTTACGGGCAGGTGGTTCACCCTCTGGTATGAGGAGAGCACCAGAGGACATGAACTCAGAATTAGATATTACCTAATTCAAAAATGAGGAGTAATTTCTTTGCTCAGGGGCCAGTGAATCGGTGGAACCCCTTGCCGAAATTGTTATTGAGGCTGAGGTGTTGTGTATTTTCAAACTATGCCAGACAGATATTTAACCAGAAAGATGATGAAGCTTTGTCGTGGCAATGCTGGAGAATGGAGTTGAGGCTTATCAGATCAGCCATGAGTTCGTTGAATGGTGGAGCAGACTCGATGGGCTGAATGGCCGACTTCCAATCCTACATCATTTGGTCTAACGTCTTATTTTATTGATACCTTTAGAATTCTGAGGGGATGGGATGAAGTGATAGAAAAGGTTTCTCAAACTGATCAGACAGATCAGGAACGAAGCTCATAAGGTCATGAACAGGAAATGTGCTGTGGCCTGGATACAACAAATGACACTGGACACACCGCAGATGGGTATGTGCAGATGTTGTGATTGCTAAAGAAAATTGGTGGATATAATATTGTTGCCAACTTGGTGACCACGCTGGATGCTGGATCGTGGTATGATTCACACAGCAAAAATTTGTGAAAGAATGAAAGATTCGTTTCATTGGAAAAGTTTTCTGCGGTTCCAATTCAATTGACTGTTTAAAATACTGATCAGAACTTTGTGTGGAGTATTACATTAAAATTCACAATGCCACTGGATAAACTATTGCACCCGATCTCTCCTTTTTTGTTCCCCTTTCATTCGATGTAAATTCATAGAAAGTCAAGATGAAATAAAAGGAGGAAGGAAACGTTTGCACTCCTTTTCATTATCCCAATGTAACTTACAACAGAATCAAATTGCTTTACTTCGACTTTGATGAGATATCGATTTATCACAAATCTCCGTTGCAATGAAGGGCAAGAGCAAGATTCTCCACCCAAAGTATCCTAAAGATGCGAGGCACAAAGGAAAACAAGAGCTGCTTCTGATGGAAATAACAGCCAGAGAAGGATTCAACTCCACGCATGAGCAATGGAAGAGCAACCCGTCGCCTGAACCCCTAGGAGACTTCAGCCCATTGCAAAGGGGCTCACATGTGACCCCGTCAAGATCACATTTGGTGCACCGAGGGGATAAGAAATTCCCTGAGCCGAATCGAATCCACACCATTATGTTTCTGCTTTCGACAGAATAATAATACCAGCAAAATACAAGCAATTGACCTCGTCCTTGGAAGGAATACCTTGTCCTTGATTTATTTCGAGTCGGAACTGTCTCAGAATAAACCAGCAAACATGAAATTCCCGTCACATTCACACGCACATTTAATCTTGACGCATAATTTCTTCAGATAGTTTCTCTCTCACGTGAAGAAGTATATACGGAGAGAGAAGTGAAGGTGATGTTTTAGCTCGATGGTCTTTCTCATATGGCTGAACCTGAACTGGGTAAAATTCCCGGAAATGCAGTTTTGTTCGTTTCATTTTATTAATTTTCCTGTAACTTCACTCTGTTCATTCCAATGATCGGAAGTGAATTGGATTTATATGATTGGAACGTTTAATGTTGTGTTCAATTTTGCTCCGAATTTATTTCAGCTTAAAGAAAATACTGATGAGAAAAACAGAAGGTTGAACTACAAAACAAGATGCCAGTTTTGATGCTCAGTTACTTTGACTGATTTCAGTGGGTATCAAATGAACCCAATATCATGGCGATCGTCCTCCCATCTTTAAGGCATGGGATTAAAGCAGGAATTCGGTCTCCAAGAGACGGGTCACTTCCTATTCATTATGGAATAGCTTTCCTTGACAATATACAAAATCTGCTCAGTTCCATTTATAATGCTTCATGTGGTATATTAATATAAATCTTTCAAAACTGAGTTTTTTTTTGCTGAATCTTACTCAGCTGCATTCGCTTCCGATATTTATTTGCATCTGAAGTCGTCCAAATAAGACATTGTTTCCTCGCACCTTCTACCCCCTACACCCTCCTTTACACTTTTACCTGGCCACAGGCTGTCTCTCTCCTGGTGAAACTCACTGCTTCTGTGTCTCTAAATGTGTTTTTCCAAATATTTTGGAAACGGATTGTCTGAGTGACAGAAATTCTGCTCCCATCATTTATTAGTCCTACTTCGATGGTTTTGAAATCTTGACTTTCAGAAATTTATGAACTTGAAAGAGTGAATTTACCACATATTTACTGACTCCAAACCTCATATACTCCGGAAAACTTCCATTCGGTTTTCCTTGGTTCAGTGTCAAATTTTCCAACACACAAATAAATAAAATTCCATCCCCACTAAACGCCGACAGCATCGTCTCCAATGTCTGAGCAGCCCAGTAAACGCTGGCAGTGTCCTCTCTGATAGAGTCACATATTCCCTACAAGGCAGGAAGTACAGTTCAGACAATCAAGTCTGTAGGGAGACTCTGAACAGCATCTCAACCAGACATAGCTCCCATCTCAATCCCTCCAGGCCTCTGGCTTGTGATTACAAATAAACCTGCTGGAATAAAACCTGGCATCGTGTGACTGCTGACCTTATCACTGCGTTACCCATGGCTAATTCACTTAACTGACTGAATTCACTCCCTGGACACATGAGCGCAATTTAACATGGCCAATCCAACTAACCTACAGACTTAAGAGCAGTGAGAACCACTGAGCAAATGTACCATCACATTGAACACTATTTGAATCATGTGTAATGGCTTTACACACTGGTAACTCCACCTAGTGAAAGCAAGCCGCGCCCACCAACTCAAATTCAATGCATCCAAACGCGGTTCTATGCTGGACAACCTCATTGTACACAAAGCTGCTGGAAGTGTTTCTGCACGCAGATCTGAATGGGTTTACTTTGTTTTCTTCCTCAGATTCCCGATTTTAATAAACATATCAGTCAGGAACAACTCTATATAATGGTTTTCATTACAATACAAACACAACGTGCAGTTTGCAGAAGTTACGTGTTTGCACTTTCATGACACTCGATCTCTCCAGGAGCTGCAGTCCTTCCCCAGCTGATTCAGACAGCACTGTCCCTGCTGTGACATGTCCCATCGAGAATGGAAGGCCAGGCATTAATAACCTTCACTGGGGAACAGAGCGACAGGTTTAAAACCTTTACGATGCCCCCAGCGGAGTATTGAGCCCTGTGACAGGCGGGGACACTAACCACGATACTGTGGAGGATGACAACATTGAAGGAGGCCCTTCAGCCTGTTGTGGCAGCACTTGTCAAACACAACTGCTTAACGACCTGAATCAAGTTTTCCATCGTTTAGCCCATAATTTTACATGTTTTGGCATCACAATTTAACATCTCGATTTTCTTTCAGGTTAGAATGATTTCTGCCTCTCTGACCCTTTCCGCAAATCTACCCAAACCTTTCTGCCTTTTCCCGAAATCTTTTGGCCCCAGTGTTCGATCCCTCCATCAATAACAAAAGCTTCTTTCAGTCTATCCTATCCATATCCCTCAATATTTAGTACATCTCAGTCATGTCTGCTCCAATCTCCTCTGCTCGGCGAGAAACAGCCGCAGTCTGTCCAATCTCTCCTCACAACTGAAACTCTTCAGCCCAGACAATATCCCAGTGAATCTCTACTGCAACGTTCCCAGTGCGATCACATCCATGCAGTACTCTGAATTGCAGAACTGCACACAGTAATCTAGCTAGGGCCGAATGAACTTTTTTTCTATTCTGTTACGGTATGAGGGCGTCGCTGACTCGGCAGTATTGATTGGTATCCCTAATTGCACAGCGGATAGTTGAAACTCAACCATATTGTAGTGAGTCTGGAGTCACATGGAGGCCCGAGCAGGTAAGAATGGCTGTTACATTCCTTAAATGACGTCAGATGTTTTTTTTCAACAATTGAACATGGATATATAGGAGTTGTTAGATCGTAATTCCATATATTTATTGAATCCCAATTCTACCACCTAGCATGGTCAGAGTCAAACCCAGGTGTCTGGTGTCTGAATTAACAGTTCAATGTTCAGTGGTAATAGCGCTCGGCCATTGCAGAAAAGCAGTGAAACTGATCTTATCCAATAAAGTCGCTTTTCCCCGATACTGTCCCGTGCCATTTTCCTGAGCTTGACCACCCCCCCCCCCCGAATTATCTCGGGTCCATATCAGTAAAAGCTACTACATGAGTATTGATCTCACAACAGTGGTAAACAAATTGATCAAATGGTCTGTAGGTCCCGATGGTGGGGTTGGGGCACGTTCACCCAGCAACAGTGACCCCAGCCACAAAGACTGATCGGTATCAATGTGAGAGTCTGTATTAGACTTTACAATGCCTTAGTGAAATGGGAAAAGACTCCGCAAACACATGATGAAAGAGCGGCTCTCTGAAAGCTAGTGCTTCAATTAAACCTGTAAGACCATAACCTGGTGTTGGGTCATTTATATCTTCGTACTCCATAGTCCAACAACGCCATCTCCAAATTAATGAAATGGGGGTTATGGGATGGAAAGTTCGGTTAGTGATCATAGGAGGGAAGAAATCTCTGAGAACGGGTGGATTTGAATTCTGACATATGAAACACAGAGATGTGAGCGAGCAGAGCTTGAAGGAAAAGAAAATCACCTTGGAGAAAATCAAAACTTTAAAACAACTGATTCCTTTGTGTTTCACAAAAGACTGGGTTATATAGAGCAATTACTGCCGTGACGCGGATTCGAACCGAGTTTGCTGCGGCTACAACACAGAGTACTAACCACTATACGATCACGGCAGCCCACTAACACGCACTAAGCGCTCGTCATAAGTACAGTATCATAAGGAATGTTAGGCAGAGCAGCAAATGCACAATATCAGTGCTGAGCGAACAGTAGCTGATATGTGGGAACGAAGAATGGTCTGACCATTTAACATCAGTTCCCCCGTGGCTGTGTTGATTCCATCATTGATGTGTTGAGGGCTGAGATAAATACATTTCTCCAAAACATCAAAGACTCCGCGGACAGTGCAGCTTTTATAACCTGCACATCCACCAATATCATTTATTATATCCGTTGCTCCCGGTGCAGTCTCCTGTACATTGGGGAGACTGGGCGCCTCCAAGCAGAGCGCTTTAGGGAACATCTCCGGAAAACCCGAACCAATCAACCACACAGCCCTGTGGCCCAACATTTCAACTCTCCCTCCCACTCTGCCGAGGACATGGAGGTCCTGGGCCTCCTTCACTGCAGCTCCCTCACCACCAGACACCTGGAGGAAGAACGCCTCATCTTCCACCACGGAACACTTCAACACCAGGGCATCAATCTGGACTTCAACAGTTTCCTCATTTCCCCTTCCCCCACCTCACCCCATTTCTAAACTTCCAGCTCAGCACTGTCCCCATGACTTGTCCTGACTTGTCCTACCTGCCTATCATCTATTCCACCTATCCATTCCACCCTCCCCACCCCGACCAATCACCTTCATCCCCTCCCCCATTTTACTATTGTACGCTATGCTACTTTCTCTCCACCCCCACCCTCCTCTCACTTATCTCTCCACCCTTCAGACTCTCTGCCTGTATTCTTGACGAAGAGCTTTTGCCCGAAACGTCGATTTTACTGCTCCTCGGATACTGCCTGAACTGCTGTGCTCTCCCAGCACCACTAATCCAGAATCTGGTTTCCAGCATCTGCAGTCATTGTTTTTACCAAGCTTTTGTTGAAATATATACCTCAATAGCAATGCAGTTTAACATCGGTTACTTCACGAGTTTCCCCACACAAGGCAGTAACCCCTGCTGCCACATGATCCCTGTTCCTCGCCCCAGAATCAGAGGAACTGAGTGGCGCAGTCGCGAATAACCAGCTTGAAATCAAGATGGGAATGAAGTTGCAGAGAGACTCGATGGCTCAAGTGACTCAACCGGAGAATGCACGGTGTTTCTATGGTGGTTTAGAGTCGCAAGCAATTCCGAGGTTGGGAGTGCTTCTGCTCAAAGGCGAAGCAGAAGGGAAAATTTGTTCCCGTTTATAATAACAGCAATCTATGGTGCATCTTGCTGAGACAGCTGAGTGCCACAACTGGAGCGTGGGCAGCTGGTTTGAAGTTTAATTTTGCTTCACTATCACCCAGTTCCCTGGAATGAATTGCTTTCACCATTTTTATTTCCAATTGTTTAATATCTCCCAGCAGTCTGCGGCTTTCTTCCTCATGGTTAATTGCATGACGAACTGTTGTGTGATCTGCACACTGCTAAATCACGGCAACTACAAGTAAATATAAATCATTGATCTATATGAGAAAACAGTGGAACTCACTGCAGGCATGCTGCTTAGGTTTGCAGGCGATACCAGTATTGTAGACAGTGAGGAAGATTATCAAAGTTTCGAAAGGATCTTAATCCAATGAGTCGTTGTACTGAAAAATGCAACATGGAGTTCAATCTGGATAAATGAAAGGTATTACATTTTGTTACAACAATACGTGTGGCTTTGCGTATGTTGGAGAACAGGGAAGCTCGGTGTGCAGGTACATAATTCCTTGTAATTTGCATTACCAACAGACAAGATGATTCAAAGGCATTTCACATACTTCCCTTCATTGCTCATTCCTATGTGTATAGTAGTTGGGACGTTATGTTGAAGTTTTGCAGGACATTGATGAGTCCTCCTCTCGAATATTATGTCCAGTTCTGGTCGCCCAGTTGTGGGAATGATATTATTCAACTGAAATAGGTTCACAAAACGTTTGTTGCCTGTGGAAGGTTTGAGTTATAATGAAAGGCTGGATAGGCTGAGACTATTTTCAGAATCGAGTTTGGGGTACTGGATATTGGGGTACTTGAGGAGCAGGAGAATCGACGTTTCGGGGAAAAGCCTGATGAACGACACTTGCGTGAAAAAAAAACATTGATTCTCCTGCTCCACGGATGCTGCCTTACCTGATGTGCTTTCCCAGCACAACACTCTCGACTCTGATCTCTCATCTGCAGTTCTCACTTTCTCCTAGTTGAGACTGTTTTCACTCGTGGTTAGGGGTTTGTACGGTGACCTGACAGAAGTATATGAATTATTGAGAGGCAAGTTAGAGTTAACGATAGCGGCCTTTTCCCAGGAGGGGGATTGCAAAACGAGAGGGCATATGTTTAAGATGAAAAGAGAGAGTTTTTTTTAAAAAGACATGTTTAGATACCGTATTTTACGTGTGTAATTAACTTGCTGAGGAAGTGATGGATGAGGGTATGTTTGCAACATTTCATGGACAATTGATTCCAAACATGAATGGGAAAGTGGGATTTTTAAAATAAATTTATTCATGCCGAGTACATCAGTTATTTCCCAGAGGGCATTTAAGAGTCAACCACGGTATTATCCATCTGGAGTCTCCTGTGGGACAGAGCAGATGAATAGGGCAATTTGCTTCCCGAACTGGCATGAGTGAATCAGATGGGATTTTCCACACAACTGATTCAGGTCATCAAGAAACTCTTCAATTCCAGGTGCTTATTGAATTCAAACTCCACCATCTGTTATGCCAGGACCTGAACTCTTTGTCCCCAAAATATTACCTGGGTTTTGGATTAACAACACATTAATAAAACAACAAGGGCATTATCACCACTCAGCGGGTACAGGAGGAGGCAGACGGGAATGGGTGAGTTTGGCTGTATGTTCAGCATGGATCGGTTGGACTGACAGTCCTGTTTTCATGTTGTCTGACTCTGACTAAAGCTATGGAGCAGGAAGCTGGTTGGGATTAAAGGCGCATTGACAGCATAATCGATCTCCTGATGGGATATGTAATCCTGCTGGAGTCTCCGGAGGTTATTTTGCTCAGTGATCCCTTCCCACACACGGGACTGGTGAACGGTCTCGCTCCAGTGTTACTGATTAAATGAGATTCCATCTCTGTGGTTAATTGAATCTCTTCCAGAAGTTCCTATGTTGCCCTACTTTCTCTGTGGTATCTGTGTCCTTTTTTCTACACAGGGTGAACGATCCTTTCAAATTGTGTCCACACAGATACAAATCCTGTTTTCCATGTTGAGAATTTGTTTTCATTCTTCCTCATTCACCCACGGGGTGTGAGTATGACTGGTCAGGACAACATTTATTCTTCGCCCCTCGTTCGTTTCTGTCTGGCTACACCACAAACCCGGGTGTGATCCCAGCCTCGGGTGTCTGTCTGTGGGCAGTCCACACATTCTCTGTGTGTATGCGTTTTTAAGGGCTCAACACGCTCCACTTGTGCCACTCAGCTGTCTTAGAAAGATGCACCGGAAATCGCTATGATAGTATAAACGGGGACAACCATTCCCTTGAGCAGGAGCACACTCAACCGAGGAATTTCTTGCGCCTCTATACCATCGCAGAAGGACGCACGCTCACCAATTGCATCACTGGAGACAGAGAGTAACTCCACGCACTCATTCTCATCCCCATTTCCGGTTGGATATGGGCGGCTGTGCCGATGTTATGCTAAAATGCTATTGAAGATTACATTTCAACAATATCCTGTACTGTCCCCCAAGTCT
This sequence comes from Chiloscyllium punctatum, assembly GCF_047496795.1. NCBI lineage: Eukaryota > Metazoa > Chordata > Chondrichthyes > Orectolobiformes > Hemiscylliidae > Chiloscyllium > Chiloscyllium punctatum. The sequence goes on from NC_092755.1 coordinate 21,409,082, forward strand.
TTGATGCTTGTCGAAATCTATTAATCTCAGTTTTCAACATTCTCTTACAAGGGATCTCCACAGCCTCTGAGGAAACCGAACTGAAAGATTCAGCTCATTCACAGTTCCCATATATATATCACTGTTCGCTGAGTACTGATATTGGGCATTTGCTGTTCTTCCGAACATTTCCTCTGCTAGTATACTTATTACTGTTTGCAAGCATCCTGTTCTGTGGTTACTGTGATCGTTGTTGTCGGTATTTTGCATTGTGACCACAGCAACCTCGATTTGAAACCAAATCACGGCACTTAGTATTCTCTCCGTTGTCCTTTTTGTGACACATGCTCAGAAATTAATTGTTTTACCTTCAAATTCCGCTCTCTCACATCTCTGCGTTTCATATATCAGGATTCAAACACACCCGTTGTCAGAGATTCCGGTCCTTCCCACGATCATTAAACCTCCTTTCCGTCCCTCCTCCCATTTCTCTGAGGCAATGCCCAATCTATCACTCTCTTTCACATTCATACTGTTCTGTCTGTGCTGCTGCTGCGGTCACTGTTATTGGGTGAACGTGCCCCAATCCCACCATCGGGGCCTTCAAACAAATCGATCCATTTGGATACCGCGGTTGTGAAATCAATCCCCATGTAGCAGCTTTTACTGACATAGGCAAGAGACAATTGGAGCGTCAGGCTCATGGAAAATACCCAGGGCAGTTTTGGTGAAAAGACATTTTGTTGGAAAAGAGCAGCTTTTATGGCTTTCCGCGTTGGTCTTGTGATAAGTTCATAGGACCGATAATCCAGAGACCGAGGTAATTGTCTGGGTACCGGGGCTTGTATCCCACTATGCCATGATCGTCAAATTTGGATTCAAAACATATCTGCAAGGAAGAATCTAATGACTACTATAGATCCATTGACAATTATTGAAAAAAAATCTATTTCACTGATGTCATTTCGGGATGGAATTTGCTATCCTTACTTGGTCTGGGCTGCATGTGACTTCAGACTCACAGCAATATGGTTGAGTATCAACTGCCCTCTGGGAAATGTGGAATGTGTAATAAAAACTGCTCAGCCAGAATCGCCCTCATACTAATACAGAAATTTTAAAACAAATACTCATTAGGATCAAGCAAGAGCGTTGTGTGCAGCTTTGCAAGTCACATTATAGTCGGGATGTGATCACACTGAGAAAGTTGCAGGAGTTATTTACCGGGATATTGTTTGGGCTGAAGAGTTTCAGTTGTGAAGAAAGACAGGACAGAGTGGAGTGTTTGTCTCAGTGCAAAGGAGATGTAAACAAGACATGATTGAGTTAGGGCATGGACAGGGTTGACTGAACGAGTTTCCCGTTGATGGAGGGATCGATCAGCAGGGGCCAGAGACTTAAGGAGAAAGACAGAAAGGTTTTTGAAGATGTGAGAAAAACCTTTATCAGCCAGTGCGTGGTTGGAATTTGGAATACACTGTCTGCGTTTTTTAGAGCGGCAGAACCCCTTATAACCTGAATAAATATTCAGATGTGAGCTTGTGATGCCAAGACATATAAGGCTGTGGGGTAAGCATTCTAAAATGGGATTCAGTTCATTAGGCAGTTGTTTTTGACAAGTGTGGCCACATTGGGTTGAATGGCCTCCTTTGACATTCTTGTTCTCTGTAGTATAATGGTTCGTGTCCCCGCCAGTCTCAGGGCTCAATTTTCCGCTGGGGACAGTATAAGCGTTTTAAAACTGTCACTCCATTCCCAAGTGCGAGTATTGATACCTGTCCTTCCATTCTCGATGGGGCATATCACACGAAGGACAGTGCTGCCTGAATCAGTGTGGGAAAGGGCTGCAGCTCTCAGGGAGGCAGAGTATCAGTGAACGGCCAAACACGTGACTTCTGCAAACTTCACCTTGTGACTGTGTTGGAATGAATAGCATTTGACAGACTTGTTCCGGATTGAAGGATTTACTAGAAACAGGAAGCTGAGGATGAAACAACATAAACGCATTCAAGTATGAGTGCAGAAACATTTCCCACAGCACGAATAAAATTGTAAAAGACAGAGTAGCGTTTCGATACATTGAATTTGGATTCATTTGTTTTGATCAGTTTTACCAGGTTATAAAACCATGAAAAAATGATACAGCACTTGCTCAGTATGATGGAACATTGTTTCAGTAATTCGCACTGCTGTTCAGAGGGAGGGTTAGGTTGATTTGCAAAGTTAAATTTCCCTTTCGTGTCCAGGGAGTGAATTTAGTAAGTTAGGTGAATTAGCCATGGGTAACGCGGGGATAAGGTCAGAAGTCACAGGACGTTAGGTTATACTCCAACAGGTTTATTTGAAATCAAAAGGGGGAGGGATTCCCCTTCTTCAGGTGAAGTATAAGGAAATGGGAAGGGGAACTAGGTCTGAGTGAGATGCTCTTCAGAGAGTCAACACCGGTTCGATTGACTGAAATGCTCTTTCTGCACTGTAGGATTCTGTGATTCTATGAATCGATAATGACGGTGTTTACTGGGGCGTAAAGCCATTAGAGAAGATGCTGATGGGGGTGTACTGAGGATGAGATTTTATTCACTTGTGCTCTTGGAAAATTGAGAAGAGTTATCCCTGAACCAAGGAAGATAAATGGGGTTTTTTCAGGTTATGAAATGTTTGGACAGAGTAAATAGGAGGAAAATTCCGACTTTTAAGTAAGTAAACATCTAGATGTCAGGCATTCAATACCTTTGATAAAACCTTTGAAGGACAAAGAAATGATGAGAACAGAATCGCTGTCACTCCGAGAATCTGTTTTTCAAAATATTTGGAAAGGCACATTTGATGACATACAAGGAATAAATTTCACAAGGAGAGAGACAGCGTGTGGCTCGGTAAAGATGCAGAGGTGGGGTGTAGTCGGTCGGAAGTTACGGGGAAACAATGTCTAAATTGATTGACATTAAATGTAAAGAAATGTCTTTAATGTGTGCAGCTGAAGAAGATTCGGTTCCAAAACTCTGCGTTTTTAAAGATTTGGCATAATGTTCACCTAAAGCATTGTAACTGGAACTGAGTGGAGTTCTATTTATTGTGAACGGAAGATATTACATAATGAATAGGAAGTGACCAGTTGCTTGTAGATCGACTTCCTGCTTTCATCACATGCATTAAGGATGTGAGAACAAACACCATGATGTTTGGTCCATTTAATACTCAGTGAATCTGCCAAAGGAACGAGCAACAAAACTGGTGGGTTTTCTTTTGTACTTTAACCCTCTGTTTTTCTAAGCAGTATTTTCCTTAAGCTGAAATAAAGTCTGAGCAAATTTGAATACAACATTAATCGTTCCAATGAGATATATCCAATTCACTTCTAATTATTACAATAAACATTGTGAGTTTGCAGCAAAATTAAAATGAAACGAACAAATCAGCTTTTCTTGCGATTTAATCCAATTCAGGTTCAGCCATACGAGAAAGGACATTGAGCGACAACATCACCTTTATTTCAATTACCATGGCTGCTTCTTCACGTGAGAGAGAAAGTGACTGAAAAAATTATGTGCCAAATGTAGGTGTAAATATGACGGAAAATTCTTGTCCTGTTTCATTCTGACTCAGTTCTGACTCAGTATGTATCAATGACAGCAATTCATTCTGACCAGCTTGGCTATTTATTGGAATTTGCTATTATTATAATTCTAGTGAAAGCAGAAACACAATGGCGTGGATTCGATTCCGCTCTGGAACTTTCTCATCAATGACTTTCACTACATGTAACCTGATGAGGTCACATGTCACCCCTCTACAAAATGTGCAGAGGAGACCGAGAGATTATGGTGGTGGGATATTACACCGCTGTACTCCACATTCACGGGTTCGAGTCATACTCTGGTTGCTAACTTTACGCGCCGCACTCGCAGTATTTCTTTGCACATCACACCTCTGGTATACACTGGATCGAGAAACTTGTTCTTGACCTTCACTGCACGAGAGATTCAGAAATAATCGACACCACATTAAAGTCGAAATGAAGAGTGAGAGCAGTCATTCTATTCAATTGTAGACGAAATTGGTGTAATGAGAAGGAACACATTTTTCTTTCCGTCCTACACTCCATCTTGTCTTTCTATGAATTCCCATCGAAAGAAAGAGAAAAAGAAAACAAGAGATTGGGAGCACAAGTTTATCCAGTGGGGTTGTTCATGAGTATTTTAACCTAACACTTCACACAAAGATCTGATCAGTATTTCAAACAGTCACTCGGAATTGGAACCGCAGAAAATTTCTCCAATGAAACGAACCTTTCATTCTTCACCAATTTCTGCTGTGTGTGAATCATGCAACGATCCATCATCCAACGTGATCACTGACTGTGAGCGTGCCAACTGTATAAGGTTTAGCAACTTCCTTCAGCAATCACAGCTTCTGTACACAGCCACCTGTGCTGGGCCCAGTGTCATTTGTTGCCCCAGGTCACAGCACATTTCTTTTTCCTGTGTTTATGAGCTTTGTTCATAATCTGTCTGATCTGTTTAATAAACTTTTCCTGTCACTTCATCCCATCCCCTCACAATTTTGAACTTATGAATAAAATAAGGCGTGAGATGAAATGTTAAACCAAGTGGAAGTATGCTATTCAGCCCAAGGAGTCTGCTCAACCATTCAACGAACTCATGGTTGATCTGATTTGGAGATGCCGGTGTTGAACTAAGTAAAATATCACACAACACGAGGTTAGAGTCCAGCAGGTTTACGTGGAAGCTCTAGCTTTCTGAGCGATGCTCCTTCATCAGGTGATAGTCACCTGACTATCACCTGATGAAGGAGTGTCGCTCCGAAAGCTAATGTGTTTCCAATTAAACCTGTTGGACTATAACCTAGTGTTGTGTGATTCTTCACATAGTTGGTCTGATAATCTTGAATTCCTTTCTGCTCATTTAGCTCGAAAAGTTTCATCATCTTTCTGATTAACTATCTGGCACAGTTTGAAAATACCCAACCACACAGTCTCAACAGCGGTTACTGGAAAATGCCACAGTTTCATAGACCCCTGAGCAAAGAACTTACTCCTCATTTCTGAATTAAATGGGCAATATCTAATTCTGAGATTATGTTCTCTTGTGCTCTCTTCAGAGCATAGGGCAAGCCAAATGCTCGTATCTACCCTGTCAAGATCCTACGACTATTGAACATTTATAATTGTTACTATGTAATTATAAATTTCCCCGACTCCTCCTTTGTTTGAAGGAGAATAATCCCAGCCTAACCAATCATTCCACGAAGTTCTACTGTATTCAGAGTTAGCAACATGTTAGTAAGTCTGCGCTACCCCTTATAGCATCCTTACATATTATTAAGACAGGTGGAGAAATTTCAGCGAGGAAACGGGTTGAAATTTCAGGCGCAGACGGGAATTGAAACTTGAAATCAGAAAGCGATTAGAATCGGATTGACCCCCAGAAGGACTAAATACAGGAAATATATCTCTGACAAATCAGAATCTAATCATGTTCGATTGACATTCAATGGCTTCAATGTTACTGAATTCCTCCGTGTAGTCGTCCTCGGAGCTAGTATTTAGGAAAAATGGAACCTGACCGCCCGTATAAAGAAGTTGACGACAAAAACCTGTCCGTGGGTCAACTTTGTTTGATTATTAACTCAACTCTTGTCTCCGTGAAGCCTACATCGTCCGCAACGCACAAATTAGATGTTTAGCAGAACTCTCTCCATTTGCCAAGGTGGGTGCAGCTTCAACACCACTGAAGGAACTGGACACCTTCCACGACAATGCAGTCACTTAACTGTATATTGTTCAACACCTGACTATTTATTCCCTTAACTGTTAAGGCACAATTGAAGCAGAGTGCACCACATAGAAGATTCACTGGAGTTAGTTATCGAGGCTTTGTTGACAGAACCTTCAAAGCTCAAAAACTGTACCGACCATAAGGACAAGTTAGAAGATGCACTGAACCTTCACCATTTGCAAATTAGCGTCCAAGGCTCATACCAGCATGATTTGGAGAGGAATCAGTGGTAAATTCATTGAGTGGTGAAGTAGTTTGATGGGCAAAGATTTATACTTCGGCCCTCTATCTTTCATCTTTCAATGTTTAAAAAAATAGATTATTGCATAGACCAGACCTGTGCTCGTTCCTTTAGTTGTTTCCTAAACTGGCGGTTGCTAAAGATCGAATATCATCCACAGTCTATGGTCAACAATAGAAAATATCCAAAACCCTCTCGAACAACTGATCTCCCTGTCCCTGTGTTCAGGGATCTGTGAATGCCCATTCCAAGATCTCTTTGTTCCTGTTCACCAATCAGAATCCTCACGGTTATTGTTACAACTTCCCAAATTCACCACCACTCATTGGTCTGGATTCAATTCCATTCACCATTTTGCCTTTCCACATGATGTATACATCCCTGCGGTCCCTTACATTATTCATTAGAGTCAACCACACGACTATGTATCGTCAGTAAACTTCTAAATCATGACTTCTAATAAAAAAGTTTGAATTATTGATCTACATCAGGAAACAGTGGTACTTCACTGGGAAAAAGCAACCAAACATGGTTCCTTTCTGCATGGGATGAACAACTCCAAGGGTTGCTAGCCCAGTATCTCGCCACTACATTTGCAGATGACACAAAGATTGGTGGAGTAGCCAGAAAACATAGAGGACAGTCAAAGAATGAAGGGGAATATAGATAGACAGAAGAGTTGAGCAGAGAAGTGGCAAATGGTGTTCCATCCAAGCAAATGTGAGGTGATGATTTAGGGAAGTCTAATTCCAGAGCCAAGTATACAGTAAATGGAAGAGCTTGGGTAAACTTGATGAGAAGAGAGATCTGGGAGTTCAGGTCCTTTGTACCCTGAAGGTGACTGCACAGGTGGATAGAGTGGTCAAGAAGGCATATGGCATGCTTGCCTTCACCGGATAGGGCATTGAGTATAAGAGCAGGCAAGCCCTGCTAAAATTGTACAAGAGTTTGTTTCGGCCGCGTTTAGAATACTCTGTGCAGTTCTGGTCGCCAAAGTACCAAAATTATGTGGACGTTTAGGAGAGAATGAGGAGAAGGTTTACGCAGATGTTGCCTGGTATGGAAGATGCAACCTCTGAAGAGAGGTTGAGTCGATTACTTCTGCTTTCATTAGGCAAAAACGAGATTGAGGGGATCTGATTGAGGTCTACAATATCATGACGGGTACAGACAGGATGGATAGAGATAAGCTTTTTCCCAAGATGAGGGCTTCAATAATGAGAGGTCATGCATTCAATGAGAGGTGAAACTTTTAACGGAGATAGACATGGAAAGTACTTTTCACAGAGGGTGGTAGGTGCTGGAATGCGTTGCCAGCAGAAGTAGTAGAGGCAGGCATGGTAGATTATTTGAAGATGCATCTGGACAGATGCATGATGAAGTGAGGAGCAGAGAGATACGGATGCTTAGAAATTGGGCGACATGTTTAGTGAGTTGATTTGGACCGGCTCAGGTATGGCAAGGAAGAATCTAATGACTATTCTATATCCATTGACAATTGTTGAAAAAAAAATTCCAATGATGTCATTTCGGGATGGAATTTGCTATCCTTACTTGGTCTGGCCTGCATGTGAATGAGATTGATCGATTTCGACAAAACATTAAAGACTCGGGGGACAGTACAGGATATTGTTGAAAAGTATGCTTCAATAGCATTTTAGCTTAACATTGGCACAGCCGCCCATATCCAACCAGAAATGGGGGTGGGAATGTGCGCGCGGAGTTACTCTCTGGCTCCAGTGATGCAATAGGTGAGCATCCTGTCCTTCTGTGATGGGAAAGAGGCGCAAGAAATTCCTCGGTTGAGTGTGCTCCCACTAAAGGGAATGGTTGTCTCCGTTGATACTATCATAACGATTTCTGGCGCATCTTTTTAAGACAGCTGAGTGGCACAGGTGGAGCGTGTTGAGACCTTAACTTTGTAGTGATGGGTTTAAAACTGATTTTGCTGTTTGGATCTGTGTTTCTGACACTGGTGGTGGCAGCTATATTTGCTTGCATCAGCTCAGTATCAGTTTCTTCCACACAGTCAAGACTTCAACCAGGAGAAGGTGGTGTTGGGGTGATATTTTAAACTAGTCATATTTGGGTGTTGGGACACGGAAACGGTGATGTTTACGTTCGATGATTAAAACATGAAATATAAGCCTGACCTCAGGAACAGAGATCATGACTTTAATTTCCTGCAATCCCATTCATTCACGTCCCTTATGCAGGGGATTGAACCATCTTCAACCAGTCCTGCCTACGAGAGACTCCAGGAGCAGAAAAACATGAGCTGACCCTTAATTCAAGAATCTCCACCGCGTGGGGAAGCAGTCTAATCGGCCCTTCCAGTCCACACGGTCGATCCGAAGCGCATCCCACCAGACCCCACGGTATTCCCTGTCCCATAAGCCTGCATTTCCCATTGTTGATCCCTGTAACTGGCACATCTTTGGTCAGAGGGAGAAATAAAAACGCAAACACACAGAGAATGTGCAGACTGCCCACAGACAGACACCCGAGGCTGGGATCGCACCCGGGTTTGTAGTGGAGCCAGACAGCAACAAACAAGGGGTGAAGAATAAATGTTGTCCTAACCAGTGATAATCACACCCTGTGGGTGAATGAGGAAGAATAAAAAAACATTCACAACATGGAAAACAGGATTTGTATCTGTGTGGACACAAGTTGAAAGGATCGTTCACCCTGGGTTGTAAAAAGGACACTGATACCACAGAGAAAGCAAGGCAATGTGGGAACTGCTGGAAGCGATTCAATTAACCACAGAAATGGAATATCATTTAACCAGTAACACTGGGGAGAGGCCGTTCACCAGTCCCGTGTTTGGGAAGGGATCACTGAGCAAAACAACCTCCGGAGACTCCAACAGGATTACATATCCCATCAGGTGTTCGATTATGATGTCAATGCGCATTTAATCCCAACCAGCCGCCTGCTCCATAGCGTCAATCAGACTCATACAACATGAAAACAGGCCTGTTCGTCCAACCGATCCATGCTGAACATACTGCCAAACTAACCCATTCCCATCTGCCACCTCCTGTACCCGCTGAGTGGTTATAATGCCCTTGTAGTTTTATTAGTGTGTTGTTAATCCAAAACTCAGGTAATACTTTGGGGACAATGAGGTCAGGTCCTGGCATGGCAGATAGTGGAGATTGAATTCAATAAGCACCTGGAATTGAAGAGTCTCGTGATGCCCTGAATCAGTTGTGTGGAAAATCCCATCTGATTCACTCATGCCAGTTCGGGATGCAAACTGTCATATTCATCTGCTCTGTCCCACAGGAGAATCCAGATGGATAATACCGTGGTTGACTCTTAAATGCCCTCTGGGAAATAACTGACGTACTCAGCATGAATAAATTTATTTTAACAATCCGAATTTCCCATTCATGTTTGGAATTAATTGTCCATTAAATGTTGCAAACATACCCCATCCATCACTTCCTCGGCAAGTTAATTACACACGTAAAACACATTCCCTTTAAAAATGCCGCACATGTCTTTTTTAAAAAATCTCTCTTTTCATCTTAAACATATGCCCTCTCGTCTTGAAATTCCCCTCCTGGGAAAAGGCCGCTATCGTTAACTCAAAACTTGTCTCTCAATAATTCATAAACTTCTGTCAGGTCGCCGTTCAAACCCCTAACCTAGAGTGAAAACAGTCTCAACTGGGAGAAAGTGAGAACTGCAGATGGGAGATCAGAGTCGAGAGTGTTGTGCTGGGAAAGCACAGCAGATCAGGCAGCATTTGAGGAGCAGGAGAATCGACGTTTCGGGGAAGAGCCTGATGAACGACACTTGTGTGAAAAAATGATTCTCCTGCTCCTCGGATGCTGCCTTACCTGATGTGGTTTACCAGCACCCCGATCTCGAATCTGAAAATAGACTCAGCCTATCCAGCCTTTCATTATAACTCAAAACTTCCACTGGCAACAAGCGTGTATACCTTTTGTGAACCTATTCAAGCTGAATAATATCATTCCCACAACTGGGCGACCAGAACTGGACATAATATTCCAGAAGAGGCTGCATCAATGTCCTGCAAAACTTCAACATAACTTCCCAACTGCTGTACACAAAGGACAGAGCAATGAAGGGAAGTAGGTTAAATGCCTTTGAACCATCTTGTCTGTTGGTAATGCAAATTACAAGGAATTATGTACCTGCACACTGAGCTTCCATGCTCTCCAACATACGCAAAGCCATACTCTTTTTGTTGGACCAAAATGCAATACCTTCCATTTATCCAGATTGAACTCCATGTTACATTTTTCAGTACAACGACTCATTGGATTAAGATCCTTTTGAAACTTAGATAATCTTCATCACTGTCTCCAATACTGGTATCGCCTGCAAACCTCCGAAGCATGCCTGCAGTGAGTTCCACTGTTTTCTCATTTAGATCAATGATTCATATTTACTTGGAGTTGCCGTGATTTAGCAGTGTCCAAATCATACAACAATTAGTCATGCAATTAACCATGAGGAAGAAAGCCACAGACTGCTGGGAGATATTAAACAATTGGAAATAAAAATGGTGAAAGCAATTCATTCCAGGGAAGTGGGTGATACTGAAGCAAAATTAAACTTCAAACCAGCTGCCCCCGCTACAGTTGTGGCACTCAGCTGTCTCAGCAAGATGCACTGTAGATTGCTGTTATGATAAACGGGAACAGATTTTCCCTTCTGCCCCGCCTTTGACAGGAAGCACACCCAACCTCGGAATTGCTTGCGCCTCGAAACCATCATAGCAACACCGTGCATTCTCCAGTTGCGTCACTTGAGCCATCGAGTATCTCTGCAATCTCATTCCCATCTTGATTTCAAGTTGGTTATTCGCGACTGCGCCACTCATTTCCTCTGATTCTGGGGCTGGGAACTCGGACTGTGTGGCAGCAGTGGTTACTGCCTTGTGTGGGGAAACTCGTGAAGTAACCGATGTTAAACTGCATTGCTATTGAACTATATATTTCAACAAAAGCTTGGGAAAAACAATGACTGTAGATGCTGGAAACCAGATTCTTGATTAGTGGTGCTGGAAGAGCACAGCAGTTCAGGCAGCATCCGAGGAGCTGTAAAATCAACGTTTCGGGCAAAAGCTCGTCATCAAGAATACAGGCAGAGATTCTGAAGGGTGGAGAGATAAGTGAGAGGAGGGTGGGGGTGGGGAGAAAGTAGCACAGAGTACAATAGGTGAGTGGGGGAGGGGATGAATGTGATAGGTCGGGGTGAGGGTGGAATGGATAGGTGGAATAGATGATAGGCAGGTAGGACAAGTCAGGACAAGTCATGGGGACAGTGCTGATCTGGAAGTTTGGAAATGGGGTGAGGTGGGGAAGGGGAAATGAGGAAACTGTTGAAGTCCACATTGATGCCCTGGGGTTGAAGTGTTCCGAGGCGGAAGATGAGGCGTTCTTCCTCCAGGTGTCTGGTGGTGAGCGAACGGCGGTGAAGGAGGCCCAAGACCTCCATGACTTCGGCAGAATGGGAGCGAGAGTTGAAATGTTGGGGCACAGGTCTGTGTTGTTGATTGGTGTGCGTGTCCCAGAGATGTTCCCTAAAGCGCTCTGCTCAGAGGCGCCCAGTCTCCCCAATGTACAGGAGATCGCATCGGGAGCAACGGATACAATAAATGATATTGGTGGATGTGCAGGTAAGAAAAGCTGTACTGTCCCCGGAATCTTTGTTGTTTTGGAGAAATCTATTCATCTCAGCCCTAAACACATTAATGATGGAATCAACACAGCCACTGGGGGAACCGATGTTAAACGGTCAGTCCATTCTGAGTTCCCACATATCTGCTACTGTTCGCTGAGCACTGATTTTGTGCATTTGGTGCTCTGCCTAACATTCCTTATGATACTGCACTTATTAGGTGCGTTTGCTGTGTTCGTCTGTGGGTTGCCATGATCGTATAGTGGTTAGTATTCTGTGTTGTGGCCGCAGCAACAGCGGTTCGAATCCCAATCACGGCCGTAATTGTGCTGTATCCCAGCCTTTTGTGAAACACAAAGGAATCAGTTTTTTAAAGTTTTGATTTTCTCCAACGTGATGTTTTTTCCTTCAAGCTCTGCTCGCTCACATCTCTGTGTTTCATATGTCAGAATTCAAATCCACCCGTTCTCAGAGATTTCTTCCCTCCTCCGATCACTAACCGAACTTTCCATCCCATACCCCCATTTCATTAATTTGGAGATGCCGGTGTTGGACTATGGAGTACAAAGTTAAACATGACCCAACACCAGGTTATGGTCTTACAGGTTTAATGGAAGCACTAGCTTTTGGAGCGCTGCTCTTTCATCATGTGTTTGCGGAGTCATTTCCTATTTCACTAAGGCATTGCAGACTCTAATACAGACTCTCCCATTGATACCGATCAGTCTGTGTGGCTGGGGTCACTGTTGCTGGGTGAACGTGCCCCAACCCCACCATCGGGACCTGCGGACCATTTGATCCATTTGGTTACCACTGTTGTGAGATCAATACACATGTAGTAGATTTTACTGATATCGACCAGATATTATTGGGGGGGTGGGGTCAAGCTCAGGAAAATGTCACAGAACAGTATCGAGGAAAAGCGACTTTATTGGATAAGATCAGATTCACTGATTTTCTGCAATGCCCGAGCACGATTATCACTGAACACTGGTCTGTTTATTCAGACACCACGGACTCGGGTTTGACTCCGACCATGCTCGGTGGTAGAATTGGGATTCAATAAATATCTGGAATTACGAATCTAATAACTCCTATAAATCCGCGGCCAATTGTTGAAAACAACAAAACCATCTGACCTCATTTAAGGAATGTAACTGCCATTCTTACCTGTTTGAGCCTCCATGTGACTCCAGACTCACTACAATATGGTTGAGTTTCAAATGCCCGCTCTGCAATTAGAGATACCAATCAATACTGCCGAGCCAGCGACGCCCTCATACTGTAACAGAATAGAAAAAAGTTCATTCGGCCCTAGCTAGATGACTGTGTGCAGTTCTGGAATTCAGAGTACTGCATGGATGTGATCGCACTGGGAACGTTGCAGTAGAGATTCACTGGGATATTGTCTGGGCTGAAGAGTTTCAGTTGTGAGGAGAGATTGGACAGACGGGTTGTTTGTCACCGAGCAGAGGAGATTGGAGAAGACATGACTGAGATGTACTTAATAATGAGGGATATGGATAGGATAGACTGAAAGAATTGTTTCTAATTGATGGAGAGATCGAACACTGGGGCCAAGAGATTTCGGGAAAAGGCAGAAAGGTTTGAGTAGATTTGCGGAAAGGGTCAGAGAGGCGGAAATCATTCTAACCTTAGAAAAAAATTGAGATGTTAATTTGTGATGCCAAAACATGTAAGATTATGGGCTAAACGATGGAATACTTGATTCAGATCGTTAAGCAGTTGTGTTTGACAAGCGCGGCCACAACAGGCTGAAGGGCCTCCTTCGATTTTGTTGTCCTCCACAGTATCGTGGTTAGTGTCCCCTCCTGTCACAGGGCTCAATTCTCTGCTGGGGGCATCGTAAAGGTTTTAAACCTGTCGCTCTGTTCACCAGTGAAGTTTATTAATTCCTGGCCTTGCATTCTCGATGGGACATGTCACAGGAAGGACAGTGCTGTCTGAATCAGCTTGGGAAGGACTGCAGCTCCTGGGGAGAGAGAGTGTCAGTGACAGTGCAAACACGTAACTTCAGCCAACTGCATATTGTGTTTGTGTTGCAAAGAAAACCATTATATAGAGTTGTTCCTGACTGATATGTTTATTTAAAGCAGGAATCTGAGGAAGAAAAGAGCAAACCCATTCAGACCTGAGTGCAGAAACATTTCCAGCAGCACTCATGAGGTTGTCCAGCGCAGGACCGCGTTTGTATGGATTGAATTCAGGTTGCTGGGCGCAGCTTGCTTTCACTCGGCTGAGTTACCAGTGTGTAAATGATACAGATTGTCTTCACTGTGATGGTCCATTTGCTCAGTGGTTTGTACTGCTGTTAAGTCTGTAGGTTTGGTAGATTGGTCATGTTAAATTGCGCTGATGTGTCCAGGGAGTGAATTCTGTAAGTTAAGTGAATTAGCCATGGGTAACGCGGTGATAAGGTCAGCAGTCACACGTTGCTAGGTTTTATTCCAACAGGTTTATTTGAAATCACAATCCAGAGGACTGCGGGGATAGAGACGGGAGCTAGGTCTGGTTGAGATGCTGTTCGGAGTCTCCCTACAGACTCGATTGGCTGAACTGCATTTTCTGCATTGTAGGGGGAATCTGTGATTCTATCAGAGAGGACACTGCCAGCGTTTACTGGCCCGTTAAGACATTAGAGACGATACTGACGGCGTTTAGTGTGGATGGACTTTTAATTTTTTGTTTTGGAAAATTTGACACTGAACCAAGGAAAACCGAATGTAAGATTTCCAGAGTAGGTGAGGTTTGGAGAGAGTAAATATGTGGTAAATTCACTCTTTCAAGTTCGTACATTTCTGAACGTCAGGCTTTCAAAACCATCGATGTAGGACAAATAAATGATGGGAGCAGAATTTCTGTCACTCAGACAATCCGTTTCCAAAATATTTGGAAAGGCACATTTAGAGACACACAAGCAGTGAGTTTCACCAGGAGAGAGACAGCCTGTGGCCAGGTAAAAGTGTAAAAGTGGGGTGTGGTAGATTGGTACAGCAGGGTAGAAGGTGCGAGGAAACAATATCTAATTTGGACGACTTCAGATGCAAAGAAATATCGGAAACCTCTGCAGCTGTGTAAGATTCAGCAATAAAAAACCTCAGAGTTTTGAAAGATTTCTATGAATTTTCCACATGAAGCATTATCAATGGAACTGAGCAGATTTGACATATTGTAAAGGCAAACTATTCCATAATGAATAGGAAGTGACCCGTCTCTGAGAGGTCGATTTCCTGCTTTAATCCCATGGTTTAAAGGTGGGAGGACGATCGCCATGATGTTGGGTTCATTTGACACCCACTGAAATCTGCCAAAGTAACTGAGCATCAAAACTGGCATCTTGTTTTGTAGTTTAACCTTCTGTTTTTCTCATCAGTATTTTCTTTAAGCTGAAATAAATTCGGAGCAATATTGAATGCAACATTTAACATTCCAATCACATAAATCCAATTCAATTCCGATCATTGGAATGAACAGAGTGAAGTTGCAGCAAAATTAATAAAATGAAACGAACAAAACTGCATTTCCGGGAATTTTACCCAGTTCAGATTCAGCCATATGAGAAAGACCATCGAGCTAAAACATCACCTTCACTTCTCTCTCCAGACATAGTTTTTCACTATCTGAAGAAATTATGCGTCAAGACGAAATGTGCGTGTGAATGTGACGGGATTTTCATGCTTGCTGGGTCATTCTGAGACAGTTCCGACTCGAAATAAATCAAGGACAAGATATTCCTTCCAAGGACGAGGTCAATCCCTTGGGTTTTGCTGGTATTATTATTCTGCTGAAAGCAGAAACATAATGGCGTGGATTCGATTCCGCTCAGGAAATTTCTTATCCCCTCGGTGCACCATATGTGATCTTGACGGGGTCACATGTGAGCGCCTTTGCAATGGGCTGTAGTCTCCCAGGAGTTCAGGCGACGGGTTGTTCTTCCATTGTGCTGGTGTGGATTTGAATCCTACTCTGGCTGTTACTTTTATGAAACGCAGCTGTGGTTTCCCTTTGTTCCTCGCATCTTTATGATACATTAGATGGAGAATCTTCCTCTTGCCCTTCATTGCACCAGAGAATTGTGATAAATCGATACCTCATCAAAGTCGAAGTAGAGCAATTTGGTTCTGTTGTAAGTTACATTGGGATAATGAAAAGTTGGGCAAACGTTTCTATTCTCTTTTCATTCCATCTTGACTTTCTATAAATTTACATCGAATGAAAGGGGAACAAATAAGGAGACATCGGGTGCAATAGTTTATCCAGTGGGCTTGTGAATTTTAGTGTAATACACCACACAAAGTTCTGATCAGTATTTTAAACAGTCAGTTGAATTGGAACCGCAGAAAACTTTTCCAATGAAACGAACCTTTCATTCTTTCACAACCTTTTGCTCTGTGAATCATACCGCGACCATCATCCATCGTGATCACCAAGTTGGCAACAATATTAGATCTTCCAATTTTCTTTAGCAATCACAACATGTGCACATACCCATCTGCGGTGTGCACAGTGCCATTTGTTGTCTCCAGGCCACAGCACATTTATTGTTTATGAACTTATGAGCCTAGTTCCTGATCTGTCTGATCAGTTTGAAAACCTTTTCTATCTCTTCATCCCATCCTTTTAGAATTCTAAAGATATCAATGAAATAACGCGTTAGACCAAATGATGTAGGATTGGAAGTCGGCCATTCAGCCCCTCGAGTCTGCTCCACCATTCAACGAACTAATGGCTGATCTGATATTCCTCAACTCCATTCTCCAGCATTGCCTCGACAAAGCTTCATCGCCGTTATGGTTAAATATCTGTCTGGCACAGTTTGAAAATACACAACAACTCAGCCTCAAGAACAATTTCGGCAAGGAGTTCTATCGATTCATTAGCCCCTGAGCAAAGAAATTACCCCTCAGTCCTGAATTAAATCGGCAATACCTAATTCTGAGTTCATGTCCTCTGGTGCTCTCCTCATACCAGAGGGTGAACCACCAGCCCGTAACTACCCTGTCAATGAATATTGAACGATTATAAATGTTATTATGTGATTATAGAGCTCCCCTCCCTCTCTTTGTTTCCAGGAGAATAATCCCAGCCTAACCAATCATTCCAAGAACCTACATTTTCTCCAGTGTTGGCAACATGTCCGTAAATCTCTGCTTTCCCTGCAGCGTCCTTACATATTATGAAGGCAGGTGGAGACATTTATGCAAAGAAACGGTTGAAATTTCAAGCACAGACGGGAACTGGATCTTGAAATCAGACAGCGACTGGAATCAGATCAGTCCACACAAGGACGAAATAGAGTAATGATCACTCTCACAAATGAGAAACTAATCATATCGCATTGACTTCAATAACTTTACTGTCAACAAATTACCCCGTGTAATTGTCCACAGAGCTATTATTTCGGGGGAAAACATATAGAATCTGGATACATAAACACTTTGACAACAACAACATGTTCTTGAGACATTCTTTTGATTATATACTCAACTCATTGCTCCGTGAATCCTACATCGTTGGCAAGGCACAAATGAGACGAGTAACATAACTCTCTCCATTTGCCTAGATGGGTGTATCTTCAATAACACTTGAGGAACTGGACACCGTCCACAACAATGCAGTCACTTGAATGTACCCTCTTCAACACCTACAATATTCATTCCCTTCACCGTTAAGGCACAATTGCAGCAGAGTGCACCAACTACAAGATGCACTGCAGTAAGTCATTCGGGCATGTTTGACAGAACCTTCAAAGCACAACAGCTGTATTGACGACAAGGACAAGTTTGGATGATGCAATTAAATTCCACCATTTGCAAGTTCCCTCCAAGACCCATAGCACTCTGACTTGGAAAGGAATCAGTGAGAAACTCATTGGTGAAACGGTCTTGATGGGCAAAGTTGCATACTTCAGCCTTCCATCTTTTATCTTCCAATTTAAGAAAAATGTTGATTTATGCTGTGACCAGACTTGTGCTCAGTCGTTTAGCTGATCCCTAAACTGGTGGTTGCTAACGTTCTGCTATCATCCACAGCCTGTGGTCAACAATAGAAAATATCCGAAAACCCACTCAAGCAACTGACTCCCCTCAAGATTAGAGTGGTGTTGGAGAAGCACAGCAGGTCCGTCAGCATTTGAGGAGCAGGAAAAATGGACGTTTCAGCCAAAAGCCCTTCATCATGAATGAGACTGGGAGCACATGGGATGGAGAGATAAATGGGAAGGGGGTGGGGCTGGGGAGAAGGTAGCTGAGAGTGCTGTAAGTGGATGCAGGCGGGGGGTGAACATGAAATGTCAGAGAAGAAGGTGGAGTGGATAGGTGGGATTGAAGATGCACAGTTGGGGCAAGTCTTTCGGATAGTGTTGAGCTGGAAGGTGGGAACTGGGGTTAGGTAGGGGGACGGCAAATGAGGCAACGGGTGAAGTCCAAATTGATGCCATAGGTTTGAAATTTCCCCAGGCGGATGATGAAGCTTTCTTCCTCCAGGCATCGGTTCATGAGGCAGTGGCGATACAGGGGGTCAGGACCTGCATGTCCTCGGGAGAGTGGAGGATAGTTGAATTGTTTGGCCATGGGTCACTGGGGTTGATTCTTGCGGGTATCCTGTAAATATTCGCGGAAGTGCTCGATGAGAACACATCTCCTCTCTACAACTAAGAGGGGACCACACTGGGAGGAACGCATGCAAGAACTGACATGTGTGGAAGTGCAGGAGAAACTTTGATGGATGTGGAGGCCTCCATTTGAGCCTTGGACAGAGGTGGGGAGGTCGATGTGGATGCAGGTTTTGCAATTGCTGCAGTGACAGGGGAAGTTGCCAAGTGGGAAAGGTGGGTCATTGGAGGGCGTGGCCTTGACTAGGTAGTCCCAGAGCGAATGGTCTTGGCGGAAAGTGGATAGCGGTTGGGAGGGGAACATATGTTGTGGTTCTGATAGCCAAGCTGGGAATTTGTCTTGCAAACGTTTCGTCCCCTGTCTAGGGGACATCCTCAGTGCTTGGGAGCCTCCTGTGAAGCGCTTCTGTGCAGTTTCCTCCGGCATTTATACTGGCCTGTCTCTGCCGCTTCCGGTTGTCAGTTCGAGCTGTCCGCTGTAGTGGCCGGTATATTGTGTCTAGGTCGATGTGTTTGTTGATAGAGTCTGTGGGTGAGTGCCATGCCTCTAGGAATTCCCTGGCTGTTCTCTGTTTGGCGTGTCCTATAATGGTAGTGTTGTCCCAGTCGAATTCATGTTGCTTGTCATCTGTGTATGTGGCTACTAAGGATAGCTGGTTGTGTCGTTTCGTGGCAAGTTGTTGGTCGTGTATACGGGTCGTTAACTGTCTTCCTGTTTGTCCGATGTTGTGTTTTGTGCAGTCCTTGCATGGGATTTTGTACACTACATTAGTTTTGCTCATTTTGGGTATCGGGTCCTTCATTCTGGTGAGTTGTTGTCTGAGAGTGGCTGTTGGTTTGTGTGCTATTATGAGTCCTAGTGGTTGCAGTCGTCTGGCTGTCAGTTCAGAAATGCTCCTGATGTATGGTAGTGTGGCTAGTCCTTTGGGTTGCGGCATGTCCTCGTTCCGTTGTCTCTCCCTTAGGCATCTGTTGAAATTGTGACGGTATCCATTGTGGCGAATACCTTGTATAGGTGTTCCTCTTCCACTTTTTGCAGTTCTGGTGTGCTGCAGTGTGTTGTGGCCCTTTTGAATAGTGTCTTAATGCAACTTCGTTTTTGTGTGTTGGGGTGGTTGCTTTCATAGTTTAGGACTTGGGCTGTGTGTGTGGCTATCCTGTAAACCTTTGTGGTGAATTCTCCGTCCGGTGTTCTCTGTACCATCACGTCTCGGAATGGGAGAGACAACAGAACGAAGACATGCCGCAACCCAAAGGACTAGCCACACGACCATACATCAGGAGCATTTATGAACTGACAGCCAGACTACTGAGACCACTACGACTCATAACAGCACACAAACCAACAGCCACGCTCAGACAACAACTCACCAGAATGAAGGACCCGATACCCAAAATGAGCAAAACTAATGTAGTGTACAAAATCCCATGCAAGGACTGCACAAAACACTACATCGGACAAACAGGAAGACAGTTAACGACCCGTATACATGAATACCAACTCGCCACGGAACGACACGACCAGCTATCCTTAGTAGCCACACACACAGACGACAAGCAACATGAATTCGACTGGGACAACACTACCATTACAGGGCAAGCCAAACAGAGAACAGCCAGGGAATTCCTAGAGGCATGGCACTCATCCACATACTCTATCAACAAACATATCGACCTGGACCCAATATACCGGCCACTACAGCGGTCAACTCGAACTGACAACTGGAAGCAGCAGACACAGGCCAGTATAAATGCCGGAGGAAACAGCACAGGAGCGCTTCACAGGAGGCTCCCAAGCACTGAGGATGTCACCTAGACAGGGGACGAAACGTTTGCAAGACAAATTCCCAGCTCGGCGAACAGAACCACAACAACAACCCGAGCTACAAATCTTCTACCAAACATTGAAGGGGAACATATCCCTGGTGTTAGAATCCGTTTAGAGGTGGCGATACTGTCAGTGGATGGTGTGATTTATGCAGAGGTTGGAGGGCTAGAAGATGAGGACCAGGGAGTTTCTGTCCTTGTTGTGGTTGGACGTGTGGGGTTCATGGGCGGAGGTACGGCACATGGATGAGGTGCGTTGGAGGGCATCTTCAACCACATCGGAGGGGAAATTCCTGTCTTTAAAGATGGAGGCTATCTGGTGTGTTCTGTGATGGAGCTGGACCTTGGGGAGCAGATGCGATTGAGGTGGAGGAATTGGGAATACAGGATAACATTTGCTCAAGAGGTGGTGTGGGAGGAGGTATAATCCAGACAGCTGTGGGGATCAGTGGGTTTGTAAAAGGTGTCAGCAACACTGACCTCGAGGGATATATTTCCTGCCCCACCCCTATCCACTTTTCACAAAAACTGCTTCCTCCACGACTACCTAGTCAAGTCCAAGCCCTCCAATGACCCATCCTCCCCTCGTGGCACCTTCCCTTGCCACCATAGGAATTGCAAAACCTGTACCAACATCTTCACTCTCACATCCTTCCAAGGCTCCAATGAGCCTTCCACATCCATCAAATGGGCACTTCCACACTAGTCATTTATTGCATCTGTTGCTCGCGATGCGGTCTCCTCTACATTGGGGCCAACAGACACCTTCTCGCAGAGCGCTTCACAGAACTTTTCCAGGGCACCCGCAACATTCAACCCCAATGCCCCATGACCAAAAACATCAACTACCCACCCCCCACCCCCGACTGTCCCAAGGACATGCAGTTCCTGGGTCTCCTCCACTGACATTCCCTCACCACTGGACGCCAGATCTTCAACCTCGGGACCTTTCAACACCAGGGCATCAACTTGGTCTTCACCAGTTTCCTCATCTCCCCACGCCCACCTCATCCGAGTTCTAACTTTCTAACTTGGCACCATGCTACTGACCTGTCCCACCTGTCTGTCTTCCTTCCTACCTATCCGCTCCACCCTCTTCTCCGACCTATCACCTTTCACCCCATCTCCATCCACCTCTTGCACTCTCAGCTAAATTCTTCCCAGACCCATCCTCCGTTTTCTCTCTCCACCCTCGAGGCTCCCAGCTTTATTCCTGATGAAGGGCTTTTTCCCGAAACATTATTTTTTTTTTCTGCAAATCGGATGGTGCCTGACCTGCTGTGCTTCTTCAGCACCCGTCCAATCTTGATTCTGATTTCCAGCAGCTGCAGTACGCACTTCCGTCCATCTGATTCCCCCTCCATTGATCTTGAATAGGCCGTTGCTAAAGTTCCAGCATCGTTTCCCTGCTCTTATATTCCTAGCTGCGGTCAAGAACAGAAAGTATCTCCAACCCCTCGAGACCACTTGATCCCTTGTCCAATCACCTTCAAATATTGTTGAATGTCTCCTCCAATTTCTCTTTTATTACTTTAAACCACTCAGTATTCACACATTTATCATTGTTCCTCCCCAAATTCATTAATTATCACCCACTTCACTGGATTGAATTCCTTTCAGCACATTTTCTTGCCAATTGTTTCCAATCTCCCTGCAGTCCATGGCTTTCTTCCTCATGGTTAACGACATGACTAATTGTTACCTGATTTTCAAACTGCGAAATGATGGCCACGACAAATAAGTATAAATGATTGACCTATATGAGAAAAGAATGGAACTCATAGAAGCCAAGGTTCATAAGCTTGGAGAGGACACCAGAATTGGAGACTGTAAAGAAGGTACTCTAAGTTTCCAGAAGGATCTTAATCCAATGCGTCTTTGGGCTGAAATATTTTACATAGAGTTCAATCTGGATAAATGGAAGGTATTGCGTTTTGCTACATCAAATAAGAGAAGGGTTTATACAATTAGTGCTAGGACGTTGCATAATGTTGTGGAAAACGGAGGCCAGGGATGCAGTTAAATATTTCTTTTTAGTTTGCTTCACATATAGACAGAATGGTTAATAAAAAATTGTCATCCTGCCTGCGTTGCACAGTCCTTTGAGCGTAGGAGATAGTACGTCATGTTGAATGGAATAGGTCATTGTGTGAGGCCTCTTCTGGAGTACTGTGTCCAGTTCTTGTCGCCCAGTAATAGCAAGGACATTATTCAGCTGGAGTAGGTTTAGAAGACGTGTATCAGCATATTGGTAGTGGGGAAGTTTTGAGTTACAACGAAAGGCTGGATAGGCTGAGAATATTTTCACACGAGAACTGGAGTTTGAAAGGCGACCTGATAGAAATTTATAAATTATTGAGAGTTCGAATAGAATTAACTTTAACTGTCTTTTCTCAAAGCAGTGACACTTCAAGACGAGAGGGTAAATGTTTCAGGTGAAAAGAGAGCTATTTAAAATAAGACATGAGAGGCTGTTTTTAACAGAGGATGGTTTATGTGTGCAATTCACTTCCTGAGGCAGTGATGAATGAAAGTACATTTACAATATTTACAGGATATTTGGATCGATAAATGCATTGGAAAGTTTCCGTGGGATTAGAAAAAAGCTATTCATTTATGCCTCGTCCATTATTTATTGCCCAGAGGGTAGTTCAGTATCAACCACGATATTATGGATCTGGAGCCATATACCAGACCAGAGAAGTATGGCTGTTTCCTTCCCTATTAGGCAGTAGTGAATCAGATCTACAACAACTGATTCAACATCATCATTAGACTCTTCAACTCGAGATATTTATTGAAATAAAATTCCAACATCTGCCATGCCAGGATTTGAACCGGTGCCCATAGAAGTATAGCTGGACATTCATATGAACAATGCAGTAATAATATCACAAGGGCATTATTAACCCTCAGCAGTTACAAGAGCCGTCAGATGCGACTCGTTTAGTTTGGCATTATGTTCAGTATGAGCTGGTAGGACTGAAAGGCCTGTTTTCATGTTGCGTGAGTCTATGACTTTGACGCTATGAAACCGGCAGCTGGTTGGGGTTAACAGCAGCGTTGACAGTTTAATTGATCTCCTTCTGGGATATGTAATCTTTCTGGTTACTCTGGAGTTTTTATTGCTCATTGAGCCCTCCCAACACACGGGACTGTTGAATAGTCTGTCCCCAGTTTGACTGAGTAAATGAGTTTCTACTGCAACAGGTAATTGAATTCCGCATTGCGCTGGTTTCTCTGTGATATCGGTGTCCTTGTATCTACCCAGGATGAACGATTGGCTCAAATAATGCCCACGCAGACATAAGTCCCGTTGTCCATTTGTGAACGTGTTTTTATTCTAACTGATATACCCACAGGGTGTGGATGTCGCTGGTCAGGACAGCATTTGTGGTTCATCCTGATTCGCTTATGCCTTGCTGCACGAGAGACATGGATTCGATCCCAGTCTTGTGTGACTGTGCGCAGGTTGCACATTCTCTCTTTGATTGTGTGAATTTCCTCCCACAGTCTGAAGGTGTGCAGGTTACAGGGATCAGCCATGGGAAATGAAGGGGAACAGAATAGGTATGTAGTGTGGGTCTGATAGGATGTGCTTCGGAGGGATGGTGTCGACTGGAATGGGCCGAATGTCCAGCCTACCAACTTCCAATTGGATCTTCATGCCTGCTTCAGTCGAGAACTTGAATGAAGTGTGATTGCGTGCAGCAGTTGTTATTGCCTTGTGTGGGCAAAGTGATGAAGTAGGCGATGTTAAACTATAATACTATTGAAGCATATCCTGTACTGTCCCATGAGTTTGGAGAGTTTCATAAATCCCATTCTCCAACACTCTCATTCATGGAATCTCCACAGACTCTGGGGACGTTAAAGTTAAAGACTCAGCCCCATTCAGAGTTCCCACATGCCTGTAAATTAAGTCCTGATATTGCATATTCTTCCTGACATTTCCTCTGCTTCCACACTGGCTGCAGTTTACAAGCGTGGTCTGTGGAGTGCTGTAACCATTTAGTATTTTGTTTTCTGCGTTGTGGTGCCGTGACTTCGTACCAAATCCACTTCATAGCGGTCAGTTCTCTCAAAGTTTTACTTTTGCTGAAATACGGTAAGATATAACTCGTTTTTGCATGATAATGATCTCCGAGGCGATGATTTGTTTTCCATCGAATTTCGTTCTCTGATATTTCAGTGTTTCATGTATCAGCATTTCAACCCAAAAGTTCTTGAAGATGTCTCTTCCTCCCACTCGCCCTAACTCTCTTTCCTGTCCCTCGTCCCATTTGACTGAGGCATTGCACAATCTAACATACACTTACACGTTGATACCGTCCAGTCTGTGCCGTTGCACTCACTGTTACTGGGTGACCATGCCTCAATCTCTTCATTGGCACCTTCAAATCATTCGATCCTTTTGGATATCGTGGCTGTGCAATCAATTCTCTTTTAGCAGCTTTTACTGACATGGACCAGAGATTATTGGAGCGTGAGGCTCAATAAGTGGACACAGAGAATAATTGGGGATAAGAGACTCTATTGGAAAAAATCAGCCATGACGGCTTTCTGCGGTAGCCTACTGCTATTATTGCTGGAATGTTAACACAAAAGGACAGGTCGCGTTCTGCGGAGACGGGTTCGATTCTCACCACACCACGACGACGATCGAATATAAATGCAAGAAATACTTCCAATTAAGAATACGCTAAATCCGTTGTCCGAAAATCCCATCTGTTTCACTGAAGGCCTTGAGGGAAGGAATCTGCCGTCCTTAACTGCTCTGGACTCCATGTGACTCCAGACCGCTTGGCAATATATGCTGCAGAGACGCACCGCATGCTGGTGCAGAATGTCAAAAAAAGGTTCATTCGACTCTACCGAGACAATTGTCTGCAGTTCACAAAAGTCCAGGGAATTGATCACACTGGGAAAGGTGCAGGAGAGATTCACTCGGATAGTGTCTGGGCTGAAGAGATTCAGTCAGGAAGAGAGACAGGTAAGACTGGAGTTCTTTGTCACGGTGCAGGGGCATTTGTGAGAAGGCATAGTTCAGATGTAGAAAATAATGAGGGGTGTGGATAAGGTAGACTGAAAGTAACGTTTCCCATCCACGGATAGATCGATCACAGGGTACCAGAAATTTAATGAGAAAGACAGAAAGGTTTAAGTAGATGTGTGAAAAGGTGTTATAGGCCGGCGGGTGTTGAAATTTGCAAAACTGTGTCTGTAAGGGTCAGAGAGGCAGGGACCCTTTTAACCTGAAGTAATATTCAGATATGAATATGTTCTGCCAATAACTGTAAGGCTATGGGCTAAACGATTCGAGTCGTTTAGCAGTTGTTTTTGACAAATGGAGATACAACGGGCTGAAGGGTCTCCTTTGAAACTGTTGTCCTCGGTAGTATAGTTGTTCGTGTCCCCGCATGTTATTCGGGAGATAGGAGCTCAATTCCTCGCTGGGGCAGTGCAAATGTTTTAAAACTGTCGCTACATTCCGAAGTGCGGGTTATTAATGCCTGTCCTTCCATTCGCCATGGGACATGTCACAGGAAGGACAGTGCTGTCTGAATCAGCGTGGGGAAGATCTGCAGCTCCCGCTGAGACAGAGTGTCAGTGAAAGTACAAACACGTGACTTCCGCACCCTGCACCTTGTATCTGTACTGGAATCTAAACCATTTAATAGAAAGAAAAAGGAAGCTGAAAAAGAAACAGGGTAAACCAATTCAGATGTAAGCGCAGAAACATTTTCCGCAGCACCTTGAGGAAAACTGACAAACGGCTCTGAGAAAGAGTTTGCCTTTCAGAACTGTTAGTTCACAGAGCTGTTTTTGTTCCACTTAAGCCCTTAAGAAATTGAATAGCAATTTAACTGAAGACTTGAAATTTTAGAACACACCAGGCGATGAGACCCGTGCTGGAAACTGTGTTTACAAGCCAGATGGTTGATAACTGATAATGATGCAATAGGCTGAAAGGCCTCTCGCCATGTTCTTAAAAACTCAATGACTGTCATTTTTCAACTGAACCGATAAGGTAAAAACAAGGTTACCAAGAAAATTTGCAAGCATTGCATCTGTCTTCCTTGTTGCGAAAGTGTTGAAATTCAGATCTCACACTGCTTTTTCCCAATGTTGATTTCCAGTCAGGGAAAAAATATTTTTTGTTCCTTATGAAAGTCGTAAATTGAACATGAATTCCTGACATTACTAAACAGCAAAGGTATCAGTGCTGTCAGAGTCAGTGAGAATTTCACATCGGAGATGAATTCAAATGGGAATAAACTTTGAAAGCAGTTGCCTTTGCCTGCTCAGACTCAGTACTACAAAAATGAACATTACTGAAACATTCAGGTTTTTTCAAGGATTTAATAAGTTGAATGCACAAAGGTTGGATCTGTGACCAGAGTGCCTCGGATTGAAAGACTTGGAGATGCAGGTTTTGCACTGGGGTGTGCAAATTTGAAAATCACACAACACCAGGTTATATTCCAACAGGCTAAATTGGAAATACTAGCTTTTGGACCACTGCTCATTCATCAGGTGGTTGTGGAGTACACAGTTGTAAGACACAGAATTTATAGCACAAGTTTAAGGTGTGATGTAACTGAAATTGTACATTGCAAAATACCTTGATTGCTTGCTAAGTCTCCGATCTGTTAGAATGACCATGTGAGCTTCACTTCTTTCATATGTAAAGTGCAAAACATTTTTTATTGTAAAGTTTCATTCGCAGGTGGAGTTTAACAACTGGTGTCTGCCCCCGTGTGCTGCTGTCTGTTCCATAATGTTTAGAGTGATTCTAATTTTTAAAAATGAGTTACCAGAGACTTACATGGATTCATGCAGTTTTTGAACAAAGTACAATGTAACTCTGCAAGTACAAATTCACCCCACAAAAGTATATGTGTTTGTGTGTGTGTGTGAGTGTGTGTGTGTGTGTGTAGGAGGGTCTGTTTGTGTAGATAGGGTAATGGGATCACCTGTGCATTGACATGAGCCCAAGGTCCCGGTTGAGGCCATCACCATGGGTACCGCACTTAGCTATCAGCCACTGCTCAGGTACTTTCAGCTGCTGCTTGTTCCGAAGTCCGCCTTGGAGGATGGTCACCCGAAGGTCCGAGGTCGAATGTCCTGGACCACTGAAGTGCTCCCCAACTGCGAAGGGGCATACCTGCCTGTTGATTGATGTGCATTCGCCATTCATCCGTTCTGTAGCCTCTGCTCGGTTTCACCAATGTATCATGCCTCAAAGCATCCTTGCCTGCAGCGTGTTGGGTTTTTTTAGATTAGCGTCAGTCTAAACATTATGGCACAGACACAGCACACAGGGACTAACACCTCCAACACATTACCTGGGTTGACATTAATTGTTAAAGTTCACCTGAGAATGTAACTATGAAAGGAAAGTTTTGCGATTTACATAAGAAAGAAGTGAACCTAACGTAGTCATTCTAACAGATGGAAGATTTAACAAACAATCAAGTTATTTTTCAATGTAAAATTTCAGTTACGTCACACTGTAACCTTTTGCAATAAATTCTGTATTTTACAAATGTGTAGTCCACAACCACCTGATGAAGGAGCAGCACTCCAAATGCTAATGCTTCCGATTAAACCTGTTGGACTATGACCTGGTGTTGTGCGATTTTAAACTTCTTGACTTCTTAAATCAGGACTTCTTGTTCCTGAGGCAGAGAAAGCAGCTCTACCAGGAATCTGTTTAATGTCTTAGATCAGGCAATACCCCAGCCCTTGAAAGAATGGAAAAGTGTCTTCCGTCTCTCTGCACAGTCGGACAGTTCATCATTCTCATCTGATTCCACTTCGAAAGAGTTTGGAAAAACTGTCATTACTGAGTCTCAGCTATTGAGTGGGTTGGTTTCTGAAAACGAAACGTACCTATGAGCAATGTGTGGGGCTTTTCCAGGATTGCCTTCTCTGACAGCGCTGCGACATGACTGATGTTCTCTATGATATTGAAGTGTGAGTGTTTGAGTTGGGTAGTCAAAGTAAAAAAAAATACACAACATCAGGGCATTGTCCAGCAGGTTTGTTTGGAAACACGAGCTTTCGGAGAGCCGCTCCTTCATCAGGTGGGTGTCTTTCTGCAGAAAATTGATGCGTGTGTCAACATGCGCGATCTTTTGGAAGATCATCTGGACTTTTACCGACCGTTCGTGGTGTCGATGTTACCCATGACTTGGAGGTGTTGGTGTGGGACTGGGGTGGACAAATTTATTAATCACACAAAGCCAGGTTAGAGTCCCACTGTTGACAACCACCTGATGAAGAAGCAGCGCATGGAGCACTGGTGTTTCCAAATACACCTATTCGATACAATCTGGTGCTGTGTAATCTTTAACTCTGATTGTTCTTGGTAATGTTTAACTGATCGAAGACAGTGAATTCATTTTCGTTCGTAGAGATGAAAATTTCAAATATACTCCATCTCAGTGGAGCAAGAAAGATTAGTTTGGATGTGTGATGAATCTCCACAATGCGACTGCGCCAAGTAAAAGTCGAACCTACACCAACTGATAAGTAGCCAGCTGTACGAATGGTTGTACCACTGGCCAGCTGCACAGCTAAGATTTTACACGCTGCAGAGCTGTGGTGTAAACAAGGACATGAGCAATAGCAGTAACATTCACAAGGTGAAAAAAGAACAAAGAAAATCAACATCTTTGATTCACTTCAAATTGTCCTTTAAAAAACTACCATTCACAATCTGATCAGCCAATTAGTGAGGTCACTGCTGATCGAGGAAATTACAACTGACTTTGCTGCGGTTCCACCATAATTAGAGGTAAACGCCAGCATAATCACAATATTTTATATTCCCATTAATTTTCAGCTTCATATTACGTTAATGACCTTTCTGTATTTGCAGAAAACTGAATAACATGAAATGAGTGAAAAAGTAATTCCGGTGATGTTATCCAATGCAAAGTCGACCAGAAAAGAAGTCAAAGACTTGAAACATCATTCCCATTTCTCTCTGTAGCAATGTATTTTCCTGAGTTGAACATTTGCAGGACTTGTCTTTAATATCTAC
This sequence comes from Chiloscyllium punctatum, assembly GCF_047496795.1. NCBI lineage: Eukaryota > Metazoa > Chordata > Chondrichthyes > Orectolobiformes > Hemiscylliidae > Chiloscyllium > Chiloscyllium punctatum. Next base: position 21,438,280 of record NC_092755.1, read on the forward strand.
AAAATTAATTATTTTCCCGGGACAGATTCTTCATAAATCAATTAACATCTGAGGTGTTGAAACCTATTTTACTTCAGATTAAAATAGTTGAATATCCTTTCCCCAGCCTAATGTCCCAATATTCCCTCCTCTTCCATGTAAATGCAAGCAGCTCCACGTTAGGTTGGAGATCCCGACCTGACTTTCCATTGGTCCTTGCTGCTCCATGTCAATAGAAGCAGCTCTAGGTGATGCTGTAGCTCCCAGTCTGATGTCCCAATGCTCCCTACCCCCATGTCAACAGAAGCGGTCCAGTTGAGGTTGGATCTACCAGTCTGATGTCCCAATGCTCCCTGCTGCTTCATGTCAATAAAAACTAGTCCAGGTGTGCTTGGAACTCCCAGACTGATGTCACCATGCTCCCTGGTCTATGTCAGCAGACGCTGCTCCAGATGAGGTGGGAGCTCATATCTCTGGCAGCTCACACACCTCTACACCATCGTAGAAATACTGCCCACTGACCATTTCTACTACTGGAACCATTGGTGGAATATCCACATCATGAGAACCACCGAATCGTTATTTCCAAAAGATTTTCTTTCTTAAACGTTACTTAGCATGTGCATACTGCAGTCAATCCGAAGTAAGATATTGGTGCTAATTGATGTATGTTCAATAAGAATTGCATCCTATTTTTCATGTTGAGTAACTGCTACTTAGCAAGGACAATGTTTGTAATGAAATCACACTTTTATTCCAGGTGAGGGAATGTGATTTGTATAATTTAAATTGAACTTGTTCACTGTGTGAAATTATCAAATAGATCTCAATTTCAAGACAAAATTGCGAATGTTGTCATCCACATTGAAATGTGATGTCTTCTTCTTTCCACCAGACAGGTATTCGAATGAAACATCTGTTAATGACATGCGTATACAAACACTTGAAATCATTTTTAAGTTTATGCTGCATTAATCTGCGGTTATTGATGCACAGGTTAGGTTCATTCCCTGCAGTTAACATGCTGACTTCTCCAGTTGTTCATAGTTCAATGTGATGCATCCAGTGTGTGCATAACGAGAGGGAGCTTGCTTACCACATCTTGCCTTTATCTGTATCTTATGTCCATCATTCATCAATGGCACGAGCAAGGGGAAAGGGCGAGACCAATGTTTAAGTCTGTCTATGCCCATGCACGGCACCCACAACGGCAATTCTCGACTGTGCATTTGCAGCCAGGTCTCTGTGCCCCTACACACATCCCCTGCCCTTTTTGAAACATCTCCATTATTTTGTGCTGTCTCACTGTGCTCCTCTCACCAAGATGATTCACTTCCACCCAACCTGCTCCAGATTTCATCTGACAAAACACTCATTAAGAATTGCATTGCATAAACATGCACTTCGCATCTCTCGTTATTTCATTTTCCTGAATTTCTTTCATACGATAAAAGTTCACAGCAACTTCACTTGGAAAAGAGAAACGCGCACCTTTTCATTATCCCAATTAAATCTTTGAGATTTTATAATGGCGTAATGCATAGAAACTGACCATTGGAGTTCCAATTTTAAAAAGTCAGCTGTGGTCATCCAAAAATGGCAACAACAAAAAACATCCATGATAGAGGGATTTGAACCCCCTAGTGTAGAATATAATGGGTCAGTAGCCCACCACCTTAACCTCGCCACCAGATCGTCATACATGCTGCGTGGTATGTGACTGTATGAGTAATTGAGTTGCTTAAATTATGCAGCGCAGCAGATATTTCAACGTGGTGTTGGCGAAATGATAATTAGCGCAGTACATTTCCAAGTGTATGGACTGACCTCTGGGTTGTGGGGAAGCGCACTCCCACTGTGATACTCTGCTCGCAATGATTTGAACAAAATTGAAGAAATGACTATGTAACAAGGTCTGTTGAATTCTGTGGCGATTTGAAGTCAACAGGATGAAGAGCCCGTGACAGCAGAAGGTGTAAAATTGTCTGTGAGGAATTGTTTTCCAGACTGGAGGTGAGCGCATAGTGCTCAATGTCATTATTCGGAACACCTTACTTCCATTCAGATATGTTTGACACGAACTTGTGTACAGAACTGACAATTTCAAAATCCGAAATAAGGCTAAACTGACAATTGAACTCAACAATGCAAAAACCTTGATCTGTATCATTTTCTTGGGCCGTGCGACACCAAGTCACTGTATGATCTCAGCAACACAGTGAGCAAGTGTCAGAAGGAAAATGAGTGCAGTGCCAGAGCGCATACTGGGAGCAGCAGTTGACACACGGGGAAGTGCATTTCCCACAACAGGAACACTTGCCAAACAGCGGACTGAGGTGGAAGAATTCAGAGGGGTTTACACTTTGGAATTTGATGCCAGAGACACAATGGAGACTTGTCATTGAGTGTGTTCAAGATGAAGATTTTAAGATTTCTACATTTGAAAAACAAAATAAAAAGCTCATGGATTAGTGAAGGCAAATGTTGAAGTTGTATATTTTAACAATCTACCCATCTTTGCAATAAGAAGCTCACCACTTGCCTCACTCGGGGTCAAAACCATTGGTGAAGATGATCGCGTAATCGCAGTTACCAGCCATGGAATCAGAGAAACTCGGTTTCCCAACCGTTAAGGTACAACCAGGAATGTGGTGGTAAGCATTAATGTATTGCTCAAAGTGCTGCAGATGACCAGTGCATGGTATCTCTGTGCCAGTATAGTGGGATGTGCTGTGCCGAAGGTTTAGGTCTGAGCCTCACATGGAGCAGCTTCAATTTGTCGTCGGGTCGAGGGGTACGGATGGAAGGTGATATTGGGCAAAGCCAGGTTTATGGGAAACTACCAGTTTTTGTGGATTGAATAACGACCTTTTCTGGATAATGACTCCTTGATCAACAAACATACTGCAAATATTTAAAACGTGAAGAGACATGTGTGGAGAAAGAGCCGAAGGTGATTTTTCAGCAGATGGATGACGTTTCCCATGTGCACTGCGTTAAATTCCCGGAAAATAGATGTTGAGCTGGTTTCATGTTATGCAGTTTGTTGCAAACTCGCAAAGGTCATTGTAATAATCAAACAAAAGATTGATCGCATAGGACCGTCTGAATATTGTATTCAATTTTAGTCTGAGCATCTTTCAGCTGAAATGGTGTGCTGCTGAAAAACACAAAAAAAGGCAGAGTAAAGTTTTTGGTGGAGATAAGAAAGCATGAAATACACCTGACATCATGTGAATGTGGTCAAATCTTTAAAGTAGGTGTTGCATCTCCAAGTGACGATTCAATTGCTACTCATTTGGATGTAACTTCTGTCTGCAGTTATTTTAGGACATCAGCCCCATTTTCAATGCTTCACCTTAAATAATACGCTGCACCTTTCAAGTCCATGAACTTTTTATACTCCATCTTATTCAGCTGTGCGTGTTCGTGAAATGCCTTTGTGCCTGAATAAAAAACAAATTCGAAATTAATCCACACCCACACTTTTCCTTTCTTTGAATGATAAATTCCCTCCTTGTATGTTAGTTCGTGCGTCTTTTAAAACACTCTGAAATCAGAGATCTACGTTTTATTTCCGGAAAGTCATCCAGGATTTCAATAACTTTATTGAATGGAAGAAACTCTCATCCAATGTTTCCTTAATCATTCGCTAGTGGTTTTGAAGACCTAACTGAATTGGTAGATTCACTCGAAAGAGGGACCTTCCCCGATTTAGTCACTTCAAACCTCACATTATGTGAAAATCTCTTTTGTTTCCGTTTAAGCTTGCGTGTTTCTGGTGCAGCAATTCCACATCTCGTGAATAAACTCCTTCATTCTCTGTCATACCGATGAAACCATTTATATCCTTGCTGATGATTTTATGTCTCAGTAAACCCCATCCCTGGGATTCCTAATATCTTGCTATCCAGGAAGCAGCGTTTGTGCCCTTTATAAACTCTTCACATGTCTTTGGTGGAGAACGAGGTCAAGGATTACACTGGGGGTGACCGATTTCACAGTTACGCGATGAACTCTTTGCTTTTTAAATATGATTACACTAAATCTCCATGACCTGAGTGAGTCTCAGCTATTTCTAAAGGTAACTGAAGTTCAAATACATCATAGTAGGAATATAGATATTCCAGTGCAGACTAGTTCTGGACAGTAAATATCATTACCAAAGGCCACCATAGATCTGAATTCAATACTTTTCACACAGTAATTATCGTAGCTATTGTGTATCGTATTTCTGTATTCTTGCCCACTTTGTCCATCACGACATGTGTCCTTGTATTGAGTTCTACTGAATGATTAATTTGTGAATGGAGTCTTTCCCTTCACCTCTTATTCGAAACTCCATGGATCATTGAATAATTGTATTCATATGCTTGCAGAGGACAGTCCTGCCATTATAGTGAACTTTCCCCCATATCCTCAGGCAAGGATTTCCTTCTACAGTTTAGGAAATCATTACAGCACTGAATCCCATGTGTGCGTTCATTAAAATTAAAACAGTTACAGAAAGACTAAGATTTTCAGACTAAGATTTTGCAATCTGCTTGCATTGCTTGTACCAAAAGTTACATTCCACATTGTGCTATGTTTGTGAATGATAGCATTTTCTGAATCTTCAGCAATGATATTTAAATTTTGTCAGAACGCTATCATTCACTGTTCTCTCTTTCCCTTCCGGTTCCCCATTTGATATCCTGTATTTTCTCAGTTTATCTTACTTTTTCAACAATTCAAACAATCTCGCTCCTGATTACCAATCCGAGAGAGTACCATAAATTTGTCAATTTATATGCAATGCAGATGTAGGGCGCGGTGACCAAGTGGAAAGGCATTGGTCACATGAACTAAGTAGCAGTAGTGGGGTGGTGGTGTTTATCCCATCCCCGCGGACTGAGCTGTCTCCATTGGTAGATTATCACACATTAACAGTGAAGATCTTTTGATGTCATCCTCGAAGGTACATGCTACAAAAAGCCGAAGACTGCGGGAAACTGTTGTGGTCAGCGCTAACACAGAGGCCTAGGGGAAACTGGTGGACCCATAAACCAGAAATTAATGGATTAAAAGATTATTCTTTTTCGAAGAATCCGATTGAGACCATCATCTTAACACCCCCTGGGGAGAAAATGGACGTGGGTGAGCAGACATTCTCAAATGGTTCCAGCATTTACAATCTTGGTCCGTGTGACAACAAAAGCAGAAACCTGGAATTGTTTATCTTGCTTCTGAAAAATCGGTTCGTAAATTTTGAAGAGCTTAGATATTTCTTCCTGGTATTCATGAAATGAGCAAGCGCAGAGGAGGGTTCCCTGAGTATGGTCTGGCTTCTGGGTTATGGACCCAGGGCCCTCCACTGTGATATTCTCCTCACATGATCTGAACACACACAAATAGATGACTCAGTGACAAGGTCTGCTGAATCGGATTCTGTGGAGAACAGAAGTCGATTGAATGAAAAGAGCCATAAGAGTGCGAATGAGCAAATTATTTTCCAGACTCGAGGAGAGTGCATCGTGCTGTTTCCAGGTGTCAATATCTGTGCAAGTACACTGAATCAGCCTTGGGTGTTATTGTACTGCATCTTTTGTATAACGGTGCAAAAGCACGAAACTTTTGTATAGGGGGACAACTTCAAAATCCTCAATGAGGCAAAACACACAAATGTGGTAAACAACAGAGTAACCACACAAACTGGTATTACATCATGTGGTAAGCTTTCCTGCTCAAATTTCGCTCAAAATCGCATTCCTGAGTATCAGATTCGAACAGTGAATGGTGTATGTCAATACGAACTGCTCTGATCTCACAACTTCAGCATTTCACACGCCTCCTTAAGTACGTCTGCCAATTGTAATTGATCACTCATTGTGTTCCTTCTACACACGTAGAGAAGAAATTACTTTAAGAACAACAGCTATGTATGTGACTGGGATCTGACACCTGCGACTCCACTTTCAAGGAGCTAAGAACCTGGACCTTACCGTTAAGTGCATAAGTCCTGCTAAGGTTTGCTTTCTCAAAATGCATCAACTAGCATTAATCTGAATTAAACTCCATCACTTTTCTTTAATCATTTTTAGTTAGCTTATCAAAATGCCCAAATGTGTTAATCAGAATTACCTCACTCCAGCTATACATTAAACCAATTGTTTTAGTTCCCGTTGTTGTGCTACTTCTGTCACAATGTATTTTACCTAATTCTACTTAATATTATTCTACTGTCACTATTAGGTATTCTACTGCCACCTGTGCTACAATGATCTTCCATCCCAGACTAACCTGTCATGATTAGATATTCAGCTACCCCATCTGTCACAATGTTTTCCTGTCCAAAGCTGACTCAACTAACCGCTGATTATGTATAAAATGTCATATCCTGCTACAAGCGTCTCAAGCAGGCTGACTCTACTATCAATTCATTATTTAAAGTCATGCCTTTCCTATTTATTGTCACGACTTGTCCCAACCTACCATAATGATATTTAGCAGGGAGTCTGACTTGACTAATTGTTTTTATCTCAGCCTGCCATTGTAACCTTTCAGCCTCAGTCTGACTCTGCTAATTGGTGTAGGAGCATTCCACTATTCCTATCCCATCCTGCCACAGCGGCCCCATCCTGCCCAAGGGATCTTTTGACGCGTGTGGCATTCCGCAGACCCCTTGTAACAGATTGCACACAGTTTCCGTGCCTTTCCCCTTCCCATGCTTTCATGCTCTGTATTTTCTGTACCGTGTTCGGATATTTCATCAGACATCTGTTTATCTTCACACCATTTTCCAGTACTGGTCCTTATCCATGTGTGCTCTAGCTTCTCATGTATTCGGCTAAATACTCCTGAAATGTTTTCATGACTCAAAGCTTTACCACACGTTCAAACAGTGAGTTCCAATTATACAATACTCTCAGAGTGAAAACGTTCTTCCTATATCTCCTCTGAGCACCCTCTCTCTTGCGTTTAACGGAGATCCCTGGTTGTTAACTCTTCCCATAAGAAGTTTGTTCCTATCACACATACCGGTCCCCTTAATGTGCACCTTAATCACTTCCTCACTCAGCTTTCTCCGCTCCCAGATAAAGAGCCTGAGCAGAGCTCGTCTATCTTCGACATAGCGATAGTGTCGTGCTGGAAAAGTATAGCAGGTCAGGCAGCATCCGAGGAGCAGGACAATCGACGTTTCTGACATAAGTCTTTAATCAGGTATGAGTTTTGTGGGTGGGGACTGAGAGATAAATGGGAGGGGGTTGGGGTTGAATGCAAGGTAGCTGGGAAAGCGAATGGTGGATGGAGCCGGGGAGAAGGTGATAAGTCAGAGGGCGAGAGATGATTTGGCAGACTAGTGAACAAAGAAAAAGAAAGAACACAGAAAATTTACAGCCCAGGAACAGGCCCTTCGGACGTCGAAGGCTGAACTGATCCAAATCCACTGTCTAACCCTATCCATCAATTGCTTCGCATCTGTGTCCTTCTGCATCCCACTGACTCATGCATCAGTGCAGATGCATCTGAAATGTATCTACTGTGATTGCCTCTACTACCTCTTCTGGCAACACGTTCCAGGCACCTACCACCCTCAGTGTAAAATGCTTCCAACGTCTATCTCTCTTAAACTTTTCACCTTTCACCTAGAACGCGTGACCTCTCAGCATTGAATCCCTCACCTTGGGAAAAAGCTTACATCTATCCACCCTGACTATACCCTTCATGATTCTGTAGACGTCGATCAGGTCCCCCTCAATCTCTTTTTTTAATGAAAAAAACGTAACCAACTCAACCTCTCTTCTGAGCTAGCATCTTCCATACCAGGCAACATCCTCATAAACCTTCTCTGCACCCTCTCCTAAACGTCCATATCGTTTTGGTAATTTGGTGACAAGAACTGTACACAGCATTCTAAATGCGGTTGAACCAAAATCTTGTATTTTTTAGCATGACCTGTCAGCTCTTACAATCAATGCCCCGTCCGGTGAAAGCAAGCATGCCATTTGCCTTCTTGTCCACTCGATCCAGCTGTGCAGCCACCTTCAGGGTACAAAGAACCTGAACTCCCAGATCTCTCTGCTCATCAACTTTACCCAAGGCTCTTCCGTTTACAGTATGCTTGTCTCTAGAATTAGACTTCCCAAAATGCATCACCTCACATTTGCCTGGATTCAACTCCATCTGCCACTTCTCCGCTCAACTCTCCTGTCTATCTATATTCTCCTTCAGTCCTTGACAGTCCCTATGCTTTTTGCTACTCCACCAATCCATGTGTCATCTGCAAATGTAATGGCGATATTTGGACTAGCAACCCTTGGAGACTGGAGCATAGCAACTGCTGGTAATTAAATTCAATGAATAAAATCTGGAATATGAACCCTCTCAGAGGAAGAGTGGCAAAAAGTTTTAATTTGTTGAAAATCCATTCATTTATGTCCCTTCAAAAGGGAAATCTGCCTTCCATAAAGAGACCTGCCAACATATAACTCCACACCCACAATAGTACGGTTCACCCGTAAATTCCCTCTGACTCAGTTCAAGGAGAGTTAAGGATGAATAACAACTGTTGTCCAGACTATGATGGCCACACTTCTGGGGAGAATGAGGCAGGATAAAAAAGATACATGGATGACGGAGAAAATTGGGAGTCGTCTCAGCATGGTCTCAAATTCAGCTGATTATCCACACGAAATAGACACAAGGATATCCACGCCTCCATGAAGTCAGGTCCATGGGGGCGGGGTCTGTTGGAAGGGATTCAATTACCCGCTGAAATGTAAACTCACTTCCTCAGTCACAATGTGGGCAGTTCATTCACCACTCCCACATGTGAGAAAGAATCAGTCAGGAGACCAACGTGCAGAATTGCCATCAGGATTACAAATGGTAGCAAGAGTACGATTCTGCTGTTATTTCACGTGTTCATCCCATCCAGCAATGAACTGGATGCCTGATTCCAATGGAGTACCACTGTTTCCTGATGTAGATCAATAATTCAAACTTAGTTGTAGGAGTCATGTTTAGAGGTTTACACACGATGCAACAATTGGTCATGTAGGTGACTGTGATGAATAATACCAGGGACGCAGGGATGTATCAATCAGGTGGAAAGGAAAAAACGGAGAATGGAATTGAATCCAGACCAGTAAGTGGTAATGAATTTGTGGAGTTGAAACAATAACAGTGAGGATTCTGAGTGGTGAACAGGAACAAAGAGTTCTTGGAGAAGATGTTCACTGATCTCTGAAGATTGTTGGACAGGGAGATCAGTTGTTCGAGAGGCTTTTGGATATTTTCTATTGTTGACCACAGTCTGAGAATGATATTCGATCTTTAGTAACCGCCAGTTTAGGAAACCCCAAAAGGAATGAGCACAAGTCTGGTCATTGCAATAATCAATATATTTCAAAATTGAAATATAAAAGGCGGAGGGCTCAAGTATAACTCTTTGCCCATCAAGACCGCTTCACCACTCAAGGAATTTACCATGCTTCCTCTCCAAGTCATGCCGGTACGTGCCTTGGAGGGTAATTCATAAATGGTGACGTTTCAGTGCATCTTCAACCTTGTCCTTATGGTCGGTACAGTCTTTGAGCTTTGAAGGTTCAGTCAACAAAGCCTGGTTGACTTATTTCATTGGATCTTCTAGGTGGCGTACTCTGCTGCAATTGTGCCTCAGCAATTAAGGGAATAAATATTCAGGCGTTTTACAATGTACAGTTAGGTGACTGTATTGTCGTGGAGGGTGTCCTGGTCCTTCAGTGATATTGCAGCAGCACCCACCGAGGCACATGGAGAGAGTCCTGTTAAACATCTAACGTGTGCGTTGCGGACGATGTAGGCTTCACGGAAACAAGAGTTGAGTTAATAATCAAACAAAAACGACCGACAGACATATTTTTGTCATCATTTTTTTTATATGGGTGGTCAGGTTCCAATTCTCCATAATACTAGCTCTCAGGACGATTACACGTTGGAATTCAGTTTCAATGAAGCCATTGAATGTCAATCGAATATGATTAGATTATCATTTGTCAGAGTTATCATTGCTGTATTTGGTCCTTCTGTGGATCAATCCGATTACAATCGCTTTCTGATTTCAAGTTCCAATTCCCATCTGCACTGATATTTCAACCCGTTTCCTCACATAAATGTCTCCACATGCCTTCATTATATGGAAGGACGCTGCAGAGGACAGCACAGGTTTACGAGGATGTTGCCAACTCTGTATAAAATGGAGCTTCGTGAAATGATTGGTTAGGCTGGGATTATTCTCCTCGAAACAAAGGAGGAGGAGGGGAGCTCTATAATTACATAATAACATTTATAAACGTTCAATATTCGTGGAATCTTGACAGGGTAGATACGGGCGGGTGGTTTGCCTTAGGCTGTGAGGAGAGCACCAGAGGACAAAATCTCAGAATTACATATTGCCCATTTAATTCAGAATTGAGGAGTAATTTCTTTGCTCAGTGGCCAAACAATCTGTGCCACTGTGCTGTTGGGTATTTCCAAACTGTGCTAGATAGTTAATCAGAAAGATGATGAAAATTTGTCGAGTTAAGTGAGCAGAAAGGAGTTACAGATTATTGGGGTGGCACTGTGATTCAATGGTTAGCACTGCTGCCTCACAGCACCATGGTCCCAGGTTTAACTCTAGCCTCGGGCAGCTGTCACTGTGGAGTTTGCACATCATTCCCGCGTTTCCGTGGGTTTCCTCCCACAGTCCAAAGATGCGCGTTCATGTGAATTGGCCGTGTTAAATTGCCCGTAGTCAGATGGGAATGGGTCTGGGTGGGTTACTCTTCGCAGGGTTGGTGTGGACTTGTTGGGCCGAATGGCCTGTTTCCATGCTGTAGAGAATCTAATCTAGATCAATCATGAGTTCGTTGAATGGTGGGGCAGACTCCATGGGCTGAATGGCAAATTTCCATTTGTTTAACATTTGGTCGAACGCCTTATTTTATTCATAAGTTCAGAATTGTGGGGGGATGGGATGAAGTGATAGAAAAGGTTTATTAAACAGATGAGACATATCAGGATCAAGATTCATAAACTCAGGAAGACGAAATGTGCTGTGACGTGGGGACAACAAATGACACTGGGCACAGCACAGGTGGCTGTTTACAGAAGCAGTGAATGCTGAAGAAAGTTGGTAGACCTTAGACAGTTGGCAAGTCAGTGATCACGCTGGATGATGGATCGCTGTATGATTCACACACAGCAGAAATTTGTGAAAGAATGAAAGGTTCGTTTCAGTGAAGAAGTTTTCTGCGATTCCAATTCCGAGTGACTGTTTGAAATACTGTCAGATATTTGTGTGAAGTGTCAGGTTAAAATACTCATGAACAACCCCACTGGATAAACTTGTGCTCCCGTTCTCTTGTTATTTGTTTCTCTTTCTTTCGATGCAAATTCATAGAAAGACAAGATGGAATGTGGGGCAGAGAGAAAAATGCGTTCCTTCTCATTACACAAACTTAATGTACAATTGAATAGAATGACTGCTCTCACTCTTCATTTCGACTTTAATGTGGTGTCGATTATTCCTGAATCTTCCGTGCAGTGAAGAGCAAGAACAAGATTCTCAATCCAGTGTATACCAGAGGTGTGAGGTGCAAAGAAAATCTGCTGGAGCGGTTTGTGAAGTTAGAAACCAGAGTATGACTCGAACTCGTGAATGTGGAGCACAGCGGTATAATAAGACATTTTGTGGAGGGGTGACATATGACCTCATCAGGGTACATGTGGTGAAAGTAAAGGATGAGAAATTTGCAGAGCGGAATCAAATCCACACCATTGTGTTTCTGCTTGCACCAGAATTATAATAACAGCAAATTCCAATCAATAGCCATGTTCGTCACAATGAATAGCTGTCATTGATACATTCTGATCAGAACTGTGTCAGGATGAATCAGAGAACAAGCATTTTCCGTCATATTCACACCTAAATTTGACGCATAATTTCTTCAGTCACTTTCTCTCTCACGTGAAGAAGGAGCCATGGAGAGGGAAATAAAGGCGATGTTGTTGCTCAATGGCCTTTCTCATATGGCTGAACCTGAATTGGATTCAATCGCTAGAAACGCTGTTTTGTTCGTTTCATTTTAACTTTGCTGCAAACTCACAATGTTCATTGTAATAATCGGAAGGGAATTAGATTTATCTCATTGGAACGATTGATGTTGTATTCAAACTTGCTCCGACTTTTTTACAGCTTAAGGAAAATACTGCTTAGAAAATCAGAGTGTTAAAATGCAAAAGAAAACCCACCAGTTTTGTTGCTCGTTGCTTTGGCAGTATTCACCGAGTATAAAATGGACCAAACATCATTGTGTTTGTCCTCACAGCTTTAACGCATGTGATTAAAGCAGGACGTCGATCTCAACTGGTCACTTCTTATTCATTATGTAATATCTTCCCTTCACAATAAGGAAAATCCACTCAGTTCCATTTACAATGCTTCAGGTAGAATATTATGCCAAATCTTTGAAAATCCAGAGTTTTTGGAACCGAATCTTATTCAGCTGCACACGTTCACAAAATGTCTTTACATTTAAAGGCAACCTCCTTCGACACTGTTTCCCCGAAACTTCTGACCGACTACGCCCCACCCCTACACCATTACCGAGACACACGCTGTCGCCCTCTTGTGAAATTTATTCCTTGTATGTTAACAAATGTGCCTTTCCAAATATTTTGGAAAACAGATTCTCGGAGTGACAGCGATTCTGCTCTCATCTTTTATTTGTCCTTCAAAGGTTTTGTCAAAGGGTTTGAATGTCTGACGTCTAGATGTTTACTCACTTGAAATAGGGAATTTTCCACCTATTTACTCTGTCCAAACTTTTCATAACATGAAAACCCCGATTAGGTCTTTCTTGGTTCAGGGATAACTGTTCTAAATTTTCGAAATCAACAAGTGAATAAAATCTCATCCTCAGTACACCCCGTCAGCATCGACTCTAGATGCTTCACCCCCAGTAAACACCGTCATTACCCTCTCTGATCGAATCACAGAATCCTACAGTGCAGAAAGGGCATTTCAGTCAATCGAGCCGGTGTCGACTCTCTGAAAAGCATCTCACCAAGACCTAGTTCTCCTCCCTATTCCCGTATATTTCACCAGAAGAAGGGGCAACCCTCCCCATTATGATGTCAAATAAACCTGTGGGACGATAACCTGGCGTCCTGTGACTTCTGACCTTGTCCCCGCTTTACTTAATTCACTTAATTTACTGAAATCATTCCCTGGATACGACAGGGCAATTTAACTTGACCAATCAACATAGCCCTCAGACCGAATAGCAGTGCGAATTACTGAGCCAATGTTCCATTATAGTGAGCAAAACCTGAATCATTTTTAATGGTTTTATACACTGGTAGCTCAGCCACATCAAAGCAAATCAACCCAAATTCAACACTTCAATCCGGAACAAGTCTGCCAAATGTTTTTTTTTCTTTCCAACACTGTAACAAGGTGCAGTTTGCAGAAGTCACATGTTTGCACTTTCACTGACAGTCTGCCTCCCTGAGATCTGCAGCCCTTTCCCCCACTGATTCAGGCAGCACTGTCCTTCCTGTGACATGCCCCACCGAGAATTGAAGGACAAGTATCAATACCCGCACTTGGGAATGGAGCGACAGTTTTAAAATATTTACACTGTCCCCAGTGGAGAATTGAGTCCTGTGACAGACGGGGACACGAACCACTATACTACCGCGACCAAGAGTCTCAAAGGAGGCCCTTCAACCAATTGTGGCGACACTTGTCAAAAACAACTGCCTAATGAACTGAATCCCTATTTCAAGTGATGTTTATCCCACAGCCTTATATGTCATGGCATCACAAGTTCACATCTGAATGTTTATTCAGGTTCTAACGGTTTCTGCCATTCTGAACAATGCAGACAGTGTATTCCAAATTCCAACCACCCACTGGCTTATAAAGCACTTTTGCACATCTACTCAAACCATTCTGACTTTCTTCTTAAATCTCTGCCCCCTGCTAATCCTCCATTAATGGGAAACTCGTTCAGTCAACCCTGTCCATACCCTAACCCAATCATGTCTCCTCTACATCTCCTTTACATTGCGACAAACACTACACTGTGTCCTGTCTTTCTTCACAACTGAAACTCTTCATCCCAAACAATATCCCAGTAAATATCTCCTACGATTTTCTCAGTGTGATCACATCCTGTGACTTGCAAAACTGCAATCAACACTCTTGCTTGAGCCTAATGAGCATTTGTTTTAAAATTTCTGGATTAGTATGAGGGCGATTCTGGCTAAGCCGAATTTATTACCCATTCTGAATTGCTCAGAGGGAAATTGAGACTCAACCATATTTTTCTGAGTCTGAAGTCACATGCAGGCCAGACCAAGTAAGGACAGCAGATTCCTTCCTGTAATGACATCAGTGAACCAAATGGTTTTTTATTCAACAATTGTCAATGGATCTATCGTAATCATTAGATTCTTCATTGCAGATATTTGCTGAATCCAAATTTTACAATCTGGCATAGTGGGATTCAAGCCCGAGTACCCAGACTATTACCTCGGTCTCTGGATTATCAGTACTATGAAATTACCACAAGACCAACACAGAAAACCACAAAAGCTGATCTTTTCCAATAAAATGTCTTTTCAGCAAAACTGCCCTGGGTCTTTTCCATGAGCCTGACGCTCCAATTGTCTCTGTCCTATATCAGTAAAAGCTGCTACTTGGGGATTGATTTCACAACCGCGGTATCCAAATGGATCGATTTGTTTGAAGGCCCCGTTGATGGGATTGGGGCACGTTCACCCAACAACAGTAACCGCAGCAGCAGCACAGACAGAACAGTATGAATGTGAAAGAGAGTGATAGATTGGGCATTGCCTCAGAGAAATGGGGGGAGGGACGGAAATGAGGTTTAATGATCGTGGGAAGAAGAGAAATCTCCGACAACGAGTGTGTTTCAATCCTGATATATGACACGGAGAGATGTAAGAGAGCGGAATTTGAAGGTAAAATAATTAATTTCTTAGCATGTGTCACAAAAAGGACAACGGAGAGAACACTTAGTGCCGTGATTTGGTTTCAAATCGAGTTTGCTGTGGTCACAATGCAAAATACCGACAACCACGATCACAGTAACCATAGAACAGGATGTTTGCAAGCAGCAATAAGTATACTAGCATGGGAAATGTTCGGAAGAACAGCACATGTACAATATCAGTACTCAGCGAACAGTGACAGACATGTGGGAACTGACAATGAGCTGAATCTTTCATATCGATGTCCTCAGAGGCTGTAGAGATCACTTGAATAAGAACGTTGACAGATGAGATTGATCGATTTCGACAAAACATCAAAGACTCGGGGGACAGGACAGGATATTGTTGAAATGTAATCTTCAATAGCATTTTAGCTTAACATCGGCACAGCAGCCCAGATCCAACCGGAAATAGGGATGGGAATCAGTGCGCAGAGTTACCAGTGATGCAATAGGTGAGCGTGTGATGGTACAGAGGCTCACGAAATTCCTCGGTTGAATGTGCTCCTGCTCAAAGGAATGGTTGTCCCCGTTTATACTATCATAGCGATTTCCTGTGCATCTTTCTAAGACAGCTGAGTGGCACAAGTGGAGCGAGATGAGCCCTTAACTTTGCAGTGGTGGGTTTAAAAGATGATTTTGCTGTTTGGATCTGTGTTTCCAACACTGGCGGTGGCAGCTACATTTGCTTGCATCAGCTCAGTATCAGTTTCTTCCACACAGTCAAGACTTCAACCAGGAGAAGTTGGTGTTGGGATGATATTTTAAACTAGTCATCCTTGGGGGTTGGGACACGGAAACGGTGATGTTTACGTTCGACAAATAAAACTTGAAATACAAGCCTGACCTCAGGAACAGAGATCATGACTTTAAGCCACACTCTTTATGTTGTACCAAAATGCAATACATTCCATTTATCCAACGACTCATTGGATTAAGATCCTTTTGAAATTTAGATAATCTTCATCACTGCCTACAATTCTGGTGTCGCCTGCAAACCAATGAAGCATGCCAGCTGTGAGTTCCACTGTTTTCTCATGTGGATCAAGGATTCCTATTTAGTTGTAGTGGCCGTGATTTAGCAGTGTGCAGATCATACAACAGTTAGTCATGCAATTAACCATGAGGAAGAAAGCCGTAGACTACAGGGAGATACCAAACAATTGGAAATAAAAATGGTGAAAGCAATTAATTCCAGGGAAGTGGGTGATAGTGAAGCAAAATTAAACTTCAAACCAGCTGCCCCCGCTCCAGTTATGGCACTCAGCTGTCTCAGCAAGATGCACTGTAGATTGCTGTTATTATAAACGGGAACAGATTTTCCCCCCTGCCCCGCCTTTGACCAGAAGCACTCCCAACCTCGGAATTGCTTGCGCCTCTAAACCATCATAGAAACCATGCATTCTCTGGTTGATTTACTTGAGCCATCGAGTATCTCTGCGACCTCATTCCCATCTCGATTTCAAGTTGGTTATTCGCGACTGCGCCACTCAGTTCCTCTGATTCTGGGGCTGGGAACTGGGCCTATGTGGCAGCAGTGGTTACTGCCTTGTGTGGGGAAACTCGTGAAGTAACCGATGTTAAACTGCATTGCCATTGAAATATACATTTCAACAAAAGCTTGGTATAAACAATGACTGCAGATGCTGGAAACCAGATTCTGGATTAGTGGTGCTGGAAGAGCACAGCAGTTCAGGCAGCATCCGAGGAACAGTAAAATTGACGTTTCGGGCAAAAGCTCTTCATCAGGAATACAGGCAGAGAGCCTGAAGGGTGGAGAGATAAGTGAGAGGAGGTTGGGGGTGGGGAGAAAGTAGCATAGAGTACAATCGGTAAATGGGGGAGGGGATGAAGGTGATAGGTCGGGGGGGAGGGTGTAATGGATTGGTGGAATAGATGATAGGCAGGTAGGACAACACAGGAGAAGTCATGGGGACAGTGCTGTGCTAGAAGTTTGGAACTATGGTGAGGTGGGGGAAGGGGAAATGATGAAACTGTTGAAGTACACATTGATAACCTGGGTTGAAGTGTTCCGAGGCGGAAGATGAGGCATTCTTCCTCCAGGTTTCTGGTGGTGAGGGAGCGGCGGTGAAGGAGGCCCAGGATCTCCATGTCTTCGGCAGAGTGGGAGGGAAATGTGAAATGTTGGGCCGCAGGGCTGTGTGGTTGATTGTTGTGGGTGTCCCAGAGATGTTCCTAAAGTGCTCTGCTAGGAGGCGCCCTGTCCCCAAATGTACAGGAGACTGCACCGGGAGCAACGGATACAATAAATGATATTGGTAGATGTGCAGGTAACAAAAGCTGCACTGTCCCCGGAGTTCTTGATGTTTTGGAGAAATCTATTTATCTCAGCTCTCAACACATTAATGATGGAATCAACACAGCCACTGGGGAACCGATGTTAAACAGTCAGACCATTCTAAGTTCCCACAGATCTGCGACTGTTCGCTAAGCACTGACAGTATGCATTTGGTGCTCTGCCTAACATTCCTTATAATACTGTACTTAGAGCATGCATTTACTGTGTTCGTATGTGAGGTGCTGTGACCGTATAGTGGTTAGGACTCTGCGTTGTGGCCGCAGCAACCTCGGTTCGAATTCGAGCCACGGCAGTAATAGTTCTGTGTGTCCCAGTCTTTTGTGAAACACAAAAGAATCAATTGTTTTAAATTCCTGATTTTCTCCAAGGTGATTTTTTTCCTCCAAGGTCTGCTCGCTCACATCTCTGTGTTTCATATGTCAGAATTCAAATCCACCTGTTCTCAGAGATTTCTTCCCTCCTACGATCACTAACCGAACTTTCCATCCCATAACCCCCATTTCATTAATTTGGAGATGTCGGTGTTGGACTATGGAGTACAAATTTAAAAATGACCCAACACCAGGTTATGGTCTTACAGGTTTAATTGAAGCACTAGCTTTTGGAGCGCTGCTTTTTCATCATGTGTTTGTGGAGTCATTTCCCATTTCACTAAGGCATCGCAGACTCTAACACTGACTATCCCATTGATACCGATCAGTCTGTGTGGCTGGGGTCACTGTTGCAGGGTGAACATGCCCCAACCCCACCATCGGGATCTGCAGACCATTTGACCCATTTGTTTACCACTGTTGTGAGATCAATACTCATGTAGCAGCTTTTACTGATACAGACCAGATATTATTGGGGGGGTAGGTGGGTGGGGAGTGGAGGTCAAACTCACGAAAATGGCACAGAACAGTATCGGGGAAAATCGACTTAATTGGATAAGATCAGTTTCACTGCTTTTCTGCAATGGCCGAGCGCTATTACAACTGAACACAGAACTGTTAATTCAGACACCAGGGACCTGGGTTTCACTCCGACCATGCGAGGTGCTAGAATTGGGATTCAATAAACATCTGGAATTACGAATCTAATAACTCCTATATATCCATGTTCAATTGATGAAAAAAATAACAAAACTATCTGACGTCATTTAAGGAATGAAACTGCCATTCTTACCTGCTCGGGCCTCCATGTGACTCCAGACTCACTACAATACGGTTGAGGCTCAATTACCCGCTGTGTAATTAAGGACAGCAATCAATACTGCCGAGCCAGCGACGCCCTCATACTGTAACAGAATAGAAAAAATAGTTCATTTGGCCCTAGCTAGATTACTGTGTGCAGTTCTGCAATTCAGAGTACTGCATGAATGTGATCGCACTAGGAATGTTGCAGGAGAGATTCACTGGGATATTGTCTGGGCAGAAGAGTTTCAGTTGAGAGGAGAGATTGGACAGACTGGGGTTGTTTGTCGCTGAGCAGAGGAGATTGGAGAAGACATGACTGAGATGTACTAAATACTGAGGGATATGAAGAGGATAGACTGAAAGAAGCGTTTCTTATTGATGGAGCGATTGAACACTGGGGCCAAGAGATTTCGGGAAAAGGCAGAAAGGTTTGAGTAGATTTGCGGAAAGGGTCATAGAGGCGGATATCATTCTAACCATAAAAAAAAATTGAGATGTTGATTTGCGATGCTAAAACATGTAAGATCATGGGTTAAACGATGGAAAACTTGATTCAGGTCGTTAAGCAGTTGTGTTTGACAAGTGCGGCCACAAGAGGCTGAAGGGCCTCCTTCGACGTTGTTGTCCTCCACAGTATTGTGGTTAGTGTCCCCAACTGTGAGAGGGCTCAATAATCCGCTGGGGGCATCGTAAAGGTTTTAAACCTGTCGCTCTGTTCCCCAGTGAAGGTTCTTCATGGCTGGCCTTCCATTCTCGATGGGACATGTCTCAGGAAGGACAGTGCTGTCTGAATCATTTGGGGAAGGACTGCAGCTCCTGGGGAGACAGAGTGTCAGTGAAAGTGCAAACACTTAACTTCAGCAAACTGCACATTGTGTTTGTGTTGCAATCAAAACCATTATATAGAGTTGTTCCTGACTGATGTGTTTATTTAAAGCAGGAATCTGAGGAAGAAAACAGAATAAACCCATTCAGATCTGAGTGCAGAAACATTTCCAGCAGAACTACTGAGGTTGTACAGCGTAGAACCGCGTTTGGATGCATTGAATTCGGGTTGATGGGCGCAGCTTGCTTTCACTAGGCGGAGTTGCCAGTGTGTAAAGCCATTACACATGACACAGATAGTGTTCAATGTGATGTTACATTTGATCAGTGGTTCGCACTGCTCTTAAGTCTGTAGGTTAGGTGGATTGGCCATGTTAAACTGCGCTGATGTGTCCAGAGAGTGAATTCAGTAAGTTAAGTGAATTAGCCAGTGGTAACGCAGTGATAAGGTCAGCAGTCACAAGTTGCCAGGTTATTATTCCACCAGGTTTATTTGAAATCACAAGCCAGAGGGCTGCGGGGATAGAGACGGGAGCTTGGTCTGGTTGAGATGCTGTTCATAGTCTCCCTACAGACCCGATTGACTCAACTGTACTTTCTGCATTGTAGGGAGTCTGTGATTCTATGAGAGAGGACACTGCCAGCGTTTACTGTGCTGCTAAGACATTGGAGACGATGCTGACGGCATTTAGTGGGGATGGAGTTTTATTTATTTGTGTTTTGGAAAATTTGAAACTGGACCAAGGAAAACCGAATGGAAGTTTTTCAAAGTATTTGAGTTTTGGAGAGAGTAAATATGTGGCAAATTCACTTTTTCAAGTTCATAAATTTCTGAAAGTCAAGATTTCAAAACCATCGATGTAGGACAAAGAAATAATGGGAGCAGCATTTCTGTCACTCAGACAATCCGTTTCCAAAATATTTGGAAAGGCACATTGAGAGACACACAAGCAGTGAGTTTCAACAGGAGAGAGACAGCCTGTGGCCAGGTAAAAGTTTAAAGGAGGGTGTAGGGGGTAGAAGGTGCGAGGAAACAATATCTAATTTGGACGACTTCAGATGCAAAGAAATATCGAAAACGTCTGCAACTGAGTAACATTCAGCAAAAAACTCAGTGTTTTTTTTAAAGATTTCTGTTAATATTCCACATGAAGCATAATAAATGGAACAGAGCAGATTTGGTATATTGTCAAGGAAAGCTATTCCATAATGAATAGGAAGTGACCCGTCTCTTAGAGATCGATTACCTGCTTTAATCCCATGCCTTAAAGATGGGAGGACGATCGCCATGATTTTGGGTTCATTTGATACCCATTGAAATCTGCCAAAGTAACTGAGCATCAAAACTGCCATCTTGTTTTGTCGTTCAACCTTCTGTTTTTCTCATCAGTATTTTCTTTCAGCTGAAATAAATTCGGAGCAAAATTGAATGCAACATTTAACGTGGACGATCTTGCTCTTGCCCTTCATTGCACCGGAGATTTGTGAGAAATCGGTACGTCATCAAAGTCGAAGTAAAGCAATTTGATACTGTTGTAAGTTACATTGGAATAATGAAATGGAGTGCAAACGTTTCTTTTCTCCTTTCATTCCATCTTGACATTCTATGAATTTACGTCGAATGAAAGGGGAACAAATAAGGAAAGATTGAGTGCAATAGTTTATCAAGTGGGATTGTGAATTTTAATGTAATACTCCACACAAAGTTCTGATCAGTATTTTAAACAGTCAATTGAATTGGAACCACAGAAAACTTTTCCAATGAAATGAATCTTTCAGTCTTTCACAACCTTTTGCTGCGTGAATCATACCGCGATCCATCATCCAGCGTGATCACCAAGTTGGCAACAATATTAGATCCACCAATTTTCTTTAGCAATCACAACATCTGCACATACCCATCTGCGGTGTGCCCAGTGCCATTTGTTGTATACAGGCCCCAGCACATTTCCTGTTCATGAACTTATGAGCTTAGTTCCTGATCTGTCTGATCAGATTGAGAAACCTTTTCTATCATTCATCCCCTCCCCTCAGAATTCTAAAGGTGTCAATTAAATAAGGCGTTAGACCAAATGATGTCGGATTGGAAGTCGGTCATTCAGCGCATCGAGTCTGCTCCACCATTCAACGAACTCATGGCTAATCTGATAATCCTCAACTCCATTCTCCAGCATTGCCTCGATAAAGCTCTATCATCTATCTGGTTAAATATCTGTGTGGCACAGTTTGAAAATACACAACAACTCAGCCTCAACAACAATTTCGGCAAGGAGTTCCACCGATTTACTGGCCCCTGAGCAAAGAAAATACTCCTCAGTCGTGTGCGGCCCGGTGGCAAAGTGATTAGCGCTGCTGCCTTCCAGCGCCAGAGACCCGCGTTCAATGCCCACCTCAGGCGACTAACTGTGTGGAGTTTGCACATTCTCCCTGTGTCAGCGTGGGTGTGCTCTGGTTTCCTCCCACAGTCCACAAATGTGCGGTTTAGGTGAATTGGCCATGCTAAATTGCCTGCAGTGTGAGGTGGCAGGTCGGTGTGGACTTGTTGGGCCGAAGGGCCTGTTTCCACACTCATCTAATTTCTGAACTAAGCAGGCAATATCTAATTCTGCTTTCCTCCTACCAGAGGGTGAACCACCAGCCCGTAAGTACCCTGTCAATGAATGTTGAACGTTTATAAATGTGATTATAGAGCTCCCCTCCGTCTTCTTTGTTTCAAGGAGAATAATCCCAGCCTAACCAATCATTCCACGAAGCTTCATTTTCTCCAGTGTTGACAACATGTTCATTAATCTCTGTCCCTGCAGCGTCCTTACATATTATTACGGCAGGCGGAGACATTTATGTGAAGAAACGGTTGGAATTTCAAGGACAGACAGGAATTGGAACTTGAAATCAGACAGCGACTGGAATCAGATTGGTCCACACAAGGACGAAATAGAGTAATGAATTCTCCGACAAATGAGAATCTAATCATATTTCATTGACATTCAATAACTTTACTGTGAACAAATTACCCCGTGTAATCGTCCACAGAGCTATTATTTCAGGGGAAAAAAACTTATAGAAACTGGCGACATAAACACTTTGACAACAACAACATGTTCTTGAGACATTTTTTGATTATAAACTCAACTCATTGTTCTGTGAATCCTACATCGTTTGCAAGGCACAAATGAGACGTTAATATAACTCTATCCATTTGCCGAGATGGGTGTAACTTCAATAACACTTAAAGAACTGGACACCGTCCACCACAATGCAGTCACTTGAGTGTACCCTCTTCAACACCTGCAATATTCATTCCCTTCACCGCTAAGGCACAATTGCAGCAGAGTGCACCAACTATAAGTTGCACTGGAGTAAGTCATTCGGGCATTTTTGACAACCTTCAAAGCTCAACAGCTGTACTGACTATAAGGACAAGGTTGGAAGATGCAACGAAACGCCACCATTTTCAACTTATCCTCCAAGGCCCACAGCACCCTGAGTTGGAAAGGAATCAGTGAGAAACTCATTAGTGAAACGGTCTTGATGGGAAAAGTTGCATACTTCAGCCTTCCATCTTTAATCTTCCAATTTAAAGAAAAATGTTGATTTATGCCATGACCAGACTTGTGCTCAGTCCTTTAGCTGTTCCCTAAACTGGTGGTTGCTAAAGTTCTGCTATCATCCACAGCCTGTGCTCAACAGCTCAACAATAGAAAATATCTGAAAATCCTCTCAATCAACTGACTCCCGTCAAGATTAGAGTGGTGTTGGAGAAGCACAGCAGGTCCGGCAGCATCTGAGGAGGAGGAAAAATGGACAAAGGTTTCTGACAAAGGTTTCAGGAATGAGACTGGGAGCACATGGGATGGAGAGATAAATGGGAAGGGTGTGGGGCTGGGGAGAAGGTAGCTGAGAGTGCTGTAAGTGGATGCAGGCGGGGGGTGAACATGATATGTCGGAGAAGTAGGTGGAGTGGATAGGTGGGATTGAAGATGCACAGGTGGGACAAGTCAGGTGGACGGTGTTGAGCTGGAAGGTGAGAACTGGGGTAAGGTAGGGGGAGGGGAAATGAGGCAACGGGTGAAGTCCAAATTGATGCCATGAGGTTGAAGGGTCCAGAGGCAGATGATGAGGCTTTCTTCCTCCAGGCATCGGGTTGTGAGGCAGTGGCGATACAGGAGGCCCAGGACTTGCATGTCCTCAGGAGAGTGGGAGGGGGAGTTGAAATGTTGAGCCAAGGGGCACTGGGGTTGATTCTTGTGGGTATCCTGGAGATATTCTCTGAAGTGTTGTGTGAGAACACATCACCTCTCTCCAACTTAGAGGAGACCGCATCGGGCGGAACGTATACAAGAAATGGCATGTGTGAAAGTGCAGGAGAAACTTTGATGGATGTGGAAGCCTCCATTAGAGCCTTGGACAGAAGTGAGGAGGTAGATGTGGGTGCAGGTTTTGTAATTCCTGCAGTGACAGGGATATTTATATTTCCCTCCCCACCCCTATCCACTTTTCACAAAGACTCTTTCCTCCACGACTACCTAGTCAAGACCACGCCCTCCAAAAACCCACCCTCCCCTCACGGCACCTTCCCCTGCCACCACAGGAATTGCAAAACCTGCACCCACATCTTCCCTCTTACATCCTTGCAAGGCTCCAATGAGCCTTCCACATCCATCAAATGTCCGTGTGCACTTCCACACATGTCGTTTATTGCATCTGTTGCTCGCGATGTGGTCTCCTCTACATTGGGGCCAACAGACACATTCTCGGAGAGCGCTTCAGAGAACATTTCCAGGGAACCCGCAACATTCAACTCCAACGTCCCATGACCAAAAACATCACTTACCACGTCACACGACTCTCCCAAGGACATGCAGTTCCTGGGTCTCCTCCACCGCCATTCCCTCACCACCAGACGCCAGATCTTCCACCTCGTGACCCTCAACCCCAGGGCATCAACGTGGTCTTCACCAGTTTTCTCATCTCTCCACGGTCACATTATCCGAGTTCCAACTTTCTAACTTGCCACCATCCTACTGACCTCTCCCACTTGTCTATCATCCTTTCCACCTATCCGCTCCACCCTCTTCCCTGTCCTATCACCTTTCACCCCATCTCTATCCACCTCTTGCACTCTCAGCTAAATTCTTCCCAGACCCAGTCCTCCCGTTTATCTCTCCACCCACGAGGCTCCCACCTTTTTTCCTGATGAAGGGCGTTTGCCGAAACGTTATTTTTATCTGCAACTCAGATGCTGCCTGACCTGCTGTGCTTCTTCAGCAGCACTCTAATCTTGATTCTGATTTCCAGCACCTGCAGTACGCACTTCCGTCCATCTGATTCCCCTGTCTATTGATCTTGAATAGGCCGTTGCTAAAGTTCCAGCATCGTTTCCCTGCTCTTATATTCCCAGCTGCGGTCAAGAACAGAAAGTATCTCCAACCCCTCTAGACCACTTGATCCCTTGTCCAATCACCTTCAAATATTCGTGAATGTCTACTCCAATTTCTCTTTTATTACTTTAAACCACTCAGTATTCACACTTTTATCATTGATCCTCCCCAAATTCATTATCACCCACTTCACTGGATTGAATTCCTTTCAGCACATTTTCTTGCCAATTGTTTCCGATCTCCCTGCAGTCGATGGCTTTCTTCCTCATGGCTAACGAGATGAATAATTGTTACCTGATTTGCAAACAGCTAAATGATGGCCACGACAAATAATTAAAAATCGTTGACCTGGATGAGAAAACAATAGAACTCATAGAAGTTTGCAAAGGGGAGCAGAATTGGAGACTCTAAATAAGGTGATCTAAGGTTCCAGAAGGATCTTAATCCATTGCGTCTTTGGGCTGAAAAATGTCACATGAAGTTCAATCTGGATAAATGGAAGGTATTGCATTTTGCTACATCAAATATTAGTAGGGCTTATACAATTACTGACCGGGCATTGCAGCGTGTTGTGGAACACAGAGGCCAGGAATGTAAGTATATAATTCATTTTAATTTGCTTCATATATAGACAGAATGGTTTAAAAAATGTCATCTTGCCTTCGTTGCTCCGTCCGTTGAGCGTAGGAGTTGGTACGTTATGTTAAAGTTGAACATGACATTGGGTGATGCGTCTTCTCAATACTGTGTCCAGTTCATGTCGCCCAGTAATAGCAAGGAAATCATTCAGCTGGAGTAGGTTTAGAACAGGTATGCCAGCGCACGGCTCGTGGGGAAGGTTTGTGTTCTTACGAAAGGCTGGATAGGCTGAGACTACTTTCACTCGAGCACTGGAGTTTGAAAGGCGACCTGATAGAAATGTATAAATTATTGAGAGTTCAGCTAGAATTAACTGTAACTGTTTTTTTTCTCCAAGGAGGGGGCACTTCAAGACGAGAGGGCAAATGTTTGAAGTGAAAAGAGGGATTTAAAATAAAAAAAGAGGCTTTTTAAAACAGAGGATGGTTTATGTTTGCAATTCACTTCCTGAGGCAGTGATGAATGAAAGTACATTTACAATATTTACAGGATATTTGGATCGATAAATGAGTTGGAAAGTATCAGTGTGATTAATAAAAGCTATTTATTCATGTCTAGTTCGTTATTCATTGCCCACAGGGAAGATCAGAATCAACTATGATATTATGGATCTGGAGTTACATACCAGCCAGAGCAGATAGGTATGGCAGTTTCGTTCCATATCAGGCATTAATGAATCAGATCTACAACAACTGATTCAACATCATCAATGGACTCTAGAGATTTATTTAAATAAAATTCCAGCATCTGCCATGTCAGGGTTTGAACCCATGTTCACAGAATTATATCTAGACATTCGTATTAACAATGCAGTAATAATATCACAAGGGCATTATTAAACATCAGCAGTTACAAAAGCTATCAGATGCGACTCGTTTAGTTTGTCATAATGTTCAGTATGAGCTGGTAGGAGTGAAAGGCCTATTTTCATGCTGTTTGAGTCTAGGACTTTGACGCTATGAAACTGGCAGCTGGTTTGGATTAACAGCAGCGTTGACAGTTTAGCTGATCTCCTTCTGGGATATGTAACCTTGCTGGTAAATCTCGAGGTTCTTCTGCTCATTGAGCCCGTCCCACACACGGGTTGTTGAATAGCCTGTCCCCAGTTTGACAGAGTAGATGAGTTTCCACTTCAGCAGGTAACTGAATCCCGCATTACGCTGGTTTCTCTGTGTCCTTGTATCTTCCCAGGATGAACGATTGGTTCAAATAAAATCCACGCAGACGCAAGTCCCGTGGTCCATGTTGTGAACGTGTTTTTATGCTTCCTGATATACCCATAGGGTGTGGATTGTCGCTGGTCAGGACAACATATGTTGTTCTTTCTGATTCGCTGCTGACTCGCTGCACGAGAGACATGGATTCGATCCCAGTCTCGTGTGACTGTGTGCAGTTTGCACATTCTCTCTTTGATTGTGTGAGTTTCCTCCCACAGTCTGAAGGTGTGCGGCTTACTGGCATCAGCCATGGGAAATGAAGGGGAACGGAATAGATATGGAGTGTGGGTCTGCAAGGATGTGCGTCGGAGGGATGGTATCGACTGGAAGGGCCGAATGGCCTGCTTTCCCACACGGTCGTCATTCTCGGATTAAGGGTCAGCTATGTTGTTCAGGTCCTGGAGTCACAAGTAGGCAGGATTGGGTAAAGATGGTAGCATCCCCTGCAGAAGGGACATGCATGATTGGGATTGCAGGAAATTAAAGGCATGTTCTCTGTTCCTGAGGACAAGCTTCCATTCCAGGTTTTATTCGTCAAACTTTAACATTACCAGTTCCGTGTGTGAGTCCCCAAGGATGACTCGTTTATTATATAACCACAACACTACCTTCTCCAGGTTATAGTATTTACTGGGAACCAGAAGCTGATTCTGAGTTGATGCGAACAAAAGCAGATGCCAATATCAAAAACACTGACCCAAACAGGAAAATTAAATTTCGAACCTTGCCACCTCAAAGTTAAAGTCTCAACACGCTTTAGATGCGCCAATCGGCTGTCTCAGCAACATGTACTGTTTATGGTCATAATATTAGAAATGGGGGCAAGTATTCCCTTCCGCCCCGCTTTTGACCAGGAGCTGTCCCAACCTCGGAAATACACGCGCCTCTCTCCCGTCATTCCATCCCAGTTTACAATTGGATCTTCGTGAATGATTCAAAGTGAAAGTGTGTATGTTTGATTGTGCAATGCCTCAGTCAAATGGGACGAGGGACGGAAAAGAGAGTTAGGGAGAGTGCGAGGGAGAAACATCTTGGAGAAATTTTGGGTTTAAATCCTGATACATGAAACGCAGAAACATCAGAGAACAAAATTCGATGAAAAACAGATCATCACCTCAGAAAATATTATCATGTAAAAATTATTAATTTCTGACCGTGTTTCACCAAAAGTAAAACTTTGAATGAACTGACCGCCATGATGTCGATTCGAGCCGAGGTCGCTGCAATCACAACGCAGAATATGAACTACAGTTTCTCTGATTTCGGGTGTGGAACTGGGATGATGTGTGATTGCCTGCAGCAGTTGGTACTGCCTTATGTGGGCACAGCGATGAAGTAGCCGATGTTCAACGAGAATACTTTTGAAGCATACGTTTCAACAATGTTCTGCACTCTCCCAAGAGTTTGGAGCGTTTCATTAATCCCATTCTCCAGTACTCTCATTCATGGAACCTCCACAGTCTCTGGGGATGCTTAAGTTAAAGATTCGGTTCATTCTGCATTCCCACATGCCTGTCGCCAAGTCCTGATATTGTACATTCTTCCTGACATTCCCTCTGCTACCATACTGGTTGTAGTTTACAAGTGTGGCCTGTGGAATGCTGTAACAGTTTAGTAGTTCATTTTCTGCGTTGTGATTGCAGCGATCTCGGCTCGAATCGACATCATGGCGGTCAGAATAAAGAGTTCTTGGCTAATTGTTATATTCTTGGAAGTGTAAATGTGCAGAGCGATCTCGGTGCCCATGTACCTCAAATTCGGAAAGTTACCAGCCACGCTGACAGGTTTGTTTGCAAGGAGTACGGTGTGTTAGTTTTTCTTAGGAGAGTGATTCAGTTTCAGAGTGAAATTATCACTTTGCAGCTCCAGAAATTAACTGGTGTGGCCGCAATCGTAGAGTTGCGTGCATTTCTGGTCGCCACATTATACGATGAATGTAAAAGCATTGTAAAGGGTGCAGAGGACATTTTCTAGGATGTTGCCTTCTATGGAGAGATGGTCTTAAGAGGAAAGGTTGAGGGACTTGAGGCGGTTTTTGATAGCGACAAGAAGTTTGAGGGGTTAATTGAGAGAGACATAGAAGATGATCAGAGGTTGCCATAAGGTGGACAGTGAAGGCATTTTTCTTCAAATGATAATTTTGGCACAAGGGCACATCGATGTAGTGATAGTTACCGAGGTAGGTTCCTTTATCAGTGAGTAGTAAGGGTGCTGAACGCCTTGCCTTCAACACTCGTCGACTCAACAACTTTCAGGGCAATGAAATGGTCATTGTATAAACTTGCGGATTATGATGGTGAAATACTAGTCAGATTGGTATCACAGGTCGATGCAACGTTAGGGCCAAAATGAACTTTATTGCGGTGTAATATTCAGTGTTTGAACTGTTCTTCAGCTTGAAGTTGCAAACATCTCTGGTCACTATCAGTAAAACCAATACCTGGCGAGAACCGAATGTGCAACTTTGGCACCTTACGCACTTCCAGTCTGTTGTGCAATTACATCAAACTGACGAATTGCACCACTGGAGCTGCCGTGTCCTGATGACCAATGGCTACTGATCTTACCACTGGGCCCCTCAAACCAATTACTCCTTTTTTGCTGAAGATCTGAAATGAAACACAGCGCAGAGGAGGTTATACTGATCATGGATCATCGATTATGGAGCATCAGGTTCAGGAAAATGAATAGTAAAATGTGGTGAAAATAGGCAGAATTGAATTCTGTGTTCGTTTACCGTGGCTTCCTGCGTTGATCACAGGTAATGTTATGTCGCTACTGTACTGGGATTGTCCTTCTATCGGTATCAATTCGTCAGAGAATTCGATTCACTGGTACTTCACTAGCATCCTTTGGAATGTTCATACGGCACAATGACCCACACTGTACACAACGTCAACAATCTTCTGCATTACTACATCCAAGGGCACGTGGCATGTTTTCTTTTATAAATAGTGAAAAATTAATCATGTTATGCAAGGGCAAATTGAATTTTAGTTTAATTAGTAAAGTCGCAAGAATCCAGAGTAAGTTTCAAAATGTCAGAAATTCACGTTCATTACCTTAGCCAGAATTGTAGCCCAGCAAGAGGGAAGTCTGTCCCTCAATCCCCAGCATCCATGCAATCGCTTGCTCCATGTGTCCACTTGGAAACCTATATGAAGGGATGTTCAGTCTGACAGAGAACTTGTGAGAATCCTCCACTGTCTGACCTAAAGCTGAAACAGGAGCTATCTATTTCAACTTGGAGGGTAGCGAAGTGGAGGTGAGACAGAAAATATTAATTGGTGTAGATTCACATTGTTCTCATTGTGATTGTTTAAAAACCTGGGAGAGAAAAGACTCAAGCAGAAAGGAGCAGAAGTAGGCCATTCTTAACACCGCTCCTGTCCCGTCACGGCATTCTGTACCATCATAGCTCACACAGCACTTTTATGTCTTTTTCCAGCGTATCCATATCATCGTGTTGCCAAGTAGCTCACACATATTTATCTATCTCTACCATAAATAAACATCAAAGTTATTCATCGCTGTGAGGAAAATGTTGCATTTCGAGACAGTTGGGTTTCTGCATGAATGTTATAGGTTTTGCAGATGAGCAGCCGAGTCTGGACTGAACACCTTTCAAACCATAAACTAAAACTCGACTCTGATGACAGTTGCATCCACAACTTTTGAAAGGCAGTCTTAAGAAAGACTTAGAAATTCAACGCGCTTTCCATTGCACCACAGAGTCGCGGCCTCACCCAGTTTTCACCACAAAAGTTTGCCTTAGAACGATTTCGTTCGGGACACCCATCTCACGTCTGTCTGACCTCGTCACACTTTCCAGTATCTGGTCCTTATGCACGTGTGCTCTCGAACTTTAAGTTTTCGGCTACATACTGCTGAAATGTCCTCATAACACGTAGCATTACCACACGTTCAAATAAGAAATTCCAGATGAATAACACTCTATGGGTGAAAGCATTCTTCCTAAATATCCTCTAAACCGCTATTCTCCTGCTTTTCATCTATGTCAATGGTTATTATTCCTTCCCGAAAAGCCTTAATCCTGTCATACATACCTATCCTCTTAATAATATGTGCATGTTAATCAGTTACTCACTCAGCCTTCTCTGTGCTTAGTTACACAGCCCCGGCTTAGTTCATCTACCTTCACAATGGGAATGGTCCAGCCTTTGGCATTATTTTCATCTCCTGTGAACTTCTCCTCCTGAAATCAGACGGTTCCTGCAGTCTTGGGATTACAACGGAAAAAGAAATGCACTTTGAAGAAATGCCAAAATGTCTGAACAAAATCAGCAGCTCTTGTCCATCAATGATGAGAAAGGACAGTGAACGCTTCAAGTCCAATGATTCGTGTTCGGAACTGATGGGGTGTATGGGTGGGTGAAAAATGTGGAAGAGGGTGGACAGGATCCAAAATGAGTGAACTCGAAGTTGGGACCTGAAATCTGCATGGTCTTTCAGTAGAAAATGAGTTGCCCGATCTTCCAGCTTGCGCTGTGCCTTGAAGAAGAACTGCAGCAGACCAGAGACTGGTATGATGGCTTGGGTACACAATGCAATCTTAAAGTGGCAGGACACTGGAAGACTGGGGTAATTTTTGTTAATTCTGGACATAACTTAAGTGATCTCAGCTTTGTCATCGACTCTGTTTTCTTCTCTCCATTGTAGAGAGATCACATTCTCAGCAGGAAGTACAGTTTTCTGGATTGAATGAAGTGCAGACAAATCACGGGAAGATGTGTCTGGAAGTTTCCACAATGAGGAGAGACATCGGAAAACAGCAGGAAATGTATCTTACAACATAGAACGTTACAGTGCAGTCCAGGCACTTCGGCCCTCGCTGTTGCATCGACCTGTGAAAATAATGTGATGTCCATTGCAATGGAAAATTATCATTTCTTTTGAAACCAATAATTGGACAGAGAAACAAAAAAAGTAAGGGCCTGACTTTGCAGAGGGCAAGTGTTGCAGACAGAAAGAAAATCTATGTATATTTAAACCGAACTTATAGCAGACTTACAAGGCCAGCAAACTGCCATATCAACAGCCAAGGAATTAGAAAAAAAAACAACTCCTTATCTGGAAAGGAACTCGAATGTTTCAGGCCAGTGACATTGAATTATTGATAAGAAGAAGCGAATTGAATTTTAAAGGGAATATGTAAAAGCTATCAGGCGCCCATTACATGAGGCGTCTTGCCAATGTATTACCTGGGACACGGGAAACCTGAATTTGATGGAACTCCACGCGCTACATGCTGAAAACTTTCGGGCCCAAGAGAAGGAAAAATGGAAATTAAAGATGGAAAAGTACACACTTAAAGCTCAGCTTACTATGATGCAAATGGTCACCCAGCCATTGGAAGAAGGTGCTGCGTGAAAAGAAGGGCTGGCATAAGTAAATCTGGAGGGTGCTTTGTTTGCAGAGCAATGGACCACTGAGTGAGGCAGTGCACGCCCAGACAGCCTCAATCGGCCCTGGAGGCTGGGCAGCAGGGTGACTAATGGAGGAAGGCTGAGGTGGAGGTGGGCAGCCCCAAGGTTACAGGTAAACCTCTTTGCTTTCGGCTTGGCAACGAATACTCGCTTATGCTCATCTCTACTACTAACCTTATGGGCACTGAAACATGTCCCACCTCTATACTGAGCACTGAGTTTGCGAAACGTGAACTATATTTTCAGTACAACGATGATGCATATAAGTCAATGCTTACATCTATGTTATATGTGGAAGGTGAACCACTTACTTTTTTGGAAGATACAAGGGCAACATATTCAGTTCATAAATCAAGGCAGTTCAGAGAGTCGGCGCAAATAAAGATGAAAGGAAGCTTCCTGAACCTAATGGGCGCATCAGGAGCCGTGACACGAGAGAGATTTACCGCACCCCTATTGTGCGAAACCAGTAATGGGGAAACAATCCAATTCTCATTTCTGTTATCGGAATTCTGTACTTTAAATCTGATGTGTCGGGATCTCATAGTGAGACTGGGGTCCGATTTGCGCAGGACCCCGACGGGCTTTCAGGTAATACAAAAAGAAGATTTAACAGTACAGGCTGGAAAAAATGAATCACGACCCCTGATGCATGTCAGAGAGCGATAGGTTCCGTGAGCGATTCACTCACCCAGGAAGTAAGTAGCCATGTTAATCCCATTAACACCGATTTTCTTGCTGGAGATATGCTGCACAGCACAGCAAAAATACACCGCGATGGTCCTGTCAAATCATAAGACAAGGATTGGTTCAGGAGATTGGTTCAACCAGATCAGTTGTTATTGTGCGAATTTTATTGGAATGATCACAGATGTGCTGTCATTTTAAACTTTTTTAAGGATCTGTGATGGTAAATAGACCCTGTTTTTTTTTTATGTGGAAGGCTCTTTTCCTCACGGATAATTGGCGAAGGCATCCAAAGACAGGTGTCAGAATTTGGGACCATGGGTACGACAGGCACAAAAAGCGAAAGATTGTATCTTCAGTGTCGGTGTGGGTGTCTGCTTCAATGCAGTTATAAGGACGTATAGGAAGAAACTAAATTGGCTAACTCAGGCAGACAGGGCAGTCCAGGTAATCCTCGGCAGGAGTGTCCTCTGGCGTTTACCTATGGTAGATGTCTCGGACCCAAGATTAAGAAGGGTCCCAACTGATTTCAGGGCAAAAGGCAAACACGATGTGGGGCTCAAACGAATCCTTAAGAATAACCCCGAAGTCTGAGTATCGTCCTTGCAAAGCAAAAGAGCCGTTAAAACCCGAGGCTGTGCAAGGAATTAATCCAGTCGTTGAATCTCTCTTATAGGCTGGAGTGATAATCCCCCGTGAATACTCACTGGTGAGAACACCCATTTTTTTCATTCAAAAAGGCAAACATTCCAGGTGAATCGGGGGAATGGAGGTTTGTTCATGCAGGTTATCAAGAACGCTATTGTTCCGCACACCCCAAATGTTCCCAACCCCTAGATTATATTGGCTGAAATTCCACCAGATGTAAATGGCTCTCTATTGTGGATTTTGCAAATGCCTTGTTTTGTGTACTGTTACACGCCGACAGTCAATTCTGGTTCACGTTTCCATTCAAAGGCAAATGGTATACTTTCACGTGACATTTTCAAGATTACTGTGAGACCCCACCATAATTAACGAAGCTCTACACAGGAGTCTGGAGACTCTTGTTTTAACCGGGGAGGGGTGGGGGGGTTGTGGTGGTCAGCGCTTCTGCAGTATGTAAACGAATGCTTAATCGCAGTATCAACAGAGAAACAATGTGAGAAAGGTAGGCTTGCGATGCTAGGCCATCTAGTCTCGCAAAACTACAACTTGTGGAACAACAGTTGAAGTTTTTAGGTCACTTAATATCTGAACAAAGAAAGGCCATTGGTCAAGACAGAGTTCAAGCAAACCAGCAAAATTCAAAGCCTCACATGAAGAAATAATCGTTATCCTTTTTGGTCATGTGATCCTACTTAGAATGTTTAACCTGCTTTACGCAAACCTTTAGGCACCTAAAAGTGACATAGTTCATGGTTCAGGTTTGCAGAGCTAGAGTCCGTTGCAGTGACCCCTGTGGCCTAGAGTGCCTTTGTTGAATTGAAATGGCACTCCAAACTACACCGACACTGGGATTCCAAATCCAAACAAGCCTTTTGTACAAACAGTGGATGAGAAGCGTGCCTGTATGACATTTGTGCTGATTCAGAATTATGTGTGGAAAATTGAGGCCAGTAGCTTATTTTTCACCTCAACTTAGATCCCGTAACGGCAGGATTGCACAAATGCCTCTGTGTCCTGCCTGCATTTGAAAAGGCTGTTGTAGCTTCCAGGGACATAGTCGGCTTTGTTTAATTTACCCGACTGGTCCCACATGCAGTATCCTTACTGCTTTCTGAGCAAAATACAACACATTTGTCGGCTGCACCTTGGCTCACATACAATGCTATGCTATTGGAGAAGCCTAACATGGCAATAAAGCGATGTAAGGTCCTTAATGCTGCTTGTCTTCTCCCCACAGAAGGAGACGATTGTGTCGCTGTAATTAATGACATTTGAAGCCCGAGACCAGACGTGTAGGATTCACCAATTTAGAATCTGGATACGGCGTTTTATTGTGGATAGGTCAGCATTCAGACGCAAAGAGATAGGCCAGTGTCTGGTATGTTGTAGCAACTACCCACGAGGTATTCAAAGCGGGATCACTTCCTTCTCATCTGTCAGCACAAGCAGCAGAGCTGATTGCCTGGATTGAGGCATGTAAATTGGCCCAAGGACTGCAGGAGCAAAAGCATGAAGGCGAAGAGCTGGCTGGGACCGTTTCAAGGGCTCCCTACAACACGGATAGCTGTTAAGATCGCCGATCGAGCCACGTTGATACACGCCCGCCGTTGCAAACGTGTAGCTGAACTTGAGGAGACATCGGACCACACCGGATCCAAAAAAGTGTAAGTAATGATTAGAAGACTCATAGAAATATGGGGCTGGATGGCAGGACGAGTCGTGAAGGCAGGGGTGTGTGGGATACAAGGGCAGACGGTAATCTTAACCAAGGATGTTAAGTTGACCTTTACATGCCACCCATGCTCGTTTGGTAACCAGGAAGACTATAAATAAGGCAATAAATATTTACACAGAGATCCTTGTGTACCCAGTTACTGGCACTGAGTAGTATCCATCACGGCTACAGGTACGTCTGACACGGGATATCGGTTTCCTCTTATCAAAGAAGGAGGTGCCATGGCAAGGGTAATAATAACCAAGATTCAGAAGAGCGATGAGGAAGCCTGGTGGTGTGGAATAGATAGACCATTCTCCGATATCTATAGACAGGTGATTATAGTGGTACAGCCTCGCACCCAGCCCACCCGAGATGAAGTGCAGAAGGTCCTCCAAGAAATAGTAGCTCCTGGACTCGAAAAGATGAATGTCCAATGACCCGCACTGCAGATGGGCAGAAAGGCCTTTTCCAAGCTGACAGAAATGGAAGAAAGAAATAAACTGAATGTGCAGCTAAAATGATCACAAATGAAAAAAGGACAAGTGGATTCATTGAGAAAACATACAGCGCCATATTTCACTTTCCATGGAAGTCTACTGTTAAGGACTCAGTGGTCTCACTGCTGTAGCAATGGGGGATTTCCTCTGACCGTTTATGTTGTTGACAACCTTCCCAAAGCAGAGAATTTGTATGGAACTGGCAATTAATCCAGTATTGTCACAAACGGGATTCAGACTAGCATAAAACAAAGAAGTGTGAATCCTGGAAATCTGAATCAACAACAGGAATTGTCAGAAAAACTCTGCAGGCCTGACAGCATCTGTGGAGAAAAAGAGATTTATTGTTTCATATCACAGATTCAGGCTACTTATGCTTTTTATTGTTTTATTGCCTGGGTAATTGTCAATTTCACTTCGTGAAACAGCAGACTTACCAGAATCTCTCATTAGCTGACAGACGTCATCTGTAAAAATGCAAAATTCCTTTATCGGCTGTAATGCTGATGCTGTTGTCCTGAGTTGGTGAAAGGCTGTCCTTCATTACCTTTTTCTTCTCCTTTATGTCGATGAGCAGCCATGGTGAATGGAGAATTTCTGTTTGTGTCCCTTTGTCTCTCTGTACCATCTCACTCTCTTCTACCTTCTCCCACTCTCTGTCGGTCAATATCCCTCGTTTTTCATTTATACTCTTGGAAAAGTGTTAAAATCGAAGGCTGTTCCGTGGCTTTCTCCGCCCCCTCCCCACCCCCGGCCAGAGTGTGTAGAACTGGGCTCACAGTGTCCAAGTAATGTCTGTGTTACTTCGGTCTGAGATCAGGTGACATTTGTTCACTCAAAACGTTATGAGCTTTTACAATTCTAAATAGTATTCATAATAGACCAGAAAAAAAAAGCAGTTTCACTCCAATTATCGGATTTCTATGATGCCATTGCCGTTTGCCGAAAATCAATGAATGGTGACAGCAGACAATGAGAGCCATTATCTCATTGGATGCGTTATTACTACAACATTGTCCTGCAAGTCTGCAGTGTCTTCTGCGTCTCTTCATTATTCCCAAAAAACTTGAAAAGACAGGCGGAGAATAATAGTAGAAGAGATAGACAAATCCTTGTCGAACAGAGTAAAAAGAACTCTGCGTTGAATTAGCAGGATAGAACATAGACTAATGGGTCCACATCAGGTGGTAGGGCTTGGTAGCACGAAATAATAACGGTCTGAGCTCAAACACAAGAAGCATGCTGATCCGTCACTTTCGCGATGTTGGATAAACAATATGGCTTTTACAAGAAGTTTAAACAATGAACTTTCAATGCACAGAACATTTGACAGCATGTGACACCGTTAACGTCTGGTTATTACCACATGCTTTAACTGACGAAACCACAAACACTGTTCTTCAAATCAATAAGGGAATTTAATGAAGTATTTGATCACAGTTAACCGGACTACCTTTCTGTAATAAAGCTGCTCGATGAGAATTTATATCAACGTCCGCTTGTGCAGGAAAGAAGTTCACAGCTGTTAACTGTCCACTGAAAAAGTACAGGAAGAGGCAATCTCTTCTTGCTTTGATTTCAAACTGATGCCTTCACCTCTTTAACCTGACAGGATAAAGAGTATGCGTTCATCCTCTCGGGGCCGATTTACCGCCTAAATATGCACAGAGGGAAACTCATACCAAGATACCAGGGTAATTGTGGTGAATTTGCCAGGAGTGGTGTGTGAGTTGGTGTTAACAGTGGGCAGTAAGGGCTAAACCATTAACACTGACATTGATCCTTGTACCAACAGCTCCTCACTCACTTTCTGCCTCATTCATCTCAGTCATCATTTACTTTCAGTTTATCCTACTTTCCCTTTGAAATTTTACTTTTGTTCCGGACCACTTTCGGATGTCCACTTGGAAACTGCAGTTTTTTCAACCGAAATTCTGGAGAATGCACGTCACTCTTTGGGATAGGCTTCACTGCCCAACCATAATTACTCAAGAGATTGAGATGGTAAGTTACTTTACTTCGTCCTCGAAGTGCTCAACACAGTGATACAGCCATGATGTCGATAGGGAGGGAGTTCCAAGAATTAGACATAGCGACATTGAATGAACAGTGAGATAGTTTCAGCTCAGAAAGGCGAGATCCTTAGAGGGGATTTGCAGTGACAATTTATTCGGTGTACGTGCTGCCATGGCTACCAGAGGATGTGGTGGAGGCTCGTACAATTGCAAGACTTAAGATGCATTTGAAATTGTACATGAGTAGGAAGGGTTTGGAGGGATATGGGCCGTGTGCTGGCAAGAGGGACCAAATTGAGTTGGGATTTCTGGTCAGCATGGACAGTTTTGAACGAAAGGTCTGTTTCCCTGCAGTACATCTCTATGACTCTATGATTCCAGTTGGATGCAATCAATCACTGGATTCCTTCTGGCAGAACAGGGTCTGTGCTCTGTGAGGAAGCAGAAAATGGTTTTCATTCAGATTAGCCACAAGAAGAGAAATAAATCTTCAATTTATTTAATTAAAATAAAATATTTACAACAATTTGAAAGGTTTGCACGGTGTGGACATTATTGAGAAGCTAAATATTCTTCGACAGTTTTCCCCGGAGCTTCAGGCCTGAGGGATGTCCTTTGAAAAGTTTACAAAATCATGAGCAGAGAACATCGTCAATCAACACTTTTTCAGAAATCACGTGAGTTTAAAGTGAGATAGCATAGGTTTAATGTGAGAGCAGTACAATTTGAAAGGGATGTGAGCGACACTTGTTTTTAATACAGACATTTTTGTGCGTGTGGAATAAATTGCCACATTTAGTGGCAGAGTTTGGAGCACTCACAACACTTCAAAGGCATCTAAATGGGTATGCAGACAGGAATTGTTCGGAGAGATAAGCGACAAATATTGGCAAATATGTTTAGATTAGTTACGGTCATTTGTTCAACAGGTGCAAGGTGGATAGGAAGGTTTGCTTCCATGCTCGGCAGTTCTGTGACACTCCAGTACCTGACAACAGTGTGAATAGGCCACTTTCAAAAACGCATGCTGTTTGTTCCTAAATCAGCGTGTTTGAATTTTATTTTTTTCATGAGGCATAATGTTTTGAAATGACACAGAGAGGAATGTTTTCCAGACATTTGCAGACAATAACCATTCTCCTTGATACATTCTCAAGTTCTCCATCAAATAATTTCGTTGACTAAAAAAAACCCTCACAAATCGTGTTAACCCCTCAACTCTCCAGTGAATCCAAAAACTGACAGCTCTTAACGTGGACCAGGTGCAAAACTCAAAAGGCAGAGTCATTATCAGACATTCAAACTCATTACTTCTGTCTGTGGGGCAGTGCGAGACGTGTATGTCAAGAACTGCTCACACAAATAACACCGAAGCAATTCCAAACGGAGCTTCCCGACATTCTGGAGATTTAGTGCATTGCCAAGTAACAGAAAGTGCTCAAGTAACATTAAACAAAACAGAAAAATGTACCATGCAAAGTGATATTACCAATTATATTCTCGATTAAATTAGGTCAACAATGCGCTGGTGCCTCCATCTGATCAAGCGAGCCAATCTCCAGCCTCCCTCACCAGGACAGTAATGAAGGAAATGAGAGAAATATAACAAAGTTTCACGTTGCAATTGCCCACCTTTTAGCCACAACAACAAAAAACGAGGGAGCAGATTCAGTGCAGGATCTGGCTTCAAAACTGCGGTGAAATAACGACGTCCTCTCACTTTCAGGGAAAACTGTGAACAACACACATTGTCCAGAATATGAATACACAGCGCAGGCTGCTTAGTTCCCATATTCTACTGCTGCCCCGACATTCATACAATAATGTACCTTTCAAAGAGAGCGTTTGTAGCTGTGGAATGACAGTGGCAGCTGTTTCCCCTCGCTCTTACTGCCGCCCTTGGTCGTGTAGGGGCTGCGATTCTCATCTTACACGCGGTAGTTGAGTGTCCAATTCTCTGTTGTGGAAAAGTGGAGTGTTTTGGAGCAGAAAGATGTGAAGTTCGGATGCTTCTGGAGTTCTTGTTGAAAGGTTCGGTGACGCTAGGAAGATGGTTTGCAGACGTTTCCTCCTTTTCTGGGTGACATTCTCAGCGCTGCAGAGGTTCCTGTGAAGCGCTGCTCTCATGTTTTGGTACGAATTCATTTGGTTTCATTCCCACTGCTTCCGTTTGTTGGGATTGCAGATTGGGTCCAACAGATGGAATCCGTGGATGAGTGCCCTGCTTCCAGGAATTGTCTGGCTGTCTTCTGCTTGCCCTGTCCTATTATTGTTGTGCCATTCTAGTCGAATATGTGGCCCTTGCCGTTTGTACGTATTGCTACGAGGGACTGCTGGACTGACGCCCACACAAATTCTTTGCCAAGAACCAATATCCACCCACCTTCATTCGCAAATGCATGGCACACAAAGTTCGCAACGAGGATTTGATATGAGGTAATCTTTAAATCATGCTTCCCTGTGTTAAAAGCAAATTCAGGTAAACGATATCCAGACTCCTCCGAACGCTCGGACATATGACAGCACAGAAACCGAAAGCCTCACTCAGACAACAACTCACGAGAAAACAAGGCCCAATACCCATCATGTGCAGGTCAAACGTGGTTGACGAGATTCCACGCAGGGACTGCACGAAACACGACATAGGAGAAAGAGGCTGACAACTAGAGAGCTGCATTCATATTTTCATCTGGACTGTAAACGCCTCGGACAGCTGTTCCTTGCAGTTATGCAAAGAATATTGAATGTCTCTGACTCCAGGGCTTGGAATTCGGATGATATGACCGTCTGCAGCACTGGATACTTCCTTATGTGAGGTAACTCCTGATGGAACACATGTCACACTCTATTGCTCATTGAGAAATATTTCCAAAATAGGAGCTTAGAGCAGCATTTCTGTTGTCCTTCTGGTGCTGTCCCTGACATGCCCTGTGTCACTGCACTTATTCTGTGTTTCCTGAGGGTTCGGCACATGGTTCCACGATCGTATTATGGTCAATAATCTGCATTTTCGCTTCAATAACGGGTATGTGAAGCGGAGGTCCACCATTCTCTATTCTATTTTTATCTCTTCTTATGCACAACTCCAATACAGTAAAGGATCAATTAATATTGTAAGATGATATACAGAGGCGTGTGAAATACCGAAGTTTTAATGACATTTATGCAATGGTTAGAGATTACCTTGATTCAGGAAATAAGGATGTAAAGTCTGTTTGGTTGGAGTTGAGGAACAGTGAGGAATGAATGCACAAGCATGTGTAGTTTCCAAGCCCACTCGCAGTAACCACAAAGGGAAATAAATCGTACAAGGGGGAAAAAATGCGTGTGAGTGACAAAAATGGCATTAGTCATGCGGGATCTTAACTTCCCATCTAAAACTCTCGGTTCCATTGTAAAAACGTTTGGAGAACCAAAATCAAAAAAATCCCACATGTCCCATAAAACATCACGAGGGATATCTTGGTAATTGATTACTGTACTGGTGACTTAATTTTCCTATTTTCTTGGAAACCATCCCTTTAATTGTGAGCATCAGAAAAGCCTTTTTTTTGCCAGCAAGAAATAAATATGTGATTAAGCTTTGTCCGTTTCATGTATAAGAACACTGAGACTCCTCTGCACCGCACTTCTTTTGCGTTTCTACCGATTTTAACACTAGTGTGTCTTTTGATTCTTCCCAAGAAAGTATATGACCTCGCATTCCCTACGTGAAACTGCATTTGCCAAGAATACTCCAATTGTTGGAGGGAATCCTGAGGAACAGAATGTACATGTATTTGGAAAGGCGAGGACTGATTCGGGATTGTTAACATGGCTTTGTGCGTGGGAAATCATGTCTATCAAACTTGATTGAGTTTTTTGAAGAAGTAACAAAGAAGCTTGATAACGGCAGAGCAATAAATTTGAACTATATGGACTTCAGTAAGGCGTTAAATAATGTTCCCCACAGGAGACTGATTGGCAAGGTTAGATCTCATGTAACAGCAGTGGATGTAACACCGACCCTTGTGGTACGCCACCAAGACCTGGACACCAAGAAGAACATGTTCCAACAACTACAACACCGTTTTCTATTGGCAAGCCAATTACTGATCAAAGCTGCAATCTCTCCCACAGTTCCATTCTTCCGCATTTTGTATAATAGCCTATTGTGGGGAAACTTATCGAACAACTTGCTGAAACCCATATACACCATATCAACCGGGTGACTGTCATCTACCTGTTTGGTCACTTTGTCAAAAAAGTCAACAATATTCGTTAGGCAAGGCCTACCCTTCAAAACACCGTGCTGACTGTCCCTGATCAGATTATTCTTTTCGGGATGGTCATAAATCCTATCTATAATAACCTTTTCGAACACGTTACCAACAACTGCAGTGAGACTCACTGGTCTGCAATTACCAGCGTTGTCTCTACGAAACGCTTTGAACAAGGGAACAACATATGCTATGCTGCATTCCACAGGCACTATTCCTGTAGACAACGATGATTTGAAAATCAATTCCAAAGGCACATCAATCTCTTCCCTTGCTTCCCAGAGGATCCTAGGACAGATACCATCCGGCCCAGGGGACTTGTCTGTTTTCACACTCTGCAGTATTTCTATCACCTAATCCTTGTGAACCTCAATATCTACCACACTAGACGCAAGTATCTATGTATCTTCGTCGCCAACATTTACATTTTCTATCCCGAATACTGTCAAAAAATATTTATTTAGAACTTCCCCTATCTCCTCTGACTCCACAAAAAATTTCCCACTATTATCCTTGATTGTCCCAAATTTAACTCTCGTCATTAATTTATTCCTGACATACCAATGGAAAGCCTTAGCGTTAACCCTGATCCTATCTGCCATCAGCTTCTCATGTCTCCTCCTGGCTCTTCTCAGTTCTCTTTTTGGGTCTTTCCTGATATCGTTGGAACCCTCGAGCGCTCTAACTGAGTTTTCACGTTTTTTCCTAACATAGGACTTCTTGTTCTTCTTGACCAGGGATTCCACTTCCTTAGTAAACGACGGCTCACGCGTTCTATATCTCCCTCCCTGCCTGACAGGTACATACTTATCTAGGACACACAGGAGCTTTTCCTTGAATACGCTCCACATTTTTAATGTGCTCACCCCCTACAGTTTCCTACCCCACTCTGCACTTCCTAAATCTTTCCTCATTGCATCGTGATTTCCCTTCCACCAGCTGAAACTCTTGCTCCGTGGAGTACACCTATCCCTTTCCATCACGAAAGTAAACCTGAGAGAATTGTGATCGCTGTCTCCACAGTGCTCACCTACTTCCAAATCTAAAACCTGGCCAGGCTCGTTACCCAGTACTAAATCCAAAGTGGTTTCTTCCCTTGAAGGCATGTCTACATACTGTGTCATGAAGCCCTCTCGCACACACTGGACAAAAACTGACCCACCTATTGTACTCGTGCTGTAGTGATCT
This sequence comes from Chiloscyllium punctatum, assembly GCF_047496795.1. Lineage (NCBI taxonomy): Eukaryota > Metazoa > Chordata > Chondrichthyes > Orectolobiformes > Hemiscylliidae > Chiloscyllium > Chiloscyllium punctatum. Next base: position 21,481,297 of record NC_092755.1, read on the forward strand.
CAGTCAATATTTGGATATTGTCTTGAGTGTTCCAGAGGTTTTCATTGTCCCACAGTCCAGATGAAGTTTGTATTCCTCACGTACGAGAGCGAGAATTCTTTCAATGTCTCAGATCAGTTCTTGTGCCGAGAATATCAGAGTCAATGTCCCTTCCTCTTCTCGGACTGACTATTTACAGTTCTTCAATCTCCTATGATTCCATTTCTCAAAGAGTTTCTCAAGATTTCAAAGCTGGAGCCTAAATTATATGGTTTGCTTCCTAAACATTTTTCCAACTGCCAACTGACAATATTTTCACAGTATATCTTCACAATCCTCTGGCTTGCACCATGTGCAGGGATGAGAAGTCCCGTTTGGTGGAGAGAGTTCCTAGGCTGGTGAGTTTCACTTTGGAACAAAGATGGTTAAGTGGCAATTTCCTGCGCTTGTTTGTAATGATGGGAGAGGGAGCGGTGGGGAATGAGCACTCTGACTAGCAGGAAGAAGTGTTGCCAATGACCAGAGTCAGAGAACAGAGTACAAGGGATGAAAGGAATCTAATGAAAAGCAGCACTTCTGCTCAGGGCGTTCAATAACAACGGCAGAAACCCGATGTGTCGAGCAGTGTATCTGGAAAGAGAAACAGAGATAATGTTTTTAACGTGGAGCATTTCTGATGAAGAACTCGAGTCTAAACAAATTCAAGGCCCGGTTTGTGAAGCAGGCCTTCTGAACTTTGAATTGTTTCAGCAGGAAAGCATTCATAACAGAGTCAGCAGGATTCGAACGGACTTGGGGAAACCCCAATGGATTTTTGATCCAACGCATTAACCACTCGGCCATGACTACAAACAGCACAGCGTTGTTGAGCATTGACTAAATCAGCCGTGATCTCATTGAAAGCTGCCGCTGACTTGAGTTAAATGCTTCCTTCTCCTTTCATACCATTGCTGTCATTTGTAAGGTGCGAGACACCAATGTAAAAGAAGAAAAGCACAAAGTTAGGAAAAGACATTTGCAGCCAAACTGAGTCAAAATTATTTCTTGAAAGGAAAATCACACTTGGCAATTTGCTAGATCTCTTTGCGAACATGACCAGCAGAGGTAATCAAGGGAGCTATTGATCTGAGTATTCTTGGACATGAAACAAACAAAGTTCAATGACATATTCGTTTCTTTTTCTGGTGAAGGAACCGATCTTTCCAGATGCTCACAATGACAGAGATTTTTCCCAATTAAAGAAGGCAAATAAGTCCCATCTCACGCTGACACCATCGTGAGCGCTGCTGTTTCACAATGCCACAGAGTCAGGGTCAATTCCCGCCTCAAGCAACTTAATGTGTGGAGTTTGCACGTTCTCTGCGTGCGCTTGCGCTGGTTTTGTCCCACGGTCCAAAAATGTACCGGTTAGTTGAAATGGCCGTGTTAAATTGACGGGGTTAAAGGAGAGGAATGCATTTGGGCTCGGGCGGGTCGTTGTGGAGTTGCTGGGCCGAAGGACCTGTTTGCATATTGTAAGTATTCTAATCTACAGTAATCAATGGCCAAGGTACAGCGCACGTTGTTCGATGGGGCATATGTAACTTTTCAATTGTTTTTCTTCAAAGTTTCTTTCCAATTCAAACGGGAGAGGAAGAAGGGAAATGAATGTCTCCCATAATTCTTGCCTTCTTTTATCATTCACAGGCGGTATTTTTTCCTGTACTTTTTTTTACACTGTGGTTACTGTTAGTGTTCTTGTAAGCCACAGCGGCTGGTTTCCTCTTTCCTCAATGTTCCTCATCTCTACCCAAACACACTTTCCATCCTTATCTCCTGAATCAAAGTAATCTCTAACCATTGCATAATTGCCACGGAAACTGGGCTTTTCACACGCCTGTGTATGTCATTTCCCAATATTAATTGATCGTTTACTGTGTTGCAATTGCGCACGAGAAGAGGAAAACAAAATAGAGGCCGGTGGTCCTAGGTTTCAAACACACGTAATTGCAGCTAAAACGCAGGTTACTGCACACAATGCGATCAGGGAAGCATGCACCAAACCGTCAGGAAGCACACAATAAGTGCAATGCTGGATGTCATGTCAGGAACAGGACTAGAAACACAACAGAAATACGTCTCGTGGGTACTATTTTGGACGTATTTCTCAATGAGCTATCGTGTTTTACATATGTTCCATCGGGAGTTACCTCACACAAGGAAGTAAGCAGTGCCGCAGACGGTCATATAATCCGAGTTCCAAGTCCCGGAGTCAGAGACACTCAGTGCCCTGTGTGTACCTACAAGGAACAGCTGTGCATGGGATTTACAGGGTAACTGAATTGCATGAATGCAGCTCGATTGTCGTCTGTCTGCTTCTCCGCTGTAGTTTTCTGTGCAGTCCCTGCGTGTAATCTTGTCAACTACGTTTGTCCGGCACAAGATGGGCATTGGTCACTTGTCTCTGAGAGAGGCTGTTGGTTTATGTGTTGTCATAATTCCGAGTGTAAGGAGGAATCTGGCTGTCAGTTCCCAGAAACTTACTTTAATAAATGGAAGCGTGCTTTTTAACTTGCCGCGTGGCATATACTCGTTGCAAAGTTCGTGCACTGCGAATCACGTTGCGGGACTATCCAATTTTGCCAAAGAATTTGTGTGGCAGTCACGAGTTGCCACGACCAGCTATCCCTAGTAGCAATACGGACAAATGGCAAGAACTACAAATTCTATTAGAGCAGCACAAGTTTAATCTGACAGGGCAAACAGAATGCAGCCAGAAGATTTCTGGGTGTACGGCAATCGCCCAAGGTACCTTTTCATATGAAATTCTGTGCATCAGTAGAATCTGGGACCCAAGTAGTCAATGTTGGTTATTCATATTCCAGACAACTTGCGTTGTTCCCCGTTTACTGTGAAAGTGAATAGACACAGTTATTTCACCGTTATTTCGAAAGAAGATCCTGCATTGAAACTGTTCGCCGTTCTTTGATGCTGTGGCGAAAAGGTGGGCAATCGCGATGTGAAACGTTGCTATACTTTCATTTCCTTCATTACTGTCTTGGTGAGGGAGAAAGGTGATTTGCTCTCTCGATCAGAATGGGGCACCGGCGCATTGATGGCCTAATTTAGTCACGGATATACTTGGAAATGTTCACTTTTAATGGTTCGTTGTTGTATTTTGTTTTATGATGCTTGAGCACTTTCTGGGGCTTGGCAATACACTAAATCTCCAGTAGGTTTGGAATTGCCTCGCTGTTATTTGTGCGAGCAGTTCATGTCAGAGACGACTCACAGTGCCTCACAGACAGCACTTAAGCTTCGGTGTGTCTGATCATGGTTCTGCCTTTTCAGTTTTGATTCTGGTCCACGATAAGAGCTGTCAGTTTTTGGATTCGCTGGAGAGCAAATTTGGTAATGCGATATGTGAGGTATTTTTCTTCAGCCAAAATCTTTGATGGCAAACTTGGGAAAGTGTCAAGAAGAATGGTCATTGGCAGCAAATATCCGGAAAACCTTCATCTCTGGATCGGTTGGGCTCATCCACCCTCCAAACAAAATAGCCAAACTCGCTGCCTGAGTAACAAACAACATGAGTTTTTTTTGCAAATGGTGTATTCAAACCGTTGCCAGTGGCTGGAGCATCTCAGACTTGTCGAGCATGGAAACAAATCCCGCTATCCAACTTGCCCTTGCTGAATAGATAACCGAAATTAATCCATACATTTCTGCCAATATTTGTGCCTTATCTCTCCGAGGTCTTCCTGTCTATGCATCAATACAGATGCCTTTGAAATGTTGTGAGTGCACCAGACTGCCACTAAATGTGACAATTCATTCCACACACACAAAACTTCTGTGTGAAAAAAATGTGTCACTCACATCCCTTTTAATTTTTTCCTCTCTCACATTAAACGTTTGCTATGTAGATTTGAACTCGCGTGTCTTGTGAAGCAATGCTCCCTGACTATTTACTCTGTCTGTCTTCCTCATGATTTTATAAGCTTCTGTGAGGCCATATCTAAGCACTGAAGCTCCTGGGAATCTGACGAAGCCTATTAAGTTTCGTTTTCATGTCCAAGCAGTGCAAACCTTGCAAATCCTTGTAAAGATTTTCTAAACTTACACTTGCAAGAAGTGTGTCCAGCTGCAGCACTTGTTTAATCGCGTGGCCACTCTGGATCTGTGGGTGGACTCACTGTGAAGTGTCAGCAATTCTGGAGAGTTATGTTGCCTCCCAGGTGCTCGGGCCAGGGATGTCGCCCATCAGCTGAAGAGCATTCGAAAAGGGGATCGTGAACAGCCAGTTGTCTTGGTGCATACAGGCACCAACAAAAAAAAACGAGATGAGGACGTGCAGGGAGAATTCAAGGAGCTAGGAGAGAAATTAAAGAGGAGGACCTCAAAGGTAGTAATCTCGGAATTACTGCCGGTGCCATGTGACTGCCAGCGTAGAAATGATTTAAAAAATGGCACGGTGAACACGTGAGTTGAGGAATGGTGCTGCAGGGCGGGTTTCAGATTTGTTGGATTTTGTGACCAGTTCTGGGGAATATGGGACGATAAGAAAATTGACGATCTACATCTGAACCAGACAGGAACGTATGTCCTTTCGGGAGTTTTTGCTACTGCTGTTGGGGAGGTTTTATACTAATGTGTCAGGGGGCTGGGAACCACAAGAGTAAACAGGTCGGTAGTGAGGTGGAAACTGGAAAAGCTAAGAATCTGGAAGCTAGCATTAAAAATGGGAAGAGTAGGCAGAGAGCAGATGAATGCAAAAGAACTGGTGGCCTGAAATGCATCGACTTTAATGCGTCGAGTATAGACAGATGAACTTAGGGCTTAGATTGGTGCCTGGGAATGTGACGCTATTGCGATCACAGAGATTTAGTTGACGGAAGGGCATGGTTGGCAACCAAATGTTCTCGGGTATAGATGCTTCAGACGGGACAGGGAGGGAAGTAAAAGGGGAATGAGTTGCATTGCTGGTCAGGGATGATATCATGGCTGTGCGAAAGGAGGACACCATGTAGGGCTTTTGTCGTGAGATGGAGCAGTGAAATAAGAAGGGTGAGGTTAGATTTTTGGGGCTGTATTACAGTGAGCGTGAGGTGTAAGAAAAAATAGTTAAACAGATCATGGAAAGACGTAGAGTCAATAATTTAGAGTTGATTGGAGATTTCCATTTTCCCAACATTGACCGGGATACTCTTAGCGTCAGAGGTCTGGATGGAATACCATTTGTAAGAAGCCTCCAGGTGTGTTTTCTGGAGCGGTATATCAATAGTCCGACGAGGGAATAGGCCATATTGCAACTGATATTGGGGAATAAGCCAGGGTTGGTGATAGCAGTTGCCTTGGGTGATTTCTTTGGGAAGTGTCCAATATTTTGTAAGTTTTAGAATACTCATTCACAAAGATGAGAGTGGTCCTGAGGAAAGAGTACGAAACTGGGCCAAAGCTAATTATATCAAAATTATGCAGGAGGTCGGAAATGTGGATTGGACACAGCTATTTGTAGGAAAGTCTACAGTTTATATGTGTCAGGCTTTCAAAGCTAGGTTAAATATAGTGCAGGAGAGGCATGTGCCGTTGTAGGCAAAGGATTTGAAAGGCAATATTCGTGAACTGTTGATGACAGGACAATTGTACGACTCGCCAAGAGGAAAAGGGAAGCATACATAACGCCTCGGCAGCTAACAACTTAATGGTCCCTGGAGGAACATAAGAAGAGTAGGACAAGTATTAAACGAGGAATCAAGGGGTTTAAAAGGGGTCATGAAACAACTTCACGCTAGCACAATTAAGGAGAATCCTAAAGCCTATTATTCATATATAAAAAGCAAGTGGGTAACCAGAGAAAGGATTGGTCCACTAATGGAAAATTAAGGAAGGCTGTATGTCGAATCTGTGAGAGTATGATTCTGAATGATTATTTTGCATCAGTGTTCACTGAGGAGAGGAAAATGATGAATGTTGAGTCCAGAGTAAGACATTTGATTAGTCTGGATCATGTTGACACAAGTAGGGAAGCTGTGTTGGGCAGGCTAGGGGTAATTAATGTGGACAAATCCCCAGGAACGGATGGGATCTATTCCTGGTTCCTGAGTGATGTGAGAGAGGAAATAGCTGGGGCCCTGACAGATATCTTCGTGGCATCCTTCAGCACACGTGAGGATCTGGCCGACTGGAACGTTGCTCATATTGTCCCCTGTACAGGAAGGATAATAGGGATATTCCAGATAACTACAGAACAATGGGCCTAACATCAGTGTTGGGAAAGGTGCTGGAAAAGGTACGGAGGCATAGGATCTATTCATATTTAGAAAATAATGTGCATATCAGTGAGAGGCATAGAGTTTTTCAGGGAAGTGCCCAAGTTAATAGATGAAGGAAAGGCTGTTGATGTCATATCCATCCACTTCATTAAGGAGTTAGATAAGGTTCCCCATGGTAACCAAATACAGAACGTAAAGTAACATGGTGTGCAGGGTGTTCTAGACAGGTGGATAAAGAATTAGTTGAGCAACGGGAGACAGAGAGTGGCAGTGGAATGGAGTTTCTGGAAATGGAGAAAGATGACCAGTAGTGCTCCACAGGGGTCAGTGTTGTAGCCACTGTTGTTTGTGATATACTTAAGTGATCTGGAAGAGAGCACTGTTGCAACGATCAGAAAGTTTTCAGATGACACGAAGATTTCTGGACTAGCAGAAAGTATAAGTGACTGTTAACGAATACAGGAGGATCGAGATATACTGGAAAGTTGGGTGGAGAAGTGGCAGCTGGTGTTCAAAACAGACAAATGTGAGGTGACGCATTTCGGTCAGTCTAATTCTAGGTGGGGTTATACAATGAACAGAAGAGGTTTGGGGGGAAAATGTTGATGGACAGAGAGATCTGTGAGTGCAGGTCCATTATACACTGAAGTTTGCTGCACAGGTGGATAGAGTAGTCAAGCAGGCATATAGTATGCTTGGCTTCATTGGATGGGGTATTGAATAAAATGGCTGGTAAGTCATGTTAAAATTGAACAATACATTGGTCTGGCCACACTTAGAATACTGTGTAATTTTCTGGTCGCCACATTACCAAAAGTATGTTAACGCTTTGGAGAGGGCGTGTAAAAGGTTTAAGCAGATGTTGCCTCGTATGGAAGGAGCAATCTAGGAAGAGAGGTTGAGTAGGTTAGGTTTGTTTTCATTAGAAAAAAGGAGTTTGAGGGAGACCTTTTTTGAAGTTTACAAAATCATGAAGGGTACAGACATGGTAGATAGAGAAAAGTTTTATTTCCCAGGTTGAAGGATTAAAAACGAGAGGTCACGCTTTCAAGGTGAAAGGTGAAAAGTTTAAGAGAGATACTCGTGGCATCGACTTGACACAGCGGGTGGTGGGTGTCTGGAACGCGTTCCCAGCAGAGACGGGAGAGGTAATCACGGTAAATACGTTTAAGATGCGTCTGGACAGATGCATGAGGAGGTGGGGAGCAGAGGGATACAGATGCTTAGGAATTGGGTGACAGGATTAAACAGTAGATTTGGATCGGCTCAGGCTTGAATGGCTGACGGGCCTGTTCCTTGTCTGTACATTTTTTTTGGTCTTTCTTCTTAAATTACGCCAATTTCATTCCAAAATTTGCGAGGTCTAAGTACCTGAAGTGAATCCATGCTGAAACACAAGTCATAACAAATCTGAGTGCTGGCTTTTGTGTGGTAGCGTGGTCGAGCGGTCTAATGTACTGGAATTTTAAGCTTCAGTTTCTATCGAATCGTGGCTTCGAATACCAGCATTGTCAGTGAGCAACTATGTGGAAATGTATGTGAGAAAACTGCGCATGTGTGGATGCCTTTTAATTTGAGTGTTTGCAGCTCCTCAGTGTGCTTACCCTCTCGGTGATAAATCAGCGATCGTCTCTGAAAACAACGCAAGATCCTGCTGTCTAACAGATCCTCATATCCCGTCGATAACTTTGTTTTTGGATATCTGCGTTGCCAGTTTCTGTATCTCAAATGGTCAGCGGAGTTGGCTGAAATGTTGGTGGTTCGAGCCCACCCAGGGAATAAGCCTCAAATATTTCAGCACAAGCATTTACCCCGACCACGTATTCTCATTGTAACCGGGAAAACTCATCCATGATTCACCCCAAGTCCGCAGGGAGTGAGACGTTTTCACGCAGCAGAATACGACATCACTTTCTCCAAGCTCCCGATGCCAACAGAAAGCGGCCACTGCAGCTTCAATCAGCGACTTTCTGCCAAGCCATGGGAAACAACTCGTGGAAACTCCTTCCTTAGTAACAGCTCTTTCCGTGTGAAAGGAGCAAAACTTTCACTTTAAATTGGAAAGGGCTTCAGGACATTGGAATGTTGCTCCAGTTCTTGGAACGTATTATAAATAAAACTCCTGACTTGAAAATAAGAAGTGGTAAAGGTTTTAGATAGAAAGAACAAAGAAGGTGTTGATTGAGACGACTCTGTCTCGTCAGCAGATGGGAAATTCCCAAAACTGTAAACGGAAATGATTGGGTTTCCTTAGGCAATTTCCCGACTGATTTACTGTCTGCCAGAGAGATTGGAAATCACATCAGCGACATAAAGGTGAGGGTAAAAATATGAAGATATTAAGGTTGAACCTTAAATCCCGGGACAAGTGCGGAATAGATTGTAATGCTTTGAAGGAATAACTGAAGTGAAAGGTGTGAATGATATTTTTGTGATGAGGAGGAATGAACTGGATCCTAACAAATTGCTGATGAATTATGCTCACAATGTAATAGCAAACTAATCCACAGTGCACCATGCTTGGTTAGCTCAGTCGGTGCAGTGTGAGATGGGTAATCTGAGGGTGGTGGGTGTAAGGCTCACAATGGGCGCTTTCACTGCTTAATACAATTCCGGCTCTTCGTTCCACGTGCAGTATTGCAACCCTTCGCAGGGGAATGTTGTTGCTGCTTTCATTGACACATCTGTCCGCCTGCTTTTGATTACAAATCGGTTTCTGAGTGAACACTGTTTCCATTTTACTGGAGGCGCCAGAGACAACTTTATCAATGCAGCCGAAAATACAATGAATGATGTCCGTTTGAAAACGTGAGGTTCCAAACCAACCGTGCACCACCCAAAGTGTTCAAAGGCACGGAAATCGAATGGCCACTTGCGAGGGGTCTGACAGAGACGGATCAATGTCACATGGGCCCTGAACCAATTTTCAGTGATTCAGATTGTTCTGATGGAAACCGAAGGGTAATCTCCCTCAACGTTTTGCTTTTGTTCTTCTTGTGTTTAACGTAATGAACAGTATATTGTCAGTAACGAGAGTGGAGGTGCGGCAGGATCGTGAGGTTTCAGTGTGGGACATAGACACAGTAAGTCAAATATACCCAGAGCACGGGAGAGCTGTTTGGTCCAGGATCACTGACATCTTCTGTTTCTAAACCAACAAATGAAATTACTGGAAACTCTCAGCAGGTCTGGTAACATATTGGAAATATAAATCGATTTAAGACTTCGGGACTAGTGGCACTTCTTTTCCATGTCCATCTCCACCTGCTTTTGCACACTCTTCATTTTTATTGAATGTCTCCTGACTTCCAACTTTATATTCAGCTTCTCTTTTATTACTTCCTCTCCAACCATTTTCCCAGTCTCCAATTTTGTATCAGACCTGTTCCATCTTTCACATTGCCCAGGACTTCGAACTGAACAAATAACTCTGATTCTGTTTCCTTAGATAGCAGATGACCAGAGATTGGAAGGCAGTGTTGCTCTGAAAACTCATCCATGATTCACCCTGAGTCCACAGGGAGCAAGATGGTTACACGCAGCAGAATACGACACCATGTTCTCCAATTCCCCCGGTGTCAACTAAAAGCTGCCACTGCAGCTTCAATCAGGGCTTCCTGCCAAACCCTGGGACACAGCTCGTGGAAACTCCTTTCTCATTAACTGCTCTTCCCGTGGGAAAGGAAGAAAACTTCCATTTTAAATTGGAAACGGCTTCAGGAGATTGTAAGGTTGTTCCTGTTCTTGGAACGTGTTATAAACAAAACTCCTGTCTTGAAAATAAGAAGTGGTAAACGTTTTAGGCAGGAAGAACAAAGAAAATGTTGATTGTGAGGACTCTGTCTCGTCAGCAGATGGGAAATTCCCAATACTGTAAACAGAAATGATTGGGTTTCCTCAGGTAATTTTCCGACTGACTTACTGTCGGCCAGAGTGACTGGAAATCACTTGGTATGAAATTATTCGGGTTGAATCTTAAATGCCGGGACAAATGTCAAATAAATTGCAATGTTTTGAAGAAATAACAAAAGTGAAAGATGTGAATTATGTTCTTTGTGATTGGGAGGAATGAGCTGGAACTTTGCAAATTGCTGTGCCAGGTGAATTGTGCTCAGAATGAAATAGCAAACTAATTCGTCGTGTGCCAAGCCTGGATATCTCAGTTCGATTAAATGTGAGGTGTTTAATCAGAGAGTCGTGCATCCAAACCCCATAATAGTCGTTTTCACTGTTTAATAGAGTTCCAGCTTTTCGTTCCACATGCAGAATTGCAAACCAACGCTGGTGGAGCATTCTTGTTGCTTTCGTTGACACATATGTCCTCCTGCTTTGATCATATGCCGGATTCTGAGTGAAAACTGTCTGCACTTCACTGGAAGCGCCAGAGACAACTTTATCAGTGCACCTGAAAATACTATGAATGATGTCCATTTCAAAACGTGAGATTCCACTACATACGTGCACCAACCAAAGTGTTCAAAGACACAGAACGCGAATGGCCATTTGTTAGTGGTCTGACAGAGACGGCTTAATGTCTCATGGGTCCTGAACAACAATTAACTGATTCAGAATGTGCTGATGGAACTGAACGGAGCTCTCCCTGAACGTTTTGCAATTGTTCTTGTTGTGTGCTCATATAAGTTTATGTAATGAACAGTTTATTGCCAGTAACGAGGGTTGGGGTAGGGAAGGATTCTGAGGTTTCAGTGTGGGACAAACGTGATCTGATCGAACGGGTAAGTCAAATATTCCTAGAACGTGGGAGAGCTGATTGGTCCAGGATCACTCCCATCTTCTGTTTCAGAATCAACAAATAAAATTTCTGGAAATTCTCAGCAGGTCCGGTCGCATCTTGAAAATGAAAACCGAATGAGATTTCGGGACTGGTGACACTTCTTCTTCCATCTCCATGTCCCTCTGCCTTTCTACAAACTTCCTCTTTATTGAATTTGTCCTGACTTCAAACTTCATATTCAGCTTCACATTTATTGCTTCTCTCCAAACATTTTCCCAGTCTCTAAAATTGTATCATGCTTGTTCTATCTCTCACTTTGCCCAGGACTTCCAACTGAACAAATAACTCTGTTTCTATTTCCTTGGATACCAGATTGCCAGAGATTGGAAGACATAGGAGGGTGGTTAGCGCTTTCCGAATATCTAGTCTGCTCCACCATTCGATCTTGGCTAATATCGTTCTTAACCCAATTCTCCAGTCCTCTCCCTGAACACTTAATCCCCAGTCTTAGGATCCAGTCTTTTTCCCAGAGTGGGTCCTAATCCGTCCCCAAACCCTCCACATGTGTTGGCAGCTGTTACACCGTGTCTACGTGTCATCAATCTCAGTTTCAGTGATTCTCGGCAAACACGAACTGTTCTGAGCAGCTCGATCGTGTCTCTGGCCCCACTGTGATCCTGTGGTAGAGTAGTAATCATCTTCATCTCCTACGGAAAGGATCAGCGCTTCAAAAAAAAACGGACAGAAAGAAAGATAGGCTTGTGAGTCAAGATATGTGGAGGTAATTGCTTTCTGACCTGGTCAGTAAACCTTACTCTGTATATCCCCGCACATTCTAGCTGTTGTGGTGAAAGGGAATACAAGTCCAATTAATTGCCATCTACGCTTTTATTCGATATGTATTCTTCCTTGTTCTGAATATGCAGGGATGTTTCCAGCACTGATGGTCACCATTTCTAAGAGTGCATGCCGCGAGCCCTGATATTTTCTGGAGAGTAGCCGTATCAGTTTGTGCGAAAGTGGCCCAGTACAAAGCTTAGAAGAAACATTGTTGTTCCCTCTTTACGGAAAACAGTCTTTCATATCATGATCGATGGGGCTTTATTGCATACTCATCAGCAAGCCTTGTTTTGAATTTACTCGCTCAATACTACTGTAGCGGTGGAATGAATATAATTCCGAATACCTGCTGCGTGAATTTCATTCTCAAAGTTCTATTCGCAGTGGTCCTTCATATGTGGCGATGTTTATATCACTGCTGGCCATCCTGTTTAAGAGTGCAGTTACATATGTTCCTCTGTCTTGGCGCTGCAGGGAAAATTGTCTGCGCCTTTTCAGCCAATATTTCCTGGATATTTCAACATGGTATTCTTTATTTTTTCATTCATGTCCATGGACACAGTTACCGGGCACTGATCCTTTCTGTAACAACAGTACCGCATTTACTTTACATGCGAAGTTGGCCTGGATCAGTAACAAGGAGAGTATTCATTTCCTTCTGTCACAGCGAACACTGGATTCATGATGGTAGTCTCTGTCAAATGCATCCGAAAATGTGCTCTGAAAGCTTCATTTGAACGCTGTCTGGCGTTTCTCAACGTGTGTCAAACAAAACCAGAAATCCTCAATCATAGTTTGGAGCAGTTCACATATTCGATTTTCGAAGCAGCAGACACGGATACAGTTCATTCAGAATGAAAAGATTTACAGGCACAGATGAACTATCGACTCTTGTTCTCTTACTGTTACTAATATTACCGTGTGGCCTGAAGTCTAAGCCATGTTGTAACTGAAAATGAGGAAATCACAGACAGGCTGCCGAATGACAGTATGTATTTTGTTTTCTTGTTCTCACAGAGTTCCAGGAAAGTATGACAGCGAGGCAGAGGAATGCAAGTCACGTGCAGCTCTTGTGAAACACCTTCAGTCTGATTCAGTCATCAACAAGAAACGTGAATGTGACTGAAGCGGGAAACCTTTTCACAATCGAACAAAGCGCAATCACGAACAGCGACCACATCTTTGACATCTCAGATCGCCTTTGACCTTCCCTGAATAGGTATAGGAACTAATTTTTGCACACCTCAAAGTGAGAACTGTTTGATATACTGACAATAAGTGAGTCACATGTCCTTGATTCCCACATAGGTTTCCAACTCAGCTTGCAGCCAGGTGGCAGTTGCTCATGGCTCTGCAGGATAATGCACTATTATGGAGTAATAACATGAAAGTTGGAACTCTTATTGGCTCTGGGTTTCGAATACTCTTGCTACGTGTTCTGCCATTCTCGGATTCCAGTGCTTCACCAGTTTTTCAGTTCATCTGAGCAGCAGGAGAGTCGGCGTTTCTGGCAGGAGCAGAATTCATCATCTCCAGTGATCACTTTATCTGAGGAGAGAAAATGAGTAAAGTTTTATACAGCGAGTAATCGGAATTGCATTCCGTTTCAGCATGGCAGCAGATATGGGCTAGCAAATTCAACACCATATGTTCTGATAAGAACAACAAGCACGACCGCTCAGATAGAGCAATTCCTCCCCACCGCTTATTCTGCATAACTGGGACAGTTGCTGTGAGTATGCTGCAGGGTATCATCAGGTACATGCTCTTGGGTTTCCGGTTTTGGCCTATGTGCTCGCGTGGCTGAACAACCTGAGACTCTGATTTCAGATTCCACTTCTTAACAAGGCTTGTGTTTGTATCCCGGCGCGGTCACGTGTGCTAATGGATTAATCTGGCAACGTTTTGCAGGGATGAGTTTTGTTAAAGTTGAACAGAAAAAGTAGTCATTTCTTCTAACCCGGCTGTGATGTGGCACAGCAGAAAACAACCAACATGTCAGTGCCCACGCTGGCTTCCCCTTCTGCTGTAGTTGTCACGTTCCCCTCCAGCTCGAAAGGCCACCAGCATAATATGCAACTCAAAAACAGGCTGCGCCAATCTTTCGTATTCCAGACAATTTGCATTTTTCACAGTTTCTCTGAAAGTGAATGCAGATATTTATTTCCCTGTTGATATGAAATTAGGTTCTACTTTGAGTCTGCTCGAAGTTTTCTGTTGTTGTTGCGAAAAGGAGGGAAATTGCGATAAAAAAAACTTGGTTACTTTTCCCTAATTTCCTTAATTTCTGTCCTGATGAGAGAGGCTGGTGATTGGTCTTCTCGATCCGGTGGAGATATCAGCCCAATTGGTAACCTCATCAAATCGAGACTGTAATTGATAATCTTCACTTTTCATGGTTCATTGTTAGTCAGTTCTGATTCATGTTACTTGAGCACTTTCCAGGAAGTATTGGTGCTCTAAGGCACCAGTACGTTGAAAGCAACATTTGGAATTGCCTCGCTGCAATTTGTGTGAGCAGCTCATGACCCAGACGACTCGCTCTGCCTCACAGACAGCATTCATGAGTCCGTGTGTCTGAAAATATGTTCTCTTTGTCAGTTCTCCTTCTGTTCATGAGTTGTCAGTTCTTGGTTTCGCTGGAGACACACCCACACAGACAAAAACCCACATGCACACATATTTTGTGTGGTGAATTTTTTTGGAACTTTCAGAGTTACATTGAACTTTGCTCAGAAACTGCAGACATTCATGTAGAACTCTGAGCTCAAAAACTGCATGAAATTCTGTAAAACTCTGTTATCTCACTTTTTAGATTGGAATCAATCTAAACATCAGGTCAGAGACAGAGAACTCAGGGGGCTTACACCTTCAACATATTGTCTAGCTATTACCATTGTTAACAGCTAACCCGAGAATGCAACTTTTTAAAAAACGGGTTTTGTGATTTACACATAGAATACAGTGATAGTTTCACTTCTTTCAACAGATGAAAGGTTTAACAGACAATCAATTCTTCAGTGTGTAATTTCAGTTACATCTCACTGCAAATTTTTGCTATAAATTCTGTGTTACTATCGAGCCCTCCACAAACACCTGATGAAGGAGTATCGCTCCGAAAGCTAGTGTGCTCCCAATTAAACCTGTTGGACGATAACCTGGTGTTGTGTGATTTTTGACTTGGTACACTCCAGTCCAACACCAGCATCTCCAAATCACAACTTATTCCTGACAACTTGCAAGTGTTCCCTTAGAAACTGCAGCTTTTTGGAAGCATATTACTGGGACAAAGTCATTGCTCAATGTTGTGGGATGCACTGTCAATCCCTCATTACCCGAGAGATTGAGATTTTGAGTTACTCCGCAGAACCCTGGATGTCCTCAGTCGCGGGGTACAGGCATGATGCCATGAGGCAAGGATTTAGATGTAGTGACATTGAAGGAACAGCGAGATATTTTCAACTGGGACACGCGAGAACCTTGGAGGGGTAATTGCGGTGATTGCTTTCACTTTTATTTGCTGCCATTGTCCTTCCAGACAGATGCTGATCGATCATGAATTATTCTGGCAGGATCCGTGTGCGTGTTCTGGGTGCAACCAGGATTTAGTTTTCATTCGGATAATTCACAAGAAGAGAATTAAATCTTCATTTCCTGATTGGGAATGAAAGCCTGTTCTGGGCAATGCAATCTCAGACTCGTATGGAGGGATGTCCATTGATACTGCAGGAGCCTTTGGGACCTGAACAAACTCTAGTGCCTCCTCTTCACGTCATAATCGTCTTCGTCAGCAGTGTTTCTCTCTCCAAGTTTCCAAGTCGGTTCATATTATCACCCTTGGTTTCAATGTGAAGAAGGCAATGCTGTGATAATCTGATGTTGTTCAGCAGATATACTGCAGCAAGTTGAGTAAAGACTGATGCTAACACGAGCTCGTTTTGAGCTGCGCTGATGTGTTGGCAGCAAGAAAGGCACCGTTCAACTCGCCTCATTCCGGATGACGGGCCCGAAATGACCAGTGGTTTCTCGCTGAATTAGTTCAGGCTCTGAAATGTAAAAAACTTCAAGTATGAAAGTACAGTGAAAGGAAATGTTTCACAGAGTGGGGAATTCCAAGTGAAACAGTGACGGTGATAATGTTTGCTGATTTTTCACCTTGTGAATGCTGTTTCCCTGATGTGGACGTTTACATTACCTATCGACAAACTGTCACAGTCAGACCTGGTCTTTGGGTCAGTGACAGAATTGGTAACACGCCTGATGTCGAATTAGGGGATTGTCGGTTCGCATTTAAAATCACGAGGATGCAGCGTGCTCGTCCATTCCTGTTGTCTGTCAGGAACGGAACGGTTTGGGTTTTCGAATTTACAGTTTCTTTCGTCCAATTCAAATTCTAGCTCAGATCAACGTCTCTCATTGTCTGTAGAACTGGCTTTGGTTTAACCAAAAGCTGCCTTTTGGAGGTTGAACTTGCATGTTGGAGCGGACATCTGAAGTGAAGCACAAGGTGCTGGTCAAATCCTGAGAACTCTGCCACTCTCGGGGAATGTGTCTGTGTGTCTCTTTCTGTGGGAGACACAACGTGGGGAATAACACAGTGAGACTATGTCAAACTTCAACCCCATTGTTGTGTCATCTAAGATCAAAGCGAGAACCTCACTGCTATTTGCACTGGAAACATCAGAACACATAAGGTTATGGACCAAATCTGGAAACTGGGAATAGAATCGATGAATGTCTTTAAACCAGACTGCGCCATGAGCCAAATGTGATTTTCCATTCTGCAAAACTTGAAGACGAGTAGAAACTAATCTGCAGTGAAACTGGTCAGAAATGAAATGGCAAATCCATTTCATTGAGAATAAGTGCAAGAGCGTCTGTCTTCATTCCGGGTAATCTCGTAGTTAGGATTTGGAACTCTAACCGCAATAGTGTTGGTTCTATTCTCGGACAGGGAAAGCATGTTTTATTGTGCAAATATTTCGTGGTACCAGTATTTATTACCACTGGTCCGAACCTGGTAATGCTTGGTTTGGTGCCAGGTTATCAAAAATTAAAAAGATACAGGTTTTGGAAATATGAACTAAAAACGAGAATTGAAAGAGGAACCCGCTTCAACTGGCAACATCTGTGGAGAGAAACAGGCTTTGTTTCTTAAGATGGACAGGAAACAGGTTAGTTATAGATTTCTAGATTATACTTTTGGGAAAATGATAATCTTACCTGTCGAATCAGGATATTTATCAAAATCACTCTTGATCTTACAAACATCGAATTTACAATCTTAAAAGGACTTAATCAGCTGTCATGCTACTTTCATTTTCTTGAGCTGGTGGAAGGCTATGTTTTAATGGCTACATTTCCTTTTAGCTTCCGTTATTTAGCAGTCACGCCGAATGGAGAATTGTTTCTTTCAGTGTCTGCTTCAATATGGGTCTTTGTTTTTTCCATATTTGTCTCTGTATCCTCCTGGGCCTTTTTCACATCCTCCGACTGTCTGGCTGTCGATATCCCTTATTTCCCATTTCTGCTCTTGAAAAGCCTGACATTCAGAAACAGTTTGAGATTCGAACTGCTGAGAGGCTTTCTGATGCCTGGCTGGAGTCGGACGAAGTAGTCTCACATTCTCTGGAGTATTCTCTGGATACGTCGACCTGAGGCAAGAGACATTTCTTCCTCAAAATCTAAAGACCCTTTCGAAGTTAAAGTTGATTTCCTTATCCAAAAGAAAAAGAAAGTAATTACATGATAGCTGAAGAAGAACAACGATGCATTTACTGTTGGTGTACAACGAATGAATGGTGACAGCAGAGAATGAGGGTGATCATGTCGTGGTGTCAGTGCCATTACCACAACATTTCCCGGGAATGCTGCAGTGTCTCCTGCCTCATCACTTAATTTCCACAAAACAGGGAATGAAGGAATGAGAATAAGAGGATGGGAAGCAGAAGTGCTTGTGGAACTGCGGGAAGAATCTCCAGGTTAAAATAGTAGTTAAAAAGAGCAACCTACACTACTGGATTTAAACCAGGAAAATGAAGCCGGAACGCGAAATCAGAATGTACAGCAATTCAAACAGGACACTGAGTTCCTCGATCAGCAACACAATACTTGAGAGAAATAATGAGCTTTCAATACAATGAGCAGGCACCAGTGTGATGGGAGCTGCTTTCACCAGCTAAGCCATGGCGCCACGTTAAAAGCCAGATTTCTCGTCCATATGTGCAATCCCTGAACCACTTGATCACAGGAATTCGAAAACGCGTTTTCTGTATTAATGTTGCTCAGTATGAATGGCAATCAAACTCTGCTTGTGCAAAAACAGACGTTTCAATGCTGAGTATGCCCACTAAAAAGGCACAGAAAAAGACAGTATCCTCTTTCATTGGCATCCAACAGATATTTTCGTCTGTTTAAACTGACAGAATAAAGAGGATGTACTCATCTCCTCTCACGTCCCATTAACCACGTTAATACACACGCAGGGATTTTCAAACCAAGACGAACAGGCTCATTGTTGTGAATTGACAGCAGTGGTGTGTGAGTCATTGTGAACAGCGAGCAATAAATGCTGAACCAATAGCACTGACACTGAGCCTTGCACTATCAGCTCCACACTCACATCTTGTGTTATGTCTCTTGGCATCAGTGCATTTGACTTTAATTATTCTACCCTGCACCTCTCCTCAAGTTATTCCCGACCACTTGCAGTGTCGACTTAGAACATGCAATTATTAGAAATGCATTTCTTGGACACAGTTGTATTTCAATGAGATAAGATTCACTGCCCATCCCTAATTATCCCAAAGATGTAGGGGACGAGTTACTTTTGTTAACTCCTCAAATCCTTAGTATGGAGGTACTGACAAGAAACCGCTAGAGATGGAGTTCTTGGATTGCGGAAAGCAGACCGACCCGAAACTGCTAACGTAACTCACCCAGGGAAGAGCAGATGGACCCCACTCTGTCAATATAACTCAACCAGGGGACAGAAGTCTGACATCACACGATCAATGCAACTCAACGAGGAAATTATGGCCTGACCGCACACTGTTAATGTAACTCACCCAGGGAAGAGTAGACTGACGCCACTCTGTCAATGTTAGTCATCCAGGGAAGAGCAGACTGACCCAACACTTAAAAAGTAACTCACCCAGCAAATGGCAGACTGATACCACTCAGTCAGAAAAATTTACCCAAGAAAGAGCAGACTGATGCCACTCTGTCAACGTAACTCACTCAGAGTAGAGCAGGCTGTACCCATTCTGTCTCTGTGACTCATCCAGGAAAGAGCCGGCGGATCTGAATCTGTCAATGAAACACAAGCAGGGAGACGAGCCTGACCCCACTCTGTCAAATAACTCACTCAGAGAAGAGAAGACTTATTCCATTCCGTCTATGTGAATCATCCAGCAAAGACAGTAATGAAACCATACTTGCTGTTAAACTCAGACAGAGAAGAGCAGACTGTCACGACTCTGAGAAAGTAACACGCCCGTGGAGGAACAGACTGACACCAATCTCTTAACGTAGCTCACCCAGGCAAGAACAGACTGAGTGCACTATATGATATTACTCACTCAGAAAGGAGCAGACTGACCCCATTCTGTTAATATGACTCTCCCAGGGAAGAGCAGATGAAGCCCAATCTGTCAATGAGACTCAATCAGGGAAGAGCACTCTGACCTCACGCGATCACTTTAAAACAACTAGGAAATTGCAGACTGACCCCATTCTGTCAATGCAACTCACCAAAGAAAGAGCAGACTGACGCCACTCTTTCAATGCAACTCATCCAGGGAAGAGCAGACTGATCCCACACTGTCCAAATAACTCACTCCGTGAAAAGCAGACTGACGCCACTCTTTCAACGTAACTCGCACAGGAAAGAGTAGACTGATGCCACTCTGTCAATGTAACTCACTGAGGGAAGAGCAAACTGACGCCACTCAGTCAGTGTTACTCACCGAGGGAAGGGCAGACTGACCCCACACTCTCAGTGTAACTCAGCAGACTGATCCCACACGGTCAATATAAGTCATTCACTGAAGATTAGTCTGACCCCACTCTATAAATGTAATTCACTCAGGGAAAAGCAGACTGATCCCATTCTGTCTATGGCACTCACCCAATGAATGAACACTAACCCCACTCTTCCAATGTAACTCGCCAGAGAAGAGCAGACGGAAGCCAGACTGTCAACATAAATTATCGAGGGAAGAGAATACTGACCCCGGTCTTTCTGTTTAACTCAGGCAGGGAAGAGCAGACTGTCACCACTCTGTGAAAGAAATTCGCCCAGCGAAGGACAGACTGACCCTACTGTATCTGCGTGACTGACACAGGTAAGAGCAACTAATCCAACTCTGTCAATGTATCTCCCTCAGGGAAGAATACCCTGAGCCCTCTCTGTCCATGTAGCTTACCCAGGAAACAGCAGACTAACCCCACTCTGTCTATTTAAGTTCACAAAAATCCTCTGAAGTACGTCCTATCCAGACACTCTCCACATCCCTGTCTCTGTAACCGTGTGCGTTCAATGGCGAATCCGAATAACCTGCAAATGTTTAGAATGTGGTAGCAAACCAGAGCTACCACACAGAAATTGGGCGAATGTGCAAACTTCCATCAGGCAGTCACCTAAGCCTGGAATGGAAACCAAACCCTACAGCAGTCGTGATTATAAAATAGCAGAACAGAAACCCAGCAAAAAGAATTGCGTCCCTGTGTGTTGCAACGATTCTGAGTATTAATTAAGCCCCCCTCAATGTAGTTAATTTCCATTTTCATCACTGCCAACCTTCTTCAAAGCAAAGCACGCACTTGCTTTTTTCAGACTTCTGATATCCTGCTTTCAGCCCGCTTTTTATCTAATCATATTCTCACTTTACAAACTACGTCATAACAGGTTGACAACTGCAGAATGAGCTTTGTTCCGTTCTCCACTGATGTTGAGAGTAGTAATGCAGCATATTCGAGTAGGACTTGATGCGCTTGCGGGTGGTGTATTCGCGGCATTATGGCTTTTTTTTCGTTTTCGGTCTACTATTTCGAGTTCATTGCGCAGACTTCTGAAGAAGACTTTTTGGAGTCGAAATGGTAACTCTATAATTCGACGAAGAATCATTCCCACAACTTCAGCTGTGTCAGAATTTAGTTTGCGGTGAAAGCCTGTCAATCTGCTAAGGTAACGTTCGTCTGGGTTTCTGCAAAGGATTTGGCGAAATCTTTGGGTCTTGATAATTTCTTCTTTAAACAAATTACGTATTTCTTGAATTCAGTTCTTTTACTATGAAAATGGGCAATCGGGATGCAGCTGTGATGGCCGAGAGGTGAAGGCGTTGGATTTGAAATCCAGTGGGGTCTTCCTGCGCACAGCGTTGACTCGGAAATGGTAACTGTCTCGGAAGACAGACGTAGCTTTATTTCTGTTCTCTTATAAATTGATCTTCTTCTGATCTTTGCAAGTGAAATAGTGTGCATTACTATTGCTCGGTTTTAGTTTCAAAATCAAGAGAAACATGAAGGAGACAATATCAAAGAACACAAAGTTCTGAGTTGTGAAGATAATTTTTGCAGCAACGGTGGACATGAAGGTCAAATTAAGATAACGGTTCAAGAACATTTAGTCTGGGAGTGGTACGTGACTGTAGTTCCAAATATATGTTTCCGTTCTTCCAATACAGCTTTTTGACTCCCAGAAAACATTGATTGTTTTCTGTATTCACTTTGTTTCGCGATATCTGTCTTCTGGTCGACCAGGGACAACTTGAATTTGCGTCTGCATTGAATAAGATTTCGCTCTTTCTTTCGAGAAGCAAACCTATGCATAATGTAACATTTATCATGCTGATGGCTAAGAAGTTCAAAATGAATTACGGTTTATGGATCGTGAGCAAGAATGAAGTGATCCACTTGCGAACAGATGTCACCACGCCCTATTCCTACATCGGGCCTGAACGCCCATTGGCAGAGTCTGCAGAAAGGAAATATCTAAGTGAACTTGACCATTTTTCAGTTTGGTTCGATACCAATGGTAGTGCTGTTTTGCTGCAGAAATGTGTCAACATCTCTGATGTTGGAGTCAAAATTTAAGTCGCATCTACTTCATGGAGTTTCTTCTCATATCGGAACATGCTGACATGAAAACATCTAGCACTGATAGCAAAGGTTTTTTCATTAAACTGGGAGTCTGTTTAACTGAGCAACTCAGACAGCCAAGATGAATAATTGGCACTTGGTTCTTCAAGCTGAGCTCTCCACACCAACTGCTCCAACGGAGGTCGTGGATAAGATCCCAATCGATTATTTTGGTCAATTTTAGTCTCAGCAACAACCTATTCTTCTGAACAATGCTACCCCACAAGCAGAGGGCTAAGTCTGATTTTCATCGTTAATTTTCAATTTCAGTTCTTAATGCACAGTTTCTTACGAATGTGGACAGCAGAAGACTGTTGACATTCCATTTCTCATATTTCCAGAAAATTCTACTCCGCTGATATCGCCTTGCCTTATCACACCTCAAGCCAGGAACCTGGACCAGTCGAGTTCCTTTCCACACATGGAGTTGTTTTTTCTCATTCATTGACTGCTAATATAATAGATAATTGGCCTTGAGAGTCAGCTGTAAATTAGGTTGAA
Source organism: Chiloscyllium punctatum (assembly GCF_047496795.1). Taxonomy (NCBI): domain Eukaryota; kingdom Metazoa; phylum Chordata; class Chondrichthyes; order Orectolobiformes; family Hemiscylliidae; genus Chiloscyllium; species Chiloscyllium punctatum. The sequence continues at coordinate 21,503,746 of NC_092755.1, forward strand.
CTTTCTCAGCTTGACTTTCAACTGATCCTAAAAAAATCTCATCACCTGCAGGTAAATGTATTGCATTGCTCCTTGCTTTGCTTAATTCCACCTACACCCCCCCCCCACCCCCACCCCCGCCGCCTCACTCCCGAACATCCAAATTTCACAATAGTTCGACAAATGTTTGGAAACTGATTCGTGTTGGAAGTTGGTGGCTTTTTGTTTCTTGACATATAATTTATTCAATTAGACGTCTTGAAATGACTTCAGATTCTTCACAGTTGAAAATTTACTTTCGATTGAATGCAAAGCTCAAGCTCCATGAAATCCAAATTCTGCAAAGGAATTAATGACTTTTAAAAGAATCAACGCTGTGAGCGGGATTCGAACGTGCACAGAAAGAGCCCATTGGATTTCAAATCCAACGCCTTCACCTCTCGGCCATCACAGCTGCATCCTGATTGCCCATTTTCATAGTAAAAGAACTGAATTCATGAAATACGTAATTTGTTTAAAGAAAAAATTGTCAAAACCCAAAGATTTCGCCAAATCCTTTGCAGATAACCAGACGAACGTTACCTTAGCAGATTGACAGGCTTTCACCGCAAACTAGATTCTGACACAGCTGAAGTTGTGGGAATGATTCTTCGTCGAATTATAGAGTCACGGATGTACACCACACGAAGAGAGGATCATTGTCTCACTGCGTCCGATCGATTTTGACTCAATTGCTCATCATCTGGTGCCAAAGTAGATATGCTGTTGTGTTTTAATATTCATCAGAATATGGTATTTGAAATATCGATGCCAAGTCCATAAACACTAGCTACATTCGTAAAAAAAAAAATCGGAATTAGAAAGAATGCAGAACCAATTTACAGAAATGGATCCAGCAACTAATCCGTAAGTTCTGACATCAGGTAATGAACTTGTGAGCACAAGAGAGGAAGATTGACCCAAGATTTGGAACTTGAAATCGTCTTGACGGAATTATTTGCAAAGTTTTTGCGGTTGTTCTAGAGTCATCAAGTCCTTGAACAATACAACACGGAAAGTGGCCCTTCTTTCCAACTTGACCATGGTGGACAGTTATCCTAAATTAATAGGTCCCATTTGCCAACATTTGGCCCACATCCCTCTAAACCTTGTTACTCATATTTCCATCCAGATGCCATTAAATGTTACAGTTGTACCAGTCTCCAACAATTTCTCTGGCAGCTCATTCTGGACACGACTGAAAAAGTTGCCTCTGACGTCCCTTTTAAATCCTTACCCACTAATTTTAAAACAATGTTTTCTAAATTTTGACTTCCTCACCAGCAGGAAAACACCTTGATGAGTCAACCTATCCATGTCCCTCATGATTTAATAAATAGCAACGATTTGACTTTATCACACTTATCAGGAGGGAAATGTGTGGAGATTATTATCTAAGGTTTGAAGTAGAAAGTCTGATGTACAGATTTTTTAGAATTGCATCTTGGAGAAGTTTTTAATAAGTCATTGAAGTCTAGTAGCAGTTGTAGAAGTCTGTTGTGAAAGCTGCAGAAGGATTTCAGGGCACAAGAACAAAGCATTATTTCCAATGCATTGTGGCTCAGTTTGACCGCACTTGGACTACAGTATGAGGAATTATAATCCTCAATTTAGGAAAGATACTAATGCCATACGAGGAATACCACGAATACTGATTAGTCTTGATGTCATGGATGAACGTTTGTCCTGTGAATTGAAATTGGGCAAGTTCGTTCTTTTTTTTAACAGTTTCAAAACAAGAGAGGCAATCTCATTGAGAGTTGCAAAATATTTGAAGAGATAAACAGGGTAGTGAAATTAAATTTTGTTCCCTCATTGGTGAATCTAGAAGCAGGAGAGGACAATTTTAAAATGAAGCATAGTGATTTATGACCAGGATGAGAACTATTAATTTTTGTTTTAGCCTTGAGAAGTCTCGCTATTCAGCACTACAGTGAGCCTTGGATATTTGGTCTTTGAATGCATCACTATCAGCCTGACCCGCCGACACTTACTGCATCACTACAGACCTGACCCCTCACACTTACCCCCTTAATATCAGCGTGAACCCCTCAAACTTACTGCATCACTATCCATCTAGTGCCCTCATATTTACTGCGCCACTTTCACTTCGAGACCCTCATTTTGACTGCGTCATTATCAGCCTGACTGCCAAACACTTACTTGTCACTATCAGTCACGCCCTTACACTTCCTATGTTACTATTAACCTTACTCCTTACACTTACTGTGTCACTATCAGCCTGCCTCCATCACACTTATTAGGAAAGTCCCAGACTGACGCCTCACACTTACCGTGTCACGACAACACTGCTTCCTCAAACTTACTATGTCACTATCACCTTGACCCTCTCACATTTACTGCGCCACAATCACACTGACCACCTCACACCTACTGATTCACGAGGAGCTTCAACACTCACACTGACAGAGTCACTAACAGCCTGACCCCCTCATGCTTACTGCATTGGTATCTCTCTGATCGCCTCAGAATTACTGCGTCGCAATCACTCTGACCCCCTCATACTTCCTGCATCACTCACACCCTGATACATGTGCACCTACTGCATCCCTATCAGCCAAACCCCACTCACTAACGGCGTCACTCTCTCACTAACCTGCTCACACCTAATGCATCACCATCACCTTGACACTCTCTCACTTAGTGCATCAATATCAGCCTGACCCCCTCATGCTTACTGCATCAATACCAGCCTGATCCCTTCAAATGTACTGTGTAACTATCAGACTGACCCACTCATACTTACAGCATCACTATCACCTTGACCCCCCAAACTTAGTGAGTCCAGATCACACTGAACCTTTCACTCTTCTTGCATCACCTTCAGCCAGACCCTGCACACTATCACTCTGACCTCCTCATACTTGCTGCATCACTATAACTCTATCCCACTCACACCGTGTGTCACTATCACCCTGACAATTCATACTCACTGCACCACTATTATCCTGACTCCATCACAATTAGTATATCATTATCAGCCTGACCTCTTACACTTACTGTGTCACTCTCAACCTGTCCCCTCACATTTCCTGTGTCACTCTCAATCTGACACCCTCAAAGTGTCTGCGTCACTATCACCCGAACACGTCACACTTACTGCATGGGTGTCTACCTGAAACCTCACGCTTATTGCGTCACTATCATCCTGAGCGGTTCACACTTACTGCGTCACTAGCACACCAACACTCTTACATTTAATGCGTCACTATCGGCCTAACACCTCACACGTACTGCCTCACTATTAGCCTGACCCGCTCACACGTTTTGCGTCACTACTACCCTGACCCCCTCACAATTGCTGTGTCGCTATTAGCCTGAGCCCCTCACTATCACGCTGATCAAGCTCACAATTACAGCATCACTATCAACCTGAACCCCTCACAGTTTCTCTGTCATTATCACCCTGACCCTCTCACACGTAATGCGTCACTGTCACACTGAGGCACTCACATTTTCTGCGTTGTTATCAGCCGGACCCGCCAGCACACAGCGTAACTATCAACCCGGCCCCTCACACTTGCATGCCTCAATATCAGCGTGAACCCCTCACACTTACTGCATCATTGTCCATCTGCCATCCTCACACTTACTGCACCAGTTTCACCTTGACATCCTCATTTTTACTGCGTGACTATCAGCCTGACAGCCACACACATATTGCATCATTATCAGTGACACCCTCACACTTCCTATGTTAATATCACCCTCACTCCTAAAACCTACTGCGTCACTATCAGCCTGACTCCATCACACTTTTTGTGTCAGCATCAGACTGACGCCTCACGCTTACCATGTTACTAAAACTCTGCCCCATCACACTGATTGAGTCACTATCAGCCCGACCCCTCAGACGTACTGCGTCAATATCACCCTGACCCACTCACTTTTTGTATCACTTTCAGTCTGACGCCTCTCACTTACTATATGACTAAAACTCTCCCCCTCACACTAACTGTCACTCTCAGCCTGACCCCTTCATACTTACTGCGTCAATATCAGTCTGACCCCTCAGACTTACTGTGTCACTCTCACTCTGATCGTCTCTCTCATTTACTGCGTCACTCTCACCCTGACCTCCTCACATTTACTGCGTCGCTATCACCCTGACCCACTCACACAGTCTTTGCCATTTCCACCTAGCCGGCCTTATTTTTATTGTGTCCCCATCAGCCTCACCGCCACACACTTATTGCGTCACTTTCAGTCATGCCCTCACACTTCCCATGTTACTTTCACCCTGAATCCTTACACTTATTGTGTCACTATCAGGCTGACCCCTCACACTTACTGTGTCACTATCAGCCTGACTCCATCACATTTATTGTGTCAGTATCAGACTGATGCCTCACACATATCTTGTCACTAAAACACTGCCCCGTCACATTGACTGTGTCATTATCAGCCTGACGCCCTCACACTTACTGCTTCACTATCGCAATGCCCCTCTCTCACTTACGACGTCATTTACACCGTGACACCCCACACTTGCTGTGGCACTATCACACTGAGGGCCGTACACTTAGTGTCACTGTCATCTTGACCCCTTACACTTACTGCATCACTATCACACTGATAACTCACATCCACTGTGTCACGATCATCCTGAGCCGCTTACACCTATTGTGTCACTATCACTTTGACCCCAACACACTAACTGCATCAATATCAGGCTGACCATTTCACACATACTGCACCACTACCAGGCTGACTCCCTCACATATACTGCATCACGATCAGGCTTACCCATCATGCTTACTGCGTCACTATTCCCTGACTCCCCACTCTTACTGCGGCAAGATCATTGTGCCGCCATACACTTACAGCGTAACTATCATCCTGACAACGTCACACTTACTGCGTCAAGATCAGCCTGATCCCTCAAACTTAATGCGTCACTATCAGCTTTAACCCTCACATTTACTGCGTCACTTCTAGCACTACCCCTGCACACTTGCTGCAACCCTAACCACCTTACCCCCACGCATTTACTTCATCACTATCAGCCTGTGACACTCACACTTACAGCTTTATTACAACCTGGCCCTGTGAGTGCATCCTCATCAATGTCACCCTGACCCCTTGCCCATACTGCGTCACTTTGAACCGAGCACCTCAAATGTTCTGCGTCACTATCAGACTGACATCTCACACTCACTGCGTCACTATCACACTGACCCCGCACAATTACTGCATCACTACAACCTGACCCCCTGAAAGCATCTGCGTCACTGTCACCCTGACCCCATCACACTTGCCATGTCACCATCACAATGACACATTCACACAGTCTGCTTCACTGTCATCCTGACACTTCACACTCACTGGATCACTACCATCCTCCCCCTCATACTGACCTGTCACTATCATCCAAAGCCGCTCACACTTATTGCGGTCCTATCACTCTGCTCCCAACACACTTACTGTGTCACTATCAGCCTGACACTCGCACACTTCCCGCATCACTATCAGCCTGACCCCTCACAATTTCACCGTGTCTATCAGTCTGACTCCTCACATTTCCTGCATCACTATCACCCTGTTAGTTAACACTTACTGGCCAGTATTAGCCTGACGCCCTTTACAAACTGCGTCAAGATCAGCCTGATCCCTCAAACTTAATGCGTCACTATCAGCTTTAACCCTCACATTTACTGCGTCACTTCTAGCACTACCCCTGCACACTTGCTGCAACCCTAACCACCTTACCCCCACGCATTTACTTCATCACTATCAGCCTGTGACACTCACACTTACAGCTTTATTACAACCTGGCCCTGTGAGTGCATCCTCATCAATGTCACCCTGACCCCTTGCCCATACTGCGTCACTTTGAACCGAGCACCTCAAATGTTCTGCGTCACTATCAGACTGACATCTCACACTCACTGCGTCACTATCACACTGACCCCGCACAATTACTGCATCACTACAACCTGACCCACTGAAAGCATCTGCGTCACTGTCACCCTGACCCCATCACACTTGCCATGTCACCATCACAATGACACATTCACACAGTCTGCTTCACTGTCATCCTGACACTTCACACTCACTGGATCACTACCATCCTCCCCTCATACTGACCTGTCACTATCATCCAAAGCCGCTCACACTTATTGCGGTCCTATCACTCTGCTCCCAACACACTTACTGTGTCACTATCAGCCTGACACTCGCACACTTCCCGCATCACTATCAGCCTGACCCCTCACAATTTCACCGTGCCTATCAGTCTGACTCCTCACATTTCCTGCATCACTATCACCCTGTTAGTTAACACTTACTGGCCAGTATTAGCTTGACGCCCTTTACATACTGCATCAATATCAGCCTGAACACTCACACTGACTCTGTCACCATCACGCTGGCACCCTCACACTCACTGCGTCACTATCACCCTGTCTCCTCTCACTTCCTGCATTAGGATCACTCTGACTCACAGACCCTTACTTCACCACTATCAGCCTGACCCCTCACAAATACTGTGACACTATCAGCCTGACCACACCACACTTGCTGCGTCTCTATCAGCATGACTCCCTCACACTTACTGCTTCACTATCAAACTGACCCCTCACACTTACCGCATCACTAACAGCCTGACCCGTCACACTTACTGCGTCACTATTCCCCTAACACTTCACTTTTATTGGCCACTATCAGCCTGACGCCCTCAACTTACTGTGTCACTACCAGCCTGAACGCACACACTTCCTCCCTCACTATCACCCTGACTGTCTCACACTCACTGCGTCAGTCTCTGCCTGACCCCATCACACTTACTACGTCACTATCACCCTGTCCCCTCCCACTTTATGCGTCAGGATCAGCCTGACACAGGAACATTTACTGCATCACAATCAGCCTGATCTCCTTCCAATTACTGCGTCACTATCAGCCTGACCACTCACTCTTACTGCGTCAGTGTCACACTGACCCCTCACATGAAGTGCTTCCCTATCACCCTGACCACCTCACATTTACTGCGTCACTATTGATCTGATCCCTCAGACTTACTGCATCACTATTACTCTGACCCCCCTCACTGCGTAACTATCGGCCTGATCCACTCACACAGTCTGCGTCACTACCACGCTGACACCTCGCCCTCATTTTGTCACTATCATCCTCACTCCATCACACTTATTGAGTCACTGTCAGCCTGATCCCCTGTAATGGAAAATTATCATTTTTTGTGAAATCTGTGAAAGCATGGTTGAAACAAAGAAGTATGGACCTAACTTTGCAAAAAGACAGAAAAAATGTAAAATTCAACCTAATTTTCAGCTGACTCTCAAGGCCAATAATCTATTATATCAGCAGTCAATGAATTAGAAAAAGCAACTCCATGTGTGGAAAGGAACTCGACTGATCCAGGTTCCTGGCTTGAGGTGTGATGAGGCAAGATGATATATAGTATAAAGGGAATATGTGAAAACCGTCAGGCGTCCATTTTATGAGGCGTCTTGAAAATGTGTCGGGTCCATTCTGCAAATTTCAAAAATAAACTTTTTCTTTGCTCTTGGTAGCATTTGCGTTGAGTCGATTGAAATTCCACGTCAGTAAACTCGGGGGCTCGCCTGGGACCCTGAGACTGGGTAAGATTTTGAAGATTCCCAGGAGGTGTACGCGCCACTGCCTTGAAGGTCTTTCACTTCATCTCGAGCGCTGAATTGGCCCCTTTGAGTGAGAGGACTGGGGATAAGTGGATCGCCCCAGAGTCGCATTCCGAATCGAATAGGGTCAGGGTAAGAGTTGTGGCTAAAGTAATCTGACATAGAGACTCGTTCGAAGAGAATAGACGAACCAGGAAGAGGGGCCAGTAAACTCTCGTGCGGTATTCGAATAAAACTCAAGGGAAAGGATTGCCGTCTCTAGAGAGTTTAAGAGACAGCAAGATTAACGGTGGTTTGAGACTTGGAGCCACCATGGGCAGCGTTGGATGCGCCAAAGCTGAACTGGTTACGTGGGTTCTTGGTTTGTGAAAATCAAGGCAATGAGGCGGTCGCGCCCAATGAGAGGGGACCTCCGGAGGTAAAAGCAAGTTATATTGGCAAAGAGAAGATTATGGTATCATGAGAGAGAGAGAGAGAGATAGACAGATAGACAGACAGAGAAAGAGACAGAGAGAGATGAACACTTTTCCAATATCCATGAAAATCGGTTCCAGCAAGAGCAAACAAAAAGAGGGTCGACAGACAACTCGGTATGGTCAAGAAAAAATACAATATATGCTAAATAATTATGGCCCAGTTTCTGTAAAGCAGTTAAAAATATAAATCAAGGAATGTGTTTTTTTGGAGGAAGGAAGTTTTAGTAATATTCAGTTGCAAATACTGAGGTCACCGTTGGAGGAGAGAGAGAAAAGGAGAAACGGAAGGGTAAAATAGAACCTGTGAATTGGAGTGCTTATCACATGTTGAAGGCTGAGCCTGATTTCAGGGAAAGATAATCTCGAAATAAAGATAGATCAAGTACACGTACAAACACCAGCGCACATGCACACACACACACGGAAAACAACCTAATGAAGCTGGACAGTGTCTTAAGACTGGATCAGATCCTGACCTTAATGGGTGCCCTCGAAGAGCTACAGCCCCCCTACGAGATTCACTTCACGAAGATTCGAAGTCAACGGTCGCTGCCTCAGGGTCTGCTGAATCACCAATAGCATATCGTACCCACAATCAATTGAAGCAAGAATCCCTAAAGAAGTCGAGACAATGTCCCAGTACCTTTAGCGCCTCATGAAAGTCGATAACGTCTATTGTGGCCTGATACCACCCAAGGACATAACGACGGCAGAGATCACACCGTCTGAGGCACACCTGAGGAGCAGCTTCATCAATGGAATGAAGTACGAAACAACAAAATAGGTAATAATATACATGTGTTACCTGGGACACGGGAAAGTTGAATTAGATAGAACAATACGTGATACATGCTGAAAAACTACTGGCTCAAGAGAACCACAACCGGAAATTAAAGATGGAACAGCAATCACATGAACCTCAGCTTATTATGATGCAAATGGTCGTTCAGCCATTGGAAGGAGGGACTGCGAGAAAAGAGAGAGGCACAGGTGGAGTTCACAAAAGAGGAAGGGATCGCAAAAGTGCGCTTGCAGAGATAGATCTGGCTGGTGCTTTTTTTGCGGAGCAATGGACCACTGGTCAAGACAGTGCCCGCACAGACAGCCTCAATCGGTCCTGGAGGCTGGACAGCATGGTTACTGACAGGGGACGACTGAGGTTGAGGTGGGCAGGCCACAAGTTACAGGTAAACCTCTTTCCTTTATACTTGGCAACGAAGAATCCCTAATGCTAATCACTTCCACTAACCTAACGGGCACTGAGATGTATCCCAACTCTATATTGAACATTGAGATTGCGAAGTGTGGACAATATGTTCAATAAAACAATGATGCGTATATGTTGATGCCTACCTCTATGTTATATGTGGAAGGGACACCAGTTACCTTTTTGGTAGATACATGGCCAGCATATTGACTCCTCAAATCAAGACAGTTCAGAGAGTTGACACCAATAAACATGAGTGGAATGTTCCTGAACTCAATGGAGGCATCAGGCGTCGTGATATGAGAGAATTTTACCGCACCCATATTGTGTGAAATCAGTAATGTGTATCCATTCTAATTCTCAATTCTGTTTGCGGAATTCTGTCCTTTACATTTGATGGCTCGGGATCTCATAGAGAGACTGGGGTTGTATTTGCTCAGTACTCTGACGGGCTTTCAGGTAATTCAAAGGGAGAATTCACAAGTGTAAACTGTAAAATACAACCCAAGACCCCTGGTGTATGTCTATGAGTGGCGATTAAGCCAGAGAGCAATGAGTTCAGTGAGCAATTCACTTGCCCTGGAAGGAAGTAACCATGTTAATCCTATTAACACCGATTTTTTTTGCGGAAATATGCTGTACTGCACAGCACACATACACCACGATAGCCCTGAGGAACCATAAGAGAAGTGTTGGTTCAGGAGATTGGCTGAACCAGGTCAGTTGTTATTGTGCGAATTTTATTGAAGGGATGACAGATGTGCAGTCAGTGTGAACTTATGTAAAGTACCTGCGACTGCAAGTAAACTCTATATTTTTGATGTGGAAGGCTATGCTCCTGGCGTGTCACTGGCAAAGGTGTCCAGTGACTGGTGGCAAGATTTGGGGCCATGGGTACTACAGGCATAAAGAACGAAATGTTGGCTGTTCTGGGACGATGTGGGTATGTGGTTCAATGCATATAGGAAGAAATTAATTTGTCTAACTCAGGCAATAGAACAGTCGAGGTAACACCCTCTAGCCCTGAAGATCCGAGAAGGCTGGCCTGGCGTTTCCCTAAGATAAACTTCTCAGACCCAAGATTAATAACGGTCCCTACTGAACTATGGGTAAAAGGCAAACATGATGTGGGGCATATACAAGGTTGTGAACCAATACGAGTGACCACGAAGTCGGAGTATTGTCCTTGCAGAGCACAATACTCGTTAAAACCCGAGGCCATGGATGTAATTACTCCAGTCTTTCAATCCTTCCCAAAGGCTAGAAAGATAATCCCCTGTGTAAACTCACCAGTGAGAACTCCCATTTTTCGGATCATAAAGGCAAAAATTCCAAGTGAACCGGAGGAATGCAGGTTTGTTCAAGACCTGCAGGCAGTCAATAACAGTGTTGTCCCGCGCGCATCAAATGTTCCCAACCCCTGTACTGTATTATTTCAATTTCCACCGGACAGTAAATGGTTACCTGCTGTGGATTAACCAAAGACATTCTTCAGTGTAATGGTGCATCCAGATAGTAAATTCTGGTTCGCTTTTTCATTCAAAGGGAAATCTTACGAGTTCACACGACTTTGTCAATGTTACTGTGAGTCACCCACCATATATAATGAGGCCCTATGCAGGAGTCTGGAGACTCTTGTTTTAACCCCTGGGTCTGAGCTTCTGCAATCTGTAGACGATTGCTTAATAGTAGCACTGACAGAGGAACAATGTGAGAAGGATTCCCTTGCATTGCACGAGGGAAGGGCACAAAGCCAGTCTCGCAAAGCTTCGATTTATGTAACAACAGGTGAAGTTCTTCGGTCACTTAATATCTGAAAAAGGGAAGACCATTGGTCAAGACAGAGTGCAAGTAATTCAGCAAATTCCAAGGCCTCAAATGAGGAAACAATTGCTATCCTTTCTGGGCATACGCTCCTACTGAAGAACATTTATCCCACATTACACAAATCTTGAGGTGCCCTGAAGTGACATGGCCCGTTGAAAAGGGTCGCAGGAACAAGGTCCGTTGCAATGGATCCCAGCGGCCGAGTTGAATTGAAAAAGACGTTTCAAAGTACACCTACACTGGGGATTCCGAATCCAAACAAGCCTTCTGTCAAATGGTAGATGAAAAACATGACTGCATGACATCTGTGTTGTTGCAGGATCATGGGGGATAATTCCGGCGGGCAGCTTATTTTTCGGCTAAGCTTGACCTCGTAGCGGCAGGATTGCGTAAATGCCTGCGAGCTGTGGTTGCTATATAATCGGCTATGGCGACTTAACCAAACTGATCGCACATGCAGTATCCTTACTGCTTTCCGAGCAAAAGACAGCACATACGTCGACAGCACGTTGACTCAGATACAATACTGTGTTCTTGGAGAAGCCTAACATTGCAATAAAAAGATGTAACATCCTTAGTACTGCTAATCCCCTCATTAGAGAAGGAGACGGAGAGCCACATGATTGTATCGCTGTAATTAATGAATTGTGCTGCCTAGACAAGACTTGCAGAATTCACCACTTCAGAATCCAAATATGGCGGTATTTTTTGTGGATGAGTCAGCATTCAGGAGCAAGGCGATAGGCCAGAATTGTATTGGGGATGCTGTAGTAACTACCCATGAGGTATTCAAAGCGGGATCACTCCCTTCTCAACTGTCAGCGCAAGCAGCGGAGCTGGTTGCCTTGACTGAGTCATGTAAATTGGCTAATGGAAAGACAGCGAATATTTAACCGATTTCAGATACGCCTTCAGAGTTCCACATGGTGTTGGAACCCTGTTGAAATACAGGGACTTCTTGACCTTCACCCGAAAGCCCATCACACACCGTGATCAGATTTCTGACCTCTTGGAAGCGGTCCTATTGCCTAAATCAATCTCTGTGTGTACATATGCCCACACGAAAAATAACGATTATGTTTCTCAAGGAAATGCAAGGGCAGACTCAGCGGCAAGGACGGCAGGCCAGCAGCCGGTAAATTATCAGTTTGACATGGGAATGACAAAAATCCTAACCCCAACAGCAGACGTACGGGAGTCACAGTCGAAGTCCAGGCTTGAAGACACGTTTGAGTAGGAAAAAACAGAGTGCAGTTTGAGGTAAGGGGTATGGTGTGGCCCCAATGTTAAACCTTTTCTATCACGATCATTATTTCCATTCTATGCCAAACTGACACACGGTAAGGTACATGTGTCAAAAGAGGGGAGATATGACAGCATTTCAGCACAGTGGTACACTGAGGGATTTACTCATTACTTCCAGAAATATTGTGAATGATGCGTTATCTGTGCCACAATAATGTGGGGAGGCGAATACAGATGAGTTATGTAGCACTTCCGAAACCCCCCCAAAAATTTGAACATTTGCAACTGGATTTTACCGAACTAACACCATGTGAAGGAAAAAGGTATTGTCTGGTAATAGTTGATATGTTTTCCAAATGGGTGCAAGCATTCCCCATGGCAAAACAGAATGCCAGTGCCATAACCAAAGCTTTCCTAACTGAAATAATTCCGAGATGGAGAATCCATGAGAGGCTTGGTAGTCCCAAGTTTTGTGAAGGTTTATAGCTCCGTTTGAGGTTTAGGGTGTAGGCTTGCTCGCTGAGCTGTCGGTTTGAAATCCAGACGTTTCACTACCTGGCTACGTAACATCATCAGTGGCGATCTCCAAGTGAAGTGAAGTGAAGATGTTGTCTCCTGCTTTCTATTTATATGTTTGTTATGGATGTGGTTCCTGGGGTTTGTGGTGATATCATTTCCTATTCATTTTGTGAGGGGTTAACAGATGGTCAATCGATCTATGTGTTTGTTTATGGCGTTGTGATTGGAGTGCGAGGCCTCTCGGAATTCTCTGGTGTGTCTGCATTTACAGCAAACCGACAAACACTGACCAAATACTTAACTATACCAGCAACCATCCCAACACGCAAAAAGGAAGCTGTATCAGAACACTATTCCAACGAACCACCACACATTTCAGCTCAGACGAACTTCGGAAAACAGAGGAGAACCACCTATAAAACATATTCAAGAAGAACGGATACTTAAAAAATACAGTCCACAGATTCCTCAGGAACAAACCACGACAAGTAGACCTAACACAGCCAGAAACCCTATCTGCCTTTTCATACATCAATGAAGTCTCAGAAGTGGCAGCCAGACTATTAAGACCCCTCGGAATCCCACCAACAGTCTCAAACAAAACTAACTAATTTAAAAGACCCAGTACAACCCATGGACAAAACCAACGTCATACACAAAATTCCATGCAAGGACTGCCACAAACAATACGTAGGACAAACAGGAAGAAAGTTAGCCAGCAGGATACAGAACACTAGCTAGCCACAAAAAGACATGACCCTCTCTCCCTCGCAGCCCTTCACGCGGATGAAATTTAAGCACCATTTCGACTGGGACAACACATCTATCCTGGGACAGGCTAAGCAAAGTCATGCCAGAGAATTGCTTGAGGCCTAGCACTCCAACCACACCGCCATAAAAAAAGACATATATCTAGATAGCATCTATAAACCCCTCAGAAAACGAACAGGAAATGGCATCACCACAAACCCCAGGAACCTCATACTGGTCAAACATATATCTAGAATGCAGGAGACAACAGTTTCTCTTCACTTGGCGTTCGTCACTGATGATGTTACGTGGGAACATAGAACATAGAAAAATACAGCGCAGTACAGGCCCTTTGGCCCTCGATGTTGCGCCGATCCAAGCCCACTTAACCTACACTAGCCCACTAACCTCCATATGCCAGCTAATGAAACGTCTAGATATCAAACTTACAGCTCAGCGAGCAAACCTACACTCTAGGCTTAGTAGTTACAGTGGGACACCATTTGTCCATAATGCCCTACAGCAGATTAGTGAGTATTTGGAAATAAACATGGGATAACACTGTGCCTACCACCAAACGAGCGGTAGGGCAGCGGAAAGAGAAAATTCTACCTGAAAAAATATATTGAGAAAATGCTGTGAGAAACTAGGGATGACATGGTCAAAGGCACTTCCAATTGTGCTAATGTGTATGAGATCTAGGAGGAGAAGGAGAGCTAACCTTAGCCCGTTTGAAATTTTGTTTGGTAGGCCGCCAAACACAGGAATTGTCCCAAGACGTAAGGGAAGATAGATAACAGGCCACTGTGAGAATGAGATGTTGTGTTACTGCATTAAACTTTCTACACTTCTGTCCCAAATACAGAATCAATTGAAGACAGCACTACCCCAGTCAGCAGAAGGGAAGATGTACGATCTATAACCTGGAGCCTGAATAATGGCAAAAGACTTCAGGAGGGAAAACAGGATAGCGAAGAGGTGGCTGGGACCGTTTCAAGTACGCCTTGCAGCACAGATGGCTGTTAAGGTCGCCGGAACAGCCACGTGGATACACGCCAGCCATTACAAACTTGCAGCTGGGACTGAGGAGACATCGCACAACACCAAAACCAATTTAGAGCAAGTATTTAGTAGAAGACTTCAGCAAGTGTGGGGCTGCCCCAGTTCACACTGTTGGCAAGCGCCCTGATAGGACTATTCATAAGGGCAGTGGCGTCTGGAATGCAGCAGCTGACAGTAATCTTAACTGATAGGACGAAGTGGATCTTTACATGCGACCCATAGCCGTTCAGTAACAAGGACGACTATAAATTGGATAATTAAGATTTATGCAGGGATCCATGCCGCGCCGGTGACTGGCATTTAGTCGTAGCCACCACGACAAAAGGGGCACCTGACATGGGAAATAGATATTCTATGATCAAGGTAAGACTCAGAAGAGCAATGAGGGAGTCTCGTGGTGTGGAATAGATAGATCCTTCTCTGACATCTGTAGACAGGTGAATATAGTGGTGCAGTCGCCCCACCCCCGCCCTCTGAGATGCAGTGCAAAATGAACTGCAGACGATAGGAGCAGTGGGGCATGGCAACCAATCAAACCAGATCATGCACCTAACTCCAAGCCGGGCAAAGGGCATTAATGACACACCCGAACGAAGGGAGACGGCCGTGACGAGAAAGTGAATTTAAAGCAGGAGGGGAAGTGGCCTGCTGGATATAAATGGCATAAATGTGACGCCAGTAGGTTGGGAGCTGCGAAGGGCCATTGCTAGATGTGAAGGGAACAGAGGATGTGCTTTGGTCATAAGACAAAACGAGAGATTAGACGTTGGCTACACTTGTTGGATATATTTGCACACAGCCCAAAGGTAGACTGCCCAGCAAATTACTGAGAGCCTGGCGAGAAATGCCAGCTGTCTGCTTCCACGGGAGGCGACTAGCCTGACCATGATAGTGGGGGGCAATTTGGGCAGATCTCGTGTCACATCCGAACTCAAAGCTAACTACAGCCCCAAGCCTGACACGCTACCGTCCACAGCATTCCAGATAGTGGAATGCAGGAGAGAAACGTGTATTTGCACCAATCGGGGGAGACTACTTTTGGGTATCTCCCAGTGTACCTTGATGCTGTACTAGAACAATGACTCTTGTACAGCAACATACACGAATGATACGACCATAAACATTGCTTGTTCCTTTATCAATGGTCAAACCATGAGCGGCATGGTGGCACAGTGGTTAGCATTGCTGCCTCACAGCACCAGACACCCCGGTTTAATTCCCGCCTCAGGCGACTGACAGCATGTGGATTGTACATTCTGCCTGTGTCTGCGTGAGTTTCCTCCCACAGTCACCAGATGTGCAGGTCGATTGAATGGGCCATGGTAAAATGCCCGTAGTGTTAGGGGTTAGCTAAATGTATGGGTGGGTTGCACTTCGGCTGGTGTGTGTGGACTTGTTGGGCGGAAAAGCCTGTTTCCACACTGTAAGTAATCTAATCTAATCAGGATGGCAGGCATAATATGGGCAGGTGGCGAGAAAGGGTACCACCACTCACCCGGGGAGAAAGGGGTGCTGCTACAGCGCTATACTGTCCACCAACACAACAGTGTTCGCCCTAAAAGGCAGCAATTGCCGAACTCGAAGGGGCATCCCTCTGCATTGGAATGGGTATACAGTCGCAGAACATCCTCGCATATGGTGTATTCGCAAATGAGACGGAGGAAGGCTTAGCACTCATTAACACTGAGTTAATGGCAGTTAGGAAGCAGTGACACAAAATCGATTCGTACTAGACATCCTGACGGCCGAGAGAGGGGGTGTCTGCAAAACGTTAGGTAACTCGTGCTGTATTAAAGTTCCTGATGAGTCCCAAAATATTACTGGTTTAATAAATGGTATGAAGGCAGGTAAATGACAGCCTCCACGAGCAGATGACTCCTCCTCCCGATGGCTCACGTCCCTTATGGAGGATGGGGGTAAAGGACCCTTATCGTTCTAATAGTTGTAGGACTGGTCTTACCCATACTGCTTTGAATAAGACCCTAGTTGTGTACCTGCCTACACCACTTGCTTGTGAATGCAGTAGGATACGAAATGTTAAACTATCAGTTGACCCAAAGAAGGAAGATCCAATTACTTGTCCACACCCGACAGCGACGTTGACGAATGTGACGTGTGAAGATGGGCTGTGTATCGGGCAAACCAGGGAAATGGAAAAACCACCACAAAGGTTTGTTAGAGTTTGGTGGTGTCTGAGGAAATGCCTGGTGTTCATAAATTATTTTTGATATATAGCTATCTGGCTTTTTATTTGATTGTTGTCCTTGTTGTAAAATGACAAAAATTTGGAAAATGTAATGGAAAATTAACAAAATTAACATTTACTGTGAAATCTGTCAGAGAATGTTTTGCAAAATTTAATACTTCGCTGAAATATGCAAACACTTTGCTGAATTCTGCGTCGAGGAGTCAGCTTGTCTTTGTGGAACTTTGCAAACGTCTCACCTGGCCTTGCGAGCAGCCGAGTTCAGAAAAAAGCTTCGGAAAACATTAAGACAATTATGTCCAAGTCATGGGAATGAGAAAATATGAGCTCGAATGTTTCCCATTTGTCCTTGAGCATGAGCTAAGAATAGTAGAACACGAATATGTGAATTTTGTCACAGCCCTTACATAAGGCACTTTTGCCAAGTATATTGGCCGCTCTGCATGCAGAGGTTGAAAAATAAAGCCTTTTCTTTGCTCTTGCTAGCAGTTCATTCGTAACGATTACATTTCCACGAAAGGTGTCAGGGTGTCAGGCAGTGGGAGAATTGTTGGGTATCAGTAAATGAGAGAATTGTTGCACAGTGCCATTACATTGTAAAATTAGTACAAATTGCGTATTCATTAAAGAATTTGAGCAGAACACCTCTAAATGGAAGAATAGGGGCAGGGAATCATTAAGAAGGAACCATTTTGCAAGCAGCAGTAAAGTCGAGATTCGAGACAGCCACCAAGAAGTGAAAAGAAAACTTTGGAGCAGGGAAGCCAATACGTGGAGGAAGTGTATCAGGAAACAACGCAATGGGACAATTGACGCAGGGCATCAATAATGGGAGAGTTGGTGCCAATGTCACGAAAGTAGAGAATTTGTGGAAGACGTGGGAGAACTGGTGCTGAATAATATTAAATGTGGTGGAGGTGCAGCTGCTGATGAAAAGAAGATTCGTGCAGGATTCGAAAATGGTAGAATGGTGCACGGAAGTGAAGCTGTATTTGGGACAATTGTTGCACGAGCCACAAAATGGAAAAATTGCACAGTGGAACTTGAACAGCAAATTTGGGGTATGGCACCACTATCTCAGAGAGTCAGAGTGGCGTTCCCCACACTGGGAGAAATTGGTTTGGGTAACAATGAACATGAGAATTGTTTCAGGGCAATATTGAATTCGAGAGTTGGTGTGGGGTGCTTAAAGCATGCAGAGTTGGAACAGAGAATAGTTAAATGGGAGAACACGGGCAGGAATCAGTAAGTCGGAGAAATGTTGTAAAGTGCAGGAAAGTGGCCATTCAATGCAGGGCGAAAATAATGAAAAAACCTTGAGCAGTGCACCATTATGTGGAAGATGTTTGTCAGGAAACAGCAAAACAGGAGAGTTGGGGCAAGGCAATACTCAGTGGGAGAGTTTCTTCAGTTCATGACGAAAGGGTGGATTAGTGCAGAATTAGCAATTTGAGAATTTGATGCAGTAAACACCAAAATTGGAGAATTACAGCAGTGGACCACGACATGGGAGAATCATTGCAGCTACATAGTTAATGAAAGAAGTCGTGCGGACTGGACTTAAATTAGATATTTGGTGCAAGTCACCATTAAAATGTAGAATTAGAGTAGGGCACTCTTAAATGCGAGATTTGAACTCGGGCATCAGAAAATGAGAGAATCATACTGGGATATGAGGAAGTGGCAGAATTAATATCGTTATATGAAAAAGCAGGAGAATTCAGTGTCGGAGTATTAGGAAATGGGAGAATAAGTATAGGGGTATGAGTAAATGTCACTGCAACAAGATCTCACGGCTCTTAAACTCAATCCTCCTGTTAATGAAAGCCAAAAACACCATAGGCTTTCTTAACAACCCTGTCCACCTGGTTGGAAGTTTTAAGGGATCTATGTACCTGCAGAACAAGATCCCGCTGTTCCTCCACACTGCCAAGAATGCTGCCTTCAGTCCTGTACTCAACTTTCAAGTTCGATCTTCGAAAATGCATCACCTCGCATTTATCCAGTTTGAATTCCATCTACCACCTCTCAGCCCATCTCTGCATCGTGGCAATGTCGTGCTGCAGCCTGCAACAATCCTGTATACTGTCAATGATACTTCCAACCTTTGTGTCCTCTGCAAACTTGCTAACCCATCCTTCAATCTCCTCATCCAAGTCATTAATAAAAATTACAAAGAGTAGAGGCCCAAGAACAGAGCCCGAGGAACACCATTCACCACTGACTTCCAGGCAGAATATTTTCCTTCCACAACCACTCGCAGTCTTCTGTCGACCAGCCAATTCTATATCCAGACAGCTAAATTTCCCTGTATCCAATTCCTCCTGACATTCTGAACGAGCCTACCATGGGGAATCTTATCAAATGCCTTGCTGAAGTCCAGATACACAACATCCACTGCTCGACCCTCATTAACTTTTCTTGTAACATCCTCAAATAACTCAATAAGATTCGTGAGGCATGACCTGCCCCTCACAAAGCCGTGCTGACTGCATTTAATCAAGCCACGCTCTTCCAGATGGTCATAAATCCTATCCCGCAGAATCCTTTCGTACACCTTGCAGATGACAGACGTGAGGCTGACTGGTCTGTAATTTCCGGGGATTTCCCTATTTCCTTTCTTGAAGAGAGGAATTACTTTTGCCTCCCTCCAGTCCTCAGGTACGAATCCGGTGGAGAGCGAGGATGCAAAGATCTTCGCAAGCGGCGAAGCAATCACATTTCTCGCTTCCCATAGCAGCCGAGGCCAAATCTGGTCTGGCCCTGACGACTAGTTAATATTAATGTTTGTCAAAATTATCAACACATCAGCTTCCTCAATCTATCTGTTGCTGCAGGATTACCTGCTCCTCAATGGTTTCATTAACTACAAAGTCCTTTTTTTCGTTAAGACAGAAGCAAAAAACTAATTTAGGGCTTTCCCTACCTTCTCAGACTCTATCCACAAGTTCCCTAAGCTATCCCTGATCGGCCATACTCTTTCTTTGATCATTTTCTTATTCCTCACATATGTGCAAATGCCTTCCTGCCAAGCCTTTTTCCTGCCCCCTCCTGGCTTTCCTCAGACCATTTTTGAGCTCCTTCCTTGCCTGCCTGTAATCCTCTCGAGCTGAGCAAGGCCCTTCCTTCTTACACCTAAAATAAGTTGCCTTC
This sequence comes from Chiloscyllium punctatum, assembly GCF_047496795.1. Classification (NCBI taxonomy): domain Eukaryota; kingdom Metazoa; phylum Chordata; class Chondrichthyes; order Orectolobiformes; family Hemiscylliidae; genus Chiloscyllium; species Chiloscyllium punctatum. The sequence continues at coordinate 21,523,849 of NC_092755.1, forward strand.
TTTCTTTTGAAAAGAAGCTCCTCCGCTCTCGTCATCCAAGGTTCCTTTATCTTACCCCTTCTTGCCTGACTCAAAGGAACACATTTGTGCATCACTTGCAACAACTGTTCCTTAAACCGTCTCCACATGTCTATAGTGGCATTTCCATGGAACAATTGCTCCCAGTCCATGCTTCGCAACACAGTATGATAATATCATAGTTTCCTTTTCCCAACGAAATATCCTTCCATTGTTCCTGCTTCTCTCCTTCTCCATGGCTATGTAGAAGATGAGGCAGTTGTGGTCACTATCACCGAAATGCTCTCCCACCGCAAGATATGACACCTGCCCCAGCTCATTGCCGAGCATCAAATCCAAAATGGTCCCTCCCCTCGTCGGCGTGTTAACGTACTGAGTAATGAAACCCTCTTGAACACACCTTACAAAAACAGCTCCTTCCAAATCATCTGCTGGAAGGAGGTTCCAATCAATATTGGGAAAGTTATTCACCCATCACAACTACCGTATTCCATTCACACTTTTCCAAATTCTGCCGACCTATGCTTTCTTTAATCTCCCTGCTTCTATTGGGGGACCTGTATTTAACCCCTAGTGAGGTGATTGCTGCCTTACTGTTCCTAATTTCCACCCATACTGACTCAGTAGGCAGATCTTCCTCGATAATGTTAACTTCTGTAGCTGTGAAACCCTCACTGATTAGCAGAGCTACACCCCCTTCTCTTTTTACCTCATCCCTATTATTTTTAAATGTTCTAAACCCTGGAACATCCAGCAACCATTCTTGCCCCTGAGAAACCCATGTCTATGCTTTGGCCACAACATCATAGCTCTAAGCTCATCACTTTTATTTACATTTCCCCAGTATTACCGAGCACAGTGACTCCGTTTTGGGGGAGGGGGCGGGGATGGGCAATTCTGTCTCAGTAGTTAGCGTGGTTGTTTCACAGTACCAGGTACCCGGATTGGGGGACAGGAGGAGGGGGAGGGTGCATGGTGTCTCAGTGGTTAGCACGGCTGTCTCTCAGTACCAGGGACCCGGTTTGTGGGGGAGGGGGAGGGGGCATGGTGTCTCAGTGGTTAGCACGGCTGTCGCACAGTACCAGGGAACCGGTTGGAGGGATGGGGTGGGGAATTGGGTCATGGTGTCTCAGTGGTTAACACGCCTGTCTCAAAGTACCAGGGAATCAGTTTGGGGGGAGGGGGGGGGGCATGGTGTCTCAGTGGTGAGCACGGCTGGCTCACAGTACCAGGGACCCGGTTTGAGGGGAGGGGAGGGGGGCATGGGTGTCTCAGTGGTGACCATGGCTGCCTCACAGTACAGAGACCTGGTTTTGGAGGAGTGGGTCCTGGTGTCTCAGTGGTTAGCACGGCTGTCCCACAGTACCAGGGACCCGGTTTGGGGGGGGAGGGGAAGGGGGCTTTGTTTCTCAGTGCTTAGCACGGCTGTCTCATAGTACTAGGGATCTGGTTTGGGGGGGATGGGGAGGGGGCATTGTGTCTTAGTGGTTAGGACGGCTGTCTGACAGGACCTGGGACCCGGAGTGAAGGAGAGGTCGAGGGGGTCATGGTGCCTCAGCGGTTAACACGGCTGTCTCACAGTACCAGGGACCTAGTTTGGGGGGAGGGGGAGGAGGCATAGTGTCTCAGTTGTACGCACGGCAGTCTCACAGTACCAGGGACCCGGTTGGAGGGATGGAGTTGGGGAATTGGGACATGGTGTCTCAGTGGTTAACACGACTGTATCAAAGTACCCCAGGGAATCGGTTTGGGGGGAGGGGAGGGGGGCATGGTGTGTCAGTGGTGAGCACGGCTGTCTCACAGTACCAGGAACCCGGTTTGAAGAGAGGGGAGGGGGGCATGTTGTCTCAGGGGTGAGCAAGGCTGTATAACAGTACTAGGAACCCGGTTTGAGGGGAGGGGAGGGGGGGGGCATGGTGTCTCAGTGGTGAGCACGGCTGTATAACAGTACTAGCAACCCGGTTTGAACGGAGGGGAGTGGGGCATGGTGTCTCAGTGGTGAGTACGGCTTTCTCACAGTACAGGGACCTGGTTTTGAAGGGGGGGCTGGTGTCTCAGTGGTTAGCACGGCTGTCCCACAGTACCAGGGACCCAGTTTGGGGGGAGGGGGAAGGGGGCTTGGTGTCTCAGTGCTTAGCACGGCTGTCTCACAGTACTAGGGAGCTGGTTTGATGGTAGGCAGAAGCGGTGCATGGTGTCTCAGAGGTTAGTACGTCTGTCTCACAGTCCCAGAGACCCGATTTGGGGGGCGGGGGAGAGGGGCATGGTGTCTCATTGGTTAGTACGGCTGTCTCACAGTACCAGGGACCCGATTTCGGGGGGATGGGGAGCGGGGGTGCATGTTGTCTCAGTGGTTATCATGGCTGTCTCACAGCGCCAGGGACACGGTTTGGGGGGATGGGGAGGGTGAGCATGGTGTCTCAGTGGCTATCACGGCTGTCACAGACTACCAGGGACCCGGTTTGGGGAGGGGGAGTGGGGCATGATGTCTCAGTGATTAGCACGGCTGTCTCAGAGAACCAGGGACCTGGTTTTGGGGGAGGGGGAAGAGGACATGGTGTCTCAGTGGTTAGCTTTGCTGTCTCACAGTACAAGGGACCTTATTTGTGGGGGAGGGGGAGAGGGACATGATAAATCAGTGGTTAGCACAGCTGTCTCACTATACCTGGGACCCGGTTTGTGGGGAGAGGGAGGGGGCTGGTGGCTCACTGCCTTTGACATCTTCCAAAACCTTTCACCAAACATCTTAAAATTATGCTCACCTCGTGACAACCATTTCCACCCTGGAAAGAAGAATCTGGCTATTTACTCTGTCTGCAACTCTCACTATCTTGTTCAGCTCTATTAAGTTACCTCTCAACCTTCTTTACTCCAATGAGAAAAGCCATAGCTCCCTCAACCTTTCTTCATAAGACAAGCCCTCTAGTCCTGGCAGCATTCTGGTAAATCTCCTCTGCACCCGCTCTAAAGCTTCCATATACTTTCTTTACTGGGGCGAACAGAACATTTCAAATGTGGTCTCACCAGAGCTTTATAGACCTGCAGCATAATCTTGCGGTTCTTCAACTCAGTCCACCTGCTAACGAAAACCAACACACCGTACGCCTTCTTAACAACCCTATCAACTTAGGTGGCAACTGAGACATGGACCCCAAGATCGGTTTGTTCCTCCACACTGCTAAATCCTTCATTTGACCCAGTAATCTGCATTCAAATTCGAAATCCAAAATTAATCCCTTCACAAAATAGGAAATTGGAACAGAATTAGTTCATTTAGCCCCTTGGATCTGCTGTGCCGTTTGATCACAGTTAAAATGTTTCTCAGCCACATTCTCCTGCCTTCACCAACTGACCATTGATTATCTTAGTCATGAAAAACATACTTATCTCTATCTTAAAGAAAACGGTGTCTGTGTGCGGGCGTGTGCATGTGTTTGTGTGTAAGTGTCCATATCGGTATGTACGTGTGTTGTGTGTTTAATGTGTTTATGTATGTTTGTGTGCATCTCTGTGAAATGATGGCTCTGTGATTTTGGGGTTAAGTACATTGAAATTGAAATAAACCCTTACTCCCCTCTTCCACCTCTTCGACTGTCCCTGTTAAGTTTATACTCATACAATGCCACCCTCTGCTGGTCTCTCCATGCCACTGTACAAGTGTCAGTATTTTTTCTATCAGAGTCCATCAAATATTGTGAATCTCTCACATTGCACGGCTGTTTCGTTTTGCAAATGTCTTTGGATGCACAGAACAATTTTGTCTGATACCTAGATATATTACCATCACCACTGGGTCAGTTTCAGTACTTTTCAAACATTTCTCACTTACACCTTGTAGGGGTGAATTATAAAATATTTCAATTTAAAGAACATGTAATAAATTCATCACATCACCTTACAGATGTCTTGGTCAGATTGCTTGGATGCAGTTGCAGTGGAAATATTCTTTAAGGTGTACACTCTGTGTAACGAATAATCTTCAAAGACAAATCACTTTCAAATTGCAGAGAGAGTCCAGATACTACTCAGGAGCATTCGCCACTCCGAGTGTCCTCAGTACAATTATGATCCTCCCTATAACCAACTGTGTGTGTGTGTGCATGTGCAGGGGGTGCTATCAGTTTGGATGGTGCTATGATCTACCTCCCTCTCCCCACTTCCTAGACTGAATCTCTTATGGTTTTCTCCCTCCACTGCCATCAATGCAGTAGAGTGTGAAGGCCAGCAGAGGCGGACATTGCATAACTTTAAACACCACAGAGGCTGGCAGATCCGTTGTGCGCACGGATACGCACAGAGACACGCAGATACACAAAGATATGCATATAGTTACACAGGCACGCATAGAGATTGGTACAGTCACACAAATACTAAAGCACACAGAGAGAAATGCCAATACACTGATGCACGTGCACACGCAGATATACAGACAACAGGACAGACATACCACAAACACTGACACATTGACTTTTATACAGACATGCAGAATCTGCCAGTATTTATTTTTCGCATGGTGTCTTCCTCAATATTTCACTCGAACGTGTGGTGCGTGCCAAAATTTCTGTTGATCCCTTAGGATTCCTCTGCATCCTCACTATAGCTTCTACATCTTTCCTATAACAAGGCGACCAGAACTGAACAAAATGTTCTAAGTGTGCTCTTACGACACAGCAATGAACCCGTTTGTGAATTAAACCAAACACCCAGAAAAGCTAACCTTGCCTTATAATCTGTTAAAGCACCCACCCTCCTCTTCTAACCAAAAACAAAGTACCTGTGCCACAGCTTGGAAAGTTAACGTGTTTTTTTATTCCTTATCTTTTTTTCAACAGTCTCTTTGGGAATTTAGACTAGTGGAAATGGAGGTTAGGGCAGTTGAATGTTCCTCCTGCAGAATGTGGGAGATAAGGGTCACCATCAGTGGCCCTGCTGACTACATCTGCTGTAAGTGCATCTGACTCCAGCTCCTTGAAAACCGCGTTAGGTAACTGGAGCTGGAGCTGGATGAACTTCGGATCATTCGGGAGGCAGAGGGGTTTATTAAGAGGAGTTACAGGGAGGTAATCACTCCTCAGGTACGAGAAAAAGGTAAATGGGTTACAATCAGGGGACAGAAAGGGAACCGGCAGGCAGTGCAGGGATCCCCTGTGGCCATTCACCTCAACAATTAATATTCCATTTTGGATACTATGGGGGGGACTTACCAGGGGAAAACAGTGGGGTAGAGGGATCTGGCACAGCGTCTGTCTCTGCTGCTCAGAAGGGAAAGGGGAAGAGGAGCAGAGCAGTAGTCATTGGGGACTCCATAGTTTGGGGGACAGATAGGAGTGTCTGTGGGGACGAGAGAGACTCACGGTTGGTGCGTTGCCTCCCAGCTGCCAAAGTTCGTGATGTCACTGATCGTGTTATTGGGATCCTTAAGGGGGAGAGGTCGCAGTCCCAAGTCGTGGTCCCAAGTCGTGATTGGGATTAAAGGCAGAAATTCAGGGAGCTAGGATGGAAGCTTAGAGCTAGGACGAACAGAGGAATTGGGTCTGATTTCTTGCCCGTGCCACGTGCTAGTGAGGCAAGGAATAGGGAGAGAGAGGTGAACACGTGGCTGCAGGGATGGTGCAGGAGGGAGGGTTTTGGATTCTTTCTGGGGTAGATGGGACCTCTACAAGCAGGATTGGCTTCATCTGAACTAGAGGGGTACCAATATCCTGGGGGGGGAGTGGAATTCGCTAAGGCTATTGGGGTGGGTTTAAAATAATCCAGCAGGGGGATGTGAACCAAAATTGTGGTTCAAGTATAGAAAGGGTTGAGAGTAGGGAGGTCTAAAATCAAGTTTCAGGGTCGCAAGATGGCATCGGCAAGCAAGAAGTTGGTTTGAAGTGTGTCCACATCAACGCCAGGAGCATCCGGAATAAGGTGCGTGAACTTGCAGCATGGGTTGGTATCTGGGACTTCAATGTTGTGGCCATTTTGGAGACATGGTTCGAGCAGTGACAGGAGTGGTTGTTGCAGGTTCCAGGATTTAGATGTTTCATTAAGAACAGAGAAGATGGTAAAAGAGGGGGGGTGTTACATTGTTGGTCAAGGACAGTATTGCAGTTGCAGAAAGGATGTTTGAGGACTCGTCAACTGAGGTGGTATGGGCGAAAGTTAGAAACTGGAAAGGAGTGGTCACCCCGTTGGGAGTTTTATATAGGCCTCCGAATAGTTCCAGAGATGTAGAGGAAAGGATAGCAAAGATGATTCTCGACAGGAGTGACAGAGACAGGGTAGATGTAATGGGGAACTTCAAATTTTGAAATATTGAACGGGAACACTATAGTGTTTTGTCAGCTTTTGTCCAGTGTGTGCAGGCGTTCTTCCTGACACAGTATATAGACAGGCCAACAAGGGGCGAAGCCACATTAGTTTTGATACTGGGTAATGAGCCTGGTCAGGTGTTAGACTTGGAAGTAGGTGAGCACTTTGGTGATAGCGTTCACAATTCTGTTACGTTTACTTAAGTGATAGAAAGGGATAGGTGCATACCACCGGGTAAGAGTTACAGCTGAGGGAAAGGCAATTACGATGCCATTAGGCAAGATTTAGGAAGCATATGATGAGGAAGGAAACTGCTGGGGATTGGCACATTAGAAATGTGGAGCTTATTCAAGGAAAAGCTACTGTGTCCTTGTTATGTATGTACCTGTCAGGCAGGGAGGAAGCTGTAGAGTGCGGGAGCGGTGGTTTACGAATGAAGTGGAATCTCTGGTCAAGGGGAAGACGGTGACTTATGTTAGGATGGGATGTGAAGGCTCAGTTGGGGCACTTGAGGGTAACAAGGTTGTCAGGAAAGACCTAAAGAGAGAGCTTTGGAATGCTTTGCCTGCAACAGTGGTAGATTCGCCAACTTTAAGTACATTTAAGTCGTCATTTATCAAGCATATGGACGTACATGGAATAGTGTAAGTTATATAGGTTTCAGATTGGTATGACAGGTTGGCGCAACATCGAGGGCTGAAGGGCCTGTACTGCGCTGTAGTGTTCTATGTTCTATGTTCCCCTATCTCCTCTGACTCCTGGCGCAAGTTCCCTCCACTATCCTGATGAGCCCTACCCTCACTAAAGCCATCATCTTGTTCCTCACAAAAGTATAGAACATTTTAAGTTTTACTTTAATCCTACTCACCAAGTCTTTTTCATGCCCGCTTCTCGCTCTCCTGAGATTATTCTTCACTTCCATCCTGACTACCTTGTAACCCTCTAGAACCTTGTCTGATCCTTGCCTAGTTAACCCTAAGTCATTTTCCTCCTTCCTCTTGAGATATTCTACATCCATTGATACAATGGAGATATGGAGCTGCAAATGGATTGGAGCTGCACATCCCGTCACTTCCAGCATGGGCTGCAGGTTTCCCCTCGCTGGGCAGTGATCTAACACAGTGTTACTGAACAATGCACTGAGGTGGTGTACACAGCTCTACATGCTGGTAGGGTAACTGCTCCTGGTTTACAGATCCATGCCCTGGGGTGGCGTACACTGCAGTACATGCTGGGAGGGTAAATGCTCCTGGTTTGCATAACAATTCACTGTTGTTCAATGCATAGCTCCCAGTGCTGGAGAGGCAGTTCATGGACTGGTGTGGTCTGCACAGATTGCTGGGTTGTATTGAGCAGTACACTAGCATGGTCTGAACACTGTTACATGCTGCACAGATCTATCACCTGGATTATGGTGTCTGATTCTGTGACGTGGATTTCAGTTGATTTGTCACCACATTTACTTTATATTCTTAATTTTTGTTATTGGACCTGAGAAAGTACTACTCATCTAGTTAATCCCATTTTTCTGAGAAGAGCCACGTTTACTGAATTTGTCGATCAAGTAATCATCCAGTTATAACATGAATATCCGTCCTTCTGTACCTTAACCTGGCCGTTGGTGCTCATATACATGGAATCCCGGGAAAATCATTATGAAGCTCAGAAAAAATGTGCAAAACGTATGGGTCGTGGTCTCCTGTACGTCCCAGCTGTGGGTCCCATTTGGATCCCTAGTGTATCGAGAGCTGGCATTGCGAAGCTCAGAAACAATGAAATGGTATGTGTCAGACTACTGTTCACTTCCCAGTGTGTTCCGTGTGGTGCTCCATAGACAGGGGTGTGTGTGCTGGGCTGTTGTTCACTTCCAGGTGTGTTCCATGTGGTAGTCCATAGACAGGGAGGTGAGTGCTGAGCTGTTGTTAACTTCGTGGTGTGTCTCATGTGGTACTCCATGGACAGGGGCGTGTGTTTGACTGTTGCTCACTTCCCAGTGTGTCGCATATCATACTCCATAGACAGGGAGGTGTGTGCTGGGCTGTTGTTCACTACATGGTGTGCCCCATGTCGTGATCCATGGACAGGAGTGTATGCGTTTGACTGTTGCTCACTTCCCAGTGTATCTCATGTCCTGCTCCATGGACGGGGGTGTGTGTGTTTGGCTGCTGATCACTTCCCAGTGTGCCCCATGTGGTGATCCATGGACAGGGACGCGTGTGGGTGCTGGGCTATTGTTCACTTCCTGGTGTGCCCCATGTGGTGATCCATGTACAGGGGTGTGTGTGTGCTGGGCTATTGTTCACTTTCCGGAGTGCCCCATATGGTGATCCATGGACCGGGGTGTGTGTGTGCTGGGCTATTGTTCACTTCCCGGTGTGCCCCATGTGGCGATCCATGGACGGGTGTGTGTGTGTGCTGGGCTATTGTTCACTTCCCAGTGTGCCCCATGTGGTGATCCATGGAATGGTGTGTGTTTGTGCTGGGCTATTGTTCATTTCCTGGTGTGTTTCTTGTAGTTATCAATGAACAGGTGTGTGTGTGTGCTGGGTTATTGTTCATTTCCCGGGGTGTCCATGTGGTGATCCATGGACAGGGGTGTGTGTGTGCTGGGCTGCTGTTCACTTCCCGGTATGCCCCATGTGGTGATGCATGGACAGGGAGGTGTGAGTGTGCTGGGCTATTGTTCACTTCCTGGTGTGAACCATGTGGTGATCCATGGACATGGAGGTGTGTGTGCTGGGCTATTGTTCACTTCCCGGTGTGCCCCATGTGGTGATCCATGGACAGGGGTCTGTGTGTCCTGTTTTATTATTCACTTCCCGGTTTGGCCCATGTGGTGATCCATGGACAGTGAGGATTATGTGTGCTGGGCTATTGTTCACTTCCCGGTGTGCCTCATGTGGTGATCCATGGACAGGGAGGCGTGTGTGTGCGGGGCTATTGTTCACTTCCGGGGGTGTCCCATGTGGTGATCCATGGACAGGGAGGTGTGTGTGTGCTGGGTTATTGTTCACTTCCCGGTTTGCACCATGTAGTGATCCATGGACAGGGCTGTGTGTGTGCTGGGCTGCTGTTCACTTCCCGGTGTGCCCCATGTGGTGATCCATGGACTGGGGTGCGTGTGTCCTGGGCTATTGTTCACTTCCTGGTGTGTCCCATGTGGTGATCCATGGACTGGGGTGCGTGTGTCCTGGGCTATTGTTCACTTCCTGGTGTGACCCATGTGGTGATCCATGGATATGGAGGTGTGTGTGTGCTGGGTTATTGTTCACTTCCCGGTTTGCCCCATGTAGTGATCCATGGACAGGGAGGTGTGTGTGTGCTGGGCTATTGTTCACTTCCCGGTGTGTCCCATGTGGTGGTCCACGAAGAGGGAGGTGTGTGTGCTGGGCTATTGTTCAATTCCTGGTGTGTCCCATGTGGCGCTCCATGGACAGGGAGGTGTGTGTGTGCTGGACTATTGTTCACTTCCCGCTGTGCCCCATGTGGTGATCCATGGGCAGGGGCGTGTGTGTGCTGGGCTATTGTTCACTTCCCAGTGTGCCTCATGTGGTGATCCATGGACAGGTGTGTGTGTACTGGGCTATTGTTCACTTCCCGGCGTGCCCCATGCGGTGATACATGTACAGGGGTATGTGCTGGGCTATTGTTCACTTCCCAGTGTGCCCCATGTGGTGATCCATGGACAGGGAGGTGTGTGTGTGCTGGGCTATTGTTCATTTCCTGGTGTGTCCCATGTGGTTATCAATGCACAGGTGTGTGTGTGTATGTGTGCAGAGTTATTGTTCACTTCCCGGTGTGTGCATGTGGTGATCCATGGACAGGGATGTGTGTGTGCTGGGCTGTTGTTCACTTCCCAGTGTGCCCCATGTGGTGATGCATGGACAGGGAGGTGTGCGTGTGCTGGGCTATTGTTCACTTCCTGGTGTGTTCCATGTGGTGAACCATGGACATGGGTGCATGTGTCCTGGGCTACTGTTAACTTCTTGGTGTGCACCATGTGGTGATCCATGGACAGGGAGTTGTGTGTGTGCTGGGCTCTTGCTCACTTCCCGGTGTGCCTCATGTGGTGATCCATGGACAGGGAGGCGTGTGTGTGCCGGGCTATTGTTCACTTCCGGGGTTGTCACATGAGGTGATCCATGGACAGGGCTGTGTGTGTTGCTGGGCTGCTGTTCACTTCCCGGTGTGCCCCATGTGGTGATCCATGGACAGGGAGGTGTGTGTGTGCTCGGCTATTGTTCACTTCCCAGGTGTGCCCCATATGGTGATCCATGGAATGGGGTGTGTGTGTGCTGGGCTATTGTTCACTTCCCGGTGTGTCCCACGTGGTGATCCATGGACAGGGGTGTGTGTGTGCTGGGCTGCTGTTCACTTCCCGGTGAGCCCCATGTAGTGATCCCTGGACAGGGAGGTGTGCGTGTGCTCGGCTATTGTTCACTTCCCGGTGTGTCCCATGTGGTGATCCATGGACAGGGAGGTGTGCGTGTGCTGGACTATTGTTCACTTCACAGTGTGTCCCATGTGGTGATTCATGGACAGGGAGGTGTGTGCTGGGCTATTGTTCACTTCCCAGTGTGCCCCATGTGATGATCCATGGACAGGGGTGTGTGTGTCCTGTGTTATTGTTCACTTCTCGGTTTGCCCCATGTGATGATCCATGGACAGGGGTGTGTGTGTGTGCTGGGCTATTGTTCACTTCCCGGTTTGCCCCATGTGGTGATCCATGGACAAGGAGGTGCATGTGTGCTGGTCTATTGTTCACTTCCCGGTATGCCCCATGTGGTGATCCATGAACAGGTGTGTGTGTGTGTGTCCTTGGCTATTGTTCACTTCCCAGTGTGCCCTATGTGGTAATCCATTAATCCATGGACAGGGGTGTGTGTGTTCTGGGCTATTGTTCAGTTCCCAGTGTGCCCCATGTGGTGATCCATGAACAGATGTGTGTGTGTGTGTTCTGGGCTATTGTTCAGTTCCCAGTGTCCCCATGTAGTGATCCATGGACAGTGGTTCCGGCAGCTTTAGACACGCCTTTGAACCTTGGAATGTGCATGTCCACTGAACACCTGCGCTTGTCCCTGTCAGATGATTGTGTCATCAGTAACACGAGGAAACCTCTCGAGTATAATTGTAAAAGATCAGGCATCTAACTTGTCGCTGATGGGCTTCTGACTGATTCGTGTTATTGAAAAGTTAGTGGATTGTTTGCTAGAGGTTGTGCTCAGACATTCAGGTCGACATGAGCATTTGGTGACCCAACTCTGGATGGACCATAGGGACTGTAGTTACAACACCTGCATCTGTAAGATGAACAACAAATGGAGCAGAACCTGCGCTGAGAGGAAGATCTGAAACCACGGAGTGAGTGTTCTTGGGGAAAGGGATCTGCTGTTTTCACACCGGGTTTTCCAGGAACAGCTTCCCAAGTTACATTTAACTCAGGAACAGAGTGTGAGCGGACACTGATTGAACAAGGAGCTGGGCACAGAGCGGGGTCACGTCCTTCAACACGACCAGCAGTTTCACACAATGGGGAGGACGGTGCTGCCAGTGGCTGTTAGGGTCACTGTTTCACTCAGCTTCTCTGATCCCTAACTTTCCAGGCAGGAGTGGGTGACAGATACACCATCTCTCAGTATGCCGACATCAACATCACCATTTGGAGACGGAAGATATATATAGTGGTTGAGAGCAGTGGGGTCCCTGGGAACATCAGGAAGATGGAGAAACGCTTCCCGTGTCTGATCGGGTCAGAATGAACCCTCCAGTACACACTGCATCACTACGTCCTGTAGTATTTTCCCTTTCAGTAACATACTACCTACCATTCTTCCTAAAGAAAATGACAGCTGATATATTATCTTTAATACCATTTGCTAAGCTTTTATCCATTGACTTCACCTGTCCATATCCAATTACAGACTCTCCACCTTCCCTTGATAATTTAGTCTCCTGTTTATCTTAGTTTAATCGGCATATATAATTACAGCACATTTGTTCCACTCCTCTTGATCATTGATACAGATTGTAAAGAGCTGTGGACCCAAGCACTGGTCACTGTGTGACTCCACTGGTGACGTTCTGTCAAACTGAATAAGTTTGATTTTTCCAGAGTGCCTGCTTCCTGTCTGATAACCAGTCCTTCCCCATTTATGTGTAACACATTCGAAGCGCTGAATAAGAACGAGTTCGGTAATTCAGCCCCTCAGGCCTCTTCCGACATTGAAGACAATCATTGGTGATGTCATTGCGGCTTCAGTTCCACGTTCCTGTCCGATCTCCATAATCCTTCACTTACTCAATTTCCCAGCACCTACTGCACTCTGGGGCAGTGAATTACACTGATTCCCAACCCTGTGACAGAAGTATGTTCTCCTCATCCCGTTTCACTTCTCGCCCACCTCATCCTAAATCGTTCGAGATTGTCCACATGAGGAAATATCAACTTCACATCTACATTGTCAATCACCTTTAAAATCGTCCAGACCTCCGAAATCTCCTCTCATTTTTCTATACTCCAGGCAATATTGGCCTGAACTGCTCATTCTCTCTTCAGAGGACAATCTCCTCATCTCTGGAGTAAATCGAGTAAACCACTTCTGAACTGCCTCCATGGCAAATACATCCCTCCTACAGTCAGGACACTAAGACTGCACACAGTACTCAGTTGCGATCTCACACCTCCCTCCCTTTATAATCCACTTTTTTAGAAATAAATGCCAAAGTTGCACTTGCCTTTCTTTTTATCTGCTGTACCTATATCGGAGTATTCTGTAGTATGGACGCGGACACCCAGATCCCTCTGCACCTAATCATTCTGAAGTCTCTCTCCATTTGGATAATAATTTGCCTTTCTCCTACACTGATCCAAATGGATACACTCATACTTTTTGTTGTTCAGTTTCTTCTGTCAAATGTTGCCCCAACCTATCCATATACATTTTCTAACTTCTTACATCTTCACTGCAATTTCTCACCTGAGTAAGTGTCATCTGTTAATTGGTTATAACATGTTCTATCCTCTCAACTACTTAAGACTATAGATTGTAAATAGTTGGGGCATGGGGACCAAGACATATGGTTTCCTAAAAGTTGAATTTTGCCAACAGAAAATTACCCATAGTTTTCCATCTCACTGCATTTTGTTGCCTCACCAAACCTGTACCAAGTTGATAAATTATTTTACCCATAAACGATCTAATTCTGCAGATTAATCACTTGTGCAGAGCTATTCAATGCCTTCTAGAAGTCCAAATATTTCATCTCTCGGATCCCCATGATCGACATCATGTTGATTCTGATGGATTGTGGTTTGACTTTGCAAATTTCTTGTCATTAATTCCTGAATAATGGTCTTTACCAATATTTCTTAAATTCGAACAGTTTTCTCACTACTATATATTTCATCGTGAAGGTGATAATTCTAATTCTTACTGCTCTATAATCTCTTTGTTTGCTCCAATCCTGTGTAATTGGCACATGGCGTGAAATGACCTGCTCTGATTGCTCTGTAAGAGGTCTGAGTCGCTGAGTGGACTCGTTCTATTCCTTGTGCTCAACGTCGGTGGGCTGATGTCTTTCTGGTGTTCCACATCAAAGTCTCGATGGTCTTCCTTTCCTCCTCCTGTTGATTCATAAGAGTCATGAGGGCTTATGCAACCTTCCTGTTGCTGTGTCACAGTTTGAGGGGCTGAAAACACCTTATCATATTCCTACATCACAGGCTGGAGATACTGAATGGTCTCTCCTGCATCCCTGATAGAGGACTGAGGGAATGATTGGCCTTCTTCTGTTCCCATACACGAGACACGTGAGGTAAACTTCTTTCTCCTTTCCCATAAGAAATTTATAGGTTGCATCCTTCTCCAATTCCCGTGCAACAGGCTCGATGGGACTGATAATACTCCTGGTATCCCAATGCACCAATCTCCAGTCCCTCTTCCAGTTCCTATGTTACAGACTTTGAGGAGGCTTAATAGACCGATCCTATTGCTGAATAACAGGATACTGGTGTGCATGGCCTACTCTGGGCCCAGTATTATCGACTCGAGGAGCTGACTGGCCTCCTCCCGTAACTGTATATTAGGCTCCAGGGTCTGAATAGCCTCTTCCTGTGCTGTTGTAACAGGGTCAATGTCCTTTGAGACACTACCTCCTAAAAAATGACAGAAGACGCTGAACGAGAGAGTGCCCGTACTCTGAAGCACTCTCGTCTCCATATCTGACTTACAGAGATGAACCATTAATGTAGTCTTTTTTCTGTATCAAGTCCTGAAGCTGAAAGTAACAAAAGAGGTCCCTCCCAGATACCTCATATTCCTGGATCAGCTGTTCAAAATTCATCATGACCTCCCTGTCACAATATTCTCCCAAACAGGAAACTCATCTGGACTCCCAGAGCCTAAAGCCAGAATCTATAAATCCCGCTGGAATCCTACCAATCCTACAATGGGAATGAAAGCCGAAGTTTTTTGTTTTGTAAAGTGCCCTCAAATTGTCCCACCTTTCTACATGCTTTCACTGTGTTAGGGACAATCTGTTTCTGCAATTCTCCACACAGAATCTTGTACATAAACAGCAGATTAATGTGGGTACAATTTGCCTAGAAGGCCTCGATGTCCAGCCAAATTGACCATGGGTCCTGACAAGTCCAATCAGCCACATCGGAAAGCAAGGAACTTGGTTGGTATTTCTTAATCTATGGAAAATCTACACGCCCCCATTCACTGTGGAAGCTGCAATTTGTCCAGGTTAATAGGAGGCCATCTGTGACGCCACATGAAAGATCAAAGCCAACTATTAAGCCTCCGTAGCGCCTGCTTGGGCGGCGTCAAAGAGAGCATTGACATGGGGTATCAAAAACAAGGAAGAACATTCATTTTAACCAGAACTAACTCAAACAGGATATTGTAAGATTCTGTCTTATCTTCTGTAGCAACTGCACGAAGTTAGCTTTATATAATTAATCGAAGGTTTGGATGATAAAAAAAAAATACCCAAACCTCCTTGTGACCATCTGGAAGAGAATCAGATTCCACCCCAAGGTCGGGTACTCTAATAAGACCCCCAACAGGGTTGGCCTCTGATTTTATAAAGTTAATTTTATACCCTGAGAAAGATCCAAACAAATTAATCATTAGTATTAAACAGGACACAGATATCATTGGGTTAGTTAGAAAGAGAGGAACACCATCTGCTTAGAGGGTGATCTTATGCCTTCCTGATCCTACCTCCATGGTAGTGATATTGGTGTCGCTCCGGATGGCTTCTGCCAACAGCACAATCATTAATGTAAACGGTAACGGTGAAAGTGGACAACTTCATTGGCTAACACTGCCAATACAGAAATTGTCAGATCTTATACTATTAGTGAAATCCGCTGATTTCGGGTCACTATATAACACTGCCACCCACCTGGTGAAAACCGCTCCAAGACCAAACCATTCAAGGACATAAAAGGTGCCCATCCACTCCATCCAGTGAAGTGCTTTCTCTGCATCCAGGGAGATTACCGAGCCTGGAATCGAACCTTGCTGGCAGACTGGACCCATATTTAGCTCTCTTCTATTGTTATCAGAGGAGTACGGCCCCTAATAAAAATGGTCCTCATTCATGATGGGCCTTCAAAGCCGGTCTTTTCGACAAAATTTTAAAGTCCACGTTTAATAAAGACATAGGCATTCTGGGACTTTCCCTTTCTTGAGAATAAGATAACTATTTCCTTCTCTCAGAGAGGATGGGAAGCAGCACTGACTGTACAATAATTGTACATATCCAACATTGGCCCAGCCATCATGTCTATCAACTCCTTCTAAATTTCACTCCGAAAATTCATCTGGGCCGGGGGTTTTTTCCACTCTGGAGCTGTCTCCTGTATATCTCGGATTATCAGAGAGGCAATCTAAAGAGATGGTCTCCTATTAACCTGGATAAATTGCAGCTCTGAACGTACACTTAGGAGGTTCAAGGTCTTAATAAAGGACTCGACCGTCACGTCAGTCCTCCCAGCCCGCTGACTGGAACAACTCAGAGTAGAACTTCTTGAACGCTGCCTTAATCGTTTTGGGATCGCGGGTGATAATAGCAGCAATCTTCTTTCTGGCCAAGTACGCCTTATATCTACCTGGTTATCACCAGGCTCTAATAACTTCTGTTTCGCAAAGGAAATCTCTCTCTTTGCTATCTGTGCGAATGCAGCATTCAGAGCAGTCCGGAGGGCTGTAATCTGCGGCAATTAAGTTATAGACAGTCTGACAAAATATGGTGTCTCAGCTCTCTTCAGCAGAGCCTCAAGAATACGTGCTGCTCTCCCTTCGGCCGCTTCTGAGTCGCCGAGTAAGAAATAATCAAACCTCTTGACTAGGCCTTGGCAGTCTCCCAGAGCACCGTCGGATTACTGGCCGTACACAAGTTAATGTTCCAAAAAAATTTAAATTCCTTCGAAAAATACTCAATGAATTTGCTATCCTTCAGGAGGAAAGGATCCACGTGCCAGTGCCGTGAGCCTGACCCTTTTCCACCATCCTTGACCTCGATGTACACTGTCACATGATCATAAATGGCTATGTTCCCAATTCTACAATACAGCACCGCATTTAAAAAGACCAATGTGGCTTATAACATGTCAATCCCAGTATAGCATTTATGTGGGTTAGTAAAAAAGGTGAAGTCCCGATCTTCAGGGTGAAGACATCTCACACATCCACCAACCCAGCTACCTGTTCAGGTCCAAAAGCTGCCTGGGTGGCGGGGAAATACCCGCGAAACCCCTCGACATCCTATCCACCTCGGGGTCCATACGTCAATTAGATTCTCCCCTTAATTGTATGACTTGCTTCAAGGATCATCAATTTGGAGAGTGCATCTATTTGTAATTTGAGGCGGTGTGCTGGGGCAATATTAATCAAGGTCCCATATTCCTCTCCATGTATTAAAGATTTAAGGATCAGAGACCACTCACATTCACTCTTAATTTGGTCAAACAACTGAAGTGGAAGGTCCTTATGAATGAGTATTGCAACTCCTCTACTTGTTGAATTAAAGGATGAAAAAAACCTGGCTGAACCTTCCCTGCAGTAACTTTCAATGTTCCTTATCAGTCAGATGTGTTTCTTGCAACAAGACTACATCAGCCATTTCATTTTTTAAGGATTGAACGTATATTTCTTTTTCTCTTAATGAGTGAATGACTCCCTTTAACATTCCAGGTGCATCATTTAAATGAGCGGTTAGCCATAACCATACGAAGCAGCCGATGTGTCACTGAGAGAAGAACCCCATTTATAGAGCGCCGAGTGAAAGCTGTAAACAGTTCGTATAAACTTGACAATATAACGACAAAAGCAACCAAATCAAAACTTCTAACTACTTTGACCATGAACCAACATAGAACACAAATAAGCAGAGGCTTTCCCCCTTGCCCACAGGGGACGCTCATTCAACCACGAATCCCCCATGGCTCCTCCTAGCTGAAGTCGCTCCCAACCCAGACAAAACAAAGTTAAAAAACATTACATGGGTTTTACAACAAAAAAATTAAAAGTGGACATTCAACCCCATCCCATCCATACCTTCACCCGAGAAACAAAATGTAACCACCGCCACTTCCCCAACCCCCTTTCCCATTCCGTACTAAGAGAGAGAAACGAAAAGCAAATGATAGAAAAAACAAAGGATAATGGGAGGGGTGAAGAAAGGAGGAGAGAGTAAAAGGAAAAATGGGACCTCCATTTACTCAAAAAAACTAAAACGAGGTAAACCAGGCAAAGCCCAGAGAAAACAAAGGGAACACATTTGTCCATATTATTTGAACCAGCCAGTCTATTTTCATTTGTACAGGAAGTCCTTTGCGTTTTCTAGTGAGTCAAATTAAACACAGACATTCCATGCCTGAAACATAATATTGCTGGATATCTTACCAAGTCCAGAATATTCACGTCCATCAGCCTCCTTTTTGCCATATCAAAGGCTTGCCTCTTGTGGATCACAGCCATATAAATACACAATTTGTGATCCTTTGTAGAACCTATGTATCCTTCCGCAGAGCTCGAGAAGCTTCCAGCACCTGTTTTTCTCGATCGTGCTAGAGTTGCACAAGGACCAGGCAGGGGCGCTGGTCCTATCCTGGCCTGTACACTGCAACCCGGTGGGTCCGCTCGACCCGCACCCAGTCTGCCCTGACATGCAGCTTCAAAGATTGTGTGAGCCATTGTTCCAAGAAGCTGACGAGCTGGCCTTCTTTTTCTCATTCCAGCAGCCCGACCAAAATGATGTTCTTCTGATGGCTCCGATTTTCGAGGTCCACTCTACTCAGGCCTGTACCTAAAATTCTAGGGCTTGGACATGACCCGCTGAGGATCCTGCCATGGTTTCCAAAGCCGTGGTCTGCTCTTCCACCTCCACGACATGTGGCCCGAGACGCTGGATCTCCTGGTATTGCTTCTGCAGCATGGCTGAGATCAGTTCTCCATGGTTCAGGTCTCCTCCATTGCTGAATCAATCTTCTCTCGCAGGCTCCTGCACTCCGAGACCAGGCTCTGCTCCACAAATAAGATCCCTGGGGTGCTCGCGGAGGCATCACAGCTGCGGGCGTATCCATTGCAGAAGTGCCCTGCTGGTTGTGATCGTCATGGTCATCTTCCCTTAGACATTTTCCTTACTCACTTAAAATGGCAGAGCGCAATACTGGGGATCAAAAGCGAACGATGTTTACGACAATAGGGAAGAAATAGAGGATGAACGCACCACTGTGTCTGGGTTCTTATGCAGAGCTCAGTAGGGCAGACCTACTGGATCGGCGCCATCTTGGATCTCACCCGAAAAATCACTGTTAACAAAGTGTTTTTGAAATGGTTTGAAGATGTTTCTTGTAGATGGAGACAATAAAGAAACATTGCATGTAATATAGTTGGATATTCAGGTGGATGTTCAAGAGTTCAGAACGTGAATATTAAATAAAATTAAACCAACGCTGTTTAGGAGGGACATTTTGGAAATGGAAAGGTAAAAGTAAAGTTGACCTTCATTTAATTGAAATTGGAATATCGATGTAAAAGCGTTCTGCACAGGCTGCATGCAGTGCGGATGAGATTATAGCTGTGTTCTGTACTGTTTCAAAGAATCTCAGGGGAACTTAGAAAATTCATGCACAGCAGATTGACGAATACAGGGGCATGGAGAAGTGCAGCAGGAAATGTTGGGGGAATTCCAAGATATTCTACAAAAAGATCAATCAGAACAGAATAACCAGGGAACAATTTCAAAACCCATGGGGCTATCTGTGTGAAGCTGATGAACATTGATCGATTATGACACAAGAGCTTCACATCTGTTTTACTTGGGAGAAGGAGGAGCAAGTACAGAATTCAAGAAGATGCATTGTGAAGCTCTCGAACAAATTGGTATAATATGCAAGTTGGGATTGATGCTTTTGAATGATTAAAGTCCAGATGAGTTGTATCTCAGGATACTGTTGGAGACATGAGAGGAAATGATCTGACCTAAATGTTTCAGTCGAATCTCATCGCGAAGGAGATGCCAGGGGACTAGAGAAGAGCGATGTTTTGCCAAGTTACTGGAAAGTTGGTGGGGATAGACCAGTGTCCGGTGGTGTACCACAGCGAGCAGTGCAATGTATCTTATTATTTGTGATATTCAGAAATGATGTAGATGTGAATGTGGAGGGAAGAGTGGGGTGTGGGGATCGAGTGTAATAAGTAATTTTGTGTTTGATACAAAGATTGGCCAGGTGGTTGGTAGTGAGGAGGAAGGCCTTATTTTACAGGAAGATACAAATGGAATGGTCAGATGGGCAGATTAATGGCAGACGGAATGCAAACCTGATAAATATGAGGTGATGCATTGTGGAAGAAGGAACCACATAGCGGAGTACTCAATGAATGGCAGCCCACTAGGAAGCTCAGATGGTGTTTCTCCACATATCTCTAAATATGACTGGACAGTGTAATAGCTAGTTAAGAAAGCACACAGGACTGTAGTCACAGAGGTTACTCATCGAGGCGAAATAATATGAGCTAAACATGCCATTGGTTAGGCCATAGATACAATGCTGAGTGCTGATCGGGGAGCCACATATTTTTCTGAATTCCTGTTTGTTTGCCTGTATTTTAACTGTAGTCTGTAAATAAATTGTGTTTTTCTTATGGTCTTGTAGTTTGACCAGACACATTGCATCTGGAACAGGCACTTTACATTTACTTTAAAATAAGAAAACATTAGAGCCTAGACTACTGCCTTCAATTATTTTGGAGGGGCTCTGGTGTGGTCCGAAACACGTGACTCCTCCCTTCTTGTGTAATTGTCTGGAGGCACTAAATGGGCTATCTCTACACTTCTCCAATCATTTCATAGAGCAGAATGATTTCCTCATATGCCTGTGAAACTAGCGTGAGGAGCTCATGAGCTCTTCCTTTTAACTGTGGAAATGTGCAGTGTCCAGCAGTACTGTTACATGAATGTTAACGACATTTCAACAGCACAAGCCTGAATGTTGTCCAGGTCTTGCTGCACATGGACTCAGACTGCTTCAGGAGCTGAAGGGGTCTTTTTCTCTGAATATTGCATGATCTTCAGTAAACACCCCCACTTGTAATCTTATGGTGTGGGCAAGACATTTGTAAAACAGCTGAAGATGTTTGTGCTGAGGAAGCTTCCTTGACGATCTTTTGCAGACATGTCCAGGACTGCATGGATTTTTGTACACAAACCACAATCATTGTGCTTTATGCTTTAAATCACTCTAACCAGGGAAGTTTACAACTCATTGCCATTAAGTGAAATCCTGCTCAGGCTCATTGAGACCGCCCTTGGTTAAATGCTGCCTTGATGTCAGGGCCGGACACTCTTGCCTGAGCCCTTGTGTTCACATCTTTTGGTCATATCAACAGGCCACAGTGTGGGGGCAGGGAGTGTTTTTTGATCAGACAGAGCATTGTGGGCTGTGAAGAATTGGACATGAAAGCGGATATTGGAACTTATGATCTTATTGTGGGGCAAGGCAGGCTTGCGGGGCGTGGGGTGTGGTATGGTGGGGGCGGTCAGGGAGTGCAGATGGTGTGGATGAATAACATACTCCTGTTTGTGATGTTCTCATATTCTATTATTGGAAAGTAGACGCTGTTATTCTCCTGGAAGCTCTGTTATTGAATATTACCAGATTAGCTGGACCATCTCTGGGTGAGGAATGGGGGCTGTATTCACAGTGAAACTGGGTCTACATCTTGACCAACAAACGAAGCGCAAGTTTCAGAAAGGGGAAGCTCAGTTCGGAGTGATGAGGAGCCTCTTTCACACCCCAGCCTGGGTTTTCCCATTGCACTTTCCAAACCAGCCCAAACTGGGTTTGACAGTTTTGAGGGGCTGAATGGTCTCCTCTGCTTCTGTGCACCAGGGTATAGCAGTAAGTAGCCTCTAACTGCTCCTATCTAGCAGGTTTGATGGGCGGAATGGAACACAGAAACATGGGACTGAGGAGCAGGAGTGGGTCATTAGACACTTTGAGCCTTCTCTACCAGGGACTAAGATTGTGGCCGATCAGGTTGCGGTCTCAGCTCCACTTTCCTGTCTGTGTGCCACTTCTCTGACCAATATTTAACTAACTCAGGGTTGAATAAATGTAAACAAAGAGAGAATTCAAACTTGTGGGTCAGAGAATTCCCAGTTGAAATGCCTGTTTAGAATTTCTGCTCATTCCTCTTATCGAGTCATATAGCATGCAATTGTGTAAGTACTGACTAGACATCCCATTATCATCGTGTCTGATTTGACAGCATTTGGCTCATATTCCTCTAAACCTCAGATACCCAAAAAGATGCCAGACTCCACCACTTCCTCTGGCAGATAATTCCCTATGGACACCTCCCTCTGTAAGAAAAGAATGCGTCTAAGTTCCCTCTAAAATATTTCCCCTCGTACCTTAAAACAGGCCTCCAGTCCGAAAAGCAATCCTCTACCAACCTCTGTCTCCTCCCATCAATGTAATTTTGTATTCAATTGGCTTGGGTGCGCTGGTTCCCGCGTGACGTAACCTTACTAACTTGCCTAATATGCAGAATTTTGTCGAACAACTTGTTCCAGTGTATATGGAAAACATCGACAACACTGCCTTCATCAATCTGCTTTGTCACCTCTTTAACAAACTCTGTCCAATCAATGCGACTCGATTTCTCATGCAAAACGCCATGGTGACTATCCCCAATCAATCATTGCATTTGAAAATGCAAGCAATTAACTATCCCTCAGAAACCACTCCAACAACTCACACACCACTGATGTCTGGCTCACTGGTCCAGAGTTCCTTGGGTTGTGGTGTAACTGTTATCTTTTCGACTGCCACTCCTCCATTGGTCAAAGCAAATTATCGGTGAAACCAGGTTGATGATATGGCTAGAGATGTAGGTCTCACATTGGGTCAGGGTCAACCTCCGAAGAGGTCAGGTTGATTTCTTTCATTTGTTAAAATAACAAAATCATGACGAAAACAAGTTCCTCAAACTATGATGGAAAGGTGAATGTCAAACAGAATAGAAATTACAAAAATGTACGTTGATATTTCCATTTCTAAAAATACTGAGGAGCACAAACACACACAGACACACGCACAGATACATACACAGACAAGCACACACAGGCACAATCAAATACACACTCAAACACACACGCTCAGACACACTCAAACACACACACAGACATGTTCACACACCACACTCAAACACACAAAAAAAATCTGACACAAAAACACGGATACACACAGACACGTTCACATACAAGTGTATGCACAAACCCAGACAAATGCATGTACTGTAGAACGTAAAAAAAGTAGTGCAGGAAAAAGGCCATTTGTCCCATCCAGTCTACTGAGCTATTGATCATGGCTGACATGTTTTTCAGGCCAATTCTCCTGCCTACTCACAACAAGCCTTGATCCCATCTTTAAGCATAACTTATCTAGTTTTATCCTAAAGACGCTAATATGTCTGTGTGTGTGTGTGTATGCGTGCCTGAACTTGTGTGTATCTGGCTGAGTGTGTGTGTTTGTGTGCCCGTGTGTGTCTGCGTGCGTGTTTTGTCTCTGTGTGTGTCTGTGCTTGTGTATGTGTCTGTGTGACGCTGTGTGCGTGCCTTTGTGCGTGTGTATTTGTGTATGTGTGTCTGTGTGCGTATGTGTGTCTCTCTGCATGTGTCTGAGTGTGTGCATGTGTCTGTGTGTGTATTTGTCGGCCTGTGTGTGTCTCTGTGTATGTGTCTGTATCTGTGTGTGTGTGTGCGTGTGGGTCTGTGTACGTGTGTGTGTGTTTGCCTAATAGCAGGAGACAGCATTATTGAGGAGGGCTATTTTTCAGACTGGAGGCCTGAGGTTATGTTCTCGGCCAGCTCACTCAACACGTTCTTAAGCAGGCAGGAGAGACCTGCTTAAGAATGCAATTTGTTTCAATAAGTCCACAGTGAAAATTACCCAGAGTAACCTAGCTAGGTTGACTATCATGTTTAAATATGGACAATATGTAATTCTCAAAATTACACAATGAAACACAAAGAACAGAATAAGAACCATACAGAACTCAGTCTACTCAAACTAGACGTAATTAGCTGATCTGAATATACACAACAGTCCCAATAAGCAAACCCCCATTAAAAACTGGAAAGGTGGAACATATGCTAACCAGTTGAAGTTAGAAGGGCACAAGGAGAGAGAGAAAGGGAGAGAGAGAGAGAGAGAGAGAGAGAGAGAGAGAGAGAGAGATTGGACACAGCTGAACTCCATCTGGACTGAACAACTCATCGAGACAGCTGACCACTCCCCTTTCATTGTACCTTTGATCACAACACCGTTTAATCTCTGGACCAAACCAGTCACCTTGGAGCTTGGAGCTACTTACGACCCCTCCGAAAAAAAAAATCAATAATACAGTATCTTTGAGAAAAGGAAACTTTCAGAGAAAAGGGACAAGCTTTGTGACACTCTGCACAGTGGTGTTCCACAGGGACTTATGCTCAATCCATTATTGTTTGTCATTTATAGAAATGATTCAGATGATAATTATGGAAGGTGTGGTTAGAAAGATGAAACCAAGATTGGCTATATAATGGACAGTGAAGATTACACAGGTACCTTGATCAAATGTCTTAACGAATCCTAGAGTTTGTACAGCGCTGAAGCAAACACTTTTGACGAACTCGTCCATGCAATCTGATTTCCTAAATTAATCGTGCCCTATTTGGGTCGGTGCGGTGGCTCAGTGGTTAGCACTGCTGCCTCATATTACCAGGGTTACTGACTGTGTGGAGTTTGCACTTTTTCCCAGTGTCTGCGTTGGTTTCCTCCCACAGTCTAAAGATGTGCAGATTGGGTGAATTGGCCATGCTAAATTGAACATAGTGTCAGATGTATTCGTCAAGGTTAAATGGTTCTGGGTGGGTAACTCTTCAGAGGGTTGGCAAAAAGGCCTGTTTCTACTCTGCAGGAAATCTGATCTATTTGCCAGCAATTTGCCCATATCCTTCTAAATCGTTCCTATTAATATACCCATCTGGGTGCCTTTTAAATGTTGTAATTATACCAACCTCCACCACTTCCGCCGGCATTTCATCATATACACGCTCCAATTTCTGAGTGAAAAAGTTGCCACTGAGCCCCTTTAAAATCTTTCCCCTCTCACATTAAATATATGCCTTCTAATTCTGGACTTCCAAACGTGGTGAAAAGATCTTGAGTACTCACCCTATCCATGCCCTTCATGAATTTATAAACCTCTAGAAGGTGCAAATGTGACTCCAAACCAGGGCCTGTGGTTTCAGTCGTCCGGGGCTTAAATTCTGAAATTGAATACTGAAACCTCTTACATCTCGCTCAAATCACAATTCTAAACTCATTTTAGTCAACGTGTTCAAATATATTATAAAACACGTCTAGTAGGATTTGAACCGAGAGCTTTGCAGCCAGAGGTAGGGACCCTACCAGCACTCCACAATAGTCCCTAAACTTCGAACATTATTCTCCTGTGTGTTTATTCATCAGCCTGTTCTGACATGCTGTGACACATCTCTGCACCTGAATCCAGACTGTCTGGTCTCGAGTAAGGGACACGTTCAGACAAGTTCAGGAATTGGAATAGAATCCAGAGCTCTACATCAGAGGTAGGAACACTACTGACTACACAAGACCTAAACAGTGCCTAAATGTTTAATTCTAAGTGCCAGCTTTCAGTTTGGTATAGATTCATTGAAATCTGGTTCACTTTACTGAATAACACATTGAGAATAATAACATTGTTTTAAAAATGCAAGGTACTTGCATTAATTGTAGGATGTCGAGTTTATGTGCTCTACCTTCGAGATAAAATATGAACATCATTAAATACTTGGATATTATTTCCAGCATAAATGACTACTATCTGTAGTCTGCAATATGAGGGAATGAAATCATGCAGACACACACTGCACTATGAAGGAACTCGAATAGATATCAATACTGAACATCTGAGACATAGAAAGCACATACTTTCTGGCCTCAAACACCGATCACTGTTTCCCACCTCTAACGTGTGACTGCCCTCTTCCTAAAACTATTAAATGATACAGGCAGCTTATTACTTTCCAGCCCTTCTTCCCCAGTACGATCACTCACTAGCTAAAGAATGGCAGATGGAGTATAATGTTGATAAATGCAAGGTATTAAACTTTGGTAAAACAAACAAAGAAAACACATGTACAATGAAAAGTCGAGCCAATGGTAGTGTTGCAGAACAGAACGACTTAGGGTTTCAGGCATAATTCTTTGAAGTTTGTATCATGTGTGGGCAGTGTGGTTATGAATGTGTTTCGCTTGCAGGCCTTCATAATAGAGACATAGAATCATAGAGAGGTACTGCGTGGAAGAGACCCTCTGGTCCAACTCGTCCATGCCGAACAGATATCTTAACCTAATGTCGTTAAATTTGCCAACACGTTGCCCAATATCCCTCTGGACCCTTCCTATTCATATACTCATCCGGACGTCTTTTAAATACTTTAATTTGACCAGCCTCCACAACTTCCTCTGGCAACTCATTCCATACGCGCACCACCCTTTGTGCAAAAACAAAATTGCCCCTGAGGTCCCTTTTAAATCTTTCCCCGCTCAGCCTAAACCGATGCCTTCCAGTTGTGGACTCGTCCAACCTAGGGAAAATACATTGTCTATTTACCCTACACATGCCTCTCATGATTTTATGAACCTCTATAATTCACCCACAGAGAAAACTGCCCCAGCCTATTTAGGCTCTCCCTACAGCTCAAATCCTCCAGCCTTGGCAACATCCTTGGAAATCTTTTGTGAACTCTTCCAAGTTTCACATCTTTCCAATAGGAATGAGACCAAAATTGCACACATTATTCCAAAAGTGGCCTAGCCAATGTCCTTTGCAGCCACAACATGACCTCCCAACTCTTGTACTCAGTGGTCTGACAATAAAGGAAAGCATACCAAACACCTTCACTATCGTATCTACCTGCGACTCTACTTTCAAGGAACTACGAACCTGTACTCCAAGGTCTCTTTGTTCAGCAACATTCTCTGGGACTTTACCAGTGAGTGTATACGTCCTGCTCTGATTTGCTTTCCAAAATGCAGCACCTCACATTTATCTAAATATCTCTCCATCTGCCACTCCTCAATCCATTGGCCCATCTGATCAAAATACCATTTTACTCTGAGGTCACCTTCTTCATTGTCCACTACATTTCCAATTTTGGTGTCACCTGCAAATTTACGAACTATATCTCATATGTTCACATCCAAATCATTTATATACATGACAAGTAGCAGTGGACAGTCCTTTGAGTGCAGGATTTGGGACGGTATGTTCAGGTTGCACAGGACATTCGTGAGGCATGTCTTGTGTGCAGTTCTGTCCGCCCTGTTATATAAAGGATATTATCAAGTTCGGGAGCGTTCAGAAGAGATTTATCAGGATGTTGCTGGGAATGGAGTCTTTGAGTTATAAGGACAGGCTCAATAGACTTGGACATTATCTAATGGAGCGTAGGAGGCTGAGAGGTGACATTATAGAGATTTATAATATCATGAGGGGTATCGATAATGTTGAATTGTAGGCGTATTTTACCTCAAGTGGAGGATTGTTTTTAGATAAGAGGAGCACGTTTCTAAAAAGACATAGCGTCATAGAGCTGTATAGCATGGAAACAGTCCCTTTGGTCCAACGCGGCCATGCAGACTAGATAGCCAAAATTAATCTCCTCCCATTTGCCAGCATTTGGCCCATTTCTACCTGAAAACTTCCCATTCATCTGCCCATCCAGATGCCTTTTAAATGTTTTAATTGTGCCAGCCTCCACACCTTCCTCTGGCAGCTCATTACATACAACCACCCTCTACATGAAAATGTTGCCCATTGGATCCCTTTTATGCCTTTCCCATCTCACCTTAAACCTTTGCCGTCTAGTTTTTGGCTGAATTACACTAGGGAAAAGACCTTGGCTATTCACTCTAACCATTGCACAAATGATTTTAATAACCTCTAAAGTCAATCCTCATCCTGGGAAAACAGCCATAGCCTATTCAACCTCTACCTGTATCTCAAATACTCCAGTCCTGGCAAAATTGTTGTAAACCCTTTCTGAACCCTTTCAGGTTTCACAACATCCTGCCTAGCAGATAGATTAGAATTACATACAGTATTCTAAATGTGGTCTAACCTTTGTCCTGTACAGATGTAACCCATTCTCCTAACTCATATACAAAATGCACTGACCAATAACATGCTAAAAACATTCTTCACTATTCTATCTACCTGCAAATCCACTTTCAAGGAACTATAAACCTATACTCTGAGGTCACTTTGTTCAGCACCACTCCCCATGACTTGACCATTAAGTGTATAAGTCCTGCCCTGATTTGCCTTTCCCATAGGCAGCATCTCACATTTATCTAAATTAAACTCTGTGGCCACTCCTCGGTCCATTGGCTCATCTGATCAAGATCCTGTCGTAATCTGAGGTAATCTTATTTGTTGGCCATTATACCTCCAATTTTGGTGTCATCTGCAACCTTACGAACTATATCTCCGATGTTCATATGCAAACCATTTATATACATGATGAAAAGTAGCAGAACCAGCACCGATTCTTGTGGCACTCCACTGGTCACAGGCCTCCAGTCTGAAAAACAACCCTCCACCACAACCCTCTGTCCTCTACTTTTAAGCCAATTCTCTATCCAACTGGCTAATTCCCCCTGTATTCCATGTGACCTAACCTTGCTAACCAGTCTCCCATGCAGAACCTTGTCGACTGCCTAATTGAAGTCTATATAGATCACATCCAGCTTTCAGCCCTCATCAATCCTCTCCGTTACTTCTAAACAAAAAATAATCAAGTTAGTGAGACATGATTTTCCAGGCAAAACCCAATTTGCCTATCTTGATAAAGCGCTTTTGCCCAATACGTCTATTTTCCTGCTCCTCAGATGCTGCCTGACCTGCTGTGCTTTTCCAGCACCACTCTAATCTAGACTCTCATCTCCAGCATTTACAGCCCTCACATTTGTCTATCCCTAATGTATCTTTCCAAATACATGTAAATCCTGTACCTCATGATTCCCTCCAAAAACTTGCCTCCCACTGATATCAGGTTCACCAATCTATAGTTCCCGAGCTCTTCCTTTCCATTTTGATTAATAGCACAACTTTAGTCAAACTCATGAATTCCAGCGTTTCCCCTGTGGCTATTCATGATAAAAACATCTCAGCAAGGGTCCCTGCAATCAATTCCTTATCTTCCTACAGAGTAATTGGGTCCACATGATCAGGACCTGTGAGGTTGTTTTTTTACACAGCATGTGGTTCATGTCGAGAGTGAACTTCCTGGGGAAGTGATGCATTGTGGGTAAAGTTACAGCATTTAAAATGCACTTGATTAAGTACAAGAATCAGCAAATGTTTGGATAAATCTGAACCAAGCATAGGCAGATGGGACTGGTTTAGTTTGGAATTATTGTCAGCATGGACTCTGTATAACTCGATGTATGTATCTGCATGTTTCTGTTGTGTTTGTCTATTCCCGTGTGTCTACATATGTCGCTGTGTACCATTGTGTGCATGTCTATCTCTCTGTGCTTGTTAGATGTGTTCCTGATTTAGTGTGTGTATCTCTGTCTCTGCATCTCTGTGGAATAGGAAATCTTGTTGGTTTTGGTGTGAATCACTGAAACGGGGTCAAAACCGCTCTCCCTTCCTCTCCATTTCCCTCTTTTCTTTAAAGTGATCCAATCCCACACTCTGCTCGTCTGGTTTAGGTCTTTTCAATCCTTTCTCACATGTAAGGTTATTTGTAAGAGTAAGACATTAAAAATTGCAAGTTACAGGAAGTGCATTAAAATAAATCTCATCGCCTTGCAACGTGGCTCACTCGGATTTGCTTGGATATAACTGCAATGGAAATATGCTTTTAATGAGTATACTGTATATTGAAAATACTACTCAGTGACAAACCGTTTCCACATTAGAGAAGGAGAGCAGACATTTGTGCACATGAAACTGTTCCGCTCTGAGGGCTTCAGTCCAATGACAATCCTGTCCACACCAAACTTGTGTGTGTGTGTGTGTGTGTGTGTGTGTGTGTGTGTGTGTGTGTGTGTGTGTGTGTGTGTGTGTGTGTTGGTGTAATCAAAATTTACATTCGATTGTGCTGTGAACTACTGCCCTCTCTCTCCCTCCCAAACTGAATCCCTGATGGTTTACACCCTTTACCACCACAATTACAGTGGCGTCGGAGGTGGGAGGTGGGGGATGGGGTTTGGAGTGCAACAGAGATTGACAACAACAGAAAGCTCAGCAGCTCTGGAAGCATCTTTGGACAGAAATGAAAGTTGACGTTTTGGATCGAGTGACCCTTACTCAGAACTTGTTTCGGGGACATTACATCATTTAAACACCACAACGACAGCCAGACTCGCCACACACAGATACAAACACGAATATACACACATAGAGGCACTTGCTGTTCATTGACACTAACACAGACATGGAGAGTGTAAGTATTTCTCTCACTCCATGGTAACCTTGTCAATATTTCTGTCGTTCTTTCTGGCGTGTTTCAGTATTTCTGTGTGGAGTGTGATTGCAGGACAATTTCAATCTTTGCAGATATCAAACCTGGAAGAATTGTAAAGTTTGTTGAGGACAGCATGGATGTCCAACAGGAAAGTTATATTTTGGTGTAGTGTTCAGGTGTATGGCAAATGCTGATCAAAGCAGAACAGTGTGAGGTGATGCTCTTTGGTAGGAAGGACATTGAAAGGTAACATTAAACAGGCTATACTGTTATAAAGGAGGTGCAAGAGCAGAGGGTGCTGGATGTATGAGCACAGATTATCGAATAAGTCAGGACAAGTTGGGGTAGCGGAAAATCTCACAAATTAGTGTCAATTTCTGAGCTGTTTACAGGAGGAAGGAGTCTCCGTGCCCTTCCTGGGAGGTGGTGGAGATGGTGTGTTGTGAGTTCAACCTCATGCCCACCGAAACTGTGGGGATTCTCTTTGTACCAGCTCAACACAAAAGGGAGATGGCATCTGGGCCACGGCTTCCAATTTGTGCCAGGGGGAAAAGGAGCTGACAGTGGGTTTAAAGTGAGAATTTCCCTTCAGTGAACATTGCTCCTTACTCGATCGGTGGGACGAGCATGTTTCAGAATCTCCACACGAGGTTTCCCGGTCCTCTCCGGCTCATACCATGATCCTCCCTACATGGCGGGAGGAGGGGGGTTAGGGAATGGATATCGGGCACTCCACCACCCGGCTTGGCCCTTTGTGTCCTATTCCAGGCTGTTTCTCCTGGAATGGGAGAAGGGGAGGGAGGGAGGGTAGGAGTGGGTGGCGCTGTTGTTAGTGCTGGTGTAGGTAGGGGGAGATATGGTGAGGTGTCCGGAGGGAGCCAGTCCATAGT
The DNA here is from genome assembly GCF_047496795.1 of Chiloscyllium punctatum. Classification (NCBI taxonomy): domain Eukaryota; kingdom Metazoa; phylum Chordata; class Chondrichthyes; order Orectolobiformes; family Hemiscylliidae; genus Chiloscyllium; species Chiloscyllium punctatum. The sequence continues at coordinate 21,555,120 of NC_092755.1, forward strand.
GTTGTATCCATGCAGTGTTATTAGTGTCGGGGGGGGGGGGGGGTGGATAGTGGGGGGAGAGAGAGGGGGTGAGAGAGAGAGAGAGAGAGAGAGAGAGAGACGGGGGAAGGTGCTGCATGCAGCAGTGAGAGTGGTGGACCATGAGCCTTGTTCGGGGTCGGTGCTATAACAGATATACAGTGAGTTTGAGGGAGCAGAGAGAATAGAGTGACCCTTATCCTGACAAAGCGGGGAAGGTTATTGATGCTTGTCCTGTATTGCTGGACATTTCTTCAGACCGCAGATACTGCACTGAGCTGGGTGGAGAGCTCAGACCATGCTCGGTGGGTCTGGTGGTGTGGCCCCCCTCTGGGAAGAGTAAGGCCCCCCTCTGTACTAGCCCATCCACTAGGAACTCCGTTCCCCTGTCGACAAACCGTCGTGTAATTTCCCATTATCTGCAATACTCGGGGTAAACTGTACAGGGCAGCTCCAAACTAAGAAAGCTCAACCGTGTGCCCATTGGCCTTTTAAAGATGGCACCAGTGCCAGGGATCACGGAATATCCAGGGGAATCTGGGCGATGGTGAGCACCTTCAGACATGGTGGGTGGGAGAATCGGGCTGGCATTAATGAGAAGGACACCATGGGGTGAGGGTTAATGAGAAAAGTTTTATAAGATAGCACCAGGAAACTAGCTCGGCTTTGTGCAGTCGATCCCTCTGTCACACTCAGTGAAAATGGCTAGGAGACGAATTATTGTTAGATTCAATCCAATGCGTCGAATACACTGCTGACCCCCACTAACAGTAACAAAGCTGCATTTGCTTATCCAATACTCTCCATCACAGAGAACGAGCTAAACATGAACTACGCTTGGGAAATAAGGCAGGTCAGGTGACTGAGATATCAGTTAGGACGCACCTTTAGACAAATAATCATAATTCCGTTAGTGTTAAAATAGAGATGGAAAAGAATGAACTGGGTCTAAAAGATAATGTTCAAAATTGGATTAAGGCCAATTTTGATGATATTTGCAAGAACTTCCAAACTGGATTTGGACAGTTATTCGCAAATAACGGGCCAACTGTGAAGATTGAAGCCTTCAAAAATGAGATGTCAAGGGCCCAGACACAGTATGTCCCTGTTAGGGTAAAGGGTAAGGCTGGTAAGTGTAAGGAATGCTGGAGGACTGGAGAAATTGAGGGTCTGGTCGTGGATAAGAGGGAAACATATGTCAGGGAGAGAGAGGAGGAATCGAGGGTTTTCAGTATTCATTCACGGGATGAGAGTATCGCTGGTTGGGCCTGCATTTATTGCCGATTACTAATTGCCTAGAGGGCAGTTAAGAGTCATACACATTATTGTCGATCTGGAGTCCCATGTAACCAATGACAGGTGAGGGTGGCAGTTTACTTACTTCAAGAACATCAGCGAACCAGTTGGGTTTTTTCCAAAAATCGAAAATATCTTTGTCATCATCATTAGCCTCTTAATTCCAGATTTAAAGTCAATGTCCAGTGAGTCTAAAGCCAGTAGGAGTATACTTAAGCGGGAAATAAGGAGGCCATGATGGGGACATGAGAACGTTTTGGACAATAGGGTTAAGGAGAATCCAAATGTACTCTACCCATTCATTTAGGAGAAAAGAGTAACTCCGGAGAGTTTTGGGCCATCTAAAGATTAGCAAAGCTGCCGATGTGCGAAACCACAGGAGATGGAGGCGACACTGAACAAGCATTTTGATTGTTCAGAAGGATATGGAAGCCAGAGAACTTAACAGTGGTATCGTGAAAAGTATCTGCATTACAGAGGAGGAGATGCTGGACTTCGTAAAGCCTGTAACGGTGGGAAAATCCCCAGGACCTGATCAGGTGTACCCGAGAACTTTGTGGGAGCGAGGGAAGTGATTGTTGGGCCCCTTGGTGGGATATTTGCATTGTCAATTGCTACAGGTGAGGTACCGGGAGATAAGAGATTTGCTAACTTGGTGCAATTACTAAAACCATTTAAGAAGGATGGTAAGGAAAACGCGTTGAGGCTGACGTCAGTGGAGGGAAAATTGTTGGTGAGGGTTATGTGGCACAAGGTTTGCATGTATTTTGAATGGCAAGGACTGATAAGGGATAGGCAACATGGCTTGAAGCATGGGGAATCGTGTCTCATTAAATTGACGGAGATTTATTTTGAAGAAGTGACTAAGAGGATTCATTGAGACCGAGAGGTGCACCTTGTCGATATGGACTTCAGTCAAACATTTGACCCTTTCCACATGGCAGACTGGTTAACAAGTTTAGTTCGCATGGAATACATGGAGAACTAGCCACGTGGATATAAAATTGGCTCGAAGGTAAGAGACAGAGGGTGGTGATGAAGGGTTGCTTTTCCAACAGGAGGTCTGTGACCAGTGGTGTTCTACAAATATCCGTGCTGGGTCCAGTATTTTCACGATTTATGTAAATCATTTGGATGCGAACATAGCAGCGATAATTGGTAAGTTTGCAGATGACACCAAAATTGATGGTTGAGTGGACAGCAAGAAGGTTTACCTCAGAGTAAAATAGGATCCTGATCAGATGGGCTGATGGGCTGAGGCGTGGCAAATGGTGTTTAATTTAGATAAATGTGAGGTGCTGCATTTTGGAAATGCAAATCAGGCAAGGACGTATACACTGAATGGTAAGGTTCTGCGGGGTGTTCCTGATCTAAGAGACCTTGCAATCCAGGTTCATAGTTCATTGAAAGTAGAATCGCAGGTAGGTAGGATAGTGAAGAAGGCACTTGGTATGCTTGCCTTTACTGGCTAGTGCTTTGAATTGGGAGGTCACGTTGCTGCTGTACAGCACCTAGTTTGGCCACTTTTGCAGTATTGCATTCAATTCGCGTTTCCCTCCTATCGGAAAGATATTATGAAACTTGAAGGGGGTCAGAAAAGATTTACAAGGTAGTTGCCAGGATTTGACCTATAGGGAGAGGTTGAGTACGTTGCGGTGATTTTTCCTGGACCGTGAGGGGCATGTATAGGGCGAATCGCCAAGGTCTTTTCCCAAAACCTAGAGGACATGGATTTCCGGTGAGAGGGGTAAGATTTAAAAATGACCGAAGGAGCAACATTTTCCAACAGAGGTTGGTGCATGTTTGGAATGAGCTGCCAATGGAGATGGAGGAGGCTGTTACACTTACAACATTTAAAAGACATTTTAATGGGTACATGAAGAGGAAGGGTTTACAATGATGTGGGCCAAATGTTGGTAATTGGGACTCGTTTAATTTGGGATATCTGATCGACATGGACGAGTTAGACTGAAGGCTCTGTTTTCGTGCTGCATATCTCCAAGACTCCATGTCCCTGTCTGACCTCACTCCAATATCCCATTAATTATTCATTCCCGGAAATACCAGTTCATGTTGTGAGATGCCATCCAAATGCCTTCACTTCAGCATTCTGAAACCTGTGAACACATCCTCCCTTCGCACTGTACCTAAGTCTCTCTCTCTGTCTATTTCCCAAATCCCTCCCATTTGTTTTTATTTAAAACTGTTGGTATTAAAACCCTGACATCCAATTTTAATTGTCCAGTTTTAACGTGAATAACTGTCCCATATCTTCCTCTTACCTTGAATGCTGCTCACCCGAGAGCATCAGTTTCCAACATTAAGATGCTTAAAAACAATGTTCAAAATGCATAGCTTGCATTTTCTTTGACTTCCAAGTATCCTGTCCTGTGCTTCATTTTGAATAGTGGGGTTCGAGCAGTTTTCAGGCACATGTTTGTAATTTGGTCTGTGCCTATCCATTGAATGCCTGTGTTAATCACTCGCTGCTGATCGTGTGCTCAGTAACATGAGGAATCCCCTCAACTGTTACTGATTCAGACCAGGCTTCCTACTTGCAGTTGAGTGTCATTTGACTTAATTCTAGTTTTGGTACATTTGTGGAAATGTTGAGCACGGTTTCCTGGAGACTGTGCTTTAAACTGCTGTGGGACATTCAGGAAGACCAGAGGCTTTGGTGACCTACTCTGGACGGGTCATGGGGGCTGCAGTTAGGGCATCTGGGTCTGCAACATGAACAACGAATGGAGCAGAGGCTGCAGAGAGCAGAATGATGAAATCACAATCAGATCAGCCGTGGTCTTAGAGAATGTTGGAGCAGGATTGAATGGCTCGCTCATGCAACTATTTCAGATATTTCTGTCTGAAAGAAGACAATTCCCCTTCTCTCCCAGTGACCCGTACTGATGGGGAGTGAGTCACCTCCTTGTGTTCCTGCGTAACAGTATCCTGGGGCCCTCACTCGCCCCCTGATTTCTCCCGTTCCAGTCCTGAGCAGGTGAGTGACTGCCTCTTGATCCTGTGTCCCAGTATTGAGCAGTTGAGTGACTGCCTCCTGTTCCTCTGTCCCAGTATCGAGCAGTTGAATGACTGCCTACTGTTCCTGTGTCCCACTATCGAGCAGTTGAGTGATTGCCTTCTGTTCCTGTGTCCCAGTTTCGAGCAGTTGAATGGCTGCCTCCTGTTCCTGTGTCCCAGCTCGAGCAGTTGAGTGACTGCCTCCTGTTTTTCCCTGTTTCTGAGCAGCAGATTCAAAGCTCTGATATTTTTCTCTGAAAGAAGACAATTTCCCTTCTCTCCCAGTGACCCATACTGATGGGGAGTAAGTCACCTCCTTGTGTTCCTGCGTAACAGGATCATGGGGCCTCACTCGCCCCCTGATTTCTCCCGTTCCAGTCCCGAGCAGTTAAGTGACTTCCTCCTGTCACTGTGTCCCAGTATCGAGCAGTTGAGTGATTGCCTTCTGTTCCTGTGTCCCAGTTTCGAGCAGTTGAATAACTGCCTCCTGTTCCTGTGTCCCAATCTCGAGCAGTTGAGTGACTCCCTCCTGTTCCTGTGTCCCAATATCGAGCAGTTGAGTGACTGCCTCCTGTTCCTGTGTCCCAGTCTCAAGCAGTTGAGTGACTGCCTCCTGTTCCTGTGTCCCAGCCTCGAGCAGTTGAGTGACTGCCTCCTGTTCCTGTTTCCCAATCTCGAGCAGTTTAGTGACTCCCTCCTGTTCCTGTGTTCCAGGCTCGAGCAGTTGAGTGACTGCCTCCTGTTTTTCCCTGTTTCTGAGCAGTAGTTTTAAAGCTCTGAATGATGTCTCAAGGTTATGCTAGGACTTGATAACAGGGCATTTCAAACTAGGAGCAGCATTACAGAAAGGTATCTAGAATCTTCCCCACCAGACATCTTTTGCAGTCGGTATGTTATTGTATCCCAGTCCCATAAAGAAACAGGGTAAAACATATACAATCCATCTGTGTTCCGGCAATACTACCACATTCAGGGAAGAAAGATTAAAAAGGTTGAAAGATTTATACTCGATCCTTCAGCAAACTTTATCCATTCCATTCAAACTGAGTAGATTTTGCCTTTCATTGTGATATGTAACATGATGTATGGAATTGGTTAACTGAATGTGATTGTTTGATGATTGTGATTAATGTCAGTCTCCGTTGATTATAATTATCCCAGTGGAGGGTTTCTATCTTTGAATGATAAATAGGCTCTGTTCAATATGTTATCCCATGGTATGAGTGGGAGCAACACGGACAGCACTAACAGGGATCACCAGCTCCAGAGAGAAGGGGAAGAGAGGTCAGAATCTGAGAACATTAAACTGGAATGTTCCAACAACGAACGGGAGTTTATCCAGTTATGTTTAAATTATTTCTACATATTATTGGTAGCCATTATCACCGCGGATCAAATATGCACTTTAGGTTATTCAATATTTTTATTATCCTATCCTGGCTATTGTTGGAGCCCCTGGTAAGTTTTGCTGTCCATTTATTATTTGCATTAACCATGTGCGACTGTATTATGCTTCTTTTCAATTACTCTACTCTATAAGCATTAACTCTCCAAACCCTCAGGAACAACAACAGTGAACTTGTTTCAGTCTTTCTCTCCGTCTTTAGTTCTGACTGCGCCTTGTGGGGTGACCTACTCAGTTTCAGCTATGAACCAGGATTCATTGCATCACTGCCCTTGCTATTTAAATATTGAAAGCTTGGAGGTCACTATCTTCTGTTCTGGATACAAATTCCATTTCCTTCCTCTGACTCCATCTTACCCCTGGTCAATAACTGAGGCTGAAACAGATGAGTCACATCTATGGTGATGCTTTTAGCCACGAGCTGATTACAGACACCATATCCTAACCATTTCTAATTTTAACAATCAACACCTGCAGAATATACTTCACTGGTTCATCCCATCTGCTATTTTAACTTTGAGCTATGAAATACAGACTTAATGAAGCCAATAATCTGCTGCTGACTCTCCCAGCTTCAAACTTGCCAAAGCAAATTTGAGTCTGATACTCCATGGCTTGCATTTAAACGCAGAATAAATCCCATCATTCCTGTACGGATTGATTTATATTGTTTTTGGTTCTGGCAATGCATTTCCTTTAATATTCACAACATCGACGTCACCTCTGTCTATGACACTGTTCTCAGTCTCCCTCTGTAAATTACACAAACTCCTGTCAGTTGTTCACATTTAATCTGATTTCCTCCATGTCTGTTCTCTCTCAAACAACAAATGCCATATCTACTGTCGCCAATACACACAGACACATATACACACGCGCGCACGCACACACACACACACGCGCACACACGAACACACACACAAAATCTCTCGCCTTATACTGGTGCAGTGGAGATACAGAACCATACATTTGTCATTCACTGCATGGGTTGCAAATCTTCCTGTGCAAGTCTGAAATGCAGTGCACGTATAGTCGTAATATACTGGCAAAGATTTGCAAGGCTCCCCATGCCAAGCATGTATTCGAGTTTATAGAGTAGTCCACTTGCATGGTCGGCACAGCTCTCCATTCTGGCTGGTACCTTGCTCCAGTTTATTGTGTCTGGGATAGTTCTGTGAGGCAGATTCAGAATTTGATGTAACTAACCATTTCAACTAATCTGGCAATAATTCTGCAATCATCTGGCTATAATGAATGTTTCCATTCTTGTAATTGGACCCACCATTGTCTCACTTCCCTGTCTCCTTATCCATTTTTTTCACAACATGTTATCAGTTAATTCATTGTTTGTTTTTCTGTGCCTTTCCCTGGTGTTGTTTTGTGGCTCCCGAATGTATCGAGTGTTGGTATTGTGAAGCTCAGAAACAATGAAATGGTATGTGGGGGGCTGTTGTTCCATGTTGTGTAGTGGGATCCAGCAGCTTTGAGACATGCCTTTGAAAGTTGGTCTGTGCCTGTCCACTGAAAGACTGTTGGTCCCTCTCAGATGACCGTGTGGTCAGTAACATGAGGAAGCCCCTTGGGTATTATTGTAAAGGACCAGGCGTCTAACTTGTAGCTGTGGGGCTTCTGACTGACTCCTCTTACTGAAAGGTTAGTGGAGGTGTTGCGGATGGTTCACTGGAGGTTGTGCTGTGAGCTGCCTCAGACATTCAGGGAGACTTGAGGAGTTGGTGACCCAACTCTGGATGGAGGAATGGGAGTGTATTGACAGCATCTGGGTCTGTAACATGAACAACAAATGGAGCAGAGGCTGCAGAGAGGGGAAGCTCTGAAACCATGGTGAGAGTGTGTGTGGGGAAGTGGATCTATCAAATCTGTCTGTGTGTTAACAAGGACACATGCATTCTCTCGCTCTACCCCTTAAATACACCCATGCACTCTCTCCCTCCCCTCCCACCACTCAAATACACTCCCCCCTCTCTCACACTCAGGCATACCCTGTCTCTCACCCCCTCACGTAGACACTCCACCTCGCTGTCAAACACACACATCTGCTTGAATGCAAACACACGCACGCACACACACACACACATCTGAGCTGAATTTGCATTTGCCGATTTGTATTTGCAGATGCATTATATTTTGTCAAAAAATATATAAATTGTATACAGTCAGTCAATGCGGTATTTTATAAACTTCTACTTTGGACATAAACCCAGACTGACTCCACGTGAAGACACAGACACACTCCAAACAATACCTCACTGTAAAATACATTGCCCGATTGGAGGGTTCACTTCCTTTACATCGATAATACCTGAAGGTGTCTCCAGGCAATGACTTGAAATAAATTCTCTGCTTTGCATATTAAACAATCAAAACCTTAATCTCGATTCTAACTGATTAAAGATTTAGGAACCATTTCGATGTGTTCAATTCATGCACATGAGTTGCACAACCTTTTGATCTTTCCTCATAAATCCTGTTTCTAAGATCTTCTCTCTCTAACACCTGATGAATGAGCAGCGCTATGGAAGCTTGTGTTTTTAACTGAACCCGCTGGACGATAACCTGGTGCCGTGTGATGTTTGACCTTGTCCAACTCAGTCCAAAGCCAGCACTTCCATGTCATGGTTTTTTATTGGTTAGCCAATATTTTCTCCAAGCAAATAAATTTTCCTAACTCCGTGTGCTCTTGTATGTTATATTAATCCTTTGTCAGGCACTTTATGCATTGCCTTCTGAAAGTCCAGCTATAATACATCATTCGGATCCCCTTTGTTCACCTTGTTTGTCGCATTTAAAAAAAAATTAAATAAATCATTCAAACAAGATTTACCCGTAATAAAACCATGTCGACTGTGATGGATTGTGCTTTGACTTTGAAAGTCTCTTGTTAATTTCTTCATAACTGAAATAAACAACTTGCCTTCAGTCCCAATCGTTTACTCATACCTTTCCATTCCCGAGTGAAGTTTTTTATTTGAAGTTGTTCCATTTCCATAACCTCGACAGTCCCTTTCACAATTCGTTGTGGCAGGAACGAGGCTTTAAAAGATCGGCTCCAATTGCTGTTTAAGAGGCATGAGTGGCTGATTGGACTCATTCTGTTCCTGCTTTACTCACTCGATGGGCTGAATGTCCTCCTGGTGTTGCTACATTATAAACTCGATGGATTGCATGCCCTGCGCCTATTCCTGACCAAACGGCTCAAGATCTCAATGTCCTCCTCCTGTTGCTCAATGACAGGTTTGGAGATGTATGGACGCTCCCTTCTGTTATGCCACGTTTTGAGGGTTGAATTGTGCAGGCAGGCTGTATTGCCCACATAGGTAGCTAAGTGGTTAGCACTGCTGCCTCCCAGCACTAGATATATGGGTTCAATTTCAGTCTCGGTCACTATCTCTGTGGAGTTTGCACATTCGCCCTGTCCCTGCAAGTAATCCCATCGGGTACTCCAGTTTGCTCCCGCAGTCCCAAATTGTGCAGGTTAACTGGACTACTCATGGAAAATGTCAGGAGTGCAGAGATTGTGCTGGGGGGATGAGGGTTTGCATGGGATGGTTTTCAGCATATCAGTGTGGAGTCGATGGGTGAAATGGCCTGTTTCAACACTATAGGGATTCTATGAATAACACCTTTGTTGCAGAAATCATTTGAGGTAATAATCTCTGAGTTAATTCCAATGTGATTTCCTCAATGAGGAGATTAATTCTAAGCACATCACTGGTTAGAGCGTGGTGCTAATAACGCCAAGGTCGTGGGTTCGATCCCCACACTGACCACATGTAGCGCTTGTGTTGTTGCTGTGTTTCCAAACAACGTGCCCTACAAAGCCGGAAGCGTCATCTGCGCAAGAAAACATTTGACAGGGAAAGACGCACGACTTGATCGCCGTACCCGTGATGACTGGTGGATGTTGTCTGTAGCAAATCAACCAGTCTCAGTTGTTTTCACCAACAAATGCAAAACATGAAATATGTGCAGTATTCGGCAGACCTGGCACAGTCTCGGAGGAGAACCAGAGTTCAGCCTTCTCTTCAAATCAAAGATTCGTTCATGTTATATTCCTGGATCTCTGTTAATACTTGTCACATGACTTCCAGAGGGAATTCCTTCGCTTGCTCACCTCTCATGCATCGACACTGGAGTTATCATATCACCAGCAATATCATAGAGCCATTAATAAAAGCAAATTACTGCGGATGCTGGAATCTGAAACCAAAAGAGAAAATGCTGGAAAATCTCAGCAGGTCTGGCACCATCTGCAAGGAGAGAAAAGAGCTGACGTTTCGAGTCTAACTGATTAAAGATAAAGATAAAAACAAAGGGGGAGTATTATGGAGCTATTTATACCACGCTGAGAGAAGGTGAGTCAAGGCTCCAGATGCAAAGGTGATAATGACAGTGCATGCAGAGATTAAAGGGAGATTAAGAGGCGTGAATGACCCAGGCTGAAGCCAGAGCGATGTGACAAAATATGTGAGGGATGGGTGAAGCAGAGACAAAATGGAAAACAGGGGAGACGGGTAGCAAAGCGGGAAGAGGAGAGCAAAAAGGTATTGAGAGAGTGGGGAGCGAGAGAAAGAGAGACAGTCAAGAAATAAGAGGTACAGAACAGTGAAAAAAACACAACTAAAAAAGTTAAATAAAATAATTGAAATAAAATTACCTGAAGTTGTTTGAATTCAACAACTTCAGACAATTTTACTTCTTGTTTTTATTTATCTTTTTTTATCATTTCACCTGCACTATCATAGAGCCATTAGATATGGACAGCACTGAAAACACAGTCTTCGGTTGCACTCGTCCATTCCGAACAGATATCCTCAACTGATCCAGCCGCGATTGCATGCACTTGACCCATTTCTCTCTGAACCTTTCCTATTCAAGTACACGTCCAGATTCCTTAACAGTATTGGAATTATACCATCCATCACCAGCTCGTCTGGTAACTTATTCCAGAAACGCACCACCCTCTGCGTGCAGCCGTTGCCCCTCACTGCCTTTCGAATTCTCACCCTCCCACACCAGATTTATACCCTCTAGTTCTGAACTGCCCCACCTGAGCGAAAGGAACTTGTCTATTTACCCGATTCATTCCCCTCATGATTGAAAAACCTCCGTAAGATCAGCTCCCAGCCTCTGACGCGCCAGGCGAAATAGTGAGCGAGTGTTCAGCCTGTAAACGTTTGCACCTTTTCCATTTACAAACGTAGGATGATGTAGCAAGCTGTCTGAAGCAATCATTTTAGCAGCTGACCTGTCGCTGACAAACTCTGCAGGAAGGACTGACAACTTGCGAAATATGCTGTCAAACGAAGATTTCATAAGCAACATGAGTCATTGAGCAAAAAAAGGGAATTGACTTCTGAGCTGTTGCTGACACCAAAGCAACTGCGTCGTTCGGGAGCAGAAAGAACCCCACTGATAGATTACAATTCAAATGCATTTGGCATAAGGTTCGTAGCAGTTAATCAGCAGCACATAACCCTGACTCCAAAGGTCTGTGAGTATCCAGAAGAACAGTGAGCGATCGTTGAAGGTACGGTTCTCCAGACGAAATTTGTCAACGTGAGAAGCTGCAGCTGAGCTGGTGGCATTGCGATTGAAATTGCATGCGTCCGGACATTGTGCTTAATTTTAGATATCAGAGCAAATGGTTAACTCGAGTATGCGCGTTCGGAAACGTAAATGTTTTTTTTGTTGAAAAGCTTTGCAACGAAAGGAAATACTTCAGACTATCGTGCGATCGATGAGAAGCAGGAAATGCAGAGCAGCCGTGGTTGTGAGCAACGGCAATATAGGAATTTGCTTTCGCGGGGCCGCCCGCGTTGGTCGGTTAGCTCAGCTGGTTAGAGCGTGGTGCTAATAACGCCAAGGTCGTGGGTTCGATCCCCATACTGACCACATGCAGCGCTTGTGTGGTTGCTGTGTTTCCAAACAACGTGCTCCACAAAGCCGGAAGCGCCATCTGCGCAATAAAACATTTGACAGGGTTAGACGCATGACTTGATCGCCGTACCCGTGATGACTGCAGCAAAACAACCAGTCTCAGTTGTTTTCACCAACAAATGCAAAACATCAAAATATGTGCAGTATTAGGCAGACCTGGCACCGTCTCGGAGGAGAACCAGAGTTCACGCTTCAATTCAATCAAAGATTCGTTCGTGTTATTTTCCTGGATCTCTGTTAATACTCGTCACAAGACTTCCAGAGGCAATTCGTTCGCTTGCTCACCTCTCATGCATCGACACTGGAGTTATCATATCACCAGCAATATCATAGAGCCATTAATAAAAGCAAATTACTGCGGATGCTGGAATCTGAAACCAAAAGAGAAAATGCTGGAAAATCTCAGCAGGTCTGGCACCATCTGCAAGGAGAGAAAAGAGCTGACGTTTCGAGTCTAACTGATTAAAGATAAAGATAAAAACAAAGGGGGAGTATTATGGAGCTATTTATACCACGCTGAGAGAAGGTGAGTCAAGGCTCCAGATGCAAAGGTGATAATGACAGTGCATGCAGAGATTAAAGGGAGATTAAGAGGCGTGAATGACCCAGGCTGAAGCCAGCGCTATGTGACAAAATATGTGAGGGATGGGTGAAGCAGAGACAAAATCGAACACAGGGGAGAAGGGTAGCAAAGCGGTAAGAGGAGAGGAAAAAGGTATTGAGAGAGTGGGGAGCGAGAGAAAGAGAGACAGTCAAGAAATAAGAGGTACAGAACAGTGAAAAAAAACACAACTAAAAAAGTTAAATAAAATAATTGAAATAAAATTACCTGAAGTTGTTTGAATTCAACAACTTCAGACAATTTTACTTCTTTTTTTTAAATTTATCTTTTTTATCATTTCACCTGCACTACCATAGAGTCGTTAGATATGGACAGCACTGAAAACACAGTCTTCGGTCGCACTCGTCCATTCCGAACAGATATCCTCAACTGATCCAGCCGCGATTGCATGCACTTGACCCATTTCTCTCTAACCCTTTCCTATTCAAGTACACGCCCAGATTCCTTAACAGTATTGGAATTATACCATCCATCTCCAGCTCGTCTGGTAACTTATTCCAGAAACGCACCACCCTCTGCGTGCAGCCGTTGCCCCTCACTGCCTTTCGAATTCTCACCCTCCCACACCAGATTTATACCCTCTAGTTCTGAACTGCCCCACCTGAGCGAAAGGAACTTGTCTATTTACCCGATTCATTCCCTTCATGATTGAAAAACCTCCGTAAGATCAGCTCCCAGCCTCTGACGCGCCAGGCGAAATAGTGAGCGAGTGTTCAGCCTGTAAACGTTTGCACCTTTTCCATTTTCAAATGTAGGATGATGTAGCATGCTGTCTGAAGCAATCATTTTAGCAGCTGACCTGTCGCTGACAAACTCTGCAGGAAGGACTGACAACTTGCTAAATATGCTGTCAAACGAAGATTTCATAAGCAACATGAGTCATTGAGCAAAATGTGCAATTGACATCTGAGCTGTTGCTGACACCAAAGCAACTGCGTCGTTCGGGAGCAGAAAGAACCCCACTGATAGATTACAATTCAAATGCATTTGGCATAAGGATCGTAGCAGTTAATCAGCAGCACGTAACCCTGACTGCAAAGGTCTGTGAGTATCCAGAAGAACAGTGAGTGATCGTTGAAGGTACGGTTCTCCAGACGAAATTTGTCAACGTGAGAAGCTGCAGCTGAGCTGGTGGCGTTGCGATTGAAATTGCATGTGTCCGGACATTGTGCTTAATTTTAGATATCAGAGCAAATGGTTAACTCGAGTATGCGCGTTCCGAAAAGTAAATGTTTTTTTTTGTTGAAAAGCTTTGCAACGAAAGGAAATACTTCAGAATATCGTGCGATCGATGAGAAGCAGAAAATGCAGAGCAGCCGTGGTTGTGAGCACCGGCAATATAGGAATTTGCTTTCGCGGGGCCGCCCGCGTTGGTCGGTTAGCTCAGCTGGTTAGAGCGTGGTGCTAATAACGCCAAGGTCGTGGGTTCCATCCCCACACTGACCACATGCAGCGCTTGTGTGGTTGCTGTGTTTCCAAACAACGTGCTCCACAAAGCCGGAAGCGCCATCTGCGCAATAAAACATTTGACAGGGTTAAACGCATGACTTGATCGCCGTACCCGTGATGACTGCAGCAAAACAACCAGTCTCAGTTGTTTTCACCAACAAATGCAAAACATCAAAATATGTGCAGTATTAGGCAGACCTGGCACCGTCTCGGAGGAGAACCAGAGTTCACGCTTCAATTCAATCAAAGATTCGTTCGTGTTATTTTCCTGGATCTCTGTTAATACTCGTCACATGACTTCCAGAGGCAATTCGTTCGCTTGCTCACCTCTCATGCATCGACACTGGAGTTATCATATCACCAGCAATATCATAGAGCCATTAATAAAAGCAAATTACTGCGGATGCTGGAATCTGAAACCAAAAGAGAAAATGCTGGAAAATCTCAGCAGGTCTGGCACCATCTGCAAGGAGAGAAAAGAGCTGACGTTTCCAGTCTAACTGATTAAAGATAAAGATAAAAACAAAGGGGGAGTATTATGGAGCTATTTATACCACGCTGAGAGAAGGTGAGTCAAGGCTCCAGATGCAAAGGTGATAATGACAGTGCATGGAGAGATTAAAGGGAGATTAAGAGGCGTGAATGACCCAGGCTGAAGCCAGCGCTATGTGACAAAATATGTGAGGGATGGGTGAAGCAGAGACAAAATGGAAAACAGGGGAGAAGGATAGCTAAGCGGGAAGAGGAGAGGAAAAAGGTATTGAGAGAGTGGGGAGCGAGAGAAAGAGAGACAGTCAAGAAATAAGAGGTACAGAACAGTGAAAAAAAACACAACTAAAAAAGTTAAATAAAATAATTGAAATAAAATTACCTGAAGTTGATGGAAATCAACAACTTCAGACAATTTTACTTCTTTGTTTTTATTTATCTTTTTTATAATTTCACCTGCACTACCATAGAGCCATTAGATATGGACAGCACTGAAAACACAGTCTTCGGTTGCACTCGTCCATTCCGAACAGATATCCTCAACTGATCCAGCCGCGATTGCATGCACTTGACCCATTTCTCTCTAACCCTTTCCTATTCAAGTACACGCCCAGATTCCTTAACAGTATTGGAATTATACCATCCATCACCAGCTCGTCTGGTAACTTATTCCAGAAACGCACCACTCTCTGCGTGCAGCCGTTACCCCTCACTGCCTTTCGAATTCTCACCCTCCCACACCAGATTTATACCCTCTAGTTCTGAACTGCCCCACCTGAGCGAAAGGAACTTGTCTATTTACCCGATTCATTCCCCTCATGATTGAAAAACCTCCGTAAGATCAGCTCCCAGCCTCTGACGCGCCAGGCGAAATAGTGAGCGAGTGAACAGCCTGTAAACGTTTGCACCTTTTCCATTTTCAAATGTAGGATGATGTAGCATGCTGTCTGAAGCAATCATTTTAGCAGCTGACCTGTCGCTGACAAACTCTGCAGGAAGGCCTGACAACTTGCTAAATATGCTGTCAAACGAAGATTTCATAAGCAACATGAGTCATTGAGCAAAACGTGCAATTGACTTCTGAGCTGTTGCTGACACCAAAGCAACTGCGTCGTTCGGGAGCAGAAAGAACCCCACTGATAGATTACAATTCAAATGCATTTGGCATAAGGTTCGTAGCAGTTAATCAGCAGCACGTAACCCTGACTCCAAAGATCTGTGAGTATCCAGAAGAACAGTGAGCGATCGTTGAAGGGAACGTTTCGAGTCTAACTGATTAAAGATAAAGATAAAAACAAAGGGGGAGTATTATGGAGCTATTTATAACACGCTGAGTCTGAGTTGGGAAGAAGAGGAAAAAGAACCATTTAAGAATTTAAAAGAGATCTGATCCATGCCCCCTGGTCAGCCTTACCTTCTCTAGATAAACCTTTCCATCTCTTTGCTACCATATATGAAGAGCGCGGCTTTGGGAGTATTAACCCAGAGGTGGGGAGTAATGAAACAGCCAGTAGCATATCTTTCAAAGCTATTGGATCCAGTATCCCGGGGGTGGCCTGAGTGTGTGCAGGCCGTGGCTGCCACTGCACTGTTGGTGGGGGAAAGCAGGAAGCTTACACTTGGGTGCTTACACTCGTAAGCACTCCACACCAAGTGAGAACGATCCTAAACCAAAAAGCTGGGTGATGGTTGACAGATTCGCGGGTTCTGAAATATGAGGCAATATTAGTAGGAAAGGATGATCTAGTGTTGGTCACGCATTATTCTTTAAATCCAGCTGCCTTTCTTTGGAAAGGGGAAGGAGAATATCCTTAGAATCCAGGGCACGACTGCCTTGACATTATAGAATACCAAACTAAGGTCTTCATGGACCTGAGAAATGTTCCGCTTCATGCAGGAGCCCGACATTTTATAGACGGATCATCCCGGGTGACTGAAGGGAAAAGACATAATGGGTATGTACTTGTAGACGGGATGGAAGGTGGTGTGGTAGAGGCAGGAAGGTTGCCAAATGGGTGGTCAGCTCAGACCTGCGAACTCTATGCATTGGAAAGTGTCCTTAGGGCAGTAGAAAATAAAGAGGGAGCAGCATACAGAGACTCTAAATATGCATTTGGTGTTGGCACTTTCGGAAAGATCCGGCAGGAAAGAAGACTGATCAATATCCGGGGGAAGGAATTTGCACACGAGGAGTTGATTAAACGGGTCTTGGAATGCCTATTCCTTCCCTGAGAAATAGCGGTAGTGCATGTAAATGGTCATCAGAAAGGAAATGAACCAGAAGTTAGGGGGAAAAGATTAGGCGATAAAGTGGCTCAGGAAGCAGGCCTGGACACACAAGGAGTGCTAATTCATTCCCTAATATCTCCTGTTCCTGATCCCCGGAAGCTCTTACATTTACTGAAAAAATTGAAAAAGAATTGACAGATTTTGGGGCTGAAGAAAACAGCAGATGGTCATTGGATGTTACCTGATGGAAGGGAAATGTTAAACAAAATGATGATGCGAGAAATTATGGCCGTCCTACATCAAGTCAGCCATTGGGCAGTACAAGCAACGTATCCTTTAGTTCTTAGGGAATATGGATGTAAAGGAATATATACAATTGCTAAACACATATGTGAGGGATGTATCATATGCAGAAAGGTAAAAAATAAAGTCGTGAGAAAACAGACCTCGGGAGGAAGAGACCCGGGATTGAGACTCTTCCAGAGTATACAAGAAGATTATACTGAACTACCCAGAGCAGGAAGACTAAAATATATACTGGTCATAGTAGATCATCTATCTGGTTGGGTTGATGCTACTGCCACTGCGAGTGTGGTGTGTAAAACAATATTGGAGCACATAATTCCCCGATATGGGCTAGTGAACCATATAGATTTCGAACAAGGAACTCATTTTACCTCTAAAGTGTTACAGGAGATAATGAAAGGGTTGGAAATTTCCTCAGGAAACAGAGTTTATTGGCACAGACTCCACCCCTTGAATTCATCGTTCATCCCATCCGGGCGGGAGATTGGGTCTTAGTAAAATCATGGACAGAGACTAAATTGCAGCCGGACTGGGAAGGGCCATATCAGGATCCTTTGATTACCGAAACGACAATAAGGACAGCGGAGAAAGGCTGGACTCACTACACTCGGATCAAAGGGCCAGTGAAATCTCCAGTTGAGGAAGAAGTCTGGACAGCCGAATCAACGGAAGACCCGCTGAAACTCAGGCTGAAGAGACTTAGAGTAACTGATTATACAGTGGCGACGCGAGCGCAGGATTATTTCTGTAGGATTGTGTATTAAGTTTTATTGTACTTCAGCAGAATTTTTAGAATGCTGGGGATCTTAGAGTTATGATACTAGCTCTCTTCGTATTGGGATTTGGTCAAACAGAATTTCATCTGTATTATTAACGGTCCCTGCATCTGATAATCCGCAAGAAATAGACGCTGATGCATGCAGTTTAGTAAATTGTGGCATGTCGATAATCAGAGACAGTTCCGCAGCTCAGAGATACATCTTAAGTCCTTTGGGGATGGTACTTGGTATAATGGTCTTGGAACAATACACAGGGCCACCTTCTGGTTTTCTCCCACAATCCAAAGATATGCAGGTTAGGTAAATTGACCATGCTGAGCTGCACGTTCTGTTCAGGGATGTGTAGGTTATATGCATTTGTCAGGGGTAAGTGTCCAGTAATCTGAGAGCAGAATGGTGCTGAGTGGATTATTCTTTGGAACGTCAGTGTCGACTTGTTGGGCCAAATGGCCTGTTTCCACACAGTAGGGATTATATAAACTTAGAATTGTGTTTCGCGAAACAAAACTGACCTTTTTTTTAACTGTTGCATTAAAAACTTACCTTTAGCTGTCAATTGTCAATATGTAAAATATCTCAATGTTACTGAAATCAATGTTCAAACAAAACACTGTACATAAAGCTGCACAAAGATCTTCATGACCATCTAATTACTGTTCAGTGGAATACTCACAGTAAAATTTTACTGTTTCTGAGATCAATCCCCACTATCACAGTAAGGATCAGGTTATTATTCCCTTCAATAAATGCAATCGTTGTCCTCTGGTATTTCAGTTCAGTCGTTATACACCATACTGGTTGTTCAAAGCATGGTTATTCTTTATTATGAAGGGCCAAGTGTTCTTACGGCAAGAGATGTTGTTCGATCTGATGCATGTTCTCAAACAAGTTTTCACTATAAATATTGCAAAAAATGTGTTTATTTGGTATTGTTCAGCTGCTGATGCTAACATTTTCAGTTCATGTTCATTAAGCATATTTGGAGAAAGTGAGGAAAGCTGTGGTGTTGCAAAAGTGCAGGCACATTCAAAGAGCAGGAGTATCGAAAAGATTCCTGATGAAGGGCTTATGCCCAAAACATCGATTCTGCTTCTCCTTGAATGCTGCCTGACCTGCTGTGCTTTACCGGTACAACGCTCTTGCCATTAGAAATATTTGACTAAATATTCAGAGACAATACTAAAAGTTACCTCTGTCAATTTAATTGACTGTGCTTTCTATTCACGGAACGTTTGATGTTAATTGCTCCTCTTTTTCTTCTTAAATCTGATACAAATTTCAAAATACAGAACACATTAAAATTCACATGAATTATAAATTTACGTTCTCGACAAGAAAACCAATGGAAGGCGATATAGAATTCTTGAACAGCCTACACATTTGAATGAAAAAGCAATTCCTTCTAAAAAATGTTTCCACGTCTGTATCTTTTTCTCAATTCAATAATCCTGCAAGTTTATAATTGTCAGTTGATCTCTCTGAATGAGTACCTAATCAATGTCAATGTAACAGCTGAAACATTAACAACAGATTGATAACTGGGTGTTAAAGACCTTATTTGAAGCCAACAAATGTTTGATATTTCCTAGAATTCCACCAGAAAACATACTTGAATCATAATACAAGAAAAGAGATGTGCAAACCTTATTTTTAAATGAACAATCTCAAATATTTCCAAAGCATTTCAATCTTACGGTCAAAATGAACAGGTGAATG
Source organism: Chiloscyllium punctatum (assembly GCF_047496795.1). Lineage (NCBI taxonomy): Eukaryota > Metazoa > Chordata > Chondrichthyes > Orectolobiformes > Hemiscylliidae > Chiloscyllium > Chiloscyllium punctatum. The sequence goes on from NC_092755.1 coordinate 21,574,405, forward strand.
GAAAAATAAAAACAAATTTCTGACAATGCATAAACTGAACAACAATTACAAATTCACTTTGATCAAAGGACAGAGTAATATATAGATGAATCACAACATTTAGTAACAAAGTAGGTAATCAGCTGACTGACAAGTAATACGTGGTAGCATTTGTTAGTTTACTGAAGAAGATATCAACTTTATTTTCAATTTATACAACGACAGAATAATGTTTAATGTGTTTCAATTTTTTTGGACTTGCCCCTTTGCAGCAATAAAAGATCAATCTCATTACTTAGACATGGTAATCTTTAATTCTGCAACATTTTCAAATAGTCTCCAGGAATTTATAAGCGACAGAATTAGATACAGGTCTCCCCACTGTCCAAAAGTAAAGCGTTATTATGAAACCTTACATAAACTGAAAAGGCGTTCGTCGAAGAAGCATTAATTTATATGGGAAACACCTCCCCTTTTCTTCGTAAAAGTGGAAATCCTCTTCAGATTTCTTCCAGTCAGAGAAAACAGGGACAGATGTAAGTCTTTTGTAAAAGCAAAGTGGCTAAAGCGAATTTTCCAACACATATTTCTTGGTAACCTGACACAAATAAGTATCAGATTTTGTGATTATTGATATAATAGATAAAAGCAGATCTAATGTTGGATTGAAAAGCAGTTCAGTCTGTGATTAGGTACTCTCTAATCAACATTCAGATAGCTCTTGATGTATTTGTGGTGAAGGTTTGATTTGAAACCTTCCCTCGGGTTTAGTAGTAGAGACACTGCCACAGCTCCACAGGCTCCTTTCGTAATGTTCCCACTCAGGACGGCAGGACTACAATATTATGTTTAATATGGTTACTCAAAATGAAAACTAATCAGCTGTTTATTCTAGTAATTTGAATGGGAATTAATTAGGTAGTTTCTGTGTGTAATGGACTGGAAATTAAACAATATTTTACACTAACAATAGAATAAATGAATGATAGTCTTAAATAAAGAGAATCTCGTGACAATTCTTTGAAAGACAAATTGACAAAACTGCATGATCATTGTACTTTAATTTTAAAAATGCATCAGTCATTCAAAATGAAAATTCAGCCGAAGACAAGTTCCCTTCCTGTCAACAACGTACAACTTCCACAATTTCAAAATGAACAGTCATTGATAAAGGAAGGAACAAACAGATGCTAATTCTATTTTCTTCACATAAACGTGCGATGAATTTTAAGTAAGTTTCATATATGTAAAAAGGAAACTCTTATTGTGGTTCTAAATACAATAAATGTTAGCATGAAGTGAAACATAATCAAATCAATTTAACTGTGTTTTCTCAGTTAAAATACCGTTCAATATTCAAAGTAGTCGAGTGATTGTACACTGCAATATCTTTACATTAATTCAGTGCTGAGACATAATTCCACATTTATACCCCTTATAGTGAAGCACACTTGTGCCAGGAGTCTGAGCAGGTAGGGGAGGTCTTTACTGAGTACTTTGCTTCAGTATTCACAAGTGAGTGGCACCTTGTTCCTTGTTAGGACAACGTGACACAGGTTGATATGGAGGAACAGGTCGATGTTCAGACAGAGAATGTGCTGAAAATGTTTAAAAATCATGGGGATAGATAAGTGCCCTGGGCCAGAAAGGATATAACCTATGTTGTTATGGGAAGGGAGGCAATTGATTACTGTGTTTTGGCAATGATCTTTGCATCCTCACTATCCACTCGAGTCATACCAGATGATTGAAGGTTGGCAAAAGTTATTCCCTTATTGAAGAAAAGCAATTGAGATGATCCTGGGAATCATCGATGAGTCAGTCTTACATCAGTTGTGGGCAAATTCTTGGAGAGAATTCTGAGAGACAGGATTTATGATTATTTGGAAAAGCATAGATTAATTAGAGATGGTCAACATGGCTTTGTGAGCGGCAGATTATGCCTCACAAGCCTCATTGAATTATTTGAGGTTGTGGCAAACACATTGGTGAGGACAGAATAGTGGATGTGGTGTATAAGGATTTTTGCAAGGTGTGTGATAATGTTCTCCATTGTAGGCTCATTCAGAAAGTAATGAGACATGGGATATAGGGAAACCTGCCTGGTTAGATAATAAATTGGTTGACCCATAGAGGACAGGGTGAGATTAAATGGTTAGTTTTCAGCTTGGAGCACGGTGACCAATGGTGTTCTGAAGGGATCAGTTGTGGGACCTCTGCTTTTTGTGAGGAAGTGGAAGGGTGGGTTAGGAAGTTTGCCAATGACACGAGGGTTGGTGGAGTTGTGGATAGTGTGGAGGGCTTTTGTAGGTTGCTCGAGGACATTGACAGGATGCAGAGGTGGGCTGAGAAATGGCAGGTGGAGTTCAACCTCGGAAAATGTGAAATTATTCATTTTGGAATTTCAAATTTGAATGCACATTTTTCAGATTAAATACAGGATTCTTGACAATGTGAAGAAACAGAGGGATCGTGGGGTGCATGTCCATACATCCCTCATCGCTGACATCTAAGGTGATAGGGCTATTAAGACAGTGCATAGCGTGTTGGCTTTCATTAATGGGGAGGTTGAGTTTAAGAGCCACGAGGTTATGCTGCAGCGCTATGGATCCCTGATGAGACTATACTTGGAATATTGTGTTCTGTTCTGATCACCTCATAAGACAAAGGATGTTGAAGCTTTAGAAAAAGTGCAGATGCGATTTATCAAAATGTTGTCTGGACTGGAAGGCATGTCTTATGAATAAAGGTTGACAGAGCTGGGGCTTTGGTCATTGCAATGAAAGAGGATGATAGTTTACTTGATAGCTTTGGGTAAGTTGATGAGAGGCATAGATAGAGTGGATAATGAAAGACTTTTCCCTACAAAGTGGCATAATTTTAAGATGAATGGGGGAAGTTGTGCGGAGATGTCAGAGATAGTTTCTTTATAGATAGTGGTGAGTGTGTGGAATGCACTGCCAGTGATGGGAGAAGATTCAGATCCATCAGGGACATCTAAGCGACTCTTGGATAGGCACATGGATGATAGTAAATGAAGGGCATGTTGGTTAGTTTGATCTTAGAGTTGGATAAAATGTCGGAACAACATCGTGGCCAAAGGGCCTGTACTGTGCTGCACTGTTCTATATTTTATGGATTGAAATTAACAATTATTTTATATTAACAACACATAGATTTTCAAAATTCTATTACCATACTTAAGAATAATGATAAATTTCATCTTGTTATTTGACTGTGATATCTGCAGAAATGAACGGAATTATTGCAGGGAAAAGTAATTAGGATTTTCTAAATTTATAAAGCTGGAATTACACAGATCATTCAAATGAGCAAAAGTCATATTTTTGACAGTGCGCATTGCATCAGAAATAATGGATTCTTTTGTAGGTGTGTTGATTGGAAATAAAATGGATTTTTATATTACTGTATAGGTACTAGGGAAGATTGGATTAAATTCAAATATAAACTTCAATGTAGTTGTTAGCAAGACTAAACTAAAGCATACTATAATTATTGTCATTCAAATGCATTAACAGTTACTGTTAGAATCCTGAAAAAAGGATATATTGCACCATTTTTCAAAAAGTCAAAAAATTAAGTCGTGAACCTCCGTACACTTGTTACCCAGGCCAATTATTATGCAATTATTGCAATGGTAATGACTTGATAACTAATGCTAAAACCTAAACAGATAAATTGGTTCAATACTTTATCAGCATGTTCCTCTGAAATTGATTGGATATTTATGAAGATCGGTAAACTGAGGGACAAAATATTGATTGATTGAATTGAAGGAAAAAAATGAGACAGCGTCTATTGAGCAGGATTGTTTTTGTTTAAAAATGCAGTTGATGCAAGAATAGTATATTTTCCTCCATTGGTTTTCTTGTAGATACATTTTTTTTTTAAATTGTCATGATTCAAGGTTGAGACACTGGTGTCAGAGTCTGCAAAGGGGAGAGTGAGAGAGTAAGAAATTCTGAAAAAGCAGAAAGGAAAGGAACTGGCGAGCAGAGGAGCTCCAACTGTAGTGTCTCAACCTGCTGACATCTTATTGGGTGATTTGGAATGCAGTCTAGTCAAGTAACAAGCTGACACAGTCATACGCACAGAATCATAGCTTACAATGCCCTAGACACCATCGTCACCATCCCTGTGTGTCCTGTCCCACCGGCAGGACATGGATGTAACTGAAATGCTGGAACATGCAGGGTAATGGACTAAGATCTGCAGAATATGATCAATGTGATTTATTTGACATTTCTCCAGAATATTAAACTCCAGTACAAATTGAAAAGTTACTAGCGCCATCAGACTTGAACTACAAATGTCAGAAAAAAGAAATATCAGATATTTACAGCACACTTGGCCAATCCTGGGTATGTGTTGGCTGTAATAGAACTCCCCAGGCTTTACAGCTTTTTGTACTCACCATTGAGAGCAACGATTTCAGACTGAACTGTGCCCTCTATGCTTTTATAATCTGTTTTTAACATGTTACTCTGGCAGCTGGAACCCTTGTTTCCTTGTTTCTTTCCCAGCTCTAACTCCATTCCCCGTGGCCTTGAGGGACGACCATTTCTGCCATTTAATCTCTCCTGCCTTCCCCCATGTGACAGACTGTCTTTATATCCTTGTCTCACCCCCACCTTGCTCACAACCTGTTACATTTCTGATGGTTCCCAGACCTCTGTAACTTTCACTGCACCCCCTGGGTGAATGGCGTGAGTTTTGAATTCTCTTCCTCCTGAGATAATCAGAAATTTTTCCGGTTGCAGTGTCCCCCAGATTTTATTTTGAAAAACAGAGCATTTGTGTCAGAGTCAAGTATTTGTGAGCCTTCATCCACAATTCCTAGCATTTGGATGTAATTTGTGACCCTCCCACAGATGTGTAACGTTACTGGATTGGGCATGCTAACATGGTCGCAGTGTGCAATTTAGGTGGGTTGGGCTAGCCATGGTTAATGTGTGGTTATTGTGGTAGCGTGGGTAAGCAGGTCATTGCAGACTCGATGGGACGAATAGAGTCTTTCTGCACCCACGGGATTCTGTGATTCTAACTAGTTGTGATTGTTGTCATGTTTTTCTCATGCCAGGTTCATTCAACTCAGATACATATGCTTCCTTTATGATTCTGTGGGTGCTCACTCACTCATTTCCTTCAGTTTTACATCAATTTCACACTGTATGAGAGGGTGGGAATGGATTTGTAAACATAAATACTCCAACCAAAACCCCTCACAGGTCAGGAACTGTTTCTGCTACTTTCATCACTCACAAGGAAGAGGAAAATAAAGGTTCTGTCACGGATCTTACAGGACCATAGCGGTTATACTCACCAGGAAAGGCTGACCAGCTCAAAGCGCTTTTCTCAAGGAAAGAGGAGGCTCAGAGACAAGCTGTTACAAGTAGAAAGCTTTGTGTCTGTGTTTTCAGAGATTTGTGGTTGAAATCATTGGTTTGGAAGCGTGTCTCATTGCCCCAGATCATCAAAGGTGCTGTCTAAATGTGCATATTTCTTTCTATCTGTCTGAGTTAACAATCAGATGGACAGGTCAATGTCTGAGTGTCTTACCAAATCCCTGATTGAATCTGTCTCCGCTCACAAACTCAGGTGCCTCACCACTCACTGGGTCATGGAGAACCTCTGCCGTTACAATGAGAACTGTCTTTGCTGTCACCGCTCCTCATGCTTCCGCCTAATCCCCACTTCCCTTCATTATATCCCAGCTGCCTCTCGTCCACCCACATGGACACGTTGAAGAGCATGACAGGAGATTGGATTGAAACCGAGAGTTCAATAACCCGAATGAAATAGGAAGAAGGAAATAAACGATGATTGTGGAACCCCAGGGGATACAGACTCCAGGATTAGTCCTTGTGGGCATTCCCGCAGTAATACGAGACAGCATTCCATGATGAGAGTTCAACCCGGGTGGCAGGAGAGGGAGCCACTGAACATGAGCAGGTTTAGTTCAAACACAGGAGGTTTGTTCAGTCAGTAACAGTGTGTTCGACATGGAGGTGAAGTGAGCAGTGAGGGGAAATGTTACCACAAGCTGACAATATAACTTTCATTGGAACAGGAGGAGGCCATTCAGCCCCTTGACTTTGCTCTGCCGTTCATGATGATCATGGCTGATGTGTGACCTAACGGACAATTTTCAAAACCCTCTAATTTCATCAATAAACTCCTCTGTAACAGACAAGATGAGTATTGGAAAACTAAGCATCTGCAAATGCTGGGAAATCAGAAAAAAAACACAGAAATCGCTGGAAAAATTCAGCAGATCTGGCAGCATCTGTGGAGAATGAACCTTTCAGGACCAGTGACCGGTCAGGTGACCAGCTGCAGCTGACCATTCTGCATCTTCTGGAACAGGTTCTGGTGTGAGATTGTCAATAATAACTGAGAGAAACAGGAGGACGGGCTCAATCAGAATAAGGAATTCAGTTAACCCTTCCAGTGGAACACTCACCAACACAGTCACACTGCGGAGAGGCCGTTCACCTGCCCCACGTATGGGAAGGGATTTACTCGATCTTACAATCTGCTGAGGCACCAGAGATGGCACAGTTGGTTTAGACCCTTCACCTGCTCCATCTGTGAGAAAGATTAGATTCGATTAGATTAGATTAGATTACTTACAGTGTGGAAACAGGCCCTTCGGCCCAACAAGTCCACACCGCCCCGCCGAAGCGTAACCCACCCATACCCCTACATCTACATCTACCCCTTACCTAACACTACGGGCAATTTAGCATGGCCAATTCACCTGGCCTGCACATCTTTGGAGTGTGGGAGGAAACCGGAGCACCCGGAGGAAACCCACGCAGACACGGGGAGAACGTGCAAACTCCACACAGTCAGTCGCCTGAGGCGGGAATTGAGCCCGGGCCTCTGGCGCTGTGAGGCAGCAGTGCTAACAATTAAAACCTCTCACCTGAGGAGACATTGGTGCATTCCCACCGGGGAGAGGCCATTCACCTCAGTGTGTGGGAAAGCATTCACTCAGTCCTCTGATCTGCTTAAACACCAGCGAGCTCACTCTGGGGAAAGGTCATTCACTTGTTCCCAATGTGGGGGGAGATACACTCAAATGCAGCACCTGTGGAGTCCCCAGTGAGCCCACACAGGGGGAGAGGCCATTCCGATGGTCAATGTGGGAGAAGGGATTCAGTGATTCATCCCATCCCCCGAGACCCCAGCGGGTTCACGCTGGGTAGGAGCTGTTCACCCCTCTGTGTGACAAGGGATTTGCTGCGTCTTCAACACTATTGAGAGCCCAGTGAGTGCTCACAGGGAAGTGGTCATCCCCCCTGCTCCATGTGGACAGCAGGACTCTGATTCTGATGTTGTTGTTAACCACATTAACTGGGCCTGACGTGACTGAACTTACGTTGCCACTTTCTAAACCTCAGGATGTCTCCCTGGGCAGTAAGTCTCCACAAACAGCAATGTGACAATGAGCAGGGATCATCAGTTTTGATTTAAATTGTGACTGTAGCACGGCTGCTTCACAGCATCAGGTACAAGGTTGGAGTCCAGCCTTGTCCAACGGCCTGTGTGGAGTTCCCACATTCTCCCCATGATAGTGTGAGTCTTCTCCAGGTGCTCTGGTTTCCTCCCATAGTCCAAAGATGTGCTGGTTAGGTGGATCAGTCATGCTAAAATGTCCACAGGATCCAGGATTGTGCAGACTAGGTGGATCAGCCATGGGAAATGCAGTGTTACAGTGATAGAGTGCTCTGGGCGTGATGTTCTTCGGATGGTCGGTGGCGTTTGATGGGCCAATGCTCTCCTCCCACACTGTCGGGATTTTATTCACTGACTGAGGATAAATGCAACAGAGCAGGGTGCCTTAGAGAAGGAGCATGTGGTGTGCATCAATGCTGTCTATGCCTTTAGATAGAGGTGGTCACTGTAGGGGATATAGTACTTTATCTGCACCGCTGCCCCCTCCCCACAACTCTACTTATATTTAGTTCCTTCTCACTCTGTCACTTGTAATGGTTTGCTTGGCCCGTAATGAGCTTTGTTTGGAAATATTCTATTAGTCACACGAATGGTTTACTGCTGGTGATGATATGTCTAGATTAGAGTGGTGCTGGAAAAGCACAGCAGGTTAAGCAGGATCCGAGGACCTGGAAAATGAATGTTTTGGCAAAAGCCCTTTTCCAGCAGCCCTCTAATCTAGGCTCTGGTTTCCAGCATCTGCAGTCCTCACTTTTGCACTGCTGGTGATTATATGTTAACCAAAAGCAAAATGGCATAATGATGATTTTGATGGGGGGAAGTTTGCTGTGATAATATTTCTGGGTCGGAGAAAAGGGGAAAAAGAACACTTCACAGCTCACAGAACGAAAACTGAAAAGCAGTTAAATCAAACCAAAGGTTCAGACAAGGAGGGAATATTTCCCTGGAGTTTGAGTAGCTGGAAAGTAATGGTGTCTGTGACAGGAATTTGCTTTACAGAGGTTGAAAGCTTTAAAACTGTTATATTCAAACAGTTCAATTTATTTTCTTTAATTTTACTTGTGGTGCAAAAAGCTCTTACAACATTTTAAAACCAAAATTTACAAACCTTGTGTTAAAGATAAATGTTAAATAAAATCCATCAAACCATCGCTCACCGAAAACTGTTGTGGAAGTGCAATCTCCTGGAGAATCCCTGCCCCCTTCTTCCTACCCGGGCTCCATGACTATATACATACCTGGGAGATAGCAGCAGGAGGAGACCATTCAGCCTTTCACTCCTGCTCCACCATTCAAGGGGAAACAGCTGACCATCCAGCTCAGTCTCCTGTTCCTGCTGTGTTCCAATCCCCTTTCATGACTTTACCTTGAAGAACTATATCTAAGTCCTCCTTTAGCTTCACTGCCTTTTGTTCCAGTGACGTTGTTGCGTTACTGTGTAGGTGTAGGCAGGGGAAATGTGATGGTGCTGCCTCCTGGAGGATGCATTCAGCGTCCCTCATCATCCTGCAGTAACATCAACTGGGTTTCAGGAACGAGAGATAGAAACGGTTTCCAGGATATGGGCATCACTGGCTCAGCCAGCATTTATTCCCCATCTCTAGTTACCCTTCAGAAGATGGTAGTGAGCTGCTGTCTTGTACCATTCACAGTCCATTTGGCGCAGAGAGACCGACAACGCTGGGAGAGAGAGTGTTGCAGGATTTTGGCCCAGTGATTCTCCATCTTTGGTTCATCAAATCTTGTGTAACTTAATCACGATCTGCACGTGATTTTGAGATTTCAGTCTGCAAATCTTCACTATCTCGCACCCTGTATAAAAGGAATATGTACAGAGTAGAAATTCAGAAAAGACAATTCTAGTTTCTCTGGAATATCTTTCTCCCCTTTCTTCCCCTAAAGCTGTAACCCTCCAGCCCTCTTACTCTCTCCCATCATTCTGACTCTGCTACCCCCTAATGTACACCCTCTACATTCCCATGGAGTTACTGATAAACAGATCCATGCCACCACTTCCCGTCCCTGGTTAGACACTGCACCCTTTCTGGGTTCACTTCTTTTCCCTTCAGTTGCTGCAAGTCAATATTTTAACAGCAGACTGAAACAAAAGGAAACAGAAAGGGAGGTGGCAGATCCTGGACAGAAGAGGAACCTTCAGACTGGGAGAATGGGTCAGATTCTTCCTTGTTTCCCATTGGTCAATTCCCAGTGTTATGACAAGTTGCGAATGGAACTTGGTCCCATCTAGGCGTAGTGACACTTTGATCCCCCCAAAACTGATCAATACTATAGGTAGATGCGTCCCTCCTCCTGCCAATGACAGTGTGAAATGCTTTCCGCGAGTTACCCCAAAGAACATGCTCCAAAACCCGCCCACATTCTGTACATGTACAGTGGTGGGTTTCCCCACACACGTGTGGTCCCTGCCTCAGGGCTTGTGGGATTTGTAGTCCCCATGAAGCCTCTGGAGACCTGTCCCTGGAAAGTGAGAGAAAGTGTGGGCTGGAGGGTGTTGTATAGAGGATATCTATTCAGACACACAGGACATGTGGGCTGCCACTGGGATTTACCGAGACATCCGCTTAGACACCCGGACTTCTGACGTAAGGAAAATACATTCAGCCAATTGCGGGGTGGGGAGGTTAATAATGGGCAGCAGATTTTAAGCAGAGGTGGCTCAGTGGCTAACACTGCTGCCTCATAGCGTCAGTGACCCGGGTTTGATTCCAGCGTTAGGCAACTGTGTGGAGTTTACACATTCTCCCCACGTCTGTATGGTTTTGTTCGGTGCTCCAGTTTCCTCCCACAGTCCAAAGACGTGCAGGTTAGGTGGACTGGTCATGCCAAATTGCTCACAGGGTCCATGCATGTGCTGGTTAGGCAATTAGCCACGGGAAATGCAGGATTACAGGGAATGGGTGGGTCTGAGTGGGATGCTCATCATAGGGTTGGTGTGGAATCGATGGATGAATACCCTGTTTCTACACTATAGGGACTCTATTCTATTCTCATGAAGAAGAATGTACCTATCTCAATGTGTTGTGAATCTGTGGAATTTCCTATTCAAAATGCGGTGGATGCCAAGACAATGAGCAAATTTAATGAAGAGATACAGATTTTTAATTTGCAATGAGTTGAAGCGTGAGAGAGAGCAGGCAGGAAAATCCAGCTGTGACCGAGGTGAGCTCAATCATCACCATATTAAATGGTGGAGCTGGTTCGAAGGGCTGCATTGCCTCTCCTGTGACCAGGGCTTATCTTCTTATGGTACTAACCAGAAAGATGAATCCAAAACTCACCATCTTCACCAAAGGAGATTTTCAGAAACAGCAGGATAGTCAGGTGGATTAGTGTTCCAAACTTAGGTAGTGAGGAAGCGTGTAGGAGATAATGATTTTGCAATTTTAAACTGAGGGGTGACAGTGATTTATGGTTTTAGACTGTGTAGTACATTCACAGCGTCCAGAATACTCTGTTGTGAATATCTGTCCTGTACTTTATTACAAAGCCAAGGTCACTGACAATGAAACCAAAACACCCAGGAAACATTGCCTCCCCTTGTAATCTGATAAAAGACTTGTCATTAATCTGATAGAATTTAGAACACAGATGGAAAGCGGGAAGATTAAATCCAATCCCAAGATACTGTGCTTAAACAAAGGAGACTACAATATGATGAGGCAGGAGTTGGCGAATGCAGAATGGAAGCAAAGACTTTACTGTGGGACAGTTGACAGACAGTGGAGGAATATCAAAGTAATTTTTCAAATTTCTCAGCAAAAGTTTATATCAGTGAAAAGGAAGGACTGTAGGAAAAGGAGTAATCTGCCATGTCTAAGGAAATAAGGGAGACTGTCAAATTGAAGTAGAAGGCATACAAACTGTCAAAGACCAAGGATAAATTCGGAGATTGGAAAAACTTCAAAGATCTACAGAAAGCATGATGGAATTGGGGATAAAAAGTGATGAGTAGCTATCCCCAGGGCCAGAATAGCAGTTTACACTGCTAGAGGGAAACTTATTGTGTCGGGAACATATGGCCTCTGTAATTGTTGAAGCATTTAACAGTTACCATAGAGATAATCCTGATCAAGTTAAAAATCACAGCACACTCCAAAAGCTTGTACTTCCAAATAATCCTGTTGGACTATAACCTGGTGTTGTGTGGTTTTTAAACTTTGTCCACCTCACCACCGGCTCCTCCACATCAGAATCCTGACAGACAGCCCCACTGAAACTGAAGCGCCTGTCAGATACTTGAGGGAGCCACAGGGGTGTGGGGAAGGGTGTGTGTTTTAGCCACAAAGTGCTGAACTGAACTAGACTTTCTAACTGCCGTTGCCATGGAGATAATACTGAGAGACAGTCTCTATTCAAGGATCCCAAACCACAAAGGTTTAAGAATGGGAGTGGCACATCGGACAGGCGGGGAGTTACCTGATGCTGCCTGGAGGTGTTTTGCATGTACACTATCCAGGTAACTGCCGTGTCTCATCAATAAAGACTCAAAGAATATCTCTCAGAGTTCTGTGCCCAGTTATTCCTATCCAGCAGGGTTCAGGAATATGAGGACACAGCAGTCAGTCTTCACAGTGGAGGATACGAAGAACATGCCAGTAATTGATAAGGAGACTGAGGAAGGTGAGGATCTAGAAACAACCATTATCACGAAAGAGTTAGAGCTGGGCAAGCTAATGGAGTTAAAGGTAAACAAGTCTCATTGCCCTGATGGAATACATCCCAGGATACCAACAGAGTTAGGGGGAGAAATAGCAAATGCACTTAGAGTTATAGAATCCTACAGCAGAGACAGGCCCAAACTGGCCCATACCAATCAGAATGTCCATCCACGCTAACCCCATATCCCTGCACTTGACCCTCTGAAACTTTCCTATCCTTGTATTTGTCCAAATGTCTTTCACTTGTTGTTAATATACCCACATCAACCACTTCAACTGGCAGCTCATTCCATATACATACCACCTTTGTGTAGAACACTTGCCCCTCAGTTTCCCATGTATTCTTTCTCCTCTAACTTTAACCGGATGCCCTCCAATCCTTGAGTCCCTGCGAAAAAGACCGAGGCATTCACCTTACCCATGCCTCTCATGGTCTTATACACTACTATAAAATATTCCCCCACAGTTACCTATCCTCTAAACAAAAAAGTCCTCGCCTGTCCAACCTCTCCCTGTAACTCAGACCCCTGAGACCTGGCATCATCCTTGTAAATTTCTTCTTCACCTTTCCAGTTGAATAACTTAAACTGACACTGCATTCATCACATTTCCTGTGTTTCCCTACGGCGCTGGAACCGATGTGACAACACCAATGGATTACAATCAATGATTGATAATTCACTCCATTACAACAATCCCATTTTCATAGCTTTTTCTATGATGCAGGAATCCTTTGGTCTTTCTGGTTTCATGGCTAATTGTCCTCATACAAAACCAATCTGTGGCTTGACTGTTCCAGGGAAATGTGCCATGATTTTTTTAGACTTTCAAAAACCAAGTCCCCACGCTAACATGGACTTCACTGTCTCAGTACTTTTTTCGTCACACGGACATTTGAAATATTCGCCCATGAACAGAATGCAAACCTTTCCTTCCAGATGAAAAGGCCAATGATATTCAGATCGGCACGGATCATGTAACATGAAGTTCAATTTGAAAAACTCAACTGCAAATCCCCCCTTTCAACACTCGACAGCAGAGAAAACAAAGTGCTGGAGATCCTCAGCAGGTCTGGCAGCATCTGAAATGGTGACAGATGCAGGAAACATTGCAGCCTTGAAGAAGTGTTGAGATGATCACACCAGGCACGTGTGCTTGATGACCATTATGGATAAGATGGGGGCAGGGATCTCTTTCTGGAAGGGCCTTGGTGAGACCACACCTGGAGTACTGTATCCACCTTTGTTCCTCTTTTCCAAGGAAGGCTCTCCTGGTTATTGAGAGAGTGTAAAGGAGGATCACCAGATGAGTCCTGGGATGTGAAGATAGTTAAGGACTGCAGATGCTGGAAGTCAGAGTCTGTACAATGTGGACCTGGGGAGGTGCAGCAGGTCAGGCAGCATCAGAGGAGCAGGAAGTTTGATTTTGGGTGGGGACCCTTTGTCAGTCTTGATAAATAACCCTGACCCAAAACGTCAACTTTCCAGCCCCATCGTATTCATGCTGGTCATCAAGCACCTATTTATGCTAGTCCAACGTTCTGGCACTCAGTGTGTAACCGATATTGTACTGCTTGGTGTGATCATCTAAACACTTCTACAAGGCTGCAATGTTTCCTGCATCTGTCACCATTTCCAGTGCTGCCCGACCTGCCGAGGATCTCCAGCGACTTTTGTTGGTATTGCAGATTTCCCCCATATTGCTGAAGCACAGATTCATAGACATGTAAACAGCTCCATATTTTGTTGACTCACCTTCCTGGGATGTCAGGACTGATGGCTGAAGAGGGACTCAATCTTCGTTTAATCCTCCTTTCCCTTGGCTTTCTGAGCCACTAACTACATCACTAATATTCTACCTCCCATTCCCTGTCCTGAATCTGACCCATCTAAGCCTACACTTTAGTTCCCATCCCCCTGCCAGACTAGTTACAAACTCACCAACAGAACTGGCAAAAGCCCCCACCAGATTTGTCTCAGCTCTGCCCGGGGTAACCGATCAGGCTGGTACAGGTCCCACCCTGAAACAGTCCCAGTGCCTGAAGAATCAAAACCCTTCTGTGGTACACCATTACCCCAGCCACACATCCAGCTGATCTACCTTCTCATTCCTGCTCTCATTAGCACATGGCACTGGGAGTAAGTCTGACATTATTACATTTCAGGAGCTACATTTCAATGTATCTCTGCTCTCCCTATATCCAGCTTTCAGGCCCTCATCCCTCTGTTTAGCGATGTCGTTGGTATCTGTGTGTTGCACCACCACGGCCTGTTTACCCTCCAGCTCCAGAATGTCCTGCAGCCACTCCATGATATCATGGATCTTGGCACCAGGGAGATTACACACCATCCTGGATTCATGTCTGTGGGCACAGCAGTGCCTGGCTGTACCCCTGATTATTGAATCCCCTGTCACTATAGCCCAGCCACTCTCATTCCTCTTGGTCTGATCAGCAGAGCTCTCTGTGGTGTCATGAACCTGGCTGATGCTGATTTCCCGAGAAGCCACCCCACCCATTCCCGCCCTTACAGAATCCCAAGTGGTATACAGTATCTGTATGAGAAGGGGATAACAACGGGGGACTCCTGTACTCACTTCCTGAGCCTTTTACTAGATCTGATGTTCACCCATTCCCTTTCTGCCTGTGTAACCCTCACCTGCAGTGTGACTAACTCACTAAACGTGCTGTCCATAACATTCTCAGTATTGCAGATGCTCCACAGTGAGTCCACTCTCAGCTCCAGCTTTGAAAAGCAGTTTCCCAGTAGCTGCAGATGGGAACCCTTGCTGCACAAATAGCCGTCAGGGACACTGGAAGCGGCCCTTATTTCCCACATTGTGCAAGAGGAGCACACCACGGGTCTGAGGGCTCCTGTCACAACGTCTCGCTACATTCATCTAGTTACTTCCATTAAGAGAATTTAAATGAGTGAGCAACCTTCCTACACTTCAAACATGTCCATTATAATAACAAAAAATATCTTTACTTAAGCTGATATGTCATACTTTAAAAACTTAAATACTCCACAGGTATCACTGAAAAATTGACTATTCCCATTTGGACTGTGAATTTCTGAAAGGCCTGAATTAAAACGGCTTCACCTTCTCCCTGTCTCACCTCACTATTTACACCCAACTCCAAAACACTCTCATTGAGCCAAGCAGCACTCACAGTGTAGCCCGGGCATTTTCATTGTCTGCTCACACCTACACTTCCCTCAGCCTCCTGTACTGTTCCAATACAACACAATGGGAGCTCAGGAACAGCAAATCATCTTTCAATTCAGCCCTTTGTAACCCCAGAGTCAAAATGGACTTCAGCAGTTTCTGAATGAACAGACAGTTGTCAGAATCTGGAACATTCCACCTGAAATGGTGCTGGAATTTGAGTCCACAAGGAATTTCAATGAGAAATTTGCAGAGAATTGGAAGTAGGGAGTTTACAGTTTAACATTATAAAATGGATGATTGAGACTAAATCTGACAGTTCCTGCAAAAAGACGAGGTGTAATTTGGATAAATCTGTGCTCTCTCTCAGGTCAATACCTCCTTCCTCAGCTGCAGGGCCAAGAATTGAACACATACCCCAAGGGGGATCCAACCATGAACTTGAACATCTTTCTGCTTTTGGCTAGACAACAATATTGAAGATATTTTCCCACAGACAGAACAGACAAACCTTTCTCGTTCCACAGTTAAATGCCAATGATATTCAGATCCTGATGACTCCGCTGACTGTAGAAACATGTTTTTTGAGATCCCAGTCTCAATTATTCTCAATTAATATTCTATAAAATGAATTCACAAAACAAAGCTCACAGTCAGTGCAAGATGAACAGTGAAGGTAAACACTTCTCTTGGTATGTGTTTGATGTGTAAATGCTCCTCTTCAAATCACCCCGCTCACACCCAGGAAGAGGACAAGTGCATGCTCCTTACTGTACTTTGCCCCAAATAAAGATGGTGGCCATAACCCAGGACCTCTCACTGCCTGAGGCCCAAGCCATCTTCCACTTTGCTGCAAATGTGGGACCAAGAGTTTCTAATTCAGACTAACGACCTGCACAGAGTGTAAATAAACCCTCCCAGTCTACACTGATACATTTCATCCGGTTTCTGCTGCCACTCTCCCCTTTCCGCCTCCTGCACACACCATGGGTTATCGCGGGTCCAGTGACCCTACCTCAGAACCGATGACAGCTGGGAAAATTAGAATCCCTTCAGGAAACAGGCCCTTTGGCCCAACAATTCCAGACCCACCCTCCGAAGTGTATCCCACCCAGACCCATTCTCCTATTCTATTACTCTCCATTTCCCCCGACCTAATGCACATCCCTGAACACTACAGGAAACTTAGCTGGGCCTAACCTAAAGATCTTTGGACTACAGGAGATAGGGGTTAAAGAGTAAATAATAGGTGGGGACAGAGCCCAAAGAGACACATGAACATTTGGAAAGATAAAGGAGTGGGAAGTTGGAAAGTTGTTAATGGAGGAGACAGGAACCTTCTAGCATTTCAGTGACAGTGGTGAAAATGGTAGCTACATTGTGCCTGCAAAAAATACCTTGAGCTTCCAGTTGCCTGTTCTTTAACACACAAGACTTTTCCCTGTCCAACATCTCTGTCTCATGCTTACTGCAGTGTTCCAGTGAAGCTTGATGCAAGCTGGAAGAACACTTCAGAACATACCCAAATGGCTTCCTATTTCAAGGGTTGCAATCTCCCCTCACATGTTGTTAACAATGTCTTCCAGTGTATCTCCTCCACTTCCCACACCACTGCCCTTGAACTCCACCCCATCAAATTCAACTAAGATGGAACCCCACCATCCTCACCTTCCATCATCATATCCAACCATCTGAGATATATTTCCCTCCCCACCCCTTTCAGCATTCCACAGAGACCATACCTTCTGTGACTTCCACTTTAGATCCACACTCCCCACCAACCCACTCTTCACTCCAGGCACCTTTGCTTGCCACTGCAAGAGATGGAAAATCTTTGCCCAAACCCTCCCTTTAACTCCATCCAAGGCACCACTGGATCCTCCCACATCCAGCAGACATTTCCCTGCCCACCCAAACACCTCACCTAGTGTGTCCCTTGCTCTCGGGACGCCAAATTGTGGAATATTTCAGGGAACATTTCTGGGACACATGCACCAACCAACCCCACCGCCCTGTGGCCGACCATTTCGGCTACCCCCCACTCCCTCCGCCACCATGCTGCCAAGGACATGCAAGTCCTCCATCCCCAAATCCGAGCCACCCAACATCTGGAGGAAGAACACCTCATCTTTGCCCCCTACCCCACATACCAGGCCTTGTTATTATGTAGCCTACCATTACACACTACTTATGGTTAGCCACTAACAGTCCCCATAAACAGCTATTCACCTTCCCCCCCCCCCCCCCCCCCCCCCCCCGATCCGATCGTTATTCACTCCTTTGTCCAACTGCTCCTATCTCTCTCTTTGGACTCTATCCCCACCTATCATTTACTCCTTAACCCCTACCTTCTGCATAAAAACAGACTTTTTTTCTCAGTAACGTCAGTTCCTGAGGAAGCGTCACTGGATCGAAAATGCGAACTGTTTCTTTTCACAAATGCTGCCTGATCTGCTGAGCATTTCCAGTACCTTCTGGTTGTTGTGTGTGATTTACAGCATCCGCAGTTCTTTTGGTTCTAATTTACCCGGAGTATCTAATTCAGGTCCAGCAGAATGAAACAGTGTTTATCAACCTTCCCAGTCCACACTAACTCCATCTCTCTCCCAGTATCTGCTGTCCCTCCCACTCCTTCACATTCAGTCCCCCCTCACAGTGACACTGCGCCTGCAAAGCTGATGGTCATGTGTTGGCCTGCTGGACCCACCCCTCATTCACTCCCATTGGCTGGAGGATCACGCCAACTCTCCTATTGGTCTGAAGCTGTGTCAATCAGCCAGGCTCCATTGTGACATGAGTGTTGGGATCCTCCCAGGTGCATCAGAGGCTGAGGGGTGACCTCATAGAGGTTTATAAAACCATGAGGGGCCTGGGTAGGATAAATAGACAAGGTCATTTCCCTGGGGTCGGCGAGTCGAGAATGATGGGGCATAGGTTTAAGGTGAGAGGGGAAGAATTTAAACTGGATCTGAGGGGCAGTTTCTTTCCCCCACTGAGGTTGGTGCATGTATGGAGTCTTCTGTCAGGAAGTGGAGGATGTTGGTACAATTAAACCATTTGGCATCTGGATGGGTATATGTATAGGAAGGGTGTAGAGTGATACGTGCCAAGTGTTTGCAAAAGGGACAAGATTAGATTGGGATATCTGGTCAGAATGGCCCAGTTTAACCAAAGGGTTTTGTTTTCATGCTGTACGTCTCTACGGCTCTGCCCTGTGATGAGCTTCATCATTCAGAGTGAATGGGTCAGTGTCACAGAGGACAGGGGCTGAGGGCTATTCAGCCCATTGGGGCTGTACTCTCTCCCTCTGGAGATGGTACCAGTCAGTCCCAACTCACCTCCCATTTGGACAGAGCCCTCCAAATCCTTCCTTAAAAATGTTAAATTTCAAATTTGTTTTGACAATAATTACTGAATCTGCATCCAGCTGTTGGTCAAACTGTTCCAGATGCTCAGAACTTAGTGAGTAAAATAATCTTCACATTTTTCTTTGCATTATTTGCCAGTTACCTGAAAATAGTTACTAAAAATTGTGACGTTAAAAATTTCTCACTCTGTCTCTCTGTAAATGAAATACCCTGGAAACAAATCAACTCCTGGTCGAAATCACTGCTTAACCTTCTCAGCTCCAAGGAGAATTGTCAGACCTTCTGCTAACTCTCCATAAAAGAGAAACCTATCTTAATTTTAATTTATTAGTGCCATAGAGATGTACAGCACAGAAACAGACCCTTCAGTCCAACTTGTCCATGCTGACCAGATATCCTAAATTAATCTCGGCCCATATGCCAACAGTTGGCCCATATCCTTCGAAACCTTTCCCAATCACATATCCAATGAGATGCCTTTTAAATATTGTAACTGTACCAGCATCCACACTTTCTCTGGCAGCTCATTCCATACACGTACCATGTTCAGCTTGAAACTTTGCCCCTAATATCCCTTTTCAGTCTTTTCCCTCATGCCTGTGCTTTCTAGTTTTGGACTCACCTAAACAGGAATAAGACCCTGGCTGTTTACCCTATCCATGTCCCTCACGATTTTATCAAACTCTACGGTCACCTCTCAGCATCCGATTCTCCAGTGAAAACAGCCTCAGTCTATTCAGCCTCTCCCTATAGCTCAATCCCTCAACCCTGGCAATATCTTTGCATTATTTCTGAATCCTTTCAAGTTTAACAATATCATTTCGATAGCAGGGAGAGAAGGACTGAAAGCAGAATTCCAGAAGTGGCTGAATGAATGTCCTGTACAGCCGCAAAATGACGTCACAACTCCTGTACTCAATGCACTGACCAATAAAGGCAAGTACACCAAACACTTTCTTCACTACCCTGCCTATCTATGATTCCACTTTCAAGGAACTATGAACCTGCACTCCAAGATCTCTTTGTTCAGCAACAATCACCAGGACCTTCCCATTAAGTGTAGAAATCCTGCCCTGATTTGCTTTTCCAAAATGCAGAACCTCATATTTATCTAAATTAAACTTCATTTGCCACTCCTCAGCACATTTGATTGGAGTCTCATTGTACTCTCGGGTAACTTTGCTGTCCACTGCACCTCCAATTTTGGTGTCTGTTGTAAACCTACTAACCATAGCTCCTATATTCACATAGAAATCATTTATATAAATGGCAAAAAGCAGTGGACCCAGTACAGAGCCTGACAGCATATTGGTCATCACAGGCTTCCAGTCCAAAACGTACCCTCCACTCTGACACTGACTTCTCAGCAAGGTTAGTGCTCATGGCATACAGGGAGAACTAGCCATTTGGATACAGAACTGGCTCTTCAGACTGGAGGCCTGTGACTAGTGGACTGTTACAAGGATCACTCCTGGATCCACTACCTTTCATCATTTATATCAATGACTTGGATGTGAACATCGGAGGTATAGTTAGTGAGATGACACCAAATCTGGAGGTGTAGTGGACAGTGATAAACAGTACCTCAGAGTACAATGGGATCTTGATCAGATGGGTGAATGGGCTGAGGATTGGCATTTTGGAAACTCAAATCTTAGCAGGTCTTATACACTTAATGGTAAGGTCCTGGTGAGTGTTACTGAACAAAGAGTCCTTGGAGTGCAGGTAGATAGGATAGTGAAGGCGGCATTTGGTATGCTTTCCTTTATCGGACAAAGTATTTAGTACAGGAGTTGTGAGGTCATGTTGTGGCTGTACAGGACATTGGTTAGGCCACTTTTGGAACGTTGTGTACAAATCTGGTCTCCCTCCTATTGGAAGGATGTTGTGAAACTTGAAAGGGTTCAGAAAAGATTTACAAGACCTTTGCCAGGGTTGGAGGATTTGAGTTAGGCTGGAGGGTTGAATAGAGGTTGAATAGATTGGGGCTGTTTTCCCTGCAGCGTCGGAGGCTGAGAGGTGATCTTATCAATGTATATAAAAACCTGAGATGGATTGATATGATAAATAGACAAAGTCTTTTCCCTGGTGTGGTTGTTCCCAGCACAAGAGGGCATAGGTTTATGGTATGAGGGGAAAGACTTTAAAGAGACTTGAGAGACAACGTTTTCACAGAGGGTGGGACGTGTATGGAATGAGCTGTCAGAGGAAGTGGTGGAGGCCATTACGATTGCAACATTTAAAAGGCATCTTCATGTGTATATGAATAGGAAGGATATGGGCCGGGTGCTGACAGGTAGGACTAGATTACATTGGGATATCTGATCAGCATGTACTGGTTGGACCGACGGGTCTCTGTTTCTGTGCTGTCCATCTATGACTGTTTGACCTTCCAGCCAATTCCGTATCCAAACAGCTAGTTCTGACAGAATTCTATGGTATTGAACCTGCTGACCAGTGTGTTATGTGAAACCTTGTGTCTTTCTCAAGTCCAAGGTACTGATTTCAATGCACAAAGCTATGCTGACTCTCCCTAATATTTTCTTGCTTTTCCAATGACATGTAAATCCTGTCCCTAAGAATCCCTTCCAACAACTTCTTTGCCACTGACTTCAGGCTCACCGGTCTATAGTTCCCTGGCTTTTCCTTACCACCTTTCTCAAATAATGGGACAAATCTTCCAGCACCTCACATGTGGCGATCAATGATACAAATATCACAGTGAGGGGCCCAGCAAAAGCTTCTCGAATTACCTACAAAGTTCTGGGATATACCTGATTAAATTACAGGGATTTATCCACTTTTATGCATTTTAAGACATCCAGTACCTCCTCCTCTTTAATATGTACACTCGCCAAGTTATCAATATTTACTTCTCCAACTTCTCAAACTTCCACATCCCCTTTCAGTAAAAACTGACATGAAATACTTACAGAATCTCTCCCACCTCCTGCTGTTCCATAGACAGTCTTGTTGATCATTGAGGGTCACTATTCTCTGCCTAGTTATTCTTTTGTCTTTAGTGTATTTGTAGAATCTCTTTGGATTCTCCTTAAACCTTTTTCCCAAAGCTATCTCATGTCCCCTTTTTCGCCTCCTGGTTTCCCGCGAGTATACTCCTACTGCCCTTACAGTCCTCTCGGGATTCACACAAACACAGTGCGGTCTGTACCTGACATATCCTTCCTTCATTTTCTTGACCAGAGCCTCAATTTCTCAGGTCATGCAGCATTCTCGATGCCTCCCAGCCTTGGCCTTAACAGGAACATACTGTCTGTGTACTCTCATTGTCGTAGGCCTATGGAGGATGTGGCAGATGAGGACAGAGAAACAATCATTATCAGTAAAGAGGTAGTGTTGGGAAAGCTAACAATTCATTCTTATTTCTATAATTCCTCTCTAGCCTCAGAACTATCACTATCTCTGCATCAAAGACATCTCAATCTCTGCAACATCCTCCAATCTCTAATCTCCTCCAGTCTCAACACACTTTCTATCTTTAATCTTGTCCACCCTCTCAAATCTCAGTGATGTGCCTTTCTTTAATTCCAGCCTTCAAGATAACCCATTTTTATTTCAGATTCATGCACCCAGAGATCCACAATGTCCCGCTTAACCTCTGTCACATTTTCCTCCAAAAAACATTATTTAATCACGTATCATCTATTCTAATATCACCTTCTCTGACCTGGTTTCTATTGTGGCTTGTCATATTCCTATATTACGCGTTTGTGGTCTACATGACAGAAAACGGTTTTGTGGTCCATTGGATTTATGCTGTAAAGAAATCTCCCAGCTAACGATTTTAATCCCATTTTCCAGCACAGAGCCCATAGACCTGTCAGCCTTGGCCTTGCAAGTGTGTTCCTAAATAGATTTTAAATGCCTTCAGGATTTCTGTCTCTCACTCTCTTCCAGACAGTGAGGTTTAATGCAACTGTTGCTCGATGCTATCACCCACAGGGTTCAGAGCAGCACGGTTAGTGCGAACCAGAGATCGCCCATTGGGAAGGATGGCAGGGTCCCTGACAGGGGGCACTGGAGATTTACCAGGATGGTTCAAGGAATGGGGGATTTTAGTTGCAGAATTTGTGGGCCTTTTTTAACATTAATTGTTCACGTGACATGTGTGTTGCTAATACACATCAAGAATAACCATCCGCAATTAATGGACTCTCCTTTTCAACCTCTCCCCTTGCCTGCGCTGTGGTAATATTCAGGTTAACCACTACCAGACATCTCTCTCTAATGAGAGAGCAGTCCTGTGGTTGGGTAGGACAATGCTGACTTGATCTTTTACACAGTGATGCCACTGTGCCTCTAGGGTGGGGAGAGGGAATGCTGAAGGTGGTGGATGGGAAATCACTCGGGTACAGTACTTTATCCCGGAGGATGTTCACTTTCTTTAATATTGTTGGGGGGGGGGTGCACTGATGCAGGCAAGTGGAGAATGTTCCAACACAATCCTGATGTGTACCTTATAGAGAGCAAACAGACATTGGGGAATCAGGAGTTTGGGGAAACTGAGGTGTTCTCCTTGTAGCAAAAGAAATTTGGGGAGCTGTGACAAAGTGGTTTACAAAAGTTACGCATTATTATAATAAACCTTAGACCCTTCAGCTCATTATACAAGGATTCCAGGACACATGTTGAAGATTTGGGAAGATCTATTGAAAGGATGGTTTGATTCAAAGGAGAACTTTTATTCAGCAAATGGTATTGATCTGTAACACAATACTCTCACACAATACGAATATCCAGGTCCTGATGTATTGAGTAATTCTGTCAGAGTTTGGCGTTACAGTGACTGAGATTACCATCTGAATGTCTGCCTGTAATACAAGTTTATAAAATCCGTCACTGTCAGTTCAAGTTTGAAACTCATACAATCCCTTCCTCCTGGCCCAGGATGACTGTACACATTACCCCTGGTGGAGGTCAGCAGGCTCTTCAAGGGCAAATCTATGTGGGTTTCTATGAATTTCCACCTTGGAACTTCATGTGACTGAACATGAGACAGAATGTCCCAAGATTCATTGAGATATGGAGAGCAGGATTTGCTTCCTTTTCTTTCCTTCCATTCTGCCGCTGTGCCTCCTCAATATGACATGGGGTGTGAAAGGCTCATGCACCTTGATGGGCAAGTTGTCTCCATTCTGACCAATGGGCAGCAAGATCCTCCCAGTCATGAAACAGAGTATCCCTGAAAGATAGCACCTGCGCATGCTTCCCACTGCCCAGTGCTCACAGTACATGTTTCGAATAATGAGGGGGGGAATCTCCTAGAAAAGGCATAACAGGAAAGTTCCAAAAGGATTATAAACAGTTTACAGAGAGATCTTCACAGGAAACTTGGGCAACAAGTTGGCAAATAGAGTATAACTTAGGATAAACTGTAGAAAGCTGCATCACAAAGGGACTGGCGGAAAATGAGCAGGAAACAGAAAGCGAGCACACAGTTACAACAGGGAATCAGGAAAGGGAATGGAATACTGTCCCTTATTTCAAAGAGTTTGCAATATAAGAGTTTGGAGTATATACCTTAGGGCAACTAAACAAATGACAAGTGAGACCACATCTGGAGTAACGTGAACAGATTTGGTCACTTTAGTTCATGAAATAGAGCAGTTTATTGGAGGCATTTCAGAGAAGATCCATTGGGATGATCCCTGTTTTGAAGGGATTATCCTGTAAGCAAAGGGTGAATAAGTTGGGAATCTACTCACTGGACTTTGGATGAATGAGAGGTGATCTCTTTGAAACATACAGGATTCTGTCAAGGTTTGACAGGGTAAATATGGAGAGGATGTGTCCCATTACGGTGAGTCTTGAATCAGATTCTGGATCAGTCGCGGAATCAAGGGCTCTGTTTCAGATTTCTCAAGTTAAAGGCAACACCGACACAGGGTAGGGTTTCAGTAGCAATGGAGCTGGAGTGAGAAGGAGATAAGCAACGTTTTAGAGATTGGAATTCCTGGTGTTTGTGATTGTGTAGATGTCTGATCAGAAGGTCACCTTGGGGTCAGATATGAGAGCAATATTGTGAAGAATGTAGTTCTGCCTCAGACCCTTCCCAGTGAGAGGGAGGGACACAGCAGTAAGGGAAATGAATTTGGAATAGCAACTGAAGGCAATGGGTTTAACAATGACAGTGTGTGTCATTGGAGTGAATTGCAGCTAATCGAAGCGTGGTAAGCAGTTTGATAACTGAGTAATAGTGGAGTAATGGAGAGGGATGATGGGGAGGGAGAGCTGGACATTGTCAGTGTACATGTGAAACCTAACACAGTGCTTTTGGGCAATGTTACCTCCTGGCAGTACGTAGGTGAGGAACAGGACAGACCAAGGATAGACCCTGGAGGGACACCAAATACAAGGAATTCAGAAAGGAAACGGAGAGTGGAGACGGAGCAGGATTTTCCAACGATGGTGAGGTCAAATAT
Organism: Chiloscyllium punctatum; assembly: GCF_047496795.1. Lineage (NCBI taxonomy): Eukaryota > Metazoa > Chordata > Chondrichthyes > Orectolobiformes > Hemiscylliidae > Chiloscyllium > Chiloscyllium punctatum. Next base: position 21,599,524 of record NC_092755.1, read on the forward strand.
TAGGTTTTAGCAGAATGGGAGAGAAGGACATAACCAGAAAAAACAGACAGACAGATCATGGAACAATATCTGTGAATTGCAAGTTGGGGGGGGGGGGGGGGGGGGTGACCGTGGTGGAGGGAGGGAGGGCGGTGACAAGCAGGAGGATGAGACAGATTTGGAATGTCCATGATTTAGCTACACTAGGGTAAATGGTCAAGAGGACCTCTAATAAGGCTTGACAAGGGACTCGAGGAAATGCAAGTTTAGGACTAAAATGAGGAGCACTCTTGTGAGGCAGTTTGGCTCGGTGGGCTAGTGGAGAGGGAGGAAAGAAGCAGAGGCAGCTGATTGGATTGTCTCAATGTTATTGACAGAGAAACTCCATGTGCTCCTCACTCTTGTTGTTGGAGGGGAGGATGGAGGAGACAGGATAATGGACAGTGTTTTTATGTCCAAAACAATGAACAAAACCTGTGATAGTGATTATAAAAATAAGTGAACAAACCTGTCGTATTTATCATTTATCAAGAATATTAAAATATACAACTGAAGTTCAGGTTTGAATCCCAAATCGGTAGAGGGTAGCTCTGAATTCAAGAAAAAAATAACTGGAATGAAGAATCTACTGTTTGCCATGGAACCATTGGGGATGTTTTTCTGCTATCGACAATGTCCTTGAGGGAAAGAAACCCGACAGTGGCCCATCAAGTCACTCATTGTATTAATCACTGCACAGTCTCAACAAAGGAATGAAACTGGATGGACCACATTACATCTACCAATGCACTGGAAATTACAACCACACAATCAGCCCTCTTGACCCTGCAACCTCCGCCTCACTGTGGGCCAACAACAGCAGCAGAACTGTACTCCAGCCCAATCTGAAATCTCATGGCCTGATATCCCCCACTTAACCATTTACATCAAGCCAGGGGAATCAACCCTGGTTCAATTGTGAATGCAGGAGGGCATGTCAGGAACAGTACAAGGCATACCTAAAAATTAGGTGCCAACCTGGTGCAGCTACCAAACCTGCAAGCCAAACAGCACAAGCAACACCAAATAGAACTAAGTGATCCCATAACCAACAGATTAGATTGGAGTTCTGCAGTTTTGCCACACCAAGTCAAGAATAGTGATGGACAATTAAACAACTCACTGGAGGAACCATCACAGATATATCCACCCTTACTGATGGAGGGGTCTCACACATTCATGCAACAGATAAGAGGACAGCATTACCAGCGATTTTCAGCCAGCAGTGCCAAGTGGATGAGCCTTCTCCATTGGTCCCTGCCATCACAGATATGAATCGACTTGGTTGAAAACTCATTTCCAATCAGATCAAGAAATGGATAAGCAGTGTAAAGGTATGGGCCCTGCCAATATTCTGGCAATAATACTGTTAGCTGTGCTCCAGAACCTGCTGCCCACCAAGGCAAGTACTGTTCCAGTACTGGCACCTACCGACTTTGTGGAACATTGCTCTGGGATGTTCCAACACAAAAACACAGGGCAGATCCAACTCAGCCAATTGCCCTCCATCAGTCCACACTCGCTCAGCAGTGAAATGATGGAAGGTGTCATCAACAGTGCTGTCACGCAGCTGCTCAGCAATAACCTGCTCAGCGATGCCCAGTTTGGGTTCTGCCAGGGCCACTCAGTTCCTGAGCTTGTTACAGACTTGATTCACAAACTGACAAACAGCTGAATGAGGTGAGGATGACAGGTCAGCCCCCCTCCAAGACCACTATTTCGACTTCAGTCATATCACCTGACCTCACCACAGTCTCAGCTCATTTGCTGAAACTCTCATTCATTCCTTTTGTTGACTCTAGATTTCATTATCTAAACCCACTCCTGGCCAGAATCACATTCACCCTCGCGATAATCTCAAGAATATTGAAAACTCTACTGCCGAAGTGCTCACTTGTACCAAAACTTGCTGATCAATCAAAAGACTCCCATTTATAAGCAACAACAAGTTATTTTCGCTCCTTTGAATTAATTCCTGGCTGTAATCATTCCTATCTCCCTGCACCACACACCTTTTCATATCTCAATAACTCATTTTAGTCCAGACTCTCAATGATGTGTTTATTTTTGAGTTCTCCTGTGTGAATATTTCTATAGACTCCAAGGGAACATGGTCTGGAATCCCCACTCTAACTCTCTAAGATCTACTTTCTTACTTCAAGGCATTCTTGAAAAACTGCTTATTTGGCAATGGTTTTGGTCACTGGACACAATATTCTCCATCTGTAACCTTATGTCAAAACTTCTCAATAATATTTTTGTGAAATTAAAACCATGATGATTTGTACAGATATCTTCTACTCTTCAATATCGCTGAGTGAATAATCTGTAACGTCTCTTACCCAACCACGTTGTGGGAGCACCTTCACCATACAAACTGCAGCAGTACAAGGAAGTCAAACATCACCCTCTCCACAGGCAACAAGGCTTTGGCATTGATCGCTGGTTTCTGTGGAAGGAGAAATACACAGTTGATGTTTCAGGGAGTGCAATATGAATTACAGGGAATGAAAATGGTGCAGAATTTGACTGTCAGAAATTGAAGGAAAATGCACTCGCTTATTGGAAAAAAGAATTCTTGACTGTCAAAGATATTGTGGAAAAAAGTAACCTGATAATGGAACATCATACGGTCAGGAGCCGGGCAGCAGTGGACAATTCATTTACATTCCTGAAGAAGGGCTTATGCCCGAAACATTGATACTCCTGCTCCTCGGATGCTGCCTGGCCTGCTGGGTTTTTCCAACTCTACATTTTTCAATTCATTTTCAAAACAGCTGTGAAAGTAATTGTAAAATACTATACAGAGCAAAAATATACCCATGAGAGATTGAGGAAGCTAGATAATGAACAAGTGGACATCAGAGAACCCAGAGATGAACCAGGGCAGAGTTCACTTTTATGATCCCACAGTCAAAGATGTCTAGCACAGAAACAGACTTCTTCGGTCCAACCTATGCCAACCAGATATCCTAATCTAATCTACCTTCATTAAATCCTTTTTGCCACTCCTCATCTGATCAATATCCCACTGTACTCTGAGATAACCTTCTTCATTGTCCACAATACCTCCAATTTTGGTGTCACCTGCAAACTTACTAACTAAACGGCCTCTATTCATATCCAAATCATTTAAATGAATTACGAAACAAATCCAGAAAAAAGTCCATTTCTCTGGGTTTGAATGTGCTGTGTGTAAATCCTGCCCTATGACTCTTTTTACCAGGGAAGGCTGCACATACATCCCTCTGAACTTTGCCCCCTACAAAGCTGGCGGCCGCGCACGTGTCCAGTGAATCATTGCCCCGAATAAAGATGGCGGCGCTCACTCGGGCCGATTACTCAACGAGGCATTTTCCCGTTTACTTCAAACATGAGACTGAAAGTTTCAAATTTGTATTTTCCGATGTGTACCAAATGATTGTAAAACCTCTCAGACCATACCAACACCATTTTCCTCCCACTAACGGCTGTTTATTTCTTTCCTTACCGACAGCTCTCCGCACATCCATCCCCAACATCCGCGCCGACCGCGAGGATGATCACGTGGTATAGTCAAGTCCCGCCCCTCATTCACTGATTGACTGGAGGACCATCTGCCCCACCAGGTCCTCCAGCTCTACCGCTGCCTTTCCATTGGTCCACCACTGACATCATTAACCCGGGGTATAAACGATGACTGCAGATGCTGGAAATCAGATTCTGGATTAGTGGTACTGGAAGAGCACAGCAGTTCAGGCAGCATCCAAGGTGCTTCAAAATCGACGTTTCGGGCAAAAGCCCGAATAAAGGCAGTGAGCCTGAAGCGTGGAGAGATAAGCTAGAGGAGGGTGGGGAGAAAGTAGCATAGAGCACAATGGGTGAGTAGAGGAGGGGATGAAGGTGATCGGTTAGGGAGGAGAGGGTGGAGTGGATAGGTGGAACAGGATATAGGCAGGTAGGACAAGTCATGGGGACACTGCTGAGCTGGAAGTTTGGAACGAGAGTGAGGTGGGGGAAGGGGAAATGAGGAAACTGTTGAAGTCCACATTGATGCCCTGGGGTTGAAGCGTTCCGAGGCGGAAGATGAGGCGCTCTTCCTCCAGGCGTCTGATGGTGAGGGAGCGGGGTTGAAGGAGGCCCAGGACCTCCATGTCCTCAGCAGAGTGGTAGGGGGAGTTGAAAAGTTGGGCCACGGCGCGGTGTGGTTGATTGGTGCGGGTGTCTCGGAGATATTCCCTAAAGTGCTCTGCTAGGAGGTGCCCAGTCTCTCCAATGTAGATGAGACCACATCGGGAGCAACGGATACAATAAATGATATTGGTGGATGTGCAAGTAAAACTTTGGATGTGGAAGGCTCCTTTAGGGCCTTGGATAGAGTAGGGGAGGTGGTGTGGGTGCAGGTTTTACAGTTCCTGCGGTGGCAGGGGTAAGTGTCAGGATGGGAGGGTGGGTTGTAGGGGGGGCATGGACCTGACCAGGTAGTCACGGAGGGAACGGTCTTTGCAGAAGGCCCAAAGAGGTGGGGAGGGAAATATATCCCTGGTGGTGGGGTGTGTTTGGAGGTGGCGGAAATGTCGGTGGATGATTTGGTTTATGCAAAGGTTGGTAGGATGGAAGGTGAGCACCAGGTGCATTCTGTCATTGTTATGGTTGGAGGGGTGGGGTCTGAGGGCGGAGGTGCGGGATGTGGATGAGATGCATTGGAGGGCATCTTTAATCACGTGGGAAGGGAAATTACGGTCTCTAAAGAAGGAGGCCATCTGGTGTGTTCTGTGGTGGAACCGGTCCTCCTGGGATCAGATATGGTGGAGGCAGAGGAATTAGGAATATGGGATGGCATTTTTGCAAGAGGTAGGGTTGGAAGAAGTATAATCCAGGTAGCTGTGGGAGTTGGTGGGTCTGTAAAAAATGTCAGTGTCAAGTCGGTAGTCATTAATGGAGATGGAGAGGTCCAGGAAGGGGAGGGAGGTGTCAGAGGTGGTCCAGGTAAATTTAAGGTCAGGGTGGAATGTGTTGGTGAAGTTGATGAATTGCTCAACCCGGGCCCGATTGTTGGCTAGAGCATGCGCACTGCTTCATGACTTTTGTTGCTGTTTATCAGTTACAAGAGTGAGGGACAAAGTTAAAAATCACACAACCACCTGATGAAGAAGCAGCAAAGCTCGTACTTTCAAATGAACCCATTAGACTATAACATGGTGTTCTGTGAATTTGAATTTTGTCCATCCTAATCCAACACCAGCACCTCTAAGGTAAAAACAATGACTGCAGATGCTGGAAACTAGATTCTGGATTAGTGGTGATGTAAGAGCACAGCAGTTCAGGCAGCATCCGAGGAGCAGTAAAGTCGACGTTTCAGGCAAAAGCCCTTCATTAGGAATAAAGGCAGAGAACCTGAAGCGTGGAGAGATAAGCTCGAGGAGGGTGGGGGTGGGGAGAAAGTAGCATAGAGTACAATAGTTGAGTGGGGCAGGGGATGAAGGTGATGGGTTGGGGGGAGGGTGAAGTGGATAGGTGGAAAAGAAGATAGGCAAGTAGGACAAGTCAAGGGGACACTGCTGAGCTGGAAGTTTGTAAATAGGGTGAGGTGTGGGAAGGGGAAATGAGGAAACTGTTGAAGTCCACATTTCAACCCCAGGGCAACAATGTGGACTTCAACAGTTTCCTCATTTCCCCTTCCCACACCTCACCCTAGTTCCAAAATTCCGGCTCAGCACTGTCCCCTTGACTTGTCCTACCTGCCTATCTTCTTTTCCTCCTATCCACTCCACCCTCCTCCCTGAACTATCACCTTCATACCCTTCCCCACTCACCTATTGTACTCTATGCTACTTGCTCCCCATCCTCTTCTCGCTTATCTCTCCACACTTCAGGCTCTCTGCCTTTATTCCTGATGGAGGGCTTTTGCCCGAAACGTCGATTTTACTGCTCCTCAGATGCTGCCTGAAATACTGTGCTCTTCCAGCACCACTAATCCAGAACCAGCACTTCCAAGTCGAGTGAGGGAGGAATGCATAACGTAACATAAGAACTCGGAACAGGAGAAGGCCGTCCTGCCCTTTGACCCTGCTCTGCCATTCAATGTGACCATGGCTGATCATTTCGTGGATGCAGAACCATTTACTCACATTCTCACCGTATCCCTTAATTAATTATTTCTTTTTTAAAAAACCTACCTTAGCTTTATAAATGTTTACTGAACTAGCATCAACTACTTCCCTGGGCAATGAATTCTGTAGAGGTCAAGAAGTTCCTTCTCAATTCAGTCTTAAATTTGCTGCCTCTAATCTTGAGATGATCCCTCTTGTGCCAGCTTCACCTGCCAGTGGCAACATCCTCTCTACTTCTATTTTATCCATTCCATTCATTATTTTATAGTTTTCCATTCTTCTGAATTCCAATGAATATATTACCAATCTACTGTTAAGCCAAACCCCTCAACTCCGGAAACAACCTAATTAACCTCCTCCTTATCGATGGGACGGGGCAAATATAATGCGATTCAGCAAGAATTAGGATGAATAGAATGGGGTCGCAAAATGCAGGGGATGCAGACTATTGAAATCTGGAGCTGGTTTAATGAACAGATATTACATGTCCTTGACAGGTATGTCCCTGTAAGGCAGGAATGAAGTGATAAGGTAAGGGAACCATGGTTTACTGTGGAAATTGCATCTCTTGTTCAGAAGAAGAACGAGGCTTATGTGTTGATGAGGCAAGATGGAACAGATGAGGCAATGGAGAGTTACATATCAGATAGGAAGGATTTAAAGAGAGAGTTAAGAGCAAAGAGAGGACACAAGCAGTCTTTAGTGAATAGAATAAAGGAGAACTCTAAAGCTTTCTATAGGTATGTGAGAAACAAAAGCGTAGGGTAGGAATATGGCCAGTCAAAGACAGAAGTGGGAAGTTCAGTGTGGACCCTGTGGAGACCGGTGAGGTGCTAAATGAACATTTCTCATCAGTTTTCACTCAGGAAAAGGAGAATATTGTAAAGGAGAAGAGGTACAACATATTAGACTAGAAAGGATCGAGGTTAGTTACGATCAGGTGTTATCAATTCCAGAAAGTAGACAAGTCCCCTGGGCTGGATGGGATTTATCTGAGGATTCTCTGGGAAGCGAGGGAGGAGATAACAGAGACTTTGGCTTTGATATTTGAGTCGTCTTTCTCTACAGGTTTGGTACTAGAGGACTGAACGATTGCAAATGTTGTTCCCTTGATTCCAAGGGCAATGGAGATGATCCAGGTAATTATAGACCAGTGAGCCTTACTTCTGTTGTAGGAAAGGTTTTGGAAAGGATTATAAGAGAAAAGATTTATAATCAACGAGCAAACAACAATTTGATTTCAGATAGTCAACATGGTTTCGTCAAGGGCAGGTCATGTCTCACAAACCTCTGAGTTTTTTGAGAAGGTGACCAAGCATGTAGATGAGGGTAGGGCAGTTGACATGATATACATGGTCTTCAGTAAAGCCTTTGATAGGGTTCCACATGGTAGGCTGTTGGAGAAAATGCAGAGACATGAAATGGAGAGTAATTTAGCAGTTTGGATTCGAAACTGGCTTTCTGAAAGAAGGCAGCGAGTGGTGGCTGATGGAAAATATTCAGCCTGGACTCAGGTTAGTAGTGGTGTGTCACAAGGATCTGTTTTGGCACCACTGCTGTTTGTTATTTTTATAAATGACGTAGATGCAGGCATGGGTGGCTGGATCAGTAAACTTGCAAACGACACTAAATTCCGTGGAGTGGACAGTATGGAAGAATGTTACAGATTGCAGGGGGACTTGGATAAACTGCAGAATTATGCTGAGAGGTGACAAATGGAGTTAAATGCAGCTAAATGTGAGGTGATACCGTTGAGAAGAATAACAGGAAGGCAGAGTACTGGGTTAATGGAAAGATTCTTGGTAGGGTGGATGTGCAGAGGGATGGTGGAGTCCATGAACATAGATGCCTGAAAGTTGCCACCCAGGTGGATAGTACTGTTAAGGCAGTATACGGTGTGTGAGGTTTCATTCATAGAGGGATTGAGTTCCGGAGCTGCAATATCATGCTGCAACTAAACAAAATGCTGGTGCGGCCATACTTGGAATATTGTGTGCAGTTCTAGTGCCCATAATACGAGAAGGATGTGAAAGCATTTGAAAAAGTGCAGAGGAGATTTACCAGGACGTTGCCTGGTCTGGATGGAAGGTCTTATGAGGAAAGGTTGAGCGACTTGAACCTGTTCTCATTGGCAAGAAGTGACTAAGAGGGGATTTGATAGAGACACACAAGATGATCAGAGGATTAGATAGGGTATACAGTGAAAGTCTTTTTCCTAGGATGATGACGCTAGCATGTATGTACAACTACAAATTGAGGGGTGATAGATTTAAACACGTCAGAGGCAAGGTCTTTACTCAGAGAGTGGTTAGGGTATGGAATGCACTACCTGCTAATGTGGCTAACTCAGCCACATGAGGGAAATTTAAACAATCCTTTACTTAAGCACATGGGTGATTTTGGGATAGTGTAGGGGGAACGAGCTGAGAATGATTCATAGGTCGGCGCAACATCAAGGACCGAAGGGCCTGTTCTGCCCTGTATTGTTCTATGACTATCGTGCTACAAGAGATTTCTGCTGTCTTAAACAGAGTGATGGATCTTGTATTGTGGCCTTACAAAATGTCAGCGATCTCTGCCAACAATGTACGAGGTATAGTCAGTTCAATAATATGATGCTGCAACAGGAGCAGAATAGGTAACTCCATACAAAACCCTACACCTTCTCACCTATTTTCACCTCCAAAACTGAGGAAATTCTACAAAAGCACCTCCATATCCCACCACAACACTTTGCCCCACAATCGTGGTATCTGACTGTGCACAAGGAGGAGTGCAACAGTATGTATTGGGACCCAATGGGGCCCTGAAACACTTGGTAAAGACTGAAATCTTCTGAGCATTGAGAGCCCCACCACATTGTATTTATTTTCTATATTTTTTTCCTCTGTTCCTGACTTCCCTTGTTTTTCCTAATGAACCTGTTCAAAGTAGTTATTACACACACCTGCACTAGCTGTGAATTGAACTCAAGCCTCTCGATCCAAGATTCGGGATATTTTCACTGCATCACAAGACATCGACTCTAACTTCCCTTGTCCCTTATTGTTTCTTGTGCTGAGCCTGCTGAGTCACGCCTGAATCAAGTCTGCAATTGGGAGGAAGGGGCGGAACTGATGACCGAGCAGCGGCCGGTCCTCCAACCAAAAGTGAGTGAGGATCGGGGCCAAAGCATTCTCGCAGAGTAAACGCTTGAAAATTGGTCAGACAGCAAACTGTTTTGCAGGATTGATAATTCTCATTAACATAGTGGAGCATTAAACCTCTCTCAAAAATCTATGTGAAATTTTAACAAATAGTGCTACATATTTGCACATTTCGAGTAAGAAACCTCTTTTCAAATCCCAGAACAATTGTTAATTTACATACCTGGCCGGTATGGTTAAATTGAGGTGACCAGTCTATTTACATGCTAGATAGCGCCATGACTATAACTCGACAGAGCAATTATTAATGACTAGTATTTCCCCCATGATTCTGTGCAGGTATGAATATTCTCTGTAAACTCATTGATAACTTCAGACGCACGCGTCGTTTGCTTTCTATGTGGAGCATGCGCAGTGTCACATTGACCAGGACAGAGAAACATGGAGCTGCTTTCTCCGGCAGCGGCTGCGATCGGCTTCAAAGAGCGGCGCTCAGAGCCGGTGTGTGGGAGCCTCGCTGGGAGAAAGGAGTGGAGAAAATTCACAAGTCCCAAGTAAAGGTTAAAAACCCCGAAAAAGACCCTTCAGGTCCGGGTCAGGAGGTGGCGGTCTCTGATCAGGGAAGAGGCCCATGATCACGGCCGCCATTTGTTTGAGGGAAGAGGGAGCACGGGCCTGAGGGCCGCCATCTTAAGAAGGTCAAGGTGCAGGAGGGCGGGGCTCCTGGGGTCTGTAGAACAATCAGAGGAAAGAGAAGATCCATTGTTATTGATTAATTCCACGAAGAGAATGTAAGGACTGCAGATGCTGGAGAACAGAGCTGCAAATTTGTTGCTGGAAAAGTGCAGCAGGTCAGGCAGCATCCAAGGTTCAGGATTCCTGAAGAAGGGCTTATGCCCGAAACGTCGATTCTCCTGTTCCTTGGATGCTGCCTGACCTGCTGCGCTTTTCCAGCAATTAATTCCACGAACACAGCTTCACTGGGCGATCCTGCAGGAATATCCTCTCTCAGTCCTGCTGTGATGTTTCACCCAATCAGAACCAGCAGCTCTCCTCCTCTCTCAGCTCCCCTTCTGTCCTTCCTGCAGCATCTGTCCCCTGGAACATTGAGCTGCCTGTCCTGTCCCTCCCTCAGCTGTTGTTTCTGTAATACCTGTGATATCCCAGTCCCATCTTAGATTACTTCACTAAAGACAGGAATGCACTCGATGGATATTTCTTAACATCAGCAATTATTTAATACTCACTTATGGGTTTTAAATCTAATCTTTTTTGAAACATTTCATTCACATCCCAACATTTGCAATGGTGGGATTTAAACCTGTGTCCAGAGAACATTTGCTGAGTTTCTGGATTAATTGTCTCACAATAATGCCATTAGGCCGTCATTCCGCCTGCTCACAGGTTGCGCATTCCACTGCAATATGAATCAAAACCCTTTATTCCTGCACAATTGTTTGATCCTGCACTCTGGTGATATGACTCAGTATCTCTCCATGTGGTATCCCTCACTGTGTGGGTCTAATTGCTGCTTCTGTCAGCGCCTCTCACTTTTGCAGCTACTCCAGATCCTGAGCCAACAGAATTCTCCACTCCAGAGAGATGAGGCAGTACAGGCCAGGATTGGAGACTGGGATTTTCCAGATCTCTGTCGGGCTCAATGCCATTCTACATGTGTAACCCTCACAGCATCAGTCTAATTTCCTATTCTGCCTATTTCTCTGTCTTCTACAGGTACTCAGGGAGTTCATGACTCAATAGACTTGCCAACTGCTGGTTGGGAAGATGGTTGGTTTGCCAGAGAGATAAAGGTCAGGGAGGTTGGTACCCTTCAATAAATCCTGCTGCCAGGTAAGATCTTTCCAGGGCACAGAGCAGAGAGCAAGGAGAGGGCTCCAAACATCAGCTAATAAGACATGACATAAATATAGTACTGGAGGGTGAGTACAGTCCAGACCCACACCAGGCTCAGTCACCACCTTTACTTTAAGTTTGGTTTTGTACTGAGACAGCATCAAGAGTTCCCAATTTTCAATCCAGGCATGTGCTGTCTTGGTGAGCATCAGGACAACAGAGGGGAAAGCAGGCCTCCCACGAGATGGTGTTAATGCTTCTTGGGATCTTCCTGTTCCCTATTCCCTCTCCAACACTGTTTCTATGGATTGTCTTGTGGACCAGTGTCTTCAATCATTCTAACTCCTATAACAGTTCCTATCTCTGTCATCTCCTCCCCCTCACCAATTATTTCACATATTTGAAACCTCCAGTCCAGATGACCATCCGTATCGCTGTAACTTGCTTCAGTCTCTACAACATGCCTTGTCTCGATAGTCTCCTCCTCCGATAACTGGAGACATCGGGTCTGTTTCTGTGCGGCATGGCTCTTCGGCTGAGGTTTCCAAAATGGAATGTGTCACATTTGCCAGTGTTTGGTCCATGTCCCTTGAAATCTTCTCCTCTCCATGTACCTGCCCAAGTATCTTTTCCATGTTTTAATTGTACTTGTTTTTACCATTTCCTCTGGCAGCTCATTCCATCTATGCACCATCCTCTGTGGATAATGTTGCCCCTCAGCTCCCTCTTTAAATACTTGCTCTGTCACCTCACGTTTATGCCTCTAGCTTTGGACTCACCTACCCTTGGCAATTCACCTTACTTAGGCCCTACATGGTTTCATAAACCTTTATAAAGTCACCCCATGGCCTCCTCTGCTGAGGAGAAATATTGACGACAATGTTACAAATAACTCCAACTCATGTACTCAATGCTCTGACCAATGAAGACAAGTGTGCCAAATGCTGCTTTCCCCACCACTCTGTCCACCTGTGATGGCACTTCCAACTAACCATGTTACTGCACCCCTTGGTCTCTCCCTGTTTGACAACACTGTCCAGGGCCCGACCATTAACTGTATTAGTCCTCCCTGGTTTGTCTTAATTAAATCCAGCACCTGAATTAAATTCCATCTTTCATTCCTTGGCCCACGAGCCCAGTTGATTAACATCCCCTTCGATAACTATATTCCCTGCCCACTCTTTCACTAATCTTGGTATCAGCAAACATACTAACAGAGACTGCTATATTTTCACTCAGATTGTTTATGTAAATGGTGCACCAATCCTGAAAGCAGACTGCTGGTTAGAGGCCTCCAGTTTGAACAACAACCCTCTCCCACCACCCTCTGTCTCCCACTGTCATCCCATTGTGTATCCAGTTGGCGAGCTCTCCCTGATCCCTTGTGATCTACCCTTACTTACCAATATATCATGCAACACCTTGACGTCTGTTACTCTGCCTTCGTCTTCTTGGTCACATCTTGAACAAACTCCAATCAAGTTTGTGAGACATGTTTTCTCACGCACAAAGCCATGCTGGCTGGCTGTAATCAGTCCTTATCTTTCCCATTGCAAGTAAGTCATACCTCTCAGAATGACCTTCAACAACTGACCCACCCTGATGTCTGGCTCACCAGTCTGTACACCCCTGGCTTTATCTTGCATCCTTCCTTAATTAATAACACAATATTATAATCACAGTCAGACAGTCATACCGCACTGTTGGTTAGTGTTAACCATACTCTAAAACTGATCTCCTGCCTGACCACCTGCCTGTTCCTGGATCATAGCCCTTCAAACCTTTCCTATTCCTGGAGTAATCCAAATGTCTTTTAAACATTGTAATTGTTCCCATGTTCACCCCTTCCTTGGGAAGTTCATTCCACACACAACCCACCCTCTGTGTAACAAAGTGCCTCTCGTATCATTTTTTTATGTCTCTCTTCTAAACTTAAAAATGTAGTGCCTTGTCTTGAAACTCCCCTGTCTATGGGAAAAGACAACTCCCATTAACTCTATCTATCCCCCTCATGACTTTATAAACTTCTATGAGGTCATCTGTCAACATTCAGGTTTCAGTGAAAAAAATGTGTTGCTGGAAAAGCGCTGTAGGTCAGGCAGCATCCAAGGAACAGGAGAATCGACGTTTCGGGCATTAGCTCTTCTTCAGGCTGATGCCCGAAACATCGATTCTCCTGTTCCTTGGGTGCTGCCTGACCTGCTGCGCTTTTCCAGCAACACATTTTCAGCTCTGATCTCCAGCATCTGCAGTCCTCACTTTCTCCTCAATGAAAAAATACCAATCTCTCCAGGTTTCTTTATAACTGTAACCTTCCATACCCATCCACGTCCCAGCAAATCTCCTCTGAACCCTCTCCCGCTTAATAATATCCTTCCGATAGCCTGGGCGACCAGAACTGGACACAGTATTCCAGAAGAGGTCTCAGCAATGGCCTGTACAATCTCAATGTGACTTCCCAACTCCTATATCCAAAGGACTGAGCAATGAAAGGAAGTATGGCAAGCACCTTTTTTTTGACCATCCTGTCTCTCCATGTTGCAAGCTTCAAAGTTCTACAACACACTACCGAGGGTCCAATCATTAATTGTATAAGTCCTGCCTGTGTTTGTTGTACCAAATGCCTTACCTCACATTTATTCAGATTGAACTCCATCTACTATTTTTCAGCCATTCACACATTTCATCAGGATCCCTTTGTAATCTTAGAAAACCTTCTTCACTGTTTACAATGCCACCCTCCAGTCTAACAGCCTATCACACATAGCTCTCTATGGTACAAACATCTCTGCTAGGGCCCCTACAATTTCTTCACCAGCTTCCCACAATGTCCTAATATACATTTGATCAGGTCCTGGGGATTTATCTACCTTTGTGTATTAAAACCTCCAGCACCTCCTTTTCTATAATGTGGGAACATTTAGGACATTGAGTCACAGAGATGTACAGAACAGAAGTAGATCCTTCAAACCAACTCCTGCATGACGTTTCTAGTCACATTTGCCACAATTTTGCCAATATCCCTCTGAACCCTTCCTATTCATATACCCATCCACATGCCTTTTAAATGTATTTCTATCAGCCTCCACTATTTCCTCTGGCAGCTTATTCCATACACTCTGCAGGAACCAGTTGTCCTTTAGGTCCCTTTGAAAATTTCCCCTCGAACTTTAAAGTAAAGGCCTATCAGTTTGTAATCCCCCCAACCTGGGGAAAAGACCTTATCTATTCACCCTATCGATGACCATCATGATTTTAAACTCCTTTATCAGGTAACTCCTCAGCCTCCCATGTTCAAGTGAATTCAGCCCCAGCTTATTCAGCTTTTCCGTGCAGCGCAAACCCTACAACCCTGGCAAATCCTTGGTCATCTGAACCCTTTCATGTTCCACAACATCCACAGCATTGAGACCAGAATTGCACACAGTATTCCAATAGTAGTCAGGACAAACACTGTTTAGTTCCCTGAGCGCCCCAGTCTTTATCCACAGTAAGTTCCAAAGTGAAATATTTGTTTTGGATCTTGTAGTTTCACACATCGTTGCCTTCATTGATCATTAAGGAGACGGGGTTTGTCCCGAGCTCTTCTTTTGCTCTTAATACACTTGTAGAGTCTCTTTGGATTCTCCTTAACTTTCTCTGCCAAAGCGATCTCGTGTCCCCTTTTTACATTCCTGATTTCCATCCTAAATGTATTTCTACAGCCCTGATGCTCCTGAAGTGATTCCCTTGAGTCAGCCAATTATATCTGACATGTGCCCCCTTTCTTCTTGACTGGAGCCTCGAATCTCAGCCAGTGTTTCCTAATTCAGTCAGCATTGAGTTGCACACTAACAGGAACAGGCTGGCGCTGAACACTCCTTTTATCTCGGTTTTAAAATATTCCTACTTGCCAGACTTCCCTTTACCTGCAAATAACCTCCCCAAATCTACTTTAAAAATTCATGACTATCTTGCTCCATTGTATAACTTGAACTTGTGGACCAGGCCTGTCCTTTTCCATCGCTATTTTCAAACTAATACAATTCTGGTGACTTTCCAGCTCAGTCCCGTTTCCAACCTTGTTTCCCAAGTGGAGGTCAGGTTTAGCCCCATTTTCCAGTTGGGTCATTTACATAATGACTGGGAGTTTCTGGAACACTTATCAAATTCCTTCCATCCAACTGCTTAACACAGTAGCAATCCCAGTCGAGGTTTAAGGTTAAAATCCCCTACCATTACGACGCTATCATTCTAACAGATATCTGAGATCTCCTGACATATTTGCTCCTTCATCTCCCATTGCCTATCGCTGTAGTACAATCGTAGCAAACTGATGACCAATTTTTATTTCTCGGTTCTACTAATATCATTTAACTGGGCGATCCTGAATGAATATTCTCTTTCGGTACTGCTGTGATGTTTTCCCCCAGTCAAAACCACCAGCTCTCCTCCTGTTTTGCCTCCTGTTTTGCCTCCTGTTCTATCCTTCCTGTTGCCTCTGTCCTGTGGAACATTGAGCTGCCAGTCCTGTCCCTCCCTTATCTGTGTTTCTGTAATATCTATGGTATCCCAGTCCCATGTTCCCTTCCATGCTCTGGGTTCATCTGCCTTATCTGTGCGGCCCCTTGCATTGAAATAAATGCAGTTTAATTAATCAATTTTCCCTCATTGCCTGCTATGTTCTTGCCTGCCTTGTCTATTTAAATTGCTCTCTTGAACATCTATACCAGCCTCAAACTTCTTTCTGGCCTTACGACTGTTTGCAGTCCCACATCCCTGCCAGATGATTTTAAATCCTCTCGAGCAGCTCCAGCAACTCTCCCCACCAGGATATGTGTCCCCCTCCTTTTCCCAGTTCAGGTGTCTTCCCCACCCTGTCTACCTGTGCTGACACCTTCAGACATCCAGGGACTTGTCCACCAAGGTCCCTGTATTCCTCAGTACTCCAGGAGGACCTACTATTCATGATGGATATCATTTGCTGATTAGACTTCCCACAGTGCATTACCTCACAGTGATCAGAAGTAAACTCCATCTGCCATTACTCTGCTCAGTTTATCATCTGATCAATATCAGACTGCAGCCTGAGACCATGCTCCTCACTGTGGACAACACCCTCCCCTTTCATGTCATCTGCAAACCTACCAATGATACCTTCTGCTTTCACATCTGAGATATTAATGTACATAATAACCAGCAATGGTTCCTGTACAGAACCCTGTGGTACACCCGCTGGGCAAAGTTTTCCAGTCGTGAAAAACCTGCTCCACCAATTATGGATCCAATTTTCCAACTTGCCTTGGATTCCATGGGCTCTTTCCTTCTGGACCGGCCTTCCATGTGAGACCTTGTCAAAGACATTAATAAACACCATGTTCCCACACCATCTGCACTGGCCTCATCAATATCAGAGGACAGTCCTCTACCAAATCCATACAGACAATCCCTAATGTATTCCTGTCCTTTTGAATGTTGATTCATCGTTTCCCTCACAATTGTTTCCAATATTTTCCCTCCCCCTGCTGTCAGACTATCTTCTCTGTAATTACCTGGCCTATCACTGCTGCTCTTGAACAAATGAACCACATTCGCCATCCTCCAGTCATTTAGCACTTCACCTGTGGCCAGCAAAGTTTTAAATATATCCGCCAGGGCCCCAGCAATCTCCTCCCTTACCTCCTATAACAGCCTGGGATATATTTTATTGTTACTGGGAATTTCTCCACCTTTTTGCCTGTGAATACATTTAACGCCTCCTTCTCATTGATCATAAGATGTTCCAGAGCCTCACCATCCCAACTGAAATCCCTACAATGCCTTTCTCCTGAGTGAATACAGATGGGAAGTATTCATTGTAGACCTCACCTGCTTCCTCTGGCTCCATGCACAGATTGTCCCTTTGGTTTCTAACAGGCCCCACTGCTTAGTTGGGGATCCTCTTCCTCTAACTGTACTTATTAAATATCTCGTGGCTTATCCTGAACATTATCTGCTAAGGATATTTTGTGATCATTGTTTGCCCGTTTATTTTTAAGGAACCCCCACCCCCACCCCCCGCGCTTTCTATCTAACACCTTTCTTACCCATTATTGTTAGTGTTGTCCATTTTGCCTGAGTTTCCACAAGGTTGTGAACCATTGAATGTTTATGTTCCACATTTTGTTTCCCCTGTAACCACATCTCTCTAGTATCTAAATCTCTTTCAGCTGTGTCTCAAATCCAGCTACCTTATTGAAGATACTTTGTCTATGCGGAAAACAAGTTTCTGTACTCTTTTCCACAATTTCCTATCACAATCCAATTCGTTAATGTAGAGTTTTAGTTAAACTCTGGCCCAGCCTGTTCCTTTCTGCTTGTCTTTAGCCACATTCCCATGCTGTTCTGATGCATCACCTTTTTCTATTTGGATTTGGAAAACACTTTGCTGTGGGTATGTCATGCAGACTATGTGAGGATGGGCAGATGTCATTCTCGAAAGGACAAGTGTTTGGGTTTTTTGTACCTCAGCAATGGTTTCATACATATTTATGGATGGTTAATTATAATATTTGAATTTATTGATTTTAAATTCCACCACTTCAGATGGTGGGTTTCAAACCTGTCTCCCCTGAACATTAGCTGAGGTTTTGGATACATGCTCTAGCAATAATACCACGAGGCCATCACTTCACCTGCTCACACGTTGCTCATGCCTGAGCACTGATACCAGAGCATCATGAAGCTAAACATCTTCTTCTGTCACAATTGTTTGATCCTGACACCTTCCTGAACTCTGGTGATATCACTCAGTCTCTCTCCATGTGGTATCCCTCACTGTGTGGGTCTCATTGCTGCCTCTGTCAGTGTCTCTCACTCTTGCAGCTACTTCAGATCCTGAGCTAACAGAATTCTCCACTCCAGAGGGATGCAACAGCACAGGGACTCTGTGGGACTCAGTGCCATTCTACATGTGTAACCTTCACTACATCAGTGTAATTTTCCATTCTGTCTATTTGTCTGTCTCCTGTAGGTACTCAGGGAGATTCAATAGACTTCTCAGCTGCTGGGTGTTCCATCCATCACCCCATTGAAGATGGTTGGTCAGCCAGAGAGACAAAGTGCAGGGAGATCTAGAGCCTTCAATAAATCCTGCAGTGAGGTAAGATCACTCACAAAGCACAGAGCAGACAGCAATGTGAGGGATCCAAACATCAGCTAACAGGACATGACATAGATACGGTGCTGGAGGGGGAGCACAGTACAGACACAACTCTGGCTCAATCACCACGTCTACTTTAACTTACATTGTACTGAGACAACGTAGAGAGTTCACAGTTATCAATCCAGGCCTGTGCTCTCTTAGTGAGCATCAGTACAACAAAGGGGAAAGCAGGCCTCCCACGAGAGGGTGGGAATGCTGCCTGAGATCTTTCTGTTCTGTGTACCTTCTCCAACACTGTACCTAAGGTATGTCTTGTGGATCAGTGTCTTCAATAATTTTTAACTCCTATAACATTTCCTATCTCTGTAACCTCCTTCTTTCCATATAGGCCCTCCGCATACTTGAAATGTACCGCATTGCAGACTACCATCCCTATCACTATACCTTGCTTCAGTGTCTATAACATGCCTTCTCTCCGTATTCTCCTCCTCTTGAACTGGGTACAGGGTCATGCTGCATAAAAACAGAACCTTCAGTCCAAGTCATCAATGCTGACTATTTTCCCCAAACCTGAACGAGTCGCATTTGCCTGTGTTTGGCCCATATCCCTTCAAACCTTCCCTTCTCCATGTGCCTGCCTAAATTTCTTTTCCAAGTTGTAATTGTTCTTGTTTCTCCCATGTGCCCCTGGCAGTTCATTCCGTCTATGCACCATCCTCTGCGGATGTTGCCCCTCAGCTCCCTCTTTAAATCTTTGTTCTCTCGCCTCACGTTTATACCCTCTAGTTTTGGACTGACTTACCCGTGGCTATTCACCATTCTTACTCTCCATATGGTTTTATAAACCTTTATAAGGTCACCCCTTTATAAGCCACCTCTCTCCAAGGGAAATATTGAAGGCAATGTTACAAATATCTCCAACTCATGTATCAAAGCGTTGGCCAATGACAGCAAGTGTGCCAAATACCGCTTTCCCCACCCTGTCCAACTGTGATGCTACTTCCAAAGAACAATGTAACTGCACCTCTTGGTATCTCTCTGTTCGACAATACTACCCAGGAGTGTACCATTACCTGAGTTAGTCCAAAACTCAATACCTGAATTAAAATCCATCTTTCATGCCTTGGTCCACTGGCCCAGTTGGTCAAGATCCCCTTTGATAACCGTATTGACTGCCCACTACACCATTCATTTGATCATCCACAAAATTACTAACAATGACTCCAATATTCTCAACCAAATTGTTTATGTAGATGATGCACATCAGTGGTCCCATCCCTGATCCTTGTAGCACACCGCTGGTCACAGGCCTCCAGTCTGAACAACAACCCTCTCCCACCAACCCCTGTCTCCTACTGTCAAGCCGATTTTGTGTCCAGTTGACTAGCTCTTCCTGATCACATGTGATCTAATCTTACGAACCAGTATATCATGCTAAATGCAAGGTTTATGAAGGTTTGTTGCTCAGATTGAGGTTTAGGATGTAGGTTTGCTCTCTGAGCTGTAGGTTTGATATCCAGACATTGCGTTGCCTGGGCACGGTAACATTATCAGTGGCAACCTTCAAGTGAAGCGAAGCTGTTGTCTCCTGCTTTCTATTTATATCTTTATCCTGGATGGGGTTCCTGGGGTTCACCACAAACCCATCCAGGAGAAAGATATAAATAGAAAGCAGGAGACAACAGCTTCACTTCACTTGGAGGTCGCCACTGATGATGTTACCGTGCCAGGTAACAAAACATCTGGATATCAAACCTACAGCTCAGCGAGCAAACCTACACCCTAAATCATGCTAAATCCCGTCAAAGGCCCTGCTGACATTGGTGTAGACAATGTCTGGTCACCAATTCAACACAAGCCATCAAGTTAGTGAGACTTGACTTTGTATGCTGACTATCTTTCATCAATCCTTGTCTTTACAAACGAATGTAACTCCAGTCTGGCAGAATCACTTTCACAACTAACCCACCACTGACGTTGGGCTAATTGGTTTTCAGTTCCCTGGCTTTCTCTTGCAGCCTTTCTTAAATAATGGATCAAAACCATAGTGTTGTCAGTGCTGTACAGCATGGAAACTGACCCTTCAGTTGATACCAACCATAATCTCAAACTAAACTCGTCCCAGCTGCCTGTTGCTGGCCTGTATCCCTCCAACCCTTTCCTATTCATGTACTTAACTAAACGTTGTACTTGTACCGACATCCACCTCAGGAAGTTCATTCCACACCCAAACCACCCTCTGTGTAACTATTTGCCCCTTATATCCTTTTTTTTGAACATATCTCTCCTCTAACCTGAAAAATGTGGCCCCTCCACTTGTGACTCCGTCACCCAAAGGAAAGGGCAGCTACCACTGACTCTATGTATATCCCAACTTTTTTTCTTAAACTTCTATAAGGTCACCTCTCAACCTCCAGGCTCCAGTCAAAAAAAAACTCTGCATATCCAGCCATTTTTCAGAACTCAAACATTTCATACCCAGCAACGTCTTGGTAAATCTCTTCTGAACACCCTTCAGGTTAATAATATCCTCCCTGTAACTGGGCGACCAGAACTGGATGGGGTATTGCAGAACAGGCCTCACAAATGTCTGTACAATCTCAAGATGACGTCCCAAATCCTATATTCAATGGACTGAGTAATAGTCAGGCATGCAAAGCACTGTCTTATCCATCCTGTGATGCAAGCTTCAAGAATTATGTACCTGAACCCGGAGGTCCCTTTGCTCTAAAACACTAACCAAGGCCTAAACATTAATTGTATAAGCTCTACCCTTGTTTGTTTTACCAAATGCATTACCTCGCATTTATTCAGATTGAATTCCATCTGCGGTTTTTCAGCCAATTCACCCATTTCATCAAGATCACTTTGGAATCTTAGAAATCCACTATGCCACCCTCCAGCCTTCCAGCCGATCACACATGGCTGTCAATGGTACAAATACCCTTGCTAGAAGCTCCACAATTTCTTCCCTAGCATCCCACAATGTCCTGTGATACACTTAATCAGGTCCTGGGGCCTTCCATTCCTTTGTGTTTTAAAACCTCCAGCACCACCTCTTCTATAACATGCACTCTTTTCAAATCACAGAGGTGTACAGCATGGAAACAGAGCCTTCAGTCCAACTCATCCATGCTGACTAGAAGATGTAAATAAATTCATCCCGTTTACCAGCATTTGGCCCATGTACCGCTAAACTCTGATTGTCCATATATCCCTCCAGATACCTTTTAAATGTTATAATTGTATCCGTCTCCATTACATTCTCTCTTAGCTTATTCCATTCACACATCACCATGTGCATGAAAAAGTTGTCCCTTCAGTCCCTTTTTTAAACCTTTCCCCTTCAACCTTAAACCTATGCTCTCTAGGTTTGGACTCTCGAACCCCGGGAAAAGACCTTGACTCTTTACCCAATCCATGCCCCTCATGTTTATATAAACCTCTGTCAGGTCACCCCTCAGTCTCTGATGCTCCAGGGAAAATAACCCCAGCTTATTCAGCAGAAATCCTTGCAACATCTTGTTAATCTTTTCTGAACACTTTCAAGCTTCACAACACCCTTCCTGTAGCAGGGAGGTTGGAATTGCAGAGAACTCCAATTGTGGTCTAACGTATTACTCTTGTTCTCTGCGTTCCCCAGTCTTTGTCCACAGTAAGTTCTGGAGGGAAAACAAATGTTTAGGGTCTTAGCCATACTTGCTAATGAAAGCCAACACACCATATGCATTCTTAACACCCTCTCAACTTGGGTGGTAACTTCAGGGACACAGGATCACTCTGTTCGTGCACACTGCTAAGGTTCCTGCCTTTAACCATGTAAACGTTTTCTGCAGATTCTTCCAATCTGAAACCGTCCCTATCTTTGTAACTTCCTACAATCTATATAACACTCATAAACTGTGAAACCTCCTCAAGTCCCTATATTCCTAATGCCTGCAAAATCCTCCAATCCCGATATCCCTCTCTAACTCTGTAAATGCCACCATCCTCCAGTGCCTTTCTGGGGAACATTGCAAAGGAAGGAAGATTTGTAGAGACCGGGCCATGTTACGGAGGTAGGAAGGGCTGCAGAACCTGGAGGATGGTACTAATGTAGGAAGGAACGTGGATCCTGCAGGAGGTTAGACAGTGTGGGATTCATAGAGCCTGCAGGATGGGACCAAGAATGGGTTGTGGACCCTGAAGGATGTTAAGATTTGAATCACAGATCATCTTTGATTGGACCATTCAGCCGATCTTAGAGTCAAAGAGATGTACAGCATGGAAGCAGACCCTTCAGTCTAACCTGTCTATGCCGAACATATATCCCAACCCAATCCAGTCCCACCTACCAGCATCTGGCCCATATTCTTACAAACCCTTCCTATTCATATACCCATCTGGATATCTTTGTATCAGCCTCCACCACTTACTCTGGCAGCTCATTCCATACACGTACTACCCTCTGCGTGGAAAAAAAGCCCCTTAAGTCTCTTTTATATCTCTCTCCTCTAACCGTAAACCTGTGTCCGCCAGTTCTGGACTCCCATTCCCGAGGGTGAAGACTTTGTCTCTTTAGCCTCTCCATGCCCCTACTTTATATCGCTCTATATGGTTTTATAAAACTCTATATGGTCGCCCCTAATGATTTTATAAACCTCTAAATGATCACCCCTCAGCCTTCGATGCTCCAGGGAAAACAGCCACAGCCTATTCAATCTCTCTATAGCACAAACCCTCCAATCCTGGCAACATCCTTGTAAATCTTTTCTGAACCATTTCAAGTTTCACAACATCCTTCTCAAAGAAAGGAGACCAGAATTGCACACAGTATTCCAAAAGTGACCTAAGCAATGTCCTGTACAGCCACAACATGATCTCACAACGCCTGTACTCAATACTCTGACCAATAAAAGAAAGCATACCAAATGCCTTCTTCACTATCCTACCTACCTGCAACTCTGCTTTCAAGAGCTATGAACCTGCACTCCAATATCTCTATGTTCAGCAACACTCCGTCAAAACTTACCATTAAGTGTATAAGTCCAGCAAAGATTTGCTTTCGCAAAATACAGCACCTTGCATTTATCTGAATTAATATCCATCTGCAACTTCTCAGCGCATTGGCCCATCTGATCAAGATTCCATTGTAATTGGAAGTAACCTCTTTTGCTGGCCACTACACCTCCAATTTTGTTGTCATCTGCAAACTTACTAACTATACCTCTTATGCTCACATCCAGATCATTTATGGAAACAATGCAAAATATTGGACCCAGCACCGATCCTTGTGGCACTCCACTGGTCACAGACCTCCAGTTTGCAAACCAACCCTCCACCACCACTCTTTGTCTTCTACCTGTGATCCAGTTCTTTACCAAATGGCTAGTTCTCCCTGTATTCCGTGAGATCTAACCTTGCTAACCAGTCTCCAATGGGGAACCTTGTTGAACGCCTTACTGAAGTCTATATAGATCACATCCACTGCTCTGCCCTCATCAATCTTCTCTGTTACTTCTTCTAAAAACTCAATCAAGTTTGTGAGACATGATTTCCCACTCAAAAAGAAATATTGACTATCCCTAATCAGTCCTTGCCTTTCCAAATACATGTTCATCCTGTCCCTCACGATTCCCTCCAACAACGTACACACCGATGTCAGGCTCACCAGTCTATAGTTCCATGGCTTTTCCTTACTGCCTTTGTTAAATAGTAGCAACACGATAGCCAACCTCCAGTCTTCTGGCTCTGATGTCCTGTTTCTATTTTTTTCTGTATCTTTACCGGAATGGTGGGCACAGCTTACGATTGCCAGGCTGGGAGATGTGAATTCAGGTGTGAATCTATTTGCCCGTTCTCTCTGTGTGCCTGACACTGACCTGGTGATGCTCTGGTAAAAAGCACTCTCCGTGCATCTGGTAACAAACAGATCGACAGGACTGACCAGAGGTCACCGCATCAAAACCTTCATTTAGAATGTTCTTTATTTTAATATTTTTAAATGGCAGTTTTATGAGATGCAGGAATTGAGGAGTTGTCATTTTTAAAAGAATGAAACTTTTGTCATTGACCCTGACACATGCAACGGGGATTCGTGGATTCTGTTGTTCTCTGCAGACTGTCACTCAGTTTTGAAGTAGCATTTAGACAGAAACATCAATAGGGAGAGAATAGAGGGATATCACCCATGTGCAGGCAGATGGGATTAGTTGAGAATAGCATCATGGTCAGCACAGCCATGGTGGGCCGAAGGGCCTTTTCCTGTGCTGTACTATTCTAGTTTCTAACTTCACGGCATCCACCCTGTCAAAGCCCCTCACAATCCTGGATGTTTCATTCAATTTCTCTTCCGTTCTTCAAAACCCCATTAGGTTCAAGGTCAATCTACTCCACCTCTTCTCATTGGAAAATCCCGCCATCTCCAGAATCAGCCGAGTGAACCTTCCCTGGCCTGCCTCCAACACAAGAATGTCTTTCCTTAGGGCACGCATACTGTTCATTATAATCTAGGTGTGGTCTGACTTGTACCTTGCATCATTTTAGCAAGACCTCCCTATTTTTAGACTCCATTCCCTTTGCCTTCTCTATGACCTGCTGATCCTGTAAGCTACCTGTTTCAGATTGATGCACATGGATTCCCAAAATCCTTTGTGCAGTGAGTCTGAACCAAACGGTGTTAGCCTGACAGTAAGTCGGTAACGTGCTGGAATGTGCTATAAAGAATATGACAATAAATGATAACTGGATGTTTAGAAACAATGGGAGATGTATGATTTTATAAAAGGGGAATATTTTTAAATCTGTTGGATTCTATATTTTGGTGTGACTATAAATGCAGAATAGATAAGGTTGGGGGAGGCTAGTTGTGGTAGAGGGATATTTGAAATTTCAGAAGTATTTTGACAAGTTTCAACAAGGTCTAAAACTTAGCTCAGGAGAGAATAGGGCCCCTGAAAGATCAATGAGGCTGTCTGTGTGGAATCACTGCTGATGGGGGAGATACTGAACACATATTTTGCGTTAGGATTTACTGTGGTGAAAGACATGGAAGCTCGGTAAGTTAGGAAAATACATAGTGATGTCTTGAAAAGAGTGCACATTGGAGAACAGGAGGTGCTGGATGTCTTAAAATGCAATAAGTTAGATAAAACCTTGGGACATGGTCAGATATATCCCAGCGCCTTGTGAGAAGCGAGGGAGGAAATTACAGGACCCCTTCCAGAGATATTTGTATCATCAACAGCTACTACAGACCAGTGAGACTGATGGCAGGGTGGTAAGTTGTTGGAGGAGATTCTGAGAGAAACGATCATCGTGCATTTGGAAAGGTAAGGACAGATTAATGATCGTCAGCATGCCTTTGTGCACGGGAAATCATGCCTCAAACCTGGGAGTGGAGGTAGACAAGTGAGAGGTCAAAGCAGAGCAGTACACGATGTCCACACGAAATTTATCAAGGCCTTTGACAAGGTTCTGCATGGCAGGCTGGTTAGTAAGTTTAGATCAGACATAACCAGGGAGCGCTCATCAACTGGATACAAATCAGGATTCACGGTAGGAGACAGAGCATGTTCATAAAGGGTGACTGCTCAAACTGCAGGCCTGTGACCAACGATGTGCCATGGGGTTCGGTGCTGGGTCACTGTTGTGCATCATTTACGTAAACAGTTTGGATGATAATACAGTCGCCATGGTTATCAAGTTTGTGAGTGAGACTGAAATTAGTGATAAAGTGGACAGTGAAGAGGGTTATCGAAGAGTACAATGGGATCAACAGTACTGCTGGACCAGTGAGGTTAGGAATAACAGGTGGAGAAATGCAAGATGTTGTATTGTGGTAAAGCAGACCAGGCTGGACTTGTACAATTAATGTTCGGGCCCAGGGTACTGTTGTCAGTGACCCAGTGATGCAGGTACACAGTTTTTTGAAAGTAGCGTCACGGGTAGACAGGCTGGTGAAGCAGGTGTTTGGGAGGGTTACCCTTCATTGGGCAGAGCATTGAGAGTAGGAGTTGGGATGTCATGGTGTATCTGTACAGGATATTAGTGAGGCCTCTGTATAAGCATTGTTGATTATCTGGAAAAAACCAACTTGTTCACGTCTGTCCTTTAGGGAGGGTTATCTGACATTCTTACCTGGTCTGGCTCACATGTGACTCCAGTCCCACAATAATATGGCCGACTCTGAGCTGCACCTGGGCAATTAGCAGGAGGGCAATGTATGCTGGTCCAACCGGTGACATCCTTAGGCCGTGAATGAATCAATGAAAAATACAGATGTCTATCCCTACCTTTGCAAATGGCTCTAGCTGCAGCAATCCGTACTGGCTTTGTAATGTTGTTCAGGCCTTTGCCCCTCTCTGTAACACTCTCACCACCTCCAGCACCTTCAATTCTCCCTGTTCCGCTACTCTGATTAAACACTGACAATATTTCCTCTTCCCACTGCACTCCTCCATATTTCTAAATGTTGGTTACTTCAGAATTGATCAGTTTTTTTTTCAGCTCTTAATCAAATCGGCCAAGACCGTCTGAAGTGGGAAGGAGCATTGGGAAGGTGTCGAGCACCTCGAGACTTTCTGTGGGGAAAACTGGAATCCAGGAGAAAACAGCACAAGGAGCGCGCTGTCATATCAACGTCCCACCCACCCCCTTTCCATGTCCACCTTCTGCCTCAAGTGTAACAGAGTCTGTGGAAGGCCACATCGGTCTGGACAGCCAACTCCAGACTCCCCCACCCCCACTGAGTGGGAGAGAGTCAGCCTCATCTGTGAGCCACTGCCATAGAGATGATGAGATAGGAAGGTTGAATCCCCTCACAATTATCCCAGTGCCTTTGTTACAAATTCAAATAATTCCCTGTTAATACAGTGTCTAATAATGTGCTATCACTCAGTATCTCTCCATCTGGTATCCCTCGCTGGGTCAGTCTATTTACTTCCTCTGTCAGCATTTCTCCCTCTTACAGATGGTCTGAGATCCTGAGTCAACAGAATTATCCATTCCAGAGAGATGCAGCAGCACAGACAAGGGATGGAGACTGGGATTATCGAGATCTCTGCTGGACTCAGTGCCACTCTGCATGTGTTCTCCTCATTGCATCAGTCTAATTTCCCATTCTGTCTATTTCTGTCTCATACAGGTAATCAGGATGTTCCTAACTCCTGTCTCATCCATCACCTCATTGAAACTGGTTGGTCAGCCAGAGACAGATGGAGAGGGAGATCTGGAGCCTTCAGTAATTCCTGCAGCTGTTAAGATCGCTCACAGTACACAACACAGGGTGGAAGTAGTAGACTTCTATATTCAGACCTGGAAGACCAGACATAGATACAGAGCTGGGTAAGGAACAGCAACATTCTAGACTTCATTCTCACCATCTTGTGAGGGTCCTGCTTTCACCTCTTCTGTACTGGTCCTCAATGCGACAGCGCAGGGGATCGCAGGCATCAATCCTGCCCATGCTGTTTTAGTGATCTCTGTAATATTCTCCAGTCCCAATAATCCTTCCTCTGTTTGGAATCTCCTCTAGTCCACATCATTCTCTGTGTCTCTGTCTCTGTCTCTGTCTCTGTCTCTGTCAGGTTCTCCAATCCCCAACACCCTAATCCCTAACCTTCTCCAGTAGATACTAAATTCCTTTATCCCTGTAAACCCTGACAGCCCTGTCTATCCCTGTAAGCTCCTCCCACCAATACCACCCTCCATGTCAATGTATTTGTCTTTAACCTCTCCATCGGTCCCTACCTCTGTAATCTTCTCCAGCTCCTACAACCCTTCCTTAGCTGTGAAAAATTTGTAATCTCCTTTATCCTTCTCCAATTCTTTGATCTTTATCTTGTTAAATTTCACCCTCATTCCCGACACCATACCCCTCCCGACCACAGGAACCTCTTTCAGTTTGTGCAACCCTCCCCATCTGTGTAACTGTCTCCAACCCAGTAACCTGGCATTCTCCATTGCCTTCCTATCTCTGTAGCCTCCAGAGCCTAGAAGCCTTCTTATATTTGTAAATGTCTTCAGTCACGACAACCTTCCATATCTCTGTTAGTATGCACAATAATCTCCTAGATGAAACAGACCCCTGTCTGTGCCTCTCAGTCTGCCTGCCTCTTCCTATCTCCATCCCTATCCCTATCTCCAGAATCTAATCCAGCTCCCTCTATCTCTGTAAATTCCTTCAATCCCCAAACCCCTTTGTCCCACTGACATTCTTGACCACATGTAACTCTGTTTAGCTCATAACATCCTTGAGCCCCTGTCAGCCTCCCTATCTCTGTAACCTCTACACATCTGTTCAACCCCCCACAACTGAGGAATGACTCCCTGTATTCACCATAAGGAAGATGGAATGACAGTGATCAGATATGTGGGAACTGTCATTCCGGAGATGTAGCTGCAGAATGCCCATCGCTGGGAAGTGAATACTGAAGGGTTGTTTGGATGGAGTCATAGAGTCAGAGATGTACAGCATGGAAACTGACCCTTCGGTCCAACCGCTGTGCAGCTATCCCAACCCAATCTCGTCCCAATAGGTAGACTAGGCAAAAAGCCAACAAGTTATGAAGGAAGCTTGAGGTTAATGCATTAATGAGACAGTCATGTAGATCTGAATATGAAAAGCGGAGCTGAGAATAAACAAGCAGCAGCAACCGTTAGCAGGAATTCGTTTGCAGGCACCAGACAGTGATGGGAATGTCAATATGCTTACAGTCAGGACACTGAATGTACGTATGGCAAGGGCAGTACAGTAACTGTGTGTGACAGTGGTCTCCATGCCGACTGATACAGCCATGAGCCTGTTGGATTGAATTTGTTGGTGTGAATATAAATGGCAGAATTGTAAGGGTGTAGGAGGGGTGTACTGGTACAGGGGATATGGTGTATTTGAATTATCAGAAGCCTATTATGCAAGTTCCAATAAGGGCTAAAGAGTAATTTGGGAGAGAATAGGGCTCCTTAAAGATCATAAGGTCGCCTATGTGTGGAACCAGAGGAGATGGGTGAGATATTAGACAAAATAGTCTTGTCAGTATTTACTGTGGAGAAAGACATGGAAGGTCAGGAACGTGGGGAAATAAATAGTGATGTCTTGGAAAGAATCCTCAACAGAGAAGAGAAAGTACTGGAATCTTAAAACAAATAAAGCTAGATCAATCCTCAGTAGCTCATTAGGTCAATCCGAGAATATTGTGGGAAGCTAGGGAAGAGATTGCAGGATCCCTTACAGAGATATGTATATTAGGCACAGTAAGATGTTGGAAGACTGGAGGTTGGCTAATGCTGTTCCATCACTGAAGGACTGCAGGGAAAATCCAGGAAATTACAGCCCCGTGAGAACTGTGATGGGGAAGTTGTTGAGGAGATTCTGAGAGAAAAGAGATCCTTACATTTACAAAGGCAAGGCCTGATTCGAGATGGTCAGCATGGCTTTGTGAGTGGGAAACCACGTTTCACAAACCGGATTGACTCTTCGAGGAGGTGGCCAAGGATAGTTGAAAGCAGAGCAGTCAACATTGTCCACATGGACTTTAGCATCTAATCAAGAGGAAGGAGGAAGCTTACTTAAGGTTGAGGAAGCAAGGATCAGACAGGGCTCCAGAGAGTTGTATTGGGTGGCACGGTGTCTCAGTGGTTAGCACTGCTACCTAATAGCTCCACGGACTCCATTTCGATTATAGCCTCAGGCTACTGTCTCTGGGGTGTTTGCGCATTCTCCCTGTGGGTTTCCTCCAGGTGCTCCGGTTTCCCCCCCACAGCCCAAAGATGTGCCAGTTTGGTGGCTTAGCCATGCTAAATTACCCATAGTGTTCAGGGATGGGTAGGTTTGGTGCATTAGTCAGTGCAAATGGAGAGTAATAGGGTGGGGGAATGGGGCTGGGTTGGATACTGTTTGGAGGGTTGGTATGGAGGTGTTGGGCCAAATGGCCCATTTCCACACTGTAGGGATTCTCTGAAGGTACCAGGAAACAACCAAGAGATGGACTTAGGGCAACTAGAAGGGGGCATGAAAAAGCATTGTTGGGAAGGATTAAGGAAAACCGTGAGGCATTCTCCACTTATGCGAGGAACAAGAGCAAGGCCAGAGTGAGGATAAGGTCAATCTGGGATAGTGGAAGGAACTTGTACCTGGAGTCACAGGAGGTAGGGGAGGTCCTTAATGAATACTATGCCTCAGTATTCACTGCTGAGAAGGGTCTTGTCGTTTGTGAGGACAGCGTGAAACAGGCTGATGTACGTGAACAGGTGGATGTTAAGAAGGAGGATGTGCTGAGAATTTTGTAAAAGATAAGGACACATAAGTCACTGACCCACACTGGATGCATCCAAAGTTACTACAGCAACTGAGGGAGTGGATTGCTGCGCACCTGGTGATGACCTTTGCACCCTCACTGTCCACTGGAGTTGGACCAGATGATTGGAGGCAGGAAAATATTATTCCCTTGTTCAGGAAAGGGAATAGGGATAATCCTGGGAATTGCACACCTGTCAGTCTTATGTCTGTGGTGTGCAGATTATTGGAGAGGACTCTGGGAGACAGGATTTATTATTCCTTGGAAAACCCTAGTTTGATTAGAGATAGTCAGTGTGGTTTAGTAAGGGGCAGGTCATGCCTTACAAGTCTTATTGAATCTTTTGAGAATGTGACAAAACATCTTTATGGCTCATTCAGAAAGTGCAGAGGCATGGGGTACAGGGAAACCTGTGTGTATGGACACAGGATTACTGGCCCACAGAAGACTGAGGGTGATGATAGATGGAAAGCATTCATCCTGGAGCTCAGTGACCAGTGCTTTTCTGCAGGGAGAGGTTACACAACCTCTGCTCTTTGTGAGTTTATGAATGACTTGGATGTGTGATTGAAAGAGTCGGTTAGTAAGTTTCCCAATGACACAAAGGTTGGTGGAGTGGTTGATAGTGTAGAGGGCTGTTGTAGGTTGCAACGGAACATTGACAGGATGCAGAGTTGGGCTGAGAAGTGGCAGATGGAGTTCAATCTGGGAAAAGTGTGAAGTCATTCACTTTGAAGATTGAATTTGAATGCAGAATACAGAGGTAAAGGCAGGATCTTTGGCAGTGTGGAGGAACAGAGGGATCTTGGGTACCAAGTCCATAGATCCCTCAAAGTAGCCACCCAAGCTGATTGGCTTGTTAAGAAGCAATGTATTGTGTGGGATTTCATTAGTTTGGGGATTGAGTTTTAAAGCTGTAAGGTTATGCTGCAGCTGTACAGAGCCCTGGTTAGACCCCACTTGGAATATTGTGTTCAGTTCTGGTCCTATCATTGCAGGAAGGATGTGGAAGCTTTAGAGAGGGTAAAGAGGAGATTTACCAGGATGCTGCCTGTAATGGAGAACATGTCTTATGATGAAAGTTTGAGGGAGCTAAGGCTTTTCTCATTGGAGTGAAGAAGGGTGAGGGGTGACTTGGCACAGGTGAACAAGGTGATGAGAGTCATAGATTGAATAGAGAGAGATATTTTTTACCCTCATATAAACAGTTATTACAAGGGGGCATAATTTTCGGGTGATTAGTGGATGGTTAAGGGAAGATTTTAGAGGTAGGTTTGTTACATACAGAGTGGTGGCTGAGTGGAATGCACTGCCAGCGGTGGGAGTAAAATTAGATGCATTAGGGACGTTTAATATACTTCTGGATAGGTACATAGATGATAATAAAATGAAGGGTATGGAAGTTAGAGTCCTAGAGATGTACAACACGGAAACAGACACTTCAGTCCAACCTGTCCATGCCGACCAGACATCCCAACCCAATCTAGTCCCACCTGCCAGCACCCGGTCCATATCCCTCCAAATCCCTACTATTCAAATACCCAAACAAATACCTCTTAAATGTTGTAATTGTACCAGTCTCCACCACTTCCTCTGGCAGCTCATTCCATGCACATACTACCCTCTGCATGAAAAAGTTGTCCCTTAGGTCTCTTTTATATCTATCCCCTTTCATCCATAACCTATGCCCTCTAGTTCTGGACACCCCAACCCCAGAGAAAAGACTTTGTCTATTTACCCTATCCATGCCTCTCATAATTTTGTAAACCTCTGTAATGTCATCCCTCAGCCTCCGACACGCCAAAGAAAACAGTACCAGACTTTTCAGCCTCTTCCTATAGCTCAAATCCTCCAGCCCTGGCAACATCCTTGTAAATCTTTTCTGAACCCTTTCAAGTTTCCCAACATCTTTCCGATAGTAACGAAACCAAAATTGCTCGCAATATTCCAACAGTGGCCTAACCAATGTCCTGTACAGCCGCAACATGACCTCCCAACTCCTGTACTCAATACTCTGACCAATAAAGGAAAGCATAACAAACGCCTTCTTCACTATCCTATCTATCTGCGACTCCACTTTCAAGGAGCTATGAACCTACACCTGAAGGTCTCTTGCTTCAGCAACATACCCGAGGACCTTACCATTAAGTGTGTAAGTCCTGCTAAGATTTGCTTTCCCAAAATACAGCACCTCGCATTTATCTGAATTAAACTCTATCTGCCACTTTTATTTTTGATCTTATGGTCGGATAAAAGATTGGCATGTCATCATGGCCAAAGGATCTTGTTCTACGTGTCGTATGGTAAGCTGGGTAATAAGCTCAGATCAGTGTAAAAGATTATGGCGTTCAGGAGGAGTTTGTCAACTGGACAGAAAATTGGGCTTGATGGAGACAGAGAGTGGTGGGAGACATGGCGTTTTCCTGACTGGAGACATGTGACCAGCGGTGGAGTGGGTCCCCTGCTGTTTGTCATTTAGATAAATGGTTTGGATGGGAATATTGTTAAGTAAGTTAAGTAAGTTTTTTGAGTGACACTGAAATTGGTGGTAAACTGGACAGTGATGAAGGTTATCTGTGATACAACAGAATGAACAGTACTGCTGGGATAGTGAGCTGAAGAATAGCAGATGAAGTTGAATTAAATAAATGTGAAGTGTTCCATTTTGGTGAAACAAACCAGGGTGGGACCTGTACAGTTAATGTTCGGGCCCTGGGTAGTGTTGTCAGTCAGGGACCCAGGGATGCAGGTAGACAGTTCTTTGAAAGTGGTGTCACAGGTAGACAGGCTGGTGAAGTAGACATTTGGGATGGTTACCTCCATTGGGGAGAGCATTGAGAGTAGGAGTTGGGATGTCATATTGTATCTGTACAAGACATTGGTCAGGTCACCATAAAAGCATTGTTGATCAGTGGGAAGAACTCATCTGGTTCCCTAACCTCCTTTTGTGTAGACCATCTGACATTCTAACATGGTCTGGCTAACATGTCACTCCAAACCCACTGCAATATGGCTGACTCTGAGCTGTCCTCTGGGTAATTAACAGTGACACCCACATGCCATGAATGAATAAATAAAAATACACATGTCCCTCTCTACCTTTGCAAACCCCTCCAGCTGCAGCAATCCGTACTGGTTTTGTAACATCGTTCAGGCCCTGACCACTCTCAGCAACACTCTTACCACCTCCGGCACTTTCACCTCTCCCTGTTCCTTTTGTGACATTGAACCCTGACACTGATTCCCCTTCCCACTCCCCAACTTCTGCGAGCAGACCCTTTGCAATCCCTTTAACACTTACTCCTAAAACACACTCTCACTTCAGGATTTTAAGTACTTTTTGTGATCTTCTAAGCCTCATAATCTAATATGATACATTTTGTCCTGAGTGAGGGGCCAGTGTGAATTTCTTGCTGAGGTTTTGTCTGTTTCAGTGGAATGTTCTTTTGTTGAGTGATTTAAACTGTCCTTTCAAATGTTTTCCACTGTTCATTTATAGGCACAGATTTCAGTCTATTTCGCCTCTTTACCTTGGTCAGTTCTCATCTCAAACCCATGTCATTGGCTGTTTTTGTTTCTGGTTGTAGCATGTCCTTTCTGTGACTCACTTTAAAACTTTATATTTCTTTAAACTGCACATTATCACAATTTCCCGAAGGATCTCTCCAGGTGACATTACTCATTCACTTAGTTTCATCACACAACGGTCGCTCTGAGATAGTTATGTCCCTAGCCAGTTGCACAATTTGTTATTCAAAGAAACACTGAAAAAAAATTATCTGAACTCCTCTTCCAATGTTCCTGTTGTCAGTGTGACTGTCCCAGATTATGGGAATATTGAAGTTTCCCAAAATTATCACGAAGTGTTAAAAAAATTCCAATGAGTTCCTGTGTAATGCAGTGATGAGCAATGGAATGCTGTTCGGTGGCTAAAACTGTTCTGCTCCTTGTGTCCTTGGCAAGTAGTAGCCAGAATTTACATTCAGACTGACTCTACTTCATGATCTGAGGTCAAATGATTTCACTGTAATGCCTTTCTTATCCATTATTGTTCGCGTTACCCATTTTCCTGAGTTTCCACAAGGTTGTGATCCATTGAATATTTATGTCCACCTTTTGTTCGCCCTGTAACCACGTCTCTCTGGTGTCTAAATCTCTTCTTATCACTGCATCACAAATCCATCAACCTTATTGAAGACAGTTAAAAATCACACAACACCAGATTATAGTCCAACAGGTTTAATTGGAAGCACACTAGCTTTCAGAACAACGCTTCTTCATCAGGTGATAGTGGGGAGCTCGATCGTAACACAGAGTTTATAGCAAAAATTTAGTGTGATGTAACTGACATTATACATTGAAGAATTGATTGTCTGTTAAGCCTTTCATCGTTTAGAATACAGTGATAGTTTCAGTTCTTTCATGTGTAAATCACAAAACATTTTTTTAAAAGTTGCATTCTCGGGTTAGCTGTTAACAATGGTGATAGCTAGACAATATGTTGAAGGTGTTAGACCCCTGTGTTCTCTGTCTATGACCTGATATTTAGATTGATTCTAATCTAAAAAGTGAGATAAGAGTTTGACATAAATTCATGCAGTCTTTGAGCGCAGAGTTCTACATGAATGTATGCAGTTTTTGAGCAAAGTACAATGTAATCCTGCAAGTACAATTCACCCCACAAAATATATGTGTGTCTGTGGGTCTTTGTATGTCTGTGTGTGTCTGTCTGGGGTGGGGGTTGTGAGTGTGAGAAAGTGTGTGTGTAGTGGGTGCAGAGTGTCTTAAGTCTGTGAGGGAGTGCATGTGTGAGTGTGGGAGTGTGTGTGTCTATAAGGGTGGGTGTGTGTGGGTGTCTGTGTGCGCGTCTGTGTGTACCTGTGTCCGTATGTATGTGAGAGTGTGTGTGTGTAGTGCAATGGTGATCACCTGTAATGTGACGTGAACCCAAGGTCCCGGTTGAGGCCCTCCCTATGGGTACCGAACTTAGCTATCAGCCTCTGCTCGGCCACTTTTCTCTGCTGCCTGTCCCGAACTCCACCTTGGAGGATGGTCACCCGAAGGAGTCCTGAGGGCCATCTGCTTTATCCTCTATTACAACGTCTTCACTGTCCACTATGCCACCCTCCAGCCTTTCCAGCACATCACACATGGCTATCAATGGTACAAATATCTTTGCTCGGTGCTCCACAATGTTCTGTGATACACTTAATCAGGTCCTGGGGCTTTCCATAGCTTTGTGTTTTAAAAACTTCTGTAACATGCACTCTTTTCAAGTCCTAGAGATGTACAGCATGGAAACAGACCCTTCGGTCCAACTCGTTGATGCTGACTAGAAGATGTAAATAAGTCCATCCCATTTACCAGCATTTGGCCCATGTACTTATAAACCCTTATTATTCATATACACATCCAAATATCTCTTAAATGTTGTCATAGTATCAGTACATGCTACATTCTCTCTCAGCTCATTCCATACACACACCACCGTGTGCATAAAAAAGCTGTCCCTTCAGTGCCGTTTAAACCTTTCCCCTTTAACCTTAAACCTATGCCCTCTAGTTTTGGACACTCCAACCCCTGGGAAAGGACCTTGAATGTTTACCCAATCCATACCCCTCATGTTTATATAAACCTCTATGAGGTCACCCCTCAGTCTCCGATGTTCCAGTAAAAATAACCCCAGCTTATTCAGCAGTAACCCTGGCAACATCTTGTCAATCTTTTCTGAGCACTTTCAACTTTCACAACATCCTTCCTATAGCGGGGATACTGGAATTGCAGAGAACTCCAAATGTGGTCTAACGTATTACTCTTGTTCCCGGAGTTCCCCAGTCTTTGTCCACAATAAGTTCTGGAGTAAAAATGTGTTTAAGGTCTTACCCATATCCTGCGGTTCCACACACCAATGGTCTCATTGATCTTTAAGGGACAGCATTTTGTCTCGAGTTACTCTTTTACTCAATATATTTATACAATCACTTTTGGATTCTCCTTATCATTCTCTGCCAAGGCTATTGCATGTACACTTTCTGCAATCCTGATTTCTACCCAAAGTGTATTGCTAAAGTCCCTGTGATCCTCAGGGATTCTCTTGGTCCAGCTGGCTATACCTGACATGTGCCCCCTTTTCCTTGACCAGACCCTCAATAGACAGCCAGTGTTTCCGAATGCTGTCAGCATTGACCTGCACACAAACAAGAACATGCTGGTGGTGATCGCTCAATTTGTCTAACTTTTAAAATATTCTCACTTGCCAGGCTTCCCTTTCCCTGCAAATAGACTCACCAACCACCTTTTGAGAGTTCCTGGCTAATATTGTCAAGATTAGTCTGGCCCCATTTTATAACTTGAACCTTTGGACCAGCTCTGTCCTTTTCCATCGCTATTTTCAAACTATCAGACTTGAGTCACTTTGGCAAAATGCTTTCCCACTCACACCTCAGTCCCTTTCCCTAACTTGTTTCCCAAGGGGAGGTCAGGTTTTGGCCCTTTCTCTTTTCAGGCCATTTACATATAGATTGGGAGTTTTATGGAACACAATTACCAAATTCCTCCCTTCCAAACACTGAACACTGGCAGTCCCAGTCTAGGTTTGAAAAGTTTAAAAACCCCAACCATAACAGCCCTATTATTATGGTTGATATTTGAGATCTCTTGATATGTTTGTTCCTCAATCTGCCACAGATTATTTGGGGTCAGTAGGACAATCGTGTCAGAGTGATGACCCATTCTTATTTCTCAGTTCCACTAACATAGCGTCACTGGGTGATCCCACGGGAATATCCTCCCTAGGTACTGATGTAATGATTCATGCAATGAAAACCCACCACCACACGTCCTCTCTTGCCTCCCCTTCGATGCTTCCTGTTGCATCTCCACCTTGAAACAATGAGCTGTCAGTCCTGGCCGTCCCTCAGCTGTGTTTCTGTAATAACTATAATCTCCCCGTCCCATGTTCCAATCCATGCCCTGAGTTCATCTTCCTTAGCTGTCAGGTCCCTTGCATTGAAATAAATGCAGTTTAATCATCAGTTCCCCCTCCCCCATTCCCTGCTATGTTCTTGCCTGCCTTGTCTGCTGAAATTGCTGTCTTTAACTAGTGCACCAACCTCAATCTTCTTTCTGGTTTTATGACTGTTTAAGATACAACACCCTGCCAGATTAGATTATATCCTCTCAAGCAGCTGTACCAATTCGCCCCATCAGGATGTGGGTCCCCCTCCTGCTCCCAGTTCAGGTGCCTTCCCCACCCTGTCAACCTGTGCTGACACCTTCAGACATCCAGGGACTTGCCCACCAAGGTCCCGGTGTTTCTCAGTTCTCCAGGAGGACCTACCCTTCATGATGTATATCCTTCGCTTATGAGACTTCCCACAGTGCATTACCTCACAGTGATCAGAAGTAAACTCCATCTGCCATTACTCAGAGTGTGTACAACTCTGAGTATGACTAACTTCATCCAGTCTCCCCAACCGTCCCTACCTCTAATTGTCGAGAGAATGCACAACCCTCCCTATTGCGTTAACCTCCTCCAGTCCCTCTCATGGACACCATCTATGTAAGCTTCTCCTGTTCCTGACTATATTTTCCTCCTGTTCCAATAAACCCTTGTGAACTTTGTGACCTAGTCCAATCTCTGCAGTGCTCTGTGTAATCAGCCTCACTGTGCCTGGAACCTGGCTTCAAATCCAGCCTTGGCCGACTGTCCGTGTGGACTTTGCCTGTTCTCCCCTGACTGTGTGGGTTTCTTCGGGTGCTCTGGTTTCCTGCCATAGTCCAACATTTGCACGATGCGTGATTGGCCATCATAAGTTGACTGTAGTATTCAGGCAAGTGTGGTTTAGGTGAGTTCACCATGAGGAATGCAGGGTTTATTGGACAGGGAGAGGGATGGGTCTAGTTAGGATGCTCATTAGAGGGGTTGGTGTGGACTTGTTGGGCCGAATGGTCTGTTTCCACACTGTGAAGATTCTATTCAGGTTATTGCCCAGTCCTGTCAACCATCCCTGTCTCTTGGACCTTGCCTCATCCCCAATACTCCCCTTATATGTGTAATCTCCAACAGACTCTAAAACATTCCTTGGTGATGTAAGCTTCTCCAGTCCTTACCATGATCGCTATGACTGTTACCTCTTCCTGCTTTTAGAACAATCCCTATAACTATTGCCATTTGTTACATCACTCCCAATCACTGTTCCATCCTGAAATCCCCCAAAACATTCACATCTCTGTAAACTCATCTGGATTGTCTATACTTCCTATTGACAGTCCCGTTCTGAGACTTTTTCTATATCAAAAAAATCATTAAGTGTAGGTAACCCTTATTATTGTAACCTTCTTCCAGTCTTACAGCACTGAGGATTTGTAGAAGCTCTTTTCAAACCGACAGCCATCTCTGTGTCTGTAATCTCCTCCACTCCCCATAATACATTGTCTCTGAGCTCCTCTGTAGTCCATTAAACATTCCCTAACACTGTCTGTATCAACATCACATACTCCAAAAACACAAACTTCCCTTTTTGTGTAAATCCCTACACCAGTCCCTATCCCTCTAAGCTCTGTCTAACAATACAACCCTCCATGTTTGTGTATTCACCTTCAGTCCCTACATTCCTCCCTGTCTGTGTAACCTTCTCCATCCATTTTTGCTTCAGTCTCTTCAACCGTTCTTATCAGTGTAATATCTTCCGGACCCGAAAGCTCTCCCTCTCTTTAACTTTCTCAGGCCACACAGCCCTCCCTATCTGTGACCTACTCCTGTCAGAGAACCCTTCCTCTGTGAACTGCTCTAACTCTTCAGCTCTCCATAAGCTCCTGCAGCTCTTACAGTCCTCCCTGTCGACATAACCTCTTCCAGTCCCTAAAACACCATCAGTCTGTAGAGACCCTACCACCATCCCTATCTGTGTTATCCTCTCAGGTCCCTGCAACACTCCTGATCTGTAGATCCCATTCCAATGCCTGTGCCTCTCCTGATCCTGTTCCAACAAGACTCATTAACTATGTAACATCCTCCCGTCACTATCACCCACCCTGTCATTGTAAGCTCCTCCAGTCTCTCCATCATCTACCTATCTCCATAACATTCTCCAGCTCATACACCCCTATCTGTGTAAACATCACCCTCCCATCCAACCCTGCCTACTGCAGGAACTTCCTCCCGTTTGTGCTATGCTCCCTTATCTGTGAAACTGTCTCCAACCAAAATTTCTACCCCAATGTCTGAAAAAAGGATCCGGATTCCACAGCCTTCATGTACAAATAAACCCCAGAACCTAAGTCTTCCTATATCTATAAACATCTTCAGTCACGATGACCCTCCATATCTCTGTGTGTTTTTCCAGTCGATAGAAACATCTTTATCTCTGTAATCTGCTCAGCTCCCTAAAACACTCCCTGTCGGTGTAATCCAGCCCTGTCCTACAAACATCCTTATCCCTGTAAACTTCTCCATCCCTCCCAACATTCCCAACTCCATGAGCCCGTCAGCCCTACAGCTCTCCACATTTCTGTAACCTCCTGTGGGTCTATGGTCCTCCTTCCCCGTGAAACCACCTCCAGTCCCCACATCCCTCCCAATCTGGGTCCTCTGCTCCAGATCAGACCATTGCTGTCTCTGTAAACACCTGCACTCCTGACAACTCTTCCCATTTGTGTAACCTCGTTCAGACCCCATACTCTCCAGCTTCCTGCATCCTCTTCATGCATTGCAACTAAAATCACATGTTTATGTAATATCCACCAGTGCTTAAACCTCCCCAACTCAGTAACCACTTACAGTCCTAACAAAACACCTAAACTGTGAAACCTCTCATTTCCCTACAATCCTCCCTCCCTCCCTCCTCAAATGCCTTCATCACCATGAAACCTCACAATTACTGAAGCCTCCTTTTGGCATTGCAACCCTCCTAATGCCTGCAAAATCCTCCTGTCCTGATATTCCTCTCTATCTCTGTAACCCCCACCACCCTCCAGTGCCCTTCTGGGGAACATGGCAGAGGATGGAAGATTTGTAAAGTCCGAGCCATGTTACGGCGGTAGAATCCTGGGAATTATAGATTTGGTCCTATGTTTGTGAAGTGCAGATTATTGGACAGGATTCTAAAGACTGGTTTTCCAAGCAGTCATAAATCGTTAGTTAAAGGTTAGACAGTCAGTATAGGTTTGTGTGGGGCAGGTCATGCCTCACCAACCTTATTGAATTATTTGCGGATATGGCAGAATACGTTGATGGCTCATTCAGAAAATAAGGAGGCATGGGATACAGGGAAATCTGTCTGTCCGGTTACAGGATTGGATGGCCTAGAGAAGACAGAGGGTGGCAGCAGATGGAGAGTATTGAGCCTGGAGCTCAGTGA
The DNA here is from genome assembly GCF_047496795.1 of Chiloscyllium punctatum. Taxonomy (NCBI): domain Eukaryota; kingdom Metazoa; phylum Chordata; class Chondrichthyes; order Orectolobiformes; family Hemiscylliidae; genus Chiloscyllium; species Chiloscyllium punctatum. The sequence goes on from NC_092755.1 coordinate 21,640,393, forward strand.
CCAGTGGGGTTCTGTAACAATCAGCTCTGGGACTCTGCTCTCTGTGATTTTTATAAATGACTTGGATGAGGATGTTGGAGAGTAGGTTAGTAAGTTTGCCAATAACATGAAGGTTGGTGGAGTGGTGGGGAATGTGGAGGGCTGTTGTAGGTTGCGATGGGACATTGACAGGATGCAGAGCTGGGCTGGAAGTGACAGAAGGAGTTCAATCTGGAAAAGTGTGAAGTGATTCATTCTGGAAGGTCGAACCTAAATACAGAATACAGGGTGAAAGGCAGAATACTTGGCAGTGTGGAGGGAACAGAGAGATCATGGGGTGTATATCCATTATTCCCTCAAGTTGCCACGCACGTTGATAGGGTTGTTAAAAAGCCATATGTTGTGTTGGCTTTCCTGAGAAGGGGATTGATTTTAAGAGCCGTGAGGTTTTACTGCATCTTTATAGCGTCCTGGTGAAATCACACTTGGAATATTGTGTTTACTTCTGCTTCCCTCTTACGGGAAGAATGTGCAAGTTTTAGAGAGTGTACACAGGTGATTTACCAGGATGCTGCCTGGAATGGAGGGCAGTTCTTATGAAGAACGTTTGAGGGAGCTAAGGCTTTTCTCATAGAAGTGAAGAAGGGAGTTGGGTGACCTGGGTAGAGGTGAACAAAATGATGAGAGACACAGAGTGAGTGAATAGTCAGAGACGCTTCCTCCTATGGAATAAATGGCTATTACAAGGGGGTGTAATTTTAAGGTGAATGGAGGATGGATAAGAGGATAGAGAATGGTAGGTGGTAGGAATGCACTGCCAATGGTGGCAGTAAAATTAGACATATTCGGGACATTTAATAGACTCTTGGATAGACACATGGATATTAGTAAAATGAAGGATATGTAGTTTAGTTTGATCTCAGTCGGATAAAAAGTTGGCATGAAATCATGGCCGAAGGGTCTTGGGCTGAACTGTTCTGTGTTCTATGTTCTGTGTGGTAAACTGGGTAATAAGCTCAGATCAGTGTAAAAAGGATATGGCATTCAGGAGGAGCTAGTGAACTGGATACAAAAATTGGCTTGATGGTAGGAGACAGAGGGTGGTGGGAGACATGTTGTTTTTCTGACTGGAGGCATGTGACCAGCGGTGGAGTGGGTCCACTGTTGTTTGTCATTTGGATAAATGGTTTGGATGGGAATATTGGTTTCCTGGTAAGTAAGGTTTTTGGGTGACACTGAAATTGTTGGTAAAGTGGACAGTGGAGAAGGTTATCTCTGATATAACAGGATGAACAGTACTGCTGGGATAGTGGGCTGAAGAATAGCAGATGGAGTTCAATTAGATAAAGGTGAGGTGTTCCATTTTGGTGAAACAAACCAGGGTGGGACTTGTACAGTTAATGTTCGGGCCCTGGGTAGTGTCCTCAGTCAGTGACCCAGGTACACAGTTCTTTGAGTGTGGTGTCACAGGTAGACAGGCTGGTGAAGCAGGCGTTTGGGATGGTTACCTTCATTGGGGAGGGCATTAAGAATAAGAGTTGGGATGTCATGTTGTGGCTGTAAAAGATATTGGTGGGGCCACCATAAAACATTGTTGATCAGTAGGAAGAACTCATCTAGTTCACTAACCTCCTTTCGGGAAGGACATCAAATATTCTAACCTGGTATGGCCGACATGTGACTCCAGACCCAAAGCAATATGGCTGACTCTGAGCTACCCTCTCAGTAATTAGCAGAGGGGTCAAAGAACGTTGTTCCAGGCATTGACACCTACATCCCATGAATGAATATATAAAAATACCTATGTCCCTCCATACCTCTGCAAACACCTCCAGCTGCAGCAATCCGTACTGGCTTTGTAACACCCTGACCACTCTCTGTAACACTCTCACCACCTCCAGCACCTTCACCTCGCCCTGTTCCTATCGTGTCAATGAACCCTGACCATGGCTCCCCTACCCACAGCCCCCCTCCTGCGAGCAGACCCATTGCAATCCATTAACATTTACTCCTAAAACACACTCTCACTTCAGGATTTTAAGTACTTTCTGGTGATCTTCTCAGCCTCATAATCTCGTATGATCCCTTTTGTCCTGAGTGAGGGATCAGTGGGAATTTCTTGCTGAGGTTTTTACTGTTTCAATTGAATGTCCTTTTGTTGAGTGTTTTACACTGTACCTTCAAATGGTTTCCACTGTTCATTTACAGACACATATTTCAGTCTGTTTCGCCTGTTTACCTTGGTCAGTTCTCCTCTCAAACTCATGTAACTGGCTATTTTTGTTTCTAGCTGTAGCTTGTCCTTTCTATGATTCACTTTAAAACTTTATATTTCTTTAAACTGCACTTTATCACAATTTCCCAAAGGATCTCTGCAGGTGACATTACTCATTCACTAAGTTTCATTACACGGTCGCTCTGCGATAGTTATGTCCCTTAACAGTTGCACAATGTGTTTTTCAAAGAAACAGTGAAAACAAAATTAACCGAACTCCTCTTTCAATATCAATGTTGACCGTGTAATTGTCCCAGATTATACAAATATTGAAGTTTTCCAAAATTATCACAATGCCCTTGTTAAAAAATTCCAATGAGTTCCTGTGTAATGCAGTGATGAGCAATGAAATGCTGTTCAGTGGCTAAAACTGTTCTGCTGCTTGTGTCCTTGGCAAGTAGTCGCCAGAATTTACATTCAGACTGAATCTACTTCATGATCTGAGGCCAAATGCTTTCTCTGTAATGTCTTTGTTATCCATTATTGTTTGTGTTGTCCGTTTTGCCTGAGTTTGCATAAGATTGTGAATCACTGAATATTTTTGTTCACCCTGTCTCCCAGCTGTCTAAATCTCTTTAATCTTTGTGTCTCAAATCCATCTACCTTATAACAGCGACGTTGTCCATTCAAAACAAAACCACAACTTACTCTTTCCCACAATTTTCTGTCACAAATCTATTTGCTGATGTACAATTTTAGTTCAACTCTGTCCCTTCCTGCTCCGTTCTGCTTGTCTTCAGCTGCACGCACATACTGTTCCGATGCTCCATGTTTTCTCTCTGGATTTGGAAAGCTCCTTTCACCTGAAGCCTGTCCCTGCATCCTCTCTGTCATTTGAAAGCCCTGTCCATAAACCTACCTTCATGATTGGCCAGGACACTGCTCCCAGCACAGTTCCAGTGGGACCATCCTAATGGATTATTTATTGAATCAGGTATGGGATGTGGGTGTCTCTGGCTGACCAGCCTTTCTTGCCCAGTCCTAGAAGCCCTTGAACTGAGTGACTTGCTCGGCCATTTCAGAGGGGAATTGAGAGGCAAACCCTTTGCTGTGGGGATGTCGTGCAGACCACGTGAGGGTGGGCAGATGTCTTTCCCGAAAGGACAAGTGTTTGGGTTTTTTGTACATCAGTAATGGTCTCATACTTATTTGTGGATTGTTAATTACTATTTTTAAAATTATTGATTTCAAATTCCACCATTTCTGATGGTGGGATTCAAACCTGTCTCCCCTGAACATTAGCTGAGGTTTTGGGTACCTGCTCTCGCAATAAAACCATTCGGCCATCACTTCACCTGCTCACAGGTTGCTCATTCCTGACCGGTTATACCAGTGCATGATGAAGCAAAACCTGTTCTTCCAACACAGTTGTGTGTGATCCTGATATCTTCCAGCACTCTGGTGATATCACTTAGTATCTCGCGCTTTCTCTCTCTCTCTCTCTCTCTCTCCTTCTCTCTCTCCCCCCCCCCTCTCTCTCTCTCTCTCTCTCTCTCGATTGAAGCTACACCAGAATCTGAGGCAACAGAATTCTCCACCACAGAGAGACGAGGCACGTACCTGCCCAAATTGAACATTTCTCCACCACTTCCCCTGGAAGCTCATTCCATAACTGCACCATCCTCTGTGTAGAAACTTTTCTCCTAAAATCACTTTTAAGTCTTTCCTCTCCACCCCATATTTTTGCCCACTAGAACACAGAACATGACAGCGCAATACAGACCCGATTTTGCACCAACGTGTGGAACCAATCTGAAGCCCAAGTAGCCAACACTATTCCAATTCTTGTCCAGATGCCCATCCAATGACCGTTTAAATGCCCTTAAAGTTGGTGAGTCTACCATTGTTCCAGATAATGCATTCCATGCCCCGACTATTCTGAGTAAAAAACCTACCTCTGGCATCTGTCCCATATCTATTTATTAATATTTATATCTACCTCAATGTAAAGCTGTCTCCCCTCGTGGTAGGCATCGCCACCCAAGAGAAAATACTCTCACTGTCCAAACCATCTCACATGCTGATTATCATATATGTCTCAATTAATTGACCTCAAACACATTCTTTTGAACAAAAACAGCTTGAAGTCCCTCAGCCTTTCCTTTCATAAGACCTTCCCTTCATACTGGGTAACTTCCTAGTAATTCTGCTCGGAATCATTTCGAAAGTTTACACATCCATCCTGTAATGCAGTGACCTGAAAAAATGTGGCCACACCCAGACTTTTGTACAGCTGCAGCATGATTTAATGGTTCTGAAACTCAACCCCTCTACCAAGATAAGCTCACACACTGAATGGCTTCTTAAAAAACCCATAAACCTGGGTGGAAACTTCCAAGGATCTCTGTACATGGACATAGAGATCTCTCTGTACATCTACACTACCAACAATCTTACCATTATCCCAGTACCCTGTGTTCCTGTTACTCCCTCCAGAGTGAATCGCCTCACACCTTTCCACATTAAACTCCATTTGCGAACTTTCAGTCCAGCTGTGCAGCTTATCTAAACCTTTCTGTAACCTACAACATCCTTCATCAATATCCACAACTCGACTGACCTTAGTGTCTTCTGCAAATTTACTAACCCATCCTTCAATGCCCTCATTCCGGTCAATTGACAGCAACAGTGGACCCAAAACACATCCTGGCAGTACCCACCAGTAACTGAACTCCAGGATCGATATTTCCCATCAACTACTACCCTCTGCCTTCTTTCAGTGAGCCAATTTTTGATCCAAACTGCTAAATCACCCACAATCCCATGCCTCCGTATTATGAGCAAAAGCCTACCATGGGGAACCTTAACAAACGCCTTACTGAAATACATATACACCACACCAACTGCTTTACCCTCATCCATCTCTTTGTTCACCTTCTTAAAGAACTCAATAAGGTTTGTGAAGGCACGACCTACCCTTCACAAAACCGTTTCGACTATCCCTAACCAACTTACTCATCTCCAGATGATTATAAATCCTATTCCTTACAAGCCTTTCTAACACTTTACCCAGAATCAAAGTAAGGCTCACAGGTCTATAACTACTAGGATAGTCTCCACTCCCCTGCTTGGGGTGGCACGGTGACACAGTGGTTAGCACTGCTGCCTCACAGCGCCAGAGACCCGGCTTCAATTCCTGCCTCAGCCAACTGTCTGTGTGGATTTTGCACATTCTTTTCGTGTTTGTGTGGGTTTCCTCCTGCTGTTCCGGTTTCCTCCCACAATCCAACATGTGCAGTTTAGGTGAATTGGCCATGCTAAATTGCCCATAGTGTTAGATGAAGGGGTAAATGTATATAAACATGTTTATATAAATGTCTGTAGGTTCACCCCTCAATCTCTGATGCTCCAGGGAAAATAGCCCCAGCCTATTCAGCAACAACCCTGGAAACATCTTATTCATCTTTTCTAAACCCTTTTGAGTTTCACAAAATCCTTCTGACAGCAGGGAGACTAGAATTGCATAGTGTACTCCAATTGTGTTGTAACGTAGTAATCTGAGTATCCCAGTCTTGGTGCACAGTAAGTCCTGGAATGAACAATTTGTTTAGGATCTAGCCATATCCAGAAGTCATGCACATCGATGGCTTCATTGATCTTTAAGGGCCTCTACTTTGTCCTGAGTTAGTCGTTTACTCTTATTGTATCTATATTATCTAAAATCAGTTTTGGATTGTACTCGTCCTTCTTTGCCGAGGCGATTTCATGTCCCCTTTCTGCATTCCTGATTTCCATCCTACAGCCCCTGTGATCCTCAGGGATTCCCTTGGTCCAGCTGGCTATACCTGACAAGTGCCCCCTTTTCCTTGACCAGACCCTCAATAGACAGCCAGTGTTTCCGAATGCTGTCAGCATTGACCTGCACACAAACAGAAACATGCTGGCACTGATCGCTCAGTTTAACTCACTTTTAAAATATTCTCACTTGCCAGACTTCGCTTTCCCTGTAAAGAGACTCTGCAATCACCTTTTGAAAGGACCTGGCTAATACGATCAAGATTAGACTGGCCCCATTTTATAACTTGAACTTGTGGACCAGGCCTGTCCTTTTGCATAGCTGTTTCCAAACTAATAGAACTGTGGTCACTTTGGCAAAATGCTTTCCCATCACCGTCTCAGTCCCTTTCCCTACCTTGTTTGCCAAAGGGAGGTCAGATTTTGCCCAATTCTGTTTTCAGGCCATTTATATATTGATTGCAAGTTTACTGGAAATCAATTACCAAAATCCTCCCTTGCAAACGCTGAACACTGGCAGTCCTGGTCGAAGATGGAAAGTTAAAAAAACATCTACCATAACAGCCCTATCATTATGATTGACATTTGAGATCTCCTGACATATTTGTTCCTCAGTCTGCCACTTGTTATTAGGGATTAGTAGGACAATCAAATCGAAGTGATGACCCATTCTTATTTCTCAGTTCCACTAACATAGCTTCGCTGGGTGATCCCACAGGAATATCCTCTCTAAGTACTGCTGGGATGAGTCATGCAATCAAAACACATCACCACACATCCTGTCTTGCCTCCCCTTCGATGCTTCCTGCAGTCCCTCTACCTTGAAACAATGAGCTGCCAGTCCTGCCCCTCCCTCAGCTGTGTTTCTGTAATAACTATAATATCCCAGTCCCATGTTCAAATCCAGGTCCTGAGTTCATCTTCCTTAGCTGTCAGGCCCCTTGCATTGAAATAAATGCAGTTTAATCATTAGTTTTCCCCCCTTCCCTGCTATGTTCTTGCCAGCCTTATCTCTTGAAATGGCTCTGTTTAACTTGTGTACCAGCCTCAATCTTCTTTCTGACCCTTCGACTGTTTAAGATACAACACCCTGCCAGATTAAATTATATCTTCTCAAGCAGCTCTAACAATTCGCCCCATCAGGATATGGGCCCCCTCCTGCTCCCAGTTCAGGTGCCTTCCCCACCCTGTCCATCTGTGCTGACACCTTCAGGGATCTTTGAGTTGTCCACTCAGGTCCCTGTGTTCCTCAGCACTCCGCAAGGTCCAAGCATTCATTTTGTCTGTCCTTCGCTTATCGTACCTCCCACAGAGTATGAACTCACATTGATCAGAACTAAACTCTACTCAGATTATCATCAGATCGTCATCAGACTGTAGCCTGAGACCATCCCCTTCACTCTGAACAACATCCTCACCTATCATGTCATCTGCAAACCGACTAATGATATCTTCTGCTTTCACATTGAAGTTATTATTCCCCAGAATAACCAGCGATCGTTCCTGCACAGATTCCTGTGGTACACCCGCTGGTGAAACAACTTCAAACACGGAAAAGATTATCCACCAATTTTGTTAGCAATTTGCCAACTTGCCTTGGATCCCTTGGGCTCTTTCCTTTTGGATCTGCCTTCCATGTGGGAACTTGTCAAAGGCCTTAATGAACTCCATGTAACCCACATCATCTGCACTGCCTTCTTCAGTATTTTTAGACACCATTTCAAAAAACTAAACTGAATTCCTCCTACAGTATCTTCCTCTACCAAATCCGTGATGACTTATCCGAGTTGATTCTTGCATTTGCAAGTGTTGATTCATCCTCAGGGTAGTATCCAATGATTTCCCTCCCCCTGCTGTCAGACTATCTGCTCTGTAATTACCTGGCCTATCCCTGCTGCCCTTCCTGAACAAAGGAACCACATTAGCGATCCTCCAGTCATTCAGCACTTCACCTGTGGCCAGCAAAGTATTAAATATATCCACCAGGGCTCCAGCAATCTCCTCCCTTACCTCCCATAGCAGACTGGGATACATTTCATTGGGCACTGGGGATTTCTGCACCTTTTTATGCCTGTGAAAATATTTAGTACCTCCTCCTAGAACCTCACCATCCTGTCTGATATCCCCGGCTACAATGCCTTTCTCCTGCATGAATACAGATGGGAAGTATTCATTGAAGACCTCACCTATTTCCTCTGGCTCCATGCACAGATTGTCTCTTTGGTTTCTAATAGGCCTCACCCTTTCCTCAGTTACCCTTTTATTCTAACTATACTGACAAAGTACCTTGTGGCTTTTCCTTCATAGGATCTGACAAGGATATTTCACAGCCATTTCTAAGGACCCCGTTGCACTCCCTATCCTTGTGAATGGCTTCACCTGGTTTTATTGCACTGTGTTTTCTTCATCAAACTCACGATATTGCCTGATCTGTATTTGCTGGACTTGCTGCCTTTACTACTCCCTCTTCATGGACACCATGTGAAATGAGGATCAGGCGTTAGGTAAGAAGTTAAAAAGCAGGACCCCAAGGGCAGTGATCTCTAGATTACTCCTGGTGCCACCTACCCCAGTGAGGATAGACATAGAAAGATAGGCCGGGGGGTGGATGTCTGCCTGAGGAGCTGTTGGAGGGGCAGGGTTTTCAGTTCTTGGATCATTGGGATCTCTTCTGGGATAGAGGTGACCTGTATAAGGGGGGGAATAGGTTAGACTTGAACCAGAGGGGCACCAGTATCACTGTGGGGAGATTTGCTCGTGTTACCCTGGGAGGTTTAAACTACTTTGGCAGGAAATTGGGACTCTGATTAAGAGAGGGACCATCGAAAACTGAGGAGAAAATACATTACCCATCGAGAGCAAGTTTCCTATTCAGGATATCCAGGGCCACAGACGAGGGAGGGAAAAGACTTCTGGTTTAAAGTTCATTTATTTCAATGCATGAGGCCTAACTGGTAAGGCAGATGAGCTCAGAGCATGGATTAGCTCTGGGGACTGGAATATTATAGCCATAACTGAAACATGGCTGAGAGAAGGGCTGGACTGGCAGCTCAGTGTTCCAGGATACAGAAGCTACAGGCGTGACAGAAGGACAAGTAAGTGAGGAGGGAAGTTGTCCTTTTGATAAGGGAGGACATAACACCAGTGCTTAGACAGGATACGCTTAAAGAGTCATCAAATGAGGCTACATGTTTAGAACATAGAAACAAACCAGGGGTGGTCACTCTGTTGGGACTGTATTATAGACCCCCAAATAGCCGGCAGGTACTAGAGGAGCTGATGTGTAGAGAGATTGGAGATACCTGTCGGAATAATAGAGTAGTATTGGTTGGAGATTTTAATTTTCCCAGCATTGACTGGGTCACCCACAGGGTAAAAGGCCTGTACTGAGTGCAATTTGTCAAATGTGTCCAAGAACGTTTTCTAAATCAAGATGCAACTCTAACAAGGTCCAACTCTACTCAGGCGTGTGCAACACTGGACCTCCACTCAGAAAATGTGGTCGGGCAAGTGACTGAAGTGTCAGTCAGAGAGCACTTTGGGTCCAGTGACCACAACTGCCTTAGTTTTAACATAGTTACAGAAAAAGATCAGACAGATCCACTGATTAAGGTGTGAAACTGGAGCAGGGCCAGGTTTGGGGCCATGAGGCAGGATCTAGCAGAGGTCAATTGGGTGAATTAAAAAAACACAAAACCAGTTTATAGTCCAAAAGGGTAATCTAAAAGCACCAGCTTCCAAAGCACAGGTGATTATCCTAAAAGATGAAAACTTAAACTAAATGTGTTTAGTATTACATTCCATGACACTGCAATCCTGTTGCTATAAATTCTGTGCCTTATGATTGTGCTCCACAACCACTTGAGGAAGCAGCAAACCAAAACCAATCACTCCCTAATAAACCTGCTGGACTGTAAGCTGGTGTTGTGTGATTTTTAACTTTGCCCATCCCAGTCACCACTGGCTCCTCCACATCATGGTACCGTCAACTGGGTGAGTCTGTTTGAAGGAAAAGGAATGACTGGCAAATGGGAGCCTTTTAAAAGTGTGATATTAAGAATCCAGGGCAAATTTGTCCCTGTTAGAGTGAAGGGAAAAGCTGGCAGGTTTAGGGACTCGTGGCTTATGAAGGATATTGAAGTTCTGGTCTGGAAAATGAAGATGGTATACATTGGATTTAAGCTTTCCATATCTCCCTCACCTCGCTCACCAGACTGACTGACACAATCAATCTGTGAAGACCCTACAATCCTCTCAGGTCCCTGCAGCATTCCGATCTGTAGAACCTGCTCCAATGCCTGTGACTCTCCCAATCCAGCTCCTATAAGATTCCCTATCTATGTGACATCCAACCGTCGCCAGCACACACCCTGTCAATGCAAGCTCCTCCAGTCTCTCTATCTATCCGCCCACCTCTATAACCTTCTCCAGCTCTTACACCCCTATCTGTGTAAACATCACCGTCCCCTACAATATTTCCCACTTTGACCAACTGTAAGAGATTACTAATGCTCCCTTATCTGTGAAACTGTCTCCAACCAAAATTGCCCTTGCTATCTCCTGGAAAATCTGTCCGATTCCACATCCTCCATGTCTAAATAACCTGTACAACCTAAACCTTCCTGTATCTATAAACATCTACTGTCACGACAACCCTCCATAAGTCTGTATGTTCTTCCCATCTGTACAACCGTCTTTACCTCTGTCGTCTGCTCCGGTCCCTAAACAATCCCTGCCTGTGTAAACCTCCCCAACCTAACAACATCCTTATCCCTGGAAAGTGCTCCATCCCTCCCAATCATCTTTGCTCAGTGAAACCCCTCCAGCTCTCCACATCTCTGCAGGATCCTGCAGTTCCACAAAACATCCCTCTATGCGGAACTTCCACCAGAGACCACTACCCACCATATTTCTAATCCCCTGCTTATCCCTCTATCTCTGTTCCCAGCTTCAGTCCCGACAACCCTACTTCCATATATAACATCATCAAGTCCTTGTAATCCTCCAGATCTGAGGAAACTCCAGCAGACATTGTCACTCCCTCATGATCTATGACTGCCTACAGTGATTTGAAACTTCTGCAATTCAATAACATCTCCAGTCTCCGTGCTCCTGCCGATCATGGTGAACTGCTCCAAACCTCTCAACCCTCCCTGCCTGTGTTCATCATCAAGTTGATACAACTCGTCTCATGTCTGTAGTGCCCTGCAGACCCTACAATCCTCCCCGTTTTTGTGAATTCTGCCTATCACTATTACTGTCCCTATCTGTGTAACTGCCTCCAGTTACTACAGCCTCTTTACTGTGTAGCCCCCATCAGACCCTAAAGCCATGCTATCTGTGTAACCTCCTTCAGGTCTATATCCTCCAACTTGCTGAAACCTGCTGTCACCATTGCAATCCCCATTATTACTCAACAGTGCTCCGTTTTTAAAACCATCCCTATCAGTGTGATCTCCTCCACTGCGTACAACACTCCCAGTCTGTGCAATGGGCGATGCGTGGTTTTATACATGGGGAATTTTTTTAAAATCTGTTGGATTCTATATTTTGGTGTGACCATAATAGGCAGAATATATAAGGGTGGGGGAGGCTAGTAGCAGTCGAAGTATATTTGAAATTTAGGAAGCATTTTGATAAGTTTCAACAGGGGCTAAATATTAGCTCGGGAGAGAATAGGGACCCTGAAAGATCAATGATGTGATGTATTGAACAGAGTTCACATTGGATAACAGGATGGTTTAAAATGGAAAAAGGGTGATAAAACCTTGGGACATGATCAGATGTATCCCAGCGCTCCGTGAGAAGCTCGGGAGGAATTTACAGGGCACGTCACAGAAATATTTGTATCATCAACAGCCACTACAGACCAGTGAGACTGATGGAAGAGGTGGGTAAGTTGTTGGAGGAGATTCTGAGAGAAAAGATCATCATGCATTTGGAAAGGCAAGGATGGATCAGCGATAGTCAGCATGGCTTTGTGCACAGGAAACCATGTCTCACAAACTGGATGGAGTGTTTGTGGAGGTAGAAAAGTGATAGACCGAGGCAGAGTAGTGGATGATGTCCACATTAACTTTAGCAAGGCCTTTGACAAGGTTCTGCATGGCAGACTGGTTAATAAGTTTAGATCACACATAATCAGGGATCACTTACCAACTGGATACAAAACAGGATTGACTGTAGGAGACAGAGCATGTTCATAGAGAGTTGCTGCTCAAACTGTAGGCCTGTGACCAACGGTGTGTCATGGGGTTCGGTGCTGGGTAATTGTTGTACATCATTTATATGAACGGTTCGGATGGTAATACAGGAGTCATGGTTAGCAAGTTTGTAAGTGAGACTGGAAGTGGTGGTAAAGTGGACAGTGAAGGGGATTATCTGAGAGTGGGCCAGTGAGTTTACGAATAGCAAGTGGAGAAATACACAGTGTTTCACTCTGGTAAAGCTGACCAGAGCTGGACTTGTACAGTCAGAGACCCAGAGATGCAGGTAAAAGGTTCTTTGAAAGTGGTGTCACAGGTAGACAGGTTGGTAAAGCAGATGTTTGGGATGGTTACCTTCATTGGTCAGTGCATTGAGATTAGGAGTTGGGATGTCATGTCATGTTACATCTGTACAGGACATTAGTGTGGCCATCATAAAAATAGTGTTGATTACCTGGAAAAAGTTAACTGGTTCATGTCTGTCCTTGAGGGAAGGACATCTGACATTGTTACCTGACATCTGACACCATGGTTCACGTGTGACTCCAGACCCGTAGCATTATGGCTGACTCTGAGCTGCCCTCTGGGAAATTAGCTGTGGGGCAAAGAATGCTGACTCAATCAGTGACATCCTTATTGAATGAATGAATAAATAGAAAATATGTGTCCCTCCCTACCACTGCAAGCCCCTCCAGCTGCAGCAATCCGTACTGGCTTTGTAACACCGTTCAGGCCCTTGCCCCTCTCTGTAACACTCTCACCACCTCCAGCACCTTCACCTCTCCCTGTTCCTATCATCTGACTAAACCTTGACAATGTTTCCCCTTCCTACTGCACTCCTCCTGCTAGTAGACCCATAGCAATCCATTTAACAAATACTTCCATATTTCTAAAGCATTGGCTTCTTCAGAATTGTTAGGTTTTTTTTTGTCTTCTGCGCATCGCTTAAAGAAGTCTGGTAAATCCTGGAAATTACTGAGCCAAGACCATCCAAAGTGGGGGAGGAGCATTGGGACGGCGTCGAGCAGCTGGACACTTGATGTGAGGAAAAAGGGGAATCCAGGAGAAAACAGCACAAGGAGTGCGTTGTCACACCAATGTCCCAGCCATCCCCCATCTGCCCCAAGTGTGGAAGGCCACATCAGTCTGTACAGCCACCCACAGACTCCCCTGAGAGTGGGAGAGAGTCAGCCTCGTTTGTGACCCACCGCCAATGAGATGGTGAGATAGGGAAGTTGAATCCCCTTTCAGTTGTCCTACTGTCTTTGTAACAAATTCCAATAATTCCCTGTCCAATCCATGCCTCACAATGTAATGCTGTAATGGGGCCTTAACACTGCCCTTCACCTTCTGTGTTCTGACTCTTATTACCCAGAATTTGGTTTCCTAATGATTGATAATCAGAGGCCACATATAATCCCATTGTTATCCCTAACGATGAGAGTTCCACTTTCTCCTTCCCACTCTGCCTGACTTTCCACAATGTTGTGAAGCCATGAATATTAAGGCTCCATCTTTTGTTCACCCTGTGACCACGTCTCCCTGATGGTGATTAGATAGAAATCACAGTCACACGAGCATATCCCTTATTATAAATGCTTCGTGCATTCAAATTACGAAATAGTAATTTACTTTTGAAATCACAAATTCCTGTCACAAACCTATCTGCTGATGTATAGTTTTAGTTAAACTTAGTCTCTTCCTGTTTCTTCCTGTTTTTCCTCAGCCACAGCCCCATGTTTCAATATTGACACTGGTCCCAGAAATGTACCATCCCAATAAAATAGCTGACTCCTCCCTGAGTACTGGTAGCAGTGCCCACTGCATCAGACCCACTTCTTCTGACACCATGGTTTGAACCTGAAATCTTCCAGCACTCTGGTGATATCACTCAGTCTCTCTCCATTTGGTATCCCTCACTGTGTGGGTCTAATTGCTGCTTCTGTCAGCATCTCTCACTCTTACAGCTACTCCGGATCCGGAGCCAAAAGAATCCTCCGATCCGCAACAGCACAGACCAGGGATGGAGACTCGGATTTTTGTGATCTCTGCTGGACTCAGTGCTACTCTACATGAGTTATCCTCACTGCATCAGTCTAATTTCCCATTCTGTCTCTTTATGTCTCATGCAGGTAATCAGGATGTTTCTAATTCCTGTCTCATCCATCACCTCATTGAAGACGCTTGGCCAGCCAGAGGGAGACGGAGACGGAGAGGGAGATCTGGAGCCTTCAGTAAATCCTTCAGCCGGTAAGATCAATCATAGTAAACAGCACAGGGTGGAGTTAGTGGCCATCTTTATTCAGACCTGGAACACAGGACATAGTTACAATGCTGGGCAAGGAACAGCAACATTCTCGACTTCATTCCCACCATATTGTGAGGGCCCTGCTGTCACCTCTGCTGTACTGGAACTCCCTGAGACTGCACAGGAGGTCCCAGGCATCAGTCTTGGCACATACTCTATTAGTGATCTCAGTAATATACTACAGTCCCGATAATCCTTCCTCTATTTGGAATCTCCTCTAGTACACACAATGCTGTCTATCTCTGTCAGGTTCTCCAATCCCTGACACCCTAATCCCTTAACTTCTCCAGTAGATACTAAATTCCTTCATCCCTGTAATTGCCGGGCCCTGTCTATCCCTGTAAGGTCCTCTTACCAATGCCACCCTCCATGCAAATGTGTTTTGTCTCTAACCTCTCCATCCATCCCTATCTGGGTAAACTTCTCCAGCTCTTGCAACCCTTCCTTACCTGTGAAAAAAATCATAACCTCCTTATTGTTCTACTAATCTTCGATCTTAATCTATTTAAACTTCACCCTCTCCCCACCAACTCTCCCGACCACAGGAACCTCGTTCATTTTGTTCAACGTTCCCCATTTGTGTAACTGTCTCGAACCCAGTAACCTGGCATTCTCCATTGCCTTCCTACCTATGCAGCCTCCAGAACCTAGAAGCCTTCTTATATCTGTAAACATCTGCAGTCACTACAATGTTCCATATCTCTGTCAATATACACAATAAACTCCTACTGAAACACTCCCTGTCTGTGCGCCTCAGTCTGCCTGCCTCTCTTTATATCCATCCCTATCCCTATCTCCAGAATCTAATCCAGCTCCCTCTACCTCTGTAAATTCCTCGAATCCGCAAACCCCTTTGTCCCATGAACATTATTGCCCAGATTTATCTCGAAAATCCTCGAGTCCCTGTAAGCCTCCCTATCTCTGCAACCTCTATCCATCTGTTCAACCTCCCACTACTGAGGAATGACTCCCTGTATTCACCATGAGGCAGATGGAATGACAGTGAACAGATATGATGGAACTGTCATTCCGGAGATGTAGCTGTAGAATGACCATTGCTGGGAAAGGAATATTGAAGGGTTGTTGGGATCTAGGCAGGACAGGCAAAAAGGCAACCAAGTTGTGAAGAAAGGATGAAGTTAATGCATTAATGAGAGAGCCACGTGGAACTGAAGATCAAAATTTGGAGTCTATTTGGATGGAGCTGGGAATGAACAAGCAGCAGCAGCAATCATTGGCTGGAATTCTTTTAAAGGAATCAAGCAGTGATGGGAATGTCAATATGGTTACAGTCAGGACACTGAATGTACTTGTAGCAAGGGCAGTACAGTAACTGTGTGTGACAGTGGTCTCCATCCCGACTGGATAACTAATGAGTATCAGGGCTTAATGGATGGAATCCTGGATTGGATACGAGATGGTTTTCTATAACATCATATCAAGGAGCCAGCAACAAATTTGTCCAGTGGAGTTCAAATGCTGTGTAGTAATAAATATCCAATAGTCCCATTTTAGAGGAGTTTTGTGAGGAAAGACCCATAGTGTTATAATGCAGATATTGAGTTCGAGTTAAGACCATAAGATGTCGGAGCAGAATGAGGCCATTTGGCCCATTGAGGCTGCTCTGCCCTTCAATCAGATCATGGCTGATCTGATACTCTCCAACTCTACATTCCTGCCTTTTCCACAAAACCCTTGTTTCCCTGATCCATTAACATCTGACCATCTCTGCTGTCAATATCCTTAATGACCCAGCCTCGACAGACCCCCGCAGTCAGGAATTCCCACAGATTCCCTACCCTCTGAGTGAAGACATTCCTCCTCATCTCCACCTTAAATGGGTGAGCTCTTGCTGGGATTTTCTGCCGTCTGGTTACACATTCTCACACAATTGAAACGAAAGGAAGTGACAAAGGTAATTATTGCAGATGATATGAAAATTGGTGGAGTTGGGGTGAATGAGCAAGGAGATCTAAGGTTGCAGGAGGTTACTGATCAGTTGGAAAGATGTGCAAAGAAATGGCAAATTAAGTTTAATCTGTCCAAGCGTGAGGTCATGTCAAATTCAAGAATAAAGTTCGGATACTGAGGGACATTGATATACAGAAGGATCTTGGTGCACTGAGTGGTAAGGTCCTAGGGAGTGTTACTGGACAAAGAGACCTTGGAGTCCAGGTTCATAGTTCCTTGTAAGTATAATCCCAGGTAAATAGGATAGTGAAGAAGTTGTTTATTCTGCTTGTGTTTACTGATCAGAGCAGTGAGTAGAGGAGTTGGGAGGTCATGTTGTGGCTGTACAGGGCATTGGATAAGCCACTTTTGGAATATTGCATACAGTTCTTGTCTCCTCCCTATCAGAAGGATGTTGTATAAATTGTAAGGTTTCAGAAAAGATTTATAAGGATGTTGCCAGGATTGGAAGATTTGAGCTAAAGGGAGAGGTTGAATGGGTTGGGGCTACTTGAGGCCGAGGGGTGACCATATAGAGATTTATACAATCATGAGAGGCATGGATAGGTTTAACAGACAAGGTCTTTTCCCTGAGGTAATGGAGTCCAGAACCAGACGGCCTAGGTTCAGGGTGAGAAGGGAAATATATAAAAGGAACCCAAGGGGCAACTTTTTCAGGCAGAGGGTGATGCGTGAATGGAATGAACTGCTAGAGGAAGTGGTGGAGACTGGTACAATTACTGCATCTAAAAGGCATCTGGATGTGTATACGAACAGGAAGGGTTGAGGGGGATTTGGGCCAAGTGCTGGCAAATGAGACAGAAATATGTTAATGTATGTGGGCAGCGTGAATGAGATGGACTGAAGAGTCTGTTTCTGTGCTGTACATCTCTATGACTAAATGTTTTCCACTGTCCATTTCCAGCCACACGCTTCACTGATTTCCCTGTTTACCTTGGTCAATTCTCCTCTCAAACACATGTAAATGGCTTTGGTTGTGATTGTAGGGTGTGCTTTTTAGTCACTTTAAAAATCTATCATCTCACAGAATTCCACTACACTACAATTTCCCAGAGGATATCTCAGTGTGACATTATTCGTTCACTCAGCTTCTACACCCAACGGTCGATCTGAGATAGTCACGTCCCTGGCCATTTACACAATGTGTTATTCAAAGAAACACTGACACAAACACTTGAAGAGGAGTTCGGAGAATATCATTTTTGACAAAGATTGAAGTCTCCCAAAATGATCACATTGCCTTTGCATTAGACAGGAATTCATTAGAAAGTGTAACAGTGTTGAGCAATGAAATGCTGTCAGGCAGCCTCAAAACTGTTTTTGACACGTGTTACTCATAATCTGCATTCAGGCTGATTCAGATGCATCATCAGATGCCAAATGCTTTCTCTGTAATGCCTTTGTTCCCCATTACTGTCAGGGTTATCCATCCTGCACTCCCTGAGACCCCTCAAGGATGGGTACAATTGAATATTTATGTTCCACCTTTTGCTTCTCCTCTAACCACATCTTCCTGGTGACTAAATCTTATTTATCTCTGTGTCACAAGTCTATTACCTTATTGCAGATACTTTGTCCATTCCAAAAAAAGAACATTGTAATTGACTTTTTCCCAGAATGTCCTGTCACAGCCTAATTCACTGATGTACAGTTTTAGTTAAACTCTGTCCCTTCCTGTTCCTTTCTGCTTGTCTTCAGCCACATTCCCATGCTGTTCCAATGTGTCCCCTTTTCTCTTTGGATTTGGAAAGCTCCTTTCACCTGAACCCTGTCCCTGCATCTTCTCTGTCAATTAAAGCCCTGTCCATAAACCCACTGACATAATTTGCCAGGACACTGATCCCAACAGGGTTGTTTTAATTCACTCCATGGGATGTTGCTGTCTCTGGCTGGCCAGCATTTCATGCCCACCCTCGAGCTGCCATTGAGCCGAGTGCCTTGTGAGACTATTAGAGAAGGCAGTTTCGAGTCAACCCCATTGCTCTGGGTCTGGAGTCATGTGTAGGTCAGACCAGCTGCCTATCGCAGATTTCGTTCCTGAAAGGATATTGAGCATTCAGATGGGTATCCCTGCCACTGTCATTAAATTCTGGACGAACACTCTAGTGAGAGTAACACTAGGCCATCGCCTGTCCCACTGATAGCTCCCTCATCCCTAAGTACTGATCCCAGTGCACCATGAATCAAAACCCTTCTTCTTGACCATGGTTTGATCCTGATACCTTCCTGCAATTTGATGCTATCACACAGTCTCACTCCATGTGGTATCTGTCACTGTGAGAGTCTAATTGCTGCCAGTGACTGCAGCTTTTGCAGTTACTCCAGATCCTGAGCCAACAGAACTCTCCACTCCAGAGAGACACAGCAGCACAGGCCAGGGATAGAGACTGGGATATTCCAGATCTCTGTGGTACTCGGCGCCATTCTCCCTGTGCAACCCTCACTGCATCAGTCTAATTTCCCATTCTGTCTATTTTTCTGTCTCCTGCAGGTACTCAGGATGTTCCTGACTCAATAAACCTCCCAATTGCTGGGTGTGTCATTCATCATCTCATTGAACACGATTGGTCAGCCTGGGGCGGGGAGATCTGGTTTCTTCAATAAATCCTGCAGCAAGGTAAGATCACTCACAGTGAACACATCAGAGCGAATTTAAGGGATTGAAGTTTAGTCCGGAAGACATGACACAGATATAGTGTTGAATGGTGAATACAGAGCGTGATGGGCCCAGACTCAATCCACACTCTCTTGTTTACTTTCAACACTGCTGTACTGAGCCTTCCTATGTCAATATAGGATGTTGACCGTTATTAATCCAGGCCTGTGCTGTCTTAGTGAGGATCGGGACAACAGAGGGGAAAGCAGGCCTCCCTAAAGGAAGTGGTATTAAAACCTGGGGTCTTTCTTTTCTATATTCCCCCACTCACACTGTCTCTTGTCGTGTGATAGAGTCATACAGCAAGGACACATACCTTTCAGTCCAATGCATCTGTGCCAGTGTCTTGAATGCTTGTAATTCATGAAAAGTTCCAATTTCTGTCACCTCCACCCCTCCCATAATCCTGCTGTTTATTTGAAACCTACTCCAATGCTGACGAGGCTCCCTATATATAATTTGCTCCAAACTCGGTAACGTGCCCAATCTCAGTAAAGTCATCCTGCCCTCAGTACAATAATTTCTATTTCTGTAGTTTTCCACAATAACTACAGTCCACCCTGTCTCTGTGAAATCCTCCAGCCTGGACAAAAATACTCACCTGTGTACTTTCCCCAAGCCCCAAGAGAACATGATATCACTGTAACCTTCTGCAGGCCAGATCACATTCCTGCCTCCTGGCCTATAGCACCACATGACCTCTGTAACCATCTCCCATCCCAACCGGACTCCTTATCTGTGTAAACACCTCCAGACCCTTTTCCAGCTGCAACAACACTTCCCATCTCAGTGTGCTCCTCCCTGCCCCTCAAATGCTCTCTCTTTGTGTAGCTCTGCAGTTTGGGATGGTTCAGTGGTGAGCACTGCTGCTTCACAGCGCCAAGAGACACAGGTTCAATTCCAGCCTCGGGTGACTATCTGTATGGAGTTGGCACATTGTCTCCGTGTCTTCATGGGTTTCCTCCCACAGTCCAAAGATGTGCAGGTCAGATAAATTGGCCATTCTAAACTGACCGAGCGTTAGGTGCATCATTGAGAGGGAAGTGGGTCTGGCTGGATTACTCTTTGGAGAGTTGGTGTGGACGTGTTGGGCCAAAGTGCCATTTCCATATTGTAGGGAATCTAATAAAATCTAAACTCTCCATCAGTGTTCTATATTAATGACCCTAAAAATATCCCTCTAACAATTAAACAGCTCCAAACCTCCCAATCTCTGTAAACTACGACAGCTCCAACATCCCTCCTTATCGGTGTAACCTCTTCCTGAAAACCTCTCAACATGTGGAGACCCCACAATCCTCCCTATCTGTGTAATCCAACAGGTTCCTGCATTACTCCCGATCTGTAGAACCCAATCCAATGCCTGTGACTCTCCCAATCCAGTTCCTGCAAGACTCACTATCTGTGTAACAGTCTCCCGTCACTATCACCCACCCTGTCAATGTAAGCTCCTCTAGTATCTCCATCCATCTAATCATCTCCATAACCTTCTCCAGCTCTTGTACCCTATCTAGTAAATGCCACCCTCATCTATAATCCTCCCTACGATAGGAACCGTTCCACAGATTCATCACCCTCTGGCTGACTACATTCTTCCAGATCTCCATTCTAAAGGGTTGTTCCTTCACTCTGAAGCCGTGCTCTTGAGCCCTGGTCTCTCCAGCAGTGAAAACATCTCCCCACCCCCATCCACTCCATCTAGGCCCCTCAGTATTCTGTAAGTTTGAATGAGATCCTGCCACCGCCACCTCTGAAAATTCATCAAGTACAGACTCAGAGACTTCACCAGCTTCTCATATGACGAACATTTCATCCTGGACTCTTTCTTGTAAAACTAGTTCTTGTACCCACTCACATCCTTTGTCCAGACTGTTAATGTATAACATGTACAGCGTGGTCCCAACCATGACCTCTGCGGAGTTCCCCTCGTCACCAGTTCCCATCGTGAAAACGACCCCTTTATACCTACTCTGTCTTTTGCTAATCAGCCAATCCTCTACCCGTGCCAAGCATGTTGTTCTGAAACTGAACTTTTATTTCACAAACCCAGCTGGATTTGTTTTCCTATCTGGCTGTGAATAAGCAGAGTAGATAAAAGGGAGGAATGGTTTGTCGGGATTTTCAGAAACCTTTCAACAAGATCCCACTGAAGATGTGGATAAGCAAAATTGGCAAATGTGGGATTGGAGGGAATGTACTGGCATGGATTGGGAATTCTTTAACAGAAAACTAAGTGGGAATAAATGGTTTAGTGCTTGACCCCCAACTAATCACAAAGGGATTTGATGCATTTGATGGATGGATAAAATCTACTGCTTCCATGTTTGTTGCTGACACAGAACGAGATGGGACAGTGACCCTGTGAAGGAGCAGAGTGGAGTGGGAGCTGGAGGATTACACGTACCTGGGAGTCACAGAGATAACTTCCTGCTGCTGGGACCTGCCTGCACTGAGTTTGAAACAAGTGCAAGAGCCGTCACAGAAAATGCTGTAAGTTCATTGGCTGATAAATTCGCTGTTATTAGCGACTGTCAGTTAATTGCTCTAAGTTAGCAATTTTTTTTCAATTTCTGAAATAAGGGTTGAACACAAAAATAAGAGGGAGAAGTAAAATTGTGAGCCAATATAATAAATTACCCTCAGTAAGCCACAGTTGAATAAGGGATTTAAACATATTGTTATTTCCTGGATGATAACTTCATTCTAAGTAATTAATTAAGTAACTCGAGACAAAATACATTTTAGGATATGTTTGTCAGATGGAAAATGTGTTCTGTTAATTGGGAAGTCATAGCCCCTGCTCATGTCCTAGATAGACACTGGGTCATGGAGCTCAGACAGTGACTCGAGACACAATGGGACATCTGTGATGCTGAGATTAAGTGGAAAGCACACACACAGAGCAGATCACCCTGCAAACATGACGGCCTGGAAGAAGGAAGGGTCTGGGGGACTAGGCAATCAGAGAGAAACAGTCAGGGAATACAAGCATATCCTGGTGTTTCCCTCCCAATTCAATTTCCCAGTTTGGAAGCTGATGAAGGCGTAGGCTGCTCAAGGGAGGGCAGTCAGAGCCATTGTCTGTGGCACCACAAGCAGCCTGACTGTACAGGAGGGGAGGGAGAAGGAAGGAGGAGCAATAGTCACAGGGGAGTCAGGAAAGTGAAGAAGGTGTCAGCCTGCATGTGATTCCAGGATAGTGGGGTTA
Source organism: Chiloscyllium punctatum (assembly GCF_047496795.1). NCBI lineage: Eukaryota > Metazoa > Chordata > Chondrichthyes > Orectolobiformes > Hemiscylliidae > Chiloscyllium > Chiloscyllium punctatum. The sequence continues at coordinate 21,662,731 of NC_092755.1, forward strand.
AGAATGTCACTGTATCTGCAGAACATTCGTCTGGGGGACAGTCAGCAGTCAAAGATCATGCCCATGTTTGTAGGAATGACCTGGGTAGGAAGGGTGAAGTGGTCTGGGAGTCAGAATTTAGGGAGCTAGGTGGATGGTTAGTAAGCCGGTCTGCAAATGCAGCAATCCCTGGAATACTCCCAGGGCCGTGTCCAAGTGAGAACAGGACTCAAGAGTTTTTGGTAGATGAGAGTGTGACTGAAACAATGGTGCAGCAGGAAGGGCTTCAGATTCCTGGGACATTGGAACTGGTTCTCGGGAAGTCAGCAACTGTACAAGCTGGATGGGCTAACGTGACAGAGCTGGGACTGAATTTCTTACGGGTTTTTTTTGGGAGGGATTGAAAATAACTTGGTGTGTGCTTAGGATCTAAAAAGAAATAGTAAAGGAGACTACCAGGATTTTCAAAATAATGGGAGATACAATTGGCAATAATTTACAACAACACGGTTAACAGTGGAAGATGGAGTGAGAAAGAAAGCCTTAATCTGAGGTACTCTGAAATGGACCTGAATACTGGGAGTGTTCGGAGTTACAGAAGCAGTTTGGTGTGTGGAAATCTGATGGATTGATCACCGAGAACTGGCTCAAGGAATGGCAGGACGGGATGTTAAATATTGCTGGGTATAAAATATTCCAAAATGATAGAAGGGAAGGGAAAGTATTAAGGTAGAAGTATTGATTTAGATTAGTGTTAGTTAAGGAGTCCAAGAGAAAGAGGATCCGTCCAAGGACAGAATGAATTTGGCTGGAGCTACAGAACAAAAAGTGTACAATTACACTGTGAGGTAAAGTCTGTCAGCCAGCAACAAAAGAAATGATGGAGAGAATAAATATGCAGGCGCATTTGAGAGCGATGACAGTATTACAGATTAGTTATAATGAGAAACTTAATTACTCAGATATTGACTGGGTTACTGGTGATGCAGCCTCCTGAGGGGTGAGTGTTCCTGGATTACATGGAGGAGAGCTCACTGCAGGAGTATGTGTCCAGCCCAAGAGAGTATGTACTGTTGGACCTGATCCTTGGGGAAGAAGTGGGGCAAGTGGATCCAGTGTAAGTAGGGGAACGTTTTGGGGGGCAGCGATCATTTTATTGTAACGTTCAGGATGATGATAGAGAATGCTATGCAATAATTGAGAGTGAGAAATATTAGTTGACTGAGAGCAGTCTTCAATGGGGCAAGAATGAAGCTGGGAACTTTTCAACAAGGCCAGTGAAATATTAGCTTTAAACAGTGTGAACCAGCTCAGATGTAGCTGGAGATGGGGTTGCAGTGTGACCATGACTGGGAACTGGATAATTAAAGGTTTTCCCCATTTCTACAGGAATGGTAAATAGGCCAACACAGTGAAGTAGCATTGTGTAAAAAGGATGGGATCAGTAATATTGTGATGCTAATCAATTCACACACTGCTCCTCCCTGCCCTCACCCTCATCTCTGCGTATTGATTCTATCAGATATTGGTAACCTTTGAAAACTTCAGAAAATAGCAGGATAGACAAGATCAATCTGTCCACTGTCTGCATTGCACAAGAGGTAATGTTGTCTTTTAAATGCGAGTTCTGACTCCCCGGATACTATTGGACTTCAGCTGCAGATCCCGGCACCTTTTTAAAATGGTTTGTGAGGTTCTGCCTCTACTCCGCTTCCATGTGTGCCTCCCAGATCCCGACCATATTCTTGGTGAAATAACAACTTTCCTCACCACTTTTCGGATATTTCAGCCAATTATATTAAATATTCACCACTGGTAAAGCAAGATACCAACAGGAACAAGATGTTATTTCCCTCTGTACCCAGGCCCCTGACAGCATGTGCACCCCAATCAAATCTCCTCTCAGTATCCTCCATTCATATCTTTCCTCAGAACTGCACTTCCACTTTCACAGGGTGAAGAATCTCCTCTGTACTCTCTCCAGTCCAATTCCATCCTTCCATGTGATGGGGTGACCAGCACTGTACACAGTCCCCAAGCTGTGACTGAACTCATTATTTATGCATTTCCAGCATAAGTTTCCTGCTCTGAAATTCTGCCCTTTGGCTGATAGAGGAAATGATGCCATTTGCTACATTAACGAGATTATAGATGTTTCCAGCTATCTTCATTTATCTGCCCACACAGACTATGCTCTCATTTATTGTCCATTCCTCTCTATTGTTGATGTCCCCAAATGCCTTGCCTTGCACTTCTCTGGGTTGTTTGCTCCGTTCACCTGTACCCCATAGTTTCTGTTTTTAGACAATCTGCCATTGGATCTCTCGTCAAATCCAAATAAGTCACATGCAGTAACAAGTTACTGCCTCAGACCAATACAGTCAGATTAATTACACACGATCTTCCTTGCATAAATCCAGACAGACTGTCCTGGAGTCCCTGGGACTTCCTCAGTGACCGTTTATCCCATTGTCTCAGAATTCTAGTTGCAACCTATTCAGTCAGTCCCTTGCTCTATATTAAACAAAGTTGCGGTATTAGTCATTCTCCAGGTCTCCAGCACCATCCCTGCATCCAAAGAGGATTGGATAATGTAGGTAACTATAAGGCAGGGATTTTCCCCAGCTCCTTTTAACAGTCTGGAACGTTGCGTTACCCCTTTTTAAGGATTTGAATCTCCTTTGTAATTCTCCGCTCCAAGTTTGTTGTTCCCAATCTTTCACACTGCATCCCTACTTTGATTCAGACAAACAGAGGCCTAACCCATCTTATGATTTGGTCAAGTCTCATTTTAGTCAGGTTTTATGGAGGGTTTCTCTCCACAAGGTGAAGTGCATTTTCTCATGACACCATCCCCAATCTGCCTCTTTAACTATCCTCCCTGCACACGTGGTTATCTTCTCAACTGATACGAACACGATGATTTTCCTCTTCGTCATAACAACTGCTCACTGCCTGGATATCCCAAAATGCGCCGGCCTTCCTGTACCAGGTGCCATTAGTTAAAAAAGTCATTACACTCTTAGATTGTCAATTCGAAACTGCCAAAGACATGGCATTGGGGGTAAAACTGGGGCTTCACTTTGAGACCAAGTCGCTGAGGTTCTGGTGGATGGCATGGTGCACGAGAGGGACATTATCTTCCTCTAGGACTGGCAGGACTGAATGTCCAGCAGTGTTGGAAGGAGGTCAGTGACCTTCTCCACTCCACCATGGTAATTACCACCATCTGCACTTTGTGAGCTCGCCCTCACTGTCTCTCTGTTACTGCACCCACCTCCCACAAAGGCTCATGTTCTCCCACTCTCACTGAATGCAGCACCTTCTCTCGGTCTGTACCAGCTGTAACAAACAATTCTACGTCCCTTAATACCGCTTGGTAATTGTCATATTTCAGAAGGAACCACCCCACACGAGAGGAGAAACAGCCAAGAGGGATAGGGGGCTCCCAACATTCTGCTCCTCGACCCAAACTGGGGAAGGATCCTGACCCTAACAACCACGAGAGGCTGACTGACCGTGTCCAAGCTCGCTGACTGGGATCTGAGACTCCCCCTGACTCACTGTGCTGTGCACCGTGACTGACTGTGTCCAAGCTCCAGGACTGGGATCTGAGACTCCCCCTGATTCACTGTGCTGGGCACCGTGACTGACCGTGTCTAAGCTCCCAGACTGGGATCTGAGACTCCCCCTGTCTCACTGTGCTGGGCACCGTGACTGACCGTGTCCAAGCTCCCAGACTGGGGTCTGAGACTCCCCCTGACTCACTGTGCTGGGCACCGTGACTGACCGTGTCCAAGCTCCCAGACTGGGATCTGAGACTCCCCCTGCCTCACTGTGCTGGGCACCATGACTGACCATGTCCAAGCTCGCTAACTGGGATCTGAGCCTCCCCTTGACTCACTGTGCTGGCCACCGTGACTGACTGTGGACAATGATATCAAGCTTCCTGGGTTTGTGTCTGTGCTAAACACCAAGACAATACAGCAGGAGGGTGAGCCTGGTAGCTCTGGCTGAGGGGAAACACTGCTAAAGACAGGGTAAGACAACGCAATAATTCTGTGAGCATTCAAGTTAGCTCAAAGTGAATGTGTACAAACACGGAGTGAGCAACCCAGAGGGACAGGCCATGAGCTGGGTGTGTGTCCCTGAGCACAGTGTCCTTGTAGCAGCATTGCAATGAGAGTTGTCAGTGCACCCTGAGCTGCAGCATTGAAGTACAGAAGAGTACTGTCAGTGGGTCGCAGATGTGCTGGGAATGCATGGTGAAGCTGGCATGTGTCAGATGTCAGCATTGGTGGGTGTGGAGTACACGCAACTTCTGTTCATGCAGTTTCCCCTGAGACGTTGGTGTCCAGGACAGAAGTCTGCAGAAACGTGCGGCGAGATGGAGTCACCAGGTACCAGGTCTGACTTTCATGTCAAATTCTCAATATTGAGTTTCCCCACAGTGGGGGAGGATATGAAGCTGCAAGTTGGTGGGGGGGGGATCCACAATAATGTGGCTGTTGATCATCAGTAATCATTCAGTGAGCATCGCGCCACTCTCGCTATCAAATCTTGTCTTAAAGAACAGTCTAGTCCAGGAACAGGCCCTTCAGCCCAGCAAGCCCACACTGACACATGATGCCTTTCAAAAGATAAAACAAAAGTTTTTGCTCTGACATTGTCTATGTCATTCTGTTCCCTACGTACTCATATTTGTGCCAAGATCCCTCTTAAACCTTGCTATATTGGCTTCTTCCCCTCTATCAGTGCATCCCAGGCACTTTCACATTCTGTCTGGAACAGCAAAAGAAAAGAAGCTTACCGATCACATCTCCTGAACTTTCTCCCTTTTACCTAAAACCTACAGTCCTGAGTAATTGATATTTCTACTCTGGGATGAAGCCACTAACTGTATTTCTATCTATGTCTCTGATAATTTTGTAAATATCTATCAGGGAGCCCCATAGCCAATGATGCCCAGGTGCACACAAACCATGTGTGTTCAATATCTCCTTCTGGCTAATACCCTCCAAACCAGACAACATCCTGGTAAACCTTTTCCATACCCTCTCCAACACTTCCACATCGTTCTGCTGGTGTGGAAACCAGTACTGTACACAATATTCTAAATATGCCCAAACTAAGTTTCTCTACAGCTGCAATATGACCTGCTAATTTTCATACTGCATGCTCCGATGCCTGTCTGCAAGTTTGCCGTCAGTCTTCTTGATCACCCTATCCACCCGTGTTACCACTTTCAGGGAATTATGGAGCTGTACACCTTGATCCCTTCGGATGTTGATGCAATCAGTATTTTTCCATCCATTTTATACTTCTCTGCTGCATTAGACCTTCTAAAACGCACATCACAATTGTCCAGATAAAGTTACATCTGTGTTTTCTCTTTCCAAGTCTGCAGCTGACCTATATCCTGCTGTATTCTCTGGCAATCATCTTCACAATCTGCAACTCCGCCAATCTATTTACAGATCTCCGGTCACAAAAACACTGTTCCACCCCTACTCTGTCTTCTATGACCAAGCAGTTCTCTATCCATCTTACTAACTGACCGCTGATTCCATTTCACTTCACCTTCTGCATGAGCCTGCCATAAGGAACCACATCAAAGGCCTTGCTAAGGTCCAAATGTCCAACATTCAGCCCCATCCCCTCATCAATCAATTTTGTCACTTCCTCGAAACATTCAATCAAGTTTGTGAGACATGATCTTTGCCATGCAACTGTGTTGCCTGTTGCTAGTAAGTCCATACTAGATTTCTGTTGGAGCTGCACTCATTCAGACAATTGATTATTCCATCATATTCCTGACTTGAACCCTGGAGAGTAGATTAGATTCCTTACAGTGTGGAAACAGGTCCTTCGGCCAAACCAGTCCACATCAACCCTCCGGACAGTAACCCACCCACACCCATTTCCCTATGACTAAAACACTTGGCAATTTAATGTGGCCAATTCAGCTGACCTGCACATCTTTGGACTGTAGTAGGAAACCCTGCAGACATGGGGGGAATGTGCACACTCCACACAGTTAGTTACCCAAGGCCAGAATCGAACCGAGGGCCTTGGCACTGTGAGGGAGCAGTGCTAAACACTGAGCCACCATGCCGCTGTTGATGGTACCCGTAGACTGGGAGGTATGTCGGGCCGCGATGGTTACTGTACTTTGGGAGGTATGACGGTCCAAGAAGTTGCAGACTGTATGAGTTGTACAGAATATGATGCTGCTGCTGCCGCCGATGAGCCATTGTACCTCATGGATGCATCATCATTCGTTGCTTAACCTGTTTAAAGTCAGTACCATTCAGGACATATCATTGTGTTGAGGGTCTGCAAAATGTGAAGATGGACCTTGCTCCTTATAAGGACTGTGTAGTGACCATTCTTACAGATATATGAAATGAAGAGGTGTATCTGCAGCAGGCAGAAAGGTGACAATGTGGTCGATTATAGGTTTCCCTTTTGTTGATTCCCGCAAAACCTGCTGCAGAGCAGTCACAGGATCCAGCATCAATGCTGAACACTATGATTAGAATAGATCCCCTACAGTGTGGTAACAGACCCTTCAGCCCAACCAGTCCTCACTAACCCTCCAGAGAGCAGCCCACCTGGGCGATTCACCTGAGCTGCATATATTTGGACTGTGGGAGGAAACCCACACAGACACTGGGTGAATGTGTAAACTCCACACAGGCAGTTGCCCAAGGCTGGAATCGAACCTGGATCCCTGGTGCTGTAAGGCAGCGGTGCTAACCACTGAGCCACCATGCTGCCCTATATGCCAAGGACCTGCCCTCTTCTGCCTGGCTGTGTCCTTTCAGTGGGACAGAACCTCCCAGAGAGGATGGTGATGTTGCATGGGACATAGTCCTGTTCACAGAATCCTGCTTGAAAGACAATATTGATTGTTGCTTGATTAGTCTGAGGGAAATATGCAGCAGGTCAATTTTACATTTTGTATCGTGAAGAGTTAATATCACTTTATTTCTTACATATTTTAGAATAAACCAAACATCAATAATTTTCTGTTGAAAACAATTGGAGTGAACAATAATTGAAATACCAGAGCGCACACCTAACTATTACACAATTCAGTGACTGTAGTAAACAGCCGATTCATGTTCAGATCAGTGAACACACCATCTTGCAGGCAGCAAAGCTGTTGGAAATGACTTTGAGGAAAAGCCTGAATTCAGACACAGTGTTACTGGCCCTCACCATGACCTCCAAAACACTGACCATCTCCAAAATCTGTCCAGAGTGCTTCCAAACTGGAGCTGGGCAGTTACTCACACAATCCCTCACAATAAACTGTTGAGACATACCTGAACAACAGGGAGATGTGTGTGGGACAGACTGTTCAATGGACTCGCACGTGGCGCTGGTCCAGATGCAGTTCAATATTTATAACAATGACCTGTAAACAGCCATGTCTTGCAAGTATATTTCTTCTGGTGTGTCCCTAAACTCTGTAATTCTGCACCTTGGACCCGATCCTGAATGACGGTGTTATAAAGGTGATGGTCTCCCGCAGCACATGGCAGCTTACATTGAATCCCTCATAAACCATATCCAGTGTATGTTAGCCCCACAATGTTTGTATCCAAACAGATTTGTGCAGCTCCATTGATGGCCAGCATCATCCCAGCCCAACTTCCTTATGTGTGACTTGAGCTGGAAATCTCTGTGTAAATGTTTACAACATTGTTCTAATCATTAACAGCAAAGTCTCTTTACTGAAGCTCCAGCATCCTTACATAATACCAGCTTTTCGATTGTCCAATATGCATAAAATCCACCCATTTATTCTGTTCACTTTTATAACAACAATATGATGAAAACAGTGCCCAACTCACAGTAAGGAACATTGAAATGATGAATATCATTCCCACACCCAAGACCACATTATTATTAAGTACAATAACTGAAAATATGCAATTATTTTCCTTCGTATTAATGTTGTGAACTAATAGTCGACTCTCCTGCTCCTCAGATGCTGCCTGAACGGCTGTGCTTTTTCAGAACCACATTTTTTTACTCTGATCTTCAGCATCTGCAGTGCTCACTTTCTCCCTGGTAATATTCAATCATAATCATTTTTGTGGTAACAATTTCACTGTGTGTTTAAACATGTTAGTCAGATATGAATACATTTTGAATTGCTTATGTCTATCGCAGAGCTCGGTGATGTTGGGTGTGAATGTCAATGTCTGTGTGATGCTCGGTATGTAGACCATGCCTCTGAGAGACTGACAGATTAACCCTTCAGCTGTTCACAACAAACAAGTTACAGACTGAACCCAACCAGCCTGAGCTCACAAAACCCAAAGCATAGTGTCCAGCATTGGGCATGTTTGGACAATATTTTTCATTTTAATTTATTCATAGAATATGAGTGGGCCAGTATTTATTGTCCGTCTCTTGTTGCCCTTGAGAAGGTGGTGGTGAGCTGCCACACTGACCCACTGGAGTCCATGTGTTGTAGTTAGACTTCCAATACCATTCGGGAGGGACCTTGAAACAGTGACACTGAAGGAACAGCAATATACTTCCCAATCATAATGGTGGATGGCTTGGAACAGAACGCGAACATGGTGGGGGTCCCATGTATCAGCTCCCCTTATCCTTCTCGATGGTCGGGCTTCAGAAATACGTTGTAAGGAGCCTTGGTAAATTTCTGCAGAGCACCGTGTAGATGGCAGGTGTTGCTACGACTGATTATCAGTGGATGAAGGGTGAAGCTGCACTCACCCAAGGAAATGGGGGATATTTCATAACACCCATATTCAACATGTGTCTTATCGATGGGGGACAGGCTTTTAGAGATCATGAAGTGAGTTATTTCTGCAGGATTCCTTGCCCCTGACATATTCTTGTCGTCAATTAATTTACATACGTCAAAGTGTGGCACTGGTAAAGCATAACAGGTCAGGCCACATCTGAGGTACAGGAGAGTCGATGTTTTAGCATAAGCCCTTTACAGGAATGGGTAATGGAATCATATGCTCAGTCCAGTTCAGGTTAACGTTAATCCCCAGGATATTGCTAGTTGGGTGTTCAGTGATGGTGGTGGCATTGGACGTTAGAGCATACGGTTCAACTTTCTATTGTTAGAGGAAATCGTTGTCTGGCATATTTGTAATGGAAATGGTACTTGTCACTTTTAAGCACACATATGCCTATTTCCAGGTGTTGCTGCATTTCGATAAGGACTGCTTCAGTATCTGAGTAAATCGCGAATGGCATTGAACATTGGCAAACATCAATGGCAAACATCCCCACTTGTGTGTTTACACTGTCGGGATGGTCATTTATGATCGGGCCTAGGGCAGAGATCACTCTTATAACTCACTGATACTGTCCCTCTCTCTGATTAGGAAGTTTGCTTCTCGTTTCGCCTGCTCCAGAGGTGTTTAACAACATATCTGAATGAGATAATATTACATTATCTTCCCAAGGAGCTGAGTGAGAAGTTGGTTAGCTCAATCAGTTGGACGGCTAGATATTAATGCCAACAGTGTGGGTTCAATTCCTGCACTGACGGGGGTGACTAAAGGACTGTCCTACTCAACCTCACCCTTACTTGAGGCATGATGACTGTCCAGTTAAACTACCACCAGTCGTCTCTGTCTAACGAGAGAGCAGCCCGATCATCCTGGAGGAGTCTGGTGCCTTACCTTTCCATTTCTGATCTACAGGCTGACCCAGAAACCCCACCCCTAGGGAACTGCTGCAGAGCTGTCCTGGAGCTGAGATGGCTGCTCTCCACCAACCCCAACCAACATCATTTGTGCCAGGTATAACTTCAGCCAGGGCAGACGAGACTTATTTGCTCTAGTTTTGCCGTTAAGCCTGGACACTTGGACAAATGCAGTTATGATAATGTCAAAAATGCAGTCACTGTCGCCTCACCTGTAGAATTCAGCTATGTGTTTTCTTGTTGTACACCATTAAACCGAGGCTTCAATGTGCCCAAGGGATGAGTTGCCCTGGCAGAGACTAAACTGAGTTTCAGTGAGCAGGGTGGTGCTGAGGAAGTGCTACTTGATCCACTGTAGATTCCAATAACATTGCAACACTTTATTAGTGATATGGATTAGAGCAATGGCGCAGTCATTGATTGTCTGATGTTTTGTCTGTGTGTGTACAGGACCCGCCCGGATAGTTTCCCACATTGTCAGGTAGGTCCCAGTGCAATATCCCTGCAGGAACAGCTTGAATGGAATGTTCTCAGGGCCCACAGCTTTTGCATTATCCCATGCATCCAGCCATTTGGAGATACCAAACAAAAATGAATTGAATTAGCTGACGACTGCCATCTGGAGGAGACTAAAATAGATCATCCCATCGATACTTCCGTCTGAACATTGTTGTGAATGTTTCAGCCTTACCTTTTCTATTGTTGTGCTGGCCTCTTCCATCACTGAGGAAGATGATATTTGTGGATCCTCTTCTTCCAGTGAGTTGTTTGATTGACCACACAATTCACCCTGATTGCATGTGACAGGATTACAGAGATTAGATCTGATTTGTTGGTTAGATCTGTCTGTCACTGGCTGTTTATGCTATTTGGTCAGTAAGTGGTCTTGATTGGTGAAGTCACCTCATTGTGAGGTGTAGCTGGTGCTGCTCTTGGCAGACCCTCCTGTATTCTCCATTGAACAAGGGTTTATTCCCTGGCCTGATGGGCAGGGTAAAGTGGAGCATATGCCAGGTAGTGACAGTGGAAATTGTTCTGGAATACAATTCTGCTGCTGTTGGTAATGACTCGAATCACCTCACATAGGCCAGTGCTGCATTCTAGACCTATTCGAAATCTGTCCCGTTTAGCATGGTGATAGTTAGTATCTCTAGTATCTCTCACATGTGCGTACATGTATGTGTGACCTTGTCTCCGGAATACTGTGTGTGGTAGTCACTGTTCCCAGTATGGGTCATCATCAATGTGTCTGCAGCAGTAGGTTGGTGAAGATGAGGTCAAGTGTGTTTCTCTCTCTCCGTCGTTCCCCCCCTGCCCCGGTGCAGACTCAGTCTCGAAGCTGTGTCCTTTTGGACACGACCATCTCGATCAGCAGTGCTGCTGCTGATCCCCTCTTGGTGGGGTTTGAAATGGCCCACCCAGTATACATTCTCCAGCTCTGTCACCCTCTCAGTGCGTCCTCCGCATGTTGTTCAATGTGGAGGGACACTGATCCATCAGCTGAGGGAGGGGAGTCAGAAGGAGGTTTCTGTGTCAGTGTTTGGTCTGACATCGTGAGGCTGAGGGAGGGGGGGGGTCAGCAGGAGGTTTCTGTGTCAGTGTTTGATCTGACAGCGTGAGGCTGAGGGAGGGGGGTCAGCAGGACGTTTCCGTGTCAGTGTTTGGTCTGACACCGTGAGGCTGAGGGAGGGGGGGGTCAGCAGGAGGTTTCTGTGTCAGTGTTTGATCTGACACCGTGAGGCTGAGGGAGGGGGGGGGTCAGCAGGAGGTTTCTGTGTCAGTGTTTGATCTGACACCGTGAGGCTGAGGGAGGGGGGGGGTCAGCAGGAGGTTTCTGTGTCAGTGTTTGATCAGACACCGTGAGGCTGAGGGAGGGGAGTCAGCAGGAGGTTTCTGTGTCAGTGTTTGATCTGACACCGTGAGGCTGAGGGAGGGGAGTCAGCAGGAGGTTTCTGTGTCAGTGTTTGATCTGACAGCGTGAGGCTGAGGGAGGGGGGTCAGCAGGACGTTTCCGTGTCAGTGTTTGGTCTGACACCGTGAGGCTGAGGGAGGGGGGGGTCAGCAGGAGGTTTCTGTGTCAGTGTTTGATCTGACACCGTGAGGCTGAGGGGGGGGGGAGTCAGCAGGAGGTTTCTGTGTCAGTGTTTGATCTGACACCGTGAGGCTGAGGGGGGGGGGAGTCAGCAGGAGGTTTCTGTGTCAGTGTTTGATCTGACACCGTGAGGCTGAGGGAGGGGGGGGGTCAGCAGGAGGTTTCTGTGTCAGTGTTTGATCTGACACCGTGAGGCTGAGGGAGGGGAGTCAGCAGGAGGTTTCTGTGTCAGTGTTTGATCTGACACCGTGAGGCTGAGGGAGGGGGGGTTCAGCAGGAGGTTTCTGTGTCAGTGTTTGATCTGATACCGTGAGGCTGAGGGAGGGGAGTCAGCAGGAGGTTTCCGTGTCAGTGTTTGATCTGACACCGTGAGGCTGAGGGGGGGGGGGGGGTCAGCAGGAGGTTTCTGTGTCAGTGTTTGATCTGACACCGTGAGGCTGAGGGAGGGGAGTCAGCAGGAGGTTTCTGTGTCAGTGTTTGATCTGACACCGTGAGGCTGAGGGAGGGGGGTCAGCAGGAGGTTTCTGTGTCAGTGTTTGATCTGACACCGTGAGGCTGAGGGAGGGGGGTCAGCAGGAGGTTTCCGTGTCAGTGTTTGATCTGACACCGTGAGGCTGAGGGAGGGGAGTCAGCAGGAGGTTTCTGTGTCAGTGTTTGATCTGACACCGTGAGGCTGAGGGAGGGGTGTCAGCAGGAGGTTTCTGTGTCAGTGTTTGATCTGACACCGTGAGGCTGAGGGAGGGGAGTCAGCAGGTGGTTTCCGTGTCAGTGTTTGATCTGACACCGTGAGGCTGAGGGGGGGGGGGGGGTCAGCAGGAGGTTTCTGTGTCAGTGTTTGATCTGACACCGTGAGGCTGAGGGAGGGGGGTCAGCAGGAGGTTTCTGTGTCAGTGTTTGATCTGACACCGTGAGGCTGAGGGAGGGGGGTCAGCAGGAGGTTTCTGTGTCAGTGTTTGATCTGACACCGTGAGGCTGAGGGAGGGGGGTCAGCAGGAGGTTTCTGTGTCAGTGTTTGATCTGACACCGTGAGGCTGAGGGAGGGGGGGGTCAGCAGGAGGTTTCTGTGTCAGTGTTTGATCTGACACCGTGAGGCTGAGGGCGGGGTCAGCAGGAGGTTTCTGTGTCAGTGTTTGATCTGACACCGTAGGCTGAGGGAGGGGGGGGTCAGCAGGAGGTTTCTGTGTCAGTGTTTGATCAGACCCCGTGAGGCTGAGGGAGGGGGGTCAGCAGGAGGTTTCTGTGTCAGTGTTTGATCTGACACCGTGAGGCTGAGGGAGGGGGGGGGGGTCAGCAGGTGGTTTCTGTGTCAGTGTTTGATCTGACACCGTGAGGCTGAGGGAGGGGAGTCAGCAGGAGGTTTCTGTGTCAGTGTTTGATCTGACACCGTGAGGCTGAGGGAGGGGAGTCAGCAGGAGGTTTCTGTGTCAGTGTTTGATCTGTCACCGTGAGGCTGAGGGAGGGGAGTCAGCAGGAGGTTTCTGTGTCAGTGTTTGATCTGACACCGTGAGGCTGAGGGAGGAGAGTCAGCAGGAGGTTTCCATGTCAGTGTTTGATCTGACACCGTCTGGTTTTGTTATATCACATTGTTGTTGGAGCAGTCTACAGGACACCTCTCCCAAATCTAGCCCTTTCCCCAAGACATTAGGAAGGAGGGGTTTTCAGGGTCTGCAGGGCTTTTTATTTGTGTCGCTGTCAACCGAAGGGCCTGTCCTGTGCTGTATGACACTGACTCTATTTCTCTCGTGATTGGACAATCCAAGGTCTCACTCCTTCTGTTCCTCCCAGTGCCTTCTCTATTCCAAAGATTTCAATAATATTTTCTCTATTAAGACATTGCTCAATTCCATTTTTAAACTATCTACTTGGATATCTGTATCTTTCCTTGTCATCTTCTCCAGCCGCTACATCCATCTGTGTCTCAGTATCCCTCCATACCTCCACAATTTTTGTCTCATACTCCAGACCCATCTATGACTGCAAATTCTGCCAGCCTCTGCATTCTTCCCTATCTCTATACCTTCCAGCTGCTACACTTCTCCCTATATCCTGTGATTGAATTTAAAAATATCTCACTAACCTGTTCTAGCATGCACAGGCCACGCTATCTCTCGGCCATCTCCAGCCTCGCTTTCCTTTTCCTGTAACATCTCTAGCCTTGCATTCCATGCTCTCACAACTCTGTGTAAAGAACCCGCCTCTGACATCCCCTCTATACTTTCCTCCAACCAGCTTAAAATTATGACCCCTCGTGTTAGCCATTTCTGCCCTGGGAAATAGTCTCTGGCTATCGACTCTATCTATGCTTCTCATTATCTTGTATACCTCAATTAGGTCCCCTCTTCTTCTCCAATGAAAAAAGTCCGAGCTCAGTCAACCTCTCTTCATAAGATAAGTCCTCCATTCCAGGCAGCATCCTGGTAAATCTCCTCTGAACCATCTCCAAAGCATCCACATCTTTAGAACATAGAACATAGAACAATACAGCACAGAACAGGCCTTCGGCCCACGATGTTGTGCCGAACTTCTATCCTAGATTAAGCACCCATCCATGTACCTATCCAAATGCCGCTTAAAGGTCGCCAATGAATCTGACTCTACCACTCCCACGGGCAGCGCATTCCATGCCCCCACCACTCTCTGGGTGAAGAACCCACCCCTGACATCTCCCCTATACCTTCCACCCTTCACCTTAAATTTATGTCCCCTTGTAACACTCTGTTGTACCCGGGGAAAAAGTTTCTGACTGTCTACTCTATCTATTCCTCTGATCATCTTATAAACCTCTATCAAGTCACCCCTCATCCTTCGCCGTTCCAACGAGAAAAGGCCGAGAACTCTCAACCTATCCTCGTACGACCTACTCTCCATTCCAGGCAACATCCTGGTAAATTTTCTCTGCACCCTCTCCAAAGCTTCCACATCTTTCCTAAAGTGAGGCGACCAGAACTGCACACAGTACTCCAAATGTGGCCTAACCAAAGTCCTGTACAGCTGCAACATCACCTCACGACTCTTGAATTCAATCCCTCTGCTAATGAACGATAATACTCCATAGGCCTTCTTACAAACTCTATCCACCTGAGTGGCAACCTTCAAAGATCTATGTACATAGACCCCAAGATCCCTCTGTTCCTCCACCTGACCAAGAACCCTACCATTAACCCTGTATTCCGCATTCTTATTTGTTCTTCCAAAATGGACAACTTCACACTTGGCAGGGTTGAACTCCATCTGCCACTCCTCAGCCCAGCTCTGCATCATATCTAAGTCCCTCTGCAGCTGACAACAGCCCTCCTCACTGTCCACAACTCCACCTATCTTTGTATCATCTGCAAATTTACTGACCCACCCTTCGACTACCTCATCTAAGTCATTAATAAAAATTACAAACAGCAGAGGACCCAGAACTGATCCCTGCGGAACTCCACTTGTAACTGGACTCCATGCTGAATATTTACCATCTACTACCACTCTCTGACTTCGACCGGTTAGCCAGTTTTCTATCCAATTGGCCAAATTTCCCTCTATCCCATGCCTCCTGACTTTCCGCATAAGCCTACCATGGGGAACCTTATCAAATGCCTTACTAAAATCCATGTACACTACATCCACTGCTCTACCCTCATCCACATGCTTGGTCACCTCCTCGAAGAATTCAATAAGACTTGTAAGGCAAGACCTACCCTTCACAAATCCGTGCTGGCTGTCCCTAATCAAGCAGTGCCGTTCCAGATACTCGTAAATCCTATCCCTCATACCCTTTCCATTACTTTGCCTACCACAGAAGTAAGACTAACTGGCCTGTAATTCCCGGGGTTATCCCTATTCCCTTTTTTGAACAGGGGCACAACATTCGCTACTCTCCAGTCCCCTGGTACCACCCCCGTTGCCAGTGAAGACGAGAAGATCATTGCCAACGGTACTGCAATTTCCTCTCTTGCTTCCCACATAATCCTAGGATATATCCCGTCAGGCCCGGGGGACTTGTCTATCCTCAAGTTGTTCAAAATGTCCAACACATCTTCCTTCCTAACAGATATCTCTTCTAGCTTATCAGTCCGTTTCACACTCTCCTCTTCAACAATACAGTCCCTCTCGTTCGTAAATACTGAAGAGAAGTACTTGTTCAAGACCTCTCCTATCTCTTCCGACTCAATACACAGTCTCCCACCACTGTCCTTGATCGGACCTACCCTCGTTCTCGTCATTCTCAGGTTTCTCACATACGCATAGAATGCCTTGGGGTTATCCTTGATCCTATCCGCCAGGGATTTTTCATGCCGTCTCTTAGCTCTCCTAATCCCTTTCTTCAGGTCCCTTCTGGCTATCCTGTATCCCTCCACTGCTCTGTCTGAACCTTGTTTCCTCAACCTTATGTAAGCCTCCTTCTTCCTCTTTACTAGACATTCAACCTCCCTCGTCAACCAAGGCTCCCTCACATGACCATTTCTTTCCTGCCTGATCGGTACATACATATCAAGGACACGTCGTATCTGCTCCTTGAAAAAGTCCCACATTTCCACCACATCCTTCCCTGACAGCCTATGCTCCCAACGTATGCTCCTCAAATCCTGTCTTACAGCATCGTAATTTCCCTTCCCCCAATTGTAAAAACTTCCTTGTTGTGTGCACCTATCTCTCTCCATAACCAAGGTGAAAGTCACAGAATTGTGGTCGCCATCACCAAAATGTTCACCCACTAACAAGCCCACCACTTGTCCCGGTTCATTACCGAGTACCAAATCCAATATGGCCTCCCCTCTGGTTGGACAATCTACATACTGCGTTAGAAAAGCTTCCTGGACACACTGCACAAACACCGCCCCATCCAATCTACTTGATCTAAAGAGCTTCCAATCAATATTTGGGAAGTTGAAGTCGCCCATGACTACGACCCTGTGGCTTCTGCACCTTTCCAAAATCTGTTTCCCAATCTGTTTCTCCA
Organism: Chiloscyllium punctatum; assembly: GCF_047496795.1. Taxonomy (NCBI): domain Eukaryota; kingdom Metazoa; phylum Chordata; class Chondrichthyes; order Orectolobiformes; family Hemiscylliidae; genus Chiloscyllium; species Chiloscyllium punctatum. The sequence goes on from NC_092755.1 coordinate 21,679,453, forward strand.
CATCTTTCCTATATTACAGCGACCAGAACTGGACGCTGTATACCAAGTGCAGTCTAACCTAAGTTTTATAAAGCTACAACAAGATCTCACGGCTCTTAAACTCAATCGCCCTGTTAATGAAAGCCAAAACACCATATGCTTTCTTTACAACCCTGTCCACTTGGGTGGCCATTTTAAGGGATCTATGTACCTGCACACCAAGATCCCTCTGTTCCCTCACACTGCCAAGATTCCTATCTTTAATCCTTTACTCAGCTTTCATATTTGACCTTCCAAAATGCATCACCTCGCATTTATCCAGGTTGAAATCCATCTGCCACCTCTCAGCCCATCTCTGCATCCTGTCAACGTCGAGCTGCAGCCTACAACAGCCCTCTATACCGTAAATGACACCTCCAATCTTTGTATCGTCTGCAAACTTGCTGACCGATCCATCAATCCCCTCATCCAAATCATTAATAAAAATTACAAACAGTAGAAGTCAAAGGACAAAGCCCTGTGGAACACCACTCACCACTGAAGTAAGACTAACTGGCCTGTAATTCCCGGGGTTATCCCTATTCCCTTTTTTGTCCCCTTCTACGACCACTCGCTGTCTTCTGTTGGCCAGCCAGTTCTGTATCCAGACAGCTACGTTCCCCTGTATCCCATTCCTCCTGACCTTCTGAATGAGCCTACCATGGGGAACCTTATCAAATGCCTTGCTGAAGTCCATATACGCCACATCCACAGCTCGACCCTCATCAACTTTTATAGTTACATCCTCAAAGAACTCGATAAGGTTTTTGAGGCATGACCTACCCCTCTCAAAGCCGTGTTGACTGCATTTAATCAAGCCATGCTCTTCCAGCTGGTAATAAATCCTATCCCTCAGAATCCTTTCCAACACCTTGATGACGACAGACGTGAGATATACTGGTCTGTAATTGCCGGGAATTTCCCTATTTCCTTTCGCGAAGAGAGGAATTACATTTGCCTCTCTCCAGTCCTCAGGTATGACTCCAGTGGAGAGCAAGAATGCAAAGATCTTCGCAAGTGGTGAAACAATCACATTTCTCGCTTCGCAAAGCAGCCGAGGGCAAATCTGGTCCGGGCATGGCGACTTGTCAATCTTAATGTTCGACAAAAGTTTCAGCACATCAGCTTCCTCAATCTCTATCCATTCAAGCATGCATACCTGCTCTTCAAATGTTTCATTCATTACAAGGTTTGTTTCTTTCATAAAGACAGAAGCAAAAAAATCATTTAGAGCCTCCCCTACCACCTCAGACTTTACAGACATGTTCCCTATGATAACCCTGATCGGTCCTATTCTTTCTTTGACCATTCTCTTATTCCCAACATAAGTGTAAAATGCCTTTGTGTTCTCCCTCATCCGTTCTGCCAAACCTTTCTCGTGCCCACTCCTGGCTCTCCTCAGACCATTTTTGAGCTCCTTCATCGCCTGCGTGTAATCCTCTAGAGCTGAGCTTGACCCTAGCTTCCTCCACCTTATGTAAGGTACCTTCTTCCTTGTGACGAGAAGCTCCATCGGTCTCATCATCCAAGGTTCCTTTTTCTTACCCCGTCTTGCCTGTCTCAGAGGAACATGTTTATTCATCACTTGTAACAACTGTTCCTTAAACAGTCTCTACATGTCTATAGTGCCTTTACCATGGAACAATTACTCCCAGTCCATCCTTCCTAACTCATGACTAATTGCATCATTCTTTCCTCTTCCCCAATTAAATATCCTCCCATTTTGCCTAATCTTCTCCTTCTCCATAGCTATGTAGAATGTGAGGCAGTTGTGCTCACTGTCACCAAAATGCTCTCCCACCACAAGATCTGATAGTGCCCCGGCTCGTTTCCGAGCACCAAGTCTAGAATGGCCTCTCTCGTCGGCCTGTCAACGTACTGAGTTAGGAAACCCTCCTGAACATACCTTACAAAAACAGCTCCATTCAAATCTTCTGCTCGAAGGAGGTACCAATCAACATTGGGAAAGTTAAAGTCATCCATTACTACAACCCTACCACATCCACACTTTTCCAAAATCTGCCGACCTATGCTTTCTTCCATCTCCCTGCTGCTATTGGGGGCCTGTAGTAAACCCTTAACGAGGTGACTGCTCCCTTGCTGTTCCTAATTTCCACCCATACTGACTCAGTAGGCAGATCTTCATCGACAATGGTAACTTCTGTAGCAGTGATACGCTCTCCGATTAGAAGTGCTACACCCCCTCTTCCTTTCTCCCTCCCTATTCTTTTTAAATGCCTTGCTGATATATGTACTCACTACTTTCCATCCCGGCTGCCCCGCTGGTCCTCGTCACTTCCTCCGCTGCTCCCAATCCTTCTGTGAAAGAGAAAACAACGCTGCCCGCGATCGGTAAATAATTTTTTTTAAAAACTGCCTTACCTTACCTGCAGTCTTTCGGGTTCGTCTTTCCTCCGCTGCTGCTCGCACTCACCTGTGGAAGTCTCAGAGAGTGTGTGGAGCATATCTACCAGGATGCTGCCAGGACTGGAGGACATGTCTTAGGAAGAAAGGTTGAGAGAGCTAGGGCTTTTCTCACTGGAGCGAAGAAGGATGAGAGGTGACTTGACAGAGATGTACAAGATGTTGAGAGACATAGAGTGGATAACCAGAGCCTTTTCCCAGGGTAGAATTGGCTATCAACAAGGGGCATAACTTTAAAGTGATTGGAGGAAGGTTTACAGGAGATGCCAGAGGTGGGTTCTTTAATCCGAGAGTGGTGGGTGGGCGGAATGCACCGCAAGCGGTGGTAGTAGAGTCAGATACATTAGAGATAGTTAAGAAGACTCTTGGATAGGAACATGGAAGTTAGTACATTGAAGGGCATGTAGGTTAGTCTGATCTAAGAGTAGGATAAAAGGCCAGCAAAACATTGAGGGCTGAAGGGCTCTTACTGTGCTGTACTGTTCTGTGTTCCAAGTTTCACTCAGTTTGTGGATTCTCATTAATTTTTGATTGAGCGAGTGAGGCGTGCGAGGGAGGGAGCTGTGTGAAGTCAGGAAGCTGGGGTAGAGCGTTAGACCAAGACTTCCAGTTTTGATGTGCATTGTTACATTCACCTGAGTGCCAGCACAATATGTGTGGTTACCTAGACCAGACAAAATCCATCAAGTGCCATTATTAAAATTATTCTTGGCTTGCCGTTTGCTCCTGGTTTCTTCAGAAGCATTCTGTTGGGTGTCCTATCAATTAGTATCAGACCATCCACAAACATGTACAATTTTATTTTTATACTGGTGAATATGAAGGTACATTTATTGGATATAGTTTCAGAGGGTTCACTGTGAGACACAAGATGCTGCAATAGACTGTCAAATGTGAACGTTTTCTCCCAGTGTCTGGTCCAGGGGGCAGATGTATGGACTCTGGGGGACATGCCAGATGTCATCACCATAAGTAACTTGTGTGTTGTGATTCTGACACTCCATGTCCATACATCTGCTCCATGGGCCAGGCTCTGACTGAAGATGAATTTGTTACAGCTGATTCCTGGTCAGTCATTGGTATCTAATTTAGACAACATTGATACCTGCACCGAGAGCAGTGATAGCCTGTTGGTTTCTTTACTCCTGCTCAAGGCGGATCTTAAATGATTCTCTGTCAGAGAATGTTTGAATGACTGCCCTGACCCAGGATGGAAACTCTCTGGACAGATTCAGGAGGCAGGCCAGTGTCTCACTTAGTGCCACAGGCAGCTGTGAGGTCCAGTAGCACTGTACCCGAATTCACCCTTTTGAAATCCACTTTTAATGTCGATCATGATGCAAAGCGATGGGTTTACTGACCTGAACAATGATCAAGAGTTTGCCATGTTTGTGAATTGGGCAATAATAGGGTATGAGCTATAATTATTTAACTGAACAATAACTGCATCATCTCTGAAAACAATAAAATTAATTTTATTTGATGGAATTAAAATATAAACACCGAACAACGTTTTATGATACAAAAGTAATGAATTACATTTTGTTTTGTCTGAAGAAGAATATGTTTTCTGACTATTTTGGTGATCACAATTACACATTGAATCTCAGTACTCAAATGCGTACATTGCCGCTCTATCATTTGCAAAATGATTGATCTCTGACTGATTGCATATTCAGAGTGAGCAAATGATTGAACAATCAAATAGAATTATAACTCTTACACATTTAAATATAACCAGTCGATTTGATTTCTCACCTGAAATGTGTGAGTTTCAGTTATTTGCCAACAATTCTATTAGTTTTAAAATAATGATGGAAAAGGATAGACTAGATCTAAAAGTTGAAGTTCTAAATTGGAGAAAGGCCAATTTTGACGGTATTAGGCAATATCTTTCAAAAGCTGATGGCGGCAAATGTTCGCAGGTAAGCAGACGGCTAGAAAATGGGAAGCCTTCATAAATTAGATAGCCGGAGTCCAGAGACAGTATAATCTTGTTAGGGTAAAAGGAAAGGCTGAAAGGTATAGAGAGTGCTGAAAGACTAAAGAAATTGAGGGTTTGGTTAAGAAAAAGAAGGAAGGATATGACAGGTACAGGCAGGATGGATCGAGTGAATCCTTAGAAGAGTAGAAAGGCAGGAGGAGTATACCAAAGAGGGAAATCAGGAAGGCAAAAAGGGGACATGAGTTAGCTTTGACAAATAGAGTTAAGGAGAATCCAAAAGGATTTTACAAATACATTGCGAACGAAAGGGCAAATAGGGAGCGAATAGAGTCCTCAAAGATCAGCAAGGTGCCTTTGTGTGGAGCCGCAGGAGATGGGAGAGATACTAAACGAGTATTTTGTATCAGTGTTTACTCAGGATAAAGACATGGGAGATGTAGATATACGGAGAAATAGATAGTGACGTCTTGAAAAATGTCCATATTACAGAGGAAGAAGTGCTGGATGTCTTGAAATGCATAAAGGTGGAAAAATCCCCAGGACCTGATAGATTAGGTGAAACTTGAAAGGGTTCAGAAAAGACTTACATGCATGTTGCCAAGGTTGGAGGGTTTGAGTGACACCTGGAGGTTGAACAAGCTAGAGCTGTTTTCCCTGGAACGTTGGAGACTGGGGGTGACTTTATAGAGGTTTATAAAATCATGAGGGGCATGGATCGTGTAAATTGACAAGGTATTTTCCCTGGTGTGGTGGAGCCCACAACTAGAGGGCATAGTTTTCGGTTGGGAAGGGAAAAATATAAAAGAGATGTAAGGGGCAACCTTTTCACTCAGAGGGTTGTCCGTGTGTGGAATGAGCTGCCAGAGGAAGTGGTGGCAGTTAGTACAATTGCAACATTTCGATGGCGTCTGAATGGATATATGAATAGAAAGTGTTTAGAGGGATATGGGCTGAGTGCGGGCAGCTGGGACTAGATTGGGTTGGGATATTTGGTCGCATGGACAAGTTGGACGGAAGGGTATGTTTCCATGCTGTACATCTCTTTGACCCTGTGACTGTAATTTAGAAATGGCAATAATTTGACATGCACTGTCAAATAAATAAATTGTTTATATTATTAAATTGTAGCATACAGTAAGTTGAAAACTTGCTATATTTATAATGAATGATAAAGAACCAAGAACATTCCGACACAGGAACAGACCCTTCGGCCCTCCTAGCCTGTGCTGATCCAGATCCTCATATTTTCTAAACCTGCACATATTTTCTAATGATCTGTATCCCTTTGCTCCCTCCCCATTCATGTTTCTGTCTAAATACATCTTAGATAACACTATTGCTCCTGCACCTACCGCCTCAGATGGCCACACGTTCCAGGCTGCCACCACCCTGTGAGTAAAGTTCTTCCCACATATATCTGCACTAAACCTTTCCCCTCTCACTTTGAACTCATGACCCCGAGTAATTGAGTTCCACAATTTGGGGAAAAAAGCTTCTTCCTATCCATCCTGTATATATCTGTCTTGATTTTGTGGACCTCAACCTTCGACTTTGTAATGAAAATAGCCCTAATCTACTCAATCTTTCTTTCTTCGTCTTTGGAGGTGACACGGTGGCACAGTGGTTAGCACTGCTGCCTCACAGCGCCAGAGACCTGAGTTCAATTCCCGCCTCAGGCGACTGACTGTGTGGAGTTTGCACATTCTCCCCGTGTCTGCATGGGTTTCCTCTGGGTGCTCTGGTTTCCTCCCACAGTCCAAAAATGTGCAGGTCAGGTGAATTGGTCATGCTAAACTGCCAGTAGTGTTAGGTAAGGGGCAAATGTAGGGGTATGGGTTGGTTGTGCTTCAGCAGATCGGTGTGGACTTGTTGGGCTGAAGGGCCTGTTTCCACACTGTAAGTAATCTAAATCTAAATCTATGTACAGCATTCCAAATGTGGCCAAACCAAACTCCTATGCAACTGTAACATGACCTGCCAGCGCTTGTACTCAACACCTGATCCAATGAAGGAAAACATATCATATGCCACCTTGACCACTTTACTGACCTGTGTTGGCATCTTCAGGAAACAATGGACCCGAACACCCAGATCTCGCTGTAAGTCAATTTTCCCCAGGAGTTTTCTGTTTACTGTGTTGTTCACTCTTGAACTGGATCTTTCAAAATGCATGACCTTGCAGTTGCACAGATTGAACTCCATCTGCTATTTCTGTGCCCAGCTCTCCAATCTATCTATATTCTGCTGTATTCTCTGACAGTTCCTTCACTATCTGCTACTCCAACAGTCTTGGTGTCATCTGCAAACTTGGCAATCAGGCAACCTTCTTCCAAATCATTGATATATATCACACACAACAGTGGTCCCAGTACGGATCGCTGTTGCACACCACTGGTCATAGGTCTCCATTTTGAGACATCCCCTTCCACTACTCCTCTCTGTCTCCTGTTGGCCAGCCAGTTCTCTATGCATCTAGATAGGACACTCTGGACCCCATGCGACTTCACCTTCTCCATCACCCGACCATGGGGAACCTAATAAAATGCCTTACTCAAGTCCCTCAGTATCTTCTGCACAGCTTCCCTACCAATGATATCAGGCCTGCCGGTCTACAATTACCTGGATTATCCCCGCTATCCTTGTTAAACAAGGGGACAATATTAGAAATTCGCCAGTCCTCCGGGACCTCACCCATGTTCAATCATCCTGCAAAGATAAATGTTAAAGCCCCAGTTAGTTCCACACTCACATCCTTCAGTAACCTGTGATTGATCCCATCCAGACTTGGGGGCATGTCTACCTTAATACCTTTCAGAGTATCCAAAACTTCCTTCCTCTTTATGTCGACTTGACCCAGAGTACTCAGAGATCTATCCCTAACCTCAACATCCGTCATGTCCCTCTCCTTGGTGAATACAGATGCAAAGTACTTCCTACGAATCTCACCCATTGTCTCTGACTCCATGCATAGCTTTCTTCCTTTGTCCTTGTGTGGGCCAAACACTTCACTAGTTACCCTCTTGCTCCTTATATATGGAAATAAGTCTTTGGGATTTTCCTCACCCCTGTTTACTAAAGCTATCTCATGACCACTTTTAGCCCTTTTAAATCCTCGATATTTACTGGGAAATGTGGCTAGTGAAAAGAAAATAAACATTTGTTCATGCGAGTGGGAACTCAGATCTTTTCAAAGTGTTTTGTGCCAAAAATAATTTGAAATTCGTCTCAGTGCAAATAAATGCAAGAGAAGAAACCTCTTGGGAAGAGTAATTTTCAGCCACTATTCCCCCCAAAGTACTTCTGAGGTAGAAAAGAATGAGGGTTTGTAACAAGGGCACAACAGTAACTATGTGGGTGGCTTGAACATGCAAATTGGCTCAATTAATCAACTTGACAGTAATATCCTTGAATAAAGATTCAGAGAATGTATGAGAGATTATTTCTGAGAGCAGGCCATCATGGAAACAACCGGAGAATGGGGCTCAGTGGTTAGCACAGCAACAGGCACCCAGGTTCGATTCCAGCCTCGGGGGACTGTCTGCGTGTAGTTTGCACATTTTCCCCCTGTCTGCATGGGTTTCCTCCCACAGTCTGAAGATGTGCAGGTCAGGTGAATTGGCCATGCTAAATTGCCCATAGAGTGAGGTATGTAACTCAGAGGGGTCTGGGTGGGTTACTTTTCGGAGGGTTGGTGTGGACTTGTTGGGCCAAAGGGCCTGTTTCCAAAATATGGGGCATCTAATCTAATTTAGAGTTGATAATATGTAACAAGAAAGGATGGGTGGATGAGCTTTGCCTTGGAAGGAATACCCACAACATGCTGGAGTTTCACATTCAGATTGAAAGAGTGAAGACTGAGTCATACATGTGAGTTTTAGTGTCAGGCAATGATAATTATACAGACCGCAGGAGGGATTTGGCTGTGGTGGTCTGGGGGATGAAAAGAACAGTCAAAGGCAGGACAGCTGAAGAAATTTGGCAAACAATTAGGAAGATACTAAAGACCAAAGAGGAATTGTATTATGGAAAAAAAATCATCCATATCTTGATGAGGAAGTCAAGGATAATATGAAGACAACTCCCAGCGCATGTCATACTTCACCCGTTAGTCACACTGTGGAGGTTTGGGCAAGTCAGTGGCCCCGTGGTGTTAATGTTCTGGAGACCTGGGTCCAAATCCTGCCACAGCAAGTGGTGGAGCTTGAATTCAAATCTGGAATTAAGAGACTGATAGTGGTTATGAATCGATTGCCAAGAAAAACCCACCTGGTTCACTGATGTCCTTGAGGGAAGGAAACTGCCATCCTTACCATAGACTCACCACTCTCAGACTGAAGGCATTTCTCCTTATCTCCGTTCTAAAGATTTTCTCTTGACCCTCAGGCTATATCTTTGAGTGCTTTCTCTCCGAACAGTGGAAGCATCTTCCCAACATCTACTCTGACCAGGCAACCAGTATTCTGTATGCTTCTATTAGAGCCCCCTTCATCCTTATACACTCCAGCGAGTATAGACCCAGAGACCTCATATGTTAAGTTTTTTATTCCTAGGACCATTCTTATGAAGCTCCTCTGGACAGGCTCCGGGGTGCTACATCTTTTATGAGTTATGTGGCCCAAAACTGTACATAATACACTAAATGTGGTCTGACCAGAGTCTTATAGAGCCGCGGAAATCCATCCATTCAACTAGATTAGATTAGATTAGATTACTTACAGTGTGGAAACAGGCCCTTCGGCCCAACAAGTCCACACCACCCCGCCGAAGCGTAACCCACCCATACCCCTACATCTACATCTACCCCTTACCTAACACTACGGGCAATTTAGCATGGCCAATTCACCTGACCTGCACATCTTTGGACTGTGGGACGAAACCGGAGCACCCGGAGGAAACCCACGCAGACACGGGGAGAATGTGCAAACTCCACACAGTCAGTCGCCTGAGGCAGGAATTGATCCCAGGTCTCTGGCACTGTGAGGCAGCAGTGCTAACCACTGTCATCTCAAAAGAAATCTCATCACTGTATTTGCCTTTCTGACCAGATTGACCACCTGAAATAATAATCTTACAATGGACAATAATAAATTTACTTTAGAGTTACAAAAATGAACAATGATTAAAGCATGCTGGGAAGTAGAACCCATCCTTGACCAAATTCTTCCACATGCTGCAGAATCATGGCCGGCTGCAGCTACCCAGAGATGGTTTGCAAACAAACCTGACAGCTCCAGACCCTGTAATACTAACCTGAAGTTGGACCTGAATGGGACAATGGAAATTCGCCCTTTGGGCCATCAATGTGACAACCCCAGGTTGGATCTGATTGATCAGGGTAAATGAACCTGATCATTTCATTGGCAGATCCTCCACACCCTCCAAAAAGGCGTGAAGACTTGGAAGGATATGAATCACCATAAAACCCCTCAGAGAGTGGTAACTCGAGAATAACCACTGAAAGAGAAGACACCTACAAGGCAATCAGAAGAAAACGAAGACTTCACCACGTGGAATCCGGTCAACTTCTGGTGGGGTGGTATGTGATCATCCAAGCTTAAGTTAACCCATAAGATAGATTGTAGTGTTTTTCATTACGTTATAATACGTTTTATTGTTCTAATATTAATTGCATTCAATAAACAAATATCATTGTTTGTAAGAGTTGACTCAGTTCTTTTGCTGAATGTAAGATTTCAAACACACTGTGTGGCAGATACAGCACCTTCCTAGCTACTGACACAGCCTGCACATTTACCTTGAGATAATCCTGACTGGAACTCGCAACACTTTGCACTTCAGACTTCTGAATTTTTTCCCCAGCTATAAAATAGTCCATGCCTCTCTTCTTCCTACTAAAGTGCATAACCTCGCACTTTCCCAAGTGTACTCCATCTGCCACGTCTTTGCCCACTCTCCTACCATGTCTAAATCCTTCTGCAGCCTCCCTCCCATCTCAATGATACCTGTCCCTCTATCTACCTTTGCATCATCTAAAAACCTCGCTGGATTGCCCTCTTTTCCTTCATCTGGATTGTTAACGTACAAAGTAAAAAGTTGCAAAACACCAGTTGTCATTGACTGCTATCCTGAGAAGGACCCTTTTATTCCCACTCGATCTTCTGCCAGACAGCCAAGCTTCTGTACAGACTAGTACCTTATCTCTGATACCATGGGCCCTTACTCCAGGCCTCCTGTGAAGCACCTTGTTAACGTCCTTCTTGAAGTCCAGACACATAGTATCCATTAGCTCTCCTTGATCTAACCTGCTTGTTACATCCTCAAAGTGTTCGAACAGATTCATTAGCATGACCTCCCCTTGATGAAACCATACTGACTTCGCCCTACTTAATTATTCACAAATCTCATCCTTCACAGTGGATTTCAGGAAGTTACCCACGATCGAGGTTAGGCTGATCAGTTTGTAATTTTCTGTCTTTTGCCTTATTCCCTTTTAAGCAAGGTATCAGGGAGATCCAAGATGATGGCGACCCAGCAGGTCTGAGTCTACAGAGCTCTGCCCAAGACCCAGGCAAAGTGGGGTACCCATTCTCACCTCACCTGTTAAATAGTTTTCGCCCTGCAGCTTTACCGTTTAGCAGTTTGATGCTTTTTAAAATGTCCAAAGGCAAAGGGTCTCACAGTTCACAACAGGGAGGGACCCCTCTCCCCACCCTGTAGCAAGACAGATGTCTGCGGCTGTCCTGGGGGACTCACCTGCAGGGGTGAACCTGATCTTGGAGCTTGTTAAACTCCGAGAGAAGTTGCTGCGTCCATTGAAGAGACCCAGTCCAGGTGGGAGTCGATCTCGATCATGCTGCAGAAACATGACGGAGAGATTGAGAAACTCGGGCAGCATGTCGGAGGTACAGAGCAATGGACCACGGCCTCCGAGACCACTGCTGAGTTATCCATGAGTCAGGTCTGGGCTCTGGAACATCGAGTCCCGACCATAGAGGCACATATTGACGACCTCGAAAATTGAGGTCATCGGAAAAGTATTCGGTTGCTGGGCCTTCCCGAATGGGAGGAGGAAGCCCAACTTGTTGATTTCCTGGAGCAATGGCTCCCACGGCTGCTGTAACTGGAGTCAGAGCTGGGTCAGGTGTGGGTTGAACGGTCCCACCGGGTTGCTGTGCGCCGGCCCGGGTCGGACCAGCGTCCCCGTCCAGTCCTAGTTCAACTTCAACATTACAGGGAAAAACAAATGCTGCAAGAGGCCTCCAGAGTCTTGGGGAATGATTCTCATGCCATGATATACAAGGGGTCCAGGATAATGTTCTTCCAGGACTTCTCTCCAGCTGTGGTCTGCAAGATCAAGGCATTTGATGAGGCGAAGAAGCATCTGAGGGATTTAAATATTCAGTAATCTATGCGCTGCAGTCATGGAGGATCTGTACATAACTTTGGATCACCGGAAAAAATTAAATAATTCCTGGCTTCTCTCAAATACACTGTGGTACTTGAATTATATTGATAATGACTTTATTTTGCTCCCCCTCCTTTGTTTTTTCCTCCTCCTTTCTTCCTTTCTCTTCTCCATCTTTCCTTGGTGAGGGGGTGTGGGCTATGGGTCCCCTTCCATATCATTTCTATGGACTCTTATCTAGAGCTCGTGCTGTTTATTTGATTATTAGGGGACGTTTCTGAGTGTTATTTTTATTTGGTTGCTTATTACTTGCTGGGATTGTAATTTTGTAATTTTATATATTTTCATCTTGTGTTGTTTTGCTAAGTGTATCTTGGTGATGGGGGGGGGGTGGTTTAACTCGCACATTTTTAACGTCTGCTTTATAAGAGATTGGAATTTATTTGCTCTACTTTGTAATGCCTGGGCCGAGGACATGGTTCTGGCTGGGAGATGTTATGGCGGGATTATTGGAAGGTAGTAGTGCCCCTGTGAACAATGGGGAAGGTCTCCTTTTAAGTATGTTTTATGTTATTTGTTTTTGGGAGTAGTTCTTAGTTGTTTTGGTATCGCTCTTTAAAGAGTGTTTTATGTGTGAATCGCTTTTGGTTTTTATTCGATGTCTTTTGGGTGGGGTTCTTCCTCCTGGCGGGTCTTGGGCTTGCTTGGACGATCATGGCTAGACATTCGTTTAGGTGGTGCACTGGGAATGTCAAGGAAAGCCACTCACAAATCAAAAGGAAAAAGATCATAAGACCATAAGACATAGGAGTGGAAGTAAGGCCATTCGGCCCATCGAGTACACTCCGCCATTCAATCATGGCTGATGCGCATTTCAGCTCCACTTAAGTCTTAAAAAAGAAAGGGTGGATGTAGCCTTTCTACAGGAGACACATTTACATTCTAAGGAGCATTTAAGGCTGAAATAGGATGGATTTGGCCAGGTGTTCTTTTCATCTTTCAGCTCAAAAAGTAGGCGAGTCGCCATTCTTATTCAGATGAATCTTCCCTTCCAAATGCTCAGCCAATAAAAGATAAGTCTGGATGGTATATATTAATTTAAACTCTAATGTATGGAGAGGAATTTGAGATTTTGAATCTCTGTTGCACCCCCCCACCCCCCCACCCCGGAGCACCCTTTTAAATTTGAAATGGACGTGTTCTGTAAGTTGCTCGCTCTCGGGGTGCACCACATGATTATAGGGGGAGATTGTAATTGTATCATCAACCCAGGGCTGGACAGAATATCTAAGATCTCTGCAGGCATATCTATGAGACCTAGGCAGTTGGCGGATCTGAGTATGGAGTTGGGGTGGTGGATGTGTGGCGGTGTCTTCAACCGGAGGCTAGAGACTTTACTATTTATTCTAACCCTCACAAGTGCCATACCGGAATCGATATGTTTCTGTCCCCTCAATCCTTTTGAACTCAATATTGTTTTGTGAAGTAGGTAATATTTCCGACCCTGCCGCAGTATATATGAAGGTTAAGACTAGTGATGATGATATCGCTTCCCGACATTGGGGTATTGAAGGATAGTAAGTTCATAAAATATTTCTGGCAGGAATTTAAAACCTTCTGGGATATCAACTTCAACACGGCCAGTAACCCTTCGGTGATTTGGGAGACTGCTAAGGTCTATGTGTGAGGTTTGATTATCTCATAATATGTGATCTGGAAAAGACAAAAGGGAGAACTACAGTGTCTGATCGAGGCTCGCCTGAAGGCGGCTGAGACAGCGTACGTTGACAGACCCTCCATTACTCAACTACAGCTGATCACAGCACTTAGGGCAACTTTACCACACTTGAATACCACACTTACTCAAACAGCAAAGAGGGAGCTATGACTTGCGAAGCAGAGATTATTTGAATAGGTGACAAGCCTGGCAGTTATCTTGCATACCTTGCCAGAAAGAAAAAGGCTCCCCAAGTCATTAAGTCTATTAGAAGGAGTGCTGTAACCCTGACTTGTGATCGTATAAAGATCAATGCAGTCTTTAGAAAGTTCTATTTCGAATTGCATACATCACAGGACTGTGAGGATAGAACGAGGAAGATAGAGTCTTCTTTGAAACTCTGGCCCTCCAGGGCCTAACCACGGAGCAAGTATTGTTCTTGAATGCCCCCCTGGCAACCCAGGAAGCACAGGTGGAGATGAAGCAGCTCCAGAGTGGCAAAGCGCCCGGACCAGATGGATTCCAGGCTGAGTTCTATAAAGAATTGATTGGGGAATTGTTTGGGCCACTTATAAATTTGCTTAAAGATTCACATAGTCAGGGCTGTCTGCCGCCTTCTCTGAGAGAAGCAAATGTTTCTCTCATTCTTAAGAAGGGAAAGGCCCCAGATGACTGCTCTTCGTATATACATATATCCTTGTTGAGTGTGGATTTTAAAGTTCTCTCAAAAATGTTGGCATTAAGACTGGAGAGGGTTTTACCATTCATTATAAAAGAGGACCAGATGGGGTTTATAAAGGGTCGCAGATCAACTAATAACATTAGAAGAGTCTTATATATGGTACAAGCCTGCCAGCAGGGAGCAATACCGGGATTAGTTGTCTCCCTAGAGGCAGAGAAGGCATTCGATTGGGTAGAATGGCCATATCTCTTTTATACGCTGGAACGGTTTGGTGTTGGAGAGGTCTTTACTAAAGTAGCGGTGATCACCAACAATTCAAGTTCAGATAGCTTTGGCGTTGGCCAAGGTTGTCGTCAGGAATGCCCTCTCTCACCATTATTATTTACGCTACTGATTGAGCCGTTGGCGGAAGCTATACGAGCTGACCATAATATAATGGCTCCACAGGTTGGATCAGTTAAGCACAAAATTACTCTCTCTGCGGATGATGTCCTCCTTTTCTTAATTGATCCATTGACTTCTGTGCCCCGCTTAATTCAAGTGGTTAACTTATTTGGCATGTTCACAGGTTATAAACTCAATTTTGTGAAATCATAGGCCATGCCGCTGGGAGGTCTTGCCAGAAAATTCAATTTTCCAGATGGATCCTGTTTCCGTTTTCAGTGGTCACTGGGGGGATTTCTTAACTTCGGTATTTTTAATACTCCGGCATTTGGTCAGCTATATAATGTCAATTATTGGAGAAAATAAGATAGGACCTTCAATGCTGGGAAGATCTCCCAATATCCTGGCTTTGGTCAACATGAATATCCTACCTGGCCTTTTCTAAGCTATGAGAATGCTCCCCTTGATGCTGCCGAGACAGGCGCTATGTAAGCTTTATGGTTGGCTTGGCTCTTTTATTTGGAGTCATAGACGGCTCCTTGTTAAATTAGAAAAGCTGCAGCTTCCACAAGTAAGGGGTGATAGAGTCATAGAGCCTTTCAGCCCAGTACAACTATGCCAGCCAGAAAACACCAAACTACATTATTCCCAGTTACCTGAAGATCTATACCCTACTATTCCCTGGCAATTTGTGTTTAAATGCTGTGTTACCGTGTATCTGTGACCTGAGCTTTTTTGTTCTTTCAAGACATGCACGAAATGCTTTCACGGAAATAGATCATATAACTTCAAAGACCGTGACCAACTCATCAGATCAACAAAACGTCCTCATTGTTTAATAATTATTAGAAAATCGGATTGTCTTCTTCGTTCATTTGGGATTTACATGGAGATAGACTAGCAATAATTTGTCCTTGAGAAGTTCCAGTCCAGTTGGTGTTGGTCCATCCAAGTGGCTGGTGGGATGGAGTACCAGCAGTGCATCTCATGTGCTGGTTTAGCTGGGAGTAACTATTACTGGTGGTGGATGGAGTGTTACACAAGCTGTCTTGCTGTGACGAACAGCTCGCAGGAAAACGGACTCTTTATCATTATGAATATATAAGAAGGAATTTACTATTCTTCAGAGAAATAACAACCTTACACGAAAAGTCTATATAATAATGAAAGGAAGTCTATTTCTATGTCATTGGTGTCCTTAAAATAATGGTGTCAAGCAG
This sequence comes from Chiloscyllium punctatum, assembly GCF_047496795.1. Classification (NCBI taxonomy): domain Eukaryota; kingdom Metazoa; phylum Chordata; class Chondrichthyes; order Orectolobiformes; family Hemiscylliidae; genus Chiloscyllium; species Chiloscyllium punctatum. Next base: position 21,695,209 of record NC_092755.1, read on the forward strand.
TTAGAATAATGTTGGCGCTGTCGTTGAATGACTCTTCACTGAGCATGTATGTAATCCTAGAAGTTCTTCGAGATGACTGGCGTGTTCGAGATTGAGTAAGTGCTGATACTCCATGGGATGATGCTGGTTTATAATCTCGCCACTTACTGAGCACAGTTCGATGGAACAAACCAATAAGTCCAATTGGCTGCTGCTTCAGAATATATCAGAGCTTTCATGGCTGCTACCACATGGAATCATGTTATAAAGACAAGGCCCATCGTGTCTACATCATCCAGTGCTGATACAAGTGCTTTACAAAGTTTGTGAGGTTTCCTTCCTTATCCACCCTTTCAGGCAATCTGGGTTCAAAACAGATTCAACAAATCCTCTCTTAGTGCCTTATCTTTTAATTTAAACGTGTTCTCCCATATTTTTAACCCTTTGACAAAGGGGAACAGCTGCTGTCTGTTCACTCTGCTCATACCTTTCACGTTCTTATTCACATGGGTTTAAACTAGTATGGCAGGCGGGTGGGAACCTGAGCTGTATACCAGAGGTGAGAGTTGATGCAGGTGAGGCAATAGCAAGAGGTAGACCAGCTAGTGGGAAGGATTTTCCTGGGAAGGAATGAAGGGATCAGTTAAAGAGTGTTTGCTTTAACACAAGGAGTATCAGGAATAAAAGTGATGAACTTAGAGCATGGATCAGTACCTGGTGCTATGATGTTGTGTTCCAGGGTTTACACAATTTAAAAAGAATGGGGGGGGGGGGGGAAGGGGAGGGGGTGTAGCACTACTAAACAGAGAGGGTATCACAGCTACAAAAGCTTCCATTGTCGAGGAAGATCTGCCTACCCAAGTCAGTATGGGTGGAAATTAGGAACAGCAAGGGAGCAGTCACCTCGTTAGAGGTTTACTACAGGCCCCCCTATAGCAACAGGGAGATTGAAGAAAGCATAGGTCGGCAGATTTTGGAAAAGTGTGAATGTAGTAGGGTTGTTGTAATGGGTGACTTTAACTTTCCCAAAATTGATTGGAACCTCCTTCGAGCAGAAGATTTGAATGGAGTTGTTTTTGCAAGGTGTGTTCAGGAGGGTTTCCTAACTCAGTACGTTGACAGGCCGAACGAGGAGAGAGGCCATTCTAGACTTGATTCTCGGAAACGAGCCGGGGCAGGTATCAGATCTTGTGGTAGGAGAGCGCTTTGGTGATAGTGACCACAACTGCCTCACATTCTACATAGCTATGGAGAAGGAGAGAATTAGGCAAAATGGTAGGAAATTTAAAATAAGGGGAAGAGGAAACTATGATGCGATTAGACATGAGTTAGGAAGCATGGATTGGGACCAATTGTTCCATGGTAAAGGCACTAAAGACATGTGGAGACTGTTTAAGGAGCAGTTGTTGCGAGTGATGAATAAATATGTCCCTCTGAGACTGGCAAAAAGTGGTAAGATAAAGGAACCTTGAATGACAAGAGCGGTGGAGATTCTCGTCAAAAGGAAAAAGGTAGCTTACATAAGTTGGAAGAAGCTCGGGTCAAGCTCAGCTCTGGACGATTGCAGGCAGGCGAGGAAGGAGCTTAAAAATGGTCTGAGGAGAGCCAGGAGGGGGCACGAGAAAGGCTTGGGAGAACACAAAGGCATTTTACACTTATGTGAGGTATAAGAGAATGGTCAAAGAAAGAGAAGGCCGATCAGGGATAGAGTAGGGAATTTGTGTGTGGAGTCTGAGGAGGTAGGGGAAGCCCTAAATGAGTTTTTTGCTTCTGTCTTTACGAAACAAACAAACTTTGTAGTGAATGAAACCTTTGAAGAGCAGATGTGCATGCTGGAATGGATAGAGATAGAAGAAGCTGATCTGCCAAAAATGTTGTCAAACATTAAGATTGACAAGTCGCTAGGCCCGGACCAGATTTTTCCTTGGCTGCTTTGGGAAACGAGAAATGCAATTGCTTTGCCACTTGTGAATACTTTTTCATCCTCGCTCTCCACTGGAGTTGTACCTGAGGAGTGGAGAGAGGCAAATGTAATTCCTCTCTTCATGAAAGGAAATAGGGAAATTCCCGGCAATTACTGACCAGTAAGTCTCACATCTGATGTCTGCAAGATGTTAGAAAGGATTCTGAGGGATAGGTTTTATGACCATCTGGAAGAGTATGGCTTGTTTAAATGCAGTCACCACGGCTTTGTGAGGGGCAGGTCATGCCTCACAAACCTTCTCGAGTTCTTTGAGGATGTGACTAGAAAAGTTGATGAGAGTCGAGCTGTGGACGTAGTGTATATGGACTTCAGCAAGGCATTTGATAAGGTTCCCCATGGTAGACTCGCTCAGAAGGTCAGGAGGATTGGGATACAGGGGAACTTAGCTCAGCGAGTGGTAGTAGAAGGAACATATTCTCCCTGGAAGTCTGTGGTGAGTGGGTGTTCCACAGGGCTCTGTCCTTGGGCCTCTACTGTTTAAAATTTTTATTAATGACTTGGATGAGGGGATTGAATGATGGGCCAGCAAGTTTGCAGATGACACAAAGGTTGGGGGTGTCGTTGACAGTATAGAGGCTGTTGTAGGCTGCTGCAGAACATTGACAGGATGCAGAGATGGGCTGAGAGGAGGCAGATGGAGTTCAACCTGGATAAATGCGAGGTAATGCATTTTGGAAGGTCGAATTTGACAGCTGAGTACACGATTAAGGATAAGATTCTTGGCAGTGTGGAGGAACCGAGGGATCTTGGTGTGCAGGTACATAGATCCCTTAAAGTGTCCCCAAATGGACAGGGTTGTGAAGAAAGCATATGGTGTTTGGCTTTCATTAACAGGGGGATTGAGTTTAAGAGTTGTGAGATCTTGTTGCAGCTGTATAAAACTTTGGTTGGACCGCACTTGGAATACTGTGTCCAGTTCTGGTCGCCCTATTATAGAAAAGATGTGGATGCTTTGGAGAGGGTCCAAAGGAGGTTTCCCAGGATGGGGCCTGGACTGGAGGGCTGATCTTATGATGAGTAGTTGACTGAGCTCGGACTTTTTTCATTGGAGAGAAGGAGGAGGAGAGGGGACCTAATTAAGGTATACAAAATAATGAGAGACATAGATAGAGTCGATAGCCCGGGACCATTTGCCAGGGCAGAAATGACTAATACGAGGGGTCATAGTTTTAAGCTGGTTGGAGGAAAGTATAGAGGGGATGTTAGAGGCGGTATCTTTACACAGTTGTGAGAGCATGGAATGCGTTGCCAGCAGCAGTTGTGGAAGCGAGATCATTGGGGACATTTAAGGGACTACTGGACATGCATATGGTCACAGAAATTTGAGGGTGCATACATGAGGATCAGTGGTCGGCACAACATCGTGGGCTGAAGGGCCTGTTCTGTGCTGTACTCTTCTACGTTCTATGTTCTACACGTCTGTCAGGTTCAGTTTCCTCCCACAGTGCACACAGCTTCAGTAGATTGACCATGCTAAATTACCCATCATGTGCAGCGAGGTGTGTTGGCTGTGGGATACGCAGGGACAGGGTAGGAGTGGGTTAGCCATGGGAAATGCAGGAAAGGGGTATGAGGTGGGTCTGGGTGCAACGCTCTGCAGAGGGTCAATGTGGCCTTGATGGGGCAATGTCCCATAAAATAACAAAAGTAAAGGTTAAATCAAACAAAGAAACAAAAATAAAAACAGAATGCTGGGGAAACCGAGCAGGTTTGGTCGCTTTGTCGAGAGAAAAACAGATTTAGCAATTTGAGTCGACTCACCATGCATCAGATGTGGAAGCATCTGGGAAATTATGCACTGTGTGTTGGTGGATTGAGTTGAATATATGGAGAAATAGAGACATTGAAAAAAATCAATAAAGGGACTGTGGATAATCAGCTAATATGGAAATAAATTGGGAGATCATTTTCATTTATTTTTCACCTTTTCCCATATTCCTGAGTGTCATGCTCATGTAGGTATATGTCAAAGTCCCTGTTTCAAGTGAATTCTGTCCCCCCATCACTCCATCCTGAGTGTGGTCATCTTCCTTTCTTCATTAATGGGACATGGGTGTTGTTGGCTGGGCCAGCATTTATTTCACTTTCTGAGTTGCTTTTGAGAAGGTGCTGGGGAACTGCTTCTCTGAACCACTGCACATCGACGTGTTGTAGACTGGCAGTGGTTCAGTCTGTCTGGTTACACTTCTTTGAAACCTTGTAGTATTATAACTGAATGTCTGTCTTGGCCATTTCAAAGGCCATTTGAGAGACTACCACTGCTGACAGCCAAGAATCACATGCAGGCTAGACCAGTGAAGAAATCAAATTTCCTTCCCTGAAGGAGACTAGTGAGCCAGATGTTTAGTTTTGGCACCCATCAATATTTCATTAGATTGATAATTCCAAATATTTTATTGAATTCAAATTCCAGCGTCTGATGTGACGGGATTGAAGTCCGGGTTTGGGTCATTACCTCGGAAAGGTATACCATTGGGAAATAGTTGTGGAAATCTCAGAAGTTACAGTCTAGAGAAAATACCACGAGACCATCACCTCCCCCAGCATCTCCACCATCAATAGCAGTGTTGGTATTACCGTGACTGACATACAGATAATTGTGCAGTTACATTATCAACTATTTCCACGAGAGCAGAACTATTCATATTTCAGGGACGGCACAGAAATGTAACAGTTTATCAGCCAGGATTACAAACAGAGGAGATGTAGGCATTTTCAACACTGTGCCATATATATAAGTATTCACTTGCTCCTGACATTGGAAAGTCAGTGTAGTTTCTCTGGATGGTTTTCTTGGATTTGTGTTGTCAGCTGCTGCATTCATTCAGCGAGACCAGAGGCCCTGGTGTTCCTACTCTGTGCAAGGTATGAGGATAGATTTTATAGTGTATCTGAGTCTGCTGAGAGTGCATAGGGAGGAGTAGAGCACTGCATTATCCTTTCTGAGATTTCCACAAGTACCTCCCAATGGTGTACCTTTCCCTGGTGCAAAGAGTGAATCCGGTTTATTTCAACAATGAGGAGGTCACAGAGCTGTGCAGTCTCACACCAGGGAGAGGACTATATTCAAAATGTCCATCAACCATTTTGATTCTGGACCTTGCTAGGCAGGAGTAGGGGACATATCCATTATGCCAGAGTCCCATCACCTCACGTATTCACAAGGTGACAGTGGCCACCTCTGTCCAGTCAGGTGAATATATTGGTTTTGTCTAAACAGAAGAAGCAACAGAAAATCTTTTTCGGAAATATTAGAGAACATGGTTACTGGCAAAAGTGAGGAAATTAAGAAATTTAGAATTAGTAATGTTGAAGTACTGAAAAAACTCATTGTGTTGAAGGTTGGTAAGCTGCTGGAACAGATCGGTGATGAATTTAGAGGGCTACAGAGATAGGGTTGGAGAATTGAGTTTGCTGCATAACTCTTTTCAGAGCTGGTGCAGACACGATGGGTGAATACCCTCCTTTTTTCCAGCCTTTTCCGTAATCATATGAAAGAGATCAAAACTCTTTACGATGTGTAATGGATCCTGCAGACTGGAAAGCAGCCATTGTGTATTGTGACCACACATATTTACAACAGGACAGAGAGTGAAAACAGAAAAACAACTGGGGGATAGGTTTATGTCATTAGTGAGATAACTATGAGCAATTTTTGTATTTAATCATAAATAGATCATTGGAGAACAATAATATGATTGAGTAGTGTCAACCAGATTCAGGACAGGAAAACTACCTTTGAAAAACGTACTGGAGTTTATGGACGATGTTGGTTGTGACATCGACGAGTGAGAACTAGTGTGAACGGTGTATTTGTATTTTCAGAAGAAGGTTGACATGGTTGTACACAGGTGAGAGAAGAAAGTTACAGTCCTTGGGGAAGGGGAAGGTATCCTGCATGGATTAAGAATTGGATGATAGAGAGAACACAGAGACTAGGGTCTTCCTTTGGACAGAAGGTCACGACTGATTGGGTATCACATGCATCAGTGCCTGGAGCATCGCTGTTTGTAACACAAAAAACTGATTGGAATGTGAACTACACATGTAGTCCTTTTCATGTTGGATTTATTTAAAGGTGAAAGTCTGTGAAGTGCTTTTGACACAAAGGATCGGAATGTCCTTGGCCACAAGTCACGAATAGAATTCATGCAGGGCATCCATTAATCAGAACAGGAAATGAAATGTCAGCCTTCATTACAAAATGAATCATGTGGAGGAATTGTGGAATGTTGTTGAGGCAGTATTTGGGCTATTGTGGACAGACTTTCTGACCTTTATAAATCAATGATCACCTTGTCACAGAGGAAGTGCAAAGCTGTTTTATCAGATTAATCTCTGGGATGATGGTAATATAAAGCGAGTGTGAACGAAATGGATGTTTAGTTGGTAGCACGGTGAGAGCATAAGAGTTGATTGTATTGAAACTTGAAGATTATGGACGAACACACATTATATCCAGAGAAAGACATTGGTGGCATAAGAAATTACATTTTGCCCATGATACGTGCTTCTTGGTAGTTTATGTTCCTCTGTGAAGCTCCTATATTGGTTGAGGGAGAGCTTCAGGTTCTGAATGAACTCTCATTGCCTCAATGTGCAGTTGGTGTGTGACCCTGCACTGAAAGTCACATTATTCACAAATCTGTCAGCAGTTGCAATGCCTAACTCCCGAAAATGTTAGCTATTCCCAACAGCTTCTGACCTCCATAGAGAATACCCTTCTGCCTTCTCGGAGATGTCCTCTCTCCTCACCATCAACAACCATATTAATGTATACATTGTGGACCATTAGCAATGGAGCCAGAAGGAACGACATGGAACAGTCTATCCATGCAGTGTCTTTTTCATTGGTTTGTCATGTTTGGTTGTAGATAACATCGTCCTATTTCTGTACAAGGGGCTTGAGCGGCTGAATGTCCACCTCATGATGTCTTGGGAGACGCTCAAGAACCTGACTGTGCAACCCGTGGTTCCTGTTTAGCAGCTCAATGTGTTTGACTGGACTCCTTACCTTCCTGTGCAATAGTCAGGAGGGAATTAATGGGCTATCCCTATTCTTATCCAATAACATTGATGGGCGGAATGACCTCCTCATATTCCTGTGAAGTTAGCTTGAGGTGCTGAACGAACAGCTCTCTTTACTCTGGTAACACACAGTGTCCAGCAGGACTGTTACATGAATGTTACCGACACTTCAACAGCATAAGCCTGAATGCTGTCCGGGTCTTCCTGCACATGGACACAGACTGCTTCAGGAGCTGAGGGGGGCACTTGTTCTCAACATTACATGATTTTCAGTCACCACCTCCACTTCTGAGATTCTGATGGGGGGGAAGACACCGAGGCGCAAATGAGGATGTTTGTGCTGGGATCTCTAGCAGAGATGTCCCGAAACTGAGGTGATATATGTCGAAGAACCACAAACATCTTGTTTGTGCTGAATCACTCCAACCAGTGGGGAGGTTACCCTTGGATTTCCATTAAGTTCCATTTTCTTCAGGTTCCTTGATACCATCCTCAGGTAAACACTGCCTTGTTGTCAGGGCCATTCACTATTACCTGGTTTTTATATATTTTGTTCATGTCAATAGGTCACGGTTGTATGTGTGCGACGTGTTTCCTTCTCACATAGGGGTGTGACCATCGGGACTTCTCTATACCAGAGAGTTTGGGGAGATAGATCATTGAGATAGTGGTAAGACAGGGATGGATGGATGTTTGACACGGCAGGCACTCCAGGAGTTGGGACATAAAGCAGATCAGCCATGATCTTATTGAATGGAAAGGCAGGCAGTAGGGGCTGAAAGACCTATCCTGCTTCTCATGTTCTTGAATTCTCTTATTGGAAAGTTCATCGTTGTTATATTCCTGGCTGTCCTGTGAAGGAATGCTGTAGTCAAAGAGACCAGAGGATTTTGTGAGCAATATCTGGGTAGTGTAAGGGGTCATTATTCACTGTGAATCTGGATCAACAACATGACAAATAAATGGAGAGGGGGTACTTCTGTAAGGAGTGAGGAGGGAACTGTTTCACAGTAACACCAACTCTTTTTTTCCCAAGAACGTTCTCCAATCCACACCAAATCATGTTTGACTGTATTCAGGGGCTGAATGGTCTCCTCGGTTTCTGTGCACCAGGTAGTAGGAGCAAGTAGTCTCCAACTGCTCCTGTGTAGCAGATAGAGGCACTGAATGGAATGGGGCGAAATAGGACTGAGATACAGGAGTGGGTCCCTGCCCCACCAAGGACTAATTTTGTGGCTGATCACATTGTGGTCTCAGCTGCACGTTCCTATCTGCAGTTCATTATACTTGAGTCACTTTCCCGTCAAATATTTAACTAACACACCTTTCAATAAATGCAAACACACAGGTACCACAAACCTGTGGGGAGGAGAAATTCCCACTCAAATGGCCTTCTGAGAATTTCTCCTTATCCCTGTTCCTACTGAGGTTAGGGAGTCATTGCTTCTTTTTCTAGTCCCACTCCTCCAGCCGTCACGAAAAATTATCCGTGTAACTAAGTGTGTGATATGGTAAATGATATCGTTCTCAGACTGGGTCAGGTTCAGTGTTAGGAACAAGTCAGACAGGTTTCTCAACTTTGTTAAAAATCTAAAACCAAATCTAAATTACTCGAAATACGATGGATACATAAATGATATAAGAGTTTGAACATTGACAATACCTACATCAACATTTATTTTTCTATAAATCTGAGACACAGAAATATGCACACAAAGACACACGCACACACACGTCTGAAGGCAAACGGAATAAAAAGAAACTCTGCAGGATATTAGTTCGAAAGAGCTTTGTCCAAATAACAGTAAATTTCATGACAATAGCAAAATTGAGATAGTTTCAATTGTTATTCTGCCTCTGAAGTGATTCTGCCTCACAGAAGCTGCTAGCACTGGGGTTTCTTCCTGGAACAGTTGGATTTGGCTGAATTCCCTTTGCTGCAGGCAAAGGACAGATTCCAATGAATCATCAGCAGGAAGCTTAAAAGAGTTCTAAAGATGGCTGATTGGTTTTCAGCTCTCATATGTTGCTGTAGAGAAGTACAAGTAGAGATGGAGCAATGGCCGTTTGCTTCTACGACAGGTCGCATTTGCTTCCTCCCTGATCTGAAACATGCAATAATGTGACCCAAACACCAACCTGGACTCGGTAAGGTCTGGGTGAACATTCTCCTGATTGAATTACTCCATCCACGTTACCTGCTCCATTTAGGAATAATTTGCAATTTATAATTTGAAGGTATATTTAGAGGTGTATGCATAATTTTTGTATAATATATTAAAGTCTTCATAGTACCTGTGTTAAAATGAGTATATTGTTTTTAAAATTAAATCCTTAGTTTTATTCTCTAATCCTCAGCTCTGCCCCAATACACTCTCCTCAGGGTCTTATATGGTTCAATATGATCAGCTCTCATTCTCAGGCTTGAAGTACTCTGACATTGTAGAGTCCATGAGGGCCATGGATGCGGGATCAGTCAAGGTTATTATCCAAAGGCTGGAGGAGTCCAAACCAGAGGGCAAAGACTTAAATTGAGAAGGGAAAATGAAAAAGATACCTGAGTGGTATCTTTATCACACAGAGGGTAATGCGTGTATGGAGCAAGCTGGCAGCGAAAGTGGTGGAGGCTGGTACAATTAAAACATTTAAGAGGCAGTGGATGGGTATATGAATAAGGAGGTTTAGAGAGTTATGGGTCTCATGTTGGCAAATGGTTTTACATCAGATTGGAATATCTGGTTGGTGCAAATGAGCTGGACTGAAGGGTCTGTTTCCGTGCTGTATGACACTATGGTTCTATCAGGCCTTCATTCTAGCAAGGAGTAAAGTGAAGCATGTGTGAAAAGCTTCTAAAACAATTGCATATTTTTTTCTTTCAATTTCGGGGTTCATAACTACATACAATACATTCGATGTAGTCTCAGCATTGTCATGTACAGATACAGAAAAACATCCCGATGATTATACCCAATAGCGTTTGCATGAAACAGCATCATTCGATACACTTCCCTAATCACTTGCTGAATCTGCTGACGAGGTTTATATGGCTCATGTACTGAGACACACACATCCCTCCGTACCAATGCGTTCTGTGATGTTCTCTCCATTTAAGTAGGTTACTGTTATTTTATCTGTTCTGAGCACTGCCTTCCCTTAGCCCTTGTTATACTGTTTTCTGCCAAAGCTTTGCTCACTAATTTCCGCTGTCGGTATTCCATTGCAGAGTCTCCATGTGCTGTTAAATGATTATCGTGGTAAATGAACTAATTGAGTTCCAATCCAATGAGTCACCTCATCCAAGTCATTGGTATAAATTGTCAATTGTTGATAATGTCACACTGATCCCTGAGGCATTCCACCAAGTTGCAACTTTACAACCTGAATATAAACATTTATCCCGAATGTTTATTCCCTGATAGTTTACCAGGTTTCCCCTGTTGCTGGGCACCAGGCTAGAAAGGTTGGATGGCCTCATCCTACACTGTGTAATGTACTTAGTGGGCTGAATGACTTCAATCTATTCCTGTGTAAATCCTTAAAGGGCAGAATGGTCTCCGCCTGTCTCATTATAATGATGTTGACTGGCTGAATGGGACCTTTCTTTACCTCTGTAACATTATTGAGTGGTTGAGAGAACAGCATCTGGACATTCAGCCCCTCAGGCCTGCTGCACCATTCAGAATGTGCATTGTTGATGTGATTGTGATAAAACATCCCCTTCCTGTCAGTTCCTAATAAATATGGATTCTCTTGTTCATCAAAGATCTATGGAACTGAACCTTGCTACTTCGGCATGAGAACATCACAGATCATACAACCCTAAAGAGAAAGGAACATCCCTGTCTCAGTCAGAAATGGGAAGGTCCTTATTCTCAAAATGCGTTCCCCTCAAACGAATCACCACTCTTTTGATATATAAGGAGTCGACCATTAGGAACATATATCGACCATTCAGCCCCTCAAACCTGTCCACTTTCTCATTAACTCTCCTAAATCAAATTCTTACCAAATTCAGCCTCCACTGACCTCGTGGAAAGACAATTCCAGGCACTGCAAGATCATATGAGCAATGAACCTTGGAGCAGAATTTGGCCATTCAGCCCATCTTGTCTGCCATGACATTTGATCACGGCTAAAATATTTCTCAACCCCATTCTCCTGCCTTCTTCGACTGACCATTGATAACTTATTAATTAAAACGTATAAATCTCTGTATTAAAGACATTGTGTGCCTGTATGTGGGGTTATGTTCGTGTGTTTGTGTGTAAACGTCCATATCTGTGTGCGTATCTCTGTGGGCCTGTGTTATGTGTGTTAGTGTCAGTATCTCAGTTTGTGTGTACCTCTGTCTGCATCTCTGTGTAGAGTTGTTTTTGAAGTAAATAGATGGAAATTGGGATCAAAGTCTCCCTCTTCTCTCTCTGTCTGTCCCTGTTGTTGGCAGAGTTCATAGAATTCCTACAGTGTGGAAGCAGGTCCTTCGACCCAATACATCCACACTGACCCTTCGAAGAATAACCCACCCAAACCCGGTTGAAATACTCTCCTACGTTTACTCATGACTAATGCCCCTTACCTACACATCCCTGGGCACTGTGGACAATTTAGCATGGCCACTTCACCTAACATCAACATCTTTGGGCTGTGGGTGGAAACAGGAGAATCCAGTGGAAACCCTCGCAGACACGGAGAGAATGTGAAACTTCACACAGACAATCGCCCGAGCGTGGAATCGAGCCCGGGTGCCTAGCGCTGTGAGGCAGCAGTGCTAGCCTCTGAATTTGGTGATTAGATTCATACAATACTACCCTCTGCTGGACTCTCCACACCACTGCATCAATGGCAGAGTTTTTACTCTCTCAGAAGATAACAAATCTTCTGTGAATCTCTCAAATTGCACGGCCGTTTGATTTTCCAATAATATCTTTGGAAGCATAGAGCTGTTTTGTCCGATACAGAGCAATGTTGTTCCTACGTCATTAGCAACACTACTGGGCCTTTTTCAGGACTTTTCAATACTTTCTCAAATAAGTTTTAAGATTGCAACTCACAGAATGAGAAATCAATTCATGGCACCGTCTGACAAAATGGTTCACCTGGAGGTGAGCATTTCCATTCCGACAGGCCCAAGTATATTTGCAACCCACCATGTACCAGCATTGTGTGTGCGTGCCTGCACGTGGGTGGGTGTGTGTGTGTTGAAGGTGCTGTCAGTTTGCATCGTGCTATGAGCTCTCGCACTCTCTCCCCCTCCCAGACTGAATCCTCGAGGGTTGTCACTCTCTGCCACTATCGCTGCATACGGTGGGCAGGCCAGCTGAGGGAGACAGTGTTTCATTTTCAGCACCACAGAGACGTCAGACCTGCACTTAATTATAGATACTCACAGAGTCAAATACAGACACACAGGTACGGGTGGTGATGGAGGAGAGATGGATATCGGGCACTCCACCACCCAGCTTGTCCCTTTCCATCCTATTTCAGACTGTTTCTCTTGGAAACGAGAAATGGAGGGAGGGAGTGAAGGTGGGAGTGGGGGTACCTGCTGTTCGTGCTGTTGTGGGTGAGGAGGGAGGTGAGATGGTGATGTGTCCAGAGGTAGTCAGTCCATAGTGTTGTATCCAAACAATGTTATTAGTGAGGGAGATATAGTGGAGAGGAAAGAGAGAGAGAAGAAAGGTGCTATTTGCAGTATTGTGAGTGGTAGAGCATGAGCCTTGTTCGTGTGTCGGTATTATAACAGATATGCAGTGAGTGTGAGGGAGCAAAGAGAATATGGTGACCCTTATCCTGACAGAGTGGGGAAGGTTATTGATGCTTGTCCTGTATTGCTGGGCATTTCCTCAGACCTCAGATACTGCACTGAGTTGGGTGGTGAGCTCAGACCATGCTCGGTGGGTCTGGTGATGTGGCCCCCTCTGGGAAGAGAATAATCCTCTTCTGTACTAGCCCATCCACCAGGACCTCCGTGCCCCTGTCAACAAACAGTGGTGCAATTGCCCCTTATCCCCCATGCTCGGAGTAAACCGTGCAGGGCAGCTCCAAACTGAGAAAGCTCAACCGTGTGCCCATTGGACTTTTAAAGATGGCACCAGTGTCAGGGATCAGGGAATATCCAGGGCCATCCGGGAAATGGTGAGTACCTCCAGCCATGATGAGAGGGTCACCATGGGGTGGGGTGGGTAGTTAATGAGGTGCATTCGATAAGATAGTACAAAGTAACTATCTCAGCCTCGTGCAGACAATCCCTCTGTCACACTGAATGAAAACGTCATTGAGACAAATTGTTGTTAGAATCAACCCAATGAGTCGAAGACTCTGCTGACCCCATTCCCAGTTACAACGCTGCAGCTGTTTGTCCAATGCTCTCCATCACAGAGAAGGAGCTAAACATCACCTTACCCTTGGGAATAAGGCAGTGGGGAGGGGGTGGTTTTGGTATCAGTGTGGGAGCACTTTATGGCAAGCCATCATAATTCTATTAGTTTCAAAATAGAGATGGAAAAGGATGAACCAGGTCTAAAACTTAAAGTTCTAAATTGTTGAAAAGTCAATTTTTATATTAATCAAGAATTTTCAAAGTCGATTGGGGCAGATATTCGCAGGGAAGGGGGAAGCCTTCAAAAATGAGACATCAGGAGTCCCGAGACAGTATGTCCCTGTTAGGGTGAATGGTAAGGCTGGTACGTGTATGGAATGGTGGAGGATTGGAGAGGTTGAGGTTCTGGTCACGGAAAAGTGGGAAGGATATGTCAGGTATAGACAGCAGGAATTGAGATTTGTTTTCTTAATTCATTTACGGGATAAGGGCGTCCCTGGCTAGGCAAGCATCTATTACCCATCCCTAATTGCTCAGAGGGCAGTTAACAGTCATCCACATTGCTGTGGGTCTGAAGTCTCATGTAGGCCAGACCAGGTAAGGATGGCAGATTGTTTCCTTAAAAGGTGTTCAGATGGATTTTTCTGACATCGGAATGGTCATCATTAGCCTCGTAATTCCTGATTTAAAGTGAATCACTAGAGGAGTCTGAAGTCAACAAGAGTATACTTAAGAGGGGAATTGGGAGCATAAAAAGGGGACATGTGATAGCTTTGGCAAATAGAGTTAAGGAGAATCCAAAGGAATTCTACAAATACGTCAAGAACGAAGAGTAACTGTGGGGAGAATAGGACATCCTTAAAGATCAGCAAGGCTGCCCATGTGCAGAACCACAGGGAATGGCGGAGGTACTGAACGAATATTTTGTATCAGTATTTACTGTGCAGGAGGATATGGAAGCGAGGGAACTTGGGAAATATGTAATGACATCTTGGAAAGTGTCTGTACTACAGAGAAGCTGCTGGAGGTCTTAAAACATGCAAAGGAAGGAAAATGTCTTGCCTTTTATTAGATGTACGCTTTACTCTGTGGGATGCTAGGGAAGTGATTGTTGAGCCCCATGCTATTATCAATAGCCACAGGTAAAGTGCTGGAAGACTGGAGGTTGACTAACGTGGTGCCATTATTTAAAGGATTGAAGAATGGTAATAAGGAAAAGCCAGTGAACCTGACGTCAAATGTGGGTAAGTTGTTGGAGAGGATTACAAGGCATTGGATTTTCACGCATTTTGAAAGGTAACAACTGATCAGGGATAGTCAACATGGCTTTGAGCAAGCAATATTGTGTCTCACTGACCTGACAGAATTTTCTGAAGAAGCGACTAAGAAGATTAATCGAGGTAGAGAGGTGTACATTGTCGATATGGACATCAGTAAGGTGTTGAACAATATTGTGGATGGTCATCTGTTTAACAAGGTTCGTTCATATGTAATACATGGAGAACTAGCCATTTGGATACAAAATTGGTTAAAAAAGGTCGGAGACCGAGGGTGGCGGTAGAGGGTTGCAATATCCTGGCAAAGTTTGCAATGTTCTTCATGCTGTGCAGATAGTCCAGTTTATGGAGTAGTCCACAAGCACGGTCTGCTTAGCTCTCAATCTTAGCCATTACCTTACCCCAGTTTATGGTGTCTGGGCTGATTCTGTGAAGCAGATTCAAAATTTGAGGCAATGGACCATTCCAGCTGATCTGGCAATGTCTTTCTTCAATGTAAGCATCCTTGTGATTGGGCCCACTGTTGTCTCACTTATCCAGTTATTCCAATCCCCCCATCTCCTTATCCACATTTTCACCAAGTTATCAGTTAATTAATTGTTTGTTTGTTTTTTCTGTATCTTTCCCTGGCCTGGGTTTTTGACTCCCTCGTGTATCGAGTGCTGGCATGGTGAACTTCAGAAACATTAAAATGGTGTGTGTCAGGCTGTTGTTCACTTCCCGAAGTGTCCCATGTGGTGCTCCATGGACAGCGGTGTTCCAGCAGCACTGACTCACGTGTTTGAAATTTGGTATGTGCCTGATCGCGGAATGCCTCTGTTTGTCTCTCTCAGTTGATTGTGCAGTCAGTAAAATGAGGAATACCCTTGAGTATAATCGTAAAGGACCAGGCATCTAACTTGTAGCTGAGGGGCTTGTGACTGACTCCTGTTATTGAAAAGTTAGTGGAGCTGCTGGGGATGGTTTGCCGGAGGTTGTGCTGTGAGCTGCCTCAGACATTCCGGACAACCTGAGGATTTGGTGACCCAACTCTGAATGGAATATGGGGACTGTAGTTACAGCATCTGGGTCTGTAACATGAACAACAAATGGAGAAGAGGCTACAGAGAGGGGAAGCTCTGAAACCACGGAGTTAGTGTATGTGGGGAAAGTGATCAGTGTCTGTGTCTTAGTCTGGACAAGTACACACTCTCACTCTCCCCGTTACATACACTAATGCACACTCTCCATATCTGCCCCTCACACACAATCACACTGCCCCTCTCTCACGTTCCACACACGCACCCCACTCCGTCACACTCTCTCCATCCCGCACACACACGCACAATCCACCTCACTCTCTCTCACATACAGAATGGGTGTCTCTCACTCACCTTCACGCAGACACGCCCTCTCTCCCACACATACACACGCGCGCTACTCCTACTTTGTAAATAAAACCAGTCTGACTCCAGGTCAAGACACAGACAGAGTCCAAACAAGGCCTCAAGCTTAGAATATATTATCTGACAGCAAGTGTTACTTCATTTACATCGATAGTACCTGAAGTTATCTCCAGGCAGTGATTTGCATTTTAATCAATCAAACTCGCGTTTCCATTCTAACTGATTAAGTACTTAAGAGCCATCTTAGGTGTGTTCAATTCATGTGCATAAATTGTACAACCCTTTGATCTTGGCTAAAGATGGCTGGAAGAGAAGACTTTATGGTGGAACCGTTGATGAACAGTGGAAGGCTTTCAAAACAGTTTTTCAACGTTCTCAGCAACAGCATATAACAGTGAAATGGAAGGACTATAGGAAAAGGGTAATCTGCCATGAACGTCTCAGGAAATAAGGGAGGCTATTAAATTAAAATAAATGGTATAAATAATGGCAACGACCAGTGGGAAAGGAGAAGATTGGGAAAACTTTAAATGTCAAAATAATGTCAAAACCGTTAAATTTCAAAATAAAGCAACAAAATAAAGCAACATCAGGTCACATCAGATAGGTTATGACAGTAAACTACTCAGAATATAGAGACAGATAGCAAAATATTCTATAAATATACAAAACGAAATGAATGGCTAGGGTAAGCAATTGTCCTTTAGAAGGTGAGAAGTGGGATGCAGTAATGAGATATGAGGAAATGGACGAGGAATTGAAGAGTTATTTAGTTGATCTACACAATGAAGAACACTAATAACACGTCAGTAATTGTCAAAGGCAGGAAGGTAAGTTAGTACCTGGAAACAACCATTCCCGAGAGAGAGAGGGTTGGGCAAGCTCATGGAGCCAAAGGTAGATAAGTCTCCTGGCCCTGATGGAATGTATCCCAAGGTATTAACAGAGGTGATGAGAGAAAGCAAATGTACTTGTGGAAATTTTTCTGATTTCACTGGACTCTGATACAGTTCCAGCAAATTGGAAATCAGGAGTTCAAACAGCACTGTTTAAAAAGGGAGATAGACAAAACATGGGGAATTATAGACCAGTTAGCTGAACATCTGTAGGAGAAAATATTTCAATCTATAATCAAGGAATAAATGGCAATGTATCTTGATAGAAATTGTCCCGTTGGGGAGACACAGTGTTGGTTAATAAAAGGCAGGCCACGTGTAACTAACCTACTGGAATTCTATGAAGACATTACAACTGCAGGAGCCCAGTAGGTGTGGTGTACTGAGATTTCCAAAAGACATTCAATATAGTGACGCCAAAAAGGCTGCTGCGTAAGGTGTGGCATTACGGGTAATGTATTAGCACGGATAGAGGATTGGTTAACTAACATGAAGCAACGAGTGGGAATACATGATTGTTTTTCTGGTTGCTGATCAGTGACTAGTGGAGTGCCTCAGGGGTCAGTGTTGGGACCGCAATTATTCACAGCTTACATAGATAATTTGGAGGAGGGGAGCACGTGTAGTATCTCAAAGGTTGCAGACGATACTAACATGACTGGCAGAGCAAAATGTGGAGAGGATGGTTAAACTTTACAAAGGGACATAAAGAGTTGAAGTGAGTGGGTCAAGGTCTGGCAGATGTAGTGCAATTATAATAAATGTAAAATCATCCATTTTGGTAGGACAAATACTAAAGAGGACTCTTATTTGAATTGTTTAAAAATGCAGCATGCTCTTGTGCAGAGGGACCTGGGTGTCCTTGTGCATGAATCACAGAAGCTGGTCTGTAGGGGCAACAGGTAATTAACAAGGCAAATTGAATTTTGCCCTTCATTGCGAAAGGGATTGAGTGTAAAAGTAGGGAGGTTATGTTGCAGATTTAAAGGGTGCTGGGGAGACCACACCTGTAGTACGTGCAGTTTTGGTCTCCCCATCTGAGAAAGGAAATACTGGCACAATAATGTATGCAGAGGAGGCTCGTTAGGTTGGTTCCAGAGGTGAGGGGTCTGGTTATGAGGAGAGACTTAATAGATTGGAATTATACATTGATTGGAATTTGAAAGAATGAGGGAGGAAGGAGTAGAAACATTTATAATTGTGAAGGGAGTAGGTACGATAGAAATATAAAGGATGTTTCCAGAAGCATGTGAAATTAGATAACAGGGCAAAGCCTCAAAACTATATGGAGCAGATTTAGGACTGAATTGAGAAGGAACGTCTTGACCAAGAAGCTTGTGAACCTGTAGAATTCTTGAGGATTTGTCATTGAATGTGTTTGAACTCTTATAGATAATTGTTTGAAGATTAAAGGAATGATGGATTATGGTGAGTGGGCGGGTAAGTGGAGCTGAGGCTATGAAATGATCAGCCATGATCTTATTGAATGGTGGCGCAGGCTTGAAGGGCCCGATGGCCTACTCCTGCTCCTAGTTTGTACGTTCTTATGTAATGGGTCAACATGAAATGGGAATTATATTTGACAAACTGACTGGTCGATGCATACAGAGAAGAAATGGATGCAATGCATTTAGAGTTTCAGAAAGATCTTGATAAAGACTATGGCCGAGTGTGCAAACTCAAATGTTACGGCATTGGGACTAAAATATGAACATGATTTCAATGTATAATTCCAATCTATTCAGTCTCTCCTCATAACCAGACTCCTCACCTCTGAAACCAACGGAACGAGCCCCCTCTGCATACATTGTAGTGCCAGTATTTCCTTTCTCAGATGGGGAGAGCAAAACAATCTGTTTTGAAGTTGAAGGATCATGGCGTGTCGTAGGGATTAGTGATTGTGACACAGCTATTCTCAATGCATGCCAAACATTTAGGTGAGGGAATCAAATCTGCTGACAGCACTAAATGATGTCAGATTGTTAGTGGGTGAGGAGGATTTAAAATAAAAGCTCCAAGGTGATTGAGACAAGTGGCGTGAATGGGCAAATATGTGGCAGATGAAGATCAATGGGGGTGGATGTGATGGTGTGTACTTTGATAGGTACAATAGAACAGCAACCTATCATTTGAAAAGTGATTGTATAAAACATGTTGGTCTTTAAAGGGATTTATGTTCTTTTTTATCCTGTTGCGCAGCCCTCCGGGGTCAATGCAGGGCAGTGAGTTCTGAACCCAGAAGTCAATACTGGGAATGGCATTGGCACGCTGACCAGTGTACACAAACCCACCAAGTTGGGAGCTGTAACATTTAAAAGGATCTGTATCTCCTTGTACACCAATCACTGAAAGTAGTATTGCAAGAGCAGAAAGCAGGCAGGAAGATAAATGGTGTGTTGACCTTAATTTCTAGGGGATTGACTGACAGAAGTAAGGGTGTCTTACTGCAGGTGTACAGGACCTCGGTGAGAGGCCATCTCGAACACTGTGCATTATTGTGTGCAGTACTGGTCTCCTTACCTAATAAGTGACAAACCTGACATTGAGGGAGTGCAGTGAAGGATGACCAGACTGATCTCTGGAATGACAGGCTTGTTGTGAGAGCAGAGTTTGGGGCGTTTGGGCCTGTATTCCATGGGCTTCAGGAAAATGAGTGGAGATCTCAGTGAAACATATAAAACTATAACAGTGTGAGACATATTGGAAGATGATAATTCCCCTGCCTGGGACGTCTAAAACAAGAGGCCACCGTATTAGGTACAGACAGGCCACTCTGCATTGAGATGAGAATAAATGTCTGCACTCAATGACTGGTGACTCTGGGAATTTCTCTGCCACATAAGCTGTGGAACACAAGGCACTGAATATGAATAAGGATTTCTCGACACGAAAGGGAGCGGGAGGCATCTGGAGTATGGCTGTCACAAGCTCTCAGCCGATAGGAAGTAGACCTCTGCAGGGTCAACAAGAATGTGCTTCCCATTCCCTTTTCGGATACTGAGGCTGGTGCCGGGAATTCTGTCAGTTTTATCCTTACAAACTTCAGAGCAGTTTGATACAATTTTGTTTCCTACTTTGCCGTTTTCGAGACCATTGAAAAGTTTATCACATGCATGTGTGTACAGAGTATCGTTTAGGCCAGACCAGAAATGCATGGAATTCACCAGGCCAGAATTCACTTCCTGAATGTACATTGATGAAGCAAATTGGAGTTTGCAATCGGCATTGATTTCAGCATCATCGTGACTGATACCAGATTTTAGATCTCGATATGTTGTTAATTGCTTTTCAATTCCATCAGCTATCCAGGGCATTAGCCTGGACCGGATTAGTAACCCAGTGATATTTCCACAACAGCACCATCTCCACGTAGGGACCTATTGGAAACCACACTGAGCTGTTTATTTCTGTGCGGTTTGACAGATCTGTCAAAAAGAACTTCAACCAGTTTAACTATCGTGATGGGACTGAGGGTGTGGCAAATGGTCAGATTGTAATTATTCTCCTTTTCGCGGACTGGACATAGTTGAGTAATTTTCCACATTGCCAAGAAGATGTCAGAGTTGGAGCTGGAATGAAACAGCTTCCCCCAGGGACACGGTTATTGCGCAGCACAAGTCTTTAGTCCTGTTGCAGGAATCGTGTCAGGGCTCTTTGCCCTTGTCGTATCTACTGTGTTCAGCTGTTTCTTCATGTCGCTTGAACCAAATCGAATTGATTGAAGACTGGCATCTGTGATTCTTTGGGCATCATGTGAGGGTGAGGTGGATCATCCACTCAACACGTCTGGCGGAGTATCTTGCCAAAACTACATCATTATCTTTTACACTGATGTACAGGACTGTTCCATTATTTAGGATGGGGATAATAGTGAGCCCTCTCCTCCACAAAATTGTTTAACCGTCTATCACCATTTATGGCTAGATGTGACAGTACTGTTGGTTTGTTGGTGTTGGGATCATTACACCCTCTCGATCAGATGTTATTGCTGTAGTTTAGAATGCAGACAGTCAATTATGGTAGCTTTAACGGGTTGTCATCAGGTTTAGGTATACACGATTGGGACACTGGCACATTCACCTATACATCACTGAATCATAGATCAACTTGGTTGGAATGGTAGACTGGGGGATTATCCCAGGAAAAACGTTACAGATTGTGCTTGAATTTAATTCTGTTTCTGCTGCTGCTGTGGTCTGCAGAACCAAATCAATGTCAGGAATTCTCTATTTAAGAAAGTTTGGAGAGTTAGATCATTTAAAATATCTGCAGATGAGCTTTGACTTGGAAATGAATTGAATGCAATAAAAGACTAGTGATGAAGGAGGAGTGAAAAAGTCATTGACTCTTCGAATCATACAATAAACAAACAGACATTTTGGCTCAACTCGTCCATACTCACCTGGTTTTCTAAACCGAATGATTACTATTTTTCTTCTTTAGGCACACACCCCTCCAAACCTTTGGTATTCATGTACACTTCCAATATTCTTTCAAATGTTGTAACTGTACTCCCCAATGCTACTTCCTCTGAAAACTCGCTACATATACACGCCACCCTCTGTGAGAAACAACTGTCCCTTAGATCTCTTTTCTCTCTCACCTTAAACCTATCCTGTCTGGTTCTGGACACACCCACCCGGAGGAAATGATCTTGTCTATTTATCCTATCCATGCCTCTCATGATGTAATAAAGGTAACCTCTCAGCCTCCAACGCAAAAGGAACAAAATCCCAGCCTATCCTTATATCTCAAAACTTCCCGTCTCCATCACATCATTTTAAATATTTTTGTCCCCTTCTCAGTTTATAACATTCTTCCAATAGCAGGACAACAAGAATTGCTTCAAATGTGGCCTGACCATTCTCTTGTAGAGCCAGAACATGATGTGCCAATTCCTATAATCAATCCTCTGACCATTGGAAGTCAGCTTGCCTTATGCCTTATTCACTGTCCTGTCAATCTGCGACTCCACTTTCACGGAACTATGTACCTGGACCCTAGATTTCCCTGTTTGGCAACACTCCCCAGCGCGCTACCATTTTCTGAATAAAACCTACACACTTTTGTCTAACAAAATGCAAAACGTCGCATTTATCAGCATGAAGATCCATCAGCCAATCCTCAGCCCACTTGTCAAGTAGATCAAGATATCTTTGTTCCCTAAGATAGCCTTCTTCACTGTACACCATAGCTCCAATTTTGGGGGTTTCATCTCCAAATTACTATCCACAGTTCCAAAATTCTCATCCAAACCATTTACAAAAACCATGAACAACAGCAGCCTGGTCCTTGTGGCACAACGCTGGACACAGGCCTCCAATTGGAACAGCAAATCTCTCCCAGCACCCTCTGTCTTCTACAGTCAAGTCTGTTTTGTATCTAATTGGATCGCTCTCCCTGATCTCCTGTGATCTAACCTTATTAAACAGACTACCATGTGGAACCTTGTTGGGCCTCAATAAAGTCCACATAGACAACGTATGTTGCTTGACCTTCATCTATCTTCCTGATCACTTCTTCTAAAACTCCAATCTAGTTTGTGAGACATGGATTCCCAGACAAAAAGACGTGCTGAATATCCCTAATCAGTCCTTGCCTTTCCAAATGCATGTAAATCCTGCCTCCCAGAATCTCCTACAAACACTTATCCACCCTTGACATCAAACTCACGGTCTGTAGTTCCCTGGGTTTTCTTTGCAGCCAAATTACAAATAATGTAACAACATGAGCTGTCTTCCTGTCCTCCAGGACCTCAACCGTGGCTGTCAATGATACACATAAGAAAGTCAAGAGAACTTCAGATTTCGTCAACCAGAAACTAAGACAGAAATGTGCTGGAAAAGCTCTGCTGGTCCGGCAGCATCTGTGCAGAGAAATCCGAGTTAATGTGTTACAACACGGGGGAAACCTTCCCCCCCTCCCACCATCTCCACCACCCCACGCTAATTTAAACTTGCAACACAGAAAAGATTTAACCCATGCTGTAATTTGTAAAAATTCGGAAGGCCAATAACCATCCTAAAGGTCACTATTTAAAGCAAGAATTAACATTTTAAAAAAAAAGTCTAACAGGGAATAATTACCTAATAACTTTTTGCAACTCCTTTCTCTGACCTATCTTTTACTTACTCTTCTATAATACTGGTCCGATAATCCCCCCACCCCACCCCACCCCCAATTAAGATATACCAAAACATTCAAATTTCAGAACCAGCCAGCTGTCGAATCTTCTCTTTGTATCGTCCTCTGTCTTCGCTTCTTCTCCTTAGAGTTTCTGTTTCACAGGTCATTGATAAATATATGTACATTTCGGAGAGCTATTCTCCGGGCAGTCTGCAGATGTTGGTGGCGTGGCAGTTCTCCCCTAACTGGTCAAATTTCTTTTCAGCTTTCTATCCCAAATCATCGGGTAATATCCTTTTTTTTATAATATTGCCAAATGCCAAATTTAAACGCGATTGTAGTTTAGCTTCTTGGAACATAATTTAAATGGATTGATCAAATTTGATTTTATTTTTTGTCTCATAGCAACGCAGGCACTGCAAGCTGCTGGACCACATGTTACATTGTAAATTTTCCAGAACTCACTGTGCTTGGAAATCCTTCAACTCTCTTAAATGTACAATACCCTTTACACATTCATAACCCCTTCTCTCTCAAAAAAGAACAATCATAATGAAAATACGGTCTCATTTGTTTTTCTATTCTTTCAACACATTACCATAACATACAGATAACCTAAATCTAAGTTCACCTTTACTTCTTCCCCTTTACCTATATTTAACATTGGATAATTACAAATCTCGTCTAATCTTTATCAGTTAAATCTGTGAGAACGCATCTGAGATTACATACTTAAGACACTACGTGTATAGATTTTTAAATTAAAAGTCTGTAACATAAGACTCCAATGAAATAGTCTTTAAAGCGTTCAAAGAATGTAAGCAGATTGGGCTCCGTGTACACAACCATCTCCAACACTCTGTTTGTGAGTACACATTAAAATGTTATAAGGCTAGTACCAAACTCAATACTCCTTTCTCAACCGTGGAATATTTTATCTGGTCGATGTTGAGCTTCTTTGAAAAGGACGATCCCATCTCATCACAGTGCAGCTCCAACTCCTATGTCACTCACATCGACAGCAACTTTGAAATGTTTTCAAGCATTTGGTGTAGCTGAGACTGGTTTGGTGCTCAATATTTCTTTTTAATGGTCGAATGCCTCCTGGCATTGTTCTGTCATCCAATACTTTGTGTTGTTCTTCAGCAAGTCGGTTAACGGTGCCACTACACTGCTGACATTTGGAACAAACTTCCGATAGAATCCGCTGACTCCGAAGGAGCGAAGTACTTTTTTCTTCGAGGTTGGCCGTGGAAATTCCTCGGTTGCTTTCGTCTTTGCGTTCCATGGGATCAACCTTCCATGACTGATATTTTGTCCCTTGAACATCATGTCTGCTTTCACAAATTGTGTTTTGTTTAATTTTATCACCAGTTTTGTTTCTCGTATTCATTCAAAAAGCTCTGCCAACTGTACCAAGTGATCTTTCCAGGACTTAGTAAAGATCACTACATCCGTCTAAACGGACTGCACAGTTTATTAATCAGGCTACAACTCTGTTCATGAGTCTTTGGAATGTGTTGGGTGTGTTCGTCATTCCAAAGGGCATCACTTTGAATTGATACAGACCATTTGCTGTTACAATTCAGAAATTTATTTCACTGTCTCTGATAAAGATACCTGCCAGAAACCACGCATTAAATCCAACTTCGTGATGTAACTGACTTGTCCAACTTTCTCGATACAGTCCTCCAGTGTTGGTCTTGGATATAAGTCTGATTTTGTAACAGTGTCGATCTTCCAATAATCCAAGCAAAATCATTGAGTCCCATCCGGTTTGGGAACTAAGATGATCGGCGAGCTCCACTCGCTCGGGCTTGGTTCGATGATGTCCTCATTGAGCATATCCTCCACCTCCTTCTGGACCTGTCTGGCTTTGAGGGATAAAGCCGATATGGATTGTTTTATCGGAACAGTACTCTCTACAACAACTTCATATACAATAGTGCCCACCATATGATTCTAACATATGTCCTCATATTGCAATAACAAACCTTTCAACTGTGTTCTATGCTCCTGAGACAGATAGTTTACTAATCTACCCCACTGCTCAAGGACTTCTACGTTTTTGACATATTTTGAGGCACATCAAAATCCACGACATTTGGAATTGATTCTTCACTCTGTGGGGGAGTAAATAACACCTGTTTCTCCAATTCTTTCTCTCCTCTACTTTTCAGGAGGGGACCTGCACACTCATTTATAAGTCACATGAAGTGGTCTTCAAATGTGGGAATTGGCAACAGAGGTGCTAGTTTCATTACTGTCCGTGTCCTACCTACCATCTGGCATGAATGACATGTATGCAAAACGTTAACCACATCTTTGTGCATTCCAGGTCAATAAAAATATTTTTGTCCCTTAGCCCGAGTCTTTCGTACCCTATGTGACCTCCTACAGGTAGTTCATATGCTACCTGTAAAACTTCCTGTCTCTATGCTACGAGCAACACAATCTGGTGCACCTCAGCACATTTCTCCTCTGCACTAACCTGATGTGGTCTCTATTTCTGTCTTAAGGTCTATCTTTCAGATAATAACCCTCATGAATATCCTCTGCCTCCTTTTCAGAGTACACATCCACATATATATCTTTTATCGTCTTGTCTGTCTGTTTCAAGTCCTTTAGCCTTTCAGGACAAAACACCTCTGTCTGACCCACTGCCTGTTCAGGTTTTCCCTGCACCATTACGGCAAACAGGGTGTCCATTAACTGAATCTCAACTCCTTCATCTTTGTCTATAGTTTGTCCTTCGTGCTGTGACTTATAATAGTGGGATATGGTTACTGCACAGCCTGGGAAAATACCAGGATATTTCCGATTTAACACTTCCGTTTCTTTGTCTTCCTTGGGCTTCTCCACAACAAGTGATGTCACTCCCAACTTGGAAACTGCTAAACCCTTCCCAAGTACAAACTGCATTCCTGGATGTGACAGTCTGTCAATCCTTCCCGCTATAACTTCCCCAGTCTTGATTAGGCACTCCAACCTGATCTTACATTGGGAAATGCTAAATTTCTGTCCATCCTTCCCATAAATTAATGCATTCCCGGGTAACAGATCAGAAAGACTGCAAATTCATTCATCTCTTCCTATTATCGTCTGGTTAGATCATGTATCTCTCAAAATGGTAACTTCTTGCTCTTCTCCCCCCGTTAGTTCTGAGTAAACTTTACTCACAGACGCAAATTCTTTACAGAGATCAGGTACTAACTCCATATCCAGCCCCTGCCGAGGCTGTGCACTTTCCTGCAGCTCTTCGGTCTTGTTGGGGTTTCCTTTAAATCTTTCACTAATGCCACTGGCTTAGCTTCGTTTACCACATCTTTTCCTACAGTCCTTTTCTTCACAATCAGCACTGTGACCATACATTAACCTCCTTATGTCGGTGAAAACACCTTTCCCCAATGCCCTTCGGAAACCACCGGCACTGTAATTTTCTGTGTCCCACTCCATTACAGTGAAAACACCTGAGGCCTTTCACCTCCTTTCCACTCACTTGGGCAGCTTCTTTAACCTGTGGTAAACTCATATGTTCTACTCTTTCTTTTATAGTGTAGCATCTCCCCTTCTCCCAAACTCTAAACCTCACAGGACAAAATTCTGGCTGGAAGCTTGTCTTATGCAGCAGCATGTATTCATCTATTAATTCTCCTGCCCTTCTCAATTTCTGAACTTTCTTTCCCTCCACATGAATTATTATCATCTCTGGAAGTGAGGTTTTAAACTCCTCCAGCAGAATAATCTCCCTTAGAGCCTCATAGGTCTTATCTATCTTTAAAGCCTGCACCCATCTATCAAAATGCCTATGTTTAATTCTTTCGAACTCAACATAAGGCTGATCTTGTTCCTCCTTTATGTTTCTGAACTGCTATCTATATGCTTCCAGTACCAATTCGTAAGCACATAAAATACCTTGTTTCACGTCTTCATAATCTCTTGACCCCTCAACTGGCAGGGCAGCAAATACCTCACTAACTGTGCCGACCAGCTTAGCCTGAACTACCATTACCCATAAATCCTTTCACCACTCTACCTGCCTAGCCATTTTTAAAAAAGAAATAAAGAAAGCTTCAACATCTTTCTCATCAAAATGTGACAGAATTTTGACATAGTTGTATACATCACTAATGTCCCTTTTACTCTCCAGCCTGTTCACTTGACTTTGCATACTAAATCACAACCTCTCAAGTTCAAATTCACTCTCCCTTTGCTCAGCTGAGAACCTTCTCCTCTCTTTTTAATCCCCTGTCTCTCTTCCCTCTTGCTTTCTCTTTCTTCTCTCTCTTTCTCTCTCCCTTTGTTTATCTTTAAAACTGCATTTTCTTCAACTGTAATTTAAGTTTTTTTCTAAATATCGTGCACTTGTCTGTTTCTCTGGCACACCTTATTGTTTGAGTAATTTCCTGACAATTTCAACTTTACTCTTGTTCTTGGTTCAACCCAAATCTAAATTCTTTGCTAATTCTAAATATTTGGCCTTTATGTTTTCTATTAAATGCCATCGGCAAAAGTGAGAATCATCTTAAAACCCCAGAATCTTTTTAACATTTTTAAAGAGCCATTTCTCTCACTTTAAAATTAACCAACTACAAGTCACCGAAATTAAACAAAGTGTCTCATCGACTTTTTATTTAAAGCTCTCGGATAATAACTGATTATGATTGATGAAATTATTAAATGAGTTAATGTAAATGATTAAATCTGCTGTGCATTTTCATACCCCAAACCCATTTAACTCTGCCCAAATCTCAGACTAGATCTGTCTAAACTTGTTTTAATCACAGACAAAAGGCCCCAAACTGTTAATCTGAACCAGCCACAAAGAAAAAAGTGCACCTCATGCTGTAATCTGTTAACTTTCGAGAGGCAATGATCCATTTACAGAGGTCACTATTTAAAGTAAAATTAACAATTTTCTAATTTAAGTCCAACAGAGAATATTAAAATGAACAACTATTTAGAACTCGTTTCGTTAAACCTATCTTTTACCTCCCACTCTACAATACTGGTCCGATAAAATAAAACACCATGATTAAGATTTGAAAAAAATACAATCACGTTTCAAAACCAGTCAGCTTTGTCAATTCTCCTTTGTAGATTTTTCTCTGTACATTTTTATCTCGGTTGGCTTTGATGTTCTGCTGTGCAAACGTCTTACAGACAGGTACCTTTCAGAAAGCTCTTCAGCTTTGTGGATGCCCTTGGCAGTTCTCTCCCTAAATGTTCAAACTGTCCAGTTTTACACCTCAAAACATTGGATTATTTAATTGATTTGGATGTCATCAAAAACATTATATTTCAAACTCCATTGGATTTCAGAGTGTTGGGGCATAGTTAAACTGACCGGCCGAATTTGAATTTGATTTTGTACCATGACAACTCAGACTCACTATTTGTTTCACAGTCAAATTTTACATTTTAACTTTTTTCAGAAGACTGTACACCTCTACACCTTCATATCAATATCGTTTGTCAGCCCTATGTAGTTTACCATGAATTTGATCACCTAAGTTCAGGTAATAGTTTTTTTTTCAAAATAAGACCCTCTTTCTCTCATCCTTCCTTTGTCTAAATCCTTCTTTCCAGTTATGATTCCAATTGCTTACAATGTTACTGGTATTCTTCGACAAAGTGATACATTGTGTGTGTTTTGTGAATAATCCTCTGTAATTGAAATGAGATGAACGAATGAGATGCAATCACATTCCCACATGAAGAAGTAAATGTGCAACTTTTCCGAGCTTTCTGATTTTAAAAATGATGCAAAAATCTCCTTTATTCAGGATTGGGAAAGTGAACAAATGGCGTTCACAGAGAGAACAGGAGTAATTCAATAAAGCTTTACTGGGATCATTGAATGACTAAATATTTAGTTTTCCCCTGAGATTTTAAATTCAGCTTTGTTTCAAGTCTGAGTTGTGCATGTTTTTGTCAATATGCAAATATCATCGGTGACAAAACCACAAGTCGCTGGTCATGCTCAGTATTTCTGGAAGTATCTGCTGTGAGAAAGCAGATTCAACATAGGGTAACAGAATGGGTCTAGGTTGCTTACTTTTTGCCAATAGTGTTCAACTATGTGCCGGTTAGGTGCATTAGTCAGGGGCAAATGCAGAGAAATCGAGTAGGGGAATGGGTCAGAATACGTTACACTTCGGAGGGTCAGCGTGGACGTGCTGTGTGAAATGGCCTGTTTTCCCACTGCAGTGATTCTGTGATTCTATGAATTGTTCGTACAAAGGGCGGTTGGTGCGAGGATCAGGGATGTCTCTGAGCATGTTCTGGGCATACTGAAGGGGGTGGGTGAACAGCCAGCGGTCGTGGTACACATTGATATGAATGATATCCTTAAGAGGAGTGAAAGGTCCAGCAAAGAATGTTTAGGAACCAAGACCTGAGTTTAAAAGCAGGATCTCCATGGTTGTGTGGGAAATAGAACCCACTGAATTCAATAACTTCAGTCTGAAACAAGATCTGAAGCAGCAGTATCGGTTATTATACTCTTGCAAGAGTGGTGCCTATGAGATAGGCACACCGAATTTAACTAGTACACAACTTTTTGTACAATTCATTCCCCTTTTACTCCTCCCCTACTTATTCCATTGCTTCTCCCCTGTTTACATCTCCCACTTCTTTCAACACGGCTGTTTATCTGTTGCCTCATCTGGCCTTGTTCGTGACAAAAATGCATGTCCTGCTTGGCTGTTTCACCACATCCCTCTGTGGTCTATTGTTATATATCCTCCTTGACTGTCATCTGCTTCCTTCTTCGCTAAAGCAACATTTCCTTCCATTCTTTGCCCATACGGATCCTTATGAACTCTTGATTGTGTTTTTTGTTTGTTTTTGCAGAAGCGGGAAACAGATACTTATAGCTGTTTGTACAAGCATATCTCGCTTAACCTACACCCCTCTTCCACTTTCATTTTTCAGCCTTGTGATTGTTGCTGATAACAACATTTATAATTACTCCTCACAATTCCCCCTTTCTATTTTTACATTTAATTGTTGTTTCTGCAATTTTTCCTTTAAGCACCGCCCCCAAAATTCACAAGCATCATTCCTGAGACTTCATCCATCTTGGTCTCACTCATCCCCTCATTATTTAATAGAAGAAAGTCCTTCTGCCTGATTCCCTTTTAGGGGCATCTCTTTCATTAAGGCTGTCTCAATCAATCTTTGGGTGAGCTCTCAAATACAGGGTATGATGCAACAGCCAATGGCTACCAATACCATGGCTACTACTATCAGGGAAGTAAGGATGGAAACCACCATAGCCTTCCATTTTCTAAACAATGATTGAAGCCATCACGTGAGAGATGTGTTTTCTCCTGAATTATCAGCAGTTTCTCTGCTAAGGTAGTCAAAGCCCTTACGGCCCGAGCAATTGAACCATCAGGTGCAGTGTTATTGGGAATGAAGGTAAAACAGCTTCCTCCGAACATCACACACATACCCTTTTTTCACTAGAATCATATCAAGGGCCATTCTGTTTCCCCAAACCATCCTACTTGTCGCGTCAAGCTGTTCTGATATTCCTTTAACAGCATTTCTTGTATAATTTATAAATCGCTGTTGGTTATAGAAAATGTAATTTATCCAATCTACATTTTTATTAACTGTCACCCACCAAAAGAGAGCTGACTCGGGGGATGCTTTTAAGTCTTTCATCTCCAAGGGAATGAACATCAGAGATAGGGTGGTACAGTTCCTATCATTCCATGCAGTCTTATCCTGTTACAGGGCTATCATATGTTTCATGCCCTTCCTGTCTCGCTTCCACCCGAGCGGAAAGGGAACCACCTGGGCCACCTGGTGTACCGGAGGCACATGCATAACAATTGCTTTTGTTCAGACGTTTTACAGTATACTTTACCCATTCAATCCAGGCATTTGCATCCCCGTACCCAGTTTCTATTTCAATGGTCTGTTTAAGTCCTTTACCTCTATAATTTTTACTACTTTAAAGTCATCGGGAGGGGTGAAAGGTTGTACCTTATTATCCAGTAGTTCTGCCAATTTTCCCTGTCCTACGCTAATTCGTAAACAACAGCCCAAGAAATCATTCCCGTTAGTTTTCATGTAATTGTAACTGATAGGTGCCCCCCGCCGCCCCCAGGGTTGCTTCGTGCGATGTTTCGTTATCGTTAAGTATATTGGGTTACACTGTATCGGGACAATCAAAAGCTGGTCGGAAGGTGGCCCAGTGTATTGTGACGAGACTATTATACCAAGTACCATCCCCGAGGCCATTCCCATCGGACTTAAGATGTATATCTGAGCTGTGGTACTGTCCCTGATTATGTACATCCCCACAATTTACCAAGCTGCATGCATCGGCATCTATTACTTGCGGGTTAACAGACTCAGGAACCGTTAATAACACATATGACATTGATGTTTGACAAAATCCCAATAATAAGAGAGCTATTATCATAACTCTAAGCATCCCCAGCATTCTAAGATCATGCTGAAGCACCAAATGACTTAAGATACTTAAAACCCTCACTTAATATCCGTTGTATTTGATAAGGGCTACTAAACCTTGCTTGTCAAGGTTCACCTATAACTGGAAGAAATAGTAATACCTTATCCCCGATTGCAAAATTGCACTTTTTAAAAACATTTCCCATCCGCTACCTATTTTATTGCATATTGCAATACTATTAAATGCTGTCTAGCCAACTCCCCAGCGCTATTAATCGTCCCTTAAGTTTTGAGACCTAGTCCAAATGTGTGGCCTTTGAACTCTGATTTGCTATTTTCTCCTTAATCAATTTTAATGGTCCTCTCACTTAATGCCCCAAACATAATTCCAATGGAATGAATTTGCTCTGTTAATTTTGGGCATTCCTGATAACAAAAACTGCAAATGGAATTCCCTAACATTAATCATCTGGATAATCCCTGGATTATAAGCCCTCAACATGGTCTTTAATGTGTAATGTCACATTTTTAGCGCTCCTTGCAATTTTGAATGGTTTGCAGTAGATTTGAATTGCTTAATCCTAAGACATTATCGTGATAAATTAGATGTAAAGTTTGAACCTTGATCCCACTGTATCTTCATTGGTAGTCCGTATCTTTTTTTTAGAAAAGAGTAATTCCTTTCCAATTCTTTTAGCTGTGATACTGCATCTTGGGATGGCCTCTGGAAATCTAGTCGATGCATCCATTAGTGTTAACAAATACTGATGGCCACTTTTTTGTTTGCAGTAGGGAACCTAGCCAATCAATTAAGACACCTGTAAAAGGTTCCTCAAATGCCGGAGTAGTTAAGAAAGTGCAGGTTTTATTATCGCTTGTGTTTTTCCAATTACCTGACATGTATGACGCATCTGGCAAAATTCAACTCCATCCTGTTGCGGTCCAGGCCAGTAAAGTTTCTCTGTATTTGGTCTGTTTTCTTCATAACTCCTAACTGACTTCTAGATGGTAACTCATACACCATTCGCATCACCTCCTTTCTGTAACCCATTGGCAATATGATTTGATGAATCTCTTCCCATTTCTCATCTCCTTGAAAATAGTTACTCTCGATTTCCTCATTTGGACATCATTTTTAAGGTAATAACACTTAGGGATACATTCAAAATTCCTAACGTATTTGTTTTTTGATGCAACTGCTTTAAACTTTTATCTTCCTGCTGTGACTCAATCAGTTTAGCTGAGCAAAAAATATTTACATGATCACCTATTTGCACCTGTTTTGTCTCAACTTTCTGATGGACCAAAGTATCTGCTCATGCCACTTAAGCTTCCTTATCTTTACGTTTTTGGTATTTTCTATTTCAACTGGTGATATTGGGACTTTATTACCCATAATCAGGAATGTTTCCAGGATAAGATTCCTACATTGATTCAGTTGTCTGCATATCCACTGGCTTTTAAACGAGAGTAGCAGTAATCCAACCACTGAATCAGCTATATTTTCTGCAAGGACAAATTTTATTCCTGGAGCTGAGAGTTTGTCCAGTACCCCTGCCACAATTTCCCCACACTTTTTGGGACACGCTAAGCACACATTACATACTTTTGCGCATTTTGTCTCATGGTGAATTCCCTCTAGCAGTACCTTTTCTGGAAATAGTCCTTCAGGAGTACATATCTCCTTACCTTTTCACAGATGATCCTGTGTCTCTTAATATTACACCCTCTCTACCTACCCTATGTGAGTAAAATTTCCCTTTGCAGGTATATTTTCTAAGCAGATCTGGCACTTCCTCCTTAACAAACTTCCAATCAGCTTGTACACTCTGATGCAGCTTTCTAGCTTCCACTGTGCTTTCTGTTACCACTCCGACAAAACTGCCAGACTTATCTTTTTTCCTGCATCCGTTTTTTTTTTCTGAACCCACCAAAACAGTGATTTCATGTGTCCTAATTTGGTGCAATGAAAACACCAGAGCTTTTTATCTTATTTGCCTCCTTCACGTATTGCCTTTTTACCCTGTGGTAAGTTCTTCACCGAGATCTTTATCTCCCTTTCTACGTGGGGATTTCTCTTTGCCACAATTTCTATCCATCATGGACTGAAATTGATTCTGGAAGCCAGAACAATTTTTATAATCATAATCACTAGTCATAATCATCAGCCTCTTCAGCTGCCAGTTTTGGCTTTATAACTCTATGATCTTCCAAATGAGTGTGCACTATGTGAATGCTTAAACACCTTCAAAGTAATTGTCTCTCGAAGAGCATCGTATGTTTGCTCTCTTTTTAAAGCTCTTATCCATCTATGAAAATTACTTTGTTTGATCCTTTCAAACTCAATATGTGTTCGAACAGGATCCTTCCTTAAATTCCTGAAACGTTGTCTGTAGGCTTTTGGCACAAGCTCACATATATGTTTTCCTCTCCTCATACTCCCCAGATCCCTCCTTTGATAGTGTTGCACATATCTCACTAGCTCTACATACAAGTTTTGTTTGGGTCAACAAAACCTACATGGTCACTGGCCACTGAAATTCTTTAGCCACTTTCCTACTCATCAAATTTAGGCAAGCTGTGAATATACTGAAACTAGGCTTTGGACTACAATGGGATTGCCCATCCTCAGTCTGTTCCTCACTAAGCTTACCTTCAGCCTTCATCCTCATCCTTTAAAGCTGACTTTCCATTCTAAGTGACCATCTCTGACGCTCAAATGCTCCCTCTTTTTCTTTCTCTCCTGCTGAATGCATTATTTTTTTCTCTTTCCTCTGCTAAACCTATTCGTTATCTTTCTTCCTCTTCTGACTTTAGTCGTAGCTCAAACTGCTTCATCTCTGCTTCTAACTCAAGCTGTTTCTTTTGCGATTGAAGTTTAGTCATGCCACAGACCCTGATGGAGTTTCCAGCAAGTTGGAATGCTGAACTACTGCTGCAATAATCTCATCTTTCCTCACATCAGACGGTAGCTTCAACTCACTTTGTCTACTAATTCCCGCTGCTTGGACTTATGTGCATTCTGTAAAACCCACAAGGTCACTTTCCCGACCTCCAAAACAAGCTTGGTTCCTGCAAGAACCATTGTTACCTGAAGCTCTGCTTACTCACCAAATCAACACACGAAATAAGACACAATAACACCCGCCACTCGCTGTCTAAATTCTGCAAAGGCCCCCTAATTTGTTGCAGACCAGACCCGACCCCTCAAAACATTTTAATAGGAAATCCGCAACTTAGATTTGCTATTTTTTGAAGGTTAGTGTATAGCTGATAGTTCCAGAGTGAATTAGCTGGTCAGACAGCCGATTTTTAAACAAATAACATTTATTTGCCAAATTACTAAATGAAACATAAGGAACTGAAAATAGAATACCTGAATAACGTAGCGTATCCGAACCTGACAGGCTATCCCGATTTAAGGATGATGTTCCAATTTACTTGCAACAATCCAATAAACAAAACCCCTTATCACCAAGGGTAAAACTGACACAACTGCTTACAGGTTATAAGGTCAGAAGGTCAGAATGAGGCAGAGAGCGTCCAGTTACCCTGACTCAACAAATCCCCGAACTGATCCAGCCTGCCCAGTTGTGGGAGCTGGACAGGTCCTCTTGATTATACAGGCTACTTTTCAAGACTTGAAAGGCTTCTGTATGAGGCATTATCAGTTAGGTATAAACAAAAGGACCCCAACGAACCTTTCAAAATTATGACATATTGGAATCCTTGGTCGTGTAGACCCTCTTTTAAAAAATCAATGACAGCAATACCCTGTAAAAGGACTAGCTTTGTGAGAACATGCCACATTTGGCTTTGGACTGAATTCCAAAAATGTAAGTCTTACAGCTTTGAAGACAATATAATGCATTAAGTTGTTTATTAGTTTTCATAAAACGGTACTCAATCATACTGTGTGTTGAAGATTCAGCATGGTCACGAGTGGATTGTCCAGACAGATCCACACTTCCTGTATATGGTCAGGGCAAATACATCCACTGAGAATCTGTTGCTTGGCGACTGTACTAGTCGAGGAGAGACTAGCACGGAAACCAAGTCTAGATTGTGATTTTTTTTGTGGATGGTGATGATGGAGCGTTCAGGTGGTTACAGTATTGCAAATGAACAACACAACAGAATTACCTAGCCTGCGATAAGAAAACGTCCATAATTCTCCCTCACAACTAACTTCACGAGAGCAATTGGTGATGGGAAATGTGACCATAGAACATAGAACATTGAAAAATACAGCACAGTACAGGCCCTTCGGCCCTCGATGTTTCTCCGACCGAAGCCTACCTAACCTACACTAGCCCAATAACCTCCATATGCTTATCCAATGCCCGCTTGAATAACCATAAAGAGGGAGAGTCCACCACTGCTACTGACAGGGCATTCCATGAACTCACAACCCGCTGAGTAAAGAATCTACCCCTAACATCTGTCCTATACCAACCTCCCCTTAATTTAAACCTGTGTCCCCTAGTAACAGCTGACTCCATACGTGGAAAAAGGTTCTCACTGTTAACCCTATCTAAACCCCTAATCATCTTGTACACCTCTCTCAAATCTCCCCTAAACCTTCTTTTCTCCAATGAGAAAAGTCCCAAGTGCCTCAGCCTTTCCTCATACGATCTTCCTACCATGCCAGGCAACATCCTGGTAAACCTCCTCTGCACCCGTTCCAGTGCCTCCACATCCTTCCTATAGCATGGCGACCAAAACTGTACACAATACTCCAGATAAGGCCACACCAGAGTCTTATACAACTGCAACATGACCTCAGGACTCCAGAACTCAATTCCTCTACCAATAAAGCCCAGTACGCCATAAGCCTTCTTCACAGCACTATTTACCTGGGTGGCAACTTTCAGAGATCTGTGTACATGGACACCAAGATCCCTCTGCTCATCCACACTACCAAGTAGCCTACCATTAACCCAGTAATCCATCTTCTTGTTACTCCTACCAAAGTGAATGACTTCACACTTAGCTACATTGAACTCCATTTGCCACCTTTCTGCCCAGCTCTGCAACTTATCTATATCCCGCTGTAACCTGCCACATCCTTCTTCACTGCCCACCACTCCACCGACTATCGTATCATCCGCAAACTTGCTCACCCAGCCTTCAAGCCCTTCCTCCAGATCATTTATAAAAATGACAAACAGCAATGCTTCCGAAACAGATCCTTGTGGAACACCGCTAGTAACTGCACTCCAAGATGAACCTTTACCATCAACTACTACCCTCTGTCTCCTCCCAGCCAGCCAATTCCTACTCCATTAGTCAGCAATGTTAACATTCAATTCAATCCAGTTGTTATCTTGAACTGAATGTCGAATTCTGAAAGAAATTATCTGGATCTGTTTGTGCAGTGACTGTGATTGATGTCAGTCTCCATGGATCCTAATTATGTCACTGGATGGTTTTCCTCTTCTATTTGTACCGGGCGTCTTCCAATGCTTTATCCCATTGTTGCTGCAGATGCATCATCTGCAACACTGACAAGGATCAGCAGTTGCAGAAACAGGGAGAGGAGAGATCAGAATCAGAAAACCACAGACTGGAATATTCCAACAATGGACCAGGATCTAAGAACAGTCGACTGGAATGTTTCAACAACGGATCAGAATCTGAGAACAGCAGACTGGAATGTCGCACCAATGGTTCAGAATCTAAGAAAAATAGACTGGAATGCTGCAACAATGGACAGGAGTTTATCTGTGGGTCTTTTGTTTTTTTCCCGGTATTGGCACATATTACCAAATCGGATATTAAGTGTACTGTGGATTATTCAGGTTGGTTACTATCCCATGCTCGCTATTGTTGGTGTTCCTGGTAAGTCTCCCCATCTCTATCGATTTATTAATCCCATAAGCCATGGTGAACTTCAATGCTATTTCTGTTATCTATTTTTAGTAAAGACTGAAACTATTGTCTTCAGTTTCAAATGCAAATCCATTCATTCTCCACAAATTTCAGAACCACCCACACTCCCGCCCTCACAAACATCTGAGAACAAGACTGTTCACAATCCCGAAGTACCCATTTGCCCCGAATTGATTTATGTCTTGGTATTCTCTCCATCGCCAAAGCTACCCACTACCAACTCCAGATATCCCCAGACCCCATCTTGACGTCAGTGCGGGTGCTAAATAAACCATTAACTACGCCATGGTAAATCTGAGACTTTATGGTTCCTGTTCTCTTCTAATCGCTCTTTCCGTTACAAATGTTTCCATCAAAATCTTGTTCTTGTCTGTAAAATATATTCATGACAGGGGCACTGTGTCAGAGTAGTACTGTCGGTGGCCACGTAATTCAGTGGTCCAGATATCTCCACTATGGAAGCTGTTTCAAATCTTATCTCAGATGATGACAGAACTTAAATTCAAATGACAGGAACTGGAAATAAAAGTGAATTTTACTGATATAATCCAACCAGCACTTTGTCAAGAAGTTTATCTATTTCACTGTTATCCTTTGGTGAAGAAATCTCACATTATTGCCTGATCTGAATTAAGACTGATATCAGACTCAATACTTTAAGGAATGGCCTCACAGTAAAAGGCATTTAGTGAGGTTCACAAATGCTGTTCTGCCAGAGATGCAGACATCCCATGCAATAACAACATGTAAGGTAGAGGAAAAAAATACAAAGTATGATACTAGAGATCAGAAACAAAAGGAATGAGTAAGTGCTAGAGAAACTGAACAGATTTGGCAGCCTCAGGTCGAGAGAAAAATAGAAGTGAAATTTCGCATCCAATCACCATACATCAGAACTGAATGCAGCTGGGAAACAGTGTGTTTGATGTTGATGACATGGATGGCTGCTGTGAAAGGGAGAAGGAGTGAGTTGAATAGATAGAGAAAGAGAGAGGTAGAGAGAAAGAACAAACAAAGGGTTCGTTGATGATCAGCTGGAATGGAAATAAAAATCCAGACTAATCTTATTTATTTTTCTCTTGTTCTCATATTACTGAAATTCATGCCCGTGTCAGGTATATATAAAAGTCCCCGTTTGAAGTGAGTTATGTCACTTTGTCTCTCTTCCTTGAGTGTGATCATCTTCTTTTATTCAGTAATGGGATGCTGGGCCAGTATATAATTCCCTTTCTTCATTGTCCTTGAGAAGGTGTTGGTGAGCTGCCTTCCTGACCCACTGCAGTCTGTGGGCTGTAAGTAGTCAATGCTGAGGTCCGCCCGCATTCATTTATTTGAGAATTTGTAGTGAGTGACATAACTGAGCGGCTGGCTTGGACATTTCAAACTACAACTGTGTGTTAACCACAGTGCTATGGGCCTGGAGTCACATGTAAATGCGACCGGGTGGAGATGGTAGATTTCCTTCCCTGAAGTGCACTAGTGTGCCAGGTAGGACAAACACAATGTTTTCATTGCTTCATTTGATTCTCAATTCCTGATATTTTATTGAATGCAAAATCTAACATTTGCCGTGGTGGGATTCGAATCCAGGGTCTGAGGCATCACCTGCGTCTCTGGGTTAACATTACAGGGATAATACTGTGAGGCCATCACCTCCTTAGTATCTCCAATAATCTCCAATGGCAAACGTGGTGTTGTTGTTGGCGTGGCTGTGCTTAAAGCATAGCGTTTTGCAAGGCAACAAAGTGATTTGGCAAAACATATCATCCTTCTCATTTTGTATTTATGAGAAGGCGAGATGATGGGAAGTGCTCTTGGTGAAAAGGAGGTGGATGTCCTCGGCAATGAGCCACTGACAGAATTCATACAGAGCAGTAAGTACTGAGCATCATGTTGTTCACAAAATTGTCAGCAGCGACACTCTGACAGGGTTGGTCATTCTCAAAAGCTTCTGACCTCCATGCAGAAGACTAGACTGTCTTCTCAGAGATGGAAGATGCCTCCTTGAGACATGGCACAAATCATCAGCCGTGCCTCCTTACTATCAGCAAACCACGTTAATGCAACACGCATGAAACATTAGCAATGGAGCCAGAAGGCACAGCATGGAACAGTCTGTTTGTGCATGCTCTGCTTCATTGGTTTGTAAAGTTACAGCATCGATGACATCCTCCTATTTCCGTGTAACAGTTTGGAGGGGCTGAATGGCCTCTTCTGTTCATGTGTCAGTGTCTCGGGTGGATGAATGTCCTCTTCCTCGTTCCAGGGAAGAGGCTCATTATTGGGTGACCCGTGGTAGCTGCTTACCTGCGTGTTGTGCCGACTAGATTCCTTATATTCCTGTGTAACATTAGACAAACAGGAGGTTGGAAGAAACAGCAAGTCAGGTAGCATCAGGAGGTGAAGAGGTCAACATTTCAAGTATACCCGTTCTTTAGGATTGCGGGTGGGGGTAGGGGGAACTGCAGATAAAGAGGGAAAGGAGTGGTTGGGGTGTGGAGAGCAGAGGGATGGTGAGGTAGGGGATAGGTGGACACAAGTGGTGGGTGCAACGTGGTTGGTCGATGGGAGGGATGAATATAGTTGGGAACTAGAAGGTGGGGTCATTTGGTGGAATGGAAGGGAGGAGGCGGGGCTGGGAAGGTTATTTAAAATTGGAGAACTCAATGTTGAGTCCTCCAGGCTGTAGGCTAACCATGCAGAAGGTAAGATGTTGTTCGTCTAATTTGTGGTCTGACTCACTGTGGCAACAGAGGAAGCCAAGGAGGTCATGTTGGAAAGGAATTGGGAAGGGGAATTGAAATGGGTGGTGACTGGGAGCTCAGGCCAGCCCCTTTGGACCGGGCTGTGATGCTCGGTGAAATGTGCACTTAGTTTACGTTGCTCTCCCCGATGTAGACAAGACCACATCAGGAGAACCTACTGCAGTAAACTAGGTTGAAGGAGAGGCAGGTGAACCTCTGTTTCACCTGGAAGGACTGTTTGGGGCGCTGGATAGAGGTGAGGGAGGTGTGTGCCAGCAGGTGATGTATTTTATTTTTCATCTGCAAGTGTCAGTTGCCCATGGGGATTGACAGGTTTGGTGGGGAGTATGGCACGAAACAAATTTAGTGAAGGGATCAGTCCTTGTGGAAGATGTGCCAGGTAATGGGATCCAAACTAGTTTACTGTATCTGCCATTCCTGATGTGGTCTTCTCTATATCGGGGAGACCAAATGCAAACTAAGGGGAATGGTTTGCTGAGCATCTCAGCTGGGCCTGTAAGGGCTGACCTTACCTCCCAGTCACTGCCTATTTCAATTACACCTACCAATCCCATTCCGACATGACATCATTGACCTACTCCATTGCCACAAAGAACCAAAGCACAAATTGGAGGAACAACGGTTCATATTCCAACTGTGTAGCGTACAGCCGGGGGTCTCAACACTGAGTTCTCCAATTTCTAGTAACCTCCCTTCCAATCCCCAGATCTCCTGCTTAGCCCCTCCCCTTTCCATTCCTCTGATCAACCCATCTTCCAACTGTCAACTGGATTCATTCTTCCCATTGGCCAACCCGGTGGTACCCTTTACCTGTGTTTGCCACACAACACGCCGTCTCCTCCTATTTCCCCACCTCGCCTCATTATCAGTACACACCCTTGCCCCCACCCCCAGACATGAAGAAAGGTTATACCCAAGATGTGGACTTTTTCTCCTGATGCTGCCTGGCTTGTTGTGGTCTTCCAGTTTCCTGAATTCCAACATTTGTAGTTTTTTTTTAAAAATCTCTTCTGGTGTAATAGGTAAGAGAGAGTGAATGCGCTGTGCCTCTACTTATCCAATAGCTTCTATGGGCTGAATGGCATTCTCATATTTCTGTGAAACCAGCTTGAGATGCTGAATGAGCTCCTCATTTTTAGTCCTGTGGAAATGTTCAGGGTCCAGCAGTGCTGTTACATGAATGTTGCCTACACATTAACAGCATGAGCTTGAACGTTGTCCATGTTTTGCTGTTTTATGCGATCTTTTCTGAGCATCCTCACTTTTGATCGAATGACGGAGAGTAAGACGTTGCTGAAGCAGCTGAAGATGTTTGTGCCGAGGAAGCTACCCTGAGGACCGCCAACAGAGATATCCAGGGACTGAGAGGATTGATCTCCATCAGCCACATGGTGCTCCAAATGGCCCAACAGCTTGGGATATTTACAACTGATTCCAATTAGGTGCAATTTTATTCAGCCTCCTTGACATCTTGTTCAGTCATGTCTTTTCAGGGCCAGTCATTCTGACGCTGTGTTCATATCTTTTGATTTGAAGATGGGTGTTGGACTGGGGTGTACAAAATTAAATATCATGGTATTCAAACAGATGAAAGACTCAACAGACTATCAATTTTTCAATGTTATAATTTCATTTACATCACACTAAAGTTTTGCTCTAAATTCTGTGTGTTACGATTGAGCCCTCCACCATCAACTAATGAAGGAGCGATGCTCCGAAAGCTAGTGTGCTTCCAATTAACCCTGTTGGACTATAACCTGGTGTTGTGAGATTTTTAAGTTCATAGCTTTTGTTCATGTCAACGGCCAAGGTAAATGTGTGGGGACTGTTTCCTTCTCTCAGAGGGTAGTGACTGTTGGGACCTCTCTATCCCAGACAACTACAGCTCTGAATGTTTGAGGGAGCAGGGTGGTGTTAATGAATGTTGACACATCAGGGAGTTAAGGCTACAAAGAATTGGGCATGAAAGAGAAATTGCGGCCAAGAGAGATCAGCCCTGACCTTACTGAAGGAAGGACAGGCTTGACGGGCTATATAGCCTGGTATTATTACAATAAACCCTATAGCCCAGTCACTTTATTGCCTCTTCCATATCCTGTGGTACTTCAAGTAGCTGAATAGGTTGACATTGTTGCTGCATGATCTAAACTGGGTCTAGTTCTATAGATTGGAGGGGCTGATTGGTCTCTTCCTGTAAATGTATATCATGGTCCAGGGGCTGAGAAGCCTCATCCTGTTCTGGTGGAACTGAAATCCATATACACCAGATCGACCACCCTTGGAGAATGTCATCACTGCAGATGCCGGTGATCAGAATTGAGAAGTGTGGCACTGGAAAAGCTCAGCTGGTCAGCCAGCATCCGAGAAGCAAGAATATCGATGTCTTGAACATTCCTGATGATAGAGTTGTGCCCAAAACGTCGATTCTCTGGCCCCTCGAATGCTACCTGACCTGCTGTGCTTTTCCACCACCACACGTTTAGATGTCAACCGGCCCGCCCTACTCAACCTTCCTGGTCACATCATCAAAGAACAGGCATGAACTTCCACTGACAAAGCCATTCTTACTATTACTAATGAAACCCTGTTTTCCCAATGCATATACATTTTATCCCTCAGAATCTTCTCAATTAATTTACCTAACACAGATATTAAGCTTACTGGTCTATATTTCCCAGACTTTATTTTTCAGTCCTTCTTGTTTTCCTCCAGTCTTCTGGGAACTCACTTGTGGTAACTGATGATCAAAATTATCAGCCAGGGCCCCCGTAAGTTCTTCTCTAGCCCCTGCTCTGAGAAATATTTGTTGAGGACATCGCTCATTTCTTATGGTTCCCAACATACATATCCATTGAGGGGTCCTATTCTCTCTCTAGCTACTGCTTTTCCTTTAATATACTTAAAGCATTTCTTTGGATTCACCCTGATCTTCTCAGGCAAAGTTATCTCATACGCCCTTTTCTCCCTTCTGATTTCCTT
Source organism: Chiloscyllium punctatum (assembly GCF_047496795.1). Lineage (NCBI taxonomy): Eukaryota > Metazoa > Chordata > Chondrichthyes > Orectolobiformes > Hemiscylliidae > Chiloscyllium > Chiloscyllium punctatum. The sequence goes on from NC_092755.1 coordinate 21,738,269, forward strand.
CTTCAGTAAACTCCTGTATCCCCTGTACACCTTCAGGGATTCGCTTGATCCCAGCTGCCTCTACCTGAGCCACGCCTCCACATATCTTTTGGTAAAAGCCTAAACATCTCTTGTAATTCAGGGTACCTCATTCCTGTAAACTTTCCATTCACACTCACAGGAACATATAGATCGTAAGCTCCCACTTGCTGGAGGTCCCTTTGCTTGCAAACATACTACTCCAATCAACCCCTGCAAACTCCTGCCTGAGTCCATCAAAATTAACCTTGCCCCGATTTAGAACTAGAATCTGTGGACCAATTTCTTCCCTCTCCATAACTATTTTAAAATTAATAGATCTATGGTCACTGGTCCCAAAGTGCACATCTACTGTCACCTCACTCACCTGTCCTGACCTATTTCTTAAGAGTAGGACAAATATTGCCCCTTCCCGATTAGGACCCTCGACATTCTGCTTGGGGAAATTTTCCTGACGCACTTAATTGATTCCATCCCATCAAATCCCTTAATGCTCTGGCAGTGCAAGTCTGTGTTATAAAAAATATTAAAGCCCCCATTATGACAACCAAAATATTCCTGAAAGTCTCCGCAATCTCTCTACATATTTTTGTTCCTGCAATTTCTGTTTACAATTTGGGGGCCTACCGTACAACCCCAATAATGTCACCATCCCCTTCTTATTTCTTAGTTCCACCCACAAAGCCTCATTGGATGATCCATCAGTTATTTTATCTCTGATCACTGCTGCGATACACTCTTTATTCAGAAATGCAACTCACCTCCTCCCGTTCCACAATCTCTGTTCCTTCGAATGCATTTGACCCTGGTACATTAAGCTGTCAGTCCTATCCATCCCTCAGCCATGTTTCTGTAATAGCTAAACTATCGAGCACCTATAACCTATCCACACCCTGAATTCATCGGCCTTAACTGTCAGCTCTTTTGCTCTGAAATAAACACAATTTAATCCATGGGCATTTCTTGTTCCCTATCGTGGTCCAGCCTGATATGGCTCCTCAACGTACTATGTTTGATTACTGTATCTCCATCCAGCCTCTCACTTGCCTCCCTGCTGCTGAGGATTCCACCTCCTGCCAATCTTGTTTAAACACTCCCCTGTTGTACTAGCAAAACTGACTGCGAAGATATTGATTCCCCCTCAAGTGGATCTGTCACCAGTCCCTCTTGAACAGGTCAACTCTGTCACAGAAAAGCTCCTAATGGTCTAAAAATATGAATCCCTCCCACCAATTCTTTAGTCATATATTTATCTTGATATCCTCCTATTCTTACCTTCACTAGCTCATGACACTGGAAGTAATCTGGAAATTATCACTACCGAGGTCCTGGTTTTTAACTTTTCTCCTAGTTCTCAGTTAATCATTCTATAGAAACACATTCCTATATCTAACCGTGTCATTTGTACCATCGTGCACAATGACTTCTGGCTGCTCACCCGCCCTCTTGAGAACATTCAGCAGCCACTCAGAAACATCCTGGATCCTGAAATCTGAGAGCCAACACAACATCCTAGTTTCCTGTTTGAGGCCACAGAATCTCCGATCTGTGCCCCCTAACAATCAAATCTCCTATCTCTAAGACCCTGTTTACCTTTATCCTTTCCTGCTGCCCCCCAGATCCAGCGCATCCATCTTGGCTACTGCTGCTTTCCCCTGAACAGTCATTCCCTGACACCTATCTCCCATCTCCCAACATACACAAAATCAGTATCCAGAATGGTATACTTGGTTTCGAGAGGAATAGCCACAGGGGATTCCTGCACTTTCTGCCTACTCCCTTCGCCATTCCTGGTGGTCGCCCAGATACTCTCTGCTTGGAACACGACAGGAAGCAAGGAAAGCCTGTTGGATTAAATTGCTTTTAATTAAATGGAACTGGGCTGACAGGTAACGCAGATGAACTCAGGGCGTGGATCTTTACATGAGACTGGAATATTATAGTCCTTACAGAAACATGGCTAAGGGAGGGACTTGGGTGTGATCACCTCACTAAAGCTTTTATCTATGAAGTGTTCCATATCTCGGATGATCCAGAATGCTCCTGAACACGGTCTCCCAGGAGCTGCAGCAGGGTGCACTGCCCACACGTGTAGTCATTGGGGATAATGGAAATCTCCCTGAGCTCCCACAAACCGCAGGAGGAACATACAACTGCCCTAAATGCCATCTCCACTGCTGTCAGACTAGCGTTAAAAAAGAGTTTATCTGAGCTTACCTTTACCTTTTGCTGAACTGCTGCTCACCGATTTCTCTGGAACCAAAGCATTACTACCTATTCTTCCACTCACAGTACGTTAATAGACCACTCCACATTTAGGTTTGGTTAGGGTAGGATGGAGACACTACAGTGATGTATTGTTTGGGCCTTAAGCACTCCTAAACACCAGGCCCATGCTTGGACATGGGGGGTGGGGGTGGGGTTGTCTTGCTGAGGTCTTCCTCCTAGTAGTGGTGACTGCGCTGATGCAAATATTCACCCTGACAGCCCATCCGCGTTGGCGCAGACCTCTGTTTTTTTCAGTCTCCTAGTACTGCATTTATGAATTCCTTGTAACTACTGATTGTATTCGAAACTGTGTCTCACTCCGGAGTGAGAGATGTTGATATTCCAGTAAGTACAGCCTATTAAAAAAGGTTTGCCAATGGACATACGAGCGACAGTATGTCCATCCGCTCTCTAACTCTGCGTTTACTTTCAATTAGGGTACATTTATTCTGATAACATTCCATTCCATTTTCCTGCGTTTCCCCTGTAACCCTTTTTTAAAAATCTGTGGATCTCAGCCTTGAAGATATTTAGTGATCATTTCTTAACAGCCTTCACAATTTTCTGCAATTGTTTCCCTCCCACTGATGTGAGACTTAGTGGTCTTTCATCCCATGGCTTTTTTTTCTAGCACTCTGTGTGGAAGTTGAACCTACATTAGATGTTGTTCTGATTGATCACACCACCTCGCTGGCCAAAGGCAAAACAAAATAAAGCACAAAATGTAAGAGCCTGTAATCTCCTCCCTCATCTTCCACATCAGTCTAAGAGACAGTTCATCCAGATCTAGAGATTTTCCCACTTTTTATCCTGCATCAACTTCCAATTATTCCTCAGCTTCTATCAGGAACTGCTTCTCCAAAGTGAAGACCAATATGCAGTACGTGTTTGACATTCACAGGTTCTCTGCACAGTTTTCCTCCTCGGTCCCTAATACTCCCTATTCTTTCTCTTGTTACCCTCTTACCCTTAATAAACCGATAAAATGTCTGAATTCTTGATAATATTGCCCATTAATGTTTTTATCACCCCGCTTTTTGCTCTTCTGTTTACTTTCTTGAATTTAGCCCAACACGTTCTCTACTCTTCTGGGACCTCCATTGACCTGCTCACTTTATGCGTGCTTTAAGCTTCTCTTTCATTTTTAATTCTGTTCTGAATATTTGTAGACATTCCATACTCTCTGGGCTTGTTTTCCTCATTTTTATCTTTATTGTAACATGTTGTGGTGACACCTTCATCAATTCCATTTTGAACATGTGATCCCCACCACACCCACGCTGTTCTGCTAAAGTTTCACCCAGAAGTAATTATACAGTGGCCAGATCCTGTCTTTCTTTTGATAAGATCTGCCTCTATCATCCAAATTATTTTTATTTTTCAAGCCTTTTTTCTTTTGGTCTTTTCCTTAATAAGCTAAAAATGCTTGAGTCATGGTCACTGATCCTGAAATGCTCAGCCAATCCTGCCTGCAACACCTGACTGGCTTCATTCCACAGTGAGGCTCGGCATAGCCCCACCCATTGTTGTATCTGCTACATGTTTATATGAGGAGCTCTCTGGAATAAATGTCAAGGCATTTTTGCCCTCTTAAAAATAATTATCGCTGCCCTAATCAATGTTTGTAATTGAAATGCCTGAATATAATGATCCTATTATTGCATTGACACACCTCAGTGAATTGGTTATGTACCTGCCCCTGTACTTTATTTTATCTGGGGGCCTATAATATGTCCCCAGTAGTGTGTCTGTCATCGATTTGAACCTAATTCCAACCCACAAACCGTCATTTGAATGCCCTTCCAAGATATCATCCTTCCTTACTGCAGTCTTTGACTCCATAATTAATAAGGCAACACCACCTTGTCTTTTACCCCTCTCCTCTGCTGCCTATAGTTCTTGTACCACAGAATATCGAGTTGTCAGCTCTGACCTCTCTCAAACGCATCTACGTGATGGCAAAAATATCCACTTCCCCATGTCACCTTGTTCTCTTATCAAATCTGAAGATCTGATAATATTACCAGCATCATGGTAAAGGACATCCAGCCTGGAATATAGCACCTGGAATATTTCGTACCTCGGAGTTCTTCAGCCATTTACTTTTTGTTATCAAGTTGCCTTTCCATGAACTAAAAATGTAACTCTGGGACTGAATGAATAATCGTTGATTTGCAATTTATTGTTAATTAACGTCTTAATCAAATACAACGTTCCAGAACTGAACAGTCAGCTTCAAATAGAATGAATTCCTGCTGATTAATTCCCTGCTCAGTGTGCAGCGGGGTCAGCCCTCAGTAATGGAGAAAGTAAGGACTGCAGATGCTGGAGATCAGGGTCGAAAAGTGTGGTGCTGGTAAAGCACAACGAGTCAAGCAGCATCCGAGGAGCAGGAGAGTGAAAGCTTTGGGCATAAGCCCTTCATCAGGATGGCATTGGTGTGTTCAATTTTTTTTTCCATTCCATGATTCGTGGAATATTTGGAATTGTACTTGCTCAGGAGGGCAGCACTGTATATAGCCCTGAAATGGAAAGCAGTCAATCAGTGGTTGGACAGGGAGTAGATAAAGTGAGGTGAAGTACAGAATGAGTGAAGTCCAAACAGAAGGATAGATAAGTCCCCTGGACCATACAGGAAGCATTCGAGGTTACCAGAGGAACTGAGGGAAGAGATTGCTGCACCTTTGGCGATGATCTTTGTGTCCCCAGTGTCCAATGAAGTACTGCATGATGATCGGATGGTGGCAAAAGTTATTCCCTTGCTCAGGAAAGGCAATAGGGATAATCCTGCGAAATACAGGCCAGTCAATCTTACTTCTGTTTTGGGCAAATTATTGGAAAGGATTCTGAGAGACTGAGAATTTATGATTACTTGGAAAATCATAGTTTGATTAGAGGTCGTCAGCATGGCTTTTTGACGGGCACGTAATGCCTCACACAACTTATTGAATTCTTTCAGGATGGGATCAAACACATTGATGAAAGTAGAGCAGTGGATGTGATGTACGTGGATTTCAGCAAGGTTACCATAAAATCGGCTCATTCAGAAAATAAGGAGGCATGGGATACAGGGAAATAGGGAAATCTGTCTGTGTGGATACAAAATTGTCTGGCCTGTAGAAGACTGATGGTGGTAGAACATGGAAAGTTTTCAGCCTGGAGCTTGGTGACCAGTGGCGTTCTTCAGGAATCAGTTCTGGGACTGTTGTTCTTTGTGATTTTTACAAATGACTTGGATGATAAAGTGAAAGGGTGCGTTAGTAAGTTTTACGATGTAACAAAAATGTTGGAGTTATGGAGAGTGTGGAGGGCTGTTGTAGGTTGTAATTGGACATTGACAGGATGCAGAACTGGGCTGGTAAATGACAGATGGAGTTCAACCTGGATAAGTGTGAAGTGACTCATTTTGGAAGGTTGAAATTGAATGCACAATACAGGGTTAAAGGCAGGATTATTGGCTGTGTGGAGGACCATAGGGATGGTGTGTTCCATATCATAGGACGCTCAATGTTGTCACCCAAGCTGATAAGGTTATTAAGATGGATGGTGTTTTCATGAGCCAGGGATTGAGTTTAAGAGCTGCAAGTTTATGCTGCAACGCCAAAAAGGTCTGGTGAGACTGCACCTCGTATATTGTGTTCAGTTCTAGTTGTCGCATGACTGGAAAGACATTGATGCGTTGGAGAGGATGCCGGGGAGATTTACCAGGATGCTGCCTGGACTGGAGGGCATGTCTTACAAAGAAAAGATGAGGGAGCTAGGGCTTTCTCCTTGGAGCAATAAAGAATGAGAGGTGACATGATAGAGGTGTATAAAATGATGAGAGGCATTGGTAGAATGGGTTGCCAGAGACTTTCTCGCAGGGTGGAAATGGCTATCTCGAGTGAGCATAATTTTAAGGTGATCGGAAGAAGGTTTGAGGAGATGTCAGAGGTAGGTTCTTTACACAGAGAGTGGTGTGTTCTTGGAATGCACTGCCAGCAGCGTTAGTAGAGTCGCCTGCATTAGGGGATATTTAAGTGAGTATTGGATAGGCACATGAAGGGTATGTCAGTTATTCTGATCTTCGAGTAGGATAAAAGTTCAGCAGGACGTCAAGGGTCGAAGGGTCTCCACTGTCCTGTACTGCTCTGTGTTTTATGTTCACCCAGTCTGTGGATTCTTATCAATTGCTAAATGTGTGAGAGAGTGGTGGGTATGAGATTAGGAACCTGGGGAGGGGCGTTAGCCCAAAACTTCCAGTGATGTTGTCCATTGTTCCATTCACCTGAATGCCAGTCTGTGTGGTGTCCTACACCAGGCAGGCTCCGCCAACTTCAGTTATTAACGTGATTCTTGACTTGTCATTTACTGCTGTTTTATTCAGGTACAATTTGTTGGGTGACCCATGTATTCATCAGATGTTTACTATGTTTCGTGAATTGGGCAAAAGTAAGATGTCAACTATGATTTTTCAACTGTACTATAATCTCTGAAAAGCATTACGTTGATTCTATATTTATGGAACAAAAATATAGACTCCTGTCATGATTTTCTAACACAGAAATAAAGAATGTGCATTTTATTTTGTATCGAACAAACAACATGGATGTAACTCTTTTGGCGATCAGAATTACATACACAATGTCAGGATTCAAAATAATGCATTGTCACTCCAACATTTTGAAAGTGGTTGGATTCTGAATGATTACATGTTTAGGGTGAGCAAATGGTTGAACAATCAAATAGAATTTGCGTTCTTATACATTTATATATAATCAATTTGTTTAATTTCTCACTGAAATGTACAAGCTTCAGCCATTTGCCAGCGAATTAAAAATGGCCATAATCAAAAATGGACTGTGAATATTAACCTAAATAAATGATTTGTGCTATCAAATTTTAGTGAACAATAATTTGAAAACTTTTAGTTTTTAGAAAGAATGTTATTTAATATGAAATGTAGACAGTAAACAAAAAACGATGAACATATTATCGTGTGAGAGAAAAGTCAGACCTTTTCAAAGAGGTTTGTGCCAAAGCGATGACAGATTTGTTTTTAGCAAAAGGAATACAACAATTAATATATTCGTGTTCTGAGCAATAATTAGACTACAAAATGAGGCTGGTCTTGTAATACTTGCATTTTAAATGCTTATGCTGCACTAAAATAATCAGATATTTGTGAGCATTTTCAATGGGAAATAATCTGATACTGACTTTTATTCTAATCAGACACATGATAGAGTGCAAAACTTTAAAGTACAGGAGGAGGCCATTGGCCACTGTGTGTACATCAGCTCCAGGAACGTCTCCCAAGCCCACCACCCCCACCCCCGCCATTTGCCAACTCTATCGCTGCAGCCTGTTGAATTGATAATTTCAAATGCATTACCAGTTCTCTTTTTAATCTTCATCCACAACTCTCTCAGGCAGTTCCATTCCAAATCCTAACAAGCCTCTCAATAAAGAAGTTTTTCCTTTTCTCACTCCTGGCTCTTTTGCTGACAAGTAAAAAAATTAGAACTGCTTGATGCTGTAATGCAAACTTACGGAAACAGAGTATTCCTGTTTTACTCTTCAACTTTTTTTCATACTTTTGAGCACCGCAATATGTTCACACATTTATCTGTTTTCCCCCAGGAAGAATAAGCCTTGCAAGCACTGTAACAGGCACTACATCGGAAAAACAGGCAGAAAACTAGCCATCTGGATACATGAGCAACAACTAGCCAGAAAAATGACATGACCCACTATTACCAGCATCGTTACATACAGATGAGGAAGTACACCATTTCGACTGGGTCTGAACTTCAATCTAGGACAAGCCAAACATAGACATGCACGAGAATTCCGAGAAAAAATTCCTGATGAAGGGCTTTTGCCCGAAATGTCTATTTTACTGCTCCTCGGATGCTGCCTGAACTGCTGTGCTCTTCCAGTACCACTAATCCAGAATTGCTAGAAGCATAGCATTCCAAACGGAAATCAATCAACAAACAAATAGATTTTGATTCCACCTAACACTCTCTGAGAAAAAGAACCGGACATAAAATCACCAATACTGGAAATTACATCACTGACTCAAGGAAACCTAAACACGTAAATAGCAAGTGGGACATAATACCAGCACTTCACCAGAGGCTCACTGATAATGTTCCCTAGTACAGTGATGAACCATCTGAAAATGAACTCTCCAACTCAGCGAGCAAACTGACATCCAGAAGAAGCGCAATTTCTCTCATTCTCCCTTTAACTAAATCCTTCATTCCAGTTATCGTTCCAGTTATTTATATTCTTCTGCAAAGTAATGTGGTGTCTGTCTCTGTGTGTGTGAGAGAATGTGTGTGTGCGTGAGAGAGACAGCGAGAGAGAGAGAGAGACAGAGAGAGAAAACAATCATCTGTAATCTCTGGATTACTTTCCGAGCCATGTGGAAAAGAGGGAAGGATGAGGAACACAGTATAGCTTAACATGTTGTTAAAAACCTCGTTCAGGGTTAATGGTTTCAGATTTTTGGATCATGGAGATCTCTTCCAGGACAGGTGGGACCTGTATAAAAAAGACAGGTTGCATCTTAACTGGACAAGCACCAACATCCTTGTGGGGAGGTTTGCGAGTGCAAGTTAGATGGATTTGAATAAACCAGGAGGGTGAGAACCAAACAGCAGATCAGGAACTGAGCAGAAGGTAGAGATGATTAGGACATCAGGCATGGCCAGTCTAATGACCATGCCGAGAGAAGGAATCAAATCAGTCCAAAATGTGAGTTGGGAGTTGGAATAAATGATCGTGATGAGGCACAGGTTTTTCAGGAATTAACAAATAAGGATAGAGAGTGTGGGGGATGTGAGAGAGTGAGGAGTATGGGATAATGGAGACAGTGAACAAGAAAATATTCAAGGGGAAAGAGGTTGAGGTGGAGTGAGTTGAGGAATTCTGTGATAAACAACTGGCAGCAAAACTCAGGAAAACTTGTTTGTCAAAGTGAATACCTGGGAAAGAATTTATTATGCTTCAGAGAAATAGCAATCTTATTGCTAGAGGTCTGTATTATAATGAAGGGAAAGCTGTGTTCATGTCATGGCTGTCGCTATAATAATGGTGGCAAACAGCTAGAATAATATTGGTGCTATTATGGGACAATGCTTGCACTGAGCATATGAATTACCCTGAATGTTCCCTGAGATGGCTGGGCTGCCTTTGGCTGAGTAAGTGCTGAAGCTCCATGAGATGATGCTGTTTTGTGATGTAGCCACTTACTGAGTTCAGTCAAAGGAACAAAGCAGCAACTATCATTGTTTATTGCTTCAGAATATATCAGAGTGTCCATGGCTGCCACTGCACACAATCATGCAATGAAAACCAGGCCTAACACGCCTGTGCCAGCAAGTGCATATCCAAAGGCTTTTTCAACGTTTGTGAGGTTACCTGCCTCAACCACTCTACTAGATAATGCATTCCAGATTCATACCACCCTCTCAGTTCGAAACACATTCCACAAATTCTCTCTCAATCCCCTGCCTTTCACTTTAAAAGTATGTCCCTTTGTTTTTGATCATTTGACCAAGGAACACAACTGCTGTCTGTTCATCCTCTCCATACCCCATATGTTCTTGTACATCTGAACTAGGTTCCCTCCTCAACCTTCCCTGCTGCAAAGAAAGAAACGAGCAAATTTAGCCCTCCTCTTTCATACTCACTTGTCTTGTTACTTCTGACTTTCATCTTCCCAATTTATCGGTGTTAAATTTCATTGACCGTTGATCTAGCTATCTGAATAATCTGTTTATATCCTCTTGTAGCCTTACATTTTACTCCTGGCTGTGATCCACCCAGCTTATTTTTGTGTCATCCACAACATTGATCATAATTCCACTGCTCCCCACCTTCCACATTCTCACAATCGTCATTTCTGAATATCGCAAACAAATCGTGATTTCCTTCCTGTTCTCCAAATGTTATTCAGAGGATGATTTGACAATTCCAGTCTCTTGCCTTTCCTATTTTGGTGAATTTATGAGTGATGTAGGTAACATATTTTATGAGGGAGTTTCGATAAATAGTAGTTTCGACACAGAGTTGAATTCACCTTTTACACTCTGTCCCTCTGCATATTTTATTTCTAAACCTTCTAAATAATTTCGGAAAAAAGTGCGTTTTGGCACCTTGCGCTGGAACATTAGTATTTTGCGTGGCACTGTTCTTTCTAACATTCCCTACAATAGCCAAAGCTGAAGAAATGTTTCATCTGCAGGATGGACATGGACTCATTCATTGTTTGTTTAAATCAGCGAGTGTGATGAGGATAAATGTTCAATTAAGTTCTATGTTGGGGCAAACTGCAGAAGATCAAATCATATTCTCATGTCTACCTTGAATTGGAAGCAAATACATACTGTGAAAAAAAATCAAAAATGTTGAAACACCACAGTAGGGGAGAAAAAAACATGTTGTCTGCTGTTGATGAAGATATCGAAATATACAGTACATGTACAACGTGTACAAGAATCAAGTTATAGAAGGAAAAGTACAAGAAATCCTTACTTAATTTGAATGGAATCCAGATCCCGATTTTCTTGAACAGTGATTTTTTTTCTCATCCAATCTCACTTCCTCGAAAACAAGCTTTTCACTGTCACTAAAATTTCATCTGCCATTCGTCCTCCGCGGTCCTACTCTTTTCTTACACTCCTATTTCGTTTGCACTGCCCCTTCTGCTGCTACATACTCTTCCACTGATAATCTCCCTTCACACTCTTCTTCTGCCACTCCCACTGTAAGTTACACAAATTCCCCAGTTACTCCCACTTTTTCTGGCCATCCCTTCCCCTTTTTGCTTTCCAACTGGGATGATGGGAGCCACTGGCTTCTATGCTGCTATTTGTCATCAGTCAATGATGAGATTGAGATGATCAATGACCAATAGGAACAGACAATAGTGCATTTCTGTCATTGTCTGATGCACCGTGCACAGGCTAGTTTTGTTCCCCATGGTACAGAGTGGAGTGTCTTGTTATCTCTTAACAGCACTTAGCCAAATGGCCTCATCACAAATAGGATAAACCTCTCCTCAGAATCAGAAGTCAATGCATCAGTTTTCCCTTAAACATTGTGAGTAGAGTGCGCACATTGCTCAATCAGGCCGTGTACTGTCCTTTTGTTCTTTATTCATTTAACTAATTTTCCAATGTCAGTTGAGGTGAGGTCAGAGTAACTTGCGTTGCATTAAATTAGTATTTGACTCTTGTGACATCAGGGATCCTGAGGAAACTGTGGTCACTGGGAATCGCAGGAAATTCAGCGCTGGTAATTTCCTCACAGAAGAATGACACTTTCCCCAGAGTTATTGGGAATGACAAATAAACTCTGCCCTTGCTAGTGCCTTCCAAAACCATGGATAAATTTGTCTTGATAAAAACATCAAGACATATTATATTTTCACAGGTTGATCGAAAGTCTCCGAAAAGTAAGATCTTGCTGCTTGAGTGTCACTTCAGTGAAATCAGGAAGTTACAGTAAGATTACCTTCCCAATTATTTTCAATCAGTTAATTTCTGAGGACTGATCGAACGATTTCAGTGCTACTGAGTTCAACAGTTTCTCTGTCCAGCAGTATCGCAGCACATTAACTCAAGGCTGCGCCACTCCACAATTCTAATTTATTCATCGGCTCATTCGCCGTACTGACCAGATGTACCGGGCACACAATTTGCAACAACGTGGAGATGCCCTTGACCCTCTGGAACCTTCCTGACATCACATACCCTGCCTCTGACTCCATCCCCTCCTCCAATTCCACCTCCTGTCGTTTATTCACCATCCCTACTGAACTTTCACTCTCTGATGCTGAATGTTCTGTTCTAATCAAATGTCTGAAATTTACCTCTCTGCCCCCACTTTAATGAATTTTAGGCATGACATTTAGTTGAGCTCTTCCGCTGTCTTCGCCTCAATGCACATTTCTTTCAGCAAGATTCCTCTCCCTGCCCCATAGACCCCGTTACCCAGTTGCAACACTCTCCCTCCTCCTGGAATCACCCCTCCTTCTAGTCTTTACCTGAACTAAATCGGTTCATTGAGAAATCTCAACATGACATTGGTTGTCTTAATTATTCTGCACTCCCCTCACCAAATCCAACCTATCACTGCCCGAACAGCCGACACTCCATGTGCTTAGATCCAACCATAACATTGTTATTCAACCTGTGCCGATAAGGGTGATGCTGCTGTAGCCTGGTGGACTGACCTCGACATTGCAGAGTTTGAACGCCCACTCTCAGATACCTCCTCTAATCTCCCCTGGACCATGACCCTACCATGGCACATCAAACCATTATATCAACTATGATAACTTGACCACCTTTCATCTGGAGATTCCTGCCCCATTCGCCCCCTTCCCCCTAACTGCCCCCGAGCTGATGGTCCTCTGATAGCAGATCTCGCTTCTATCTCCTTACAAAAATTCACAAACAGAGCTACCAGGACATACCCATTGCTTCAGCCTGCACTTGCCGCACAGAGGAACTGCATGGATACACACGTGGGCCCCAGTTATGTCTGTTCTTTTCTTGGAGTACATCGACTATTCACTGTTCCTGTTCTATTCTAGCACCCACCCACAACTCTTTCTCCGATACACAGATGATATCATCGCTGCGACTTTTATCTCTTGTCTGGAATTGGAAAGGTTCATTGATTTCGCTTGGAATTTGAAGCCCTCCATCACTTTCACCTGGTCTCTCTTTGACTACTCCCTTCCTTTCCTCAACATCTCTGCTTCCATTTCTGTGGATAGACAAGCCACTGATATCCAGTATTAACACACCGACTCCCACAGCTTCCTGGAGAATATGTCCTCACATCTGGTTTCCTGTTGTAGACTCAATTCCATTCCCCCAGTTCCTCAATCTCCACCGCATTGCTTCTGATGATACTAAATTCAACAAGGTAGCCTTTGAAATGTCCACCTTGTTCCTCAATCAAAGGATTCCCCATCATTGTTGTCAACAGGGTCCTCAACCGAGTCTGACCCATCTCCTGCACTTCTAGCCTGCCCCTCCCCTTCTCTCTCGCAACAGAGTTTCCCTACTATCTCAGCCGCATTCACTTGCAGAGGATCATCAGCCTGCATTTCCCCCACCTCTAGCGAGATGCCCCCACCTGCACATATTCACCTCTCCTCCATTGTCCACCCTCTGGAGGAATCATTCCCTCCAGGATACACTGGTCTACTCTTTATTCACTCCCACCACAGGTCCACTTCACTTTCCCCTGCTGGAGGTGTCACACTTTCCCATTTACCTCCCTCCTCATCAGTATCAAAGGGCCCAGCCATAAATTCCATGTGAAGCAGCCCCTTACCAACGTTTCCCACAATCCAGTCAACTGCATGCGCTGCTCACAATGTGGTCTCGTCTACATTGGGGAAATGAAGGGTAGACTGGGTGACCTCTTCACAGAACATCCAAGTTGTACCGCTGCAAAACACCCTGAGCTTTCTGTTGCCTGCCAGTTTAACAGTCCGTCCTGTTCCCTGACCAATTTCTCTGTGTCAGGCTTGCTGCAGTGTTCCAGGCAAGTTCAGCGCAAGCTGGAAGAACAACACCTCATTTTCCATGTGCGGACCTTGCAGCCCTTTAGATTCAAAATCAAGTTCAATAATTTTCGGGCCTGAACTCCCCAATGTCCTAGCCCCCTATCCATACACCAGGCTTAATTCTCACATCGCCTTCTATTACTCACACCCTATTGTTAGCTACAAACAGTCTCCATTTTGAGCTATCCAGTCTCTTCTGCATATAAACCAACATTTTCCGTGTTAACATCAGTTCTGAGGAAGGGGCACTGGACCTGAAACGTTAACTCTGATTTCTTTGCACAGATGATGCCAGACCTGCTGAGCATTTGCAGCAACTTCTGTTTTGTTTCAACATTTTCATCGCAAGTTCTCACAATGCAATACGTCACCGATATTTAGAGCCCTGTCAAACATAGGAACTTTGTAATTTCTCATTTAATGTCCATAACAAATTATTCGAGATTCATCTGAGATAACAACTTTGCTGTTGTCATTCAGATCAGACACTTTGCCACAGTTCAGAAAGAAGAAAGAAATCAAAAGAGCTGGTGCGAAACTCAGTCGATCTGGCAACATCTGAGCAGAGATGCAAAAAAAATTCCCTTTGATTCTAATAGGACTTTTCAGAACAGTGTCACATCATATTACATATGTTAATTCTGTTGCTCTCTGCAGATACTTCCTCATATTTTTCATTTCTCCAGCATTTTCTGTTTATTTTTTATGTTTCCATTATCTCTATATTTCATGTTTCTTGACAGGTCTACATGTTGACCTTGGTAATATTTGGACAATGTGGTCCTTTCATGTTTCTATTACAGTTGGTGTGTCTGTGACACCTGAATTACAGCCGAAATCTGTTTCTTCTTTAAGATAGAAAGTAAAAAGAAAATCTGAACATCTTGTAAATCTCAGGAAATATATTTTGTTTGAAAATACATTTTAGATGCAGTTGAACTTCATGGAATAATAGGGATAGGTTTTTGATGATGGAACACTCCGTGTCCTTCATTGAACTAGCTTGTCTCCCCAATCTCCAAAAGCTTTCAATTCATAACATAGAATTATTAAAACAAAGGTGGTGAAACCTCAGCCCATTGTCTCTTCCAGTTTGGAATGAGCGATATCTCTACTATTATTCTCCTGTATTGTCCCCGTAGCCCTGCGCATTTTGTTATTAGTATGAGCTTTTAATTGTAAGCATCCTGCCAGATATGAACAATATGATCAATCTCACACAAAAACAGACGTTGGAAGGAAAGCTCAGCAAGTCTGGCTGTATCTGTGAAGAGAAATCAAATTTAATCCTTCAGGTGTGGTGACCCTACTCCCAATGATTAAATTGTGTGTATACTAAATATAGTTCACTTTATCACATTTAAAATTATTCTGTTAAGTTCACATTGTTATTCAGCATTGCATCTTCCAAATGTTGGCTCGTTCCTTGTTATGAATTATATTTAATTCGATCTGACGTTAAGAGAGATGATGACTGGGGAATATCATTGTACTGCCCATGCAGTCTCCACAGCCGCTGTCCCATTCCGCCCGATCTCCCAGCATAAAAAATACTGCTTTACAGCAAATAAACCTGCATTATGATGTTTGTCAATTTTTATATAAATTAATTACTGAAGCATATGTTGTACGGAAGGTCCAACGTTTCTGTATTAGAGCAGTGACAGGAACATTCAGAGAAGTCCACACTTCCTGTCTAGGATGTAGATGGATTCATCATCGTCATTTGGCACTTAATTCCAAATTTAAAGTGACTGTCGATAAAGGTCTAAACCCAGTAGGAATATACATTAGAGGGAAATCCGGAGGCCATAAAAGGGACATGAGATAGTTCTGGCAAATAGGGTTACGGAGAATCCAAAGGGACTCTACACATACATTAAGGACAAAAGAATAACTCAGGAGAGTTTTGGGCCACTTAAAGATCAGCAAGGTTGCCGATGTGCAAAACTGCAGGATATGGAGGCGATACTAAACAAGCATCGTGCGTCAGTATTGGCTGGGCAGAAAGATATGCAAGCTAAAGAACTTTGGAAATAAATCTTGACATGTTGAAAAGTGCCTGTATTACAGAGAAGGAGATGCTGGAGTTCGTAAACCCGTTAAGTTGGGAAAATCTTCAGCATCTGATCAGATGGACCCGAGAACTCTGTGGGAAGCGAGTGAAGTGAATGCTGGGCCCCTTGCTGAGATATTTGTATCGTCAATTGCCACAGATGAGGTACCAGAAGATAGGAGGCTTGTGAACTTGGTGCGATTATTGACAATGTTTAAGAAGGATGGTAAGGAAAAGCTAGTGAGCCAGACTTCAGTGGAGGGCAAGTTGTTGGTAAGGATTATGAGGCACAAGGTTTGCATGGATTTTGAAAAGCAAGGACTCATCAGTGATAGGCCACATGGATCGAAGCACTAAATTGACTGAGTATGTTTGAAGAAGTGACTAAGAGAATTCATTGAGGCAGAGGTGTATATTGTTGGTATGGACTTCAGTAAGGTATTTGCCAACTTCCTGCATGGTAGATTGGTTAACAAGTTTAGTTCATATGGAATACAGGGAGAACTAGCCATATGTATACAGAATTAGCCCGAAGGCAGGAGACAGAGGGTGGTGGTAAAGGATTGTTTTTCGAAAAGGAGGGTTGTTACCATTGGTGTACCACAAGGGTTAGTGCTGGCTCCACTGCTTTTCACTATTCACATAAATCATTTGAATGTGATCATTGCAGCAATAGTTGCTAAGTTTGCAGATGAAACCAAAAATGATGGTGCAGTGGACAGCAAAGAAGGTTTACCTCAGAGTACAATGGAATCTTGATCAGAAGGGCAGATGGGCTGACAATTGGCAGGTGGTTTTTAATCTAGATAAATGGGAGGTGCTGCATTTTGGAAATGCAAATCAGGGCAGGGCATGTACACTTCATGCTAACGTCCTGGGGAGTGTTGCTGAACAAAGAGACCTTAGAATGCAAGTTCATAATTTCTTGAAAGTAGAGTCGCAGTTAGGTAGGATTGTGAAGAAGGCATTTGGTATGCTTGCCTTTATTGGCCAGTGCTTTGACTATATGAATTGGGTGGTCATGTTGCTGCTGTACAGCACATTACTTTGGCCACTTTTGGTGTAATGCATTCAATTCTGGTCTCCTTCCTTTTGGAAATATATTGTGAAAGTTGAAGGGAGTCAGTAAAAATTTACAAGGATGTTGCCAGGATTGGATCTATAGGGAGAGTTCGAGTAGATTGGGTTCTCACAAACTTTGATGATTGGGTTATTTTATTCCTGTAGCGTGAGGAGCATTTATAGTGTGCATAGCTAAGGTCTTTTTCCCCAAAACTAGAGGGCATGGATTTCCGATGAGAGGGAAAAGATTTTAAAAAAGACCTAAGGAGCAACTTTTTCCCACAGAGGGTGGTGCATGCGTGGAATGAGCTGCCAGAGGAGATGGTGGAGGATTTTTACAATTATAACATGTAAATGATATCTGGATGGGTACATGAAGAGGAAGGGTTTACATCAATATTGGCCAAATGCGATTAGTTTAATTTAGGATATCCCATCAGCATGGACGAGTTAGACTGAAGCATTTTATTCTGTGCTGTACATCTCCGAGACTCTGACTCTATCTGACCTTGCACCAATATCGTATTAATTCATCATTCCCGGACATGCTAACCTATGTTGCTAGATATGATCGAAATGTCTTCATTTCAGCATTCTGAAACCTGCAAACACATCCTTCCATAACACTGACTCAGAGTCTCTCTCCCTCTGTCTATTGCCCAAATCCCTCCCATTTGTTGGTGTTGAAACTGCTTCCCCACCATCTAGTTTTAACTGTCCAGTTTCAATGTGAATAACTGTCCTATGTCTTTTCCTGCCCTTGAATGTTGCTCACTCAAGAGCATCAGCTTCCAACACTAAGAAGCTGTGAAACAGTGTTCAAAAAAGCATTGCTTGCGTTTTCGTTGACTTCCCAGTGTCCTGCCCTGTACTCCATGTTGGATATTGGGGTTTTAACAGTTTCGAGGCACACCTTTGTAA
Source organism: Chiloscyllium punctatum (assembly GCF_047496795.1). Lineage (NCBI taxonomy): Eukaryota > Metazoa > Chordata > Chondrichthyes > Orectolobiformes > Hemiscylliidae > Chiloscyllium > Chiloscyllium punctatum. The sequence goes on from NC_092755.1 coordinate 21,756,172, forward strand.
CTTGCTCTGTTCCTATTCGTTGAACGCCTGTGTTAATCACTATCGGCTGATCATGTGCTCAGTTACATGAGGATTCCTCACAACTGTTAGTGATTCAGACCAGGCTTCTCATTTGCCTTTGACTGACATTTAACTTAACTCTAGTTTTTGTACGTTCGGGGATTGTTTTCTGGAGGCTGTGTTTTAAGCTGCTGTGGAAATTCAGGAAGACCAGAGGCTTTGGTGACCCAACTCTGGATGAAGCATGGTGACTGTAGTTACAGTATCTGGATCTGCAACATGACCAACAAATGGATCAGAGACTGCAGAGAGGGAAATCTCTGTAAACTGGAATGGGTGAATTACAATCAGATCAGCCATGGTTTTGAAGAATGTTGGAGCAGGATTGAATGGCTCGTTCATGCAAATTATTCAGATATTTCTGTTAGTACCAAGCCAATTCCTCTTCTCTTCCAGTGTCTCACAGTGGTGGACAGTGAGTCACCTCCTCCTGTTCCTGGGGAACAGAAATCTGGGCCTCACTAGCTTCCAGATTTCCCTGTATCGCAGTCTCGAGCAGTTGAGTGACTGCCTCCTGTTCCTGTGTCCCAGTCTCGAGCAGTTGAATGACACCCTCCTGTTCCTGTGTCCCAGTCACGAGCAGTTGAGTGACTGCCTCCTGTTCCTGTATCCCAGTCTCGAGCAGTTGAATGACTCCCTCCTGTTCCTGTGTCCCAGTCCCGAGCAGTTGAGTGACTCCTCCTGTGCCTGTGTTCCAGTCTGGAACAGTTGAAAGACTGCCTCCTGTTCCTCTGCCCAGAATCGAGCAGTTGAGTGACTACCTCCTGTTTCTCCCTGTTCCTGAGCAGCAGTTTGAATGCTCTGAATGATGTCACAAGGTTAAGAAAGGACTTGAGAACAGGGAATTTCAAACTTGGAGCAGCATTACGCAAAGGTATCTAGAAACGTCTCCACCAAACATTTTATGCAGCTCGTCTGTTATTTTATTCCTGTCTCCTTTTATAAACAGGGTGAATCATATACAACAGTGCAGTGTTCTGACAATACTCCCAGATATAGGAAAGACAGATTAAAAAGATTGCAAGATTTATGATCTATCCCTCAGCAACTCTCATCCATTCAATCCAAACCGAGTAAATGTTCCCTTTCATTGTGTTATGTAAAATGATGTAAGGAACCGGTTAACTGAACGTGTTTGTTTGCTAACTGTGAATAATGTTAGTCTCCATGGATTCTAATTATCCCAGTGGACAGTTTCCATCTTTTAATGATAAAAGGGCTCGATTCAATATGTTATCCCATAGTATGGGCGGGAGCACCACCGATAGCACTAACAGGGATCGGTTGCTCCAGAGACAGGGAGAGATCAGAAACTGAGAACATTAGACTGGACAGTTCTCACAGTGGATCAGAATCTGAGAATGTTATACTGGAATGTTACAACAATGGATGAGAATCTGAGAACAATAGACTGGAAAGTTACAACAATGGACAAGGGTTTATCCTATTATGTTTGGTTTTTTTCTACATATTATTGGTGGCTGTTATCATCGCGGATCAGATTTGTACTTAACATTATTCAATGTTTTTATTATCCTATCCTGGCTATTGTTGGTGTCCCTGGTAAGTTTCACTGTTGATATATTATTTGCATTAACCATGTGCGACTGTATTACTGTTCTTTTCATTTACTCTACTCTGTAAGTATTCACGCTCCAAACCACAACAAAGCAATATTGTTCATTCTTTATCTCCTTTAGTTCTGGTACTGGGCCTTGTTGGTTGACCTACTCACTTTCAGGTATGAACCAGGATGGATTGCATCACTGCCCTTGCTATTTAAATATTGAGAGCTTGGAGGTCACTGTCTTCTGTTCTGAATGCAAATTCCATTTCCTTCCTCTGACTCCATGTCATCCCTGGACAATAACTGAGGCTGAAACAGACGAGTCACAACTACGGTGATCCCTTTGGCCACAAGCTGATTACCATATCCTGACCATTCCTAATTTTAACTATTGTCATCTGCACGATATACTTCACTGGTTCATTCCATCTGCTGTTTGAACCTTCAGCTATGAAACACAATCTTATTAAAGCCAATAATCTGCTGTTGCTTAACTAAATCTGATTCGGTATTCCATGGCTTGTATCTAAACGCAGACCAAAATCCCATCATTCCTGTACGGATTGCTTTATATTGTTGTTGGGTCTGGGAAAGCCTTTACTTTAATATTCACAAGCACATCGTCACCTCTGTCTATAACACGGTCCTCAGTCTCCCTCTGTTAATGACACAAAGCCCTGTCAGTTGTTCACATTTGAACTGATTTCCTCTATGTCTATTCTCTCTCAAATAATACTTTTCATATCTACTACCACCAACACACACAGACTCAAACACATACACACACACAGACACAATCTCTTATCTTATATTTCGGCAGTGGAGATACTGAGCCATACATTTGTGGGAGTCCATTTACTGTCACTTACTGCATGGGTTACGCATCTTCCCGTACAAGACATTTCTGTAGTCCAAGTATAGTAGCCATATACTGGCAAAGGTTTGCACTGTTCCCCATGCTGGGCAGGTAGTCCAGTTTATAGAGCAGTCCAGTAGCATGGTCTGCACAGCTCTCCATTCTGGCTGGTGCCTTGTCCCAGTTTATGGTGTCTTGGATGGTTCTGGGAGGCAGATTCACAATTTGATGTAACTAACCATTTCAACTGAGCTGGCAATAATTTTTTTGAATGCTCCTATTCTTGTGATTGGACCAACCGTTGTCTCACTTCTCCAGTTACTCCAACTCCCCTGTCTCCTTTTCCATATTTTCACAACATGTTATCAATTAATTAATTGTTTGTTTTTCTGTACCTTTCCCTGGTGTTGTTTTTTTTCACTCCCGAGTGTATCGAGTGCTGGCATTGTGAAGCTCAGAAACAATGCAATGGTATGTGGCGGGCTGTTGCTCCAAGTTGGAAAGGGGGTTCCAGCAGCTTTGAGACACGTCTTTGAAACTTGGCCTGTGCCTGACCTCTGATGGCCTGTGTTTGTCCCTCTAAGTTGATTGTGCAGTCCATACCATGAGGAAACCCCTCGAGTATTATTGTCAAGGAACAGGAGCTGATGAGTATCTGACTGCCTCCTGTCATGGAAAGGTTAGTGGAGGTGATGGAGATGGTTTACTGGAGGTTGTGCTGAGAGCTGCCTTAGACATTCAGGGAGACCTGAGGATTTGGTGACCCAACTCTGGATGGAGAATGGGGACTGTAGTTACAACATCTGGGTCTGCAACAGAAACAACAAATGGAGCAGAGGCTGCAGAGAGGGGGAGAACTGGAACCACAGTGTGTTTGTGTGGAAAGAGATCTGCCAAACCTGCCTGTATTTTAACGAGGAGACACACATCCTTTCCCTCTCCCCTTTAAATACACCCATGCAAATTCACCCTCTACTTCCCGCACACAAACACACTCTCCCCTCTCTCACACGCACGCATACACTCTCTCTCCCTCCCAAAGACACACACACTCCCCCTCACTCTCTGACAAACACACACTCTCTCTCTCCCTCCCACAGACACTCCACCTTGTTTTCAATCACACACTCGCACGTGCGTGAAAACACACACACACACACACACACACACACACACACACACACACACACACACACATCTAATCTGTAAGATGAATTTTCATTTGCCGGTTCGTATTTCCAGATGCATTATATTTTCTCAAAAAAAGTATGATTTATAGACAGTCAGTCAAAATGATATTTTCTTAACTCCTACTTTGTAAATAAACCTAGTCTGATTCCAGGTGAAGACATATGCAGACTTCAAACAAGACCGCATGCCTAAAATACAATGTCTGACTGGAGGGGTCACCTCCTTAACATCGATAATACCTGAAGGTATCTCCAGGCAGGACTTGAAAGAAACGGATTGTAGTTGAATACAATTCTGCTGCTGCTTTGATTCTACCACACTACATGAATGCCCACTTTGATCTCCAATATGTTCAATTCAATTCTACTAACTATCCCTCAGTTCACACCAAGACCCATTCACCCATCAGCTCTGTACTCAATGTCTTAACCTGGTTTCTGATGTGGTAACACTTCCATTTTCCTATTCTCATTCTGCTGAAGGTCTCTCCCTGGTGTTACGCCTCCAATTTGTTACTTTACTCAAACCCTTAACCTATGCATCTGAATCTTTTCCATTCCCCCAATGCTATCTTCTGTGTTTGATGTGAATGTGTTCCTCTCTGTTTTTCTAGCTGAGCATGATTAAGAGCTCTGCAGTGTCAGTGATGCCAGCCTTATGCAGTTTCAGATCAAGTAATCTGTGCACCTTGCATTATCGGTAACATCCCAGTGGATTCCGTGTGAGACAGAGCGTTTGAGCAGCTTTAACACACGTCTATGGAACTTGTTCAAAAAAAGAAATTGCTGATGAAATTCAGCAGGTCTGGCAGCATCTTGTGGAGTGAAAGCAGAGTTAATCTTTCAGGACCAGTGAACCTTCTACAAAGCTCCCATTTTCTCCAGCAATTTTTGCATTTTCATTTCCAGTCTCCATAGTTATTTGTTTAATTGAAAATTTGTTCTGATCCTATTCATTTCTAGAGAAACTCAACAGGTCTGGTATAATCCGCAGAGACAGAGAAATAGAGTTAGCGTTTCAAGTCCAGTATGACACTTCTTCAGAACTGAAAAAGGATTGGAAAATAAGCTTTATAATCCCTTGATAGATGTGGGGAGTGGTTTGACGGGTAAAAGAGGGTGTGGCAAAAGATAAACATGCTTTTAGTAGTGGTGAACGAGTAGATCATGTGAAATAGCTTTAAATTAAGATGTGAATGGGGAAAAGGGGTTCTCTCTATTGAGTGAAAGATAAAGAAGATACAACCACACAAGGTCATAGGGAGGCCAGGAGGGAGATTGTACGGAAACTAGAGAACAGTTATAATGGGGTCAGACTGTGAAGTTATGAAATTGTACATTAACTCCTACAGGCTGTAACGTATGCAACTTTAAAGTGAGTTGTTACTCGAGCTTGGGTTGTGCTGTCTTGGGACATTGCAGCAACCCAGGGCCGAAATGTTATCATGAGAGCAATGTAAGTTATTGAAATGGGAAGCAATGAGAAGGTCAGAGTTATTTCTACAGACAGAGTGGGTGTGTTCCTCAAAGCAATCTCTATTTGGTCTCGCCAATAAAAAGGACTGCATTATGAGCAGCAATGACGGGAGATCAGATTAAAAGTTTACAAGTGAAATGCTGCTTCACGTGGAAGGTATGTTTGGGGCCTTGGATAGTGAGGAGGGAAGAGATGAATGGACAAGTGTTGCAGCTTCTCCAATTGCATGGGATGGTGCGATGGGGGAGTGGGGAAACGTTCGGGGTGATGGACGGTGACACAGAGGGAACGGTCGCTGTGAAATACTGACCGAGGATCGGAGGGGAAGATGTGTTTGATGATGCTGTCCTGCTGGAGATGGAGGAAATGGTGTAGGATGAATATGTGAATGCGGATTCTCGTGCAGGAGGAAGTGTGGACAAGGAGGAATCTATCATTATTCTGGGATGGAGGGGACGGATTGAGGGCAACACTGTGGGAGATGGGACAGTCATAGCTGAAGGCCCTGTCCACCAGAATTCGGGGATTTCTGGTTTGATGGAAAAGGAGGTCACGTTAGACACAGCTCACAGGAATGTGGCGTCGTTAAACAGAAACAACAGAGATGCAGAAACTTGGAGAATTGAGTCAGCCTCCGCTGATCATGTGTTCAGCCACAGGCAGAAGTGCCTCCTGAATGATTGAAAATAACCAGACATCTAAATTGAGGATTTCTGCCTCACATCTGGTCTGAAGCGGAATGTGAAAATAGACCCAGAGGAAGGTCAGTGAGTATACGTGAGCAGACATTCAAGTAGATATCCCAAACAGCCCAGAAATTATTGTTTCTGTTCAAAAGAAGAACTCAATAAGAAGATGAAGCACCCATGGTTGACAAAGGCTCTCAAGGATACTATGGATGAGCATGAGTGGAGGGTCAGATTTAGGATGTTTATTTCAGGGACCAGAAGCAGATGCTGGGTATGAATTTCAGCTGTGCTTCCTGAAATCCCCCCAGAAACTGCTGCCATTGCTGTTCCATCTTCTTCCCTTCTCGTGTCCCCTTCCTGATTCCAGGTTCTCCCTCTCAAATTACAGAGTACATTATCTTACCTTATGGTCCCTCCCCACTTCACCTGAAACTCTTTGATCAAGTCTACCTACTCTGCAGTAGCATCAAGCTGCGTTTTGTGCTGCCACTTTGCCTCTGGTCTCAGTGTGGCTCGGCCTCTCCATTCATGCTGTTTTACACCTCCCACTCACATCTCACTCAGGAAAGTTTCCATCTTTGAGTAAACCTTATTGAAGACCCCTCTCCCCCTTTGCACTGAATTCACACTGTGATCCAAATTTCAAAAGTATACTCAGCCTTCATCTCACTCTGCTAAAGGCAACTGCACGCTGACAGTGTGGTACAAAAATTGCCCTTCTTATATGGATCAGGCCAGTGATGTGCTTTCACTGTAGAGATCATCACCCCATTTGGACAAAGCAATTCAGGTGTTTGACCTCTTACTGGTACTCGTCACAGTTTCCTGCTGCCTTAGTATTATAACATGGAGAAAAATAAATCACAGTATGAAGCTTGGGCTGAAGGTTGTTTACCTGTCATTTGAATACTGTTTCAAATTTGCAGTGCTTTATCTGTAAATGTTTGTTCGTAAAGTTAGTGTCAGACAGCGTGTCGGAGGTTGAGGGGTGACATGGTAGAAGTTTATAAAATCATGAGAGGTATGAATAGAGTGACCAGCCAAGGTCTTTTCCCGGGGACGGGGGAGTTCAACCATAGAAGGCAGAGGTTTAAGGTAAAAAAGGGGAGATTTGGAATGGACGAAGGGTCAATGTTTTCACACAGAGGGTGATGTGTGTATATGGAATGAGCTGGCAGAGAAAGAGTGGGAGGTGCAAGTACAGCTACAACATTGAAAACTCATCAGGACAAACATATGAATGGGAAAGGTTTAGAGGCATATGGACAAAATGCAATCAGATGGGACTAGTTTAGTTTGGAAAACCCTGTCAGCATGGACAAGTTGGACCAAAGAGTCTGTTTGTGCACTATATGGCTGTATCAATCTAGAAAGCGAGGAAAAGGGGAGAAAAGACATGATGTAGTAAATTGGCAAGAAATACAAAAACAAGCAGCACGATCTTTTCCGAGCATATAAAAGAAGTTCAAGATGAGTGTGCGATCTTAGGTGAAATTAATTAGGAAAGTATACTGAGGATAATTGGAGGGTGTGACTGAAGAATTGGCTGCAGGGCAGACAGATAATTTACACCCATGTTTTACATTTTCCTCACAGGGGAAGGCACAGTAAGTATTTTAAAGACGTAAACAAAATGGTAATAGGAGGGAAGTTCTTGAACTGTCTCTAACAAGAGGATCAAGGATTTTTCTAACAGAAAAGAGGAAGAGTAGACAGGCCAGCAGTAATTCATAGCTGGTTTTAAAAGAACTGGTCACAGTCTTGGGATCATGGCGCCCTCTCTATCAGATGTTACCTCTGCTGTTTGTTAATGTAAGCAGTAAGTGCAGTAGCTTGATTGGGTTATCATCAGGTTTAGGTACACACGGTTCTGACCGTAGCATGTTCACCCACACTCATCACTGAAGCGGAGATCAGCTTCATGGTAATGGTCGACTGAGAGATTATATTGTGGTTGAATATGATTCTGCTGGTGCTACAACGGCTGCTATGATTTACAGCATCACATGAATGCCCAGTTTGAGATGCAATATCTGCAATACAATTCTGCTGCCTGTCCTCATTCGCACGGGGACACGGTCGTCCTCCTCCCCTGTACACAGTGCCCTATCCCAGTTTCTCATGTGGGAACACTTCCTTTTTTAAAAATTCTCATCCTGTTTGGGTATCTTCATGATGCCATGCCTCCAGTTGTCGCAATCCTCAAAAGCATTTAACGTTTTCACCTGAATATTTTCCGCTCTAGTATTGCCATCTTCTGTTTAAAGCGAATGTGTTTCCCGCCGTTTCTCTCCATGACCATGATTAAGAGCTCTGTAGTGTCGGTGATGACAGCCTTATGTAGTTTCAGAGCAAATGAATTCACTTCCCGGTGTATGGCTCTCCATGTTGGACAGGGCGTGTGAGCAGCTTTGACACACATGCTTGAAACTTGTTCAAAAACAGAAATTTCTGAAGATACTGACCAGTCTGACAGCATCTGTGGAGTGAAAGCAGAGTTAATATTTCGCGTTCTATGACTGTTCCTCAAAGCACCCAGTAAGTCCAACAATTTTTGTTTTTGTTTCAGATTTCCTGTATCCAATGATCTTTGCTCTGTTGAAAATGTGTTTGTAACTTTTCATTTTTGAAGCAACTTAGGGGTCTGGCAACATCTGCAGAGAAAGAGAAACAATGTTAATGTTTCAAGTCCAGTTTAAATCTTCTTCAAACGTGTAAAGGATTGGAAAGTGAGCGCTTTAGTATCTTGGCAGAGGTGGGAAAGAGTGTTTGGAGGCCCAGTGTGAAAGACAAATGGGCTTGAAATTGTGGTGAAAGAGACACAGGTATATAATGGGTGTAAATTAATGTGTAAGTATTAGAAATTGATTTTCTCTGTAGAATGGAACATAAACAAGACACGAGCTTAGGGACCCCAGGAGGGAGAGTGTACAGAAAGTGGAGAACAACCTCAATGGGTTCAGGCTTTGAATTTATGGAATTGCATATTAACTCCTACAGACTGTAACGCATCAAAGTGTAAAGTGAGCTGTTACTCGAGCTTGGGTTGTACTTCATTGGATCATTGCAGCAGTCTGCATTTTCTTAGAATCCCTACTGTGTGAAAACAGGCCCTTCAGCCCAACAGGTTTATACTGACCCTCCAAAGAGTATGCAAACCAATCCCATTCTCTACCCTAATACTATACGTAGACCCTTGATTATTGCACCTTACATCAACATCCCTGAATACAATCGGCAATGCAGCATGACCAGTTCACCTAACCTGCACAACTTTGAAGTGTGGCAGGAAACTAGAACACCCAGAGGAAATCGAACCCAGTTACCTGATGTTGTGAGGCACCAGTGCAAACCACTGAGACACCGTGCCATCCAGGACCGAAATATTATAAGGCCACAACTCTATACGAGCAGAAATGAAGCCATTTGGACCATCAAGTCTGCTCCGCCATTTGATCACGAATGATAGATTTTCAACCCCATTTCCCTGCTTCCTGTCAGTTATCTTGGATCCCCTTGTCAATCAAGAACTTATCTGTGTCTGTTTTAAATATACTAAATAGAACATAGAACATAGAACAGTACAGCACAGAACGGGCCAGTTGGACCACGATGTTGTCCTGAGATTTAATCCTAATGTAAAATGTAGTAATTTAACCTACGCACCCCTCAACTCACTGCTATCCACGTGCATGTTCATCAGTCGCTTAAATGTTCCCAATGACTCCGCTTCCACCAACAGAGCTGGCAATGCATTCCATACAATCATAACTCTCTGCATAAAGAACCTACCTCTGACGTCTCCCTTTTACCTTCCTCCTAATGTCTTCAGACTATGACTTATCATACTAGTCAATCCTACCCTGGGGAAAAGTCTCTGGGTATTGACTCTATCTATTCCTCTCATTATTTTGTACACCTCGACCAGATCTCCTCTCTCCTCCTTGTCTCCAGAGAGAAAGGTCCAAGCTTGTTCAACCTTTCTTCATAAAGCAAGCCCTCCAGGCCAGGCAGCATCCTGGTAAACTTTCTTTGCACCCTCTCTATAGCCCCTGTATCGTTCCTATAATAGTGGGTCCACAACTGGACACAATATTCCAAGTGTGGTCTCACCAGGGACTTGTGGAGCTGCAGAAAAACTTTGCGGCTCTTAAGCTCAATCCCCCTGTTAATGAAAACCAAAACATCATATGCTTTCTTGACACCCTATCCACTTGCGTGGCAACTTTGAGGGATCTATGCACTTGCGCACCCAGATCCCTCTGTTCTTCCACACTGCCAAGAATCCTGTATTTAATGCTATATTCAGGATTCGAATTTGACCATACAAAATGAATCACTTCGCATTTACCCAGGTTGAACTCCATCTGCCATTTCTCAGCCCAGCTCTGCATCCTATCTATGTCACGCTGCAGCCTACAGTAGCCCTCTATACTTTCGACGACGCCTCCAATCTTTGTGTCATAAGCAAATTTACTAACCCACCCCATAACCTCCTTATCCAAGTCATTTATAAAAACTACAAAGAGCAGAGGCCCAAGGACATAGCGCTGTGGGATCCCTCTCAATACTCCTCCAAGCAGAATATTTTCCATCTACAACCACTGTCTGCCTTCTGCTAGCCAGACAATTCTGAATCCAGATAACCAAATCTCCCTGTATCCCATACTTCCTGACTTTATGAATGAGCCTTCCATGGGGAACCCTATCAAATACCTTGCTGAAGTTCACATGCACCACGTCCACTGCTCGACTGTCGTCGACCTGTCTTGACACCTCCTCAAAGAAATCAATCAGATTTGTGAGGAATGACCTGCCCCCCACAAAGCCATGCTGACTGACTTAATCACACAATTCTTTGTCAAATAGTCATACATCCTATCCCTCAGAATTTTTTCCAAACTTTGCTGACCGCTGACGTAAGACTGACTGGTCTCTAATTGCCAGGGATTTCCTTATTACCCTTCTTGAAGTAAGGAACAGCATTCGCCTCCTTCCAATCCTCCGGTATGTCTCCTGTGAAGACTGAGGAAGCAATTATCCTCACCAGCAGCTTAGCTAACGCCTTTCTCGCTTCCCGGAGCTCTCTAGGATAAATCTGGCCCTGGGGACGTATCTATCTTAATGTTTTCCAAAATTTCTAGCACATCAATTTCATCAATCTTGATCAGGACCAGCTCCTCTAAGTTTTCATTTACAACAAGTTCCCTTTCCCTGGTGAAAATTGAAGCAAAAAACTCATTTAGGGCTTCCCCTATCTGCTCAGACTCCACGCATAAGTTCCCTATGCTATCCCTGATTGGCCCTCCCTTCTCCCTGGTTATTCTCTAATTCCTCACGTATGAGAAAAATGCTTTTGGATTCTCCCTAATCCTTCTTGCCAAGCCTTTTTCGTGCCCCATCATGGCTCGCCTCGGCCCATTTATGAGCTCCTTTCTAGTAAGCCTGTAATCCTCTAAAGCTGTGTTAGATTCTTGCTTCCTCCATCTTCCGTAAGCTGCCTGCTTCATTTTGACGAGACGTTCCTCTGTTCTCGTCATCCAAGGTTCCTTAATCTTACCCCTTCTTACCTGTCTCAGAGGAACAAATTTGTGTATCACTCGCAACAACTGCTCCTTAAACAGTCTCCACATGCCCACTGTGCCCTTTCTGTGGAACAATTGCTCCCAGTCTGTACTTCCCAACTCCTGTCTGATAGCATCATAATTTCCTTTTCCACAATTAAATATCTTCCCATCAGAAACTGCTCCTTTCACTCTCCCAGACTATGCTACATGTGAGGCAGTTGTGATCACTTTCAACAAAGTGCTCTCCCACCATTAGTTCTAACACCTGTCCTGGCTCGTTGCCGAACACCAAATCCAAAATGGCCTCTCCCCTTGTTGGTCTGTCTCCATACTGAGCAAGGAAACCATCTTGAACACACCTGACAAAAACGGCTTCATCCACATCATCTGTACTTAGGAGGTTCCAGTCGATATTGGAAAAGTTGAAATCGCCCATAACATTAACCCTACTACTTTTGCATTTTTCTGTAATATGCCCGCCTATGAGATCTTCAATCTCTCTACTGCTTTTAGATGGTCTATAGAAAACCCCCAAATGCGGCGACTGTTCCCTTGCTGTTCCTAACTTCCACTGCACTGAGTTGGGTGGTGTGCTCAGACCATGGTCTGGGAAGAGAATGGTCCCCCTCTATACTCGACCATTCACCATGACCTCCATGCCTCTGTCGTCAAGCTGTGGTGTAATTTCCCTTTATCTGCCATGCTCGGGTAAACTGTGCAGGGCAGCTCCAAACTGACAAAACTCAACCGTGTGCCCATTGGACTTTTCATGATGGCAGCAGTACCAGGGATCACTGAATATCCAGGGGCATCCGGGCGATGGTGAGCACCTCCAGCCATAATGGGTGGGAAAATCGTGCTGGCGTTGAATGAGAGGGACATCATGGGGTGGGGTGGGTAGTTAATGAGGTGAGATCGATAAGATAACACCAGGAAACTAACTGCCTCGTGCAGACATTCCTTCTGTCACATTCAATGAAAATGGCACTGAGACAAATTATTGTACGATTCAGCCCAGTGAGTCGAAAACTCTGCTGATCCTACTCCCAGTTACAACGCTGCAGGACAAATGCTTATCCAAAATTCTAAATCATCATAACTAACACAAATATCCTGCTCACCCATCATTCCTAGAAACTGTGGCTTATATTGCAAGATGCTATCAAAATGTTCTCATTTCACAATTTTAAATCCTCCCATCAGATCATTCTCTGAAATTCTCTCTCAATCTTCCCCTCGCTTTTAACAAAGTTCCACCCATTTGTTGGTATTTAAACTGATTCCCCCACCATCCCGCTCTGGCAGTGAGTTTCACACCCATAGCACTCCTGTGTCATGCCACATTGGACGTATGGAGCTGTAAATGGAGAGGTGCTGCACATCCTGTCGCTTCCACCATGAGCTGCAAGGTTCCCCACACTGGGCAGTGATCTAGTACAGTGTTACACAGCAATGCATCAATTGGTGCACACAGCTGCGTGTGCTGGGAAGGTAACTGCTCCAGATTAAAAGATAAATTCACTGCTATTTACTGCACAGCTCCCCATGCTGCACAGATATCCAGTCCGTGTATATAGAACAATGCCTTTGTGTGTTCTGCACAGCGCCCTGTGTTGAACAGATCATTTAGTCCAAATTTATAGATCAGTACACTGTTGGACACATAAGTAGTGAACTTGTGAGCTCTAAACAGTGTTCGATCCTGAACGGATTGCTGAGCAGTACACTAGCCTGGTCTACGCAGCGCTTCATGTTGAGGAGGTACCTCATCTGGGCTTATACGTATCTGGGCTGGTTCTGAGAAGTGGATTGGGTAACCGATATAATTATTGACATGATTATCACTCCTCCAGCTCGGCCCATTCCGCTGGTAAATGTAAGGTGCTGTGTTTGAGATAGAATTTACTTGGTCAAAATATTCGACATTAAGCAAAACACAATTTATTCGAAGACTGTCGATAAAAGACAACAAAAGGAAGACGAACTTGCAATAACTTAATTCTGTTCGAAAACTTAGCAGAATAATAGTTTATTTAACTACTATACAGTAACTGCTCCAATATGGTATCATCCAATAAGCACACAAAGCTCAAAAAACATATGCAGGAAACAGATTGTCTGACATGCAGTTCTCCAATCCAGGAGGAAAGAACATCAAAAGACAGTTCCGAGAGAAATCACAGACAGAGTGTGTAGAATCGGGGAGAGATTTCCTGCCTTCCAACCCTGCTGAGACCCCAGCAATAATTGGTGAAAGGTAAAATTAAGAGTCCTGGTTCTGTGAGAGTTTGACCATCACTCCACAGGACCAGGCCGTGGCTGCAAGAACACAAGGAATGGACTGTATCTACACCGTCTATGGCTCTGTAGGCATCTCTCCAAAATGCCTAAACCCACCTAAGCCGTTAAATGCTGGACAGACAAAAGTCAAAGTTAAACATAAATAAACAAAAAGATGCAGCGGGCCTGGTGATCAGACACAGACGGCCTCGGGAGCCCAGCAATTCCTATACTACCAAAACACAGCAGAATAATCGAGCTTGTAAAGAGAAAGAATGATGTCTCTCCCCCACCTCGATGTTTACAACTGGAGATGTGCCATGAGCCCAATAATCAACGATATCAAAATCCCACCCACACCAATTATTGTAATATATCAGAGTTGCCGTGAAATGGGTTAACTTGATCTGTTTGTTCAGTGACTGTGATTAATATCAGTCTTTCTGGACCCACCTGGGTCACTGGAAGCTTTCCCTCTTCCATAATTAGAGCCTTCTTTCAAACTTTATGTCATAGTATTCGGCGCAGAGTCAACCTCAACAAGATTGAGATCAGCAGCTTCAGAGGAAGAGAGAGAAATCAGACTCTGAGAACATTAAAATGGTCCAACAATTGATTTAATTTGAGAATTTTAGACTAGAATGTTCCAACAATGGATCCTAATCTGAGAACATTAGACTTGAATGTTATAACAATGGACAGGAGTTTATTATTGGGTCTTTCCTGGCTTTCTCAGGATTGGGCATGGTTACAGTTGCGAATACGAGCCGTACTGCTGATTAGACAAGCTGGGTACTATCCCATCCTCGCTATTATTGGTGTTCCTGGTAAGTCTATCTCTGTCGATTCTATAAATAATGCTGAATGTTATTGCTATTCTGGTTGATTATATTTAACAAATACATAAACTTGGAGTCACAAACGCCACGTCCTTCTCATGCATTTCCAAAGTACTTACTCATAAGCATGTGAGAAGGAATAAGACTGTATGGAAACTTGAGTTTCCTTTATACAGTGAACTGTTTTATGTCTCCATATTCTCTCTGTGTGATCAAACCCGCCGCCACCCACCTTCATAATATCCCCAATCTCCACCTCTGCCTGTGTTCTGTTGCTGACTTCGCCATCATCTACCCCTTCGTTAATGACAGATTTTATGGCTCCAGTTCTCTTCTGACCTCTCTTCCAGTTACAAATAGTTTGACCACAAGCTTGTTCTTGTCTCTACAGTTACTTCACAACAGAGATTCGTAAACAGAGTAATAATGTCACTTACTGTGTAATTCAGAGGCGCAAGTCATGACTCAAAAAGCATTGTCTGAAATCCTAACACAGCCGATGACTAAAGTTAAATTCCAAGATCAAAAATTGGAATAAAACCTAATTTCACTCATGGCAAGCATAAACCATCAGGATTTATTTTCTTATTTTATTGATAACCTTTGGTAAAGAAGCCTAACATATTTCCCCAGTCTGAACTAAGTGTCACCTCAGATCCACAACAATTTAGTTGCCTCCATATTGCCTTGACAAATGTCCAAGTGGTCAAGGGCAGCTAGGATGGACAATAAATACTGCCCTTGCCAGTGATGCTGGCATCCTGCGAAGCAACAACATTAAAGGTGAAATAACCAAGGAAATGTGGATGCTGGTGATCTGAAATAAAATTCTCCCCTTCTGAAAGAATGTTGGAGAATCTCAGCAGGTATGGCAGTCTGTCGGAAAAACAATGTTTCGAGTTCAGTGAACCTATCAAAACTGAATGCAGCTGAGAAATAATATTATTATATCAGGGATGGTAGGAAGGGTGAGCGGGAGGTTTGTGTTGAGGGGATGATGTCCATCAAGAGAGAGAGAGAGAGAAAGAGAGAGAGATGGAGAGAGAGAGAGAGAAAAAGGAAAAGCAAGCAAAAGGATTGCTGATGATGGACTGGAAGGAAAACAGAATTGGAAGTTATTCTACCATTTCCCCTTTTCACATATTCCTGAATATCATGTTTATTATAGGATCTCCCTGCTTACCGGGAGTTATTTTCCTTCTATCTCTTGTCTCTGAGTGTGGTGATCAACTCCATCAGCAATACTTATAGTCGCTGAGATATAGAGAAACGTAATGTGCCATTGTCAACTGTTTATTTGGAGACAGGAACTGTTACTGTGCGTCTGTGTGGAGATGTAAGAGCTTTCTCAGCCAGGAAGAGAAACTGAGCAGCTAAAAAATGTATTGCTGGAAAAGCACAGCAGGTCAGGCAGCATCCAAAGATCAGGAGAATCGACGATTCGGGCATGCCCTTCTTCAGGAATGAGGAAAGTGTGCCAAGCAGGTTAAGATAAAAGGTAGGGAGGAGGGACTTAGGGAAGGGGTGTTGGAAATGCGATAGGTGAAAAGAGGTTAAAGTGAGGGTGATAGGCCGGAGAGGGAGTGGGGGCGGAGAGGTCAGGAAAAAAATTGCAGGTCAGGAAGGTGGTGCTGAGTACGAGGATTGGCATTGATACAAGGTGGGGGAGGGGAAATGAGGAAGCTGGAGACATCTGAATTCATCCCTTGTGGTTGGAGGGTTCGTAGGTGGAAGATGAGGAGTTCTTCCTCCAGCTGGAAGAATGCCTCATCTTCCGTCTGGGAACCCTCCAACCACAAGGGATGAATTCAGATTTCTCCAGCTTCCTCATTTCCCCTCCCCCCACCTTGTCTCAATCCCAATCCTTGAACTCAGCACCACCTTCCTGACCTGCAATTTTTTTCCTGACCTCTCCGCCCCCACTCCCTCTCCGGCCTATCACCCTCACTTTAACCTCTTTCCAACTCTCGCATTTCCAACACCCCTCCCCCAAGTCCCTCCTCCTTACCTTTTATCTTAGCCTGCTTGGCACACTTTCCGCATTCCTGAAGAAGGGCTTATGCCCGAAATGTCGATTCTTCAGATCTTTGGATGCTGCCTGACCTGCTGTGCTTTTCCAGCAACACATTTTTCAGCTCTGATCTCCAGTATCTGCAGTCCTCACTGTCTCCTAGAGAAACTGAGGAGACCGAGGCATTTTCAGTAGTGAATGGATGCATTGTAGGGGAATTTGGGGAATTCACTTGCTGCTGCCATCTGGAAATTCAGTGGAGTCTCTGTGGGTGGTGTTCTCAGAATAGTGATGTCAGCTACGGGGTTCATTCAGGGAGCCCTGATGGTCTGGGAACGCCACACTGGATACTGCATTTGCAGTGTGTCTGGGTCCGTGATAAACAAATGAAGCTGAGACGACAAAGAAGGGAAGCTGTATAAACAGGGAGGAGCGAGGCACTATATTTTCCTCTCTGGGATTTCCAAGATTTGTCGAAGCTGCAGCCATTCAGGTGTAAAGTGTAAAACCAGCTTGTCTCAAATTGAGGTGATCATTGAGCTGTATGCTCTCTTTCAGTATAATGTGTTCTCACGCCAGTAGCAAGACTGCGCTGACACTCACGATGAATTGAACTGGATTGATTTTGGATCTTTTCAGGCAGCAGTGGGTAATATATCCATCATCTCTGAAGTGCAGTCCTCCAGTGTATTCACGAGTTGACTGAAACCATCTGCCAGCTGAGAGGAATGCATTGGTTCCATCTCCACAGGGGAAGGTACAGAAACTACTTTCCACAAATATTAGGGAAAAGAGGGACTGGTAAAAATTGGAAACTGAAGGAAATCAGAATTAATGAAGTGTATGTTATTGAAAATCTAATTGAATTGAAGTTTCATAAGTTGCTGCATCTGATGAGTTACATCTCAGAGTGATTGAGATGAGAACAGAGCTAGTGTAATAATTACTGATTATTCTTCAAAGCTAATTAGATTCTGGAAAGGAACCTGCAGACTGGACAGCAGCTATTGTCAACCTAAATATTTAAAACAGGATGGAGAGGGAAAACAGAAAATTAAATAATTTGATGTCAGCTGTGAGAAAAAAAATTGGAACCTTTTAGAAGGAACATGACGACTAGATACTTGGGGAATAATGATATGATTTGGTACATTCGGCCGACAATCAGGAAAGGGAAATGATCTTTGATAAACCTGTTTGTGGAGGTTGTCCGTTGTGACATCGAAAGTTGAGAAGCAATGGGATTGGAGTATTTGTATTTTTAGAAGACGCTTGACATGTTTGCATACAGGTGAGTGGGGAATATTAGAGTCCATGGGTAGGTAGGGGTGGAATATATACCACATGGATTAAAATTTGATTAACGGAGATACAAGAAGAATACTGTTTTTCTCTGGACTGAAGGGTTGATGGGTGGCAGCAGGATCAGTGTTTGGGCAATAGCTGTTCACAAGGTATAACAATGATTCAGGTGTGAACAACAAATACCATCATGTACATTTATATTTATTAAATGGTACAGAGGTTGGCGAGTGCTTTTGTTGAAAAAGACCTGAATGTCCTTGGTCATAAGTCACTGACAGAATTCATACAGGGGCAGGAAGTAAATGATATGTGGCTCTTCAGGCAAAATGATTGAAGTACAAAAGTTAGAATATCTTTCCCAGTGATCGTGTTTTGTTGAGGTAGTATTTGGTGCTTTGTGTAAAGATTTGGTCTGCTTTATAATCAATGATCTCCTTGTCACCGAGACAGTGCAATGAAGTTTGACCAGACTAAACACTAGCATGATGTTACCATGAGGAGAGAGTGCAGTAACGATGTGCTTAATCTGTAGCGCTGTGAGAGAATACGAAGTTGAAGCTTGATGGGTATGGACAGAAACTCATTATGACCCAAACAGCTGAATGGGGTGTCAATGTCATACTTTTCATTGGATATTTGATTCACGACAGTTTACATGCCTCTGCAGAACCATCATGTCGATTGACAGAGAGGTGCAGGCTCTGAATGAACTCTGAACACTTTAATGCACAGTTACTGTGTGACACTGCATTGAATGTCACTTTGTACACAATCCTGTCAGCAGCCAAAATGCCATCATTCTGAAACAGTTAGTTATTCCCCACCGGTTTCCCACCTCCACGGAGACCATGGGTCTGCCTTCT
Organism: Chiloscyllium punctatum; assembly: GCF_047496795.1. Lineage (NCBI taxonomy): Eukaryota > Metazoa > Chordata > Chondrichthyes > Orectolobiformes > Hemiscylliidae > Chiloscyllium > Chiloscyllium punctatum. The sequence goes on from NC_092755.1 coordinate 21,774,876, forward strand.
TGGAGATGGAAGATAACTTGGAGAATGGCTAAAAAATGTTGGTTCCATTCCGACTGCCAGAAAACCCATGTTAAAGTAACACATATGAACCATGAGTAATTAAGCCATTTGGATCAATTTGGAGCAGTCTGTCTGTGCAGCCCCTGCTCCATTTGTTTGTGATGTTGGAGCATCTCTGACACTTTCCTGTTCCTGTGTTAGTGGCTTGACAAGCTGAATAACCTCTTCCTGTTCCTTTGTAAGTGACTCCGGGTGTGAAATGGTTCTTTCTGATCCCATGTACGTGACATGTTGGAGAGAGCAGACTCCCACCTTCCTGTGCAACAGGCAGGAGGCACTGAAAGGGCTATCCTTCTTTTGCCCAGTAGTTTTGATGGGATGAATGGCTGCCCCACATTCTCGTGAAACCAGATTGGGCTGCTGAATGAACTTGTCCTTTTACTTTGGAAATGTACTATGCTGTTACATAAATGTCAACCAGACTTTAACAACACGGTCTTGAATGTTATCCGAGTCTTGCTATACATGGTCACAGATTGTTTCAAGAGCTGAATACGGACAACCTGTCCTGAAAACTTAGTAGACTTCAGTGAATGCCCCTCTTCTGCTGGCACGGTGGCTCAGTAGCTTACACTGCTGCCTCACAGCACCAGGGTCCCAGGTTTGATTCGATCCTTGGGCAACTGTCTGTGTGGAGTTTGCACATTCCCCACTTGTCTGCATGAGTTTCCTTCGAGTGCTCCGGTTTCCTCTCACAGTCCGAAGATGTGCACGCAGGGTGAATTGGCCATACTAAATTGTCCATCATGTTAGGTGTATTAGTCAGATGGAAATGTGTTTGGGCGAGTTACTCTTCGGAGGGTCAGTGTGGACTGGTTGGGCCGAAGTGCCTGTTTCCACATTGTAGGGAATCTAATCTGCTCAGTTTGGACTCAATGGGCTGAATAGCCTCCTTCCACACTCTAGGGATTATGTGATGACAAACTGGAGATGCCTGAGCTGAGGAAGCTGCGCTGAGGATCTCCTGCAGATGTGTCCCACGGCTAAGATGATTGATGCCCACCAATGATAATCACGTTCCCTTGTGCAATGAATGTCTCCAAGCGGTGTAGAGGTCATAATTAATTCTCAGTAAGTGTGATTTTGTTCAGGTTCCTTGATGGCATCCTCAGTCAAATACTGCCTTGATGTCAGTGTCAGTCTCTCTTACCTGAGCCCCTGCGTTACCTCTTTCGTTCATATCAATAGGTCATGGTGCAGAAGCAGAGAAGGTTTTCTTCAAACAGAGGGTAGTCAATGTCAGGAATTCTCTTACACAGAGATCTAGGGGAGCTAGATCACTGAAAGGGACCAGCGGTGTCCCGCTGGGATCAGTTCAGTGACCTCTGCCCACTGTTATTTTCAAAATGACTTGGATGTGGGTGTTGAAGAGTTGGCTAGTAAGTTTGCCGATGAAACAAAGGTGGTTGGAGTGGTACAGAATGTGGAGGGCTATTGTAGGTTGCAATGGAACATCGACAGAATGCAGAGCTGGGCTGAGAAGTGGCACATGGACTTCAAACTGAAGTAATACACTTTGCAAGCTGGAATGTGAACGCAGAATACATGGTTAAAGGCAGAATTCTTGGCAGTGTGGAGAAACAGAGGGATCCTGTCATCCGTGTCCACAGATCCCTCAAAGGTGCCACCCAAGTTGATCGGGTTGTTAAGAAGGCGTATGGTGTGTTGGCTTTCAGTTGCAGGGGGATTGAGTTTAAGAGCCGCGAGGTTATGCTGCAGCTCGATAGAGCCCTGCTCAGACCTCACCGGGAATATTGTGTTCAGTTCTGGTCTCCTCATTATAGGAAGGATAATGAAGCTTTTGAGAGTGTAAAGAGGAGATTTACCAGGATGCTGCCTGGACTAGAAGTCTTACGAAAAAACCACGAGGGAGTAAGGGTTTTTCTCATTGGAGGAAAAATAGATGAGAGGGGACTTGATAGAGGTGTACAAGATGATGAGAGGCAGATAGAGAGTGAATAGCCAGAGACATTTTCCCATGGCAGAAATGTCTATCACTAGGTGGCATTTTTTAAGGTAATTGGAGGAAGTTTTAGGGGAGATATCAGAGGTAGATTCTTTACACAGAGAGTGGTGGGTGTGTTGAATGCACTACCATCAGTGTAGTAGAGTCAAATACGTGAGGGAAACTTAAGAGACTCTTGGATAGGCACATGGAACAAAGTGAATGGAAGCATGGAGGTTAGAGTAGGACAAACAACACAACATCGAGGACTGAAGGTCCTAACTGCATGCATTCATGTAGAACCTTGAGCTCAAAATCTGCATGAATTCATGTAAAACTCCGTTATCTCACTTTTTAGCTTAGAATTAATCTAAACATCAGAGAACACAGGTGGCCAACACCTTCAACATTTTACCTTGCTATCACCATTGTTCACAGCTCACCTGAGAATGCAACATTTTTTTAAAATAAAGGTTTTGTGATTTACACATAAAAGAAGTGAAACTATCATGGCATTTTAACAGATGAAAGGCTTAACAGACAATCAGTTTTTCCATGTATAATTTCAGTTACATCACACTGTAAATGTTTGCTATAAATTCTGTGTTACGATCGACCCCTCAACTATCACCTGATGAAGGAGCGATAATCCAAAAGCTAGTGTGCTTCCAATTAAACCCGTTGGACTATAACCTGGTGCTATGTGATTTCTAACTTTGTACACCCCAGTCGTACACCGACATCTCCAAATCAGTACTGTTCTTTGTTCTGTGTTCTATGGAAGTGCTCAAGAAGACTTGGACATTAAGAAGATTTGAGACTTGGAGCAGATCAGCCTTAATCTGAGTGAAGGGCAAGGCAGGCTTGGGATGTGAATGACCTGCCCCTGTTTCTGATGCTCTCCCATTCTGTTATTGGAAAGTTCATATGTGTTATTTTCCTGGAAGGTCTTTTATGGAATATTGCAATCAGGGAGACCCGTGGATTTTGTGAGCCATCACGGGGTGAGATTTGGGGGCTGTATTCACAGTGAATCTGGGTCTACAACATGATCAACAAATGAAGCACAAGATACAGAGAGGGGAGGTTTTGTAAAGAGAAATGAGCAACATCTTCCATATCCAGCCTGGGTCTTCCAATTACATTTTCCAAATCTCCCAAACCGAGTGGGACAGTCTCGATGGACGAACTGTTTCCTCTATTTCTGTGCACCATGCTATAACAATAAGTGGACTCTAACTGCTCCTGTCTAGCAGGTTAGAGGGGTTGAATGGAACAAAGAAACATGGGACTGAGGAGCAGGAGTGGGTCATCAGAGAATTTGAGCCTTCTCCACCAGACATTAAGATTGTGGCTGATCAGATTGTGGTCTCAGCCTCATCGTCCTGTCTGTGTCCCATTATCCGTGACTCACTTTTCTGTCAAATCTTTAACTAACTCAGCTGTGAATACTTGTAATCAGAGAGGCACCACAAACTTCCGGGGAAGAGAATTCCCATTCGAATGGCCCTTTTAGAATTCTTCCTCATCCCGCTGTGAGAATAAGAGAATCATACAGCGTGGAAAAAGATCCTTTTGTCCAATTTGTCCATGCCGATCAGGCATCTTAATCAGATCTCGTCCCACTTGGCAGCATTTGGCCGACATCACATGATCCATTCCTATTTATGTACCTATCCAGTTACATTGTAAACATGTAATTGTACCCGCTTTCACTACTTTCTCTGACAGTACACCCACCAGCCTCTGTATGAAAAGGTTTCCCCTCAGGTCCCTTCTAAGTCTTTGCCTTGTCACCTTCACCCTATGCTGTCTAGTTCTGGACGCCCCTTAGATTACTTACAGTGTGGAAACAGGCCCTCCGGCCCAACAAGTCCACACCGCCCCGCTGAAGCGTAACCCACCCATACCCCTACATCTACATTTACCCCTTACCTAACACTATGGGCAATTTAGCATGGCCAATTCACCTGGCCTGCACATCTTTGGACTGTGGGAGGAAACCGGAGCACCCGGAGGAAACCCACGCAGACACGGGGAGAACGTGCAAACTCCACACAGTCGGTCGCCTGAGGCGGGAATTGAACTCGGGTCTCAGGCCCTGTGAGGCAGCAGTGCTAACCACTGTGCCACCGTGCCGCCCACAGATCTTGTCCAATCAGACTATCCATCCCCCTCAGGACTTTATTAAACCTCTGTCATGTCACCATTCAGTCTCTGACAGTCCAGGGGGAAAAGCCTCATCCTGTTCATCATCTCCCTGTAGCTCAAACCCTCAGGTTCCAGATAATCTTTGTAAATCTTTTCTGCACCCTTTCAAGCTTAAAAAGAGTCAACTGATATGTACGCAGTATTCTTAAAGTGGCCTCATCTACGTCCTGTGCAAGCGCAACACGTTACTCCAACTCCTATTCTCAATGTTCTGACCAATTAAGGCAAGCATGTCAACCACATTCCTCACCACTGTACCGTTCTAAACTCCACTTACAAGGAACTATGAATCTTGACCCGTAGGTCTCTTTGTTAAGCAACATTTCCCAGGGCACTACCCCGCTTTAACTTACCAAAATGTAAAACCTCACAAATATCTAAATTAAACTCCATCTGCCAGTCCTTGGCTCATTGATGTTCAAGGATCCCGTTATAATCTGAGATAATCTTCTTCACTGTCCACTGAACCAATTTGGTGATGTTGTCTGTAAACTTACTAACCATGCCTCCGATAATCACATCAAAGTTGTTTATATCCGTGATGAAAAGCAGTGAGCTCAGCACTGATTCTTTCAGCACACCGCTGGCCACAGGACTTCAGTTTGGAAAACAATCCATTACCTTCAATCCAAATTTGTATCCAATTGGTTAGCTTTTCCTAGATTACATATAACCTAATTTTAGTAATCTGCCTACGATGGGGAACCTTATTAAATGCCTTGCTGAAGTTTGTGTAAAAATTGTACACCATAGTGTATTCTTCAATCTTCTTTGTCATCTCTTCATAATACTCAATCACATTAATTAGACATGATTTCCTTCACACAAATCCATATTGACTATCCCTAATCATTCCTTGTCTTTCTAAATAAATGCAAATTCTATCCCTCAGAATCCTCTCCATCGTCTCTGACGTTGGCTGATTGAGTCGATAATTCCCTGTGTTGTTTTGGCTCCCTTCTACCTTTTCTAGCCCCACTCCTCCACTGCCCACAAAAAATAATTATAACTATGTTGGTGATATGGCCGATGATATCGTTCTCAGAGCGTTTCAGGGTCAGTGTTAGGAACAAGTCAGGCAGATTTCTTTAATTTACTAAAACAACATGTCTATGACCAAAACAAACTATGATGGAAAGAGGAATGACGAGAGGATATTGCAAATATGTACAGTGATATTTCCCTTTGAAAAATACTGAGAAACACACACACACACACGCACACACACAGACACACAGACACACACACGCACAGACAGACAGACAGACACACACACACACGCATGCGCACACACATTCGTATTATTGATAACAAACTGAAAAGCAAAATATCTGCAAAGTTAACTTGAAAGAACATTGTCCAAATCTGATTCGAACTTATGACCTAAGGAAAAATGAGAGTTTGACCCAAATGCTGTTCTATTTGTTCAGTCATCAAGTCCTACAGCATGGAGAGAGGCAGAGAGGCCCTTTGGCCCACACTCGTCCATGCTGACCCAAATATCAAAACACACAAAACTCATTTCCCAGCACTTGGCCCATAGCATTCTCGAACTTTCCTGTCCATGTTCTTGCCCAAATGCCATTTAAATATCGTTAATATAAATGATTCAACTCCTTGTGTGCCACTCTCTGTGTAAAACAGTTTCCATTAGTTTCCCTTTTATTCTTTCCCCTCTCACCTTAAACTGATGCTCTCCCCTCCTTGATTCCCCAACTCTAGGAAAAAGAGGTTGGGTCCATTCACCCTAACCATGTAAACTTCTATAAGACCCCTCTCCTGTACTCTAAAGAAAAAAGTTCTCGCTTGATCAACCTCTCCCTATAATTCATACTGTTGGGTCCTGGCAACATTTTTGTAAATTCCGTCTGCATACATTCCAAATTAAAAACATCCTTCCGGTCGCAAAGTGACTAAACTGAACACAACACTACAAGTGCAGCCTCACCAACATCCTGTATAACTGTAACATAACTTCCCAACGGCTCTCCTCCATGTCCTGACCAATGCTTGCTCGTGTGACAAAACCCTTCTTCACTACCATGTCTAACTATGACCCTACTTTCAGAGAACGGTGGACCTAAACTCCATGGTCCCTCTGCTCAACAACACTCCTTAAGGTCCTACCAATCACCATGAAACTCCTACCTTGATCTAACATTGCCAAAATATTTTTCAGTCCACTTCTCCAGTTTGATCAAGGTCCTGCTGCAATTTCTGATATAATTTCTCACTGTCCACGATACCACCTATTTTAGTCATGATTCGGAGATGCCGGTGTTGGACTGGGGTGTACAAAGTTAAAAATCACACAACACCGGGTTATAGTCCAACAGGTTTAATTGGAAGCACACCAGCTTTCGGAGCGACGCTCCTTCATCAGGTGATTGTCAATTATCTGATGAAGGAGCGTCGCTCCTAAATCTAGTGTGCTTCCAATTAAACCTGTTGGACTATAACCTGGTGTTGTGTGATTTTTAACCTATCTTAGTGTCATCTTCAAATTTCCTAACCTTGTACATGCCTTGTACATGCCTTGTACATTCGCAAGAATATCATTGATACAAATAACAAACAGCACCGGGCCCAGCAGAGACCCCTGAGGCACTTCATGTGTCACATGCCTCCAGGCCGAGAGCATCCTTCCACTATTAACCTCTGCTTAGTACCATCAAGCCAATTGTGTGTCCAATTTGCCAGCTCCCTCTGGATTCCATGTGATTTTAACCTTCCAGACCAGCCTATCAATGGCAAACTTGTCAAAGGCCTTCCTGAAAACCACACAGTCTACCGCCCTACCCTCATCAACCCTGGTCAATTCATCAATGAACTCAAACAAATTTGAGAGGCATGATCTCCCACTCACAAAGCCATGCAATATTTCCAGTCTAAAAACAACTATTAATAATAATTATTAAAATTAATTATATAAAACTAATAAATAATAATAATATGACACTTTCAGTGGTCAATAAATTATTCATGGTATGTGATATTGGAACGTGCATCATGGGTGAAGGGCAGAATAGATTTTGTACCTGTGTCATTGAACTGTGTTGAAAAAAAGCAAGGGTGACATGGTGTTCAGTGGCTAGTACTGCTGCCTCATAGTGCCATGGATCCGGGTTTGGTTCCAGCTTCCGGTGACTCTCTGTGTGGAGACTGCACATTCTCACTGTGTTTGTGTATGTTTCGTCTGGGTGCTCCATTTTCCTTCCACAACCCAAAGATCTATAGGTCAGGTGAATTGGCCATGCTAAGTTACCCATAGTGTTATGTGCATTTGTCAGGGGTAATATAGGTTAAGGGAATGGGACTGGGTGGGTTACTGTTTGGAGGGTCGGTGTGGTCTTGTTGTTACAGATGGCCTGTTTCCATACTGTAGGGAATCTTTCAAAAAAGCTATTTCTAAACAAACCTTATCTTTCCAAATGCATGCATATCTCATCCCTAAGACTCTTCTCAAACAACCTACGTACCACAGATGTGAGACTTCCTGGTCTATCGATCCCAGATTTTTATTTGCTTCCCTTTTTGATTAATGGCACAACATTTACTAATCTCCAATATTCTGGAACCTAACCTGTCGCTAACGATGATTCACAAATATCAACCAGGGTCCCCGTAGTTCCTTTTGTAACCTCCTGCAGTATTCTTGGATGCATCTGTTCAGGACCCGGAGATTTATCCACCTTCATACATTCTAATGCATCCAACACATGTTCTCCTGTGATGCTGACTCACCCCAAGATAACACTTCGACTTTTGTTAACCTACCAAGTTTCATGTATTTCTCCACGGTAAAGACAGAGGAGAAATATTCATTGAGAATCTCGCAATCTCCTATGGTTCTAAACATGCATGTCTACTTTGGATCTTGAGTGGTCATATTCTCATTTAGTTATTCCTTATACTTTAATATACTAAATTAACCTCTTTGCATTCACCCTAATCTTCACAGCCAAAGCTATCTTGTGCCCCCTTTTCGCCCTCCTGATTTCCATCTTCAGTAAACTCCTGTATCCCCTGTACATCTCCAGGTTTTCCCTCGATCCCAGCTGCCTGGACCTGAGCCACGCCTCCTTTTTGCTGGTCAAAGTCTCATTATCTCCTGCCATCCGAGGTTCCCTCTTCCTACCAATGTTGCCTTTTACCCTCACAGTAACAGAAAGACCTTGAACTGTAGACATTTCACTTTTAAAGGCCTCCCACTTGCAGGAGGTCCCTTCGCCTGCAAACAAACTCCTCCAACCAACCCCTACAAGCTCCTGTCTCATTCCATCAAAATTCGCCTTGCCCCAAGTTTGAACTTGAACATGTGGGCCAGTTTTGTCCTTCTCCATTACTATTTAAAAATTAATAGAACTATGGTCATGGGTCCCAGAGGGCTCCCCCACTGTCACCTCAGTCACCTGCCCTGCCCTAGATCTTAGAGTAGGTCACGTTTTGTCCCTTCCCGATTTGCACCCTCTACATATTGCTTGAGGATACTATTCTGAACCCACTTAATAGATACACCCCATCTCAGTCCTTAATTCTCTGTCATTCCCAGACTATGTTCGGAAAATTAAAATCTCCTACTAATGCAATCCTATTGGCCTTGCGAGTCTCCCCAGTCTGTCTACATATTTTTGTTCCCCTAATTCCTCGTTTACTATTTGGGGGCCTATAGTACAATCCAAATACTATCACTATTCCCTATTATTTATTAGCTCCCCAGACAAATCCTCACAGGATGATCCATCAGTTATTTTATCTCTGATTACTGCTGTGTTACTCGCCTTAATCAAAAATGAAACTCCCTGTCTCGTCTTTTCACCATCTCTGTCCCGTATAAAGCACCTGTAACCTGGTACTTCAAGCTGCCAGTGCTGTCCCTCCCTTATCCATGTTTCAGTAATGGCTATAATATCCCAGTCCCACGCACCGATCCATGCCCTGAGTTCATCAGCCTTACCTGTCAGCCATCTTGCATTGAAACAGTTGCAATTGAATCCAACAGACATTCCTTGCTCCCTGTCGTTGTCTAGCCTGACCTGTCTCTTCATTTTACTGTTTCTGATTACTGTATCTCCTTCCAGCCTCGCACTTGCCTCCCTGCTGTTGAGGATCCCACCACTCCCCAACCCCAGCCAATCTAGTTGAAACACTCCCTTGCAGCAGTTGCAAACCTGCCTGCCAGGATATTGGTCCCCTTCCAGCTCAGGTACAACCCGTCCTTCCTGAACACGTCACCTTTCCCCACAAAAGTTCACAGTAATCCAAAAATCTCTGCCCCCTGCACCAATTCTTTAGCCACCCCTTCATCTGCCATATCATCCTATTCTTACCCTCACTAGCACAGAGAACTGGAAGTAAACTAGATATTAGCCCTGCCTTTTATCCTTCTTCCCTAGCTCTCGACAATAACTCTGCAGGATGTCATCACTATTTCTACCTGTGTCATTCTGTCCTTTGTACCAAAGTGCCCAATGACTTCTGGATGCTTCCCCCACTGCCCCCCCCCCAGCCCCCAGTGAGAACGTTCTGCAGCCACTCTGAGACATCCTGGACCCTGGGCATGTGGGAGGCTACACACCATTCCGGATTCCCATTTGCAGCCACAGAATCTCCTGTCTGTTCCCCTCACTATCGAGTCGGATAATTACTTCTGTTGTTATTCTGCTTGCACAGCCTTCTGACAATGGGATTTCTTCTTGAAACTGTTGAATTTGGCTGAATTGCTTTGCTTCAGGTAATGGGGAGATTCCAATGAATCCTCATCAGGAATCCTCCATTAGTGGGAAAGACGACTTGGCTCTTTTTAACTCCCACACATTGCTGTGATTAGCGATTGGGAAACAGAAAGGGAGCAACAGAATGCTTCTCCAAAGATTGGCTACATTTTCCATCTGTAAGTTAATTCAGTAACGTTATCAGTCCCACACTGGACTCTGTGAGCTCTTCTTGAACATTGTCTGAACTATATGACTCCATCACATTCTCGACTCCAGGTCAGTGCATTATTGCAGTCTCAATTAATTAACAATAAATGGTTCTACTTGTTTTGAAGATCTGTTAATATGTGCTTGCATAGTGTAAAAATAAGTGTTTCATGTCTTCACAATATCTGTGTTAAAATGAATATTCTTAAACATATACAGTAATTGCTGAAAAAGCTCAGCTTGACTATCAGCATGTAGGAAGAGAATTAACAGTTCAATTTTACTGTCTAATGACCTTTCCTTTGAAACTGACTTATTCTTAAATTATTTCCCCAGTTTTATTCTCCCACACAATGAGAAATATCCATCTGGTATTCACCAACTACATTCTTCTCAAGATCTCATATGGCCAATAAAACATTTATCATTCTCAGGCCGAACTGTTCATTCTTCACAACGTAATGCCTTCATTCCAAGAATGCGTAAAGAGAAACATCTTTGAGACGTTTCGAAAGCAATTTTGTTTTTTTTTTTCAGTTTAGGCTGTTATAACTACACATAATGCAACAGATGTAATCTCATCAATGCCCTGTACTGATGCAGAAAACATCGCTAAGATCATACCCAACACCCCTTGCACGAAACAGGATCACGACATTTACCTTCCAAATCACTTGCTACTTCTTCAGGTTAATTTGATGTGATTCATGTACTAAGACACACAAATCCCTCTGTAACACTGAGTTCTGCATTCTCCTTGCATTTAAATAGATTTCTGCTGTTTCGTCTTTTGCACAAAACAGAAAATTTCCATCACATATATATTGTACTGTTTTTTTTTCTGTTGAAGCTTTGCTCACCGCCATCCTTTGTCTGTATGCCATTGCTTGTTGCTATTCCCTCCCCCAGTGTGTGTCTCATTGCAGATGTTCTGCACTCCCCCTGTCTGTATCCCATTGCAGAAGCACTGCCCTCCTCCGTCTGTATCCCATTGCTGACGCTCTGCCTCCCCATCTGGATCCAATAGCAGACCCTCTGCCCTCACCCATCAGTATACCATTGCAGATGCTCTGCCCTCCCCTGTCTGTATCACATTGCAGACGCTCTACCCTCCCCTGTCTGTATCCCATTGCAGACACTCTGCCTCCCCCTGTCTGTATCCCATTGCAGACGCACTGCCCTTGCTCTGCCCTCCCCCTGTCTGTATCACATTGCAGATGCTCTGCCCTCCTCCTATCTGTATCTCATTGCAGACGCGCTACCCTCCTCCTGTCCGTATCCCATTGCAGACGCTCTGCCCTCCCCGTCTGTATCCCATTACAGACGCACTGCCTTCAGCTGTCTATATCACATTGCAGACGCTCTGCCCTTCCCCTGTCTGTATCCCATTGCAGAGCTGCATCCCTCCCCCAGTCTGTCTTCCATTGCAGACACACTGCCCCTGCCCTGTCTGTATCCCATGGCAAACGCTCTGGCTCCCCTGTCTGTATCCCATTGCAGATGCCCTGCCCTCCCCCTGTCTGTATCCCATTGCAGACGCTCTGCCCTGCCCCGTCTGTATCCCACTGCACACAGTCTTGCCTCCACTGTCTGTATACCATTGCAGACGCTTTGCCCTCCCCCCGGCTGTATCCAATTGCATTTGATCTGTCCTTCCCCTGTCTGTATTCCATTGCAGACGCTCTGCCCTCTCCTGTCTGTATCCCATTGCAGACGCTCTGCCCTCCCCTGTCCGTATCCCATTGCAGACGCTCTGCCCTCCCCTGTCTGTATCCGATTGCAGACGCTCTGCCCTCCCCTGTCTGTATCCCATTGCAGACGCTCTGCCATCCCCCTGTCTATATCCCATTGCAGACCCTCTGCCCTCCCCCCTGTCTGTATCCCATTGCAGATGCCCTGCCCTCCTCTGTCTGTATCCCATTGCAGACGCTCTTTCTCCATCTGCCATCTTTTAACTAAGCCTGAAAAGTGAGAGAGATGTGATTGGAACTGCCAGTGAGTTTAAATAGATAATTGCTCTTCACTGAACATTGCAGCTTACTTGGCTGGTGGGATGTCTCTGTTTCAGAATCTCCACACAAGGTGCCCTGGTCCTCTCTGGCTCTTTCCAGGATCCGGCCCACATGTCGAGTTAGAGGGTGAGGGAACGGATATCGGGCCCTCTAACACCCTGCGTTGCCCTTTATGTCCTATTCCAGGATGTTTCTCATGGAATGGGAGAAGAGGAGGGAAGGTGTGAGGGTGTGAGTGTGTGTCCCTGCTGTTAATGCTGGTATGGGGAAGGGGGAAGGGTGAGATGTCCGGAGGGAGTCTGACCACAGTGTTGTATAAATGCAGTGGTATTAGTGTGCGGGGCTATTGTGTCAGTGACAGAAAAACCGAGGGAAGGTAGGTGCTGAATTCAACAGTGAGTGTGGTCGTGCTTGAGCCTTATTTGGAGATAGAGTGTGAGCCTTGTTCGGGGGTAGGTGTTATAACAAGATATACAGTGAGTGTGATGGAGCAGAAGAATATGGTGACACTTATCCTGGCAAAGTGAGGGGAAAGAATATTAATGCCTGTCCTGTATTGCTGACCAATTCTTCAGATCATCTCAGTGTTGAGTTGAGTCTCCCTGAACGTCTTGTCCAAGTCTATCAGGAATAACGCCTCAGACCCTTTCCCTCGCTTCCCACAGAATCAGTTTGGGTGGATCTTACAAATAGCAAGGGGAAGCAAACATTAGTGTAAAATATATCAAAACCAAATCTGTCACATAAATACTTTACAACATATGCTCTGGAAATTATGTATGCAAATATATTCAAGGGGGAGCAATGACACAGTGATATTATCACTGGGCTCTTAACCCAGAGACCCAGGTAATATTCTGGGGACATGAATTCAAATCCTGACAAGGCAGATGGTGGAATTTGAATTCAATATGTATCTGGAATCAAGGGTTTATGATGACCAGGAATCCATTGTCGATTGTTGGAAAAACTCATCTGGTTCACTGATGTCCTTGAGGGAAGGATACTGCTGTCCTTACCTGGTGTGGCCTGCAAGTGACTCCAGACTCAAGGCAACACTGCTGACTCTTATCTGCCCTCTGGCATGGGCAATAAATGCTGGTTATCCAGCGACACCCTCATCCTGTGAATGAGTAACAAATAATCGTGTGTGCTGCAGTAATAATGGATGGTCTCAAGTTGCACCGAAACTGCAGTGACTACTAATACTGTGAAGATAAACTTCCGTAAGTGTGTATCAGGTCGGTTGAACAGTATGTTGTGAACCAAACTAGACAGGAGGTTATTTCAGATTTGATGTTGTGTTGTCAGGAGGACTAATTAATAACCTTGCTCTGAAGCAGCTTTGGAGGAATAGTGACATCAATATGTTGCATTTTTACACGGCGTCTGAATACAATATCGAATGTTTGAACATTCTGGATAAACATCATGGAAGCCTGGAGGCTAGAGGGTTAATTACGCTCCAGTGAATTGGGGAAGTATGATATAACATTCAATGGGAGAAGCAATGATTGTGAGAGTCATAGAGTCCGACAGCTCAGAGAAAGGCCCTTCAGCCCAAACTGGTCCATTCCGAACAAAATGTCCATTCACATTAACCCCATTTCCCTGCACTTGCCCCATATCCTTCTTCTTCTTTCCTATCCGTGTATTTGTCCAAATGCATTTTAAATCTTGGGAATGTACCCGCCTCAAACACTTCTACTGGCAGCTCATTCCATGTGCAGACTACCCTGTGTGTCAAAGAAATTGCCCCTCAGGTTCCCTTTTACTCTTTCCCCTCGAATCTTAAATTGATGCCCTCTAGTTCGTGGGTTGTTCAATCATGTGGAAAAAAAGACTGAGTGCATTCACTCTATCCATGCTTCCCATGATCTTATACACTTCTATCAGATCCCCCTCAGTCTCATAAACTCTAAAGTAAAAACTCCTAGCTTGCCCAACCTCTCACTATATCTCAGACCATAGAGTCCGGGCAACATCCTTGTAATTTTCTTCTGCACTATTTCCAGTTTAATAACATCCTTCCTATAGCAAAGTGAATTACACTGAACATAACACTATCAGTATTGCCTCACCACCATCCTGTATAACTGCAACATAACTCCCTAATTTCGATACTCATTACTCTGACTTATGAAGGTCACTTTGCCAAATGCCTTTTTTCACTACCCTATCTACCTGCGACTCCACTTTCAGAGAACCGTGAACCTGAATTCCAAGGTCCCTTTGTTTCAATACACTCCTTAAGACCCTGTCATTCACCATGAAACTCCTACCTTGATTTGACTTTCTAAAATGCAAGAACTGACACTTATCCGTATTAATCTCCATTTGCCATTTCTCGGCCCACTTCCTCACTTGATTAAGGCACTGCTGTCATTTCTGAAATTTCTGATAATCTTCCGCACTGTCCACGATACCACCTATTTTTGTGTCACCTTGAAACTTATAATTCATGCCTGTACATTCTGATCTAAATCATAGATGTGTGTAATATGAAAAAATATATATGGGCATACAATATACATGGATAAAACTAACAGTAATTGCCCCAGAACCGACCCCTGAGGCATTCCACTCATCACAGGCATTCAGTCCGACAAGCATCCTTCCACTTTAACTGTATGTTTCCTACCATCAAGCAAATTGTGGATCTGATTTGCCAGCTCCCCCTCAATTCCATATGATCTAAACTTCCAGAGCAGCCTACCATGTGGAACCTTACTGAAGGCCTTACTGAAATCCATATACACTACGTATACCACCAGGCCCTTGTCAAAGTTACTGGTCATTTCACCAAAGCACTCTCACAAATGTTTGAGCCATGATCCCCCACGCACAAAGACGTGCTGACTGCTCATAATCACACCCTGCCTTGCCAAATGCACGTATATCGTCTCTCTCAGAGTCTTCTCAAGAAACGTACCTAGTAGAGATGTTAGGTTTACTGGTCTCTCATTCTCAGGTTTTTCTTTGTAGTTCTTCTTGAATAAGGGCACAGCATTCGCTACCCTCCAATCCTCCGGGACCTCACCCGTTGGCGACTGATGATACAAAAGTACCGACCAGGGCCACCACTATTACTTCTCTGTCCTCCTGCAGTGTTCCTGAATATATCTGGTCAGGACCAGGAGATTTATAGAAATACTGCATAGTCTGAAAGATATGTCGACTTATTTCAGGTGAAAATACCAAAGAGAAAGTAAGTGATTCGATGATTAACATAACAAATTAAAGAATATATTAATCACAGGAAGCGACTTCAGAAGAATTCCAGACATTGTGGAATCCAAAGAATTCTCAGAAAATTGCAATCCAGAAAAGGAGGGTCATGAAACTGATCAGGAAATCAAAAAGCGAACATGCATGCAAACAAACCGGAACACAAGGACTGCAAACATCGATGATCTATAATTCAAAAAAAAACATAGTCAAATGTGGGAATTTGCAATCGGGAGAGACGAGTTTGTGGTGAATAACAGGGAAATGGCAAAGCAAATGCCCAGTTACTTTCCATCTGTCTTAATGGAGTAAGATCCACTAAATCACCCAGAAATACGAAGTGATTGTATAGGACTTGTGGAAGTAAAGGCATAAAGTCAATTCATATCAGTAACAAGGCAATATTGAACATGCAGCCGGATTGAGCATTGCTAGCCTTGACAACCAGATGTACTTCATACCAAAATCTTCAGACATTAATCACAAATAGAAGTATTGATTGCATTGTCGATGACTGCGTTCTATTTTCCTGTACATTCTGCAGAGTCCAGAAGTTGATGTAGATAAATGTACATTCGTAAACATGATCCAAGCACTATAGATGAATGATATAAGAATCTACAAAGAGAAGAAGAGATAGTGTGGAGAACTGCAGACCAATTAACTTGACATTTGTTGGGAAACTGTTGGAATATATTATATAGGATGTGATATTGGATATTTAGACATTAACAGCAAACTTTGAGAGACTCAGTATGCATTTCTGAAAAGGAAATCATACTTGACAAACTTTGGAATTGTTTGAAGTTGATTCTTACAGCATAGATAATGAGGATCCAGTAGAATTGGCATATTTTAGGTTATCAGAAGCCTTTCTATGAGAACTCACACAGTGAGTTCGAAACTACAATGATGTGAAGGGTATTTGGAGGAATATATGTAAGTGGAGACTTAAAGTTTGGTTTGCCTTCCTTTAAGGGAGTCAGAATATAGATGTAAAGACACTTTGAAGCAGTTTCACAGAGTGTTGGTGAGATTGTACCTAGATTATTGAGAACAGTTTTGGTGACTAAATCAAAGAAAGAATATACTGACCACAGAGGAAGTGTAATGGACATTATCCAAATAAATCCCTCAGATGGCGAGATTGCGTGATGAGGAAGCTCGGCCTATGTTCTCTAGAGTTTCAATGAATCAGCGGTGGGTCACTGTGAACTTAGAAAACTCACAAAACATACGGCAAGTTGGAAATTAACAGAAAATTTATCAGGCTGTCTAATCCACATTCAAGGCAAATAATGACAGGATAAGGGACAAACCATTGAAGACTGCAATAAGGAGGAAAGTCTGCATGTGGAGAGGACTGACTAACACAGGGGCAAGGCAGGACAAAAGAAATAAAGAAAAAAGAATACAAGCATGGACTACTTTCTAAACGGTGAGAAAATTCATAAAGCCAAAGTACAAAGGGATCTGGGAGTGCTAGTTGCGGATTCTCCAAAGGTAAACATGCAGTTTGAGTCCGTGATTAAGAAAGCGAATGCAATGTTTTCAATTATCTCAAGAGGGTTGGAATATAAAAGCACTGTTGTACTACTGAGACTTTATAAAGCTCTGGTTAGGCCTTATTTGGAGTAATGTGTCCAGTTTTGGGCCCCACACCTCAGGAAGGACATACTGGCACTGGAGCGTGTCCAGCGGAGATTCACACGGATGATCCCAGGAATGGTAGGTCTAACATATGAGGAACGACTGAGGATGCTGGGATTGTATTCATTGGAGTCTAGAAGATTAATGGGAGATCTAATAGAAAGTTACTAGATAATACATGGATTGGAAAGGGTGGACGCTGTGAAATTGTTTCTGTTAGACGAGGAGACGAGGACCCGTGGACACAGCCTTAGAATTAGAGGGGGTAAATTCAGAACAGAAATGCGGAGACATTTCTTCAGCCAGAGAGTGGTGGGCCTGTGGAATTCATTGCCACAGAGTGCAGTGGAGGCCGGGATGCTAAATGTCTTCAAGATTGATAAATTCTTGATGTCACAAGGAATTAAGGGCTACGGGGAGAATGCGGGTAAGTGGAGTTGAAATGCCCATCAGCCATGATTGAATGGCGGAGTGGACTCGATGGGCCGAATGGCCTTACTTCCGCTCCTATGTCTTATGGCCTTATGGACAAGATTACAGTGAATCCCCAGATAATCTACAAGTGTGTCAAGTGGAACAGAAAACCAGTGAACACGTGGGACTCATTAGTAACTTGCCAAGTTGCATCTAAATCAACTTTAGTAGTAGGAGAATGAGGGGAGTAGTAGAAGGCTGTTTGTGTGACTGGAGGCTAGTGTCCAATGTTGTACCAATGGGCATCAGTGCTGCGTCCCTTATTATTTGTGATTCGGAGGTGCTACTGTTGGGCTGCGTTGAACAAATGTAAAAATAGCATAACACCAGGCCATAGTCTAACAGGTTTATTTGGCAGCACGAGCTCTCGAAACGCTGCTTCTTCATCAAGTGCACAACCACGTGATGTAACTGATGTTGAGAGATTTTTAACCTTATTATTTGTGGTATTCATAAATGATGCAGCTGTGAATATGGACGAGGGGTGGGGTGTGTAATAAATAAGTTTGGATTTGATACAAAGATTGGCCGGGTGGTTGGCAGTGAGGAGGAAGGCCTTATGTTACAGGTAGATACTGATGGAATGGTCAGATGGGTTGATCAATGGCAGATGGAATGTAACCCTGATTACTATGAGGTGATGCACTTTGGAAGAAAGACCCAGACAGGGGAGTACTCAATGAATGGTAGCACACTAGAAAGCTCAGGGGTGCTTCTCCAGACATCCCTGAATGTGCCTGCACAGGTTAATACACAATCTGGGAAAGGCTGGGGGAATGTAAACATAGCCTTTATTCATCGAGGCCTAGATTATAAGAACTATGCGGAACTTTGGTGAGGGCAAGATGGAATACTGTGTGTAGGTCTGGGAACAACATTAGAGGAAGGATGTGATTGTCATGGAGGGGGTGCAGAGATGTTCCCTTGGATGGAGCATATCAGCTATGGAGAGAGGCTGGATAACCTCAGGTTGTTTAGTTTGGAGGAGAGAAGGCTGCGAGGTCTGTGATTCAGAAGGATAGGATTACAAGGTACATGGACAGGGTGGATAGACAGTTGCCGTTGCTGTTACTCAAAATGACACACTTTAAATGTGAAGGATTTACGGTTTAGTGAAGATTTGAGAATTGTTTTTCAACCAGAGCGTGTTGGGGTCTGGAATGCACTTCTTGAGCAGTTGTCATGCTAACCTCAAGCCATTAGAAACGACACTGTTGTGCACTTCAAATGCTTTAAGATTGACGGCTAAGGTCTTGTGTCGGAAAGTGGGCCGAATGTAGACTGTGCTGTATTTCTGGTAGTACAGAAACTGTGCTTAGGTGATTGTATGGCTGTGGAAGGTCAATCATTCAGTAGCTTAAGGTAGGAATTGATGGGTTTCTGAAGATTATCTTCACAAAGTTGATAAGAGAGAACTTGTAATATTTTCTGGAAATATGTCAATGGTAAAATTAAGAGAAAAAAGTTGCAGATTTCTGACAGTCTGATACCAGATAATTGAGAACCGGGAAATAGCAGAACTATGGAGCAAATACTTTAATTATGCCTTCACAGAAGAAAACAAAACCAAAAAGAAAACTTCCGAGCAATACTAGGGAATTTCAGTCTTATGAGAAAAGGGGAATAGAATGTAAATAGCAACTAAACAGTTTAGAGAAAGTATTGGACTGAAATTAATGGGCATTGACAATGTCATCAGAGATTTATGAAATGGGAATCATATTTGAGAAAGTGGCTTTTTGGAAATTTATGTAGGAGGTATCAATGCAATACGAGTGGATTAACAGAAAGATTTTTGATAAAGCCACAAGCCTATTGCACAAATTCGAATCCTCTGGGACTCGGGCGAATATATGGTCATAGATTTAGAATGGGAGAGCTGGCAGGAAACAGTGAGTAGGAATAAAACCATATTTTATTTTTAAATGGAAGGCTTAGCGGATATTGTACGGATCGTGTCTTGGGCTCCAGCTATTCCCAATACACATCATATCTTTGGATGATGGGTGCAAATGCAAAATTCCCAAGTCTGCTGACAGCACTAAACAATGTCAGGCTGTGAGTGGATGAGGAGGATATAAAAAAGCTCCAAGGTGACTGAGACAAGTGGAGTGACTGGGCAAATACGTGGCAGATGGAGAGTAATGGGGGAGATTGAGATGTTGTGTACATTGATGGGAACAATGGACTGGCAGCCTCTCATTTGAAAAAGGAGTGGTTGAAAAATGTTGCACTATAAATGAACTTAAGCTGCATTTTTGTTTATTTCTGCGTAGCCCTCCGAGTCCATGTGTGACAGTGAGTTCTGAAGCCAGAAGTCAATACTGGGAATGGCATTGGCACGCTGACCATTGTATGTAGGCCCAGCACGTGGGGAACTGTAACTTTGAAATGAATCTGGATCTCTCTGTACACCAATCACTTAAAGCAATATTGCAGGAGCAGAAAGCAGGAAGGAAGATAAATGCTGTATTCACCTTCATTTCAGGGGGATTTGAGTACAGGAGTAAATGTATCTCACTGCAGCTGTACAGGGCCTTGGTGAGACCCCATCTCGAACATTGTGCAGTATTGTGTGCAGTTTTGGTCTCTTTTCCTAACAGACGACAAACCTGACATTGAGGGAGAGCAGTAAAGGATGACCAGACTGATCTCTGGGATGGCAGACTTGTTGTGGGAGCAGGGTTTGGGGTAACTGGACCTGTATTCAATGGGGTTTAGGAAAATGAATGGAAATCTCAGTGAAATATATAACACTCTGACAGGGCGAGACAGATTAGAAACAGGGATGGTAATTCCCGTGGCTGGGACGTCTAAACCAAGGGGCGACAATATTAGGTACAGACAGGCCACTTTGCATTGAGATGAGAATAAATGTCTGCACTCAGAGACTGGCGAACCAGGGGAACTCTCTCCCAGATCAGGCTGTGGAAGTCAAGGGCCTGAATATAAATAAGGATTTGTGGAAACTAAAGGGACTGGGAGAGAGCAGGAGTATGGTGTGAAGATAGAAAATCAGCTATCATTCCAGGTTGTTCTCAAATAACGCAATAACTGTGTTCCTGTGCAACACTGTGGTGTACAAAATCGTGCAATATTAATAATGGCGTCTATGGAAAAAAGAGGGTAATTGGCGAACCCCCAAAAATATCAGTAAAAACCAAACATTAAACTTGATCTAACAAGCAATAGGACAGTCTAAATAAATCTTTAAATTACATGTTGTAATGGAACAGCGCTGTAAATGCAACGCTTTCACACGACAGTCACTCACTGGTGCACGATATCTTTCACGACAATCTTCACCAGAAAGCGCGCGGGGGCTGACTGACCATGTGATGCCGATGGGGAATTGCAGTTCTCTCCAACATTCTCCCCACAGTTTGAAATAGATTTCTTTCGAAACATAGACTACAATTCCCAGTTTCAGGCTCAGTTTCAAGGCCTGCAGAGCGGATTGCATTCCTGTTTTTGCTGAACACATTGATTGTACCTTTTGTAGACAGAGGGTTTCTGAGGCTGGGTTTGCTGGTCAGCTGGTGCCCGACAAGGAATCGCGTCACAGTGAATGCCAGTTCACTTTATAGAAAAAGGTTCATGAATTGCATTGCAGCCGAAATGTATTTAATCAACACGTGTTATTGGTGAACTGCCTGTACATAGAATGGAGGCGCAAAACTGATGGGCTGAATGGACTACAGCAGTTCTCATTTTATGGTTCACAATGTTTAAACATATTAAGAGATATGTATATTGTATGGGGAAAACTGCGTTGAGGAGATGTTCGGCCATTAACTAGAATAGGGAAAGCTCAATGAGTTGTATGACATATTCCTTTCCCGATGCTTCTGTGCAGTGTGTGGGAAAGCTCTGTAAATGTTGTCACAAGCTCTCAGCTGTTAGGAAGGAGGTCTCTGCAGGGTCAACAGGATTGTGTTTCCCATTCCCTTTTCTGATAACGAGTCTGGTGCCGGCTGTTCTATCCGGGTTTATCCTTTAAGACCTCGGAGCAGTTTGATACAATTGAGTGCCTTGCTTGGCCGTTTCAGAGACCATTGAAGAGTGTATCACATGTCTGTGTGTCTGGAGTCACTTTTAGGCCAGACAGGAAAGCACGGGGGATTCACTTCCTGAAAGTACACTGGGGAATGAGATCGACATCTACAATCGACATTGAACACAAGATCAATATGACTGACACCAGATAATAGATCACGATATTTTATTAATTGTTTTTAACTTGCACCAGTTTCCAGAGAATTATCCTGATCTGGATTAGCAATCCAATGACAATTCCACAACAACACCATCTCCACATGGGGGTCTATCGGAAACCACACTGAACCGATTATTTCTGTACTGTTTGACAGCTCTATCAAAAATAACCCCAACCAATTTGGCCATCGTGATGGGACTGAGGACGTGGCAATTGG
The DNA here is from genome assembly GCF_047496795.1 of Chiloscyllium punctatum. Taxonomy (NCBI): domain Eukaryota; kingdom Metazoa; phylum Chordata; class Chondrichthyes; order Orectolobiformes; family Hemiscylliidae; genus Chiloscyllium; species Chiloscyllium punctatum. The sequence goes on from NC_092755.1 coordinate 21,796,813, forward strand.
TCTAATTGTAATTATTCCCTTCTTAGGGGATGGGACATAGTTGAGTAATTACCCACATTGCCAGGGAGTTGTCAGAGTTGGAGCTGGAATGAAACAGCTTCCTCAGGGACACGGTTGGTTGTGTAGCAAAAGCCCTCAGTCCTATTGCAGGAATGGTGTCAGGGCCAAATGCCTTTGTCGTACCTACAGTGTCCAGCTGTTGCTTCATGTCACGTGCAGTGAATTGAATTGGTTGAAGACGGGCATCTGTGATTCTGAGGGTATCATATTGAGGGTGAGGTGGGTAATCGACTCAACACTTCTGGCTGAGGATGGTGCAGATACTGTATCGTCTACATGGATGCACCGGGCTGTTCCATTATTTGGGATGGGGATATTTGTGGAGTCCTCTCCTCCAGTAAGTTGTTTAATGGTTCATCGACTTTTATCCATGGATTTGACAGGACGACAGAGCTTAGATCTGATTTGTAGGTCTTGGGATCATCTCTCTCTCTGTATCAGATGTTAGTCCTGATGTTTGTAGTGTAACCAGTCAAGTGCAGTAGTTTTAATGGATTGTCATCAGGTTTAGGTGCACGTGATTCCGACCCGATCATGTTCACCTACATTCGTCACTGACCCATGGATCGGCTTGATGGAAATGGTAGACGGATGGACTATCCTGGGGGAAAAGTTACAGATTGTCATTGAAATCTACAGCATCAGATGATAACCAAGTTTTAGCTGCAATATCTACAATTCAATGTTACTGACTGCCCCCCAGTTCACACCGAGACCCATTCACCCATCAGCCCTGTATTCAGTGACCTACTCTGGTTTCTGATGTGGAAATACTTCCATTTTCATTTTTCTCATTCTGCTGGAAGTCTTTCCTTGGTGTCACGCCTCCAATTTGTTACATAAACAATATCCATTTAAGGTACTAATCTGAATCTTTTCCTTTCAGTAATGCCATCTTCTGTATTTGAAGTGAATGTGTTTCCTTCTGTTTTTCTCCCTGACCATGATTCAGAACTCTGCAGTGTCAGTGATGCCAGCCTTATGCAGTTTCAGAGTCAAGGAACTTGTCACCATGTGTTCCCGTTCAGTTCCCAGTGTACAACACTCCATGTTGGACAGGATGTTTGGGCATCTTTGACAATATGTCTTTGGAAATTGTTCATAAACAGAAATTGGAGAAGAAATTGCTAAAGATGTTGCAGAATTTTCTGGAGTGAATGCAGAGTTAAACTTTCAGGTCCAGTGAACCTTCTATTTTTATTTTTATTTTTTATTTTTATTTCCAGTATTTTATTTTTTATTTATTTAATTGAAAAATTGTTCTGCGCCTATCATTTCTGGAGAAACTCTGCAGGTCTGTCACTATCTGTAGAGAAAGAGAAACAGTGTTAGCGTTTCCAGTCCAGTGTGACAATTCTTCAAATTGCAAAATGGTCTTTTAATCCCTTGCCGGAAGTGGAGGATGGGTGGCAGGGAAAAGAGTGTGTGGCAAAAGAAAAACGGGCTTTTAGCAGTGGTGAATGGAAAGATTCTGTATAACGGGTCGAATTTAAGGTGTTAATGGAGGAAAGGGGTTCTCTCTATTGAATGCCAGATAAAGAAGACACAACAACACAAAGTCATACGGAGGCCAGGAGGGAGAATGTTGACCATGTGGTATTATATAAATCTGGCCACAGAACCGTTTTCACTGTCGTGGTCACCACCCCCTTTAGACAAAGGAATTCAGGTGCTTGCCTTCTTATTGGCACTAGTAAGCGTTTCATGCTACCTTAGTATTGTAACATGGAGAAAAACAAATCACAGCATGACATTTGGGCTGAGTGTTGGTTACCTGTCGTTTTGAATAGTGTTTCAATTTTGCAGTGCTTATCTTTAAACGCTTGTTCTTGAAGTTAGCATCAGATGGAGTGTAGGATGTTGAGGAGTGACATTATGGAAACATATAAAATCATGAGAGGTATGGATAGGGTGAATAGCCAAAGTCTTTTCCAAAGGGTAGGGGAATCCAAACATAGAGGGAATAGGTTTAAGGTGAAAGAGGGTAGATTTAAAAGGGACTAAGGAGCAGCTTTTATACACAGAGGGCGGTGTGGGTATGGAATGAGCTTCCAGAGGAAGAGTGGGAGATGCAAGGACATCGACAACATTTAAAACTCATTTGGACAAACATATGAATGGGAAACATTTAGAGGCACATGGACCTAATGAAAACAGATAGGACTAGTATAGTTTGGAAAACCTGGCAAGCATGGACATTTAGAAAAGCTTCACGCAGAGTCAGGGTGGTTTTCTGAAAGGGAAATGATACTTTGCCCTGTAAAATCATGCAAAGTATTTCTGGAGATGCCTGTAAATGTAACAAGCGGACTTGATAAAGGCGATCTGGTGGACACCAGGCTTTCCAGAGATTTTCCACAAGGTATTACAAAACAAAAGTTCATACACAAAACAGGAGCTCCAGGACGTCGGATACTGTATTAACGTGGGATGATGATTGTTTAACACAGAAATCGGAGAGTCAGGATTAATGGATCTTCATGGTTAAGGTTTATCTGCTGGAGTACCACAAATATCAGTCTGATGGCATCAGTTATTTACAATCTATGCTGACAGCCTGAAGGAGGGAGCTGAGTGCAATACACATCCGAGTTTGAGAATGACACTGAGAATCAAAAGGCAGGCTGTTACTTAATGGAGAGGACTTCCAGAAAAGGAACAGGAAAGGCATTGGAGTCTTCCTGGGTATGAAACATAAAGTCAGCATGATGATGCAGCAAGTAACTCGGTTGGTACATTAGGTGGTTTCCTGGGATGAAAGGGTTGTGTTATTGAGAATCTCTAGGATGGTGAGGCGTTAATTCATTGGGTTTTAAATGAATGAGGAGTAATCCTGCTGAAAACTACAAGACACTGAAGGGGTTGGAGAAGGTAGAGGTTGAGAAGTTTTTTCCATTCTTGAGCAAAGTGTTGAACTCGATGATATAGATACTGAATAAGGAACATCAATTTCAATCTGAGATTCAGAGTAATGTCTTCTCTCCGAAGATAGTGAATGTCTGGAATTCCCTTTCTCAGAGAGGTGTGGAGGGATACAAGGAGTCGGCAAGAGAGTGGAGTTGAGCCCTGGAGTAGATTAGCCATGTTCTTATTAAATGACAGGGTTAGCTTGAGGGACTGATTGACCTACTCTTGTTCCTATTTATTAATTTCACATGTTATGCTTTTGGAAAGTAACGGATTATTTTGCTGGAAATCGTGTTGTACAATGTTGCATTCAGGGAGAGCAGAGGATTTGTTGTTTTAACCCTGGGTGGGATATGTGGCTGTATTCCCAGCGTATCTGGGTCTGCAACATGACCCACATCTGGAGCAGAAGTTACAGAGAGGGGAAGCCTGTAAACAGGGACTGGGGGGTGGGGTGGTGGTCACTTCCTGATCCAGCCTGGATTTTCCAAGTACATGTCCAAAACTACACCTAACCATCGGATTGGCCTCGATCTCTCCCTGTTTAGCATGTTCGAGGGCTGAATGGAACATCAGAACATAGGGCTGAGGGACACAAGTGGGCCATTCGGCCCTTTCACACTCCTCCATCAGTAAATAAGGTCATGGCTCATCACATTGTGATCCCAGCTGCACGTTTCTTTCCATGCACCATTATCCCTGATTCACCTGTCCATGGAAAATCAGACAAAGCCAGCTTCGATGTAATATAAAGGTCCAGCCACGCCAAACTTCTGGGAAAGAGAATTCCCACTTGACTAAAATCCCACTTTGTGGATTTATCCTAATTCCTGCTCTGACAGATGTTGGAGGGTGTCACTGTTTCCTTTTCTCGTCCAATTCCTCCACTGCTGACACCAAATTTTAAATGTAACCAGATTGGTGATATGGCCGATGATAAAGTTCTCAGACTGAGTCAGGTTCAGTGACAGGTCAGGCAAGGTTTCTTTAGTTAGCCACAAGTAACTAACAGCACTAACAGATGCGCATGGTGGATCTGTGGTTATCACTGATACCTCCCGTCACCAAGTAGCTGCGTTCAGTTCGAACCTCGAGCAACCCTCTATGTGGATTTTGAACATTCTCCCCATGTCTGTGTGGATTTCCTCCCAGTGTTCTCGTTTCCTCCTATCGTCCATAGATATGCAGCTTAGAGTGGATTGGCCTTGCTGAATTGCCCGCAGTACCCGGGATGTGTCGGTTAGATCTCCCCGATTAAAAACAATCAATTAAGTTTTTTTTTCATCGTATGTTAGTGCCTGGGCCGCTGAGGTCTCAGAATCGATATGGCTAGACATTGAGCCCTCTCAGACAAAGTGAACCCTTATTAGTGTGTTGTTATGACAACATTTTGGAATATTGTCACAAAATAATGATTATCAATACTGTTAAAATTTCAAGGACAAAGCGTCAGATCGAGGCAATACAGCCAAAACCATGTTTCTTACCTCTTTAATTGGTATACTGGGGATAATGGATTCCAGGTTTAAACTGTGGGCAGCGAAGGGGATACCTTGCTTGGGTGATTTAGAATTATTAGTATCCCTACAGTATGGAAACAGGTCCTTGGGCCCAGCAAGTCCACTTCGATCCTCTGAAGAGTAACCCACCCACACCCATTCCCCTACCATCCTATATTTACCCTGATTAATGCCACAACTTACAGATCCTGGAACACTATGAGCGATTGAGCAATGGCCAAGTCATCTAACCTGCACATGTTTGTGACTGTGGGAGGAAACCTACGCAGGCACAGTTGAGAATATACTAACACCACATCGCAAGTCACCCAAGGCTGGAACTAAACCCGTGCCCCTGGTGCGCTGAGTCAGCAGTGCAAACCACTGAGCCACCACGTGTTACTTGAAGGAGAAACAATGATACCGTTTGATCAAATAACACGTAAGTATGAACTACCTAGTAGAGACTTTTTTTTCCAGCTTATAGATTTGATTAAAAAACACAATTTTAAAAACCACATATAGATCCGATACAGAGAAGCAGGGGATTATTGTAAAGAATACACTCTCTGTCAGGACCCATTACCATTTGTTGGAGAGTATCCCCGCAGACAATGCTGTGCAGCTTTGTGACTTCTGTGCGAGAGAGTTGGGATTTTAGATCTCTTCGGAGACATGGGAGGATATTTGTGAAAATGCTCAAAGGAGTTTGATCTGTAATAGAACCCATTCCATGCAGTTGAAAAATCTTCATAGGTTCTATCTGACCACAGATTTTCTCTCAAAATTCAAAGTGGGATTATCTTCAGCGTGTCCTAAATGCAGAATGACTACAGGCACTCTTACTCATTGCATGAGGTCCTGCTGCAGGTTTTGTATATATTGGAGAACTGTGTTAGGTGTGGTAGAGTGGGTCATGGGGACCGAATTGGAGATGGACCTGGTTTGTCTTTTCCTGGACCTGCCCAGAGTATCTTACACAGGTGCACATGGGAAAAAAATATATCCTTACTTTGTATGCTAGGAAAGATATTATGTTGTGTTGTATGTCTGAAAACTCCACGGGTCTGTTGAGACTTTGTAACCTTATCATGGAGAATATCCCTTTGAACTTTCTCACCAGTATGGTGCACCAAAAAATAGATAATAATATAAGTCATAGAATCATCAAGTCATGGAGATATACAGCATGGAAACAGTCCCTTCAGTCCAACCCATCCATGCCGACCACATATCCCAAACCAATCCAATCCCTGGCTCATAACACTCCAAACCCTTCTTATTAATTTCCCCATCCAAATGCCTCTTAAATGTTGCACTTGTATCAGCCTCCCTGACATCACCTAGTAGTTCATTCCATACACGTACCACTCTCTGTGTGAAATAGTTGCCCCGTAGCTCTCTATTATATATTTCCCCTTTCATCCTAAACTTATAACCTCTCATTCTGACTCCCTGACCCCAGGGAAAAGACTTTACCTATTTCCCCTATCCATGCCCCTCATAATTTTGTAAACCTCGATAATGTCACCCCTCAGCCTCCGACGCTCCAAGGAAAACAGCCCCAGCCTGTTCAGCCTCTCTCTCTAGCTCAAATCCTCCAAAGCTGGAAACATCCTTGAAATCTTTTCGGAACCCTTTCAAGTTTCACAACATATTTCCGATAGGAAGGAGACCAGAATTGCACGCAAAATTTCAACACTGGCCGAACCAGTGTCCTGTACAGCCGCAACATGATCTTACAACTCCTGTACTCAATACTCTGACCAATAAAGGAAACGCCTTCTTCACTATTCTGTCTACCTGTGATTCCACTTTCAAGGAGCTATGAACCTGCACTCCAAGGTCTCTTTGTTCAGCAACACTCCCTGCGACCTTACCACTAAGTGTATAAGTCCTGCTAAGATATTCTTTCCCAAAATGCAGCACCTCACATTTATCTGAATTAAACCCCATCTGCCACTTCTCAGCCCATTGGCCATTTGGTCAATCTGAGGTGACCCTCTTCGCTCTCCACCACACCTCCAATTTTGGAGTCATCTGCAAACTTACTAATTGTACCTCTTATGCTCGCATCTGAATCATTTATGTCAATGACAAAAAGTACTGAATCCAACACGGATCCTTGTGGCGCTGCACTTGTCACAGGCCTCCAGTCTGAAAAACAACCCTCCCCCACCACCCTCTTCTTCTACCTTTGAGCCAGTTCTGTATCCAAATGGCTAGTTCTCCCTGTATTCCATGAGATCTAACCATGCCATTCAGTCTCCCATGGGGAACCTCATCAAAACCCTTGCTGAAATCCGTATAGATCACATCTACCCCTCTACCCTCTTCAATCCTCTTTGTTACTTGCTTAAAAAACTCAATCAAGTTTGTGAGACATGATTTCTCACGCACAAAGCCATGTTGACTATCCTTAATCAGTCCTTGCCTTTCCAAATACATGCACATCCTGTCCCTCAGGATTCCCTCCAACAACCTGCCCACCACCAACGTCAGGCTCACTGGTCTATAGTTCCCTGGCTTGTCCTTAACACCCTTCTCATACAATGGCACTACGTTAGTCAACCTCCAGTCTTCCAGCACCACACCTGTGACTATCCATACTATAAATATCTCAGCAAGAGGCCCAGCAATCAGTTCTCTAGCTTCCCACAGAGTTCTAGGGTACACCTGATCAGGTCCTGGGGATTTATCCACCTTTACCCGTTTCAAGACAACCAGCACTTCCTCCTCTGTAATATCGACATTTTGCAAGGTGTCACCATCTATTTCTCTACATTTTGTATCTTCCATATCCTTTTCCACAGTAAATACTGATGCACAATACTCCTTTAGTATCTGTCACATACTTCCTGTGCTAGTAAAAATATTCTGTTGTGTTGGATGTCTGAAAAACCTCCGGGTCTGTTGTGTCATCATAAGCTCGTCATGGGGAATATCCCTTTGGACATTCTCACAAATATAGTGCACCGAAAAGCAGAGATTTATATAAGATATGGCAACCCTTTTTGGATTACCGCGATACAGGCTGATCTGAGACTTTAAACAGGGCTTTTGTATAGCCATGACGATATTGTCTAATGAACCACATATTAAGAATTGTGACTGTATGAATGTGTATCAGTTCATGCTCTCGAAGAACGAGAGCTATCACTTTGTTATGCTGAGCCATATTATTTATTGATTATTTATTGTATATTTTTGTTTTTCTTCTGTCCGTTTAGAGACTTTAACTTATTTTGTATATACATGCACATGGGTGTAATTTTGTTCAGTTATTTGAGTTGTTTTGTTATTGGTTTAATATAAATAATAAAATATCTTTTTCAATAAAATAAATGTTAAAAAATTCAAATGCAAACATTGATAGATTAGAGTCCCAAATAACTCTTTTTTAGAGAGATCACTCATGCTTTACATTGAAGGTCCCAACACGGGTGATGGGGTGAGGTTGAGAGAGCATCCCCTTCATGGTAACCTCTGTCAGTGTGGGGAATTGAACCTGCGCTGGTGGCCTCCCTCTGCATCACAAACCAACCATCCAGCCAACTGAGCGGGAGACTGTGTAACTGTTACACACAGAATCAGTCACAGACAAAGGGCAAGAGAAATTTTAATGACAAGGGAAAAGGTGTATTTCAGACAAAAACGTTCTCTGCTAGAGATCATATTTTATAATGAGACAAGTGTTTGGAAGCTGTCTTTGGCTGAATACAATAAGGTGAGACCAGTGAAATAACCAGAATGACTAATTGTGATTGGATATCGATAAGCATAAAATAAGTGCATGTTTTTGATTGGTCTGTGGAAAGCATGCTGACTGTTGTATGAATTTATAAATCAGATGAAATATATTGTAAGCAGAGTCCGTCCCCATGGGAAATGCCTTCTGAACACATGCGAGAAGAAACCCGGGGTATGAAGTGTCTGAGAATCGAATGCTCAGTAACAGGAACCTGGGGGTTGAATGACTAAAAGTTCCTGTAACATGGAGCTGAGAAAACCATCAGATCACCCCCAAACGTATTGAATGTTGGAGCATGTTTGAAGTACTGAATGGCCTCATGATGGATTTTAATTGCGTGTGATTTGAGAAACGTGCATCTCTACTCCAACCTCTTACATGTTACACACTGGGGCACTGCCGTTTTCCTGAAACTGGGAATAAGTTGGAACAATACCTGGAACATTCCATAATTGGCATTCCCCATAATATTATATAACTGTGTGGGAGGCATTAGAAATACAAGAGAGAAAGAGATGGAAGGTGCTCTATGCAGTAGTGAGAGTGGTGGAGCATGAGCCTTGTTCGGGGGTCGGTGCTATAACAGATATACAGTGAGTGTGAGGGAGCAGAGAGAACACGGTGACCCTTATCCTGACAGAGTGGGGAAGGATATTGATGTTTGTCCTGTTTTACTGGTAAGTTCGTCAGACCCCAGAAACTGCACTGAGCTGGGTGGTGAGCTCAGACCATGCTGGGTCGGTCTGGTAGTGTGGCCCCCTCTGAGAAGAGCATGGTCCCCTTCATACTAGCCCATCCACCAGGACCTCCATGCTGCTGTCGACAAACCGTGGTGTAATTGCCCCTTCGCTGCCATGCTTGGGGAAAATGTGCAAGGCAGCTCCAAACTGAGAAAGCGCAACCGTGTGCCCATTGGCCTTTTAAAGATGGAACCAGTGTCAGTGATCACGGAATATCCAGGGGCATCCAGGCGACTGTGAGTACCTCCAGTCATGATGGGTGGGAGAATCGGGCTGGCATTGAATGAAAGGGACATCATGGGGTGGGGTGGGTAGTTAATGAGGTGAGTTTGGTTCGATAGCACCAGGAAACTAGCTTGTCCTCGTGCAGACAATCCCTCTGTCACACTCAATGAAAATGTCACTGAGACAGGTTTTTGTTAGATTCATCCCAGTGAGGCGAAGACTCTGCTGTCCTCATTCCCAGTTACAAAGCTGCAGAACAAATGCTTATCCAAAACTCTCCATCACCTGAACTCACAGCAATATCCCTTTCACTCATAATTCTTCGAAATACTGACCCGTGTTGCATGATACTATCGGAATGAATTCATTTCAGCATTCTGAACCTGTGAATATATCCTTCCATGGCATTTTATCTCGGTGTATACTCCCCCACCGTGTCTCCACCCCAAAACACACTGATTTACGGTCATATTGCACGAGACTGCCAGTATGACTGGCCATTTGGCCCAGCTGGTCTATGGCAAACAAAATGTCCATCCAGACTCATCCCATTCCCCTGTCCTTGTTCTGTATCCCTCCTATCCTTTCCTACCTGCGTATTTGTCCAAATGCCTTTTCAATGTTGTTATTGTACCCACTTCAATCATTTCCACTGACAGCTCAGTCCATATGCGTACTACACTCTATGTTAAAAAGTTGTCTCTCAGTTTCCATTTTACATTTTTATCCTTTCCAAACATTAATGGATGTCCTCTAGTACTCGATTCACCAAACTTGGGAAAAATTTTTGAATTATTTGCCACATGCACACCTCTCATGATTTTATAAGAGCTACACTTCTATAAGCACCCCCTCGGTTTGCAACACTGTAAAAAAATAAGTTTTGACCCGGTCAATCTCTGCCTAAATCTTCGAGCCTTTAGCCCAGGAAACATCTTTGTAAATTTCTTCTACACTTTTTCTCGTTCAATAATATCCTTTCCAGAGCAAGGTGAACAAAACTGAACACAATACTCCAACTGCAGCTTTACCAACATCCTGTACAACTGCAACATAACGTCCCAACTTCTTTACTCAATGCATTGATGAAGGCCAATGTGCCAACAGCCTTCTTCACTGTCCTGTGTATCTGTGACTCAAATTTCAGACAACCGTGCACCTGATCTCCAACGACCTTTTGTTCCACTACACGTCTTAAGGCACTATCATTCGTCATTAAACTCCTACCTGGATTTGACTTTCCAAAATGCAAGACGTCACACTTATCTATATTAAACTCCATTTGCTATTTCTCAGCCCACTTCCCCAGCTGATCAAGGTACTGCTGCAATTTCTGATAACGTTCCTCACTGTAAATGATGTCTCCTAATTTAGCGTCATCTGCAAACTTGCGTTGTGCACTCTGGTCCAAATCATTGACATAGATAACAAACAGCAATGGGCCCAGGACCGACCGCTGAGGCACTCCACTAGTCACAGGCCTCCAGTCCGACAAGCATACCTCCACCAAAGGCATTTGCTTCATAACGTCAAGCCAACTGTGTCGCCAATTTGCCAGTTTACATTGGAGTCCATGCGATCTGACCTTCCAGAGCGGCCTACCATGTGGAACATTATCAAAGGCCTTACTGAAATCCATATAGAATATGCCCACCACCCTGCCCTCGTCAACCTTCCTGGTCACTTCCTCAAAAAGTCTATCAAAATTTGTCAGGCATGATCTACCACGCACAAAGCTGTGCTGATTGCTCTAAGTCAAACTCTGTCTTTCCAAATGCATGCATATCTTATCTCTCAGAACCTTCTCAAGTGGTTAACCAAAAACAGGTGTGAAGCTTACTGGTCTATATTTCCCAGGCTTTTCTTTTCAGCACTTCTGAATAAGGGCACAATATTTGCTACTGCCCAGTCTGCTGGGACCTTGCCCCTGAACTATCTTCTCTCGCCTTATAAAGTGCTCTTAGATATATCTGGTCAGGACCAAGAGTTTTATCTGACTTTGTGCATTCTAATTTGTCCAACAGCACCTCTACTGTGATATGGACTGTGCCAAGATATCGCAACTAACCTCTCAAAGGTCGCAAGTCTTCATGTCTTTCTTCATGATAAACGCAGAGGGGAAATTGAGGACCTCACCCATCTCTTGAGGTTTTACACATGTATGCTCATTTTGGATTTTAAGGCGTCCTATCTCTCTCGAGTTGTTCTTTTTCTTTACTATACTGAATTTGGATTCACCCTAATCTGCTCAGCCAAGGCTCATACCCCGCTTTAGCCCTGTTGATTTCCTTCTTCAGTGAACTCCTGTATCCCCTGTGCAAATCCAGAGATTCCCTTGGTCCCAGCTGCCTGTACCTGAGTTACTCGTTCTTTCTTTATGGTCAGAGCTTCGATATCTCCTGTCAACCAGGGTTCTCTCTTCCAGCCTCACTTTCCCTTCACCCTCTCAGGAATATGCAGACCTTGAACTCGAGCTATCTGACCTTTGAAGCCCTCCCACTTGCCCGGGATCCTTTTACCTGGAAATACACGACTCCAATCAACCCCTGCAATCCCCTGTCTAATTCCAACAAAATTCGCCTTGCCCCAATTTAGAACTTTAATCCGTGGACCAATTTTGTCCCTACCATACCTATTTTAACATTAATACAGCTCGGGTCACTTTTTCCAAAATCCTCCCCCACTTTACCTCCGTCACCTATCCTACCCAATTTCCTAACAGTAGGTCGAGTTTGTCCCTTCCCCAGGAGGACCCTCTACATGCTGCTTGTGGAAGCTTTCCTGAACACACTTAAAAAATTACGTTCCATCTAAGTTTTTAACCCTCTGGAAGTCCCCGTCTATGTTAGGATAATTAAAATCACCTGTTATGACAACCCTATTGCTCCTGGAAGTCTTGCCAGTCTTCCTGCATATTTGGTCTTCTAATTCTCATTGATTATTTGAAGGCTTATAGTGCAACCACTATAACATTACCACCCTCTCTTATTGTTTGCATCATTTACAAAATCTTATTGGTTATTGTCTCAGTTATTTCATCTTTAAATACTAGAGTGATACGCGCCTTAATCAGAACTATTGGTATTTAAATTGTTTCCATTTACATCTCTTCCTCGCAGTGATTTTCACATTCACAGCACCCCTTGTCAAGGCACAGTGGAGATATGGAGCTGTAAATGGATGGGAACTGCAAATCCTGTCACTTTCAGCATTGGTTACATTTTTCCCCACACTGGGCAGTAATCTACCACAGTGTTGCCGAACAGTGCAACAGCCTGGGTTTATATATGAATGAACCGGTGCGGACTGCACAGCCCCCCATGCTGGACATTTAGCCCGGGATTATAGATCCAGCATTGGTGTGGGCTGCACAGAGTTTCACTCTGCACATAGCTGGGTTACATTCAGCAGACACTAGCCGGATCTCCACAGTGCTCCATCCTGAATATGTCATGGATTGGCTGGTTATGTGATTTGGATTGCGAATGTGAGAGAACTAAATATCTGGCAATGCCTTTAATTTGTGTTTTAATTCTTGTGATTGGACTCTTCAAATCCTGACTCATCCGATTAGACCCGACCCTCTGGATGAGTGATGCTGACTGTTGTTAAAGCATCTGAGTCTGCAACATGACCAACAATTGGAGCAGAGGCTACAGAGAGGAGCATCTCTGTAAAATGGAATGAGGGAATCACCATCAGATCAGCCGTGGTCCGAGTGAATGGTGGGGCAGGATTGAATGGACCACTGATGCAATTTATTCATATATTTCTGTTTGTTCCAAGCAAACTCCCCTTCTCTCCCAGTGTCCCATACTGGTGGGGAGTGAGTCACCTCCTCCTGTTTCTGCGTAACAGGATCCTCGGGCCTCAGTAGCCTCCAGATTTCCCTGTGCCCCAGTTTTGAGCAGTTGAATAACTGGCTCCTGTTCCTGTGTCCCAGTCTCGAACAGTTGAATGACTCCCTCCTGATCCCAAGTTTGTGAAACTAGATGTCCTCCTCCTGCTCCTGAGTAACAGGCTCCAATAGCTCTGTGCTCACCTGCTGCTCCTGTGGAATGGAGGTGAGGGACTGAATGGCCTCTTCACATTCTGTACAGCTTTTCTTGATGAAAGGCCATTCTGTTTCTGTAGAACTTCATCAAAATCTGATTGATGTATTTCTGTTTTTGACTAGAATGTAATTGAGCAAACAAGCCGACTGGCAGAATTCAGATGCTGAATAGCCTCCTCCTGTTCCCGTGTTATACACTGAAGAGTCAATGGACTCTCAGAGATGTACAACACGGAAAAAGATCGTTCGGTCTGGTCATCCATACAGCCAAATATCCTAAAGTAATCTCGTCCCCCTTGCCAGCAATTGGCCCATCTCCCTCTCAACCCTTCCCATGCATGTATCCATCCAAATGCCTTTTAAATGGTGTAACTGTACCTGCCTTCACCACCTCTTTTGTCTGTTCAATCCATACACACAGCAGTCTCTGTGTGAAAATGTTGTCCCTCATTTCCCTTTTTAGTATCTTTCTCCTCTCACCTTAAACCTTTGTCTTCTAATTTTGGACACGTCTATCCTGGGAAAAGACATTGACTGTTTACCTTATCTATGCCGCTCCTGATTTTCTAAACCTCTTTAAGGTCACCCCTCAGCCTCAACACTTGAAAATAGCCCCAGCCTATTCAAACTCTCCCTGTCACTCTGACCCTCCAAAACCTGCAACATTCTTTTACATCTCTTCTGCACCCTTTCAAGTTTGACAACACCTTTCTGACAGCAGGGAGACAAGAATTAAAGGCAATATTACAAAAGTGGCCAAACCAATGTCCTGTACAGATTTAACATGTCATGCAAATGCTTTGACTCAAAGCACATACCAATAAAGGGAAGATCACCAAATGCCTTCATCACTGTGCATCTACATGTGACAGCACATTCAAGGAACAGAGAACCTGCACCACGAGTCTAGCTTTGCTGCCTCACAGGGCAGCGACCTGGGTTTAATTCTATCCTTGAATGACTGGCTGTGTGGAGTTTGTACATTCTCCCCGTGTCTGCCTGAGTTTCCTCCGGGTGTTATGTTTTACTCCGACAGTATAAGGATATACAGGTAAGGGTAGATTGGCCATGCTGGATTGCGCACCGTACCCAGGGATGTGTAGGGGAGGTGGATTACCCATGGGAAATGCTGGCTCAGAGGGATAGGGCAGGTGTTTGTCCAGTGGGATACTGTTTAGAGGTTCGGTGTGGCCTCGATGGGCCAAAAAGCCTGTTTCCTAACTGGAGGGATTCGATCATTTCTATGGTGTTCTCCTTAATTTCAGCTTTCCACAGGAATCTACCTACATGCCTTACCTTGATTTGTCTTGCCAAAATGCAACACCTCACATTTAAATAAAATAAACTCGATCTGCCACTCGGTTCACCTAAACAAGGTCCCATTATAGTCTTAGAGATCATTCTTCACTGTCGACTACACCAACAAATTTGTAATTGTCCACAACCTTACTTACCATACTTCATATACTCAAATGCAAATGATTTTTATAAGTGACAAAAGGCAGTGGACCCATTATTGATCTTTGCAGCACGCCACTGGTCACATGTCTGCAAGTTTAATGAACAAATGTCACTGTCACGCCCTGTCTCCAATATTCAAAAAATTTTTGATCTAAATGGCGAGTTCTCCCTGGATCCCAGGCAGTCTAACCTTGCTAACCCGTCTACCATGGAGACCATTTTGGTTTTCTTACTGAATTCCATAAAGTCAACATCCACTCTCCTGCCTTCATCAATCATCTTCATCACTTCCTCAAAAGATTACACCGAGTCAGTGAGACGTGACCTCCAATGTACAAAGTCCTCTTCAGCCCTTGTCTTTTCAAATGCATACACATCCTTTCCCACAAAATCCCCTCCAACAATTTAGTCACCATTGACGTCAAGCTCAGCGATCTATGGTTAGCTGGTTTTTTTACCCTTACTTTCTTAAATAATGACACTATGTTAGCAGCCCTCCAGTCTTCTGACACATCACCTGTGGAAATCAGTGATACAAATATATCAGCAAAATGCTGACCAATTTCTTTCCTAGCTTCCCACATACATTTGGGATACAACTGAGCAGGTCGCAGGGATTTGTTCACCTCGATGTGTTTTAAAATGTCAAACACCTCCTTGTAATATAGACACCTTTCAATGTTTCACTGTATATTTATTCATTCTCTCGCCCTTGTAACCTCCTCCTCATTAAATACTGAGGAGAAATTTTTATTTCTTATTTCTCAAATCTCCTGTGGTTCCACACATAGCTGGTCTTACTGATCTTTAAGGGGCCCTGTTCTCTCCCCAGTTAATCTTTTACCATTAAAGGATTTGTAGAATTTCTTCAATGTCTCGTTAACCCTATTTCTAAAGCCATCTCATGTCCACATTTTTCTGGCCCGAATTCCCCGTTGACTATGCACTTACTGCCCTTATACTCCTCTCGGGATTCACTTAATCTCAGCTCTGTTTACCTGACATATGCCTCCTTCCTTACCTTGACCAGAGCATCAATATATCTAGCCATCCAGCACTCCCTGCACCCACCAGCCTTGGCAATCTCACTAATAGGAACACGTTGGCTCTGGACTCTCTGAAACCACGTTTTGTTGGCCTTGCATTTCCCAACCATCCCTTTACCTGTGAATAGGGTATTCCAATCAGCCTTTCACAGGGCTCGCCTAACACTTTCAAAATTGGCCTTATTCAAAATTAGAACTTTAATGTTTACATCAGGTCTTTCCTATTCCACAACTAATTTAAAACTAATATTTATGCGGAACAGAACGTTAACAAAACACTTCCTGCCCTTCTGTAACAGGCTCGAGAGGCTGAATGGGCTCCTCGTGGCCCTCTGTAATAGACTGGAAAGGCTGAATGGCCTCCTCTCCTGTCCTTGTGTAACAGACCCGAGACATTAAATGAGACAGCAACACATGGATTACGAGCAGCCTTTAAACTGTATCTGATGGAGGTTCATCCCTTCTCAGTTACAGAAACACAACCAACACAATGTACTCCAGGTGCCCTCTCAGTAACACCTCATACAGCTGCAGCGACATATCTCTTCGTTTTGAATGATTCTGTTGGCAAAATGTGCTGAAAAATGTGTTGCTGGAAAAGCATAAAACTTCGATTTTCCTGCACCTTGGATGCTGCCTGATCTGTTGCGCTTTTCCAGCAACACACTTTTCAGCTCTGATCTCCAGCATCTGCAGTCCTCACTTTCTCCTTGTTGGCAAAATGTGCCAATATTCTAGATTACCACCTTTTCAAGTAGCAACAGGCTAATATGGGCTGAATGACCTTCTATTATCCCTCTGTAAGAGGTCCATAGGGACAGAATTGCTTCGGTCTGTTGCTGAGCAGCAGTCTCAATGTTCTGTCTCAAGGTTATGAAAGGATTTGCTAGCAGGGCACTCAAAACCAGGAGGAGCCTCACACTGGTCAATAAGGAATCTAGAAACTTGCCCACCCGACTTTTCATTATGCAGCCGATCTGTTATTTTATAACAGCCTCTTTCAAAAACATATATAGACCCCTGCAGTGTTCTGTTAATTCTCTCATATCCAAGTTTTAAAAAAATATTTGAAGATTTATGATCCATCCCTCAGCCACCCTCATCCATTCCATCCAAACCCAGTAAATATTCTCTTTTGTAGTTATATGAAAAGTGATGTGTGGAACTGGTTAATTGAACCTGTTTGCTCAGTCATGATTTGGACTGTGATGTACAAAGTTAAAATCACACAACACCAGGTTATAGTCCAACAGGTTTAATTGGAAGCACACTAGCTTGCAGAGCGCCGCTCCTTCATCAGGTAATAGTGGAGGACACACTACTAAGGAACAGAATTTATAGCAAAAATTTACAGTGTGATGTAACTGAAATTATTCATTGAAAAATACCTTGATTATCTGTTGAGTTTTTCATCTGTTTGAATACTATGATAGTTTCACTTCTTTCATTTGTGTAAATCACGAAACCTTTTGTAAAAATAAAATGTTGCATTCTCAGGTTAGCTGTAACAGTGAGTGTTAGCTAGACAATATGTTAAAGGTGTTAGCCCCCTGTGTTCTCTGTCTTTGCCATGATGTGTAGATTGATTCTAATTTGAAAAGTGAGATAACAGAGTTTTACATGACTCCATGCAGGTTTTGAGCTCAGGGTTTTACATGAATTCACAAAATTTTTGAACAAATTTCAAGTACAACTCTGCAAGTACAAATTCATCCCACAAAATATATGTGTGCATGTGGGTCTTTGTCGGTTTGTATGTGTGTCTGTCTGGATTGGCGGGTTTGTGAGTGTGAGAGAGATTGTACATGTGTGTATATTGATGTGGAGTGTCTCGAGTCTGTGAGGGGCTACATGTGTGAGTTTGGGAGTGTGTGTGCATGTCTGGGGTTGGGGATTGAAAGTGTCTGTGAGAGAGAGTGTATATTTGTGTGCATGTGTGTAGAATGGTCTAAGTCTCTGAGAGGATGACTGTGTGAGTGTGGGAGTGTGTGTGTGTCTATAAGGGTGCATGTGAGTGTCTGTGTGCGTGTCTGTGTACATGTGTGACCGTATGTATGTGTGTGTACAGGAGTGCCTGTGTGTGTATAGTGCAATGGTGGTCACCTCTAATGTGACATGAACCCAAGGTCCCGGTTGAGGTCCTCCCTATGTGCATCAAAATTAGCTATCAGCCTCTGCCTGTCCTGAAGTCCGCCCTGGAGGATGGTCACCAGAAAGTCCGAGGTTGAAGGTCCTGGACCACTGAAGTGTTCCCCAACTGGGAGGGAACCCTCCTGTCGTTTGATTGTTGTGCGGTGCCCATTCATCCGTTGTCGTAGCCTTTGACAACCGGTTTCCCAGAGTTTGTTCAGTGACTGTGATTAATGCTAAACTCGAGGGATTCTAATTATTCCAGTGGAAGGTTTCCATATTTAAATGATAAACGTGCGCTGTTCAATGTGTTATCCCATAACATGATCAGAGCATCACAGCACTGACAGGGATCAGCAGATTTGGAGAGAGGGGAAGGAGAGATCAGAATCTGAGAACATTACACTGGCATGTTCCAACCATAGACAGGAGTTTATTATGTTTGGTATCTTTCTGCATTTTATTGCTGGTCATTATCATTGCGGATCTATTCCGCTCTTCTCATTATTCCAGATTTTTATTATCCTTTCCTGGCAATCGTTGGTGTTCCTGGTAAGTGTCACTGACCAGATTTTTTTTTCTATAAACCGGTTATGACTGTATTACTGTTCTTTCATATAGTCTACACTTCTTGTCACTGTTATTTTCCTGTTAAAACTTTCAATCCATATATTCACTCTACAGACTACTAATAACGACATCAATGAATGTGTTCAATTCCTGTCTCCCTCTCTGCTCTGGCATTGTTACTCATGGGTCTCTATGATGACCTACTCAGTTCCAGCTGCGAACTACAATTTACTGTATCATTGCCTTTGTTATTTACATATTAAGAGCATAGAGGTCACTCTCTACTGTTCTGGTTACAAACTTCAATTCCTTCCACTCTTTCCATCCCATCCCTGGCCAATACCTGCGATTGAAGCAGACAAGTCTCAACTGTGGGTGATCCCTTTGACCATGAGCTGATTCTTGACACCATACCCTGACCATTTCTAACTTGAAATACTCACCACTCCAGAATATATCTCACTGGTTTAGTCCATCTGCTGTTTGAACCTTGAGCTATGAAATACAGTCTTAATGAAGTTCATAATCTGCTGCTGACGGTCCCGGCTTCAAACCCGCCGAAGCAAATCTGATTCGACTTCACACCAAACTCCCATCCATCTGTCATTCATGTGCACGTCGATGTATATTGCTATTGTGTCTGGCAATGACTTTATTTTAACATTCTCAAACACTTTACCTCATCTGTCCATGAAACTTCTCTCGTTCTCTCTCTGTCGATGAACAAAAAGCCTGCCAGTTGTTCTTATTTGAAATAATTTCCTCCATGTGCGTTCCTTCTCAAACAATGAGTTTCGCATTCAACCACGCCAATCGCGCATACACACGCACTCTCCCTCAGTTTCTGATGAACACACTCACACAGCAAATCTTCCCATTGACGGCAGTAATCTGATGCGAATATGGTTCGCATATGATAGTAAAGTTTGCAATACTCTCTATGCTGGGCAGATAGTGCCGTTTAATGAGCAACACACTAGCATGCTCTGCACAGCCCTCCATGCTGGGCTGTCATCTTGTCCCAGTTTATGTTGTTTGTGGTGTTCTGTGATGTAGATTCAGAATTTGATGTAACAAACCATTTCAGCTGATCTGACAATGCCTTTATTCAATGTTGTCATTCTTGTAAGTTTTCTCTCGAAGATCTCACTTCTCCAGTTAGTCCCACTGCTCTGTCTTTTTCTTCACATTTCCACAACATTTTTCAGTTAATTAACTGCCTGTTTCTGTCTTTAATGTGAATCTTTCTGTCCCTCTGTATCTTTCCCTGGCCTTTGCTTTTGGCTCCCTAGTGTATGGAGTGCTGGCATTGTGAAGCTGAGAAACAGTGAAGTGGTGTGTGTCAGGCTGTTGTTCACTTCCCAGTATGTCCCACGTGATGGTCCACGGACAGGGGTGTTTGAGAAGTTATCAGATACATCCTTGTAACTTGGTGTGTACCTGAATTTGTCCCTCTCAGGTGACCTTGTGATCAGTAGCAAGAGGAAGCCCGGAGAGTAAAGGACCAGGCATCAAAATTGTGTGACAATGCTGTCACTTTAAAAAAAAGTTATTTTTTCCTTTTTTAAATAAGAGATCTTAAAGGCCAAACTGCCTACTGAAAACGGCTCAAGTAAATAACTTACGACGCTTTTAGGGTTTTTAATAAACAGTAGTAACAACGGCCTAGTAACTTATCGCCAGCTGCTACTCTCTCTGAAATCTGACTTGATGTTGATTCCTCCTGGATTGGAGAACTGTATGCGAGAATGTCTGCCTGAATGTTCCTTTTTGCAAAGGGGTGTGTTTACGGGGTGTTACTTTATTGGAACAGTTCGTCGGTAGAATTTACTGTATCCATTATTCGGTTAAGGTTTCCAACAGTTAAATTATTCTAAATTCCTCTTCATTTTGAATGGATTTTCATTAGAGTGTTTAAATATGTTGTATTTTGCTTAGTGGTGAGTGGTTTGACTAGTAGCATCACATTTGGAACACCCATTTCACATCTACCTTTAAAATAAGAAAGGTTTGGCATCCAAGCTACTTCCTTAAAATAGTTTGAGTCAGTCTGGTTGGTCTATTGCAAGCTGGGGGCTCTTGTCTGTTTCTAACTCGATAATACCAAATTTGGTTTAGAATTACAATCCCTACAGTGTGCAAACAGGCCAGTCGACCCAACAAGTCCACACCGACCCACCGAGGAGTAACTTACCCAGACCCATTCTTTTACCCTATTATTACACATTTACCCCGACAAAGGCTCCTAACCCACATATCCCTGAAAACTATGAGCAATTTATCATGGGCAATTCACCTGACATGCACATTTTTGGATTGTGGGAGGAAACCAGAGAATGCAGAATAAGCTCATGCAGACACTGGAGAGTATGCACTGGGAGACTATTGGGTTCAAAGGTCGTGTATGATGGTTGTCAGTGTCTTTTGTTGCGGATGTTGAATTCGTTTGGGTTAAACAGTGTTTTGTGTATAAAGATTATTTCAGTCATTAAGAGTTTTCTGGGTGTGAAAGAAGTAAAGTTGGGGGTTTTACAAAAGGTAATGAAGGCAAAGCTGTAGGAATTGATAGACAAGCTGGAGTTGGGTTTGCTATTGTCTGTGAGAAAATGAGAGATAATTACAGCTATAGCTCGGCAATTACACTTGGTAGAACTGCCATTAGACTCTTTGGAAATACCTGGAATTCAATTTCAAATGAGGCACTTTGAACATGAGAAGGAATTGAAACAGTTTGAATTATGATGAAAAGTAGAAATAAAAGAAAAGGAAATGAAGAAAAATGAGAGGAAAGGACAGAAGAAAAGCAGAGAGTTTTAACTTAAAATGTTAGCAATTAGATAGGAAAGTTGACATAGAGGGCGGTGATGATGGTAGAAGGTCGGCAGGATGAGAAGGATAGTGAGGTTGAGCAACCCTATTGTAACCAATGGCCAAATGGGGTTCTGTTTAAATACGTCCAGACATTATCTAAATTTGATGAGAAGGATGGGGAAGCCTTTTGAATTTCATTTGAGAAAGTGGCTAAACAAATGCAGTGCCCAGTGACCATGTGGATTTAGTTGATCAAAACAAAGCTGATAGGTATTTGCATCCCTATCGGAGGAGGTATCTGGCCAGTATGGGGTAGTGAAGAAAGCCATCTGAAATCCATATGAGCTTGGGCCAGAAGCCAATAGACAGCATCTCAAAAAGGATCCCTGGTTAAACGCACATTGAGTGTGAAAGGATCAAACAAAGTAATTTTGAAAGGTGGTAAGGGTATTAAAAACAGAGCAAACCAATGACACTCTTAGAGAGATTCTTATTTTGGAGAAGTTCAATAATTCACTTCCTGCAGTCGTGAGAACTCGTGTGGAATAGCAGAGAGTAACAATGGGAAGATTAGAAGCTGAAATGTCTAATGATGATAATTGAGTTCAGAAATCAAAGTTTGGTTTCTGTGAGAGATTGAGAAGAATGTGCGAGATCTTTTTAAAACATATACCTGTGAGAGTAAGGTTTACTGGCATAGGCCAGGAGTAGTAGGTAAAGAGGTGAGAGCATTAAGAGATACAGAAGTATGTAATCCTTTTATGCTGAGACATGAGGAGCTATGTCATTCAGAAGGACTATGGGAGAGATGAGAAGTGCTCCATAATGTAACGTGTGGTTGGAGTGTCCAGTGGAAACATCAACAGATTTATTCCACAATGGGGAAGGAGGCCTTGAGCTTGGTGTTGGCGTTAAAACATTTCAGCATTTAAATTGCGAATAACATACAAGAGACAAATCTTTATCAATGATAGTGACCCCTTAAAGTTTTTGGAGAAGTTGAGGGAGAAAAATACCAGATTGAGCTTATTATTGCTGCTATTCAATTTGAAACTATACAGGTGACAGGGCGAGAAAACCTAGGTTTTGACACGTTGTGGAGACTTGGATGAAGAAAGGCAAAGGCATTCTGTGGCAGGAGTAAAATGCCTGAAATCGAAACTAGCTGTCAACATTTGTATGCTCAGAGTCAATGTAAAGCATATTCATTCCAGTCTGCTAATAGAGGGAGATTAAGTGGTCTAAATTGAATCCACCTTTGTATATTGATGGATGATTCTATTAAAGACAGAGTTGTGAGAATTCTATCACTGTAAAAAGCTTATTTTCTCTTGTTTTTTTTTGAAGAGAGGTTTTAAAGGCAGAGGTGAAGAACTGCTGTCTGAAAACAGTTTAAGTAAATAACTGAGATTTTAGGTTTCATTAAAACGGTGGTAACAATGGAAGGGCAGTGGCCAGCTCTCCCAGACCAGGGTTTCTCAATTTGTTTTTAGCTGCAGCATTCAGAAGCTGCTGGGGATCCCAAAAGGTTTGGAAGTTTCAATACATGATCCCCAGCTGCTTTTCTCTGAGATCTCTGTTGATGTTGTTTCCTCCTGGATTGGAAAACTACTGGAAGGGTCTGTATTTGAATATATCTTTGTGCCAAGCGGTGTAAACCAAGAAGTTACAGGATCTATTGTTTGTGTAAGTGTTCCAACATATAAGCTATCCCAAAACGTTCTTTTCTTTGATTGTATTTTGACTGAAACATTTAAATAGATTATACTTTGCTTAATGTCGAGTGGTTTGACCAGTTGCAACATATCTGGAACGCACACTTCACATCTATATTCAAAATAAGGAAAGGTTTGGGTATAAACGGCCTTCTTAAAATATTTTGCGGGGATCTATCTGGTTCACAACACTTGTACTGAGGGGTTTCTGACTGACTCCTGTAATTGAAAATTTTGTGGAGATGCTGGGGATGGTTTGCTGGAGGTTGTGCTGTGAGCTGCCTCAGACATTCAGGGAGACCTGAGGATTTGGTGGCCCAACTCTGGATGGAGAATTGAGACTATATATACAGCATCTGGATCTGTAACATGAATACCAAATGGAGCAGAGGCTGCAGAGAGGGGAAGCTCTGAAACCACAGAGTGAGTGTGTGTGGGAAGGGGATCTGCTGAATCCACCACGGATTTTCCAGGAACAGCTTCCCAAGCTCCAATTAACCCAGGAGCAGAGTGTAAGGAGACACTGATTGTACATAGAGCGGTGTCACCTCCTTCAACACGACCTGCAGCTTCACACCATAGGGAAGATGGTGCTGCCAGTGACTGTTAGGGTCACAGTTTCATTCAGCTTCTATGATCCAGAACTTTCCAGGCAGGACTGGTTGACATATCCATCATCTCCCGGTATCTCAACATCAATGTCACCATTGGGTGATTGAGGATATATATAGTGGATGAGGTAATTGTTTTCTCCCACAACAGGGAGCTGCCGGGTGTTTCCAGTATAGTTGGATTCCCGATGGTGTACATGGCATCTGCAGAGTACCCATGTCAATGGGGAGAGGTAGAAGAACCAAAGGTGCTCTCTCTCTCTCTATTAATGTTACAATGTGCCCATCACAGTATATCGTATTGGTGAATACATCCCATGGTCCTGGCAGCAGTCACGGTCTCTTCATTCAGAAGCAGTCAGCCATTCCCATCTTCATCAGGTCTCCATGTAGAAAGAAATGAATATATCTTGGATAAAGGTTGTCCCCTTGATGCACGTTTCAACACATTATCCCCACCACCAATCAAACACATCAAAGTATTCCATGTGTACGGAGAGCAATGGGGTAACTTGGAGTGTCTGGGAGCTGATGATCAGGGATGGAGCAAAACCTCCCATGTCTGAACGCGTCTGCGGGAAACCCCCAGTACCCAATATCATTATGTCCTCTAATCCCTCTCCACTTCAGTATCATATTTCCTTCTATTATTCCTGTATATGGAATAACAGGTTATATCATGTTAAATTCCACCTGCCAAACTATTATCTATTGCCTTTACCTCTCTGAATCTATTTGCAGACTCTCCACCCTCTCTTGATAATTTAATCTCCTGCTTACCACAGCGACATCACCAAACTCAGCATCTGTATATCTGTTCCATCCTCCTGATCATTAATATAGACTGTAAATAGTTGAGAACCCAGCGCTGGTCACTGTGTGACTCCACCGGTTACATTCCCTCTAACTGATTGAGACTGATTTATCCTGAGTGCCTGCTCCTGTATGATACCCAGTCTTCCCCCATTCCTGTGCAACACAGAAAGGGTTGAATAAGAACAAGGAGCATCTGTGAGGAATCCAACCCTCGATGAGGCTGATGTCAACGCGGCCTCTGTTCCACTTTCCTGCCATCTCTCCATCCTAAAACTCTAGTCTCTTGTTGAAGATTGCACCACATGAAAACAAAATCCACTCCACATCTACACATTCAATTACTTTTAGCATTTTACAGACCTCAATGAGATCGTCTTTCATTCTTCTAAACTCGAGAGTATAGGCCTAAACTGCTCAATGTCTCTTCATAAGACATTCACTTCAAATATGGAATCATTCTAATGAAGCTCTTCTGAATTGCCTCCAATGGAAATACCTCATTCTGCAGGACACCCAAACTGTACTCCAGTTGCAGCCTTACTAATGCCTTGCATAGCTACAGCAACACTCCCTACCTTTCTACTCTATCCTTTTACAAATAAACACTGAAATTATGCTTGTATTTCTCATTACTTGAAGTACCCGCAGGCAGGCTTTCTGTGATATGCAAGCAGACACCCAGATCCCTCTGCACCTAAACACTTTGAACTTTCTCTCCATTTAGATAATAATTTGTCTTTCTATTATACTGGCCAACTTGAATAGCCACATATTTATTCACTTTAATTTTCCTTGCCAAACGTTGGCCCATTCACCCAACCTATCCACATAGTTTTAAAATCTCTTGCATCATTATTCCGAAGTAATAGCCCACCGATGTTCGTGTCATCTGAAAATGTGGCATCGTATTTTCTATCCCATCAACCGAATACAGTAACACCAACGATCACAAATGGTTGAAGCATGAGTTCTGAAATCAATGGCACCCCACAAATTGCATTTGGCAAAATAAAATCACACATTTATTCCATGTGACTGCATTTTGTTGGTTAACCAATCCTCCATCCAAGCGAATAAACTACTCCTAAACCCATGTTGTCTGATCTTACCATTTACTCTTTGGAGAAGCGACATATCTGATGCCTTCAGGAAGACCAGATATGTTCCATCTCCCACTATCCACCTTGTTTGTGACATCTTCAAATATCTCAAGCAAACACTTCAAACTTAATTTGTCCTTTGTAAAACCATGTTGACTCTGTCGGATTGTAGTTTAACTTTGCAAATGTCCTGAACAATGGACTCTAACAATTAGCCTTAAATTATAATAGTTTATTGTTACACTTTAGTCCCTAATGTATACCATTATTATAAGTTCTTCCCTTTCGACAGCCTTTACGTTTTCTTTGAATTCCTGTTTAACAGGCACAAGGCTTTAAAAGGTCTGCTCCAATTGCTGTGAAAGAGCCATGTGTGGCTGAATGGACTCATCATCCTGCTGGTGTACAAACGCGATGGGCTGACATCTTTCTGGAGTTCCCATTTTGTCATCTCCAAGGCCAGAATGACCTCCTCAAGTTGATGCTTTAGAAGATTGGGAGACTATGGAATCTTCCTGTTGCTATGTAACATTTTGAGAGGCTAATGGGTCTTCTCATACTTCTCCATAACAGGTGGATATACTGAACGGTCTCCTCATGTATACCAGAGATGGGAATGTGGGAATGATTGGTCTTCTCTTGTTCCCATACAACAGACACGTGTCTAAATTACCTCTTCCTTTCTCATGAAAGAAGTCTCAGATAGTTTTTATCCTTATCCAATTCCCTTGCAATAGGCCCGGTAGGTCTGAATAGCCTCCTATTATCCCAGTGTAACAATCTCCAGTCACTGTGTGATCTCTTCCAGTTCCTATGTTACAGACTTGAGGAGGCTGAATGGACTGATCCAGTTGCTGTTTAACAGGATACTGGTGCAGCATGGCCTACTGTTATAGGCTCGAGTGGCTGATTGCCCTCCTTCTGTAAATGAATATCAGGCTCCAGGGGCTGAATAGCCTCGTCCTGTTTTGATGTAACAGGCTCAAAGCCTGAGTATCCTCGTGTTGTTCCTGTGTAACAGCCTGGAGAACGGAATGGATTCCTCCACTGTCTGTGTAATTCACTTCACTTGTTGACTCCTTCTGTCATCTATGTTCAAATAAGGTCATCTTTAATTTTTGTAAACTCCAATGGTTACTGGGTCAACCTGATCATCTTTTCGGTATAAGCTAGCATCATCATTGCAGGAATCAGTTGAGGGAACCATCTCTGAGCTGCTTCCAATATAACAACATCCTTTCTTCATTAAAGAGATTACATCTGTACACACTACTCCAGATGTCATCTCACTAATAACCTGGACAGCAGCAGCAACACTATACCAGCCTTTTGTAAGGTTCCCACCCAGCTTAGAGCTTTCTCAGCTCTCTGGGGGAATCAGAGCGTTGTTGGACTATCATTGTCCTTCTCTACTCAATCAGCATAATGGGAGCTCTGGAGAAATTAAAGTTGGAGAAGATCATAAATGATGTGGCGAGATGATCTTTGTCATTAATCTCCCCAGAGCCCACGTCGCTCAGATTCCACAGAATCTAGTAAGGTGTAGCACAAAAACAGCAAGGAGGAGCAAACATTGATGGGAGTTATATATCAAAGTGAAAGCTGCAATACAAATGTTGGACATGTTATAAAACAAGAAATGATATACACATTTGTGGGTACTTCAGTAATAATGCACTGTTTAAATTATATCTAAACTGTGTTAACCCAATTGAATGCTAATGCTTGGAAAACTGGATCTCATGACCACGTGCGAGATGGTTTACATTAACATTATGTCGAGCACTGAGCTGGAGATCAGGTTATTTAGGGATTGGTGTTGAGTGATCAGAAGAGCTAATTGAAAATTTTGCTGTCAAGGACCTTTTGGAAACAATGACCACAATGTATTGGTTTTCTTTTATGCTGTTTGAGTACACGACAGTTTTTGTTTTATTTGCAGTAACCGTTATAAACCTGAGTCATGCAGACCATGAAGGTGTGAGGAGAAAGTGGGGAATACAGATGCTGGAGATCAGAGTCGAAGAGTGTGGTGCTGGAAAAGCACAGTCAGGCAGCATACTAAGAGTAGATAAATCGATGTTTCAGGCATAAGCCCTTCATCAGGAATGAAGCTTCTGGGCCAAGGGGGCTGAGAGATAAATGGGAAGGGGGTGCGGCAGGGGGGAGGTAGCTGGGATTGTGATTGGTAGATGAAGGTGGGATTGAAAGTAATAGGTGACGGAGGGAGACAGAATGCCTCGTCGACTGCATCCATTAAACCCAATGTGGTCTTCTCTACATTGGTGAGGCAGGAGGTCAACTTGTGGATCATTTCAGAGAATATCTCTGGGACAGCCACATTGAATAAATCCATCAACTTGTGTCTGAGCACTTTAACTCTCCTTCCCACTCTGCCAAGGACATGTGGGTCCTGGGCCTGCTCCATCGCCAAATCCAAGCCACCAGAAGCCTGGAGGAAGAAAGCCTCCTCTTTTGCCTTTGGACCCTCCAACCACAGGGGATCATAATGGATTTCCCCATTTCCCCATTTCCCCGAATCCCACCTTATCCTACTCCAAACTTACAACATCAAAGGAGCGGGAGAATTGATGTTTTGGGCAGATTCCTGAAAAGGCTTATGCCCAAAACGTTGATTCTGCTGCTCCTTTGATGCTGCCTGACCTGCTGCGCCTTTCCAGCAACACATTTTTTAAGCTCTAATCTCCAGCATTTGCAGTCCTCACTTTCTCCTGGACAGGTTAATGGACTAGTTAAGAATTGGACCTTGGGTGTAGCGTCTCTCAATCAGGGTGTAGATTATAAGAACAATACAGGGCTTTGGTTCGGACAAAATGAGTACTGTATGTAGCTCCGGGAACCACATTCCAGGAAGGATGTGATTGCACTGGAGAGGGTGCAGAGGTGATTCACCAGGATGTTCCCTGGGATGGAACATATCAGCTATGGAGAGAGGCTGGATAAACTCGGGTTGTTTACATTGGAGCAGAGAAAGCAGAGGAGTCAGTGATTCAGAAGGATAAGATTATAAGGGACACGGACAGGATGGATAGACAGCAGCTGTTCCTTTTAGTTAGAGGGTCAAGAACAAAGGAGCACACTTTTAAAGTGAAGAGTTTGAGGTTCAGAGATGATTAAAACATTTTTTCACCTCGAGGTGTGGGGTTCTGGGATTACTTCCTGAGAGGGGAATGATCACCTCACAATTGTTAAAAAGCACTTGTACGAGCAATTGGAAATGTCATAACATTCCAGGCTAAGGGCCTGGTGTAGGAAAGTGGGACTAGTATAGATCATGCTGTATTTCTGACGGTACAGAGTCTATGCCCCTGTGAGTGTATGGTGTGGAAGGTCAAATATTGAGCAGTTTAAGGCAGGAATTGATGAGTTTCTGAAGAGTTATATTCATAAGGGTTATAAGAGTGAACTGTATTTGATTGTTAAATTACGTCAATGTGAGAAATATGAGAAAACCAGTGCAGTTTCCTTACTGTTTGAAACCAAAGAATGAAAAATGGGGAACAGGGAAATAGCAGAACTATGAAGCCACTACTTCCGTTCTGTCTTCACAAAACTTTCTAACAATACAAGGAAAACCGAGTCTGGTGTGGGAAAATGATAGAGTACATGCAACATAGAACATAGTTAGTAAATGGTTTAGCAGAAATTATTGTGACTGAAAGTAATGGTCATAGACAACACTAACATAGATTTATGAAATGGGAATTATGTTTGAGAAACAAACTGGGAGACAAATGAAAGAGAAGCAATGATGTAAAACATTATGATTTTTAGAAAAATGTTGGTAAATCTCTAAGCTCAATTTGCAAAATCAAATCTGAGTGGATTGGGGCGAATATATGGACATGTTTCTCGAATGGGAGAGCTGGCAGGAAACAGTGCATAGAAATAAACAGACTCATCAAGCAACAGCATGACATTGTCTGTAAGGTATGATTCTGTGAGTATGTCTATGTCCCAGACTCCCCATTACCTTCACCAGATATCTCCTGTCTCATCAGCAGGACGGACACAGCAGACGTGGCGGTACAGTGGGATACAGTTGGAAGGGAATTGCACTTGGAGTCCTCAACAGCGAACTCTGTATCCCATGAAGTCTCATGGCATTAGTTTGCACATGGGAAAGGAAACTTTCTGCTGATTACCATGTACCAGCCTCTCTCAACTGATGAATCAGTACTCCTCCATGCTGACCAACAGTTGGAGGAAGCACTGAGGGTAGCACGTACACAAGATGTACTCTTGGTGGAGAATTTCAATGTTCACCACCAACAGTATCTCAGCTACAGCATTACTGATCGAGCTGGCCGGGTTCTAAAGGATATAACTGACAGCAGATGGTGAAGGGACCAACAAGAGGAAAATACATACTTGACCACAGCCTTACTAATCTGCCAGTTGCAGAAGTATCTGTCCATGACAGTATCGGTAAGAGTGACCACCGCATAGTCATTATGGAGACAAAGTCACACCTGCATATTGAGAATAACCTCCACCATTTTGGGTGGTACTATCACAGTGCTTAATAGAGCATACTTCGAACAGATCGAGCAGCTCAAATCTGGATGTTCATAAGGTGTTGTGGGTCATCAGTCGCAGTGGAATTGTACTCCTGCATAACCTCATGGCCTGGCATATCCCCCTCGCAACAATTGACATCAATCCAGAGAATCAACATTGGTTCAGTGGAGTGTGCAGGATGGCAGGAGCAGCACCAGGCATACCTGATAATGGGGTGTCAGCCTGGTGAAGTCACCAAACAGGACTACTTGTGCACCAAACAGCATAAGCAGTAAGTGATAGACAGAGCTTAGAGATCCCACAAGCAACGGTTCAGATCTAAGTTCTACAGTCCTTCCACATCTTCTCAAGAAACTTTGGGGACAATTAAACAATTCACTGGAGGAAGAGATTCCACAAACAACCCCTTCCTCCATGATGGAAGAGCCCAGCACTTCAGTGTATAAGATAAGGCTGATGTATTCGCAACAATCTTCAGTCAGAAATGCTGAGTGGATGATCCAGTGGTCCTCAGCAATTCAGTTACCAGTCATCAGCCAGTTTGGTTCAGTCCACACGATATCCAGAAACGATTGGAGATACTGGATACTCCATAGGGTCCATAATCTGACAACATTATGGCAATAGTACTGAAAATTTGTTCTCCATAACTTGCCACTCCTCTAGCCAAACTGTTTCAATACAGTTACAACAATGACATTTCCCCAGTTATGTGGAAAATTACCCCAAGTATCTCCTGGATATAAAAAGCAGAACAAATCCAATCCGGCCAATTACCACCCCATCAGTCTTCTCTCGATCATCAGTAAAGTGGTGGAAGGTCTCAGTGCTTTTAAGCAGCACCTGCTCAGCAATACCTTGGTCAATGACGCCCAGTTTGGGCTCCACCAGGGCCACTCAGCTCCTGACCTCATTTCCGTGGTTCAAACATGGACAAAAGAGCTGAAATCCAGAGCTGGGGTGAAAGTGATAGCCCTTTAAATCAAGGCTGCATTCGACAAGTGTGGTATCAAGGGGCCTTAGCAACACTGGAACCAATGGGTATCAGAGGCAAACTCCCTGCTAGTTAGAATCATACCGAACACGTAGGAAGATGGTCATGGTTGATGAAGGTCAGTCAACTCAGCTCCAAGTCTGTAGGAGTCCCTCGAGCAGTGACCAAAAGCTTCTTCAGGGCTGCTTCATCAATGACCTTCCTTCCATTTTAAGGTCAGAATTGGGGATGTTCACTAATTATTGTACAATGTTCTGCAACATTTGTGGCTCCTCAGATACTGAAACAGTCCATGTCCAAATGCGACAAGATCTGGAGAGTATCCAGGCTGGCAAGTGGCAAGTAATATTCAGGCCACACGAATGCCAGACCATGACCATCACCAATAAAATACAGTCTAACCTGCCCTTGTCATTCAATGGTGTTACTATCACTGAATCTCCCAGTGTCAAATTCATGGTGGGTAATCATTGCTCAGAACCTCACTGGTCTCGCCACATGAACACAGTAACTATAAGAGCAGGTCCGAAACTAGGAATACAGCGGCGAGTAACTCACATCCTGACTTCCAAATGTCTGTCCATCATCTACAATGCATAAGTCAGAAGTTTGATAGAAGACTCCCAATTTGCCTGAATGACTGCAGCCCCAATAACACTCAAGAAGCTTTACACCATCAAGAACAAAGCAGCCAGTTTGAAAGTCCCTTCATCCACAATGCTCAGCAGCAGCAGCAGTGTTTTACTATCTACATGCTGCAATGAAATGATTCACCAAAGATCCTCAGAGACCACCTTCCCAACTCATGACCATGTCTATCTAGAAGGACAAGGGCTACAGATGAATGGGAATACCATCATCTTCAGGTTCCCTCCAAGCCATTCACCATCCTGACTTGGAAATTTATCACCGCTCCTTCACAGTCACTGGGTCAGAATCCTGGGATTCCCTCCCGAATGGCATTGGAGGTCAACCACAGCAGGTGGAGTGTAGCGTTCAACAAGGTAGCTCACCACCACCTTCTCAAGGGCAATTAGGGTCAAGCAATAAATGCTGGCCTAGCCAGTGACTCCGAGATTCACGAAATAAATAAATAGAAATTAATAAAGGAAGGTTGCTGAGGTGTCACAGGGATCAGTGCTTGCGGCCCAGCTGTTCACAATGCTCTGCAAACATTTGGTTGCTGGAATCAGATACAATATATCCCAGCCTGCTGACAGCACTAACGGATGTGGGATTGTGAGTGGGTGAGGAGGATGTAAAAAAGCACCGAGAAGACTAAGACAAGTGGAGTGAATGGGT
This sequence comes from Chiloscyllium punctatum, assembly GCF_047496795.1. NCBI lineage: Eukaryota > Metazoa > Chordata > Chondrichthyes > Orectolobiformes > Hemiscylliidae > Chiloscyllium > Chiloscyllium punctatum. The sequence goes on from NC_092755.1 coordinate 21,829,147, forward strand.
AAATACGTGACAGATGGAGAACAATGTGGGTAGAGGTGACGGCGTGTCCTTTGGTGGAAACGATAAATTGGCAGCCTACCATTTGGAAAGGATTGGTAGAAACATGTTGATCGACAAAGGGATGTATACTTCTGTTTGTTGTTTCCTTCTGCATAAACCTCTGAGGCCCATGCAGCGCAGTGAGTTCTGCAACCAGAAGTCAATACTGGGCTTGGCATTGGCACGCTGCCCAGTGTACGCAGACCCAAGAAGTGGGAGCTGTAACATTGAAAAGAATCTGCATCTCCTTGTACACCAGTCGCTGAAAGTAATATTGCAGAAACAGAAAGCAGTGAGGAAGATAAATGGTGTGTTGACCTTCATTTCAGGGGGATGTGAGTCCAGGAGAAAAGGTGTCTAACTGCAGCTGTACAGGGCCTTGGTCAGACCCCATCTTGAACATTGTGCAGTATTGTGTGCAGTTTTTGGTCTCCTTACCTAAAAAAGGACAAACCTGACATTGATGGAGAGCAGTGAAGGATGACCAGACTGATCTCTGGGATGACGGACTTGTGGTGGGAGTAGAGTTTGGGTTGACTGGGCCTGTATTCCATGGGATTTAGGAAAATGAGTGGAGATCTCAGTGAAATATACAAAACTCTGACAGGGTGAGACAGATTGGAAGCAGGGATGATAGTTCCTCTGGCTGGGACTTCGAAAACAAGGAGCCACAGTATTAGGTACAGGCAGTCACTTTGCATTGAGATAATAATAAATGTCTGCTCTCACTGACTGGGGAACCTGGGGAATTCTCTCGCACATGGAAACCAAGGCACTGATTATAAATAAGGATTTAGAGACAGTAAAGGGATGGTAGGAGAGCAGGAGTATGGGATGGAAATGAAGGACCAACCATCATTATATTGAATTGGTTAGCAAACTCGATGGACCAAACGTACAACTGCACCGCCTATTTTATAGCTTCCCAAGGTTACTCACATTAACGGATATGTATATCGTGTGGGGTAAGTGCATTGAGGAGAGTTTTTCCATGAACTAGAATGGGGAGGCTAAATGTGTTTTCCATTCCCGATGTTTCTGTACAGTCTGTGGGAAAACACTGTAAATGCTGTCACAAGCTCTCAGATGTTAGAAAGGAGGTTTGTGCAGGGTCGACAGGACTGTTTCCCATTCCCTTTTCCGATACTGATGCTGCGGCCGGGTGTTCTGTCCGGTTTCATCCTTTCAGACCTCGGAGTAGTTTGATACAAATGAGTGCCCTTGTTTGGGGTTCAGAGACCATTGAAATGTTTATCACATGTCAGGGTCTTTGGAGTCAGTTTTAGTCCAGCCCAGGAAATCATGGGAGATTCACTTCCTAAAAGTACTTTGGAGAAGGAAATTCTGTTTACAATCCATATTTGCTTCACGGTCACTGTTACTGATCCCAGATTTGAGATCTCGATATTTTATTAATTGTCTTTAACTTCCACCCGCTGCCAGATCATTAGCCTGATCTGGATTAGTAATCCAGTAACATTTCCACAACAGCATCATCTCCACATGGGGACCTGTCAAAAGCCACACTGAGCAGGTTATTTCTGTGCTGCTTGACAGCTCTGTCAAAAAGAACTCCCACCAATGTGACTGTCATGATGAGACTGAAGAGGTGGTAATTGGTCGGTCAGATTGTAATTATTCCCGTCTTAGGGGACGGGACATAGGGGAGTAATTTTCCACATTGCCAGGGAAATGTCAGAGTTGGAGCTGGAATGAAACAGCTTCCCCAGGGACACGGCTTGCTGTGCAGTACAAGGTTTCAGTTCTATTGCAGGAATGGGGTCAGGGCCCTTTGTCTGTGTCGTATCTGCTGTGTTCACCTGTTTCTTCATGTCACATGCAGCGAATCAAATTGGTTGAAGACTGGCATCTGTGATTTTGTGGGCATCATGATGAGGGTGATGTGTATCATCGACTCAATACTTCTGGCATAGGATGGTGCAGATAAAACATCCTCTTTTACACTGATGTGCAGGTCTGTTCCATTATTTAGGATGGGAATGTTTGTGGAGCCCTCTCCTCCTGTCATTTGTTTAATCGTCCATCATCATTTATGACTGAATGTGACAGAACTGCAGGGCTTCGATCAGATCTGTTGGTCAAGTCTGGTAGCTTTAATGAGTTAGCATCAGGTTAAAGTTCATGTGATTCTGACTCTGACATGTTCACCCACACTCGTCACTGAGCCATAGATGGTGTTGATGGTAATGACAGACTGAGGTGTTTCCCTGGTAAAAAGTTACAGGTTGTGGTTGAATGCATGTCTACCTCTCCTGCTGCTGTGGTCTACAGCACTACGTGAATACACAGTTTCGAGCTGCAATATCTGCAATGCAATTCTGCTGTCTGTTCCCCAATTCTCACTGAGACTCATTCACCCATCAGCCCTGCACTCAGTGACCTAACCTGGTTTCTGATGTGGCAATACTTCAATTTTCAAACTCTCATTCTGCTGAGGGTCTGTCTCCCCGGGTCTTGCTTCCAACCTGACACATTCCGCAAAAGTATTTAACTGATCTTAATTCAAATATTTAATTCACCTGAATCTTTTTCATTGAGAAATACCATCTTCTGTGTTTAAAGTCAATGTGTTTCCTCTGTTTCTTTACCTGACCACGATTAAGAGCTTTGTAGTGTCAGTGATGCCAGCGTTATGTAGTTTCAGAGCCAATGAATTCTCTGGAGTCCCAATCATCTTCACACATTGTATATTTTCTCTTTTGGTTTGATGCCTTATCACTCATGGCTGACTTGTTCTCCCATGAGTATGTTTCAAGTTCTTGGGTTGCATTTCTGGTATTATCTTCCGAATTATCCCCAGAACCTCCTCCCATTGCTGCTCCATGGTCTTTCCTGCTCAGCTCCCCTTCAAATTAACTCTGGCCAGCTCCTCCCGCATGTCTTTGTAGTTACATTGCTTAATTATAACCACATTACATCTTGAAGAGAGCGCTAGATATAAACTGACAGAAGGAGTTTTGCGAGATGGGACACGCAGAATAATTAGTGGATTTCTTAACTAGATACAACGGGAGAATGAGAGAGAGGATATAGATATGGAGATGTGGAAAATGGGGCAACCACATTATCGAAAGAATTAGGTGAACATCCCCAATGTTTTGGCAATGCCTGTGTGCTGTGGTCTTTTGTACATTACATGTACAACAGAGTAATATGTTCAAATGCTGAGTCTGATGCCAGAATATTTATCTCCAATAATATGACAGAAACTAGTTTTGGAAAGAACCCAGCAGACCAAAATATTGAAGTCCCGGTAGAAAGGGGATTAAAGGAAATAAGTTGGGACACCAGAATCAAGAAATTGGAGCACACATCCTGGTAAGAATGAGAGATTAGAGTTGGGAATCCCAGAAAAGGAGGGAACGTTGAGAGGATCAAAACATGTTTCAATGTTTTATCAATTTTATACATCATATGCATCATTTTTCGTTAACTGTGTCTCTGTTGTTCATTTACAATGTGTGGCGCACACATGAAAAATGCGACTTATCTGCACACACACATTGATTAAACAGTGTATATAAAATCATTTTTTCACCATTGAAACTGTCCTGTTGTTGTATTACGAGGATACATGAACACCAACTGGCCACCAAAAGACATGACGCACTATCACTATGTTCCATTCATACAGACAAAGAAGGGCACCACTCTGACTGGTACAAAGCACACACACACATACTAACACACTCAAGTACCTTCTTAGAGGAATGGTATTCTAACCAGAAGTCCATCAATTTAGATCCTGTCTACATTCTCTTGTTAAAATAACCGGAAATGACATCACCCACTTTAAGAAACCAAGACCTATAAATAGAGAGGCGGGACATACCACCAGCACTTAAGCAGATACTCTCACTGATGATGTCACCAAGTCATGGTGACGAAACGTCTGAAAACATACCTTCAAGCTCAGTGAGCTAACTTGCATACATATGAATTGTTATTTTTTGTTTACTAGTGCAATTTAGGAGTTCTCTGTCGCTCATGTTTTGACAGATTATGATGTGAGGTGAGCTTTTCTAGGTGTGTGGTTCGACATTGATGTCATAATAGTTTGGGGCCTTGCCGTGTGGCACTTGGACCGACTTGAACAGATTTGAGATACAACAGGTCCCAGCAAATTCCAACTCATTGCAATTAGTGACTTTGATCTTCAAATAAAACCAGTGGGAAAATTCGTTTAATTTTGTTACTTGTGATTGGTTAAATGAAAAGTGAGGGAAATGGCTTTTAACATTACTAAAGGGTTCCCAAATTTTCCAAGGAAGTTTAGAATGCCAGGAGGAGGACATTTTTTAGAATTAGCAAATAGGTTGGAATTGGGTTTAACCAGGGAGAAAAGAGAAGCTGAAATTGTAATGGAGTTGGTTAAGCACTTTGATGTATCCGAGAAATAGGCAACTGCAGTAGAGTTATAAAAAACTTAAATTGCAAATGTGGCAACTGGAGTTAGAAGATAAATAAAGGGACGGAAACAGAGAGAGACGAAAGAGAAAGAGAGGAAAAAGAGAGAGAGGGGGGATTTGAAATTCAGAAGTTGGAAATTAGACAAGAAAGTTAAATCAACAGGATGGAGATGAAGGGAGAACGTAGGGATGTATATAACTAGGTTAGTAACTTGCAATATTTTGGTGTGAAAATTGTCAAAACCTTTTTTGTTTCATTTGAAACAATGTCTAGGCTGATTATGTGTCCAGTGAACTTGTGGGTAATGCTAGTTCAGACTAAGCTGGTGGGCCCAGCTGGTGAGGTATGTGCAGCGCTGACAGATGAGGGATAAAGAGATTATCAAGATGTTAAATTGGTTATTTTGATTGGTTATGAATTGGTACTAGAAGAATATAGGCAGAAGTTCAGAAAAATAGAGACGGAGCCAGATCAGACTTATGTTGAGTTTGAAAGAGTTAACCACAGTCATTTTGATAGATAGGTGCTGCTCTTAAAAATGGATAAGACCTGTGAGGCTTGAAGGGAGATTAATCTGCTGGAGAAGTTAAAAGACTCACTTCCAGAGATAGTAAGAATTCATGTGAATGAATAGAAAGTTCAAGAAGTGAGTCGTACGGCAGAAATGGCAGGTAAATATGCATTGTGGCGTGTGATGAAATTTAGCTTCTGGCAGGAATTTCATCCTGTGAGGGATAGAAATTGGGAGAAGGGACGATCACACATTACAAAGCGAACAGTAGCTCACAATAGTTCACTACAGATGAAGAAAGAAGCCCAAGGGGGTTGAAAGGTGGTGAAAGGCCTCAGTGCTCTCACTATAAGGGAGTGGAACACATAAAATTACAGTGCTAGTGGTTTAAGAAGGGCACAGGGAAAAAAGTTGTTTTCACTGCAGTAAGCTGGGACACAACGTGCTGGGCGTTGAAGGAAGACACTTTGGGGAAAGATGCGGTCGAAGAGGCTAAGCCCAGTGGCATTAGTGAAACTGGTAAAGGAGAGCCCAAGTGGAGCCGAGGAGCTGCAGGAAATTGCACAGCCGAGGCAAAGGCTGGGTATGGAGGCAGTGCCTGATCTCTCTAAAGAATTCACCTCTGTAGATAAAGTTTACTCAGAAAGAACAGGGGGAGAACGACAAGAAGTTATAATTTTGTGAGATACGGGATCAGCTCAGTCTCGAATATTTGAAAAGTGAGGCGCCAGAAAAGCACAAAAGATCAGGCAGCATCCAGACAGCAGGACAATCGAATATCAGGCAGAAACCCATCGTCAGGAATTTGGGGGGCGAGACAAGGGGGCTGAAAGATAAATACGAGGGGAATAGCTGAGCTGGTGGGAGGGCCACTGGGAAGGCAATAAGAAGATATAGGTGGGAGTAATAGTGATATGTCGGAGGGTCAGGTGGAGTCGATAGGTGGGAAGGAAGATGTCTAGTTAGGGCAGTCCAAAAGGGCAGTGCTCGATTGAACGGTTGGATCTGGGAGAGGTTGGTGGAGGGGAGATTTGGAATTTGGTGAAGTCAACGTTGATGCTGCACAGTTTGAGGGTTCCAGCTGTCCTACCACCGATAGGAGTCCTATCACCCTCCTGTCCGACCTATCACCATCACAACCTCCCTGCATCTACCTATCGCATTCAAAGCTCCCTTCCACCCCAGCTCCACCCCCACCCTCCCATTTATTTCTCAACATCCTTCCCCCTCCCTTACCCCCCCACTTTCCTGATGAAGAATTTATATCTGAAACGTCAATGCTCCTGCCCCTCGGATGCTGCTGACGTGCTGTGCTTTTCCAGCCCCACACTTTTCAACTCTCATCTCCAGCATCTGCAGCCCTCACTTTCTCTCGGCCGCTAATAGGAAGAGATGAAAGGTTTTTCACAATTTCTGGCATGTTAATCAAGAGCTTGTTAATTTGTGGAATGGGGACAGAAATTAAGCATTCCCTTGTGTAACATCAGGATGGAATGCCAAATCAAGATTAGGGAAGCAACAGTGACAGTGAGTAACAGAGTGTCAGTTCCAGGAATACTGTTTGTTCGTGGGAACGATTTAGCAGGAGGTGAGGAGGGATAGGCACCCCTTGTGGTGGAGAAGCCAAGGGAAGACTAGGGAATTGGTGAGTTCAAAGAAAATTACCCAGGATTTTTTCCAGACTGTGTAGTAAAAAGATCCCACTGTCATAAGTTACAGCAGGAAGGAAAACCGAACGAAAAAGTTCAAATGAATTGATGCTCAGTGAACTGACCCCCTGTTTGATGTAACGGTGCAGGATAAACCTGAACAGACAGAGGATCAGGCAGAGGGGTTTAGTCCTGAAAGGCTCATGGACTTATAACAGATGTATACACACACATTCACACACACACATACACATGCACACACACAGAAAAGGAATCAGAATATATTGTTGAACGTTATTAACTTAAAGATAGAATCATAAAATTAAAATGGAGACCCCGAAAGGTTACTGCAGAAGGGAAATGGGCTGAAGTGCACCAGATAGTGTTACCGGTAGCATGCAATGTTATGGGTAGCTCATAAACTAACTGCAGGGGGTCACCTAGATGTGCAGAAGACTCAGGCAAAGGTACAGAGGCATTTCTAGGGGCCTGGATGCACAAGGACGTGGTTATTTTTTTGTACGTGACATACATCCCAAATGGTAGGTAAATAACAGGTAGTGATAAAACCAGCACCTTTCTTGCAAATTCCTGCATTCGAAGAACCTTGCACGTGGGTTATGATTAATTGTGTAGCTCCCCTTTCTAAAGTAAAAGTGGAAACTAATACTTGCTGACCATAATGGATGTATCTACCAGATTTCCAGAGGCAATTCCATTATTGGAGTGTCAAGGCAAAAAGGGAGGTGGAGGAGTTGGTAGCTTTCTTTCCTCGCTGTGGGCTGCCCAGAGAGATTCAGTCAGACCAAGGGTCTCATTTTACCGCTCAGCTGTTTAAGGAAGTCATGGATGGCTTTGGCAGACAGCACTTCAAATCACGTGCGTCCCATCCTGAATCCCAGGGAGCCTTGGAAAGTTAGCATCAGATGCTGAAGACTATGTTAACAGCGTACTGTCAGGGTTGGCCAAATGATTGGGATAAAGGTGCCCCATTAAATTGCTTATCATCAAAGATGCCCCAAATAAATCTACTCACTTTCCTTCATTTGAGTTAATATTCATACATGAAGTAAGAGGTCCTTTGAAATTAATTAAATAAAAATTGACAGGACCGAAGCCAGAAATCTCACACCTGGATTATGTGTGTGAGGTGAAGGAGAGAGGAGATGGAGTAGGTGAGTTTACTAAACAGTATCTGAAGAGCAGAGCATAGAGTGAAGCAGGTGGCAGATAAAAACACTGAAACGTTGAAGATTTCCCGTGGGGATGACGTATTAGTATTGCCACCAGTGGTAAGAAATCTCTTCAAAGCCAGGTTTAGTGGCCCCTTTCAAATGAAAAAAAAATGTGGAGTCAGTTAAACTATCTAGTAAAGATACCAGAGATGACAAAAAAACGTTATCGAGTATTTCATACGGATGAATAATGCACCAGCCACATTTAAGACTCAGAAACAGAGTTATGGTCAGATGAACAAATTGTGCAGCTTATCTGTATGATGTAGTGATCTTTAGCAAGGGTTTGAAAGCTCACATGTTACAGTTGGCAGAGCATGTTGAACGATTTTAAGAATCAAACTTGGTAATAAACTTAAAGAAAACAGAATTCGCGAAGGCAGAGGTGACGTTCTTGGGACATTACATTGGACATGGAAGGTTGACCCCATGGAACACAAAGACGAAGGGTTTTGAGGAATTTCCACAACCATCCTCGAAGAAAGAGGTGGCTCGATTTTTGGAATTGAGTGGATTCTATCGGAAGTTTGTTCCAAACTTCAGCAGCGTATTGGCACCACTGATGGATTTATTAAAGAAGGAAACTGAATTGTGGTGGACAGAACAATGCCAGGAGGCATTTGAGGATTTTAAAACAGGATTAATCACCACATCAGTTTTAGCTACACCAAATATTCTGAAACCCTTTGAAAATTGTGTTTGATGCTCGGGATATCGGGGTCGGCGATGTCTTGCTTAAGAAAGAGGATGATGGAATTGAATGGCTAATTGGCTACTTGTCGAAAAAACTCAATATCCACCAGAGAAAAAATACAAAATCTCCATTATTGAACAAGAATGATTATTTTTCACAATGGCCTGAGAATATTTTAATGTGTATATGACAAACAAATTGTCGGGGATGGTTGTGGACAACGACAAATCTCTCACATTTTTTGGAAAATTTAAAGACCAGAATATGAGACTATTTAATTGGTGTCTTATCTCTCCGAGTTTAAACTCACAAAATGTACAGCAGGAATGTGATAGCAGATGGGTTTTCGCGGATTTAAAGGAAAGCAGTGGAGATAAGATTAGACTTATTCCAGTGTTGTATTGGTGTGCAGAATTAATATGAATGATATAACTGAGATTAATACTTTTGTATTTCATATAATTGGGATTAAGAATTAGAGGAAAAGGAATGATGCCATCTTTTCATTCTGCTGGTTCATTTTATTTTCTGAAGTGGCAAAATGTTATGAAGCCAAAAACATGTATGGGCACTTTAAGACTGAACGGGTTTTGTTGAATAGAAATTAAAGCCACAGATGCCAGCTAAAGGTCACACTGTTCCACATGTCACCATTAGCTGAGAAATGGGTACCTAAATTTTGGTTGCTGTTTTGACAGCCATTCAAATGCAAACAAAGAGTTTAAATAACGCTCAGGATACCAGAAACCAACAGAATTTGAATATTATTGTTTGGACACCTGGGCAGAAATCAAATTATGAGAATTATTATATCATGGGGATTATATAAACTCAGCATTTTGAACACTAGAGGGAGAGCTGCTGCCATCCAACAGTAGAGCAACTGCTGTAGAGCAGGAGTGCTAACTGACCATCTCAAACACTCTCTATCAAAGACACATGATCATGTAAACCTACTTGCAATAAAAAAAACATGACCCAGTGAGATCAGCAGCTGAATGAGTGAACACAGTGGGGAAGATAGAGACTGTATGGTCTTGAGATTTTTATGTTTCATATGTGGGTTGTTGGAACAGCATATTTTTACAGAGTTGGAGTCAGATAGTAAGTAGCTAAGAAAAGAGGGGCTTGTATTTGTGAATATTTGTTGTTTAGTGTTCACTATTAAAGTTAAGAAACTGACTTGATAATTTTTGTTTAAATTGTGGAATGTAGGAGATCTGTGTCCCTCATATTTTAACAGATTACAAGGTGAGGCGAACTTTTCTGGGTGATTGGTTTTAATTAACAGAGGGGTACAAGTCCACCTTGTAAATATCCATCCACACTAACCCCATTTCCCTGCACTTGGCCCATATGATTCCAGTCCTTTCCTATCCACATATTTATCCAAATGTTTTTGAAATGTTGTTAATGTAACTCCCTCAACCATATCTGCTGGCAACTCATCCACGTACCAGCCCTCTATATAAATAAGTGGCCCCTCAGGTTCCCTTTTATTCCTTCCCCTTTAACCTTAAACTGATCCACTCTAATCCTCGATTCTCTACACCTTGGAAAAAGACTGAGAGCATTAACCCTATCCATACCCCTCCTGATTTTATACAGCTCTATAAGGACTACCTCAGTCTCTTACACGCTAAAGAAAAGGTCCTAGCTTGTCCAACCTCTCCCTCTAACTCAGACCATTGAGTCCTGGCTACGTCTTTGTAAATTTCTTTTGCACTCTTTCTAATTTAATAACATCCTCCCCATAACAAGGTGACAAGACTGAACACAATAATCCAAGTGCAGCCTTACCAAAGTCCTGTGTAACTGCAACATAACGTCCCAACTTCAATACACAATATCCTGCCTGATGAAGGCCAATGTGCCAAAAGCCTTCTTCACTGCCCTGTCTACCTGTGACTCCACTCTTAGAGAACCGTGCACCTGAAATCCAAGGACTCTCTGCCCTCTACACCCCTTAAGACCCTCCCATTCACCATGAAACTCCTACCTTGATGTGAATTTCCAAAATGCAAGACCTCACGCTTCTATATTAAATTCCATTTGCCATTTCTCGGCCCATTTCCCACCTGGTTAAGGTCCTGCTGCAATTTCTGATAAACATTCTCACTGATCATGCTCCCAATTACTTTAGTGTCATCTGCAAATTTACTAATCATACCTTGTACATTCTCAACCAAATCATAGATAATAGACAGCAATGGACCCAGCCTCCGGTCTGACAAGCATCCTTCCACTAAACCCTCTGCTGCCTCCCATCAACCCAACTGTGTATCCGATTGGCCAGCTCACCCCCCCCACCCCCCGCATTCCACGTGATGTAACCTTCCTGAGCAGCCTGCCATGAGGAAATTTATCAAAGGCCTTATTCAAATCCATAGAGACTACATCTATCACTCTGCCCTCATCAAACGTCCCGGTAACTTCATCAAAGGACTCCAAGAAATTTGGGAAGCATGATCTCCCACTCATAAGTCTATGCTGACTGCTCCGAATCAAACCCTGTGTACGTAATGGGTGCAGTCAATGGTATGCTGTGCATCATTGAAAGATGATTCGAGTACATAAGTAAAACCATCTTCCTGCTGTTGTAGAGCCTTCCTGAGAGAGCATTTGGGGCACTCTGTACGGATTTGATCTCCTTTGTAAGGAATGATTCCCTTACCACAGACACGGGTGAGGGTAACATGAGGATAGAGTGAATAAGCTGAGTGTTTAATCTGTAGAGCTGTGAGAGATGAGGAAATGGTGACGTTGAAACACGAGGAGTGGCAGCGATCACTTATTTCCAAAAGAGACATTGACAGGGAGAGAAATTCCATACTTTACCCAGGATTGATTGGTTTGATTTATTGTCATATGTACCTCAGTACAGGGAAACACTTTGTTTATGAGCAGTGGAGGCAGATCATAGTAAGCATGGCCAGACATATCATAGGGTGGAAATAGACTTGGACAGAGTAAGTCATACAGGTTACACTGAACAGGACATGCACTAGACAAGGTCAACATGAACAAGATCACCATTATTTGAACTTAGAGAGTCCATTCATCAGTCTAACATGACTTTCCTAATAGTTTATATGCCTAAATTAACTCCCCCAAAGTTATTGTTTAGTCGGCATGTGAACCCTGGACTGAACGTCAGGTTGCTCACAATCCCCAACAGCAGCCACAATACCTTCCATCTGAAACAGGTAGCCATTCCCACCAGCTTCCGTCTTACATAGAGAACACCAGTCTGTCTTCGTGGAGATGGAAGGTGCCTTCTTGAGACTTCACACAAGACATATGGCTTCCCTCCTCACCACTAGAAAACCACATTGAAGTCCCACGTGTGTATCATAAACAACGGAGCCAAGAGGAACAACGTGGAGCAGTCTGTCTGTGCAGCCTCTGCCCCACTTGTTCATCATGTTGGAGCATCAATCTGGAGACAGTGAGGACTGCTGATGCTGGAGATCAGAGTAGAGCGTCGATTGCTGGAAAAGCACAGCAGGTCAGGCAACATCCTTGAAGCAGGAGAATCGACGTATTGGGCATAAGACATTGATCAGGAATCAGCATCAATTCCCTCATTCTGCCCCCGTGTAAGTGCATTGAGGTGGGAATGGCCTCCTACTGTTCCTGTATAAGTGACTCAAGGGACTGACTGGCTTCTTCCTCGTCCAATTGGACAGGGCCAAGGGCCTGACTGGGTTACCCCTGGTTCCTGTTTGACAGCTCGATGTGCTGACAAGTGTGATGGTGCTGCAGCTTCAAGAGGTTATTTTGTCCGCGTTTCTTTTATGAGAGAGATTGAACGATCATTACCAAGCTGGGTAGTTAAGACCACTTGAGTAACTGCTAGGGAGGCCTTGGGTTAATTTTAATGCAGCCTGAATGGGTGTGGCCAGCTGTCACAGATTAGGATCTCTGGGTTTTGGTTTCTCAGTAACATCAGAAACTATTGGGGTCTCCACAGAGTTGGAAGCTTCAGGGAATGTTTCCTGGTTGCTACCCTCTCTGAATTTTCTCTTGATGCTGTTTTTAATTCCTGGATTGGATAAATATTTGTGACATTCTGTGTCTGAATATTCCTTTTTGCCAAGGGCTGTGTTTATGGGATTTCCCTATATTGGAACAGTTCATCAGTAATAGTTCCTAGATCTATTCTTCTGTTAAGCTGTCCAATAGAATTACGTTATTCTAAATTCCTCTTTCTTTGGTGTTATTTCTTCTTTCGTGTTGAAATGGATGGTGTTTTGCTTCACACGGAGTAGTTTGACCAGTCACATTGCATCTGGAACAGACACTTCACATTTCCTTTGAAATAAGAAAACATAAAAGTCTAGGCTATTGCCGTCAAATATTTTCGAGGGGCTCTGGTGTGCTCCATCGCACTAGACTCCTTCTCTTCCTGAGTAATAGGCTGGAGGCACTGAATGGGCTATCCCAGTTCATCTCCAACAATGTCAATGGGCTGAACGACTTCCTCATATTCCTGTGAAACCAGAGTGAGGTGCTGAATGAACTCTTGTTTTACTGTGGCAATGTGCAGTGTCAGGCAGTGCTGGTACATGAATGTGACTGATACTTTAACGGCACAAGCCTCAATGGAGTCTGGGTCTTGCTGCCCACAGACACAGACCAATTCAAGAGCTGACAGGTGACAAAATGTTCTGAACATTGTGGAATCTTCAGAGACCATCCCCACTTCTGTTCTTATGGTGAGCAGGGTGAGGTTGGGGAGACATTGATGAAGCAGCTAAAGATGTTTGTGAAGAGGAAGCTACCCTGAGGATCTCCCACAGAGCTGACCCAGGACTGAGATGATGAACATCTTCCTTTGTGCCATGTTTGACCCCAAACACTGGAGAGTTTACTCTGATTCCCATTAAGTCCAGTTTTGTTAAGCTCCTTGATGTCAACACTGCCTTGATATCAGGGCCAGTCATTTTTACCTGAACCCTTGTCTCAACCTCTTTTGTTCGCATCAATAAGCCATGATATAGGAGCAGCACGTGTTTTCTTCAAACAGGTGGGATTGAATGTCAGGATTTCTCTTCTCAAGAGTGTTCGGGGAGCTAGATGACTGAAAGTATTTGAAGAGGAAATAGATGGATATTGACATGTCAGAGAGTTGAGGGCTATGAAGAGTTGGGAATGATAGAGGATTTGAGGCCAGGAGCAGATCAGCCACAATCTTAGTGAAGGGCAAGGCAGGCTTGGGGAGTGAACGACCTGCCCTGTTTCTGATGTTCTCACATTCTGTTATTGGAAAGTTAGTGGCTGTTATTTTCACGATTGTTCTGGTATTGCATATTGCAGTCAGGGAGACCAGATGATTTTTTTGTGCCATCTCTGGGTGAGGTATGTGGGCTGTATTCACAGTGAATCTGGATCGACAACATGACCAACAAATGGAGCACAAGCTGCAGAGAGGGGAAGATTTCTAAAGAGAGATGAAGGGCCTCTTTCATACCTGTGCCTGGATTTTCCAATTACATTTCCCAAATCATCTCAAACCGTGTGGGACAGTACTGAGGGACTGAGTTGTCTCCTGTGTTTCTGTGCAACAGGTTATAGGAGTAAGTAGTCTCCAACTGCTCCTGTCTAGCAGGTATGAGGGGCTGAATGGAACACAGGAACATGGGACTGAGGAGCAGGAGTGGGTCATTGGATACTTTGAGCCTTTTCCACCAGGCACTAAAATTGTGGCTAATCAGGTTGTGGTCTCAGCTCCACTTTCCTGTCTGCGTCCCATTGTGCATGACTCACTTCTCTGTCAAATATTTAACGAATGCAGCTTTCAATCAATGTGAACATAGAGGCATGATAAACTTCCAGTGAAGAGAATTCCATCTTGAAAGGTCCTTTCAGAATTATTCATCATCCCTCTTATAGAATCAGAGAGTCATGCAGAATGGGAACAGACCCATTAATCCAATCTGTTCACTCCGATCAGATATCAAATCTGATCCAGTCCTATTTGCCAGCATTTGGTAAATATCCCTCCTCTTTCAGATACTTTTTAAATGTGCGATTGTAACCAACTTCACCACTTCCTCTGACAGCACTTTCTGTACACACACCACTCTCTGTGTGAAACATTTATCTTCAGGTCCTTTCTAAATCAATCCCCCTCACCTTCAACCTATGCCCTCTTGTTCTGGACCCCCCTACCCTGGAGAGCAGAACATGGCTGTTCAGAATATCCATGCCTCTGATGGTTTTATAAACCTCTATAATGTCACCCCTCAACCTCTGACACTCCAGGGGGAAACACCTCAACCTAACCAGCCTCTCCCTAAAGCTCAAACCTCCAGTCCTGGGACATCTATGTAAGTCATTTCTGCAGAAAACCGAGTTGTACGCAGTATTCTTGAAGTGGCCTCACCAACGTCCTGTACAGACACAACATACCACCACAACCCCTATACTCAATGCTCTGACTGATTAAGGCAAATGTGCCAAATGTGTTCTGCACCACTCTGTCTACCTGCGACTCCACTTTCAAGGAACAATGTACCTGCAGTCCTATGTCCCTTTGTTTCACAACATGCCCCAGGACCTGACCATGAAGTATATAATGTCTGCCCTGATTTGCCTTCCCAAAATGCAAAGCATCATATTTATCTAAATTAAACTTAATCTGTTACTCCTTGACCCTTTGTCCCATCTAATTGTGGTCTTGTTGTACTCTGAGATAATCTACCACACCACCTTTCTGATGTCATCTGTAACCTTACTAACTATGGCCCCAATATTCACATCTAAATCCTTTACATAAATGATGAAATGCAGTGAACTCAGTACTGATTCTTACAGCACACTGCTGCTCACAAGCCTCCAGTCTGAAAAATATCCCTCTTCCTTCAAGCCAATTGTGACTAGCTTCTTCTGTATCTTATGTGACTGAAACTTACTAATCTGTCTACCAATCAGAATGATATACTAGCTCTGAAGACAGGCTGAGTAGGTTATGTTTATTTTCACTAGATAAAAGGAGATGGGGGGACACCTGACTAAGGTTTGCAAATTCATGAAGGGTATAGCCAGGGTGGATAGAGACAAGCTTTTTCCCAGGTTGAAGGATTCAATAATGAGAGCTTGTGTTTTCAAAGTGAGAGGTGGAAAGTTTAAGGGGGATACACTCGGTAAGTACTTCACACAGAGGGTGGTGGGCATTTGGAACGTGTTGCCAACAGAGGTGGTGGAAGCAGGCACGGTAGATTCAATTAAAGTGCGTCTGGACAGATGCATGAGTAGGTGGGGAGCAGAGGGATACAGATGCTTAAGAATTGACTGATAGATTTAGACAGTACATTTGGATCGGCTCAGGCTTGGAGGGCGAAGGGCCTGTTCCTGGGTTGTAAATTTTCTCTGGTCTTTGTTCTTTAAATGAACACCTTGCTGAAGTCCATATAGACAATGTCTACCAAATTGCCTTCATCAATCTTCTTTGTCACCTCTTCAAAAAACTCAAACAAATTAATGAGACATGATTTCCCATGCAGAAAGCCACGTTGTCTACCCAGATCAGCCCTTGCCTTCCCAAATGTATGTAAATCGTGTCCCTCAGAATCCCCTCCAACAACTTACCCACCACGGACATTAGGCTCACCGGTCTATAGATTCCCGACTTTTTGGGGTCACTGTTTCCATGTCTAGTCCCACTCGTCCACTGCTCATAACAAATGTTAAATGCAACCAGGTCGGTGATATGGCCCATCATAACGGTCTCAGACTGAGTCAGGGTCAGTTTTAGGAACAAGTCAGGCTAGGCTTTTTAATCTGCTAAAACAACACGTTTATGATCCAGAGCAATGTTACTCAAACTATGATGGAAAGATGAATGGCAAACTGTTTGGGTATTGCAATTATATAATCAATATTTCCCTTTCTAAAAATGCTGACACACACACACACACACACACACACACACACACACACACACACACACACACACACACACACACACACACACACACACACACACACACACACACACACACACACACACAAAATCTCTACAATTTTAACTTGAAATAACTTGGTCCAAATATTATTGAAACTCATGACAAAGGAAGAATTGTGAGATTGTCCAAAACGTTGTTCTGCTTCTGAAGATATTGTACTCACACAAGCTGCTAGCAATGGGATTTCATCCTGGGAGAGTTTGGATTTGGCTGAACGCCCTTTGCTTTCGGCAGTGAGTCGATTCCAGTGAATTCTGTTTCGAGATCATCCAAAGGGTAGCACGGTGGTGAGCACTGCAGCCTCACAGCACCAGGGACTTGGGGTCGATTCCAGCCTTGGGTGACTGTCTGTGTGGAGTTTGCACATTCTCCCCTTGTCTGTGTGATCTTCTAATGGGTAATCCAGTTTCCTACCACAAACTATGTAGGATCGGTGGGTTGTTCATGCTAAATTGTCTGTAATGTTCAGGGATTTCTAGGTTATGTGCAATAGTCAGAGGTAAATATAGGGAAATGGGTTGGGAAAGTTGGTATGGACTTGTTGGGCCGAAGGGCCTGTTTCCACACTGCAGGGATTCCATAAAAATAAGAATGGTAACGATGACTTGTAGAGGTTTTTTTTGTAGCTCGCACACATTGCTGTGATGAGGAACAATGAAGGAGAGAGAGTGCAATAGGCCATTCCTTCTCAGGCAGATTACATTGTCTCCCTCTCTGAGTTGAATCACACAGTAATGTCATCCTCTCCCAAACTGGACCATGTGAGGTCTCCTTGTACATTGTCCAAACGATGTCTCCATCACATTCCCTGTTCCATGTCGATGCATCATTTCTGCTGTCAGGTACAGAGACATACCTGTAGCAGAAAATGGTCTTGGTCAATTTGAAGATACGTTTATATGTCCCTGCGTCATTAAAAAATAAAAATGTTTAATTTATTCAGAATACCTGTGTTAAACTGAATGCATTTTTTAAAGAAATACAGAAATTGCTGGGAAAGCTCGCATGGTCTCTCAGTACCCAGACGCTGTATAGTTGTACCATCCTCCACCACTTCCTCTGGCAGCTCATTCCATATGCATACCACCCTCTGTGTGAAATGGTGTCCTTTAGGTCTCCTGAAAACCTTTCCCCTCTCACTTTCAAACAATGCCCTCTAGTTTTGGACGCCCCAAACCTGGGGAAAAACCCCTGACTACTCACCCTATCCATGGCCATTTTGATTTTATAAACCTTCACTGCTGCGAAATGTGACTCCAATCAACACGAATGGCTGTACTTTCAGTCATCCTGGGCCTAAATTCTGAAATACAATATTGATACCTCTTCCTTCTCCATCAAGTCACAATTCTAAATCCATTTTAATCAGTTTGTTCAGATGTATCCTGAGACACTTCTGTGGGCTTTACACCTAGACCTTTGTGCTTGGAGGTAGGGACTAGCATCACTCAGCAATACCCATAAAGCTGTAACAGTATTCTCCTGTGTGTTTGTTCATCAGACTGTCCTGACATGATGTGACATACCTCTGCAACAGGCAGGACTTGAATCCTGGCCTTCTAGTCCAGAGCTAGGAACACACAAGTTCAGGAATTGGAATCAAATCCAGAGTTCTGGCTCAGAGACAGGGACACTACCCACCACACTACCATACCCAGATTTTGAGTCATATTTTAGTGCCCACTTTCAGCTCGGTGTGGATTTATTATAATCAGGTTCCCATTACTGAATTACAAACAACACTTTGTATTAATAAACAAATGCAAGGATATTGAGTGTACGTGCTGTGCCATCGAATTTAACTGTAAACATCTTTAATCGCTATTATTTGTAGTCTGCAATATGAAGGAAAGAAATCCTGCAGACACACTCTGCCCAATGAAGGGTCTCAAATAGATATTTATTACTGAACACTAGAGACGAAGGAAGAGCTTATGTTCTGACCCCAAAACACTGATCACTCTTACCCACCTCTCACGTGCAACTCCCCTTTTCCTAAACCCATGAAATGACACCAGGCCGCTGATTACTGTCCAGCCTCTCCTCCCCACTGACTGTGTCTGCAATCTGTCCCTCCTCCCCCTAACCACACAAGGCAAACCAAGCTCAGGGTCTTTGTGAAATTCCAGGCCGAATTGTGCAGGCCTCCTGGAGAGGGATGGGCATTTTAAAATTGAAGGGGGAGGGTGAGGTGACATTAATATCACTCACTGGGCTGGGGGGTGGCTAATGGAGTTTAGTTTGGATTAATGCGAGGTATTGGATTTGGTAAATCAAACAACAGCAGGACCTGTACAATTAAAAGTAGAGCCTTTGGCAGTGCTGTAGTACAGAAACCTAGGCCGTCAGGTTTAATTCTTTAAAATTTGCATCTCATATAGATTTTGTGGTTATTAAGGTGTTTAACACACATGTCTTCATAGGACAGACCCTCGAGTATCGAAATTAGGATGTCATGTTGTGGTTGTACAGGACATTGGTGAGACCTTTTCCGGAATACTGTGTCCAGTCTGGTCATCCTGCCCGCTCATTCCATAGGCACACCACCCTCTGTGTGAAAATGCTGCCCCTTAGGTCACTTTTAAATGTTTCCCCTCTCACCTTAAGCCTATGTCCTCTAGTTTTGGACTCCCCGTACCCTTAGAAAATGCATTGACTATTCACTTTGATATTTTTGACATTGATATTATTAAGCTGGAGAGGGTTGAGAAGCGATTAACCTGGATGTTGCGAGGAAAGGAGGGAGTGAGCTATAAGGAGAGACTGGATCGGTTGGGACTTTTTACACTGAAGAATATGAGATTAAGCAGTAACTTTACACAGGTTTATAAAATAATGAGGGTTACAGAGAAGCTGAAGGGCTGATGTCTTTTCTCTAGAGTTGAGGATTCAAAACTGAGGGATTTTTAAGGTGTGAGGAAAAAAGATTTACAAAAGTCATGAGAGGTAATTATGTTAGAAAGAGTCTGGCTTGTGTGTGGAATGAACTTCCAGAGGAAGTGGTGAAAGCAGAGACAGTTACAACGTTTAAAGGACGTTTAGATCAGTCCATGGATAGGACATCAGTTTGGATGGTGCTGTGAGCAGCTGCCCTCTCCCTCCCCATCTCTGAATGAATCCATGTTGGTTTTCACCCTCTGCCAATGCCTGTGCAGTGGCGTGTGGAGGCCAGCAGAGGGTGGCATTGCATCACTTTAAGCACCACAGAGACAGCCAGACCTGCCCCACACACAGACACACAGATACACACACGGGAATGGTGAGGACTCGGCGTGAAGCTCATCTGGTAATTTAAACTAAACATAAAGAAATGCTCAGTTCACCTCCTAAACTGTTAAAATATGAGGGACAGAGAACTCCCAAATTCCACTGTTTAAATAAAATCATCAATTTATTTTTTCACTCTGGAAGTGAACATTTTACATCAACTATGCACAACTCTGGGACCCTCTTTCTCTTAACTGCTTATTACCTGACTCCAGCTCTATAGCAATATATTGTTTCTGGGTCTGCCATCCTCTCATACCACAGGTGATTGGCAGCTCTCTGTTCTGAACAGCATTCCCTCTCTCTTAAAGGTACAGTACACCCTTTCAACTTCATCACATTATACCCTGATGAATATCGATAAGTGGGACCTATCCGATTTCTCTTGTTCTGTGGTTTGTCAATATTTCATTCGCTCCGTCTGGTGTGTGTCAGGACTTTTGTTGCTCCATTAACAGCATGTCATTATTCGACTTTGTCCATCGGAATATATCAGTATTTCACTTGCTCACACTAGTGAGTGTGAAAGGATTTCAGTTGTTTCATGGGGACTGTGACGCTATAACAATTCAATGTTTGCAGATGGCACCGAACCTGGAAGAACTCTGAAGCCTATGGAGGAGAGTGTGGAACTCTAACAGGACAATCACACATTGGTGTAGTGTTCAGGTTTATGGCAGATGGGGATCAATGCAGAGCAGTGTGAGGTGATACACTTTGGTAGGAAAGACAATGAAAGACAGTTTAAAACAGACTGTGCCATTATAAAGGGGCTGCAGGAGCAGAGAGCGCTGGGTGTATATGAGCACAGATTGTTGATGATATCAGGATGAGTGGGGAGAGCAGTAACTATCACAGATTAGTTTCAGTATCTGAGCTGTTTACAGGAGGAGGTGTAGGAGGGAGTCTCCGTGCTCCCTTCCTGGGAAGTGGTGGTGACGATGTGATGTGAGCCCACCCTCCTGCCCACCGAGACCGTGGGGATTCCATTTGTACCAGCTCGACACAAAAGTGAGATGGCATCAGGGCCACGGCTTCTATGTTGTGCCGGGGGGAAACGGAGCTGCCAGTGGGTTTAAAGTGAGAATTGCCCTTCACTGAACATTGCTCCTGACTCGGTCGGTGGGACGTGGATGTTTCAGCATCTCCACACGAGGTGTCCCGGTCCTCTCCGGCTCGTACCAGGGTCCTCCCCACATGGCAGGTCGTCTATGCCAAACCAAATATCCTAAATAAATCTCGTTCCCCTTGCCAGCACTTGGCCCATCTCTCTCTAAACACTTCCCATGCATATATCCATCCAAATGCCTTTTAAATGGTGTAACTGTACCTGCCTCCACCACCTCTTTTGGCTGTTGAATCCATACACACAGCAGTCTCTGTGTGAAAATGTTGTCCCTCATGTCCCTATTTAATTCTTTCCCCTCTCACCTTAAACCTTTGTCTTCTAATTTTGGACTCGCCTATCCTGGGAAAAGACGTTGACTGTTTACCTTATCTTTGCCCTTCATGATTTTATAAACCTCTTTAACGTCGCCCCTCACCCTCAACACTTGAAAATAGCCCCAGCCTATTCAAACTCTCCCTGTAACTCTAACCCTCCAACACCTGCAACATTCTTTTAAATCTCTTCTGTACCCTTTCAAGTTTGACAACATCTTTCCGACGGCATGGAAACTGGAATTAAAGGCAATATTACAAAAGTGGCCAAACCAATGTCCTGTACAGATGCAACGCGTCGTGAAAATGTTTCGACACAAAGCACGTACCAATAAAGGGAAGATCACCAAGTGCCTTCTTCACTACACTGTTTACCTGTGACAGCACTTTCAAGGAACGGAGTACCTGCCCCACAAGGTGACACAGTAGCTCAGTGACTCGCATTGCTGCTTCAGAGCGCAGCGATCTGGGTTTAACTCCATCCTTGAATTACAGCCTGTGTGGAGTTTGCACATTCTCCCCGTCTATGAACGAGTTTCCTCTGGATGTTATGTTTTGCTCCGACAGTATTAAGATATACAGATAAGTGTAGATTGGCCATGCTAAATTGAGTAAATTACCCAGAGATGTGCAGGCGAGGTGGATTAGCCATGGGAAATGCAGGTTCAGAGGGATAGAGTAGGGGTTTGTCTAGTGGGATACTGTTTAGAGGGTCGGTGTGACCTCGATGGGCCGAAAAGCCTGTTTCCTCACTGTAGGGATTCGATAACTTCTATGGAATTCTCCTTGATTGGCAGCTTTCGACGGGACCCAAACAATATGTCTCGCCTTGATATGTCTTGCCAAAATGCTACACCTCACATTTAACTAAAATAAACTCCATCTGCCACTCCTCGGTTCACTGAAACAAAGTCCCATTGTGGTCTGAGAGATCATTCATCACTGTCGACGACACCAACAAATTTGTTAGTATCTACAAACTTACTGACCATACTTCATATACTCAAATGTAAATGATTTGTATCAGTGACAAAAAGCAGTGGACCCACTATTGATCTTTGCGGCACGCCACTGGTCACAGGTCTCCAAGTTTAATGAACAAATGTCACTGTCACGCCCTGTCTCCAATATTCAAGAAAAGTTTGGACCTAAATGGCGAGTTCTCCCTGGGTCCCAGGCAGTCTAACCTTGCTAACCAGTCTACTATGTAGAACATTTTGGTTTTCTTACTGAATTCCATAAAGACAACATCCACTGTCCTGCCTTCATCAATCATCTTCATCACATCCTCAAAAAAAATCCACTAAGTCAGTGAGACGTGATCTCCAATGTACAAAGCCCTCTTCAGTCCTTGTCTTTCCAAATACATATCGATCTTTTTCCTCGAAATCCCCTCCAACAATTTAATCACCATTGACGTCATGCTCACCGATCTATAGTTACCTGTTTTTTCTTTACTTTCTTAAATAATTGCACTATGTTAGCAGCCCTCCAGTCTTTTGACACCTCACCTGTGAAAATCAATGTTACAAATATATCATCAAAATGCATAAGCAATCTATTTCCCAGCTTCCCACAAACATCTGCGACACAACTGATCAGGTCCCAGGTATTAGTTCACCTTTATGTGTTTTAAAATATCCAACGCCTCCTTGTAATATAGACACTTTTCAAGGTATCATTGCATATTTCTTCATTCTCTCGCTCTTGTAACCTCCTCCACATTAAATACTGAGGAGAAATACTTGTTTAGTATCCCTCAAATTTGTTGTGGTTCCATAAATAGGTAGCCTTACTGATCCTTAAGGGGCCCTATTCTCTCCCCAGTTAATCTTTTGCCATTAAAGGATTTGTAGAATGTCTTCAATGCCTCATTAACCCAATTTCCAAAGCAATCTCTTGTCCACATTTTTCTGGCCCGATTTCCCGATTGATGATACACTTGCTGCCCTTATACACCTCTCGGGATTCACTTGATCTCAGCTCTGTTTACCTTACATATGCCTCCTTCCTCACCTTGACCAGAGCATCAATATATCTAGCCATCCAGCACTCCCTGCACCCACTAGCCTTGCCCATCTCACTAATAGGAACAGTTTGGCTCTGGACACTTTGAAACCAAGTTTTGATGATCTTGCATTTTGCAACCAACCCTTAACCTGTGAATAGGATATCCCAATCTGCCTTTCACAGGGCTCGCCTAACACTTTCAAAATTGGCCTTGTTCAAAGTTTGAACTTTAATGTTGACATCAGGTATTTCCTATTCCACAACTAATTTAAAACTAATATTTATGCATAACAAACTTGAAAGTTAAATAAACACTTCCTGTGCCTCTACAACGGGCTCGAGAGACTGAATAGGCTCCTCCTGTCCCTCTGTATTACACTGGAAATGCTGTCCCTCTATAATAGACCCAAGAGGCTTAATGGCCTCCTCCAGTTCTTCGAAACACACTTGAGAGGCTGCATGGCCTCCTCCTGTCCCTGTGTAACAGATCCGAGACACAGCAACCTGTGGATTATGAGCAGCTGGTAAACTGTATCTAATGGAGACCCATTCCTTTTCAGTTACAGAAACACAAATAACACAATGTACTCCAGGTGCCCTCTCAGTGTCACCTCATACAGCTGCAGCGACAAATCTCTTTGTTTTGAATGATTCTGTTGGCAAAATGTGCCAATATTCCAACTTTCCACCTCTTCAAGTAGCAACAGGTTAATATGGGCTGAATGGCCTTCTCCTATCCCTCTGTAAGGGGCCCATAGGGACAGAATTGCTTTGGCCTGTTACTGAGCAGCAGTCTCAATGTTCTGTCTCAAGGTTATGAAAGGAATTGAAAACAGGGCATTAAAACCAGGAGTAGACTCACACTGGTCAATAAGTACCGTACTTTGTTTCAGGTATCTAGAAACTTGCCCACCGACGTTTTTTTTAACGCAGCAGATCTGTCATTTTATAACTGCCTATTTTCATAAACAGAGTGGAACATATATAGACCGCTGCAGTGTTCTGTTAATACTCTCATATACAAGGGGAAAAAAGATTAAAAATATTGAAAGATTTATTGTCCATCCCTCAGCAACCCTTATCCATTCCATCCAAAACCAGTAAATGAAAAGTGATGTATTGAACTGGTTAACTGAGCCTATTTGTTCAGTGACTGCGATTAATGCCAATCCCCATGGATTCTAATTATCCCAGTGGAGGGTTTCCATCTTTTAATGATGAATGGGCTCCGTTCAATGTGTATACCCATAACATGAGCGGGAGCATCACTGACAGCACCGACAGGGATCAGCAGATCCAGAGAGAAGGGGGAGGAGAGATCAGAATCTGAGAACATTAGACTGGAATGTGCCAACAATGGATCAGAATCTGAGAACATTAGACTGGAATGTGCCAACAGAGGATCAAAATTTGAGAACATTAGACTGGAATGTTCCAACAATGGATCAGAATCTGAGAACATCAGACAGGAATATTCCAACAATATACAGGAGCTTATCCGATTATGTTTGGTATCTTTCTGCATTTGATTGGTGGTCATTATCAATGCGGATCTATTTCGCTCTTCTCATTATTCAATACTTTTATTATCCCTTCCTGGCTATCGTTGGTGTTCCTGGTGAGTATCACTATCCAGATTTTGTTTTCTATAAACCAGTTATGAGTGTATTATTGTTATTTCATATTGTCTACACTTCCTTCCACTGTTATTGTTCCTGTTGAATCTCTCAATCCAGATATTCACTCTACAGACCACTACTAACTACATTAATGAAGGTGTTCAATTACTGCCTCCCTCTCTGCTCTGGCAGTGTTACTCACGGGTCTCTATGTTGAACTATTCAGTTTCAGGGGAGAACCACAATGCATTGTCTCATTGCCTTCACTGTTAAGAGCATGGAGGTCACTTTCTACTCTTCTGGTTACAAACTCCACTTCCTTCCACTGTTTCCATCCCATTCCTGGCAAATATCTGCAGTTGAAACAGTCAGGTCACAACTGTGGGAGATCCCTTTGACTATGAGCTAATTCTTGACACCATGCCCTGAACATTTCGAACTTGAAATACTCACCACTCCAGAATATATCTCACTGGTTTATTCCATCTGTTGTTTGAACCTTGAGCTATGAAATACAATCTTAATGAAGCCAATAATCTGCTGCTGACACTCCCGGCTTCAAACCTGCTGAAGCAAATCTGATTCGACCTCACACCAAACTCCCATCCACCTGTCATTCATGTGCACGCAGATGGATATTACTATTGTGTCTGGCAATGCCTTTATTTTAACATTCTCAAACACTTTAGCTCATCTGTTCATGAAACTTCTCTCGTTCTCTCTACTGCTTAACAAAAAGCTTGCCTGTTGTTCGTATTTAAAATAATTTCCTCCATGTGCATTCCTTCTCAAACAATGAGTTTTGCATTCAGCCACGCCAATCACGCGCGTGCGCACACACACACACACACACACTCTCTCAGTCTCTGATGAACAAACACACACGCGCGCAGAGAGCAAACCATCTCACTGTAAGCAGTAAATCTGTTGCGAGTATACTTAGCATTTGATAGTAAAGTTTGCAATACTCTCATGCTGTGCAGATAGTGCAGTTTACTGAGCAACACACTAGCTAACTCTGCACAGCTCTGCATGCTGGGCTGTCATCTTGTCCCAGTTTATGTTGTTTGTGGTGTTCTGTGAAGCAGATTGAGAACTTGATGTAACATTTCAGCTGATCAGACAATGTCTTTCTTCAATTCTCATTCTTGTAATTTTACTCTCGAAGATTTAACTTCGCCATGATGTTTTCCATATATTTCCACAACATCTTTTCAGTTAATTAACTGTCTGTTTCTGTCTTTAATGTGAATCTCTTGTCCCTTTCTTTCTTTCCCTGGCCTTGGGTTTTGGCCTCCCTAGTGTATCGAGTGCTGGCATTGTGTAGCTCAGAAATAATGAAATGGGGTGTGTCAAGCTGTTGTTCACTTCCTGGTATGTCCCATGTGGTGGTCCATGGACAGGAGTGTTTCAGAAGTTATGAGAAACATCCTTGTAACTTGG
The DNA here is from genome assembly GCF_047496795.1 of Chiloscyllium punctatum. Lineage (NCBI taxonomy): Eukaryota > Metazoa > Chordata > Chondrichthyes > Orectolobiformes > Hemiscylliidae > Chiloscyllium > Chiloscyllium punctatum. The sequence continues at coordinate 21,855,455 of NC_092755.1, forward strand.
ACTGTACCTGTGGCTGTCGCTCTCAGGTGACCATGCGATCAGTAACAAAAGGAAGCCCACTGAGTAAAGGACCACGCATATAAATTGCCTGACAATGCTGTCACTTTTTAAATAAAAGGTTATTTTCTACCTTTCTTTAGTAAGAGGCCTTAAAGGCAAAGCTTCCTACTGAAAACGGCTCAAGTAAATAACTTATGGGGCCTTTAAGGTTTTTAAATAAATAGCAGTAACAATGGCCAGCTGGCACAGACCAGGATTTCTAGTTTTTTTTATATTGTAGCTATAACAATCACCAGGTGCTTGGGGTCCCAGAAGGGTTGTAAGTTTCAGTAAATTATCCACAGCTGCTATTCTCGCTGGAACCTCACTTGATGGTGTTTCCTCCTGGATTGGAGAACTGTATCCAAGAATGCATGTTTGAATGTTCCTTTTTGCCAAGGGATGTGTTTATGGGATGTTGATATATTGGAACAGTTCATTAGTAGAAGGTACTGTATCCATTATTCGGTTAAGATTGCCAATAGAAAAATTATTCTAAATTAATCTTCATTTCTAATTGGATTTTCATTAGAGTGTTTAAATATATTGTGTTTTGCTTAATGGTGAGTGGTTTGAATAGTTTGACATCTGGAACATCCAACTCACATCTACCTTTAAAATAAGGAAAGGTTGGCATCCAACCTACCTTCTTAAAATAGTTTGAGGCAGTCTGGTTGGTCTATAGCAAACTGGGGAATCTTGTCCGGTTCTAAATCGATAATACCAAATTGGGTTTAGAATTTGCAAACAGGCCATTCTCCCCAACAAGTCCACACCGATCCTCCGAGAAGTAACCTACCCAGACCCATTCCTCTACCCTATTATTACACATTTACCCGACGAAGGCAACTAACCCACACATCCCTGAAAACTATGAACAGTTTAGCATGGCCAATACACCTGACATGGCCATCTTTGGATTGTGGGAGGAAACCAAATCATCCAAAATAAGCTCACACAGACATTGGACAGTATGCACCAGGAGGCTATTGGGTTCAAAGGTCGCGTATGGTAGTTGATAGTGTCTTTTTCTGGATGTTGAGCTTGGTTGGTTTAAACAGTATTTTGAGTAAAAAGATTCAGTCCTTAAGAGTTCTCTGGGTGTGGAAAAGTGAAGTTGGCGGTTTTACAAAAGGTAATGATGGTAAAGCTTTAGGAATTGACAGACAAGCTGGAGTTGGGGTTGCGATTGTCTGTGAGAAAATGAGAGATAATTACAGCTATAGATCGGCAATTACGTTTAGTGGAACCGCCATCAGACTCTTAGGAAATGGCTGGAATTCAATTTGAAATGATGGTCTTTGAACCTGAGAAGGAATTGAAAGAGTTTGAATTATGATGAAAAGTAGAAATAAAAGAAAGGGAAACGAAGAAGAAAGAGAGAAAAGGACAGAAGAAAAGCAGAGAGTTTCAACTTAAAAAGTTAGCAATTAGAGACGAAAGTTGATATAGAAGGCGAAGATGAAGGTAGAATGTCGGTGGGATGAGGAGGATAGTGCGGTTGAGCAACCCTATTGTAACCAATGGCCTAACGAGTTTCTGTTTAAATGCATCCAGGCATTCTCTAAATTTGATGAGAAGGATGGGGAAGCCTTTTGAATTTCATTTGAGAAAGTGGCTAAACAAATGCAGACACCAGTGACCATGTGGATTTAGTTGATCCAAAGCTGATAGGTATTTGCATCCCTATCGGAGGAGGTATCTGGCCAGTATGGAGTGGTGAAGAAAGCCATCTGAAATCCATATGAGCTTTGGCCAGACATTGACAGACAGCGTTACAGGAATCTAAAAGAGGGTCCCTGGTTAAACGCACATTGAGTTTGAAAGGATCAAACCAAGTAATTTTGAAAGGTGGGTTAGGGTATTAAATCAGAGCAAACCTCTGACACTTTTAGAAAGATTCTTATTTTGGAGAAGTTCAACAATTCACTTCCCGCAGTCGTGAAAACTCGTGTGGAAGAGCAGAGTTAAAACGGCAAGATTAGAAGCTGAAATGGCTGATGATGATGATTGAGTTCAGAAATCAAAGTTTGGTTTCTGTGAGAGATGGAGAAGAATGTGCGAGGTCTTGTTAAGGTTTACTAGCATAGGCCAGGAATAGCAGGTAAAGAGGTGAGAGCAGTAAGAGGTCCAGAAGCATGTAATTATTTTATGCTGAGACATGAGGAGCTATGTCATTCAAAAGGACTATTGGAAAGATTAGAAGCACTCCATTATGTAACGTGTGATTGGCGTGTCCACTGGAACCTCAACAGATTTATTCCACAATGGGGAAGGAGGCCTTGAGCTTGGAGTTGGCGTTGCAACATTTCAGATTTACATTGCCAATAACATACCTGAGACAAATCTTTATCACTGATCATAACCCCTTAAAGTTTTTGGAGAAGTTTAGGGAGAAAAATACTAGTCTGTTTCTATTGAGCTTATTATTGCTGCCATTCAGTTTGAAACTATACAGGCGACAGGGCGATAAAACCTAAGTGTGGAGACTTGGATGAAGACAGACAAAGGCATTCTGTTGCAGGAGTAAAATGACTGAAATCGAAATAGATGTGAATATTTGTATGCTCAGAATCAATGTAATATATATGCATTTCAGTCTACTAATAGAGGAAGGTTAGGAGGTCTAAAATGAATCCACCTTTGTGTATTGATGGATTATTTTATTAAAGATGGAGTTGTGAGGATACTATCACTGTAGAAATGTTATTTTCTCTTGGTTTTTTTTTAAGAGAGGTGTTAAAGGCAGAGGTGCAGAACTGCTGTCTGAAAACAGTTTAAATAAATAACTGAGATTTTAGGTTTCATTAAAACGGTGGTAACAATGGAAGGGCAGTGGCCAGCTCTCCCAGACTAGATTTCCTCATTTTACTTTTAGCTGCAGCATTCAGAAGCTGCTGGGGATCCCAGAAGGGTTGGAAGTTTCAATACATGATCCCCAGCTGCTTTTCTCTCTGAGATCTCTGTTCATCTTGTTTCCCCCTGGATTGGAAAACTGCTGTAAGGATCTGTATTTGAATATATCTTTGTGCCAAGCGGTGTAAACCAAGAAGGTACGGCATCTATTGTTTGTGTAAGTGTTCCAACATATAAGCTATCCCAAAACGTTCTTTTCTTTGATTGTATTTTAACTAAAGCATTTGAATAGATTATAGTTTGCTCAATGTCGAGTGGTTTGACTAGTCACAACATAACTGGAACACACACTTCCCATCTATATTTAAAATAAGGAAAGGTTTGGGTCTAAACGGCCTTATGCAAATATTTTGAGGGAATCTGGTCTGGTCGAAAACACTTGTAGCGTGGGGCTTCTGACTGGCTTCTGCAATTGAAAAGTTAGTGGAGGGGCTGGGGATGGTTTGCTGGAGGTTGTGCTGTAAGTTGCCTCAGACATTCAGGGAGACCTGAGGATTTGGTGACCCAACTCTGGATGGAGCATGGGGACTGTAGATACAGCATCTGAGTCTGCAACATGAACAACAAATGGAGCAGAGGCTGCAGAGAGGGGAAGCTCTGAAATCACACAGTGAGTGTTTATGGGGAAAGGGATCTGCTGTATCCACCCCGGATTTTCCAGGAACAATTTCCAAAACTCCACTTAACCCAGGAGAAGAGTGTGAGGGGACCTTGACTGAACAAGGAGCTGGTCACGGAGAGGTGTCACCTCCTTCAACACGCCCTGCAGCTTCACACCAGGGGGAGGATGGTGCTGCCAGTGGCTGTGAGGGTCACTGTTTCATTTAGCTTCTATGATCCAGAACTTTCCACGCAGGACTAGGTGCCATATCCATCATCTCCCAGTATCTCAACATCAATGTCACCATTCGGTGATGGAGAATATATATGGTTGATGAGGTAAATAGATTATTTCTCCCTCAGCAGGGAGCTGCCAGTTGTTTCTATACTGGATTGTGGGATTCCCGATGGTGTCCATGGCATCTGCAGAGTATCCATGTCAATGCGGAGATGTAGAGGAACTGAAGGAGCTCTCTCTCTCTCCATTAATGTCACAGTGTGCCCATCACAGTACATCATGTTGGCGAATACCCACTGTCCTGGCAGAAGTCATGGTCTCTTCATTCAGAAGCAGTCAGCCATTCCCATCGTCCTCGGGTCTCCACGTAGAAAGGAATGAATATATCTTGGATAAATGCCGTCCCCTTGATGCACATTTCAAAACACCATCCCCACCACCAATCAACCAGATCAAAGTATTCCATGTGTACGGAGAGCAATGGGGTCACTTGGGTTGTCTGGGAGCAGACGTTCAGGGATGGAGCAAAACCTCCCCTGTCTGAACGGATCTGAGTGAACCCTCCAGTACACAGTATCATTAAGTCCTGTAATCCCTCTCCATTTCAGTAACATATTGCTTTCTATTATTCCTGTAAATGAAATGACAGGTTATATCATGTTAAATTCCACCTGCTAAACTATTATCTATTGCCTTTACATTTCTGAATCTATTTGCAGACTCTCCACCCTCTCTTGATAATTTATTTTCTTGCTTACCATAGCGACATCACCAGACTCAGCATCTGTATATCTGTTCCATCCACCTGATCATGAATATAGATTGTAAATAGTTGAGAACCCAGCGCTGGTCACTGTGTGACCCTACTGGTTACATTCTGTCTAACCGATTGAGACTGATTTATCCTGAGTGCCTGCTTCGTGTATGATACCCAGTCCTCCCCCATTCCAGTGAAACACTGTCGAAGGGTTGAAAAATAATAAGGAGCATCTGTGAGGAATCCAACCCCTCGATGACACTGATGCCAACGCGGCCTCTGTTCTACTTTCCTGCCATCTCTCCATCCTAAAACTCTAGTCTCTTATTGTAGATTGCGCCACATGAAAAAACAAATCCACTCCATATCTACACATTCAATTACTTTTAGCATTTTACAGACCTCAATGAGATCTCCTTTCATTCTTATAAACTCGAGAGTATATGCCTAAACTGCTCAATTTCTCTTCATAAGGCAAACACTTCAAATATGGAATCAATCTAATGAAGCTCTTCTGAATTGCCTCCAATGGAAATACCTCATTCTGCAGGACACCCAAACTGTACTCCAGTTGCAGCCTCACTAATGCCTTGCATAGCTATACCAACACTCCCTAACTTTCTACTCTATCCTTTTCTAAATAAACACTGAAACTATGCTTGCATTTCTCATTACTTGCAGTACCTGCAGGCAGGTTTTCTGTGATATGCAAGCAGACACCCAGAACCCTCTGCACGCAAGCACTTTGAACTTTCTCTCCATTTAGATAATAATTTGTCTTTCTATTATACTGGCCAACTTGAATAGCCCCATATTTATTCCCTTTAATTTTCCTTGGTAAATATTGGCCTATTCACGCAACCTATCCATATAGTTTTAAAATCTCTTGCATCATCATTCCAAAGTAATTTCCCACCGATGTGAGAGTCATCTGAAAATGTGGCATTGTATTTTCTCTCCCGTCAACCGAGTACAGTAATACCATCGATCGCAAATGGTTGAGGCATGAGTACTGAAATCAATGGCACCCCACAAATTGCATTTGCCAAAAGAAAATGACACATTTATTCCATCTGACTCCATTTTGTTGGATAACCAATCCTCCATCCAAGCGAATAAATTACCCCTAAACTCATGTTGTCTGATCATACCACTTACTCTTTGGAGAAGAGACATATCCAATGCCTTCAGGAAGACCAGATATGTTCCATCTCCCACGATCCACCTTTTTTGTGACATCTTCAAATAACTCAAGCAAACACTTCAAACTTGATTGTCCTTTGTAAAACCATGTTGACTCTGATGGATTGTGGTTTAACTTTGCAAATGTCCTGAACAATGGACTCTAACAATTTGCCTTCAATTACAATAGCTTATTGTTACACTTTAGTCCCGAATGTATCCCATTATTATAAGCTCTTCCCTTTCGAAAGCCTTTACGTTTTCTTTGAATTCCTATTTAATGGGCACACGTTTTTAAGAGATCTGCTCCAGTTGCTGTATAAGAGCCATGTGTGGCTGAATGGACTCACCATCATGTTGGTGTACAAACTCGATGGGCTGACGTCTTTCTGGTGTTCCCATGTTGTCGTCTACAAGGCCAGAATGATCTGCACCTGTTGATCCTTTAGAGGATTGGGAGATTATGAAATCTTACTGTTGCTCCCTAATATTTTGATGGGCTGATGGGTCTTCTCATACTTCTCCATGGAAATATTGAACGGTCTCCTCATGTATCCGGGAGATGGTTCCGAGGGATTGATTGGTCTTATCTTGTTCCCATACAACAGACAGGTGTCGAAAATACTTCTTCCTTTCTCATTAAAGAAGTCTCAGATAGTTTTTATCCTTATCTAATTCCCTTGCAATAGGCTCGGTGGGTCTGAATGGCCTCCTGTTATCCCAGTGTAACAATCTCCAGTCACTGTGTGACCTCTTCCAGTTCCTATGTTACAGACTTGAGGAGTCTGAATGGACTGATCCTGTTGTTGTTTAACAGGATACTGGTGCAGCATGGCCTACTGTTACAGGGTTGAATGGCTGATTGGTCTCCTTCTCTAAATATATATCAGGCTCCAGGGGCTGAATAGCCTCGTCCTGTTTTGGTGTAACAGGGTCGAAGGCTTGAATATCCTCCTGTTATTCCTGTGTAACACACTGGAGAACGGAATGGTTCCTCCACCATCTGTGTAATTCGCTTCACTCGTTGACTACATCTGTCATCTATGTTGAAATAAGGTCATCCTTATTTTTTGTAAACTCTAATGGCTACTGGGTCAACCTGATCATCCTTTCGTTATAAGCTAGCACCTTCATTGCAGGAATCAGTTGAGGGAACCATCTCTGAGCTGCTTCCAATATAACAACATCATTTCTTCACTGAAGAGATTAAATCTGTACACACTACTCCAGATGTGATCTCACTAAGACCCTGTACAGCAGCAGCAACATTTTACCTGCCTGTTGTAAGGTTCCCACCCAGGTTAGAGCTGTCTCAGCTCTCTGGGGGAATATAGAGCATTGTTGGAAAATCATTGTCCTTCTCTACTCCATCAGCATAAAGGGAGATCTGGAGGAATTAAAGTTTGAGAAGTTCATGAATGATGTGGCGAAATGATCTCTGCCATTAATCTCTCCAGAGCCCACATCGCTCAAATTCCACACAATCGAGTAAGGTGGAGCGCAAAAACAGCAAGGAGGAGCAAACACTGATGGGAGTTATATCTCAAAGTGAAAGCTGCAATACAAATGCTGGAAATGTTATAAAACAGGAAATGAGATATACACATTTGTGGGTATACAGTAATAATATAATGCTTACATTATATCTAAACTGTGTTAACCCAATTGAATGCTCATGCTGGGAAAGTGGATTTCATGACCGCGTGTGAGGTGGTTTACATGAACATTATGTTGAGCACTGAGCTCGAGATCAGGTTATTTAGGAATTGGTGTTGAGTGATCAGAAGAGCTAATTGAAACTTTTTCTGGAAATGAACTTTTGGGAACAGTGACCACAATGTATTGGTTTTCTTTTATGCTGTTTGAGTACACGACAGTTTTTGTTGCATTTGAAGTAACCATTTGAAATCTGAGTCATGCAGACCATGAAGGTGTGAGGAGAAAGTGGGGACGACAGATGCTGAAGATCAGAGTCGAAGAGTGTGGTGCTTGAAAAGCACAGTCAGGCAGCATACTAAGAGCAGATAAATCGATGTTTCAGGCATAATCCTTTCATCAGGAATGAAGCTTATGGGCCTAGGGGGCTGAGAGATAAATGACAAGAGGGTGCGGCAGGAGGGAGGTAGCTGGGATTACGATAGGTAGATGAAGGTGGGGTTGAAAGTGATAGGTGATGAAGGGAGACAGAACGCCTCATCCACTGCATCCATTAAAGACAATGTGGTCTTCTCTACATTGGCGAGGCAGAGGTCAACTTGTAGATCATTTCAGGGAACATCTCTAGGACAACCACATTGAAAGACACCATCGCCTAGTGGCTGAGCACTTTAACTCCCCTTACCACTCTGCCAAGGACATGAGAGTCCTGGGCCAGCTCCATCGCCTAACCGGAGCCACCAGAAGCCTGGAGTAAGAAAGCCTCCTCTTCTGCCTTGGGACCCTCCAACCACAGGGGATCATAGTGGATTTCCCCATTTCCCCTAATCCCACCTGATCCCACTCCAACCTTCCAAGTCAACACCGCCCTTTTGGATGTTCCTATGTGTCCACCTTCCTCCCTATCAATCTGGTGCACCTTCCTCTCCGACTATCACTTTTAACCCCTCCTTCATCTTCCTATTAGATGAAAGGAGGCAGCTTTGAAAAATGCCAAGTGTTGCAGTAAGCCAGTGGATTCAGAGAAATGTAGGACCCAGCAAAGGATGATAAAAATCAGAAAGAGAAAAAGCATGCAAACGGAAGAAAAACATAAAGACTGCTAAAAAGCGTCTATCAATGTATGAAAAAAATAAAAACAAGGTCAAATGTGGAACAGTTGGTGTGCAGACAGGATAATGTATTGCAGATTACAGAGAAATCGCAGGGAAAAGAAACAGTTTATTTGTGTCTATATCCATGGAAGAATGTCCAGAAATTCTCCCAGAAATACCCAGTGACCATGGGACTTGTGTAGGTAAAGTCTAAGACCATTCTTATCAGTGTTGAGGTCATCTTTGAAAAGAAAGCTGGATTGAGTATTTATAAATCTGACAGACTAGATGTACTTCATACAAGAATTGCAGAGGAAGCAGCAATAGACATGTTGATTGCATCGCGGATTTTCACTTTATTTTCCGACACATTCCCGAAAGGCATTTATCCAATCTGGATAAGGTAAAGGTTATAAATATTATCCAACAGTTTAAGAAAGGATGAATTTGGAGAATTGGAAACTACAGACCAGTTAACCTGTCATCCGCAGTTAGGTATCTCTTGGACTCGATTACAAAGAACATGCTACTAGATATTTAGAAGGTAAAAACATAACTGGGGAGTGTGAGAATGTACCGATGACCGGAAAACCAGCAGTGGCAAACATTTTTTTGGAATGGTTTGAAGATGATTCTTGTGGACATAGGCAATGAAGAACCAATGGATAATGTATAGTTGGATATTCATGAGCTTTTTAAAAGAACTCACACACTGAGCTCATAAGAAAAGTTAAACTGAGAGGTATTAGGAAGAACATATGCAAATGGGAAAGAAAAATTAAGTTTACATTCATGTGAATGTAATTGGAAGATAGAGGATGTCGTGCACCAGTTGCATCGAGCGTTGGTGAGACTAAACTTAGAATATTGTGTATAGCTCGGATTCCCAATCGAAGAAAGAATATACTGACGACAGCGGAACTTCAAAAGGTATTCTCCAAATTAACCCCTAAGTTGGCAAGGTTGTCTGACGGGGTAACTCAGCCTGTAATCTCGAGTTTCGAAACATGAGAGGTGATCGTAGTGAATCTTAGAAACATCGAAAGGACTGAATAACAGAGGGACATGAGGAAGTACAAGTAGGCGAGATCTGGGAGAATCCCACGATATTCTACACGGACAAGTCAAACAGAATAATCAGCAAACAGTCAGTGTACATTAGAAACCAAATGGGCAATCTGTGTGTCAAGCTGGAGAACATTGATGGATTGTAACATGAGACCTTCACATCTATTTTACTTGGGAGAAGGAGGATGTACGTACAGAATTCAAGAAGATGGACTGGACAACTCTTGAACAGATTGATGTAAAATACGAGTGGGGATTTGAGGCTTTGTTCTGTACAAATTTGGACAAATCTCCATGTCTGAAAGAGTTGTATCACAGGCAGCTGTTGGGGTCAAGGGAGGAATGACCCTGATTGAATATTTTAATTAGAATCTGACCATAAGGGAGGTGCCAGAGAACTGGAGGACTGCTAATACGATTACACTTCACAGTAAGAGTGGGAGAAATAGTCTAGGTGACTATAGATGAGCGAGTATTAGATCACTGTTAAGAAAACTACTGGAGAAAATAGGGAAGGAGAAAATCAAACTCCAATCAGATTCACAAGGTTTGATCAGGAAGAATTATCATGACTTTATCAGAAGGGAGTCGCATCTACTGGATTTGATTGAATTAGTTTGAGGAGGTCAATTGTTTAGTTTTGTAGGAAGGTCTCTGACAAATTTCCAGCTGGGATACTGAGAAATAATGTAAAATCTCACAATATGAAGGATACCTTGACAGGTTACAAGGAGAATTGTCTTAGTGTCAGGAGGCAGAGGGTGGTGAGAGAAGGCTGTTTGTGTGACTGGAGACCAGTGTCCCCTGGTGTATCACATGGATCAGCGCTGTGTCCCTTATTGTTTGTGTCATTCATAAAAAAAGATGTGAATGTGGAGGGGGCTAGGTGGACAGTGGGGGAGGTGTGAGCAGTAACTGTATGTTTGACATAAAGATTTACCGGTTGGTTCGCAGTGAGGAGGAAGGCCTTAAGTTACAGGAAGATGCAGATGGAATGGTCAGATGGGCAGATCAATGGCAGATGGAATGTAACCCTGCTAAATATGAGCTGATGCACTGTGGGAGAAGGAACCAGACAGGGGAGGACACAATGAATGGCAGCACACTGGGAAGCTCAGGGTGACTGGATAGGTTAATGGGCTAGTTAAGAATTGGACCTTGGGTGTTGTGTTGTGTTTCCTAATCAGGATGTGGATTATAAGAGCAATACAGGGCTTTGGTTCGGCCAAAATGGAGTACTGTATGTGGTTCTGGGAGCCACATTCCAGGAAGGATGTGATTGTACTGGAGAGGGTGCAGAGGTGATTCACCAGGATGTTCCCTGGGATGGAGCATATTAGCCATGGAGAGAGGCTGGATAAGCTTGGGTTGTTTACTTTGGAGCAGAGAAAGCTTAGGGGTCCGTGATTCAGGAGGATAAGTTTATGAGGGACATGGACAGGGTGGATAGACAGCAGCTGTTCCTTTTAGTCAGAGGGTCAAGAACAAATGAGCCCAATTTAAAGTGAAAAGTTTGAGGTTCAGAAAGAATTTAAATATTTTTTCACCTCGAGGATGTGGGGTTCTGGGATTACTTCCCGAGAAGGGGAATTATCACGGGTAACCTCACAATCATTAAAAAGTACTTGGACGAGCACGTGGAAGTGTCATAACATTCCAGGCTATGGGCCTGGTGTAGGAAAGTGGGACTAATATAGATTGTGCTGTATTTCTGTTGGCACAGAGTCTATGCTCCTGTGAGTGTATGGTGTGGAAGATCAATTATTGAGCAGTCTAAGGCAGGAATTGATGACTTTCTGAAGAGTGTATTCACAAGGGTTAAAAGAGTGAACTGTAATAGCTTGTTAAGTTATGTCAATGTGAGAAATATGAGAAAACAAGTGCAATTTCCTTACAGTTTGAAACCAGAGAATAGAGAATGGGAAACAAGGAAATGGCAGAACTATGAAGCCACTACTTCAGTTCTGTCTTCACAGAACTTTCAAACAATACAAGGAAAACCAAGTCTGGTGTGGGAAAATGATAGAGTACATTGAACATAGAACATAGTAAGTAAATGGTTTAGGAGAAATTATTGTGGCTGAAAGTATTGGTCATAGGCAACACTAACGTAAATTTATGAAATGGGAATTATGTTTGAGAAACAGAATGGGAGACAAATGAAAGAGAAGCAATGGATGTAAAACATGTGGATTTTTAGAAAGATTTTGGTAAAGCTCCAAGCCCAATTTGCAAAATCAAATCTGAGTGGATTGGGGGCTAATATATGGCTATGTTTCCAGAATGGGACAGCTGGCAGGAAACGGTGAATAGAAATAAACAGACTCGTCAAGCAACAGCCTGACATTGTCTGTAAGGTATGATTCTGTGAGTATAACTATATCGCAGACACCCCATTACCTTCCCCAGATATCTCCTGTCTCATCAGGACGGACACAGCAGAAGTGGTGGCACAGTGGGATACAGTTGGAAGGGAATTGCTCTTGGAGTACTCAACGGTAACTCCTTATCCCATGAAGTCTCATGGCATTAGTTTACACATGGGAAAGGAAACCTCCTGCTGATTACCATGTACCAGCCTCTCTCAACTGATGAGTCAGTACTCCTCCATGCTGACCAACACTTGGAGGAAGCACTGAGGGTAGCACGGATGCAAGATCTACTCTGGGTGGGGGAATTTCAATGTTCACCACCAAGAGTATCTCAGCGACAGCATTACTGATCGAGCTGGCCAGGCCCCAAAGAATATAACTGCTCGACTGGTTCTGCAGCAGGTGGGGAAAGAACCAACAAGGGGGAAATACATACTTGAACACAGCCTTACTAATCTGCCAGTTACAGAAGTATCTGTCCATGACATGATCGATAAGAGAGACCACCGCATAGTCATTGTGGAGACAAAATCACACCTGCACATTGAGAATAATCTCCACCATTTTGGGTGGTACTATCACGTTGCTAAACAGGGCAGACTTCGAAAAGATCTAGCAGCTCAAATCTGGATGTTCATAAGGTGTCGTGAGTCATCAATAGCAGTCAAGTTGTACTCCCGCATAACCTCATGGCCTCCCGCATATCCCCCTTGCAACAATTGCCATCAATCTAGAGGATCAACATTGGTTCAGTGGAGTGTGCAGGGTGGCAGGAGCTGCACCAGGCATACCTGATAATGGGGTGTCGGACTGGTGAAGCCACCAATCAGGACTACTTGTGCGCCAAACAGCTTAAGCAGTAAGTGATAGACACAGCTAAGTGATCCCACAATCAAAGGAACAGATCTAAGCTCTGCAGTCCTTCCACATCTAGCCGAGAAACGTTGGGGACAATTAAATAATTCACCGGAGGAAGAGATTCCACAAGTAACCCCTTCCTCCATGATGGAAGAGCCCAGCACTTCAGTGTATAAGATAAGGCTGATGCATTCGCAACAATCTTCAGTCAGAAGTGCTGAGTGGATGATTCATTTCAGCCTCCTCCAGTGGTCCTCAGCAATTCAGTTACCAGTCATCAGCCAATTCGATTCAGTCCACTCGATATCCAGAAACGATTGCAGATACTGGATACTCCAAAAGGTGCATAATCTGACACCATTATGTCAATAGTACTGAAAACTTGTGCTCCATAAATTGCCACTCCCCTAGCCAAACTATTTCAATACAGTTACAACAATGGCTTTTCCTGATTATGTGGAAAATTACCCCAAGTAATCATTGCTCCTGTATGTAAAAAGCAGAACAAATCCAATCCGGCCAATGACCACCCCATCAATCTACTCTCGATCATCAGTAAAGTGGTGGAAGGTCTCAGTGTTTTTAAGCAGTACCTGCTCAGCAATACCCTGGTCAATGAAGCCCAGTTTGGGCTCCACCAGGGCCACTCAGCTCCTGACCTCATTACCGTGGTTCAAACATGGACAAAAGAGCTGAGTTCCAGAGGTGAGGTGAGAGTGATAGCCCTTTAAATCAAGGCTGTCTTCGACCAAGTGTGGTATCAAGGGCCCTTGCCAACACTGGAATCAATGGGTATCAGTGGCAAACCCCCCGCTGGTAAGAATCATACCTGACACGTCGGAAGATGGTTATGGTTGATGAAGGTCTGTCAACTCAGCTCCAGGACAAGTCTTTTGGAGTCCCTCGGGCAGTGACCGAAAACTTCTTCAAGGTTCCTTCATTAATGACTTTCCCTCCATTTTAAGGTCAGCAGTGGGGATGTTCGCCAATGATTGTACAATGTTCTGCAACATTTGTGGCTCCTCAGATACTGAAGCAGTCTATGTCCAAATGCGACAAGATCTGGAGAGTATCCAGGCTGACAAGTGGCAAGTAATATTCAGGCCACACGAATGCCAGACCATGACCATCACCAATAAAATATAATCTAACCTGCCCCTTGGCATTCAATGGTGTTACTATCACTGAATCCCCAGTATCAGATTCCTGGTGGGTAATCGTTGCTCAGAAACACACTGGTCTCGCCACATAAACACAGTAACTATAACAGCAGATTAGAAGCTAGGAATACTGGGGCGAGTAACTCACATCCTGACTTCCAAACGTCTGTCCATCATCTACAATGTATAAGTCAGAAGTGTAATAGGAGACTCCCAATTTGTCTGGTTGAGTGCAGCCCCAACAACACTCAAGCAGCTTTACACCATCCAGGACAAAGCAGCCAGTCTGACTCTCCCTTCACCCACAATGTTCCACCATCAACGCTCAGCAGCAGCAGCAGTGTTTTACTATCTACATGCTGCAATGAAATGATTCACCAAAGATCCTCAGAGAACATCTTCCCAACACACGACCACATCTATCTAGAAGGACAAGGGCTACAGATGTATGGGAATACCATCATCTTCAGGTTCCCCTCCAAGCCATTCACCATCCTGACTTGGAAATATATCACCGCTCCTTCACAGTCACTGGGTCAGAATCCTGGGATTCCCTCCCTAATGGCATTGGAGGTCAACCACAGCAGGTGGACTGCAGCGTTCAACAAGGCAGCTCACCACCACCTTCTCAAGGGCAACAAGGGGCGGGCAACAAATGCTGGTCCAGCCAGTGACTCCGAGATTCACGAAATAAATAAATAGAAATTAACAGAGGGCTGTTGCTGAGGTGTGGCAGGGATCGGTGCTTGGGGCCCAGCTGTTCACAATGCCCTTTAAACAGTTAGTTACTGGAATCAGATACAATATATCCCAGCCTGCTGACAGCACTAATGGATATGGGATTGTGAGTGGGTGAGGAGGATGTAAAAAAGCACCGAGAAGACTTAGACAAGCGAAGTGAATGGGTAAATACGTGAAAAATGGAGAACAATGTGGATAGAGGTGACGGTGTGTCCTTTGGTGGAAACGATAAATTGACTGCCTACCATTTGAAAGGGATTGGTTGAAACATGTTAATCTACAAAGGGACGTATGCTCCTGTTTGTTTTTTCCTTCTGCATAAACCTCTGAGGTCCCTGCAGTGCAGTGAGTTCTGCAACCAGAAGTCAATACTGGGCATGGACTGCCCAGTGTACACAGACCCACCAAGTGGGGAACTGTAACATTAAAAAGGATCTGCATCTCCCTGTACACCAGATGCTGAAAACAATCTTGCAGAAACAGAAAGCAGTGAGGAAGATAAATGGAGTGTTGACCTTCATTTCAGGGGGATGTGAGTCCAGAAGTAAGGGTGTCTTACTGCAGCTGTACAGGGCCTGGTGAGATATCATCCCGAACATTGTGCAGTATTGTGTGTAGTTTTGGTCTCCGTACCTAATAAAGGGCAAACCTGACATTGATGGAGAGCAGTGAAGGATGACCAGACTGATCTCTGGGATGATGGGCTTGTTGTGGGAGCAGAGATTGGGGAGACTGGATAAGTATTCCACGGTGTTTAGGAAAATGAGTGGAGATCTCAGTGAAATATACAAAACTCTGACAGGGTGAGTCAGATTGGAAGCAGGACACTCTGCATTGAGATGAGAATAAATGTCTGCACTCACTGACTGGGGAACCTGGAGAATTCGCTCGCACCTGGAAACCGAGACATTGATTATAGATAAGGATTTAGAGACAGTAAAGGGATGGTGGGAGAGCAGGAGTACGGTGTGGAAATGAAGGGCCAACCATCATTACAATGAATTGGGTAGAAAACTCGATGGACCAAATGTACTACTGCACTTCCTATTTTATAGCTTCCCAAGGTTACTCACATTAACGGATATGTATATCGTGTGGGGTAAGTGCATTGAGGAGATTTTTTTCCATGAACTAGAATGGGGGAGGCTCAATGTGTTGTATGATCTACTCCTTTCCTGCGGTGCAGTCTGTGGGAAAGCTCTGTAAATGTTGTCACAAGCTCTCGGATGTTAGGAAGGAGGTTTCTGCAGGGTCGACAGGACTGTGTTCCCATTCCCTTTTCCGACACTGATGCCGTAGGCCGGGTGTTCTGTCCGGTTTCATCCTTTCAGACCTCGGAGTAGTTTGATACAAATGAGTGCCCTTGCTTGGGGTTCAGAGACCATTGAAATGTTTATCACATGTCAGGGTCTTTGGAGTCACTTTTAGTCCAGCCCAGGAAATCATTGGCGATTCACTTCCTAAAAGTACATTGGAGGAGGAAATCCTGTTTACAATCGATATTGGCTTCAAGGTCACTATTCCTGACCCCAGATTTTAGATCTCGATATTTTATTAATTGTCTTTAACTTCCATCCGCTGCCAGAGCATTAGCCTGGTCTGGATTAGTAATCCAGTGACATTTCCACAACAGCACCATCTCCACATGGGGACCTATGAGAAACCACACTGAGCTGGTTATTTCTCTGCTGTTTGCCAGCTCTGTCAAAAAGAGCTCCAACCAATTTGACTGTCGTGATGTGACTGAGGGAGTGGTAATTGTTCAGATTGTAATTATTCCCCTCTTAGAAAGCGGGACATAGCTAAGTAATTTTCCACACTGCCAGGGAGATGTCGGAGTTGGAGCTGAAATGAAACAGTTTCCCCAGGGACACAGCTTGTTGTGCAGCACAAGTCTTCAGTCCTATTGCAGAAATGGTGTCAGGGCTCATTGCCTGTGTCATATCTACTCTGTTCAGCTGTTTCTTCATGTCACGTGCAGCAATTGAAATTGGTTGAAGACTGACATCTGTGATTCTGTGGGCATCATGATGAGGGTGAGGTGTATCATCGACTCAATACTTCTGGCAGAGAATGGTGCAGATCAAACATCCTTCTCTTTTACACTGATGTGCAGGTCTGTTCCATTATTTAGGATGGGAATGTTTGTGGAGCCCTCTCCTCCAGTCATTTGTTTAATTGTCCATCATCATTTTACCACTGAACGTGACAGGACTGCAGTGCTTCAATCAGATCTGTTGGTCAAGTCCGGTAGCTTTAATGAGTTAGCATCAGATTAAAGTTCATGTGATTCTGACTCTGACATGTTCACCCACACTCGTCGCTGAACCATAGATGGTGTTGATGGTAATGACAGACTGAAGTGTTACCCTGGCAAAAAGTTACAGGTTGTGGTTGAATACTGTTCTGCTTCTCCTGCTGCTGTGGTCTACAGCACGACATGAATACGCAGTTTCGAGCTGCAATACCTGCAATGCAATTCTGCTGTCTGTTCCCCAATTCTCACTGAGACCCATTCACCCATCAGCCCTGCACTCAGTGACCTAACCTAGTTTCTGATGTGGAAATACTTCCATTTTCAAACTCTCATTCTGCTGAGGGTCTGTCTCCCTGGGTCTTGCTTCCAATCTGACACATTCCGCAAAAGTATTTAACTGATCTTAATGCAAATGTTTAATTCACCTGAATCTTTTTCCTTGAGAAATACCATCTTCTGTGTTTAAAGTGAACGTGTTTCCTCTGTTTCTTTCCCTGACCATGATTAAGAGCTCTATAGTGTCAGTAATGCCAGCGTTATGTAGTTTCAGAGGGAATGAATTCTCTGGATTCCCAATCATCTTCACCACATTGTATGTTTTCTCTTTTGGTTTGATGCCTTGTCACTCATGGCTGCCTTGTCCTCCCATGAGTATGTTTCATCTTCTTGGGGTTGCATTTCTGGTATTATCTTCCGAATTATCCCCAAAACCTCCTCCCGTTGCTGCTCCATGGTCTTTCCTGTTCAGCTCCCCTTCCAATTAACTTTGGCCAGCTCCTCCCGCATGACTTGGTCGTTACTTTGCTTAATTATAACCACATTACATCTTGAAGAGAGCATTAGATATAAACTGAAAGAAGGAGTTTTGGGAGATGGGACACGAAAAATAATTGGTGGATTTCTTAACTAGATGCAGAGGGAGAACGAGAGAGTGGATATAGATCTGGAGATGTGGAAAATGAGATAACTACATGATCGAAAGAAGTAGATGAACATTCCCCAATGGTTTGGCAATGCCTGTGTGCTGTGGTCCTTGGTACAGTGCGTGTACAACAGAGTAATATGTTCGAATGCTGAGTCTGATGCCAGAATATTTATCTCTGATTATATGACAGACACTAGCTTTGGAAAGAACCCAACAGGCCAACATATTGAAGGGGATAAACTAAAATAATTTGGGACACTAGAATCAAGAATTTGGAGCACTCATCCTGGTAAGAAGGAGAGAGTAGAGTAGGGAATTCCAGAAAAGGAGGGAACGTTGAGAGGAAAAAATCATGTTTTAATGTTTTATCAATTTTATACATCATGTGCATCATTTTTCGTTAACTGTGTCTCTGATGTTCATTTACAATGTGTTGTGCACGTGTGAAAAATGCTACTTTACTGCACACAAACATTGATTAATCAGTGTGTATAAAATCACTTTTCGACCGTTGAAACTGTCCTGTTGTCGTGTTATGAGGATACATGAACACCAACTGGCCACCAAAAGACATGACGCACTATCACTATGTTCCATACATACAGACAAAGAAAGGCACCACTTTGACTGGGACAAAACACACACACATACTAAAACATGCAAGGACCTTCTTAGAGGAATGGCTTTCTAACCAGAAGTCCATCAATAAACGCATCAATTTAGATCCTGTCCACATTGTCTTGTTAAAATAACCGGAAATGACATCACCCACTTTAAGAAACCAAGACCTATAAAAAGAGAGGCGGGACATACCACCAGAGATTCAGCGGAGACTCTCACTGATGATGTCACCTAGTCATGGTGACGAAACTTCTGAAAACAAACCTCCAAGCTCAACGAGCTAACTTGCACACATACAAATTGTTACTTTTTGTTCATTAGTGGAATTTAGGAGTTCTCTGTCGCTCACGTTTTAACAGATTATGATGTGAGGTGAGCTTTTCTAGGTGTGTGGTTCTAATTAACAGAGGGGTTCGACATTGATGTCATAACAGTTTGGGGCCTTGCCATATGGGATTTGGACAAACTTGAACAGATTTGAGATACAACAGGTCCCAGCAAATTCCAACTCATTGCAATTAGTGACTTTGATATTCAAATAAAACCAGTGGGAAAATTCGTTTAATTTTGTTACTTGTGGTTGATTAAATCAAAAGTGAGGGAAATGGCTTTTAACATTACTAATGAGGTTCCCAAATTTTCCAAGGAAGTTTAGAAGGACAGAAGGAGGACATTTTTTAGAATTAGCAAATAGGTTGGAATTGAGTTTAACCAGGGAGAAAAGGGAAGCTGAAATTGTAATGGAGTTGGTTAAGCACTTTGATGTATCAGAGAAATAGGCAACTGCAGTAGAGTTAGAAAAAACTTAAATTGCAAATGTGGCAACTGGAGATAGAAGATAACTAAAGGGAAGGAAATAGAGAGAGAAGAAAGAGAAAGAGAGGAAAAAGAAAGAGAGAGAGGATTTTAAATGCAGAAGTTGGGAATTAGACAAGAAAGTTAAGTTAACAGGATGGAGATGAAGGGAGAACTTAGGGATGTATACAACTATGTTAATAACTTGCCATATTTCGATGACAAAAATGTCAAAACCTTTTTTATTTCATTTGAAAAAATGGCTAGTCAGATGACGTGTCCAGTGAACTTGTGGGTAATGCTAGTTCATATTAAGATGGTGGGCACAGCTGGTGAGGTATGTGCAGCGCTATCAGATGTGGGTTCAAGAGATTACCAAGATGTCAAATTGGCTATATTGATTGGTTATGAATTGATACGAGAAGCATATAGACAGATGTTCAGAAAAATACAGATGGAAACAGGTCAGTCTTATATTGAGTTTGAAAGAAGTAACCACAGTCATTTTGTTAAATGGGTGCTGGCCTTAAAAATGGATAAGACCTGTGAGGCTTGAAGGGAGATTAATTTGCTGGAGAAGTTAAAAGACTCACTTCCAGAGATAGTAAGAATTCATGTGAATGTACCGAAAGTTCAAGAAGTGAGAAGCACGGCAGAAAGGGCAGGTAAATATGCACTGGGGTATGAGATGATATTTAGCTTCTGGCAGGAGTTTCATCCTGTGAGGGATAGAAATTGGGAGAAGGGAAGATCACACATTACAAAGCAAACAGTGGCTCACAATAGTTTACCACAGGTGAAGGAAGAAGCCCAAGGGGGTTGAAAGGTGGTGAAAGGCCTCAGGTGTTCTCACTATAAGGGAGTGGAAAACATAAAATGACAGTGTCGATGGTTTAAGAATGGCACTGGGAAAAGGTGGTTTCATTGAAGTAAGCTGGGACACGCCGTGCTGGGCGTTGAATGAAGGCACTTTGGAGAATGATGTGGTAGTAGAGGCTAAGCTCAGTGGAATTAGTGAAACTGGTAAAGGAGACCCCAAGTGGAGCCGAGGAGCTGCAGGAGAGTGCATAGCCGAGGCAGGGTCTGGGTATGGAGGCAGTGCCTGATCACTGAAAGAGTTTGTCTCTGTAGATAAAGTTTACTCAGAAAGAACAGGGGGAGAAGGACAAGAAGTTATAATTTTGTGAGATATGGGATCTGCTCAGTCTCTCATAGTTGAGAAGTGAGGCGCTGGAAAAGCACAACAGATCAGGCAGCATCCAAACAGCAGAACAATCGAATATCAGGCAGAAAGCCATCGTCAGGAATGTGGTTAGGGGACAATGGGACTGAAAGATAAATACGAGGGGAGCAGCTGTGCTGGTGGGAGGGTCATTTCGAAGGCAATAAGAAGGTGTAGGTGGGAGTGATAGTGATATGTTGGAGGGTAGGGTGGAGTCGATAGGTGGAAAGGAAGATGGCCAGTTATGGCAGTTCAAGAGGGCAGTGCTAGGTTGAACGGTTGGATCTGGGAGAGGTTGGTGGAGGGGAGATTTGGAATTTGGTGAAGTCAACTTTGATGCTATACAGTTTGAGGGTTCCAGCTGTCCTACCACCGATAGGAGTCCTATCACCCTCCTGTCCGACCTGTCACCATCACACCCCACCTGCATCTACCTATCGCCTTACAAGCTCCCTTCCACCCCAGCTCCACCCCACCCTCCTATTTATTTCTCAACCTCCTTCCCCCTCTCTTACCCTCCACTTTACTGATGAGGATTTATACCTGAAACGTTAACTCTCCTGCCCCTCGGATGCTGCCGACGTGTTGTACTTTTCCAGCCCCACACTTTACAACTCTCATCTCCAGCATCTGCAGTCCTCAATTTCTCTCGGCCGCTAAAAGTAAGAGATGAAAGTATTTTCACTCTTTCTGGCACGTTAATCAAGAGTGTGATAATTTGTGGAATGGGGACAGAAATTAAGCATTCCCTTGTGTAACATCAGGATGGAATGCCAAATCAAGATTAGGGAAGTAACAGTGACAGTGAGTAACAGAGTGTCAGTTCCAGGAATACAGTTTTTTCTTGGGAACGATTTAGCAGGAGTTGAGGTGGGAGACGCACTCCTTGTGGTGGAGAAGCCAAAGGAAGACTCGGGAATTGGGGTGTTAAAAGAAAAATACCGAGGAATCATTCCAGAGTGTGTAGTAACAAGATCCCACTGTCATACGTTACAGCAGGAAGAAAGAAAAAGACAAATGGGTTGATGCTCAGTGACGTGACACCCTGTTTGTTGTAACGGTGCAGGAAAAACCCTGAACAGGCAGAGGATCAGGCAGAGGTGTTTAGTCCAGAAAGGCTAATGGACTTACAACAGATATATACACACACATTCACACACACATACACATGCACACACACAGAGAAGGATTCAGTATATAGTTGAACGTTAAAACCAAAAGATTGAATCATAAAATTAAAATGGAGACCCCGATAGGTTACTGCAGAAGGGAAATGGGCTGAAGTGCACCACATTGCGTTACCTGTAGCATACAATGTTATGGTTAGCACATAACCTAATTGCAGGCGGTCACCGAGGTGTACAGAAGACTCAGACTAAGGTTCAGAAGCATTTCTAGTGACCTGGAATGCACAAGGAAGTGTTTTTTTTTGTACATGATATACATCCCAAATGGTAGGTAAGTAACAGGCCGGAATAAAACCAGCACATTTCGTGCCAATTACTGCATTCAAAGAACATTTCACGTGGGTTATGATTAATCGTGTATAGAACATAGAACAATACAGCACAGAACAGGCCCTTCGGCCCACGATGTTGTGCTGAACTTCTAACCTAGATTAAGCACCCATCCATGTACCTATCCAAATGCCGCTTAAAGGGCGCCAATGATTCTGACTCTACCACTCCCACGGGCAGCGCATTCCATGCCCCCACCACTCTCTGGGTAAAGAACCCACCCCTGACATCTCCCCTATACCTTCCACCCTTCACCTTAAATTTATGTCCCCTTGTAACACTCTGTTGTACCCGGGGAAAAAGTTTCTGACTGTCTACTCTATCTATTCCTCTGATCATCTTATAAACCTCTATCAAGTCACCCCTCATCCTTCGCCGTTCCCACGAGAAAAGGCCGAGAACTCTCAACCTATCCTCGTACGACCAACTCTCCATTCCAGGCAACATCCTGGTAAATCTTCTCTGCACCCTCTCCAAAGCTTCCACATCTTTCCTAAAATGAGGCGACCAGAACTGCACACAGTACTCCAACTGTGGCCTAACCAAAGTCCTGTACAGCTGCAACATCACTTCACGACTCTTGAATTCAATCCCTCTGCTAATGAACGATAATACTCCATAGGCCTTCTTACAAACTCTATCCACCTGAGTGGAAACCTTCAAAGATCTATGTATATAGACCCCAAGATCCCTCTGTTCCTCCACCTGACTAAGAACCCTACCATTAACCCTGTATTCTGCATTCTTATTTGTTCTTCCAAAATGGACAACCTCACACTTGGCAGGGTTGAACTCCATCTGCCACTCCTCAGCCCAGCTCTGCATCATATCTAAGTCCCTCTGCAGCCGACAACAGCCCTCCTCACTGTCCACAACTCCACCTATCTTCGTATCATCTGCAAATTTACTGACCCACCCTTCGACTCCCTCATCTAAGTCATTAATAAAAATTACAAACAGCAGAGGACCCAGAACTGAACCCTGCGGAACTCCACTTGTAACTGGGCTCCAGGCTGAATATTTACCATCTACCACCACTCTCTGCCTTCGACCGGTTAGCCAGTTTTCTATCCAATTGGCCAAATTTCCCTCTATCCCATGCCTCCTGACTTTCCGCATAAGCCTACCATGGGGAACCTTATCAAATGCCTTACTAAAATCCATGTACACTACATCCACTGCTCTACCCTCATCCACATGCTTGGCCACCTCCTCGAAGAATTCAATAAGACTTGTAAGGCAAGACCTACCCCTCACAAATCCGTGCTGGCTGTCCCTAATCAAGCAGTGTCTTTCCAGATACTCGTAAATCCTATCCCTCAGTACCCTTTCCATTACTTTGCCTACCACAGAAGTAAGACTAACTGGCCTGTAATTCCCGGGGTTATCCCTATTCCCTTTTTTGAACAGGGGCACAACATTCGCTACTCTCCAGTCCCCTGGTACCACCCCCCGTTGACAGTGAAGACGAGAACATCATTGCCAACGGTACTGCAATTTCCTCTCTTGCTTCCCACATAATCCTAGGATATATCCCGTCAGGCCCGGGGGACTTGTCTATCCGCAATTTGTTCAAAATGTCCAACACATCTTCCTTCCTAACAGGTATCTTTTCTCGCTTATCAGTCCGTTTCACACTCTCCTCTTCAACAATACGGTCCCTCTCGTTCGTAAATACTGAAGAGAAGTACTTGTTCAAGACCTCTCCTATCTCTTCCGACTCAATACACAGTCTCCCACCACTGTCCTTGATCGGACCTACCCTCGTTCTCGTCATTCTCAGGTTTCTCACATACGCATAGAATGCCTTGGGGTTATCCTTGATCCTATCCGCCAAGGATTTTTCATGCCCTCTCTTAGCTCTCCTAATCCCTTTCTTCAGGTCCCTTCTGGCTATCCTGTATCCCTCCACTGCTCTGTCTGAACCCTGTTTCCTCAACCTTATGTAAGCCTCCTTCTTCCTCTTTACTAGACATTCAACCTCCCTCGTCAACCAAGGCTCCCTCACACGACCATTTCTTTCCTGCCTGATAGGTACATACATATCAAGGACACGTCGTATCTGCTCCTTGAAAAAGTTCCACATTTCCACCACATCCTTCCCTGACAGCCTATGCTCCCAACGTATGCTCCTCAAATCCTGTCTTACAGCATCGTAATTTCCCTTCCCCCAATTGTAAAATCTTCCTTGTTGTGCGCAGCTATCTCTCTCCATAACCAAGGTGAAAGTCGCAGAATTGTGGTCACCATCACCAAAATGTTCACCCACTAACAAGCTCACCACTTGTCCCGGTTCATTACCGAGTACCAAATCCAATATGGCCTCCCCTCTGGTTGGACAATCTACATACTGCGTTAGAAAAGCTTCCTGGACACACTGCACAAACACCGCCCCATCCAATCTACTTGATCTAAAGAGCTTCCAATCGATATTTGGGAAGTTGAAGTCGCCCATGACTACGACCCTGTGGCTTCTGCACCTTTCCAAAATCTGTTTCCAAATCTGTTTCTCCACATCTCTGCTGCTATTGGGAGGCCTATAATAAACATCCAACAAGGTGACTGCACCTTTCCTATTTCTGACTTCAGCCCATACTACCTCCAGAGGCAGATCCCCCTCAAACTTCCTTTCTGCAGCCGTTATACCATTTCTAATTAGCAATGCCACCCCCCTCCTTTTTTTACCACCCTCCCTAATCTTACTGAAACATCTGTACCCAGGAACCTCCAACAGCCATTCCTGTCCCTCATCTATCCATGTTTCCGTGATGGCCACAACATCGTGCAGCTCCGCTTCCTAACATAAAAGTGGAAAACTATATTTGCTGACCATAATGAATATGTCTACCAGATTTCCAGAGACAATTCCATTACGGAATGTTAAGATAAAAAGGGAGGTGGAGGGGTTGGTAGCTTTCTTTACTCGCTGTCGGCTCGGCAGTAAGATTCAGTCAGACCAAGGGTTTCATTTTACTGCTCAGCTGTTTAAGGAAGTCATGGATAGGTTCGGCATGCAGCAGTTTAAATCAAGTGTGTCGGACCATGAATCCCAGGGAGCCTTGGAAAGTTAGCATCAGACGCTGAAGACCATGTTCACAGAGTACTGTTATGATTACCCGAATGATTGGAATAAAGGTGTCCCGTTATATTGTTTGCCATTAGAGATGCCCCAAATAAATCTACTCAATTTACTTCCTTTGAGTTAATATTCGTACATGAAGTGAGAGGTCCTTTGAAATTAATTAAATATAAATTGACAGGACCGAAGTCGGAAATCTCACACTTGGATTCTGTGTGTGAGGTGGAGAGAGTAGATGGAGTAGGTGAGTTTGCTAAATACTATATCTGAATAGTATCTGAAGAGCACAACATAGAGTGAAGCAGGTGGCAGATAAAAACTCTGAAACTTTGAGGATATCCCGTGGGGATGACGTATTAGTATAACCACCAGTGGTAGGTAATCCCTTCAAAGCCAGGTTTAGTGGCCCCTTTCAAATTAAAAAAAATGTGGAGTCAGTTCAGCTATCTAGTAAAGATACTGGAGATGACAAAAAATTTTATCGAGTATTTTATATGGATGAATAATGCTCCAGACACATTTATGACTCAGGAACAGAGCTGTGGCCAGATGAACAAATTGTGTAGTTTATCTATATGATGTGGTGATCTTTAGGAAGTGATTAAAAGCTCACATGTTACAGTTGACAGATCATGTTGAACAAGAAGCAAACTTGGTAATAAACTTAAAGAAAACAGAATTCGCGAAGGCAGAGGTGACGTTCTTGGGACATTACATTGGACATGGAAGATTGACCCCCATGGAACACAAAGACAAACGGCTTTGAGGAATTTCCACAACAATCCTCAAAGAAAGAGGTGCTTCAATTTTTGGAACTGAGTGGATTCTATCAGAAGTTTGTTCCAAACTTCAGTAGCGTGTTGGCACCACTGATGGATTTACTAAAGAAGAACACAGAATTGTGGTGGACAGAACAATGCCAGGAGGCATTTGAGAATTTTAAGGCAGGATTAATCACCGCACCTGTTTTAGCTACACCAAATATTCTGAAACCCTTTGAAAATTGTGTTTGATGCTCGGGATATAGGGGTCGGAGATGTATTGATACAGAAAGATGATGATGGAACTGAATGGCTATTTGGCTACTTGTCGAAAAAACTCTATCCACCAGAACAAAGATACAAAATCGCTATTAATGAACAAGAATAATTATGTTTCGCACTGGCCTGACAATATTTTAACGTGTATATGACAAACAAATTGTCGGAGATGGTTTTGGACAATGACAAATCTCTCGCATTTTTTGGAATAGTTAAAGACCAGAATCTGAGACTATTTCATTGGAGTCTTACCTTACCGACTTTAAACGTACAAAATGTACATGCTGTGGCTCCCATAATGTGATAGCAGATGGGTTACCGCGGATTTAAAGGAAAAAGTGTAGATAAGATTTAGTGTTATTCCAGTGTTATAATGGTGTGCAAAATTAATATGAATGATATAACTGAGATAAATACTTTTGTATTTCATAAAATTGGGATTTAAAGTTAGAGGAGAAGAAATGTAGTCATCTTTTCATTCTGCTGGTTCACTTTATTTTCTGAAGCGGGGAGATGTTATGAAGCCAAAAACATGTAGAGTACTTTAAAACCGAACGGGTTTTGCCGAATAGAAATTAAAGCCACAGATGCCAGCTAAAGGTCAAACTGTTCCACATGTCACCATTAGCTGAGAAATGGATACCTGAGTTTTGGTTGCTGTTTTGACAGCCATTCAAATGAAACCAAAGAGTTTAAATAACGCTCAGTAAACCAGAAGCTAATGGAATTTGAATATTATTGTTTGGACACCTGGTAAGCAACCAAATTATGAGAATTACTATATCATGGGGAGTATGCATACCCAGCATTTTGAACACTAGAGGGAGAGCTACTGCCATCCAACAGCAGAGTAACTGCTGTAGAGCAGGAGTGCTAACTGGCCATCTCAAACACTCTCTATCAAAGATACATGTTCATCTAAACCTACTTGCAATTAAAAAAATGACCCGGAGAGATCAGCAGCTGGAAGAGTGAACACAGCGGGGAAGATAGAGACTGTGTGCTCTTGAGATTGTAATGATTAATATGTGGGCTTTTGGAACAGCATATTTTTACAGAGTTGGAGTCAGATATTAAGTAGCTAAGAAAAGAGGGGCTTGTGTTGGTCAATAGTTGTTGTTTAGTGTTCACTATTAAAGTTAAGAAACAAACTTGTTAATTTTTGTTAAAATAGTGGAATATAGGAGATCTGTGTCACTCATATTTTAACAGATTACGAGGTGAGGCGAGCTTTTCTGGGTGTTTGGTTTTAATTAACAGAGAGGGTTCATCTTCACCTTGTAAATGTCCGTCCACGTTAGCCCCATTTCCCTTCAGTTGGCCCATATCCTTCCAGTCCTTTCCTATCGACATATTTATCCAAATGCATTGAAATGTTGTTAATGTACACCCACCCCCCACCACCCCCCCGCGCCCCACCACCAACCACATCTGCTGGCAGCTCATCCATGTACCAGCCCTCTGTGTAAAGATGTGGCCACTCAGGTTCCCTTTTATTCCTTCCCCTCTAACCTTAAACTGATCCCCTCTAATCCTCGATTCTGTACACCTTGGAAAAAGACTGAGAGCATTAACCCTATCCATACCCCTCATGATTTTATACAGCTCTATAAGGACGCCCGCAGTCTCTTACACGCTAAAGAAAAGGTCCTAGCTTGTCCAACCTCTCCCTATAACTCAGACCATTGGGTCTTGACAACGTCTTTGTAAATTTCTTCTGCACTCTTTCTAATTTCATAACATCCTCCCTATAAAAGGTTACAAAAACTGAATACAATACTCCAAGTGTGGCCTTACTGAAGTCCTGTGTAACTGCAACATAACTTCCCAACTTCTATCCTCAATGTCCTGCTTGATGAAGGCCATTGTGCCAAAAGCCTTCTTCACTGCCCTATCTACCTGTGACTTTACTCTTAGAGAACCATGCCCGTGAAAACCAAGGTCCCTCTGCCCACTGCACCTCTTAAGACCCTCCCATTCACCGTGAAACTCCTACCTTGATTTGAGTTTCCAAAATGCAAGAACTCACACATCTATATGAAATTCCATTTGCCATTTCTCAGCCCCCTTCCGCACCTGATTAAGGTCCTGCTGCAATTTCTGATAAACTTCTTCATTGATCACGCTACCACTTATTTTAGTGTCATCTGCAAACTTACTAATCATGCCTTGTACATTCTAACCAAATCATAGATAACAAACAGCAATGGACACAGCCTTCAGTCTGACCATCATCCTTACACTAAACCCTCTGCTTCCGACTATCAACCCAACTGTGTATCCGATTGGACAGTTCCCCCAGCATTCCACGTGATGGAACCTTCCAGAGCAGCCTGCCATGTGGAACCTTATCAAATGCCTTACTGAAATCCAGAGAGACTAAATTTACAGCTCTGTCCTCGTAAACCTTCTTGGTCACTTCATCAAAGAACTCTAACAAAGTTTGGAAGCATGATCTCCCACTCACAAGTCTATGATGACTGCTCCGAATCAAACCCTGTGTACGTAATGGGTGCAGTCAATGGTAAGCTGTCCATCATTGTAAGATGATTCGAGTACATAAGTAAAGCCATCTTCCTGCTGTTGTAGAGCCTTCCTGAGAGAGCATTTGGGGTGCTCTCTAAAGATTTGATCTCCTTTGTAAGGAATGAGCTCCTTACCACAGATACAGATCATGGTATCATGAGGGTAGAGTGAAGAACCTGAGAATTTAATCTGCAGAGCTGTAAAGTCTGAAATGGTGATGCTGAAACACGAGGTGTAGCAGGTATATTTCCAAAAGACACATTGATAGGGTGAGAAATTCCATACTTTACTCAGGATTGATTGATCTGATTTATTGCCACGTGCACCTCAGTACAGGGAAACACTTTATTTATGAGCAGTGGAGGCAGATCATAGTAAGCTTGGCCAGGCAGATCATAGGGTGGAATATCGACTTGGACAGAGTAAGGCATACAGGATACACTGTACACGACAAGCACTCAACAAGATCAACATGAGAAAGATCAGCATTATTTGAACACAGAGAGTCGATTCATCAGTCTAAAGTGACTTTCCTAATAGTTTATATGCCTAAATTAACTCTCCCCATGTTATTGTGCTGTTGGCGTGTGTACCCGTACTGAACGCCATGTTGTTCACAATCCCCAACATCAGCCATAATACCTTCGATGTGAAACAGGTAGCCGTTCCCACCAGCTTCCACCATACATAGAGAAAGGCTGGCTTCTTGGAGATGGAAGGTGCCTTCTTGAGACTTCACACAAGACGTATGGCTTCCCTCCTCAACACTAGAAAACCACGTTAAAGTCCCACGTGTTTATCATGAGCCACAGAGCCAGGAGGAACAACGTAGAGCAGTCTGTCTGTGCAGCCTCTGCCCCACTTGTTCATCATGTTGGAGCATCAATCTGGAGACAGTGAGGACTGCCGATGCTGGAGATTGTAGTAGACAGTAGATTGCTAGAAAAGCACAGATGGTCAGGCAGCTCCGAGGAGCAGGAGAATCCACGTTTTAGGCATAAGCCATTCATCAGGAATCAGCATCAATTACCTCATTCTGTCCCTTTGCAAGTGCGTTGAGGGGGGAATGGCCTCCTTCTCTTCCTGTGTAAGAGACTGAAGGAGCTGAATGGCCTCATCCTGTTGCTGTGCAAGTGGCTTTAGGGGCTGAATGGCCTCCTTCTGTTCCTGTGTAAGAGACTCAAGGGTTTGAATGGCTTCTTCCTCTTCCGATTGGACAGGACCAAGGGCCTGATTGGGTTACCCCTGGTTCCTGTTTGACAGCTCAATGTACTGACAAGTGTGATGGTGCTGAAGGCTTTGAGAGGTTATTTTGTCCTGGTTTCTTTTCAGAGAGAGATTGAATGATCGTTAGCAAGCTGGCTAGTTAAGACCACTGAGTAAACAGCAAGGGAGGCCTTGGGTTAATTTTAATGCAGCCAATATGGGTGTGGCCAGCTCTCACAAATTACGATCTCTGGGTTTTGGTTTCTCAGTACCATCAGAAAATATTGGGGTCTGCACAGAGTTGGAATCTTCAGTGACTATCTCCTGGGTGCTACTCTCTCTGAATTTTCTCTTGGTGCTGTTTTTAATTCCCGGATTAGAGAAATGTTTGTGACAATCTGTGTCTGAATTTTCCTTTCTGCAAGGGGCTGTGTTTTTGGGATTTTCCTATATTGGTACAGTTCATTAGTAATAGTTCCTAGATTTGTTATTCTGTTAACTTGTCCAATGGAATTATGATTTTCTAAATTCCTCTTTCTTTGCTTTCATTTTATCTTTCCCGTTTCAATAAATAGTGTTTAGCTTCACACGGAGTAGTTTGACCTGTCACATTGCATCTGGAACAGTCACTTTATATTCCCTTTAAAATAAAAAAAAAAAGAGTCTAGGTGACCGCCTTGAAATATTTTCGAGGGGCTCTGGTGTGGTCAATCACACTAGACTCCTTCTCTTCCTGAGTAATAGGCTGAAGGCACTGAATGGGCTGTCCCTGTTCTTCTCCAATAGCGTCAATGGGCTGTACGACTTCCTCATATTCCTGTGAAACTAGCGTGAGGTGCTGAATGAACTCTTGTTTTACTGTGGCAATGTGCAGTGTCAGACAGTGCTGGTAGATGAATGTTACGGACCATTTAACAGCACAAGTCTCAATGGAGTCTGGGACTTGTTGCACATGGACACAGACCAGCTCAGGAGCTGAGGGGGGAACAAAATGTTCTGAACATTGTGGCATCTTTGGTGACCATCCCCACTTCTGATCTTATGGTGGGGAAGGTGGGGAGAAGAGACATTGATGAAGCAGCTGAAGCTGTTTGTGAAGTGGAAGCTCCCCTGAGGATGTCCCACCGAGCTGACCCAGGACTGAGATGATCACCATCTTCCTTTGTGCCATGTTTGACTCCAAATACTGGAGAGTTTACTCTGATTCCCATTAAGTTCAGTTTTGTTAAGATCCTTGATGTCAATAAAGGTCAACCACTGCCTTGATATCAGGGCCAGTCATTTTTACCCGAACCCTTGTCTCAACCTCTTTTGTTCATATCAATAAACCATGATATAGGAGCAGCAAGTGTTTTCTTCAAACAGGTGGGATTGAATGTCAGGATTTCTGTTCTCAAGAGTGTTCGGGAAGCTAGATGACTGAAAGTATTTGGAGAGGAGGTAGATGGATATTGACCTGTCAGAGAGGTGAGGGGCATGAAGAATTGGGTATGAAAGTGGATTTGAGGCCAAGAGCAGATCTGTCATGATCTTAGTGAAGGGGAAGGCAGGCTTGGGGAGTGAACGACCTGTCCCTGTTCCTGATGTTCTCCCATTCTGTTATTGGAAAGTTAGTGGGTGTTATTTTCATGGATGTGCAATTACTGAATATGGCAGTCAGGGAGACCAGAGGATTTGGTGAGCCAACTCTGGTTGAGGTATATGGGCTGTATTCACAGTGAATCGAGGTCTAAACATGACCAACAACTGAAGCACAAGTTGCAGAGAAGGGAAGTTCTGTGAAGAGACATGATTTCCCATGCAGAAAGCCACGTTGTCTACCCCGATCAGCCCTTGCCTTCCCAAATGTATGTAAATGCTATCCCTCAGAATCCCCTCCAACAACTTACCCACCGCTGACATCAGGCTCACCGGTCTATAGTTCCCCGGCTTTTTGGGTCACTACTTCCTTTTCTAGTCCCACTCCTCCACTGCTCATAACGAATGGTAAATGTAACCAGTTCGGTGATATGGCCGAAGATATTTGTCTCAGACGGGGTCAGGGTCAGTTTTAGGACAAATCAGGCTAGTTTCTTTAATCTGCTAAAACAACACGTTTATGATCCAGAGCAATGTTACTCAAACTATGATGGAAAAATGAATGGCAAACTGTTTGGGTATTGCAATAATATAATCAATATTTCCCTGTTTAAAACACTGAGACACACACAAACAAAATGTCTGCAACTTTAACTTGAAAGAACTTTGTCCAGATATTATTGGAACACGTGACAAAGGAAAATTGCATGATTGTCCAAAACGTTATTCTGCTTCTGAAGATAATGTACTCACACAAGCTGCTAGCAATGGGATTTCATCCTGGGAGAGTTGGATTTGGCTGAATTCCCTTTGTTTTAGGCAGTGAGTCGATTCCAGTGAATTCTTGTTAGGGATCATCCAAAGGGTAGCACGGTGGTTAGCGCTGCTGCCTCACAGCACCAGGGACTTTGGTACGATTCCAGCCTTGGGTGACTGTCTGTGTGGAGTT
The DNA here is from genome assembly GCF_047496795.1 of Chiloscyllium punctatum. Taxonomy (NCBI): domain Eukaryota; kingdom Metazoa; phylum Chordata; class Chondrichthyes; order Orectolobiformes; family Hemiscylliidae; genus Chiloscyllium; species Chiloscyllium punctatum. The sequence continues at coordinate 21,887,851 of NC_092755.1, forward strand.
TGCACACTCTCCCCTTGTCTGTGTGAGCTTCTAATGGGTGATCAAGTTTCCTCCCACAAACTGTGTAGGTTCGATGGATTGGTCACGCTACATTGTCTGTAGTGTCCAGGGATTTCAAGGTGAGATGCATTAGTCAGGGGTAAATGTTGGGAAAGTTGGTATGGACTTGTTGGGCCAAAGGGCCTGTTTCAGCACTGTAGGGATTCCATAAAAATACGAATGGCAACGATGACTTCAGAGATTTTTTTAGCTCACACACATTGCTGTGATGAGGAACAATGAAGGAGAGAGAGTGCAATAGGCCATTCCTTCTCAGGCAGATTACATTTTCTCCCTCTCTGAGTTGAATCACACAGTAATGTCATCCTCTCCCAAACTGGACCATGTGCTGTCTCCTTGTACATTGTCCAAACTATGTCTCCATCACATTCCCTGTTCCATGTCGGTGCATCATTGCTGCTGTCATACACAGAGCCATACCCTTCGCAGAAAATGGTCTCGGTCAATTTGAAGATATATTTATATGTCCCTGTGTCATTAAAAAATAAAAATGTTTCATTTATTCAGAATACCTGTGTTAAAATGAATGCATTTTCTTCAAGAAATACAGAAATTGCTGGAAAATCTTGGCAGGTCTGTCAGTACCCAGATGCCTTTTACATGCTGTAGTTGTACCAGCCTCCACCACTTCCTCTGGCAGCTCATTCCATACGCACACCACCTTCTGTGTGAAAAGGGGCCCTTTCGGCCTCATCAAAACCTTTCCCCTCTCACTTTCCACCAATGCCGTCTAGTTTTGGACGCCCCTAACCTGCGAAAAAAAACCCTCACTACTCACCCTATCCATGACCATTCTGATTTTATAAACCTTTACTGCTGCGAAATCTGACTCCAATCAACACGAATGGCTGGACTTTCACTCATCCCGGGCCTAACTTCTGAAATTCAATACTGACACCTCTTCCTTCTCCATCAAGTCACAACTCTAAATCCATTTTAATCAGTTTGTTCAGATGTATTCTAAGACACTTCTGTGGGCTTTACACCGAGACCTTTGTGCCCAGAAGACGTCTCACCAATGTCCTGTACAACCTCAACATTGACGTCCCAATTCCGATACTCAAAGGTCTGACCAATGAAGACAAGTGTGTTAAACACTTTCTTAACCACACTATCAATATGAGATGTAAATTTTAAAGAATTAAACCTGACGGCCTAGGTTTTCAGTACTACAGCACTGCCAAAGGCCCTGCTTTTAATTGTATAGGGCCTGTTCCGGTTTGATTTACCAAATCCAATGCCTCTCATTAATGCAAACTAAACTCCATCTGCCACTCCTCAGCCCAGTGTGTGATATTACTGCCACCTCCCCCTAGCATCACTCGACAATACCCATAAAGCTGTAACATTATTCTCCTGTGTGTTTGTTCATCAGACTGTCCTGACATGCTGGGACATACCTCTGCAGCAGACAGGACTTGAATCCAGGCCTTCCAGTCCAGAGCTAGAAACACTACCACACAAGTTCAGGAATTGGAATCAAATCCAGAGCTCTAACTCAGAGACAGGGACACTACCCACTGCACTACCATACCCAGATTTTGGGTCATATATTAGTGCCCACTTTCAGCTTGATGTGGATTTATTATAATCAGGTTACCATTACTGAATTACAAAAAACACTTTGTATTATTAAACAAATGCAAGATATTTGTCTCAACTGTAGGATATTGAGTGTATATGCTATGCTAGCGAAATTAACTGTGACCATCTTTAATTGCTATTATCTGACGTCTGCATTATTAAGGAAAGAAACCTTGCACTCACACTCTGCCCAATGAAGGGTCTCAAATAGATATTCATTACTGAACACCAGAGACGAAGGAAGAGCTTAATTTCTGACCCTAAAACACCGATCACTCTTACCCAACTCTCACGTGCGACTCCCCTTTTCCTAAAACCATGAAATGATACCAAGCCGCTGATTACTGTCCAGCCTCTCCTCCCCACTGACTGTGTCTGCAATCTGTCCCTCCTCCCCCTAACCACACAAGGCAAACCAAGCTCAGGGTCTTTGTGAAAATCAAGGCCGGAGTGTGCAGGTTTCCTGGAGAGGGATGGGGGTTTTAAAATTGAAGGCGTACGGTGAGGTGGCAGTAATATCACACACTGGGCTGAGGGGTGGCGGATGGAGTTTAATTTGGATTAATGCGAGGGATTTGATTTGGTAAATCAAACAAGAACAGGACGTATACAATTAAAAGCAGGGCCTTTGGCAGTGCTGTAGAACAGAAACCTAGGCCGTGAGGTTTAATTCTTTAAAATTTGCATCACATATAGATAGTGTGGTTAAGAAGCTGTTTAACACACTTGTCTTCATAGGACAGACCTTTGAGTATCAGAATTGGGACGTCATGTTGAGGATGTACAGGACATTGATGAGACCTCTTCTGGAATACTGTGTCCATTCTGGTCATCCTGCCCGCTCATTCCATAGGCACACCACCCTCTGGGTGAAAAAGCTGCCCCTTAGGTCACTTTTAAATGTTTCCCCTCTCACCTTAAGCCTATGTCCTCTGGTTTTGGACTCCCCGTACCCTAAGAAAATACCTTGACTATTCACTTTGATATTACTGACCTTGATATTATTAAGCTGGAGATGGTTCAGAAGAGATTAACCTGGAAGTTGCTGGAAAAGGAGGGATTGAGCTATAAGGAGAGGCTGGGTAGACTGGGACTTTTTTCACTGAAGAATATGAGATTAAGCAGTAACTTTACAGAGGTTTATAAAATACAGAGAAGGGGTACAGAGAAGCTGAAGGGAGGGCTGATGTCTTTTCCCTAGAGTTGGGGATTCAAAACTGAGGGATATTTTAAGGTTCGAGGAAAAAGATTTACAAAAGTCATGAGAGGTAAATATTTTAGACCGGCTTGTGTGTGGAATGAACTTCCAGAGGAAGTGGTGAAAGCAGGAACAGTTACAACATTTAAAGGACATTTAGATCAGTCCATAGATAAGACATCAGTTTGGATGGTGCGGTGAGCAGCTGCCCTCTCCCTCCCCATCACTGAATGAATCCCTGTTGGTTTTCTCCTTCTGCCAATGTCGGTGCAGTGGCCTGTGGAGGCCAGCAGAGGGTGGCATTGTATCACTTTAAGCACCACAGAGACTGCCAGACCTGCCCCACACACAGACACACAGAGACACACAGCAATTGTTAGGACACAACATTGAGTTCATCTGCTAATATAAACTAAACATAAAGAAATGCTCAATTTTCCTTGTAAACTGTTAAAATATGAGTGACAGAGAACTTCCAAATTCCACTGTTTAAATAAAAACATCAATTTTTTTAACTCTGAAACTGAACATTGTACATCAACTATTCACAACTCTGAGACTCCCTTTCTCTTAACTGCTTCTTACCCTACTCCAAATTTACAGAAATGTACTGATTCAAAAAGACACTTATTAAAATTACACAAACGTAATTTCAAAAACACAGCAGCTGTTGTTTCATCTGACCTCACACCAATATCCCTTTTTCCCATCTTTCCTGGGAAGACTGGCTCATGTTACAGGATGCTATCGAAGTGTCTCCATTTCAGTATTCTGAAACCTGGGAACACATCCTTCCATGATACTGTCTCTCAGTCTCCCCCTCTCTGTCTATACCCCAAACCCCTCCCATGTGGTGATATTTAAACAGATTCCCCCACCATCTCTCTCTGGCAGTGAGGTTCATACCCACAGCACCCCCTTGTCAGGGCACAATGGAGATTATGGAGCTGTAAATGGATGGGAGCTGCACATCCTGTCACTTCCAGCATGGGCTGCAAGTTTCCCCACACTGTGCAGGGATCTCACACAGTGTTACTGAGCAATGCAATGGGGTGGTGTACACAGTCCTACATACTGGGAGGGTAACTGCTCCTGCGTTACAGATCAATGTACTGGGGTGGTGTACACAGTACTACATGCTGGAAGGGTAACTGCTCCTGGTTTACAGATCAATGCACTGGGGTGGGGTACACTGTCCTACATGCTGGGAGGGTACCTGCTCCTGGTTTACAGATCAAAGTACTGGGGTGGTGTACACAGTCCGACATGCTGGGAGGGTAACTGCTCCTGGTTTACAGATCAATGTACTGGGGTGGTGTACACAGTCCTACATGCTGGGAGGGTAACTGCTCCTGGTTTACCGATCAATGCACTGGGGTGGGGTACACAGTCCTACATGCTGAGAGGGTAACTGCTCCTGGTTTACCGATCAATGCACTGGGGTGGTGTACACAGTCCTACATGCTGGGTGGGTAACTGCTCCTGGGTTACAGATCAATGTACTGGGGTGGTGTACACAGTCCTACATGCTGGGAGGGTAACTGCTCCTGGTTTACAGATCAATGTACTGGGGTGGGGTACACAGTCCTACATGCTGGGAGGGTAACTGCTCCTGGTTTACAGATCAATGCACTGGGGTGGGGTACACAGTCGTACATGCTGGGAGGGTACCTGCTCCTGGGTTACAGATCAATGTACTGGGGTGGTGTACACAGTCCGACATGCTGGGAGGGTAACTGCTCGTTGGTTACAGATCAATGTACTGGGGTGGGGTACACAGTCCTACATGCTGGGAGGGTAACTGCTATTGGTTTCCAGATCAATGTACTGGGGTGTGGTACACAGTCCTACATGCTGGGTGGGTAACTGCTCCTGGGTTACAGATCAATGTACTGGGGTGGGGTAAACAGTCCTACATGTTGGGTGGGTAACTGCTCCTGGATTACAGCTTAATTCCTGTGCGATCACTGCACATCCTGCTGTGCTGGTCAGACTATCTGCGGTTTATAGAGAATGCAATGATGTGGGCAGTGCAGCTCCCCACGCTGGATGGAGATGTGGCCTTTGCTCAGTACATCAGGTTGGTGGGGTGGATGGGGGGAAAGGTGATGGACAGCTCAAGGAATTCCTTGGAACGTTCTGTCCCCAACATTCTAGAACTGACCTTCCCCGGAACGTTCCGTCCAGGACATTCTATAACTGACATTCCCCAGAACGTTCTGTCCCCAACATTCTAGAACTGACATTCCCTGGAACGTTCTGTCCCCAACATTCTATAACTGACATTCCCCGGAACGTTCTGTCCCTGACATTCTATAACTGACATTCCCCGGAACGTTCTGTCCCTGACATTCTATAACTGACATTCCCGGGAACGTTCTGTCCCTGACATTGTTTGTGAACGGCCGGACGTCAGTGAATTGAACATACGATAAGATCCCGAGGGAAGAGATCCCGTTCCAGGGAGAAGGAGACACTGTTCCGAAGGCCCCTCAGGCAGTTAAAGGGGTGAATACGTTTTCCCTGCGTTTACATTTCTCCACGACACAGGATCGACCACAATTTAGACCAAAATACAGGAATTCCCAAACTCTGTTTGTCTTCAGGAAACTGGGAGAGAAACCTTCAGGACAGCAACGTTCCCACCCTCCGTATTAGGAACTGGGAAGGAGTGACCTGTGTCTGCTCTCGAGTGATCGAGTGTGTGGGAATGTTCTAGAAACCATCTGTCCTTATGGATGTGTCTCTGTGTGTTTGGGGAGGGAGGGATTCTTGTGGTTTATGTCACATTTTTGTCAGTAATTCCGACCTTCCCATTTGTTATTCCAGCTCCAATTATTTTAATAAATCCCTGAATACAGGGACACATTTGAAAATCTCACTGGGTCACCGATCAAAAGGGTCCCTTTGCCTCCAGACTGATGGATAATGGGTTTGTTTTCCTTCCTCACAGTTAACGTAGTGACCATCTACGTCCTGCTTTATAAAGATTGTGGATTGTCTCAATGTGTCAGACGTTACCTGGGGGCCATGGCAGCGGCGGATCTCCTGGTCATTATCCTCGACCTGATCCTGAGACACATTCCCATTGTTTATGATGAACTGTTTTATTTCCTGTACTCAGTCCCCGAGTGTAATATCCACGCCGTCCTGCTTTATGCAGCCACTGACTGCTCTGTCTGGTTCACCGTCACTTTCACCTTTGATCGGTTTGTGGCCATTTGTTCCCAGAAGCTGAAAAGTAAATATTGCAGTGAGAAAACGGCGGCTGTGGTTCTGGGAGCAGTGACTGTGCTGAGCTGTTTAAAGAACATTTCCTGGTATTTTATGTTCATGGCTCGGTATCGGCTCGCGAACACCCCCTGGTTTTGTGATGTAACAGAGTCTGTTCTAGTCTCCATTGTCTGGGTCACAATCGAGTTCCTCCACCACATTCTAACCCCGTGTGTCCCATTTCTCCTGATTCTGCTGCTCAATGTTCTCACCGTCAGACACATTTTAGTGACCAGCAGAGCCCGCAGGAGACTCCCCGCTCACACCATTGGGGACGCTCAGTCTGACACTGAAATGAGAAACCGAAAAAAATCCATCATTTTACTGTTTGTGATCTTGGCCAATTTCATCCTGTTATGGTCAATGTTAATGCTGTATTTTATATGGAACCGGATGTGGTGGTTTGGGTATGGGTCTGTGTATCTCCATCCCTTTGTGCGGGAATTGGGCTTCATGCTGCAGCTCCTCAGTTGCTGCACAAACACCGCGATTTATGCCGTGACCCAGACTAAGTTCAGGCAGCAGCTGAAGAATGTGCTGAAATATCCCTTCACCCAAATCCATCCATCGATCAAATTCCCTCATTCATCATACCATCCGGGATTTTCTCATTTCAGTTCAGTGTTTCAGCGATGGAGCAGCCTGTCGCTATGGTAACAGACTGAGGGTAGCGCTGGTTTGACCATCCTTATCCCACAGGGGGTTACAGGGAAACATTTCAATGTTTCTCACAACTCAGGGGCCAGTGAGAAAAGGCACCATCCCACTGACTGTATCCATCACTTCCATTTATAAACAATAAAAATGTTGATTAAAGCGTGCCGAGCAGCAGAGTGACTGATGTTGTTGTGTGTCTTTGTGTTGGAGAAGCTGGGCTGGAGAGAGACAGACTCAGCCCCAAGTCCTGGTCCTCAGGGAAGGGGAGGACACCGCGCCCTGAGCTCAGGAGCTGGATTTAACTCCATCTGTCCCCCCCCACTCCAACCTGGACTCCCCATTTCCTGTCGTGAGTGGGACAGGATTTCAGTTGTTTCATGGGGACTACCCCCTCCCCAATATCTGGATCAGAGGGAGACAGACGCGTCAGGGAGACAGATTGCATCAGAGAGGGAGGGGGGCAGGAGCAAAAGAGATTTAGTCAGAGAGAAACAGAGGGAGGTGGGGAGAAAGAGAGACTGAGGTAGGGGGATCGAGAGTGAGAGACGTGGAGAGAGAGTGAAGGAGCGGGGTGAGACAGAGAGAGCGAGAGTCAAGGGAGAGCTAGGTTGAAGAAGAGAGAGAGAAATAGGGGAGGACATAATGAGAGAGGGGTCAGAGAGTGGGGGACAGAGAGAGAGGGACAGAGAGAGAGGGGGAACAGAGAGAGGGGCTGAGAGTGGGGGACAGAGAGAGGGGGACAGAGACTGGGGGACGGAGAGAGTGGGGGACAGTGAGTGGGCGATGGAGAGACTGGGGGAAAGAGGTGGGTCAGACTGGGGGATAGAGAGAGTGGGGACGGGGGGCGGACGGGGGTCAGAGAGGGAGGTGACAAAGAGAGGAGGGAGTGAGTGGGGGACACAGAGAGAGGGGAAAGAGAGATGAGGACAGAGAGAGCGGACAGAGAGAGGAGGACAGAGAGAGGGGGACAAAGAGAGGAGGACAGAGAGAAAGGGGGGACAAAGAGAACGGGAAAGAGAGGGGGACAGAGAGAGGCAACAGAGAGAGGGGGACAGAGAGAGGCGGATAGAGAGAGGGGGACAGAGAGAGGGGGACAGGGAGGGGGGACAGAGAGCAGGGGGGATAGCGAGACGGAGACAGAGAATGGGGAACAGAGAGAGGGGGACAGAGAGTGGGCAACAGAGAGTGGGGAATGGAGAGAGTGGGGGACTGGGGGACGGGGGACAGAAAGAGGGACAGAGTGAGAGAGGGATATAGAGGGGGGGACAGAGAGACTGGGGAGACAGAAAGAGGGGGGTACATAGAAAGGGCGGGGAACGAGAAGGCGGGACGGGTGTGGGGAACAGAGAGGGAGGTCAGAGAGGGGGGGACAGAGAGGAGAGGGGCGGAGAGGGGAGGGCCAGAGCTGGGAGGGACAGAGATGGGGGCAGAGAGAGGGGGAAACAGAGAGAGTGGGGACAGGGAGAAGGGGGACAGAGAGTGAAGGGGACAGAGAAACCGGGGTACAGAGAGAGGGGGCCACATAGAGGGGGGCAGAGAGAGGGGTAAAGAGAGACGGGGAGAGAGGGGGCGGACTGAGAGTGGGGGGACAGAGAGAAGGGGGACAGAGAGAAGGGGGACAGAAAGAGAGGGGGACCGAGAGAGGGGGACAGATAGCGGGAGATACAGAGAGGGGGGAGGACAGAGATAGAGAGGGGGACTGAGAGTGGGACAGAGAGGGGGGAACAGAGAGAGGGCTGGGACCGAGAAGGGGGGGACAGAGAGGGGGGCTGAGAGAGGGGGACAGAGAGAAGGGAGGATAGAGAGAGGGGGACAGAGAGAGAGGAGGACAGTGAAAGAGGGAGGACAGCGAGAGGTGGTACAGAGAGAGGGGGACAGAGAGAGGGGGAACAGAGGGGGGTACAGGGAGAAGGGGAGACAGAGAGGGGAGCAGAGAGAGTGGGGACAGAAAGAGAGGGGAGACAGAGCGACGGGGGTGCAGTAGAGGGGGGACAGGTGAACGGAGAGAGGTGGGACAGAGAGAGGGGAAAATAGAGAAGGGGACAGAGGCCGCGGACTGAGAGCGGAGGGACAGAGAGAAGGAGGGGCAGAGAGAGAGGGGACCGAGAGAGGGGGACAGAGAGGGGGCGGTCAGAGTGAGAGAGGGAGTCAGAGAGAGAGGGGGACAGGGAGAGAGGGGGGGGCAAGAGAGTGGGGACAAGAGAGTGGGTGGAGAGAGAGGGTTGAGTGATAGGGGAGAGAGAGGAGGTAGTGAGAGGGGGAAGAGAGAGAGGGGGACAGAGAAAGGGGTACAGAGAGAGGGTGGACAGAGAGATGGGGACAGAGGGAGAGGGAGGGACAGAGTGAGAGGGTGACAGAGAGATTGGGGACAGAGTGAAGGGTGACAGAGCGGGGGGACAGAGAGAGAGTGGGGACAGAGAGAGGGGGGATATTGAGAGAGGGGGACAGGGAGATGGGGGCGAAGAGAGAGGGGGACAGAAAGAGGGGGGCAGAGATAGCGGGGGAAAGAAATAGGAGGTAAGAGAGACGGGGACAGAGGGGACGGACAGAGAGAGTGGGGACAGAGTGAGGTGGGACAGAGAGAGGGGGGACAGAGAGGGAGGGAACAGAGAGAGAGGGGGACAAGAGAGTGGGGGGAGCGAGGTAGGGGGCAGATGGGGAGAGAGAGGGGTGTATTGAGAGGGGTCAGACAGTGGGAGACAGAGAGAGGGGGACAGAGAGAGGGGGGGACAGAGAGAGTGGGACACGGAGAGGGGGAACAGAGAGAGGGGGACAGAGGGTGGGGGACAGAGAGTGGGGGACAGAGAGTGGGGGACAGAGAGAGGGCACAGAGAGAGGGGGACAGAGAGATGGGTCAGAGAGGGGGGGACAGAGAGAGGGGGACAAAGAGACGGGGAACAGAGAGAGGGACCAGAAAGTGGGGGACAGAGAGAGGGGGACAGAGAGAGGGGGACAGGGAGGGGGGACAGAGAGCAGGGGGGATAGCGAGAGGGAGACAGAGAATGGGGAACAGAGAGAGGGGGACAGAGAGTGGGCAACAGAGAGTGGGGAATGGAGAGAGTGGGGGACTGGGGGACGGGGGACAGAAAGAGGGACAGAGTGAGAGAGGGATATAGAGGGGGGACAGAGAGACTGGGGAGACAGAAAGAGGGGTGTACATAGAGAGGGCGGGGAACGAGAAGGCGGGACGGGTGTGGGGAACAGAGAGGGAGGTCAGAGAGGGGGGGACAGAGAGGAGAGGGGCGGAGAGGGGAGGGCCAGAGCTGGGAGGGACAGAGATGGGGGCAGAGAGAGGGGGAAACAGAGAGAGTGGGGACAGGGAGAAGGGGGACAGAGAGTGAAGGGGACAGAGAAACCGGGGTACAGAGAGAGGGGGCCACATAGAGGGGGGCAGAGAGAGGGGTAAAGAGAGACGGGGAGAGAGGGGGCGGACTGAGAGTGGGGGGACAGAGAGAAGGGGGACAGAGAGAAGGGGGACAGAAAGAGAGGGGGACCGAGAGAGGGGGACAGATAGCGGGAGATACAGAGAGGGGGGAGGACAGAGATAGAGAGGGGGACTGAGAGTGGGACCGAGAGGGGGGAACAGAGAGAGGGCTGGGACCGAGAAGGGGGGGACAGAGAGGGGGGCTGAGAGAGGGGGACAGAGAGAAGGGAGGATAGAGAGAGGGGGACAGAGAGAGAGGAGGACAGTGAAAGAGGGAGGACAGCGAGAGGTGGTACAGAGAGAGGGGGACAGAGAGAGGGGGAACAGAGGGGGGTACAGGGAGAAGGGGAGACAGAGAGGGGAGCAGAGAGAGTGGGGACAGAAAGAGAGGGGAGACAGAGCGACGGGGGTGCAGTAGAGGGGGGACAGGTGAACGGAGAGAGGTGGGACAGAGAGAGGGGAAAATAGAGAAGGGGACAGAGGCCGCGGACTGAGAGCGGAGGGACAGAGAGAAGGAGGGGCAGAGAGAGAGGGGACCGAGAGAGGGGGACAGAGAGGGGGCGGTCAGAGTGAGAGAGGGAGTCAGAGAGAGAGGGGGACAGGGAGAGAGGGGGGGCAAGAGAGTGGGGACAAGAGAGTGGGTGGAGAGAGAGGGTTGAGTGATAGGGGAGAGAGAGGAGGTAGTGAGAGGGGGAAGAGAGAGAGGGGGACAGAGAAAGGGGTACAGAGAGAGGGTGGACAGAGAGATGGGGACAGAGGGAGAGGGAGGGACAGAGTGAGAGGGTGACAGAGAGATTGGGGACAGAGTGAAGGGTGACAGAGCGGGGGGACAGAGAGAGAGTGGGGACAGAGAGAGGGGGGATATTGAGAGAGGGGGACAGGGAGATGGGGGCGAAGAGAGAGGGGGACAGAAAGAGGGGGGCAGAGATAGCGGGGGAAAGAAATAGGAGGTAAGAGAGACGGGGACAGAGGGGACGGACAGAGAGAGTGGGGACAGAGTGAGGTGGGACAGAGAGAGGGGGGACAGAGAGGGAGGGAACAGAGAGAGAGGGGGACAAGAGAGTGGGGGGAGCGAGGTAGGGGGCAGATGGGGAGAGAGAGGGGTGTATTGAGAGGGGTCAGACAGTGGGAGACAGAGAGAGGGGGACAGAGAGAGGGGGGGACAGAGAGAGTGGGACACGGAGAGGGGGAACAGAGAGAGGGGGACAGAGGGTGGGGGACAGAGAGTGGGGGACAGAGAGTGGGGGACAGAGAGAGGGCACAGAGAGAGGGGGACAGAGAGATGGGTCAGAGAGGGGGGGACAGAGAGAGGGGGACAAAGAGACGGGGAACAGAGAGAGGGGCCAGAAAGTGGGGGACAGAGAGAGGGGGACAGAGAGTGGGGGCAGAGAGAGGGGGGACATAGAGTGGGGGACAGAGAGAGGGGGACAGAGAGTGGGGGATGGAGAGAGTGGGGAACAGAGGGGGGACGAGGGAGAGAGTGGGGGACAGAGGGGGCAACGGGTAGACAGAGAGGGAGGTGACAGAGAGAGGAGAGAGTGAGAGGGGGACACAGAGACGGTGGGACAGAGAGAGCGTGGGGACAGAGAGGGGGACAGAGGGAAAGGTGGACAGAGATAGAGGGACAGAGAGAGGGGGTACAGAGAGAGGGGGACAGAGAGAGGTGGACAGAGATAGAGGGACAGAGAGAGAGGGGGTACAGAGAGAGGGGGACAAAGAGCGGGGGACAGAGAGAGAGGGGACAGAGAGAACGGGTGAGAGAGGGGAGACAGAGAGCAGGGGGATAGAGAGAGGGAGACAGAGAGTGGGGGACAGAGAGTAGGGGATGAAGAGATTGGGGGACAGAGGGGGCACGGGGTACAGAGAGAGTTGTGATAGAGAGAGGACGGAGGGAGAGGGGGACACAGAGACAGGGGGACAGAGAGAGGGGGACAGAGAAAGGGGCACAGAGAGGGAGACAGAGAGAGAGGGGGACAGAGAGAGAGGGATAGAGGGGGGGGGACAGAGAGAGTGAGGGGACAGAGAGAGGGGGTACATAGAGAGGGCTGCGACCGAGAAAGCGGGAAGGGGTATCCAGAGAGGGGGGTCAGAGAGAGGGGGGACAGAGAGAGTGTGACAGAGAGGGGAGAGACGGAGATGGGGGACAGATATAGGGGCAGAGGGTGGGGGAACAGAGAGAATGGGGACAGGGAGAAGGGGGGCAGAGAGAGAGGGGTGGACGGAGAGATAGGGACAGAGGGAGAGGAGGATACAGAGTGAGAGGGTTGGACAGAGAGAATGGGAACAGAGAGGAGTGTGACAGAGGGAGGGGGGACAGAGAGGGGGGACAGAGAAGGGAGGGATGGAGAGGGGCACAGAGAGAAGGCGAACAGAGAGAGGGGGACAGAGAGAGAGGAGGACAGAGACAGAGGGGACGGAGGGGGGAGCAGAGAGAGAGGTGACGGAGGGGGGAGCAGAGAGAGAGGGGACGGAGGGGGGAGCAGAGAGAGAGGGACATAGAAGGGGGACAGAGAGGGGGGATAGAGAGAGGGGGGACAGAGAGAGGGGGCAGAGAAGGGAGAGACGGAGAGGGGGACAGAGAGAGGTGGGACAGAGGAGGGAGGGACGGAGAGGGGGACAGAGATAGGGGACAGAGAGAGGTGGGTCAGAGAGGGGAGGGATGGAGAGGGTGACAGAGAGAGAGGGTGAACAGATAGAGAATTCAAAAGTTCAGAAAGTTCTCCCTCAGTACCTCAGATGGTGCTAAATCAGCACCTCAGACAGTGCCTCCTCAACACCTCAGAAAGTGCTCCCTCAATTCGTCAGAAAGTGCTCCCTCAGTACGTCTGAAACTGCTCCCTCAATACCTCAGAAATTACTCGCTCAATACCTCAGAAAGTGCCCCATCAATACATCAGCTCGTGCACACTCAGTACCTCATACAGTGCTTCCTCAATAGCTCAGATAGTGCTTCCTCAACACCTCAAATAGTGCTCCCTCAGTACCTCAGAACGCGCTCCCTCAGTACCTCAAATAGTGGGCTCCCTCAGTACTCACATGGTGCTTCCTCGTTACCTCAGATAGTACTCCCTCAATACCTCAGAAAGTGCTCCCTCAATACCTCAGATAGTGCACGCTCAGTACCTCAGACAGTGCTTCCTCAGTACCTCAGACAGTGGTCCCTCAATACCTCAGAAATTACTCGCTCAATACCTCAGAAAGTGCCCCATCAATACATCAATACCAAGGGGACATAAATTTAAGGTGAAGGGTAGAAGGTATAGGGGAGATGTCAGGGGTGGGTTCTTTACCCAGAGAGTGGTGGGGGCATGGAATGCGCTCCCCGTGGGAGTGGTAGAGTCAGAATCATTGGTGACCTTTAAGCAGCATTTGGATAGGTACATGGATGGCTGCTTAATCTAGGTTAGAGGTTCGGCACAACATCGTGGGCCGAAGGGCCCATTCTGTGCTGTATTGTTCTATGTTCTATGTTATATGTAGGAGGGAGGGTGGGTCTCTATATTTTGCCTCCACAGTGCTTCCTCAATACCGCAGAAACTACTCGCTCAATTCCTCAGATAATGCACACTCAGGACCACAGAAAGTGCTCTCTCAAACCTCAGAAAGTGCTCCCTCAGTACCTCAGAGAGTTCTTCCTCAGTACATCAGATAGTGCTTGCTCAATACCTCAGATTGTGCTCCCTGAATACCTCAGATAGTGCTTCCTCAAATCCTCAGAAATTGCTCCATCAATACCTCAATAGTGCTTCCTCAATACCTCAGAAAGTGCACCCTTAATATCTCAGAAAGTGCTCCATCAGTAGCTCAGAAAGTGCTCCCTCAGTACCTCAGATAGTGCTTCTGTGAAGGGAGGGGGAGAAAGAGACAGAGAGAAAGTTCACTTTTCAATCCAGTGATTTCTGCGCGAAAGTTCCTTCAGAACAGACCGTTTTGAGGAAGAGTCACTTGAAATGCAAATTGTTCCTCTCTCTCTTCACCGTTGCTACCTGCTGAATTGTGCTGAATTTCCCCACCATCTGTTTACTTGAGAACTTGATCTTATTCAAGTGTCACTGAGTAATTCAGTCTGTGTTCAATGCCCTGAGGCTGCTACTGTTGCAAGTTGACAAACAGGTTTAAGGCTGTGGTAAAATCAATGACTGCAGATGCTGGAAACCAGATTCTGGATTAGTGGTGCTGGAAGAGCACAGCAGGTGTGCAGGTTTAAGGCTGTGTAAGGTATTGTATTCGGAGTGCTTGATACATGGGAGAACAGATACAGAACAAAGGCACACTGAAATGTTAGGTCTGAGCTGTTCCTTCTGAACTAACACCACAAAATTACATTGATCAGGATCTTTGTGAAGTGCCTTTGTCAAGTGACCCTTCCTCAAAACGGTCTGTTCTGAAGGAACTTTCCTGCAGAAATCACTGGATTAAAAGGTAAACTTTCTCTCTGTCTCTTTCTCCCTCTCCCCTCAGAGATGCTGCCGGACATGCTTAGCTTCTTCAGCAATCTCTGTATTGATGTTTCAGGTGTCCAGCGCGTCCGTACATATTGATTTTAGTGTTGAATTCTCAAGCTTGCTCTGTTCAAGGGATTGAATCCCTCTGCTACAAGGGGGGTTCAGCTACCACAGCTAACAGGTTCATGATGCCAACATTGTTGGTTCAATCTCTATCATGTCTGAAATTACCATGAAGTCCCCAGCTTCTCATCCTCGCCCCTTACCTGAGGTGTGTGAACCACCAGGCCTCTCCCTCTGACAAGACAGCAGCTCTCGGGTCCTCCTAGTCTATATTATCTTCCCAACGTTAAAAAGGCACTCCAGTAAGAGAGCTCTTCACATGGTTCAGGTCAAACTCCTGGAGTTCCCTCCCTAACATCACTGTGGGACACCCAAGGACTGCAGCAGGAGAGTACACCCCACCCCGACCTTCCAGGCAACTATTAGAGGGTGTGGGAATCACATACAAGCCACATTTGAAAATAGGTTTTATAACAGGGTCACGGTGGATGGTCACTAACTCTGTTTCTTTACCTCTGTTGAAATCAGAGTAATGAAGAAGCTAAGGGTTGGTTGAAAAGGACAATGATAGCCTTTCATAGGTTGGTGTTTATTAGAGTTTGTATCGACAGTATGAATGTTTGAGCACTTATTCAAGGGCATGCAGGTAGCTGCCAGAGGAAGTGATGGGGGCTGGTATAATTGCGACATTTCAAAGGCATCACGATGAGTATGTGAATAGGAAGGGTTTAGAGGGATATCAGCCAAGTGCTAGCAAATGGAAAGAAATAAGATGAGAGTATCTGGTTGGTATGGACGAGTTGGACAGGAGGGACTGGTTCCATGCTCTGCATCTCTGTGACTCTGTGCCTCTGAATCATCTATTGCAGAGAGTTTCAGACAGGCCTTAGTTCGTGTTTCTCTCTCATGCTTCCTCAGAATCTGCAAACCCTATGTCTCTATATTTCCCAAGAAATAAAGAGGGTCAGTACCGAGGGAGTGCTGCACTGGCAGAGGGTCAGGACTGAGGGAGTGCCGCACTGTCAGTGGGTCAGCACTGAGGGAGCGCTGCACTGTCCGAGGGTCATTATTGAGGGAGTGCTGCACTGTTAGAGGGACATTACTGAGGGAGTTCTGCAATGTCAGAGGGTCATTACTGAGGGAGTGCTGCATTGTCAGAGGGTCAGTACTGAGAGAGTGCTGCAATGTCAGAGTGTCAGTACTGAGGGAGTGCCACACTGTCAGAGGGTCAGCACTGAGGGAGTGCTGCACTGTCAGAGGATCAGTACTGAGGGAGTGCTGCACTGTCAGAGGGTCAGCACTGAGGGAGCGCTGCACTGTCCGAGGGTCATTATTGAGGGAGTGCTGCACTGTTAGAGGGTCATCACTGAGGGAGTTCTGCACTGTCAGAGGGTCATTACTGAGGGAGTGCTGCATTGTCAGAGGGTCAGTACTGAGAGAGTGCTGCAATGTCAGAGTGTCAGTACTGAGGGAGTGCCACACTGTCAGAGGGTCAGTACTGAGGGAGTGCTGCAATGTCAGAGTGTCAGTACTGAGGGAGTGCCACTCTGTCAGAGGGTCATTACAGAGGTAGTGCTGCACCGTCCGAGGGTCACGACTGAGGGAGCGCTGCACTATCCGAGGGTCATTACTGAGGGAGTGTTGCACTGTCAGAGTGTCATTACTGAGGGAGTGCCACACTGTCAGAGGGTCAGTACTGAGGGAGTGCTGCACTGTCAGAGTGTCAGTCCTGAGGGAGTGCCACACTGTCAGAGTGTCAGTCCTGAGGGAGTGCCACACTGTCAGAGGGTCATTACAGAGGGAGGGCCGCACTGTCAGAGGGTCATTACAGAGGGAGTGCTGCACTGTTTGAGGGTCAGTACTGAGGGTTCACCACACTGTCAGAGTGTCAGTACTGAGGGAGGGCCACAGTGTCAGATGGTCAGTACTGAGGGAGTGCTGCACTGTCAGAGGATCAAATTAAGGGAGTGCCACACTGTCAGAGGGTCAGTACTGAGGGAGTACCACACTGTCAGAGGGTCAGTACTGAGGGTGTGCCACACTGTCAGAGTGTCAGTACTGAGGGAGTGCCACACTGTCAGAGTGTCAGGACTGAGGGAATGATTCACTGTCAGAGGGTCAGTACTGAGGGAATGCAACACTGTGAGAGGGTCACTACTGAGGGTGTGCCTCACTGTCAGATGGTCAGTACTGAGGGAGTGCTGTACCGACAGAGGGTCAGTACTGAGGGAGTGCTCCACTGTCAGAGGGGTCAGTACTGAGGGAGTGCCACACTGTCAGAGGGTCAGTACTGAGGGAGTGCCACACTGTCAGAGGGGCATTACTGAGGGAGTGCTGCGCAGTCAGAGGGTCAGTACTGAGGGAGTGCTGCACTGTCAGAGGGGTCAGTACTGAGGGAGTGCCACACTGTCAGAGGGGCATTACTGAGGGAGTGCTGCACCGTCAGAGGGTCAGTAACGAGGAAGTGTCACACTGTCAGACGGTCAGCACTGAGGGAATGCCACACTGTCAGAGTTTCAGTACTGAGGGAGTGCTTCACTGTCAGAGGGTCAGTACTGAGGGAGTGCCACACTGTCAGATGGTCAGTACTGAGGGAGTGCCACACTGACAGAGGGTCAGTACTGAGGGAGTGCCGCACTGTCAGAGTGTCAGGACTGAGGGAGTGCTTTACTGTCAGAGTGTCAGTACTGAGGGAGTGATGCACTGTCAGAGGGTCTGTAATGAGGGAGTGCTGCAATGTCAGAGGGTCAGTACAGAGTAAGTGCTGCACTGTCAGAGTGTCAGTACTGAGGGAGTGCCACACTGTCAGAGGGTCAGTTTTGAGGGAGTGCTGCACTGTCAGAGAGTCAGTGCAGAGGGAGTGCTGCACTGTCAGAGGGGTCAGTACTGAGGGAGAGCTGCACTGTCAGAGGGTCAGTGCAGAGGGAGTGCTGCACTGTCAGAGGGGTCAGTACAGAGTAAGTGCTGCACTGTCAGAGTGTCAGTACTGAGGGAGTGCCACACTGTCAGAGGGTCAGTATTGAGGGAGTACTGCACTGTCAGAGAGTCAGTGCAGAGGGAGTGCTGCACTGTCAGAGGGGTCAGTACTGAGGGAGAGCTGCACTGTCAGAGGGTCAGTGCAGAGGGAGTGCTGCACTGTCAGAGGGGTAAGTACAGAGGGAGTGCTGCACTGTCAGAGGGGTCAGTATTGAGGGAGTGCTGCACTGTCAGAGGGTCAGTGCAGAGGGAGTGCTGCACTGTCAGAGGGGTCAGTACTGAGGGAGTGCTGCACTGTCAGAGGGTCAGTGCAGCGGAAGTGCTGCACTGTCAGAGGGGTCAGTACTGAGGGAGTGCTGCACTGTCAGAGGGTCAGTACTGAGGGAGTGCTGCACTGTCAGAGGGTCAGTACTGATGGAGAGCCGCACTGTCAGAGGGTCTGTACTGAGGGAGTGCTGCGCTGTCAGTTGGTCAGTACTGCGGGAGTGCTGCACTGTCAGAATGTCAGTACTGAGGGATTGCTGCACAGTCAGAGGGTCAGTACTGATGGAGTGCCACACTGTCAGAGGGGTCAGCACTGCGGGAGTGCTGCACTGTCAGAATGTCAGTACTGAGGGAGTGCTGCACTGTCAGAGGGTCAGTACTGAGGGAGCGCTGCACTGTCAGAGGGTCAGTACTGAGGGAGTGCTGCACTGTCAGAGGGGTCAGTACTGAGGGAGTGCCACACTGTCAGAGGGTCAGTACTGAGATAGTGTTGCTCTGTCAGAGGGGTCATTACTGAGCGAGTGCCACACTGTCAGAGCATCAGTACTAAGGGATTGTCACACTGTCAGAGGGTCAGTACTGAGGGAGCGCTACACTTCCAAACAGTTAGTGCTGAGAGAGTGCTACAGTGGAAAAGGGTCAGTACAGAGAGAGTGCTGCACTCTCAGCGGTTCAGTACTGAGGGAGAGTCACACTGTCAGGGGGTCAACACTGAGGGAGTGCCACACTGTCAGAGGGGTCAGCGCTGAGGGAGTGCTGCAATGTCAGAGTATCAGCACTGGGGGAGTGTCACAGTGTCAGAGGGTCAGTACTGAGGGAGTGCTGCACTGTCAGATGGTCAGTACAGACGGAGTGCTACACTCCCAAAGGGTCAGTACAGAGGGAGTGCAACACTGTCAGAGGGTCAGTGCTGAGGGAGTGCAACACTGTCAGAGGGTCAGTACTGAGGGAGTGCTGCACTGTCAGAGGGTCAGCACTGAGGGAGTGCTGCACTGTCAGAGGGTCAGTACTGAGGGAGTGCTGCAATGTCAGAGGGTCAGCACTGAGGATGTGCCGCAATGTTAGAGGGTCAGTACTGAGGGGGTGCTGCACTGTAAGAGGGGTCAGTGCTGTGAGAGTGCTGTACTGTCAGAGGGTCAGTACTGACTGAGTGTGGCACTGTCAGAGGGTCAGTACTGAGAGAGTGCTACAATAAAAAAGGATAAGTACTGAAGGAATGCTGCACTGCTCAACGGTCTATACTGAGGTAGTGCTGCAATGTAACAGGGTCAGCACTGAGGGAGTGCCACACTGTCAGAGGGTCAGTACTGAGATAGTGTTGCTCTTTCAGAGGGGTCATTACTGTGTGAGTGCCACACTGTCGGAGCATCAGTACTAAGGGATTGTCAAACTGTCAGAGGGTCAGTACTGAGGGAGCGCTACACTTCCAAACAGTCAGTGCTGAGTGAGTGCAACACTGCAAAAGGGTCAGTACAGAGAGAGTGCTGCACTGTCAGGGGGTCAACACTGAGGGAATGCCACACTGTCAGAGGTTCAGTGCTGAGGGAGTGCTGCACTGCCAGAGTGTCAGTACTGAGGGAGTGCCACACTATCAGAGGGGTCAGCGCTCAGGGAGTGCTGCACTGTCAGATGGTCAGTACAGACGGAGTGCTGCACTGCCAGAGTGTCAGTACTGAGGGAGTGCCACACTATCAGAGGGGTCAGCGCTCAGGGAGTGCTGCACTGTCAGATGGTCAGTACAGACGGAGTGCTGCAATGTCAGAGGGTCAATACTTAGGGAGTGTCACACTATCAGAGGGTCAGCACTGAGGGAGTGTCCCACTGTCAGTGGGTCAGTGCTGAGGGAGTGCTATCGTGCCAAAGGGTCAGTACAGAGGGAGTGCAACACTGTTAGAGGGTCAGCACTGAGGGAGTGCTGCAATGTCAGAGGGTCAGCACTGAGGGAGTGCTGCATTGTCAGAGGGTCAGTACTGAGGGAGTGCTACACTGCCAGAAGGCCAGTAATGAGGGAGTGCTACACTGCTGGAGGTTCAGTAATGAGGGAGTGCTACACTGTCAGAGGGTCAGTACTGAGGGAGTGCTGCACTGTCAGAGGGTCAGTACTGAGGGCGTGCTGCACTGTCCGAGGGTCAGAACAGACGGAGTGCTGCAATGTCCGAGGGTCAGTACTTAGGAAGTTTCACACTATCAGAGGGTCAGCACTGAGGGAGTATCACACTGTCAGTGGGTCAGTGCTGAGGGAGTGCTACACTGCCAAAGGGTCAGTACAGAGGGAGTGCAACACTGTCAGAGGATCAGTGCTGAGGGAGTGCTGCACTGTCAGAGGGTCAGTACTGAGGGAGTGCTGCACTGTTAGAGTGTCAGCACTGTGGGAGTGCCTCAGTGTCAGAGTGACAGTATTGAGGGAGTGCTGCACTGTCAGAGGGTCAGTACTGAGGGAGTCCTGCACTGTCAGAGTGACAGTATTGAGGGAGTGCTGCACTGTCAGAGTGATAGTATTGAGGGAGTGCCACACTGTGAGAGAGTCAGTACTGAGGCAGTGCTGCACTGTGAGAGTGTCAGTACTGATGGAGTGCTTCCCTGTCTGAGGGTCAGTGCTTCGGGATTGTCACACTGCCAGAGGGTGAATACTGAGCGACTGCTGCACTGTCATAGGGTCAGCACTGAGGCAGTGCTGCAATGTCAGAGGGTCAGTACTGAGGGAGTGCTACACTGATAGAGGGTCAGTAATGAGGGAGTGCTACACTGCTGGAGATTCAGTAATGAGGGAGTGCTACACTGTCAGAGGGTCAGTATTGAGGGAGTGCTGCACTGTCAGAGGGGTCATTACTGAGCGAGTGCCACACTGTCAGAGCATCAGTACTAAGGGATTGTCACACTGTCAGAGGGTCAGTACTGAGGGAGCGCTACACTTCCAAACAGTTAGTGCTGAGTGAGTGCTACAGTGGAAAAGGGTCAGTAGAGAGAGAGTGCTGCACTGTCAGCGGTTCAGTACTGAGGGAGTGTCACATTGTCAGGGGGTCAACACTGAGGGAGTGTCACACTGTCGGAGGTTCAGTGCTGAGGGAGTGCTGCATTGCAAAGTGTCAGTACTGAGGGAGTGCCACACTGTCAGAGGGGTCAGCGCTGAGGGAGTGCTGCAATGTCAGAGGGTTAGTACTGAGGGAGTGCTATACTGCCAGAGGGCCAGTAATGAGTGAGTGCAACACTGTCAGAGGGTCAGTGCTGAGGGAGTGCTGCACTATCAGAGGGTCAGTACTGAGGGAGTGCTGCACTGTTAGAGTGTCAGCACTGTGGGAGTGCCTCAGTGTCAGAGGGTCAGTGCTGAGGGAGTGCTGCACTGTCAGAGGGTCAGTACTGAGGGAGTGCTGCAATGTCAGAGGGTCAGCACTGAGGGAGTGCTGCAATGTCAGAGGGTTAGTACTGAGGGAGTGCTACACTGCCAGAGGGCCAGTAATGAGGGAGTGCAACACTGTCAGAGGGTCAGTGCTGAGGGAGTGCTGCACTGTCAGGGGGTCAGTACTGAGGGAGTGCTGCAATGTCAGAGGGTCAGCACTGAGGGAGTGCTGCAATGTCAGAGGGTTAGTACTGAGGGAGTGCTACACTGCCAGAGGGCCAGTAATGAGGGAGTGCAACACTGTCAGAGGGTCAGTGCTGAGGGATTGTTGCACTGTCAGAGGGTCAGTACTGAGGGAGTGCTGCAGTGTCAGAGGGTCAGCACTGAGGGAGTGCTGCAATGTCAGAGGGTTAGTACTGAGGGAGTGCTACACTGTCAGAGGGCCAGTAATGAGGGAGTGCAACACTGTCAGAGGGTCAGTGCTGAGGGAGTGCTGCACTGTCAGAGGGTCAGTACTGAGGGAGTGCTGCACTGTTAGAGTGTCAGCACTGTGGGAGTGCCTCAGTGTCAGAGTGACAGTATTGAGGGAGTGCTGCACTGTCAGAGGGTCAGTACTGAGGGAGTCCTGCACTGTCAGAGTGACAGTATTGAGGAAGTGCTGCACTGTCAGAGTGATAGTTTTGAGGGAGTGACACACTGTGTGAGAGTCAGTACTGAGGCAGTGCTGCACTGTGAGAGTGTCAGTACTGATGGAGTGCTGCCCTGTCAGAGGGTCAGTGCTTCGGGATTGTCACACTGCCAGAGGGTCAATACTGAGCGAGTGCTGCACTGTGAGAGGGTCAGCACTGAGGGAGTGCTGCAATGTCAGAGGGTCAGTACTGAGGGAGTGCTGCAATGTCAGAGGGTCAGTACTGAGGGAGTGCTACACTGCCAGAGGGTCAGTAATGAGGGAGTGCTACACTGCTGGAGATTCAGTAATCAGGGAGTGCTACACTGTCAGAGGGTCAGTATTGAGGGAGTGCTGCACAGTCATAGGGTCAGTACTAAGAGAGTGTTGCAATGTCAGAGGGTCAGCACTGAGGGAGTGCTGCAATGTCAGAGGGTCAGTACTGAGGGAGTGCTACACTGCCAGAGGGCCAGTAATGAGGGAGTGCTACACTGCTGGAGATTCAGTAATGAGGGATTGCTGCACTGTCTGAGGGTCAGTACTGAGAGAGTGCTGCAATATAAAAGGGTAAGTACTGAAGGAATGCTGCACTGCTAAACGGTCTGTACTGAGGGAGTGCTGCAATGTCACAGGGTCAGCACTGTGGGAGTGCCACACTGTCAGAGGGTCAGTACTGAGATAGTGTTGCTCTGTCAGAGGGGTCATTACTGAGCGAGTGCCAAACTGTCAGAGTATCAGCACTGAGGGAGTGTCACACTGTGAGAGGGTCAGCACTAAGGGAGTGCTGCACTGTCGGAGGGTCACATTGAGGGAGTGCTGCACTGTCAGAGGTTCAGTACTGAGGGAGTGCTGCAATGTCAGAGGGTCAGTACTGAAGGAGTGCCACACTGTCAGAGTGACAGTATTGAGGGAGTGTTGCACTGTGAGAGAGTCAGTACTGAGAGAATGCTGCACTGTCAGAAGGTCAGTACTGAGGGAGTGTTGTAATGTCAGAGGGTCAGCACTGAGGGAGTGCTGCAATGTCAGAGGGTTAGTACTGAGGGAGTGCTACACTGCCAGAGGGCCAGTGCTGAGGGAGTGCTGCACTGTCAGAGGGTCAGTACTGAGGGAGTGCTGCACTGTTAGAGTGTCAGCACTGTGGGAGTGCCTCAGTGTCAGAGTGACAGTATTGAGGGAGTGCTGCACTGTCAGAGGGTCAGTACTGAGGGAGTCCTGCACTGTCAGAGTGACAGTATTGAGGAAGTGCTGCACTGTCAGAGTGATAGTTTTGAGGGAGTGACACACTGTGAGAGAGTCAGTACTGAGGCAGTGCTGCACTGTGAGAGTGTCAGTACTGATGGAGTGCTGCCCTGTCAGAGGGTCAGTGCTTCGGGATTGTCACACTGCCAGAGGGTCAATACTGAGCGAGTGCTGCACTGTGAGAGGGTCAGCACTGAGGGAGTGCTGCAATGTCAGAGGGTCAGTACTGAGGGAGTGCTGCAATGTCTGAGGGTCAGTACTGAAGGAGTGCCACACTGTCAGAGTGACAGTATTGAGGGAGTGTTGCACTGTGAGAGAGTCAGTACTGAGGGAATGCTGCACTGTCAGAAGGTCAGTACTGAGGGAGTGTTGTAATGTCAGAGAGTCAGTACTGAGGGAGTCCCACACTGTCAGAGGAGTCAGTACTGAGGGAGTGGCACACTGTCAGAGGGGTCAGTACTGAGGGAGCGCTGCAATGTCAGAGAGTCAGTACTTAGGGAGTGCAGCACTGTCAGAGGGTCATTACTGAGGGAGTGCTGGACTGTCAGGGTGTCACTTCTGAGGGAGTGCTGCCCTGTCAGGGGGTCAGTCTGAGGGAGGGCTGCACTGTCAAAGGGTCATTACTGAGGGAGTGCTGCACTGTCAAATGGTCAATACTGAGGGAGGGCTGCACTGTCAGGGGGTCACTACTGAAGGAGTGCTGCGCTGTCAGGGGGTCAGTACTGAGGGAGTGCTGCACTGTCAGAGGGTCATTACTGAGGGAGGCTGCACTGTCAGGGGGTCAGTACTGAAGGAGTGCTGCGCTGTCAGGGGCTCACTACTAAAGGAGTGCTGGTCTGTCAGGGGGTCAGTCTGAGGGAGTGCTGCGCTGTCAGGGGGTCAGTCTGAGGGAGTGCTGCACTGTCAGGGGGTCAGTAATGAAGGATTCCTGCAATGTCAGAAGGTCCATATGGGTGCAGCGTTGTACTGTCAGAGGGTCATTACTGAGGGAGCGCTACACTGTCAGCGCATCAGTCTGGGGGATACCTGCATTGTAAGAAGGTCAGTACTGAGTGAGTGCCACACTATCAGATGGGCTGAAAGACCTAGATTCTGCTCCGATGTCTTGTGGTCTAAGAGGAATATCCGAAATTGTTCAGTATATTTCTGCCTCTGCATCCTACATACCCTGCTCAGCAATGATTCCCACGTCCAGATTCCAGAGACTATGTTCAAACAGACCATATTTAATTGGATATTGAACCTGAAGAGGTACCACCCTCTTTTCCCAGGGATCGAGTTTTTGTTTTATGCCTCAGCTTCCGTGTGCTCATCCCAAATGAATCCCACTGCTCCACACTCAGCACAATCGTGTGTTCCTTATTTCTGAGCTTCCCAATGCTAATCCACATCCAGAATGACATCCCACACTCCTCTCAATCGTATCGCAGGCTAATTGCCTGGGAGAGAGGAATGCTAAGAAGGGAAATAAAACTCTGAATGTACCTTACAGTGACATTAAGGGTGAATTGCTAATGAGAGAAACACAGTGAGATTTTGTGCATGGACCCAGAGGCTACAGTGAATGAATGCATTTTGTCAGTGCTCATTGGGACAGGGTTGATATGAAATCGTGGAGATGCTCTGTGATACAATTAAATGAATGAGCATATAGAGAGAGAGATGGTTTTGAGTGGTCTGGCCTTCTTCCAACCCAATAAATCTCCAAAGACAGTGGAAATGTATCTCACTTTACCGAATGAGGTGATGGAGGAAGTAGCAGGTACACTTGCAAACATTTTCAAATCCCCTCTGGCCACCGGAGAGGTGTCGTCGGACTGACCATGTGGTACTGTTATTCAAGAAGGAGCATGGGATATACCAGGCAGCTACAGGCCAGTCAGGCTAATATCGTGGGTGGGACGTCTGTTGGAAGCAATTTTGGGAGAGAGAATTAATCAGCATTTAAAGAGACTGGAGTTCATGAAGAACAGTCAGAATGGTTGTGTTAAGGAGGGGTCAGGTCTGACCAATGGGATTGCACTTTTTAAGGAGGTGGTCAGGTGTGTAAATAAGGGCAATACTTTCCTGTCATCTGCTTGGAGGTCAGTAAGGCTTTTATCAGGATCCATACTGGAAACTGATAGTGAACATACAAACTCAAGATCCAAGGAATTTGGCGCAGAATGCTGAGTGGCAGGAAGCAGACAGTGATGGCCCAGTTAGAAATCTCTGTCAGTTCATGTCTCACTATTGGGGTCTTACTGATGTGGTTGATAGAAAAGATTTAGATTTGAATGGTGGAGGGTTAATCATTGGGTTCATGAATGATATGAAGATTGGTTGGATGATAAATACTGAGGATGATAGCCTTAGATTACAGAAGGATGGAGATGGCCTTGTCAGATGGACCGATCAGTGGCAACGGGTGAGGTGCCTGAAGGCTGGAGGGTGATTAATGATGGGCCATTATTGAAGTAAGGCTACAAGGAACAGCCATTGAACTATGGAGCTGTGAGCCTGATGGCAGTGGTGGGTAAGCTGTTGGAGGGCATTCTGAGAGACAGTTCACATGCATTTGGAAAAGCAAGGATTGATTAGGGATGGTCAGCTTGGCTTTGTTTATGGAAATGATGTGTCCAACTTGATAGAGCTTTTGAAGGGATGACCAAGGAGACAGATGAGAAGGTTTCACATGGGAGACTGCTTAGTAACAGGTTAGATGACATGGCATCCAAGGAGAGAGGACAGCACAGTGTCTCAGTGGATTGATTCTAACTCCCGGTGACTGTCTGTGTGGAGTTTTCACATTCTCTCTGTATCTGTGCGGGTTCCCTCCAGGTGATTCCGTTTCCTCCCACCGCCCAAAGATGCCATGGGAAATGCAGCATTACAGGGATAGAGTAGAGGATGTGAGTCTGGGTGGGACGCTGTTCAGACAGTCAGTGTGGAGCCATTGGACCGAATGGCTTGCTTCTATACTGTAGGAATTCTAAAATTAATCCAGAGAGACAAGTAATGTTCTGGGGACCTGGGCTCCAATCTTGGACAGGGGTGGATGTGGGTCCTTCCAGTCTGAAGGGGTTTAAACACAATCTGAGGGGGGAGCTGGGCTGCACCCTGAAATGTTGAGGATGTGAATGTTTCGTGGAGCTACTGTCTAAGGGGCTTTGGGGGTTAAATACAATAAAGTAACGCTTTCTTCGGTATTGAGGGAGAACATTCTGAGGTATTGAGGGAGAACTATCTGAGCTATTGAGGGAGCAATTTCTTAGGTATTTAGGGAGTACTATCTGAGGTACTGGGGGAGCACTATCTGAGGTATAGAGGGTGAACTATCTGCAATATTGAGGGAGAACTATCTGAGGTATTGAGAAAGCACTTTCTGAGGTATTGAGGGAGAATTATCTGAGGTATTGAGCGAGCACAATCTGAGGTACTGAGGGAGCGCTTTCTGAGGTATTGAGGGAGAACTATCTGGGGTATTAGAGACCACTATCTGAGGTACTGGGGGAGCACTATCCCACGTATTGAGGGAGAGCTATCTGGGGTATTCAGGGAGAACTATCTGAGGTACTGAGGGAGCACTATCTGAGGTATTGAGGGAGAACTATCTGGGGTATTAGGGACCACTATCTGAGGTACTGGGGGAGCACTATCTGACGTATTGAGGGAGAACTATCTGGGGTATTCAAGGAGAACTATCTGAGGTATTGAGGGAGCACTTTCTGAGGTATTGAGGGAGCAATATCTGAGGTACTGAGGGAAATATATCTGAGGTATTGAGGGAGCACTTCCTGAAGTATTGAGGGAGAACTATCTGAGGTAATGAGGGAGCACTATCTGAGGTAATGAGGGAGCACTGTCTGAGGTACTGAGCGAGCACTATCTGAGGCATTGAGGGAGAACTATCTGACGTATTGAGGTAAGACTATCTGGGTTATTCAGGGAGCACTATCTGAGGTACTGAGGGAGCACTATCTCGTGGTACAGAATGCAGAGGATAGAAAGGTACAGATGTAATTCCCTGATCATTTCCTCAGGGTCCCCGAGACACTCTGGTGTTGTAATTTGAAATGGAAGCCACTCCCCATTTCAGAAGATTCAGATCATTTTAAACAATCCGTGAAAGATAACAGCAGCATGTGTCTGAAACATGGTTTGGGGGAAAACTTTCATCAATCTATTGTTACTTGTTGCTTGGAGACGTTTTAGAAAAGCAGGCACCCAAACAGACTAACGCTGTCGATGCAAGAGGTGGTGTACAGGAAGATCCAACAAGTCCATCTGTAGCTGCTGTTTGTCTCCCTGGAGCAGTCATCATGTCAGATCAGGGTTCAGTCCTCAGAGAAATCATTTCTCCAGCAATACCTCAACCATGCCTTTACAGCCGTGTGTGTATGTGTGTGTGTGTGTGAGAGAGAGAGAGAGAGAGACAGAGAGAGAGAGAGAGAGAGACAGACTGCCCGTGTTTGTGTGTGTGAAAGAGTGGATGCATGTGCATCTCTGTGTGTCTGTATATGTGTGTGCGAGAGAGAAAGTGCATGTTCATGTGAGAGTGTGTGTGTGTGTATGTGTGTGTGTTTGAGGGAGTGTGTGTGTGTGTGTTTGAGGGAGTGTGTGTGTGTGTGTGTGTGTGTGCAATCTTATGAATATAAAATCCAGCTGCTGTTTCAGGTGAATTGGTCCTCGTGTCTCCAAAGACACAAAGGCTGCAAGAGTGAATTAACTGGGGGAAAGAGAGTGCTGTTCATTCCAGTGGGGATTCATCCAGTAAACCTTCCCCACACACTAACATCCCTCTGGCAATGCAGTGACTAGTCCTGCACACAGTGCCCCAGGTACAAACCAATGTAATGTCACCGTAGTCTTACCAGAGCATGGGACAGCTCCTCATTACAGAGCGGTGTCTGGTGGGGATTTAATCAGAGGGTCACCATGGCCCAACTGAGGGGAGAGGTTGGGAAGGAGAGTCCTTCAGGGTAACCCCAGCTGGTGTGGGAATTGAACACACGCTATTGGTTTTACTCTGCATTATAAACCAACTGACCTGCCAACTGAGCTAACTGACTTCACTCCAGGGGCATGCCCTGTATAACCCAATCATAGCCAGCCTGCATCTCAATAGGATCCAGGAGCAAGGCCATTCGCCCCCCACCCTAACCCAGAAGGGAGAGCACGGGAAGCTGATGAAGGAAACAAGCCCCTCCCATGTGGCCTTCTGAAATGGAGCTGGAGGACAAGGCAGACCTGGCCTGCTGTTTACTTCCCCGAGTCTGGCCTGCTCCACCTTACAGTGAGAGACTGAGGGGAATCTCGAGGATATTTCACTTCTCACTGAGAGGCTGCAACTCCAATCCAAATCAGGCTGGTTCCCTCCGAGACTCACGGAAGAGTGCAGCACTCTACAGATCAGGGCCTTGTGGAGTCATAACCTCCAGTGTGGGGGCCAAGAGCTGGGCGGTAGTGTTAAGGACATAAGACCATCTGAAATAGGAACAGGAGGACACCATTCAGCCCATCGAGCCTGCTCTACTATTCAATAGGATCGTGGATGATTCAACATTTGATTTGGGAGCTGAAATTAGGACAACATAGAGACAGACAATCAAATTATTCTACCATGAGGAATCATCAGACGAGAACACACACACACACACAGACACACAAATTGTGGGATTCAGGCTGTCTGTGGGAACGGGGAGAGACAAAGGAGCAAAATGCTAGAGAGGGATCTGTTCCCACAGATTTCACTGCTTCCCTCTCTCTCTGCAGCTCTCATGTCTATTTCTGCGTTCCCAGTTCTCTCTCCCACATCTTTCCTTCAATCCCTCTCGCTCACCATCCTTCACATCTCTGTCCTGTTTACATTTCCCAGTAGATTCCCTTCCTCCTTTGTCACCTCACCAGGTTTTTCAGGAATGCTTAATCATTCAGTCTTTCACAAAACTAACACCTTGCTCATCTCTCTCTGCATCTGTCTCTCAGCTCTGTGGGATCTTGCTATTTCTGTCTGCACATCACTCTAGCAACATCATAGTCCCCACTACCACCCCACTCTCTCAGCTCTATCTCTCTGCTGTTGCAACTCCTCTCTCTCTCTCCCTGTCCTATATCTCTCCCCGAGATTTCTGTCTTGCTGTCTGCCTGAAATTCTCTCCCTGTCTTTCTCTCCACATTTTCACCTTGTATCTGTCTGACATTGTATTTCTCTTCCTGGAGTTTCACTCTCTCTCTCTCTCTCTGTCTGTCTCTGTCCTGCTCTTTCTCAGTTCTTCTCACTTCCTCTACCCCCCTCTGCCTGCCTGTCTTTCTCTTGTTCTCTCCCTCCCTCTCACTGTCTGTCCATCCATCTCTCTTTCTCTCCTGTAGTTTCTCTCCCTCTTTCTCCCTGGACCCCTCTGCTCTGTCCCAGTGACTGGGAGAAGGGGCATCGGGATGAGCTTGCCTCAGTGCCTGCTCTCTCTCAGGTTTTACCCCCACTGTAGGGGAGGAACATGAAGTACTTTTCTGAGTGAGTGTGAAATAGAGAAAAAGAAGACAGAAAGGGACACTGACAAAAAGAGAGAGAGACGTGGAGAGAATGGAGATGGAGAAAGTGGGGAGAGAGAAATGGGCACTAAGAGTCAGGGACGTGGAGTGAGAAAAGGACAGAGTGAGAGAGACAGGGAGAGACCGAGAGTGAGAAGGGCATATATTGAGGGAGAAGGACAGTGTGTGTACTTGGCGATGGCTTTCGAGTGGGATCTTGCTGTGCATTACAGCAGTCAGTCAAAAGGTGAATTAGTCTCTGCACTATGTCCTCCAGCCCAGGGGCTGTGAGTCTGCATGGGAAGGGGGAGAGTGGAAGACAAGGAGAGAGTGGGACAGCCAGAGACAGGGGGAGGGTTTGATGGGGTTTTGGGGTTGGTGGAGAAAGGAGGGGCTTTTGTCAGAGAGAGATGGAGGGAGGGATAGCATGTGATGCAAAATCTGAGACAGGGTGGAGAAGAGCTCTGCACAGGAAGTATAGTCAATGCGGCCATTCAGGGGCCAATCCTGAGGATCCTGAACAGGACCAGGATCATTTAATGGGGGAGGGGAGATGATGGGCAGAAAGGACTCCATCTGTGATGCAAACCTTCTGTAATTCTCGGACTGTGATCTTGCTGTGCATTAAAACAGTCAGAGGCCAGTCAGTCAACCCAGACTCATCTATCGGTGTGAGAAAGTGAGGACTGGAGTTGCTGGAGAGTCAGAGTTACAAAGTGAGGAGCTGGGGAAGCACAGCAGGTCAGCCAGGAGAGTCGATGGTTCAGGCCTGACCTGCTGGGCTTTTCCAGCTCCACACTTTTCCACTCAACTCCCTCTGCCCCAGGGAGTGGGGCTCACAGCAATGTTGGGGGCAGCAAAATATTTGAGGGGGGCACAGTTGGTAAGGTAGGTATTTGGGAGGGAAGGTATTTGGGGAAGGGAATAAATTTGGGAGGAGAGTTAAAATGAGGGGCAAAATAAATTTAGTGGGTTTAAAATTGGGTGAGCACTTTCAAGTCTGAAACAAAGAAAAAGAGAAAGGGAGGGTGAGAAAAAGAGAGAGAGGTATAGAGAGTGGGGATGGAGAAGGGGGATGAGAGACAGATGGGGCAGAGACAGACAGTGAGAGGGAGGGTGTGAGAGAAAGGCAGATTGAGAGAAAGAGACAGACAGGGAGAGAGAAGGACAAAGAGAGAAGGGGAAGTCAGACTGAGACAAACAGGCGTTGAAGCATGGACAGACTGAAGGGGTGACACTCAGTATTCCAGTTGGTTCCAGCTCTCTCTCTCTCTCAATGGTTTTTCACTCTCCCTCTCTCCCATGCTCCTGAGGTTTCCTTCAGCTTGTCTCTCTCCCTCTCTCTCTCCCTCTCTCTGGATGGTGAGCTGGTCTTTGTCCCTTGCCATGTTGGTCACCTCAGAAAGCCTCCAGAAAATTCAAGAGATCAGTCTGCAGGTGATCCCTGGTTTTGTTCATTTCTGGATGGTTTCCCAGAACTTTCTATACTTCTGGCCAATTCAAAGAATCAGTTAATAGTTTGAAGCGTTGCTAATCATTTGGATGGCTTGTTCCTGTTAGTTTCTTTGTGTAGCAGGACCCGGTACCTTCCTCTCTGGGACCTCCTTTGTTTGGTGGAGACGTTATTAGGGATATGTCTGCCCAGGGGAACTGTTGCCTTTTACATTATGCTGATGGGTAACCATCTGGCTGCTGTCTGGCTTTTGTGATTTGGGAGTATAACTTGTCCAATATACCCAGCATCTCTTGGCTGTCTATCTGTGTTTTAGCAAGGAGGCAGGAACATTTCACCCATTCCCCCTCCCCCACCCAGTCTTTTGAATAGAAAGAAGCTTATACAATGAATTACAAACCTAATTTTAAAAGCTGGTTATGTTTGTTGTCAGAGTAGCCTGCTATTTGAGCGAAAACCATTTTGTACATTGGTCAAACCGATTGTAATATGGCTGATAAGTGATATCATAGAATCCCTACAGAGCAGAAACAGGCCATTCAGCCCATCGAGTCCACAATGACCCTCTGAAGAGAATCCAACTCAGATCTATCCCCTGATGATATCTGTGAAACCCTGCATTTCCCATGGCTATTCCAGCTAACCTGAATATCCCTCGACACTACGGGCAATCTGTTAAAATCCCACCATTGAACAGTGGGTGAAAACCCATACAGATGCAGGGAGAATGTACAAACTCCACACAGACAGTCGCTGTGGAATCAAACCCAGGTCTCTGGCGCTGTGAGGTAACAGTGCTAACCACTGAGTGACTGTGGCTCTCCAAACTGTTTCGACAAAACATATTCCGTTCTGAGAATCCACACAGAATTGTGTTGCATCGCCAACATCCGGTGAGCAGAATAAATGCAAGTGAATGAGACCTCCTGGCTCAAACTCCAGGAATTCCCTTCCTAAGGACATTGTGGGTCCACCACCTGCAACAGTTCAAGGAGGCAGCTCACCACCAAAACCAGCTCCCGAGCAGCTACGGACAGGCAATCAATACTGGGCCCAGACAGGAACACTCAAACACTGCAAATGAATGAAACTAAGGTGATCACCCGGGGAGTTCCATCTACCTTCCAGTCCCTGGGGGTGTATCCAGGCATTATTCACCATGATCAGACCCATCTGTTACAGCCTGCAATCCTAACCACCGGTATCCCGAGATATATCAAGGTGAGTGCAGTTAGGACCACAGCTTGATGTGAGAGGAGCCGAATTCGTTAATGACAGGCGATGGGAATGCCGTGGTATGGCCTGTTCCTTCACATTTAGGTAAGTGTGGTCCCTGTCAATGTCCCCTCTATCTCCACAGCATGTGGGAGGGAATCATGATAACCCATCCAAATACCTTTGTTAATATAATCCGATACTTTCGACTTCAAAGATCCCCATCCTAACATTGTCACTTGGGATAATTGGAATCCCTCATACCAGGCCCAGTGCCCCACCGAAAGTGTCCTTACAGCTGTCATTAACCCAGCCCTTGGTGAGCTGCTGTAACTGACAGTGAGACATGTTCGTGTGGGTGTTCTCCTGGAACAAATATTTACGCTGTTTGTCACTAACCCGGGATGGGACTTTTCTCGAGCATTAAGGACCGCTGCCTTCATTTCATCATGGATGTCCCTCCCTCACTGTTGTCCCTCAGCGAGGGCTGAATGGCCTGGTGGACAAAGTCACAGGGTGATTAATTTAATTTGTTTGTCAGCATCCAGTCCGTGTATGACAGACTGTCGGTCTATCTCATCCAAAAATGTATCTGGGTTTGTGACAGGATCAAACAGAGTGGCCTTTTTGGTGCTGCTCACCAGCTTGGAGGCTGGAATGGCTGTTGTGTACGGAGTGAGACCATAAGCTGTTTGTCTCTGGGTAACCACATGATTCATGGAATCTGGGTCCGTCTGTGGGTCAGCGCTGGGGGCAAAAGGTGCTGTTACCTGGGAGAAAGACAGTGGGATTCCCCATCCGTGGGAGGGTGTGGATGTGTCAGTGTGGGGTCTGTCATTATCTCCCTGGGGAGGTAGAACACCAAAGGCACACATTATCCCATTCTGGAAGGACCCCGGGTTCCCTAGGGATTGTATTTGCTCCTGACACCTCCTACTAGGGCTTGATGTGTGTTGCTCCGTGTTGTAGGTGTACAGGACCCATGCAGCTGTTTGGAGCTCATACACTGTCCTTCCAGATTGTCCATGTAACCTGAGGCTGCCTCCCCATCCCCAGAGACCCTCCTTTCACTGGAATGGGTTCTTCCCATGGAGTAGTCCCATGTGGGTGAGATTTTCCTACAACGTTCTGTCCTGCTCATTGTGTAGGAGACCTAGCTCTGTCACAGCCTGTAGTTTTCCCTGGGGTGACTTAATCCCAACTGCCTTATCCCAGCCGGGCTCCTCCAGGCTATCGGCAGTGCAGTGAGCTTTCCAGCTTCCTTTCCCAGATCTCTATGGGCATCTCACTACAGCTCCTGTGCCAGGAATCCTTCACAGCAAGGCTAGGCTGGCTTCCTGCCAAATTCTGCAGGACTGTTTCACATTTGTACCAGCTCGTGTTCCTATTGCTTTGGCTGTTTCTGTATTATGGGACACCAGGGTATATTCATAGAGTCATAGAGTTCTACAGCATGGAGACAGGCTCTTTGGCCCAAATTGGTCCATCCACACTAACCCCGTTTCCCTGCACTTGGCCCATATCCTTCCAATACGTTCCTATCCATGTATTTGTCCAAGTGCCTTTTAAATGTTATTAAATGTATCCTCCTTGACCACTTCCGCTGGTAGTTCATTCCGTATGTGTACCACCCTCTGGGTAAAAGCATTGTCCCTCAGGTTCCCTTTTAATCTTCCCCTTTCACCTCAAACTGATGCCCTTTCATCCTTGATTCCCCAAGACTTGGATAAAGACTGAGTGCATTCACCCTATCCATGCCTCCCATGATCTTATACACCTCTATAAGGACACCCCTCAGTCTCCTGCACACTAAAGAAAATGTCCTTGCTTGTCCAACCTCTCACTATAACTGTCGAGTTGAGTTCTGGCAATATCCTTGTAAAATTCTTCTGGACTCTTCCAGTACAATAACATCCTTTGTATCGCAAGGTGGGCAAAACTGAACACAATATTCCAAGTGCGGCCTTACTAATATCCTGTACAACTACAACAGAACTTCCCAACTTCGATATTCCATGCCCTGACTGGTGAAGGGCCCAGTGTGCCAAAAGCCTTCTTCACTGCCCTGTCTCCCTGAGTTCAGAGAGCCGTGCTCCTGGAATCCAAGGTCCCTCTGTTCCACTACACTCCTTCAGGCCCTACCATTCACCATGAAACCCCAGTCTTGATGTGACTTTCCAAAATGCAAGATCTCGCCCTTGTTTATATTAAACTCCATTTGCCATTTCTCAGCCCAATTCCCCAGCTGATCAAGGCCCTGTTGCAATTGCTGAGAACCTTCCTCACTTATTTTAGTGTAATCTGAAAACTTTATAATCATGCCTTAAACATCCTCATCCAAATCATTGATATAGATGACAAACAGCAATGGGTCTAGCACTGACCAGCTCAGTGGCACAATGGTTAGCACTGCTGCTTCACAGCACCGTGGATCTGGGTTCATTTCCAACCTCACAGGGTGGTCTGTGTGGGTTAGATTTCCTACAGTATGGAAACAGGCCGTTTGGCCTAACAAACCACACCGACCTGCTGAAGAGTAACCCACCCTGAGCCATTCTCCCTATTTAACAACTGCACCTAGCAATATGGGCAATTTAGCTTGGCCAATTCATCTGGCCTGCGCATTTTTGGATTGTGGGAGAAAACCAGAGCACCCAAAGGAAACCCACACAGACACAGGGAGAATGTGCAAACTCCACACAGTCACCCGAGGCTGGGGTCGAACCTGGGTACCTGGCGCTGTGAGGCAGCAGTGCCAACCACTGAGCCACTATGCCACCCCAACTGAGTTTGTATGTTCTCCCCATGTCTGCGTGGGTTTCCTCTGGGTGCTCCGGTTTCCTCCCACACTCCGAAGATGTGCAGGTCAGGTAAATTGGCAATGCTCAATTGCCGAGAATGTTCATGGATGTTTAAGTAAGTTGTATTAGTCAGGGGTTCATGTAGAGTAATAAAGTAGGGGAATGGGTTTGGGTGGAATAATCTTCAGAGGGCCAGTAGACTTGTTGGGCCGAAGGGCCTGTTTCCACAGAGGAGGGATTCTATGATTCTATGACCGCTGAGGCACACCAAGAGTCACAGGCCTCCAGTCTGACTGTTACCCTCTGCTTCCTACCATCAAACCAATTGTGTACTCAGCTTGCCAACGCCCCCTGGATTCCATGCGATCTAACCGTCTGGGGGGAGGGGCAGTGGTGAGTCAGAGTTGTGTAGGTATCACGAAGGAAGGGGGAGATTGCAGTGTTGGGTAGGGATCAGTCAGGGAGGGGGAGATTGCAGTGTTGGGTAGGGATCAGTTAAGGAGGGAGGGATTACAGTTTTGTGTCGGGATTAGTCAGGGAGGGGGAGATTGCAGTGTTGAGTAGGGATCAGTCAGGGAATGGGGTGAGTGCAGTGTTGGATAGGGATCAGTCAGGGAGGGGGAGATTGCAGTGTTGGGTAGGGATCAGTCAGGGAGGGGGAGATTGCAGTGTTGAGTAGGGATCAGTTAAGGAGGGAGAGATTACAGTGTTGTGTAGGGATCAGTCGGGGAGGGGGAGATTGCAGTGTTGGGTAGGGATCAGTCAGGGAGGGGGAGATTGCAGTGTTGTGTAGGGATCAGTCAGGGAGGGGGAGATTGCAGTGTTGGGTAGGGATCAGTCAGGGAGGGGAGATTGCAGTGTTGTGTAGGGATCAGTCAGGGAGGGGGAGATTGCAGTGTTGGGTAGGGATCAGTCAGGGAGGGGGAGATTGCAGTGTTGAGTAGGGATCAGTCAGGGAGGGGGAGATTGCAGTGTTGTGTAGGGATCAGTCAGGGAGGGGGAGATTGCAGTGTTGTGCAGGGATCAGTCAGGGAGGGGGAGATAGCAGTGTTGTGTAGGGATCAGTCAGGGAGGGGGAGATTGCAGTGTTGAGTAGGGATCAGTCAGGGAGGGGGAGATTGCAGTGTTGTGCAGGGATCAGTCAGGGAGGGGGAGATTGCAGTGTTGTGCAGGGATCAGTCAGGGAGGGGGAGATAGCAGTGTTGTGTAGGGATCAGTCAGGGAGGGGGAGATTGCAGTGTTGGGTAGGGATCAGTCAGGGAGGGGGAGATTGCAGTGTTGGGTAGGGATCAGTCAGGGAGGGGAGATTGCAGTGTTGTGTAGGGATCAGTCAGGGAGGGGGAGATTGCAGTGTTGGGTAGGGATCAGTCAGGGAGGGGGAGATTGCACTGTTGTGTAGGGATCAGTCAGGGAGCGGGAGATAGCAGTGTTGTGTAGGGATCAGTTAAGGAGCGAGAGATTACAGTGTTGTGGAGGGATCAGTCAGTGAGGGGGAGATCGCTATCTATCTATCTCTCTCTCTCACTCTCTCTCTCGTCCCCTTCTCGTGCGCTCTCTCGCTCTCAGACTCTGTCTCATTTCCGTCCCCTCCCTCCCGCTCATTTGCACCTCTCTCTCTCTTGCCCCCCCTCGCTCTCTCGCTCGCCCCCTCTCTCGCTCGCTCGCGCCTCTCTCTCACCCTTCTCTCTCACCCCCTCACTCTCAACCCATCTCTCTCACCGCCTCTCACTCTCTTCCCCTCTCTCTCTGCCCCTCTTGTGCTCTCTTCCCCCTCTCTCACTCCACCACTCTCACTCACCCCTCCCTCCCTTTCTCTCCCCATCCCCTCTCTCCCCTCTCCCCTTCTCTCCCCCCTCTCTCACCCCCTTTCTCTCACCCCCTTGCTCTCATTACCCCTCTCACGCTCTCCCCTTTCTCTCCCTCCTCTCTCTCCCACCTCTCTCTCTCCCCCCCTCACCCCCTTTCTCTCACCCCCTTGCTCTCAACCCCCTTCCTCTCTCTCTCTCTCCCCTCTCTCTGTCTCCCTCTCTCCCCCTCTCTCACCCCTCTCCATCCCCCTTCCCTCCCCTTTCTCTCTCCCCGCTCTCTCTCCCGCCTCTCTCTCACTCCCTTTCTCTCCCACTTTCTCTCCCCCTCTCTCCCCCAACTCTCTCCCTCTCTCTCTCATACCTCTCTCATGCCCCACTCTCCCTCTCTCATTCCCTTCCCCACCCCTCTCTTCCCACTCTCTCTGGCCTCTCTCACCCCTTTCTATCCCCCTTTCTCTCCCCCTTTCTCTCCCCCTCTCTCTCCCCTCTCTCTCATCCCTCTCTCACCCCCCTCTATCCCCCTCTCACTCCCCCCTCCACTCTCTCCCCCTCTCCCCACTCTCTGCCCCACTCTCTCACCCAATCTCACTGCCCCACTCTTTCTGACCCCTCTCTTCTTTCTCACCCGTGCTCTCTACCACCCTGATCTCTCTCATCCCCCCTCTCGCTATCACCCTCTCACCCCTCACTCTCTTTCCACTCACTCTCTCTTACCTCCTCTCTCACGCCTCTCTCACCTTCTCTCTCACCCTGTCTCTCTCAGACTGTCTCTCTCTCACCCCTCTCTCTTTCTCACCCGCTCTCTCTTCCACTCCGATCGGTCTCACACCCCCCTCTCTCTCTCACCCCTCTCTCTGTCATCATTCTCTCTCTCTTACCCCTCTCTCTCACCCCTTCTCTCATACCCCTCTCACTCACCTCTTCTCTCTCAGTCCTCTCTCTCTCTCTCAGCCCCCCTCTCCTCAGTCTCTCCCACCCTGATCTCTCTCTCACCCTCTCTATCTCACCCTCTCTCTCTCAGCGCTCTTTCACACCGCTTTTCTCTCTCTCACCCCTCTCACTCTCACCCCTCTCTCTCTCACCCCTCTCTCTCACATACCCCCCTCTCTCACCCCTCTCTCTCTCACTTCTCTCTCTCACCCTCTCTCTCTCACCCCATCTCTCTCGCACCCTCACTCACCCCCTCTCTCTCAGGCCCTCGCTTTCAGTCCCTCTCTCTCTCACCCCCATCTCTCACACACCTCTCTCTCTCAAACACCTTTCTCTCACACCCCTCTCTCTCTCTCTCTTACCCTCTCTCTCACCCTTTCTCTCTCACCTACTCTCTCTCTCACACCCTCTCTCTCAGGCCCTCTCTCTCACTCTCTCTCACACACACACCCTTCTCTCTCTCTCTCTCACCCTCTCTCTCACCCCATCTCTCTCGCACCCTCTCACCCCCTCTCTCTCAGGCCCTCGCTTTCAGTCCCTCTCTCTTTCACCCCCCCTCTCACACACCTCTCTCTCTCAAACCCCTTTCTCTCACACCTCTCTCTCTTACCCTCTCTCTCACCCTTTCTCTCTCACCTACTCTCTCTCACACCCTCTCTCTCCGGCCCTCTCTCACTCTCTCTCTCTCTCTCTCTCTCTCACACACACACACCCTTCTCTCTCTCTCACCCTCTCTCTCTTACCCCTCTCTCTTTCACACCGCTTCTCTCTCTCACCTTCTCTCTCTGTCAGCCTGTCTCTCTCTCTCTCACCCCCTGTCTCTCTCACACCACCTCACTCCCTCACCCCTCTCTCTCTTTCACTCCTCTATCTGTCACCCCTTTCTCTCTCAACCTTCTCTCTCTAACCCGTCTCTTCTTCTCTCACAACTCTCTCTCTCTCAGCCTCTCTCTCTCACCCTCTCTTTGGCAGCCTTTCTCTCTATCAGCCCATCTCTCTCCCCAGTCTCTCCCACCCTGATCTCTCTCACAGCTCCACTCTCTCTCACCCCTCGCGCTCTCTCTCATCCCTCTCTCTCTGATCCCTCTCTCTCTCTCACCTCTCTCTCTCGCACACCTCTCTCTGATCCCTCTCTCTCACCACCCTCTCTCTCTCACCCCTCTCTCTCTCTCACCCTCTCTCGCTCACCCCTTCTCTCTCAACCCCTCTCTCTCTCAGCCCTCCTAGTAACTCCACAGTCTTTCCCACCCTGATCTCTCACACACACTCTCTCTCACCCTCCCTCTCTCACCCCTTCACTCTCTCAGCCTGTCTCTCTGTCACCCCTGTCTCTTTCTCACCCGCTCTCTCTCCCACCACACTCTCTCCCTCATCCCCTCTCTCTCACCACTCTCTCTCTCTCAACCCTCTCTCACCTCTCTCTCTCACACCTGTCTCTCTCTCTCACCCTCTCTCTCTCAACCCTACTCTGTCATCCCCTCTCTCGCACCCCCTCTCTCGCACCCCCTCTCTCTCACCCCCTCTCTCTAAGCCTGTCTCTCTGTCACCCCCTGTCTCCTTCTCACCCGTTCTCTCTTCCACCCCTCTCTCTCTTTCACCCCTTTATCTTTCACCCCTGTCTCTCTCACCCTCTCACTCTTACCCGTCTCTTTCTCACACACACCTCTCTCTCTCTCACCCATTCTCTCTCACCGTCTATTTCTCTGCCTCCTTCTCTCTCTCAGCTCCTCTCTCTCATCCCTTTCTCTCTCATCCCGCTCTCTCTCACACCTCTCTCGCACCCTCTCTCTCTCTCATGCATTCTCTCTCTCACCAACCTCTCTCTCTCTTACCCCTCTCTTTCACACACCACTTCTCTCTCTCTCTCACCCGTCTCTCACTCTCACCCCTTTCTCTGTCTTTCATCCCTCTCTCTCACCCTCTCTCTCTCACCCGTTCCCTCTCCCCCCTTCTCTCACCCCCTTGCTCTCTCAGACACCCCTCACTCTCACACACCTCTCTCTCAACCCCTGTCTCTCTCACACTTCTCTCTCTCTCACCCTCTCTCTCTCAACCCTCTATCTCAACCCCCCGATCTCTCACACCCTTCTCTCTCTCTCACCTCTCTCTCACCCTCTCTCTCTCTCACCCATTCTCTCTCACCCCTCGCTCTCGTACCCCTATCTGTCTCACACACCTCTCTCTCACACCCTCTCTCTCACCCCCTCTCTCTCACCCCCTCTCTCCCACACCCTCTCTCTCATACCTCTCTCTCTCTCACCACTTCTCTCTCACCCCTCTCTCTCACCCCTCTCTTTCAGCCCCTCTCACTCTCTCACCCCCCCTCTCTCTCTCACCCCCCCTCTCTCTCTCACCCCCTCTCTCTCACCCATTCTCTCTTACCCTCTCTCTCAGGCCCTCCCTCTCTCACACATCTCTCTCACCCCCTCTCTCTCTTACACCGCCTCTCTCTCTTACAACCCCTCTCTCCCTCACACCCCCTCTCTCTCACCCCGCTTTCTCTCTCATCCCTCTCTCTCTCACATCGCTCTCTCTCATCCCTCTCTCTCTCAACCCTCTCTCTCTCATCCCCTCTCTCACCGCCCCCTCTCTCACCCCTCTCTCTCTCACCCCCTCTCTGTCACACACTCCTCTCTTTCACCCATATTTCTCACACCCCCTCTCTCTCACCCCCTCACTCTCACACCCCTCTCTCTCTCACCCCTCTCTCACTCACGCCCTCTCTCCCTCACCC
Organism: Chiloscyllium punctatum; assembly: GCF_047496795.1. Lineage (NCBI taxonomy): Eukaryota > Metazoa > Chordata > Chondrichthyes > Orectolobiformes > Hemiscylliidae > Chiloscyllium > Chiloscyllium punctatum. The sequence continues at coordinate 21,928,489 of NC_092755.1, forward strand.
TGCTCTCTCTGTCATCCCCACTCTAACTCGTCTCTCTCGCACCTTCTTAGCTCTCTCACTCTCTTACCCCCTCTCTCTCATTACTCTCTCTCACCTTCCCTCTCACCTGCTCTTTGCCTGTCTCTCTCTCACCCCCTCTCCTTTCTCACCCGCTCTCTCTTCTACTCCGATCTCTCTCTCATCCCCTCTCTCTTACCCCTCTCTCTCTCTCTCACCCCTCTCTCTCTCTCACCACTCTCTCTCAGGCCCCCTCCCTCTCCCCAGTTTCTCCCACCCTCATCTCTCTCACCCACTTTCTCTCTCACGCCTCTCTCTCTCACACTCTCTCTCACCCCTCTCTCTCTTACCCCTCTCTCTATCTCACCCCCTCTGTCGCAGGCCCTCTCTCTTTCAGCCCCTGTCTCTTTCACCCCTCTATCTCTCTCTTACCTCTCCCTCTCACCCCTCTCTCTCTTACCCTTCTGTATCTCACCCCCTCTCTCTCTCACCCCTCACTCTCTTACCCCTCTCTCTCTCACACACACACCTCTCTCTCTCACCCTCCCTCACACATTCTCGCTCTCAAACCTCTCTCTCTCACCCCTTCTCTCTCACTGCATCTCTCATCCCCCCTCTCTCAGGCCCTCTCTTCCAGCCCCTGTCACTCTCTCACTCACCCTCTCTCTCTCACCCATTCTCTATCACCCCCTCTCTCTCAAGCCCTCTCCCTCACCCCCTCTCTCTCACGCCCTCTCTCACTGCCCCTCTTTCACTCCATCTCTCTCATCCCCTCTCTGTCACACCCCCCTCTCTTTCACCCCTCTTTCTCACACATCCTCTCTCTCCCTCACCCCGCTCTATCTGTCATCCCCTCCCTCTCTCCCCTCTCTCTCACCCTCTCACTCTCTCACAGCCTCTCGTTCTTAGCCCTCTCACTCTCTTATCCACTCCCACTCTCACCACTCTCATTCTCTCCCACCCCTCTCTCTCTCGGCCCCCATCTCTCATTCACCCTCACACCCTCTCTCTAACACCCCCTCTCTCTCTTATCCCTCTCTCTCTTACCCCTCTCTCTTTTACCCGCTCTCTCTCTTACCCCTCTCTCTCCCCCTCTCTCACACCCTCTCTCTCCCCCACTCTCTCTCCCTCTCTCTCCCCCACTCTCACTTACCCCCTTTCTCTTTCACACCTCAATCTTTCTCATCCTCGCTCTCTGTCTGTCACCCACTCACCCTTCTCTCTCATTCCCTTCTCTCTCTCTTTCCCCCTCTCTCTCAACTTCTCTCACCCTCTCTTTCTCTGCCTGTCTCCCTCTCTCACCCCCTCTCTCTTTCTCACCCGCTCTCTCTTCCACCCCGATCTCTCTCACACTCCCTTTCTCTCTCACCCCTCTCTCTCTCACCCCTTTCTCTCTCAACCCTCTCTCATTGCCCTCTCTCTCTCACACCTCTCTCTCACACCCTTATCTCTCTATCACCCTCTCGCTCTCTCCTACCCCTCTCTCTTACCCCTCCCTCTGTCTCGCACCTCTCTCTTTCACACACCTCTCTCTCTCTCACCCCTTCTCTCTCACCCTCTCTTTCACAGCTCCTCTCTCTCTCTCAGCTCCTCTCTCTCTCATCCCTTTCTCTCTCATCGCACTCTCTCTCACACCTCTCTCTCACCCCCTCTCTCGCACCCTCTCTCTCTCATGCATTCTTTCTTTCACCCTCTCTCTCTTACCCCTCTCTTTCACACACCGCTTCTCTCTCTCGCCCGTCTCTCACTCTCACCCCTTTCTCTGTCTCTCATCCCCCTCTCTCTCACCCCCTCTCTCTCACCCTCTCTCTCTCACCCCTTCTCTCTCACCCGCTCTCTTACCCCCTTGCTCTCTCACACACCCCTCTCACCCTCCCCCTCTCTCTCACACCCTTCTCTCTCTCTCACCCTCTCTCTCTCACCCTTTCTCTCTAACCCCTCTCTCTCTTACCCCTGTCTCTCACACACCTCTCTCTCACACACTCTCTCTCACCCCCTTCTCTCTCACACCCTCTCTCTCTCATACCTCTCTCTCTCTCTCACCCCTTCTCTCTCACCCCTCTCTTTCAGCCCCTCTCACTCTCAAACCCCACTCTCTCTCACCCATTTTCTCTCACCCTCTCTCTCAGGCCCTCTCTCTCTCTCACACCTCTCTCTCTTACACCCCCTCTCTCTGACACCCCCTCTCTCTCTTACACCCCCTCTCTCTCTTACACCCCCCTCTCTCTCACCGCGCTCTCTGTTACCCCTCTCTCCCACATCTCTCTCTCTCATCCCTCTCTCTCTCATCCCCTCTCTCACTGCCCCCTCTCTCAACCCTCTCTCTCTCAGCCCCTCTCTCTCACACACCCCTCTCTTTCACCCCCTCACTCTCACACCCCTCTCTCTCTCACCCCTCTCTCTCTCTCACGCCCCTCTCTCAGCCCCTCTCTCTCTCACCCCCGCTCTCCCTCACCCTGCTCTCTCTGTCATCCCCTCGCTCTCTCCTTACTCTCTTACCCACGTCTCTCATGCCTCTCTCTCACCTTCCCTCTCACCTACTCTTTCTCTGCCTGTCTCTCTCTCACTCACTCTCCTTTCTCAAACGCTCTCTCTTCTACTCCGATCTCTCTCACACCCCCTCTCTCTCACCCCTCTCTCTCTCTCTCAGACTCCTCTCTCTATTACCCCTCTTTCTGTCTCACACCACTCTCTCTCTCTCTCAGCCCTCTCCCCAGTCTCTCCCACCCTGATCTCTCTCACACACCTTCTCTCTCATGCCTCTCTCTCTCACCATCTCTCTCACCCCTCTCTCTTACCCCTCTCTCTATCTCACCCCCTCTCAGGCCCTCTCTCTCTCTCACACCCTCCCTCTCACCCCTCTCTTTCACCCCCTCTCTCTCACAGCCCCTCTTTCACCCCCTCTCTCATCCCCTCTCTGTCACACACCCCTCTCTTTCACCCCTCTTTCTCACACATCCTCTCCTTCACCCCTTCACTCTCTCACCCCTCTCTTTCACTCACCCTCTCTCTCCCACCCATTCTCTATCACATCGTCTCTCTCAGGCCCTCTCCCTCTCTCACCCCCTCTCTCTCACCCCCTCTCTCACTGCCCCTCTTTCACCCCCTCTCTCTCATCCCCTCTCTGTCACACCCCCCTCTCTTTCACCCCTCTTTCTCACACATCCTCTCTCTCACCCCCTCACTCTCACACCCCTCTCTCCCACATCTCTCTCTCTCATCCCTCTCTCTCTCATCCCTCTCTCTCAGCCCTCTCTCACTGCCCCCTCTCTCAACCCCCTCTCTCTCAACCCCTCTCTATCACACAGCCCTCTCTTTCACCCCTCTTTCTCTCACCCCCTCTCTCTCACCCCCCTCACTCTCACACCCCTCTCTTTCTCACCCTGCTCTCTCTCTCACCCCTCTCTCTCTCTCACCCCTCTCTCTGTCTCACCCCCTCTCTCCCTCACCCAGCTCTATCTGTCATCCCCTCCCTCTCTCCCCCTCTCTCACCCTCTCACACTCTCTCACACCCTCTCTTTCTTAGCCCTCTCACTCTCTTATCCCCTCCCACTCTCACCACTCTCATTCTCTCTCACCCCTCTTTCTTCTCAGTCCCCTGTCTCTCATTCACCCTCACACCCTCTCTCTGACACCCCCTCTCTCTCACACCCCCTCTCTCTCACATATTCTCTCTCTCATACCTCTCTCTCTCACCTCTTCTCTCTCACTGCCTCTCTCATCCCCCCTCTCTCAGGCACTCTCTTCCAGCCACTCTCACTCTCTAACCCCTCTCTTTCAATCACCCTCTCTCTCCCACCCATTCTCTATCACATCGTCTCTCTCAGGCCCTCTCTCTCTCTCACCCCCTCTCTCTCACCCCCTCTCTCACTGCCCCTCTTTCACCCCCTCCCTCTCATCCCCTCTCTGTCACACCCCCCTCTCTTTCACCCCTCTTTCTCACACATCCTCTCTCTCACCCCCTCACTCTCACACCCCTCTCTCCCACATCTCTCTCTCTCATCCCTCTCTCTCTCATCCCTCTCTCTCAGCCCTCTCTCACTGCCCCGTCTCTCAACCCCCTCTCTCTCAACCCCTCTCTATCACACAGCCCTCTCTTTCACCCCTCTTTCTCTCACCCCCTCTCTCTCACCCCCCCTCACTCTCACACCCCTCTCTTTCTCACACTGCTCTCTCTCTCACGCCCTCTCTCTCACCCCTCTCTCTCTCTCACCCCTCTCTCTGTCTCACCCCCTCTCTCCCTCACTCAGCTCTATCTGTCATCCCCTCCCTCTCTCCCCCTCTCTCACCCTCTCACACTCTCTCACACCCTCTCTTTCTTAGCCCTCTCACTCTCTTATCCCCTCCCACTCTCACCACTCTCATTCTCTCTCACCCCTCTCTCTCTCAGTCCCCTGTCTCTCATTCACCCACACACCCTCTCTCTGACACCCCCTCTCTCTCACACCCCCTCTCTCTCACATATTCTCTCTCTCATACCTCTCTCTCTCACCTCTTCTCTCTCACTGCCTCTCTCATCCCCCCTCTCTCAGGCACTCTCTTCCAGCCACTCTCACTCTCTAACCCCTCTCTTTCAATCACCCTCTCTCTCTCACCCATTCTCTATCACAACGTCTCTCTCAGGCCCTCTCTCTCTCTCTCACCCCTCTCTCTCTCACCTTCTCTCTATCACCCCCTCTCTCTCACCCCTCTCTCTCATCCCCTCTCTGTCACAATCCCCCTCTCTTTCACCCCTCTTTCTCACACATCCTCTCTCTCACCCCCATCACTCTCACACACCCCTCTCTCTCACCCCTCTCTCTCTCTCACCCCCTCTATCCCTCACCCCGCTCTATCTGTCATCCCCTTCCTCTCTCCCACTCTCTCACCCTCTCACACTCTCTCACTCTCTCATACCCTCTCTTTCGTAGCCCTCTCACTCTCTTATCACCTCCCACTCTCACCACTCTCATTCTCTCTCACCCCTCTCTCAGTCCCCTGTCTCTCATTCACCCTCACCCCCTCTCTCTCGCACCCCCTCTCTCTAACACCCCCTCTCTCTAACACCCCCTCTCTCGAACACCCCCTCTATCTAACACCCCCTCTCTCTCTTGCCCCTCTCTCTCTCACCCCTCTCGCTCTTACCCCTCTCTCTTTTACCCCCTTTCTCTCTTACCCCTCTCTCTACCCCCTCTCTCTCACCCCCCTCTCACACCCTCTCTCTCCCCCACTCTCTCCTCCCTCTCTCTCCCCCACTCTCACTTACCCCCTTTCTCTTTCTCACCCCGATCTTTCTCATCCTCCCTCTCTCTCTCACCCTCTCACCCTTCTCTCTCTTTCCCCTCTCTCTTATCTCTCTCTCAATCATCTCTCTCACCTTCTCTCTCACCCACTCTTTCTCTGCCTGTCTCTCTCTCTCATCCCCTCTCTCTTTCTCACCCGCTCTCTCTTCCACCCTGATCTTTCTCACACTCCCTCTCTCTCTCACCCCCCTCTCTCTCTCCCTCTCACTTTTTATCTCTCAACCCTCTCTCATTACCCTCTCTCTCACACACACACCTCTCTCTAACACCCTTATCTCTCTCTCACACTCTCTCTCTCTCTCCTACACCTCTCTCTTACCCCTATCTCTGTCTCGCACCTCTCTCTCTCTCACCCCTTTTCTCTCACCCGCGCTCTCTGGCCCTCTCTTTCAGCCACTCTCTTTCTCACACCCCCCTCTCTCTCACACACCTCTCTCTCAACCCACTGTCTCTCTCACACCCCTCTCTCTCTCTCATCCCTCTCTCTCTCACCCCTCTCTCCCTTACCCTCTCTCTCGCACACCTCTCTCTCTCTCACCCTGTCTCTCACCTCCCTCTCTCTCACACCCTTCTCTCTCTCTCTCACCATTTCTCTCTCAACCCTCTCTCTCATTACCTCTCTCTCTCACAGACCTCTCTCTCTCACACCCTTCTCTCTCTCTCACTCCCCCTCTCTCACGCCTCTTTCTCACCTTCTCTCACTCTCCCTTTCTTTCTCAGCCTGTCTCTCTCTCACCCCCTCTCTATTTCTCACCCGCGCTCTCTTCCACTCCGATCTCTCTCTCACACCCCCTCACTCTCTAACCCCTCTCTCTCACCCCTCTCTCTCAGCCCGCCTCTCGCTCTCTCCTCAGTCTCTCCCACCCTGATCTCTCTCGCACACCTTCTCTCTCACGCCTCTCTCTCACACCCTCTCTCTCTTGCCCCTCTCTCTCACCCCCTCTCTCTCATCCCCTCTCTCTCAGCCTGTCTCTCTTTCACCCCCTGTCTCTTTCTCACCCACTCTCTCTCCCTCACCCTTCTCTCTCTTACCCGTCTCTCTCTCTCTCACACCTATTTCTCTCAACTTCTCTCTCTCGCCCCTTCTCTCTCACCCTCTCTTTCGCAGCCCCCTCTCTCTCTCATCCCCTCTCTCTCCCCAGTGTCTCCCACCCTGATCTCTCACAGCCCCTCTCTCTCTCACCACTCGCTCACTCTCTCATCCCTCTCTCTCACACCTCTCTCTCTCTCTCGCCCCGTCTCTCTCATCCCCTCTCTCTCACCCTCTCTCTCAGGACCTCTCTCTCTCTCACCCCTCTCTCCCTCACCTCTCTCTCTCTCTCTTACACCGCTTCTCTCTCTCTCACCCCTCTCTCTCACCCTCTCTCACCCTCTCTATTCTGACACCTCTCTCTCTCACTTCGCCCTCTCTCTCTCGCCTTCTCTCTCTCCTACCGCTCTCTCTATCTCTCACCTCTCTCTGTCACCCTCTCTCTCACCCCCTCTCTCTCAGGGCATCTCTTTCAGCCCCTAGCTCTCTCACACCCGTCTCTCTCTCTCACCCTCTCTCTCAACCCTCTCTCTCTCAACCCTCTCTATCTTACCCTTCTCTCTCTTACCCCTCTCTCTCTCACACCTCTCTCTCACTCTCTCTCTCTCACACCCTCTCTCTCTCCTACCCCTCCTTTTCTTACCCCCCCCCCCTCTCACCTCTCTTTCTCTCACCGGCTCTCTCTCACCCCTTCTCTCTCACCCCCTCTCTCACCCCCTCACTCTCAGGCCCTCTCTTTCAGCCCCTCTCTCTCACACACCTCTCTCTCAACCCCGTCTCTCTCACACCCCTCTCTCCCTCATCCTCTCTCTCACTTACCCCACTCTCACACACCTCTCCCTCTCACCCTCTTTCTCACGCCCCTCTCTTTCTCTCTCACCCCCTCTCTCTCACACCGCTTCTCTATCTCACCCTCTCTCTCGCCCCTCTCTCTTACCCCTTTTCTCTCACCCCCTCCCTCACCCCCTCTCTCTCAGCCCTCTCTCTCTCTCTCTCAGCCCCCCTCTCTCTCCCCAGTCTCTCCCACCCTGATCTCTCTCACACACCTTCTCTATCACGCCTCTCTCCCTCATCCTCTCTCTCACTTTCCCCTCTCTCACACACCTCTCCCTCTCACCCTCTCCCTCACCCCTCTCTCTCCCTCACCCCCTCTATCTCACCCCCACTCTCTCTCAGCCTGTCTCTCTGTCACCCCCTATCTCTTTATCACCAGCTCTCTCTTCCACCCTGATCTCTCTCACACCCACTCTCTCCCTCACCCCTCTCTCTCCCTCACCCTTCGCTCTCTCTTACCCGTCTCTCTCTCTCTCTCTCATCCTCTCTCTCTCACCCCCTCTCTCTCACCGCCTCTCTCTCACCCCTTCTCTCTCACACCCTCTCTTTCACCCTCTCTCTCTCAGCCTGTCTCTCTCTCTCACCCCCTGTCTCTTTCACAACAACTCTCTCTTCCACCCCGATCTCTCTCACACCCCTCTCTCCCTCATCCTCTCTCTCACTTTCCCCTCTCTGACACACCTCTCCCTCTCACCCTTTCTCTCACCCCCTCTCTCTCTCTCTCACCCCTCTCTCTTACCCCTCTCTCTCACACCGCTTCTGTCTCTCACCCTCTCTCTCTCTCGCCCATCTCTCTTACCCCTCTTTCTCTCACACACCTCTTTCTCATCCACCTGTCTCTCACCCCTTCTCTCTTACCCCCTCTCTTTCACCCTCTCTCTCTCTCAGCCTGTCTCTCTCTCACCCCCTGTCTCTTTCACACCCGCTCTCTCTTCCACCCCGATCTCTCTCACACCCGCTCTCTAACTCACCCCCCTCTCTCTCAACCCTCTCTCTCACCTCTCTCTCTGTCTCACCCCCCTCTCTCTTTCCCATCTCTCTCTCACACACACCCTTCTCTCTCAACCTCTCTCTCTCACCTCTTCTCTCTCACCTTCTCTTTCGCAGCCCCCCCCTCTCTCTCACATCCCCTCCCTCACCCAAGTCTCTCCCGCCCTAATCTCTCTCAGAGCCCCTCTCTCTCTCACCCCTCCCTCACTCTCTCATCCCTCTCTCTCTCATCCTTCTCTCTCTCACTCTTCTCTCTCTTACCCCTCTCTTTCTCTGACACCGCTTCTCTCACTATCACGCCTCTCACACTCTCACCCCTCTCTCTCTCTCACCCTCTCTCTCTCACCTCTCTTTCTCTCATCCTCTCTCTCTCACCCCTTCTCTCTCACCCCCTCTCTCACCCCCTCTCTCTGAGTCCCTCTCTTTCAGCCCCTCTCTCTGTCACACACCCCTCTCTCTCACACACCTCTCTCTCAACCCCGTCTCTCTCACACCCCTCTCTCCCTCATCCTCTCTCTCGCTTTCCCCTCTCTCACAAACCTCTCCCTCTCACCCTTTCTCTCAACCCCATCTCTCTCACCCTTCTCTCTCTTACCCCTCTCTCTCACACCTCTTCTCTCTCTCACCCTCTCTCTCTCTCGCCCATCTCTCTTACCCCTCTCTCTCTCACACACCTCTTTCTCACCCACCTCTCTCTCACCCTCTCTCTCCCTCTCTCTCTCACCCCTTCTCTCTTAGCCCCTCTCTTTCACCCTCTCTCTCAGCCTGTCTCTCTCTCTCAACCCTGTCTCTTTCACACCCGCTCTGTCTTCCACCCCGATCTCTCTCACACCCGCTCTCTAACTCTCTCTCTCTGTCTCTCTCTCAACCCTCTCTCTCACCTCTCTCTCTGTCTCACCCCTCTCTCTCTTTCCCATCTCTCTCTCTCTCACACACCCTTCTCTCTCAACCTCTCTCTCTCACCCCTTCTTTCTCACCTTCTCTTTCGCAGCCCCTCTCACTCTTTCTCACATCCCCTCCCTCACCCCAGTCTCTACCACCCTGATCTCTCTCAGAGCCGCTCTCTCACCCCTCCCTCACTGTCTCATCCCTCTCTCTCTCATCCCTCTCTCTCTCACTCCTCCCTTACCCCTCTCTTTCTCTTACACCGCTTCTCTCTCTATCACGCCTCTCTCACTGTCACCCCTCTCTCTCTCTCACCCTCTCTCTCTCACCTCTCTTTCTCTCAGCCTCTCTCTCTCACCCCTTCTCTGTCACCCCCTCTCTCACCCCTCTCTCTGAGGCCCTCTCTTTCAGCCCCTCTCTCTCTCACACACACCCCTCTCTCACACACCTCTCTCTCAACCCCGTCTCTCTCACACCCCTCTCTCTCTCATCCCCACTCTCTCACCCCTCTCTCTCTTCCGCCTCTCTCTCTCATACACCTCTCTATCTCACCCTTTCTCTCACCCCCCTCTCTCTCTCACCCCTCTCTCTCTTACCCTTCTCTCTCTCACACCGCTTCTCTCTTTCACCCTCTCTCTCTCACCCCTCTCTCTTACCGCTCTCTCTCTCACACACACACCTCTCTCTCACCCACCTCTCTCTCACCCTCTCTCTCTCACCCCCTCTCTCTCACACCCTCTCTCTCTCACAGCTCTCTCTCTCACCCACCTCTCTCTCACCCTCTCTCTCTCACCCCCTCTCTCTCACACCCTCTCTCTCTCACAGCTCTCTCTCTCACCCCTTCTCTCTCACTGCCTCTCTCACACCCCCTCTCAGGCCCTATTTTTCCACACCTCGCACTCTCTCCCCCTCTCTCTCTCACCCCTCTCTCTCTCACCCCCTCTCTCTCTCACCCCCTCTCTCTCTCACCCCCTCTCGCTCACACCTCTCTCTCTCACCCACCTCTCTCTCACCCTCTCTCTCTCACCCCCTCTCTCTCACACCCTCTCTCTCTCACAGCTCTCTCTCTCACCCACCTCTCTCTCACCCTCTCTCTCTCACCCCCTCTCTCTCACACCCTCTCTCTCTCACAGCTCTCTCTCTCACCCCTTCTCTCTCACTGCCTCTCTCACACCCCCTCTCAGGCCCTATTTTTCCACACCTCGCACTCTCTCCCCCTCTCTCTCTCACCCCTCTCTCTCTCACCCCCTCTCTCTCTCACCCCCTCTCTCTCTCACCCCCTCTCGCTCACACCTCTCTCTCTCACCCACCTCTCTCTCACCCTCTCTCTCTCACCCCCTCTCTCTCACACCCTCTCTCTCTCACAGCTCTCTCTCTCACCCACCTCTCTCTCACCCTCTCTCTCTCAACCCCGTCTCTCTCACACCCCTCTCTCTCTCATCCCCACTCTCTCACCCCTCTCTCTCTTCCGCCTCTCTCTCTCATACACCTCTCTATCTCACCCTTTCTCTCACCCCCCTCTCTCTCTCACCCCTCTCTCTCTTACCCTTCTCTCTCTCACACCGCTTCTCTCTTTCACCCTCTCTCTCTCACCCCTCTCTCTTACCGCTCTCTCTCTCACACACACACCTCTCTCTCACCCACCTCTCTCTCACCCTCTCTCTCTCACCCCCTCTCTCTCACACCCTCTCTCTCTCACAGCTCTCTCTCTCACCCACCTCTCTCTCACCCTCTCTCTCTCACCCCCTCTCTCTCACACCCTCTCTCTCTCACAGCTCTCTCTCTCACCCCTTCTCTCTCACTGCCTCTCTCACACCCCCTCTCAGGCCCTATTTTTCCACACCTCGCACTCTCTCCCCCTCTCTCTCTCACCCCCTCTCTCTCTCACCCCCTCTCTCTCTCACCCCCTCTCTCTCTCACCCCCTCTCTCTCTCACCCCCTCTCGCTCACACCTCTCTCGCTCACCCTCTCTCTCTCAACCCTCTCTCTCACTTGCCCGTCTCTCTCTCTCTCTCACCCTCTTTCTTACCCCTCTCTCACCCCCTCTCTCTCTCAGCCTGTCTCTCTGTTACCCGCTGTCTCTTTCTCACCCTCTCTCTCTTCCACCTCCATCTCGCTCACACCCCCCTCTCCCTCACCCCTCTCTCTCCCTCACCGCTCGCGTTCTCTTACCCGCCTCTATTTCTCATCCTCTCTCTCTTACCCCTCTCTCTCCTCCCCTCTCTTTCAACTTCTCTTTCTCAGCCTGTCTCTCTCTCACCCAGACGGATCACATTCTGATGTATTGAGAGAACAGTTTCTGAGGTACTGAGAGAGCTCTTTCTGAGGTACTGAGGGAGCACTTTCTGAGGTATAGAGGGAGCACTTTCTGAGGTATTGAGGGAGCATTATCTGATGTACTGAGGAAGCACTGTCTGAGGTACTGAGGGAGTACTTTCTGAGGTATTGAGCAAGCACTATCGGAGGTATTGAGGGTGCACTATCGGAGGTATTGAGGGTGCACTATCGGAGGTATTGAAGGTGCACTATCGGAGGTATTGAGGGTGCACTATCTGAGGTATTGAGCAAGCACTATCTGAGGTAATGAGGGAGCACTATCGGAGGTATTGAGTGTGCACTATCTAAGGTATTGAAGGAGGACATTCTGAGGTACTGAGGGAGCACTTTCTGAGGTATTGAGAAACACTGTCTGAGGTACTGAGGAAGCACTTCCTGAGGTATTGGGGAAGCACTTTCTAAGGTAGTGAGGAAGCACTTCCTGAGGCATTGGGGAAGCATGATGTGATGTATTGAGGGAGCAGTTTCTGAGGGACTGAAAGAGAACTTTCTGAGTTATTGAGGGAACACTTTCTGAGGTATAGAGGGAGCTCCTTATCAGGTATTGAGAGAGTACTTTCGGAGGTATTGAGGGTGCACTATCTGTAGTGCTGAGGAAGCACTATCTGAGGTAGTGAGGGAGCACTATCTGAGGTATTGAGGGAGCATTTTCTAAGGTAGTGAGAGACCGCTATCTGTGGCATTGAGTGACCACTTTCTGAGGTATTGAGGGAGTACTATCTGTGGAACTGAGGGACCACTTCATGTGGTATTGAGCGAGCTCTTTGTGTGGCATTGAGGAAGCACTTTCTGAGGTACTGAGGGAGCAGTATCTGAGGTATTGAGGAGCACTTCGTGAAGTATTGGGGAAGCACTATGTGAGGTATTGAGGGAGCACTGACTGACGTAGTGAGGCAGCACTTCCTGAGGTATCGGGAAGCCCAATGTGAGGTATTGAGGGAGCAGTTTCTGAGGTACTGAGAGAGAACTTTCTGAGTTATTGAGGGAATACTTTCTGAGGTATTGAGGGAGCTCCTTATCAGGTATTGAGAGAGTACTTTCTGAGGTATTGAGGGTGCAATATCTGAGGTACTGAGGAAGCACATTCAGAGGTTTTGAGCAAGCACTATCTGAGGTATTGAGGGAGTACTATCTCAGGCACAGAGGGAGCACTTTCTGACATATTCAGGGCGCACGTTCTGAGGTATTGAGGATACACTATCTGAGGTATTGAGGGAGCAGTTTCTGAGGTACTGAGAGAGCACTTTCTGAGATACTGAGGGAGCACTTTCTGAGGCATTGAGGTAGCAAATCTGAGGTACTGTGGAAGCACTATCTGAGGTATTGAGGAAACACTATCTGATGTACTGACGAAGCACTATCTGAGGTACTGAGGGAGCACTATTTGACGTATTGAGGAAGCAATTTTCGAGTGTTGAGGAAGCATTATCTGAGGCATTGAAAGAGCACTTTCTGAGGAATTGAGGGTGCACTATCTGAGATTTTGAGGGAGCACTTTCTGAGGTACTGAGGGTGCACTATCTGAGGTATTGAGGGAGCTCTTTCTGAGGTATTGGGCAAGTAGTTTCTGAGGTACTTAGCGAGAACTTTCTGAGGTATTGAAGAAGCACTTCCTGAGGTATTGAGGAAGCACTATCTGAGGTACTGAGGGAGCACTTTCTGAGGTATTGAGAAGCACTGTCTGAGGTACTGAGGAAGCACTATCTGGGGTATTGAGGGATTACGTCTGAGGTATTGAGGAAGCACTATCTGAGGTACCGAGGAAACACTATCTGATGTACTTAGGGAGCACTATGTGAGGTATGGGGGGAGATCTATCTGTGGTATTGAAGAAGCACTATCTCAGGTCCTGAGGAAGCACTACCTGATGTATTGAGGGAGCACTTTCTGAGTTACTGAGGGACACTTTCTGAGGTATTGTGGTAGCATATCTGAGGTATTGAGGAAGCACTATTTGTGTTATTGTGGGAGCATTTTATGAGGTACTGAGAGCAATTTCTGAGGAATTCAGAGAGCACTTTCTGAGGTATTGAGAGAGCACATTCTCAGGTATTGAGGAAGCACTATCTGATGTACTGAGGAAGCACTTTCTGAGTTACTGAGGCAGCACATTCTGAAGTATTGAGGGAACACTTTTTGAGGTATTGAGGGAAGGATTATCTGAGGTATTGAGGGAGTAATTTCTGACTTATAGCGTGTGCACTTTCTAAGGTATTGAGGGAGCACTATCTGAGATATTGTGCGAGCATTATCTAAAGTATTGAGGGAGCCCTTTCTGAGGTATTGAGGGAGCACTTTTTGAGGTATTGAGGGAAGGACTATCTGAGGTATAGAGGGTGCACTATCTGAAGTACTGAGAAGCACTTTCTGAGGTATAGAGGGTCCCCTATCTGAGTATTGAGGGAGCTCCTTTTGAGGTCTCTCTTGTCGTCCCCGGTGTCTCTCTCCCCTGGTCTCTCCTCAAACCCGGTCTCTCTCGCTTCCAGTTTCTCTTGCTCCCGGTCTCTCTCATCAACCCCGGTCTCTCGTCACCCCCAGTCTTTCTCGCCCCTGGTCTCTCAGGTGACCCCAGTCTCTCTCGCCCCCTGGTCTCTCTTGCCCCCCCCCTGGGTCGCTCGTCACCCCCCAGTCTCTCTAGCCCCCAGTCTCTCACATCACTCCCTCTCTCTCACCCCACGGTCTCTCTCGCGCCTGGTCTCTCTCGTCGTCCCCAGTCGCTCTCGCCCCCAGTCTCTCGCCCACCCCCACCCCCGTCTCTCTCACCCCCGGTCTCTCTTGTCATCCCCTCTCTCTTGACCCCAGTCTCTCTCGTCACCCCCGGTCTCTCTTGCCCCCGTTCTCTCTCGCACCCCGGTCTCTCTCTCTCCCGTGCTCTCTAGTCCCCGGTCTCTCACCCCCCGGTCTCTCTCTCTCCCGTGCTCTCTAGTCCCCAGTCTCTCACCCCCTGGTCTCTCTCGCCCGCAGTCTCTCTCTCGCCCCCGTTCTCTCTCGCACCCGGTCTCTCTCTCTCCCGTGCTCTCTAGTCCCCGGTCTCTCACCCCCCGTTCTCTCTCGCCCGCAGTCTCTCTCTCGCCCCCGTTCTCTCTCGCACCCAATCTCTCTCGTCACCCCCCGTCTCTCTCACCCCCGGTCTCTATCACCCCCCGGTCTCTCTCTCTCTCTCTCTCTTGCCCTGGTCTCTCTCTCGTCCCGTGGCCTGTCTCTCGACCCCAGTCTCTATCACCCCGGTCTCTCTCTCTCACCACAGTCTCTCTCTTGCCCTCAGTCTGTCTCGACTCTCCAGACTCTCTTGTCAACCCCTCTCTCTCACTCCCCCGGTCTCTCTCGCCCCCAGTCTCTCTCACCCACCACCCCCCCACCCCGTCTCTCTTGCCCCCAGTCTCTCGCACAACCCCCATCTCTCTCGCACCCAGTCTCTCTCATCATCCCCTCTCTCTCACCCCCCTTTCCCTCTCGCCCGCGGGCTCTCTTGACCCCGGTCTCTCTCGTCACCCCTGGTCTCTCTCGCCCACAGTCTCTCTAATTGCCCCCGGTCTCTCTCGCCCCCGGTCTCTTTCGCACCTGGTCTATCTCACCCCCCAGTGTCTCATCACCCCGGTCTCCCTCGCCCCCATTCTCTCTCTCGCCCCGGACTCTCTCTCGCCCCCAGTCTCTCATCACCCCCGGTCTCCCTCGCCCCCATTCTCTCTCTCGCCCCCGGACTCTCTCTCGCCCCCAGTCTCTCTCTCGCCCCCAGTTTCTCTCTCGCCCCAGTCTCTCTCTCACTCCGTTCTCTCCAGCTCCCGTTCTCTCTCTCGCCCCCAGTTTCTCTCTTGCCCCCAGTTTCTCTCTCTCGCCCCCAATCTATCTCTCTCTCGCTCCCATTCTCTCTCTCGCCCCCAGTTTCTCTCTTGCCCCAGTTTCTCTCTCGCCCCCAGTTTCTCTCTCGCTCCCCGTTCTCTCTCTCTCTCACCCCCCATTCTCTCTCTCGCTCCCGTTTTCTCTCTCTCACCCCCAGTCTCTCTCTCTTGCCCCCGGTTTCTCTCTCGCCCCCGGACTCTCTCTCGCCCCTGCTTTCTCTCTCGCCCCCAGTCTCTCTCTCACCCCCTGTTTCTCTCTCGCCCCAAGTTTCTCTCTCGCTCCCGGTCTCTCTCTCGCCCCCTGGTTTCTCTCTCGCCCCAGATCTCTCTCGCCCCCGTTCTCTTTCTTGCCCCTGGTTTCTCTCTCGCCCCTAGTCTCTCTCTTGCCCCTGGTTTCTCTCTCGCCCCCAGTCTCTGTCTCTCCCCCGTTCCCTCTCTCACCCCCGGTTTCTCTCTCGCCCCTAGTCTCTCTCTCTCGCACCCGGTTTCTCTCTCGCCCCCAGTTTCTCTCTCACCCCCAGTTTCTCCCTCGCCCCCAGTTTCTCTCTCGCTCCCATTCTCTTTCTCGCCCCCCAGTCTCTCTCTCGCCCCTGGTTTCTCTCTCACCCCCAGTTTCTCTCTCGCTCCCAGTTTCTCTCTCGCCCCCATTCTCTCTCTCACGCCCCCAGTCTCTCTCTCGTCCCTGGTTTCTCTCTTCACCCCCAGTCTCTCTCTTGCCCCCGGTCTCTCTCTCTCTCTCGCCCCCGGTCTGTCACGTCACTCCTGGTCTATCGTCACCCCCGGTCTCTCATCAACCCCGGTCTCCCTCGCTCCCGGTCTCCCTCGGCCTCAGTCTCTATCGTCCCTCGGTCTCTCTCTTCACCATTGGTCTCACTCACCCCCGGTCTCTCTTGTCGCCTCCGGTCTCTCTCGCCCCTGGTCACTCTTCAATCCCGGTCTCTCTCGCTCCCAGTATCTCTCGCCCCTGTCTCTTTCGCACTTGGTCTATCTCGACCCTGGTCTCTCTCTCGTGCCCGTTCTCCTTCTTGCCCCCGGTTTCTCTCTCGCCCCCGTCTCTCTATCGTCCCCGGACTCCCTCGCACCCGTTCTCTTTCTCACCCCCAGTCTCTCTCTCGCGCCTGGTTTCTCTCTCGCCCCCAGTCTCTGTCTCGCCCCCAGTCTCTCTCGCCCCCAGTCTCTCTCTCGCCCCCAGGATCTCTCTCGCCCCCGGTCCCTCTCTCACTCCCGTTCTCTGTCTCGCCCCCAGTCTCTCTCTCGCCCCGGGTTTCTCTCTCGCACCCCGTTCTATCTCTCACCCCCGGTCTCTATCGCCCCCCCCGTCTCTCTCTCGCCCCCAGTCTCTCGCTCGTCCCCGGTCTCTCTCTCACTCCCGTTCTCGGTCTCGCCCCCAGTCTCTCTCTTGCCCCCAGTTTCTCTCTCGCCCCCGTTCTCTCTCTCGCCCCCGGTCTCTCTCGCCCCCAGTCTCTCTCTCGCCCCCGGTCTCTCTCGCCCCCAGTCTCTCTCTCGCCCCCGGTCTCTCTCGCGCCCCCAGTCCTCTCTCTCGCCCCCGTTCTCTCTCTCGCCCCCGGTCTCTCTCGCCCCCAGTCTCTCTCTCGCCCCCGTTCTCTCTCTTACCCCCGGTCTCTCTCTCACTCCCATTCTCTGTCTCGCCCCCGGTCTCTCTCTCGCCCCTGGTTTCTCTCTCGCCCCCAGTCTCTCTCTCGCCCCCATTCTCTCTCTCGTCCCCGTTCTCTCTCTCGCCCCCAGTCTCTGTCTCGCCCCCAGTCTCTCTCTCGTCCCCCGGTCTCCCTCGCTCCAATTCTCTCTCTTGCCCCCGGTCTCTCTCTCGCTCCCGTCTCTCTCTTGCCCCCGGTTTCTCTCTTGCCCCCATTCTCTCTCTCGCTCCTTTCTCTCTCTTGCCCCCGGTTTCTCTCTTGCCCCCGTTCTCTCTCGCCCCTAGTTTCTCTCTCGCCCCCAGTCTCTCTCTCACCCCCCCTTCTCTCTCTCGCCCCCGGTTTCTCTCTCGCCCCCGGTCTCTCTCTCGCCCCCGGTTTCCCTCTCTTGCCCCCGTTCTCTCTCTCGCCCCCAGTCTCTCTCTCGCCCCCACTCTCTCTCTCACCCCCAGTCCTCTCTCTCGCCCCCAGTTTCTCTCTCACTCCCGTTCTCTCTCTAGTCCCCGGTTTCCCTCTCATTCCCATTCTCTCTCTCGCCCCCAGTCTCTCTCTGTCATCCCCTGTCTCTCTCTCACTCCCGTTCTCTCTCTCTTGCCCCCAGTCTCTCTCTCGCCCCCGTTCTCTCTCTCGCCCCCAGTCTCTCTCTCGCCCCCAGTCTCTCTCTCGTCCCCGGTCTCCCTCGTTCCAATTCTCTCTCTTGCCCCCAGTTTCTCTCTCACCCCCAGTCTCTCTCTCGCCCCCAGTCTCTCTCTTGCTCCCATTCTCTCTCTTGCCCCTGGTCTCTCTCTCTCGCCCCCAGTTCCTCTCTCGCCCCTGGTTTCTCTCTCGCCCCCATTCTCTCTCTCGCTCCCGTCTCTCTCGCTTGCCCCGGTTTCTCTCTTGCCCCCGGTCTCCCTCGCTCCAATTCTCTCTCTTGCCCCCAGTTTCTCTCTCGCCCCCAGTCTCTCTCTCGCCCCCAGTCTCTCTCTCGTCCCCGGTCTCCCTCGCTCCAATTCTCTCTCTTGCCCCCGGTCTCTCTCTCGCTCCCGTTCTCTCTCTTGCCCCCGGTTTCTCTCTCGCCCCCATTCTCTCCCTCACTCCCGTTCTCTCTCTCACCCCCGATCTCTCTCTCGCTCCCGTTCTCTCTCTTGCCACCGGTTTCTCTCTCGCCCCCCAGTCTCTCTCTCGCCCCTGGTTTCTCTCTCGCCGCCAGTCTCTGTCTCCCCCCCAGTCTCTCTCTCGCCCCCAGTCTCTCTCTCGCCGCCGGTCTCTCTCTCACTCCCGTTCTCTGTCTCGCCCCCAGTCTCTCTTTCGCCCCTAGTTTCTCTCTCACCCCCGTTCTCTCTCTCACCCCCGGTCTCTCTCGCCCCCAGTCTCTCTCTCGCCCCCGGTCTCTCGCTCGCCCCCGGTCTCTCTCTCACTCCCGTTCTCTGTCTCGCCCCCAGTCTCTCTCTCGCCCCCGGTCTCTCTTGCCCCCCCCCCCCCCCCCCCCCCCCCCCCCCCCCCCCCCCCCCCCCCCCCCCCCCCCCCCCCCCCCCCCCCCCCCCCCCCCCCCCCGCCCCCCCCCCCCCCCCCCCCCCCCCCCCCCCCCCCCTCTCTCTCTCGCCCCCGGTCTCTCTCTCGCACCCAGTCTGTCTCTCGTCCCGGTCTCCCTCGCTCCAATTCTCTCTCTTACCCCCGGTCTCTCTCTCACACCCGTTCTCTGTCTCGCCCCCGGTCTCTCTCTCGCCCCTGGTTTCTCTCTCGCCCCAAGTCTCTCTCTCGCCCCCATTCTCCTCTCTCGCCCCCGTTCTCTCTCTCGCCCCCAGTCTCTCTCTCGCCCCCAGTCTCTCTCTCGTCCCCGGTCTCCCTCGCTCCAATTCTCTCTCTTGCCCCCGGTCTCTCTCTCGCTCCCGTTCTCTCTCTTGCCCCCGGTTTATCTCTTGCCCCCGTTCTCTCTCGCCCCCAGTTTCTCTCACGCCCCCAGTCTCTCTCACCCCCGTTCTCTCTCTCGCTCCCGGTTTCTCTCTCGCCCCCAGTCTCTCTCTCGCCCCCGGTTTCCCTCTCTTGCCCCCGTTATCTCTCTCGCCCCCAGTCTCTCTCTCGTCCCCGGTCTCCCTCGCTCCGGTTCTCTCTCTCGCTCCCGTTCTCTCTCTCGTCCCCATTCTCTCTCTCGCTCCCGTTCTCTCTCTCGCTCCCGTTCTCTCTCTCGCCCCCGTTCTCTCTCTCGCTCCCGTTCTCTCTCTCGCTCCCGTTCTCTCTCTTGCCGCCGGTCTCTCTCTCACCCCTAGTTTCTCTCTCGCCCCCATTCTCTCACTCGCTCCCATTCTCTCTCATGCCCCCGGTTTCTCTCTTGCCCCCGTTCTCTCTCTTGCCCCCGGTCTCTCTCTCGCTCCCGTTCTCTCTTGCCCCCGGTGATTCTCTTGCCCACATTCTCTCTCTCGCCCCCGGTCTCTCTCTCGCTCCCGTTCTCTCTCGCCCCCAGTGTGTCTCGCCCCCAGTCTCTCTCTCGCCCCCATTCTCTCTCTCGCCTCCATTGTCTCTCTTGCCCCCGGTTTCTCTCTCGCCCCCCGGTCTCTCTCTCGCCCCCATTCTCTCTCTCGCCTCCATTGTCTCTCTTGCCCCCGGTTTCTCTCTCGCCCCCCGGTCTCTCTCTTGCCCCTGGTCTCTCTCTCACCCCCAGTCTCACTCCCGCCCCCAGTTTCTCTCTCGCCCCCAGTCTCTCTCTCGCCCCCAGTCTCTCTCTCACCCCTGGTTTCTCTCTCACCCCCAGTCTCTCTCTCTCGCCCCCGCTCTCTCTCACCCCCGGTCTCTCTCTCGCCCCTGGTTTCTCTCTCGCCCCCAGTCTCTCTCTCTCACCCCCAGTCTCTCTCTCGCTCCCGGTCTCTCTCTTGTCCCTGGTCTCTCTCTCACCCCGAGTCTCTCTCTCGCCCCTGGTTTCTCTCTCGCCCCCAGTCTCTCTCTCGCCCCCAGTCTCTCTCTTTCTCTCGCCCCCGGTCTGTCTCATCTCCCCGGTCTCTCTCTCTCTTGCCCCTGGTTTCTCTATCGCCCCCAGTCTGTCTCTCTCTCTCGCCCACGGTCTGTTTCGTCACTCCTGGTCTATCGTCACCCCCGATCTCTCATCTACCCCGGTCTCCCTCGCTCCCGGTCTCCCTCGGCCTCAGTCTCTATCGTCCTTCGGTCTCCCTCTTCACCATTGGTCTCACTCACCCCCAGTCTCTCTCGCCCCCGGTCTCTCTCGCCCCTGGTCACTCGTCAAACCCGTTCTCTCTCGCCCCCAGTTTCTCTCTCGCCCCCAGGCTCTCTCTCGCCCCCGTTCTCTCTCCCACCCCCGTTCTCTCTCGTGTGTCTCGCCCCCAGTCTCACTCTCGCCCCCATTCTCTCTCTCGCCTCCATTGTCTCTCTTGCCCCCGGTTTCTCTCTCGCCCCCCGGTCTCTCTCTTGCCCCTGTTCTCTCTCTCACCCCCAGTCTCTCTCTTGCCCCCAGTTTCTCTCTCGCCCCCAGTCTGTCTATCGTCCCCAGTCTCTCTCTCGCCCCCGTTCTCTCTCTCGCCCCCGTTCTCTCTCTTGCCCCCGGTTTCTCTCTCGCCCCCGGTCTCTCTCTTGCCCCTGGTCTCTCTCTCACCCCCAGTCTCACTCCCGCCCCCAGTTTCTCTCTCGCCCCCAGTCTCTCTCTCGCCCCCAGTCTCTCTCTCACCCCTGGTTTCTCTCTCACCCCCAGTCTCTCTCTCTCGCCCCCGCTCTCTCTCACCCCCGGTCTCTCTCTCGCCCCTGGTTTCTCTCTCGCCCCCAGTCTCTCTCTCTCACCCCCAGTCTCTCTCTCGCTCCCGGTCTCTCTCTTGTCCCTGGTCTCTCTCTCACCCCCAGTCTCTCTCTCGCCCCTGGTTTCTCTCTCGCCCCCAGTCTCTCTCTCGCCCCCAGTCTCTCTCTTTCTCTCGCCCCCGGTCTGTCTCATCTCCCCGGTCTCTCTCTCTCTCGCCCCCAGTCTGTCTCATCACCTCGGTCTCTCTCTCTCTTGCCCCTGGTTTCTCTCTCGCCCCCAGTCTCTCTCTCTCTCTCTCGCCCACGGTCTGTTTCGTCACTCCTGGTCTATCGTCACCCCCGATCTCTCATCTACCCCGGTCTCCCTCGCTCCCGGTCTCCCTCGGCCTCAGTCTCTATCGTCCTTCGGTCTCCCTCTTCACCATTGGTCTCACTCACCCCCAGTCTCTCTCGCCCCCGGTCTCTCTCGCCCCTGGTCACTCGTCAAACCCGTGCTCTCTCGCCCCCAGTTTCTCTCTCGCCCCCAGGCTCTCTCTCGCCCCCGTTCTCTCTCCCACCCCCGGATTCTCTCTTACCCCCTGTCTCTCTCTCGCCCCCGTTCCCTCTCTTGCCCCCGGTTTCTCTCTCGTCCCCGGTCTCTCTCTCGCCGCTGGTTTCACTCTCACACACAGTCTCTCTCTCGTCCCCGGTCTCCCTCGCTCCCGTTCTCTCTCTCGCTCCCGTTCTCTCTCTCGCCCCCGTTCTATCTCTCGCTCCCGTTCTCTCTCTTGCCGCCGGTCTCTCTCTCGCCCCTAGTTTCTCTCTCGCCCCCATTCACTCACTCGCTCCCATTCTCTCTCATGCCCCCGCTTTCTCTCTTGCCCCCGTTCTCTCTCTTGCCTCCGGTCTCTCTCTCGCTCCCGTTCTCTCTTGCCCCCGGTGATTCTCTTGCCCCCATTCTCTCTCTCGCCCCCGGTCTCTCTCTCGCTCCTGTTCTCTCTCGTCCCCAGTCTGTCTCTTGCCCCCCGTCTCTCTCTCGTCCCCGGTCTCCCTCGCACCCGTTCTCTTTCTCAACCCCAGTCTCTCTCTCGCCCCTGGTTTCTCTCTCGCCCCCAGTCTCTGTCTCGCGCCCAGTCTCTCTCGCCCCCAGTCTCTCTCTCGCCCCCAGGATCTCTCTCGCCCCTGGTCTCTCTCTCACTCCCGTTCTCTGTCTCGCCACCAGTCTCTCTCTCGCCCCCGGATTCTCTCTCGCACTCGTTCTCTCTCTCACCCCCGGTCTCTATCGCCCCCCCGTCTCTCTCTCGCCCCCAGTCTCTCGCTCGTCCCCGGTCTCTCTCTCACTCCCGTTCTCTGTCTCGCCCCCAGTCTCTCTCTCGCCCCCAGTTTCTCTCTCGCCCCCGTTCTCTCTCTCGCCCCCGGTCTCTCTCGCCCCCAGTCTCTCTCTCGCCTCGGTCTCTCTCTCGCCCCTGATTTCTCTCTCACCCCCCGTTCTCTCTGTCACCCCCGCTCTCTCTCGCCCCCAGTCTCTCTCTCGCCCCCAGTCTCTCTCTCGTCCCCGGTCTCCCTCGCTCCCGTTCTCTCTCTCGCTCCCGTTCTCTCTCTCGTCCCCATTCTCTCTCTCGCTCCCGTTCTCTCTCTCGCTCCCGTTCTCTCTCTCGCCCCCGTTCTCTCTCTCGCTCCCGTTCTCTCTCTCGCTCCCGTTCTCTCTCTTGCCGCCGGTCTCTCTCTCGCCCCTAGTTTCTCTCTCGCCCCCATTCTCTCACTCGCTCCCATTCTCTTTCATGCCCCCGGTTTCTCTCTTGCCCCCGTTCTCTCTCTTGCCCCCGGTCTCTCTCTCGCTCCCGTTCTCTCTTGCCCCCGGTGATTCTCTTGCCCACATTCTCTCTCTCGCCCCCGGTCTCTCTCTCGCTCCCGTTCTCTCTCGCCCCCAGTGTGTCTCGCCCCCAGTCTCTCTCTCGCCCCCATTCTCTCTCTCGCCTCCATTGTCTCTCTTGCCCCCGGTTTCTCTCTCGCCCCCCGGTCTCTCTCTTGCCCCTGGTCTCTCTCTCACCCCCAGTCTCTCTCTTGCCCCCAGTTTCTCTCTCGCCCCCAGTCTGTCTATCGTCCCCAGTCTCTCTCTCGCCCCCGTTCTCTCTCTCGCCCCCGTTCTCTCTCTTGCCCCCGGTTTCTCTCTCGCCCCCGGTCTCTCTCTTGCCCCTGGTCTCTCTCTCACCCCCAGTCTCACTCCCGCCCCCAGTTTCTCTCTCGCCCCCAGTCTCTCTCTCGCCCCCAGTCTCTCTCTCACCCCTGGATTCTCTCTCACCCCCAGTCTCTCTCTCTCGCCCCCGCTCTCTCTCACCCCCGGTCTCTCTCTCGCCCCTGGTTTCTCTCTCGCCCCCAGTCTCTCTCTCTCACCCCCAGTCTCTCTCTCGCTCCCGGTCTCTCTCTTGTCCCTGGTCTCTCTCTCACCCCGATTCTCTCTCTCGCCCCTGGTTTCTCTCTCGCCCCCAGTCTCTCTCTCGCCCCCAGTCTCTCTCTTTCTCTCGCCCCCGGTCTGTCTCATCTCCCCGGTCTCTCTCTCTCTCGCCCCCAGTCTGTCTCATCACCTCGGTCTCTCTCTCTCTTGCCCCTGGTTTCTCTCTCGCACCCGTTCTCTCTCTCACCCCCGGTCTCTATCGCCCCCCCGTCTCTCTCTCGCCCCCAGTCTCTCGCTCGTCCCCGGTCTCTCTCTCACTCCCGTTCTCTGTCTCGCCCCCAGTCTCTCTCTCGCCCCCAGTTTCTCTCTCGCCCCCGTTCTCTCTCTCGCCCCCGGTCTCTCTCGCCCCCAGTCTCTCTCTCGCCCCTGGTCTCTCTCGCGCCCCCAGTCTCTCTCTCGCCCCCAGTCTCTCTCTCGTCCCCAATCTCTCTCTCGCCCCCGGTCTCTCTCTCACTCCCGTTCTCTCTCGCCCCCAGTTTCTCTCTCGCCCCCAGACTCTCTCTCGCCCCCGGTCTCTCTCTCACCCCCAGTCTCTCTCTCGCCCCTGGTTTCTCTCTCGCCCCCAGTCTCTCTCTCGTCCCCAATCTCTCTCTCGCCCCCGGTCTCTCTCTCACTCCCGTTCTCTCTCGCCCCCAGTTTCTCTCTCGCTCCCGGTCTCTCTCTTGTCCCTGGTCTCTCTCTCACCCCCAGTCTCTCTCTCGCCCCTGGTTTCTCTCTCGCCCCCAGTCTCTCTCTCGCCCCCAGTCTCTCTCTCGTCCCCGGTCTCCCTCGCTCCGGTTCTCTCTCTCGCTCCCGTTCTCTCTCTCGTCCCCATTCTCTCTCTCGCTCCCGTTCTCTCTCTCGCTCCCGGTTTCTCTCTCGCCCCCGGTTTCTCTCTCGTCCCCGGTCTCTCTCTCGCCCCTGGTTTCACTCTCACCCACAGTCTCTCTCTCGCCCCCGGTCTCTCTCTCGCCCCTGATTTCTCTCTCACCCCCCGTTCTCTCTGTCACCCCCGCTCTCTCTCGCCCCCAGTCTCTCTCTCGCCCCCAGTCTCTCTCTCGTCCCCGGTCTCCCTCGCTCCCGTTCTCTCTCTCGCTCCCGTTCTCTCTCTCGTCCCCATTCTCTCTCTCGCTCCCGTTCTCTCTCTCGCTCCCGTTCTCTCTCTCGCCCCCGTTCTCTCTCTCACTCCCGTTCTCTCTTTCGCTCCCGTTCTCTCTCTTGCCGCCGGTCTCTCTCTCGCCCCTAGTTTCTCTCTCGCCCCCATTCTCTCACTCGCTCCCATTCTCTCTCATGCCCCCGGTTTCTCTCTTGCCCCCGTTCTCTCTCTTGCCCCCAGTCTCTCTCTCGCCCCCAGTCTCTCTCTCACCCCTGGTTTCTCTCTCACCCCCAGTCTCTCTCTCTCGCCCCCGCTCTCTCTCACCCCCGGTCTCTCTCTCGCCCCTGGTTTCTCTCTCGCCCCCAGTCTCTCTCTCTCACCCCCAGTCTCTCTCTCGCTCCCGGTCTCTCTCTTGTCCCTGGTCTCTCTCTCACCCCGAGTCTCTCTCTCGCCCCTGGTTTCTCTCTCGCCCCCCAGTCTCTCTCTCGCCCCCAGTCTCTCTCTTTCTCTCGCCCCCGGTCTGTCTCATCTCCCCGGTCTCTCTCTCTCTCGCCCCCAGTCTGTCTCATCACCTCGGTCTCTCTCTCTCTTGCCCCTGGTTTCTCTCTCGCCCCCAGTCTCTCTCTCTCTCTCGCCCACGGTCTGTTTCGTCACTCCTGGTCTATCGTCACCCCCGATCTCTCATCTACCCCGGTCTCCCTCGCTCCCGGTCTCCCTCGGCCTCAGTCTCTATCGTCCTTCGGTCTCCCTCTTCACCATTGGTCTCACTCACCCCCAGTCTCTCTCGCCCCCGGTCTCTCTCGCCCCTGGTCACTCGTCAAACCCGTTCTCTCTCGCCCCCGTTCTCTCTCCCACCCCCGTTCTCTCTCTTGCCCCCGGTCTCTCTCTCGCTCCCGTTCTCTCTTGCCCCCGGTGATTCTCTTGCCCACATTCTCTCTCTCGCCCCCGGTCTCTCTCTCGCTCCCGTTCTCTCTCGCCCCCAGTTTGTCTCGCCCCCAGTCTCTCTCTCGCCCCCATTCTCTCTCTCGCCTCCATTGTCTCTCTTGCCCCCGGTTTCTCTCTCGCCCCCCGGTCTCTCTCTTGCCCCTGGTCTCTCTCTCACCCCCAGTCTCTCTCTTGCCCCCAGTTTCTCTCTCGCCCCCAGTCTGTCTATCGTCCCCAGTCTCTCTCTCGCCCCCGTTCTCTCTCTCGCCCCCGTTCTCTCTCTTGCCCCCGGTTTCTCTCTCGCCCCCGGTCTCTCTCTTGCCCCTGGTCTCTCTCTCACCCCCAGTCTCACTCCCGCCCCCAGTTTCTCTCTCGCCCCCAGTCTCTCTCTCGCCCCCAGTCTCTCTCTCACCCCTGGTTTCTCTCTCACCCCCAGTCTCTCTCTCTCGCCCCCGCTCTCTCTCACCCCCGGTCTCTCTCTCACCCCTGGTTTCTCTCTCGCCCCCAGTCTCTCTCTCTCACCCCCAGTCTCTCTCTCGCTCCCGGTCTCTCTCTTGTCCCTGGTCTCTCTCTCACCCCCAGTCTCTCTCTCGCCCCTGGTTTCTCTCTCGCCCCCAGTCTCTCTCTCGCCCCCAGTCTCACTCTTTCTCTCGCCCCCGGTCTGTCTCATCTCCCCGGTCTCTCTCTCTCTCGCCCCCAGTCTGTCTCATCACCTCGGTCTCTCTCTCTCTTGCCCCTGGTTTCTCTCTCGCCCCCAGTCTCTCTCTCTCTCGCCCACGGTCTGTTTCGTCACTCCTGGTCTATCGTCACCCCCGATCTCTCATCTACCCCGGTCTCCCTCGCTCCCGGTCTCCCTCGGCCTCAGTCTCTATCGTCCTTCGGTCTCCCTCTTAACCATTGGTCTCACTCACCCCCAGTCTCTCTCGCCCCCGGTCTCTCTCGCCCCTGGTCACTCGTCAAACCCGTTCCCTCTCGCCCCCGTTCTCTCTCCCACCCCCGTTCTCTCTCTTGCCCCCGGTCTCTCTCTCGCTCCCGTTCTCTCTTGCCCCCGGTGATTCTCTTGCCCACATTCTCTCTCTCGCCCCCGGTCTCTCTCTCGCTCCCGTTCTCTCTCGCCCCCAGTTTGTCTCGCCCCCAATCTCTCTCTCGCCCCCATTCTCTCTCTCGCCTCCATTGTCTCTCTTGCCCCCGGTTTCTCTCTCGCCCCCCGGTCTCTCTCTTGCCCCTGGTCTCTCTCTCACCCCCAGTCTCTCTCTTGCCCCCAGTTTCTCTCTCGCCCCCAGTCTGTCTATCGTCCCCAGTCTCTCTCTCGCCCCCGGTTTCTCTCTCGCCCCCGGTCTCTCTCTTGCCCCTGGTCTCTCTCTCACCCCCAGTCTCACTCCCGCCCCCAGTTTCTCTCTCGCCCCCAGTCTCTCTCTCGCCCCCAGTCTCTCTCTCACCCCTGGTTTCTCTCTCACCCCCAGTCTCTCTCTCTCGCCCCCGCTCTCTCTCACCCCCGGTCTCTCTCTCACCCCTGGTTTCTCTCTCGCCCCCAGTCTCTCTCTCTCACCCCCAGTCTCTCTCTCGCTCCCGGTCTCTCTCTTGTCCCTGGTCTCTCTCTCACCCCCAGTCTCTCTCTCGCCCCTGGTTTCTCTCTCGCCCCCAGTCTCTCTCTCGCCCCCAGTCTCACTCTTTCTCTCGCCCCCGGTCTGTCTCATCTCCCCAGTCTCTCTCTCTCGCGCCCCCAGTCTGTCTCATCACCTCGGTCTCTCTCTCTCTTGCCCCTGGTTTCTCTCTCGCCCCCAGTCTCTCTCTCTCTCGCCCACGGTCTGTTTCGTCACTCCTGGTCTATCGTCACCCCCGATCTCTCATCTATCCCGGTCTCCCTCGCTCCCGGTCTCCCTCGGCCTCAGTCTCTATCGTCCTTCGGTCTCCCTCTTCACCATTGGTCTCACTCACCCCCAGTCTCTCTCGCCCCCGGTCTCTCTCGCCCCTGGTCACTCGTCAAACCCGTTCTCTCTCGCCCCCAGTTTCTCTCTCGCCCCCAGGCTCTCTCTCGCCCCCGTTCTCTCTCCCACCCCCGGATTCTCTCTTACCCCCTGTCTCTCTCTCGCCCCCGTTCCCTCTCTTGCCCCCGGTTTCTCTCTCGTCCCCGGTCTCTCTCTCGCCGCTGGTTTCACTCTCACCCACAGTCTCTCTCTCGTCCCCGGTCTCCCTCGCTCCCGTTCTCTCTCTCGCCCCCGTTCTCTCTCTCGCTCCCGTTCTCTCTCTCGCTCCCTTTCTCTCTCTCGCCCCCGTTCTCTCTCTCGCTCCCGTTCTCTCTCTCGCTCCCGTTCTCTCTCTTGCCGCCGGTCTCTCTCTCGCCCCTAGTTTCTCTCTCGCCCCCATTCACTCACTCGCTCCCATTCTCTCTCATGCCCCCGCTTTCTCTCTTGCCCCCGTTCTCTCTCTTGCCTCCGGTCTCTCTCTCGCTCCCGTTCTCTCTTGCCCCCGGTGATTCTCTTGCCCCCATTCTCTCTCTCGCCCCCGGTCTCTCTCTCGCTCCTGTTCTCTCTCGTCCCCAGTCTGTCTCTTGCCCCCCGTCTCTCTCTCGTCCCCGGTCTCCCTCGCACCCGTTCTCTTTCTCACCCCCAGTCTCTCTCTCGCCCCTGGTTTCTCTCTCGCCCCCAGTCTCTCTCTCGCCCCCAGGATCTCTCTCGCCCCTGGTCTCTCTCTCACTCCCGTTCTCTGTCTCGCCCCCAGTCTCTCTCTCGCCCCCGGATTCTCTCTCGCACCCGTTCTCTCTCTCACCCCCGGTTTCTCTCTCGCCCCCCCGTCTCTCTCTCGCCCCCAGTCTCTCGCTCGTCCCCGGTCTCTCTCTCACTCCCGTTCTCTGTCTCGCCCCCAGTCTCTCTCTCGCCCCCAGTTTCTCTCTCGCCCCCGTTCTCTCTCTCGCCCCCGGTCTCTCTCACCCCCAGTCTCTCTCTCGCCCCCGGTCTCTCTCGCGCCCCCAGTCTCTCTCTCGCCCCCAGTCTCTCTCTCGACCCCGGTCTCCCTGGCTCCAATTCTCTCGCTTTCCCCCGGTCTCTCTCTCACTTCCATTCTCTGTCTCGCCCCCGGTCTCTCTCTCGCCCCTGGTTTCTCGCTCGCCCCCAGTCTCTCTCTCACCCCCAATCTCTCTCTCGCCCCCGGTCTCTCTCTCACTCCCGTTCTCTCTCGCCCCCAGTTTCTCTCTCGCCCCCAGGCTCTCTCTCGCCCCCGTTCTCTCTCCCAACCCCGGATTCTCTCTTAGCCCCTGTCTCTCTCTCGCCCCCGTTCCCTCTCTCGCCCCCGTTCTCTCTCTTGCCCCCGGTTTCTCTCTCGCCCCCGGTTTCTCTCTCGTCCCCGGTCTCTCTATCGCCCCTGGTTTCACTCTCACCCACAGTCTCTCTCTCGCCCCCGGTCTCTCTCTCGCCCCTGATTTCTCTCTCACCCCCCGTTCTCTCTGTCACCCCCGCTCTCTCTCGCCCCCAGTCTCTCTCTCGCCCCCAGTCTCTCTCTCGTCCCCGGTCTCCCTCGTTCCCGTTCTCTCTCTCGCTCCCGTTCTCTCTCTCGTCCCCATTCTCTCTCTCGCTCCCGTTCTCTCTCTCGCTCCCGTTCTCTCTCTCGCCCCCGTTCTCTCGCTCGCTCCCGTTCTCTCTCTCGCTCCCGTTCTCTCTCTTGCCGCCGGTCTCTCTCTCGCCCCTAGTTTCTCTCTCGCCCCCATTCTCTCACTCGCTCCCATTCTCTCTCATGCCCCCGGTTTCTCTCTTGCCCCCGTTCTCTCTCTTGCCCCCGGTCTCTCTCTCGCTCCCGTTCTCTCTTGCCCCCGGTGATTCTCTTGCCCACATTCTCTCTCTCGCCCCCGGTCTCTCTCTCGCTCCCGTTCTCTCTCGCCCCCAGTGTGTCTCGCCCCCAGTCTCTCTCTCGCCCCCATTCTCTCTCTCGCCTCCATTGTCTCTCTTGCCCCCGGTTTCTCTCTCGCCCCCCGGTCTCTCTCTTGCCCCTGGTCTCTCTCTCACCCCCAGTCTCTCTCTTGCCCCCAGTTTCTCTCTCGCCCCCCGGTCTCTCTCTTGCCCCTGGTCTCTCTCTCACCCCCAGTCTCTCTCTCGCCCCTGGTTTCTCTCTCGCCCCCAGTCTCTGTCTCGCCCCCAGTCTCTCTCGCCCCCAGTCTCTCTCTCGCCCCCAGGATCTCTCTCGCCCCTGGTCTCTCTCTCACTCCCGTTCTCTGTCACGCCCCCAGTCTCTCTCTCGCCCCCGGTCTATCTCTTGCCCCTGGTCTCTCTCTCACCCCCAGTCTCACTCCCGCCCCCAGTTTCTCTCTCGCGCCCAGTCTCTCTCTCGCCCCCAGTCTCTCTCTCACCCCTGGTTTCTCTCTCACCCCCAGTCTCTCTCTCTCGCCCCCGCTCTCTCTCACCCCCGGTCTCTCTCTCGCCCCTGGTTTCTCTCTCGCCCCCAGTCTCTCTCTCTCACCCCCAGTCTCTCTCTCGCTCCCGGTCTCTCTCTTGTCCCTGGTCTCTCTCTCACCCCCAGTCTCTCTCTCGCCCCTGGTTTCTCTCTCGCCCCCAGTCTCTCTCTTTCTCTCGCCCCCGGTCTGTCTCATCTCCCCGGTCTCTCTCTCTCTCGCCCCCAGTCTGTCTCATCACCTCGGTCTCTCTCTCTCTTGCCCCTGGTTTCTCTCTCGCCGCCAGTCTCTCTCTCTCTCTCTCTCTCGCCCACGGTCTGTTTCGTCACTCCTGGTCTATCGTCACCCCCGATCTCTCATCTACCCCGGTCTCCCTCGCTCCCGGTCTCCCTCGGCCTCAGTCTCTATCGTCCTTCGGTCTCCCTCTTCACCATTGTTCTCACTCACCCCCAGTCTCTCTCGCCCCCGGTCTCTCTCGCCCCTGGTCACTCGTCAAACACGTTCTCTCTTGCCCCCAGTTTCTCTCTCGCCCCCAGGCTCTCTCTCGCCCCCGTTCTCTCTCCCACCCCCGTTCTCTCTCTTGCCCCCGGTCTCTCTCTCGCTCCCGTTCTCTCTTGCCCCCGGTGATTCTCTTGCCCACATTCTCTCTCTCGCCCCCGGTCTCTCTCTCGCTCCCGTTCTCTCTCGCCCCCAGTTTGTCTCGCCCCCAGTCTCTCTCTCGCCCCCATTCTCTCTCTCGCCACCATTGTCTCTCTTGCCCCCGGTTTCTCTCTCGCCCCCCGGTCTCTCTCTTGCCCCTGGTCTCTCTCTCACCCCCAGTCTCTCTCTTGCCCCCAGTTTCTCTCTCGCCCCCAGTCTGTCTATCGTCCCCAGTCTCTCTCTCGCCCCCGTTCTCTCTCTCGCCCCCGTTCTCTCTCTTGCCCCCGGTTTCTCTCTCGCCCCCGGTCTCTCTCTTGCCCCTGGTCTCTCTCACACCCCCAGTCTCACTCCCGCCCCCAGTTTCTCTCTCGCCCCCAGTCTCTCTCTCGCCCCCAGTCTCTCTCTCACCCCTGGTTTCTCTCTCACCCCCAGTCTCTCTCTCTCGCCCCCGCTCTCTCTCACCCCCGGTCTCTCTCTCGCCCCTGGTTTCTCTCTCGCCCCCAGTCTCTCTCTCTCACCCCCAGTCTCTCTCTCGCTCCCGGTCTCTCTCTTGTCCCTGGTCTCTCTCTCACCCCCAGTCTCTCTCTCGCCCCTGGTTTCTCTCTCGCCCCCAGTCTCTCTCTCGCCCCCAGTCTCTCTCTTTCTCTCGCCCCCGGTCTGTCTCATCTCCCCGGTCTCTCTCTCTCTCGCCCCCAGTCTGTCTCATCACCTCGGTCTCTCTCTCTCTTGCCCCTGGTTTCTCTCTCGCCCACAGCCTCTCTCTCTCTCTCTCGCCCACGGTCTGTTTCGTCACTCCTGGTCTATCGTCACCCCCGATCTCTCATCTACCCCGGTCTCCCTCGCTCCCGGTCTCCCTCGGCCTCAGTCTCTATCGTCCTTCGGTCTCCCTCTTCACCATTGGTCTCACTCACCCCCCGTCTCTCTCGCCCCCGGTCTCTCTCGCCCCTGGTCACTCGTCAAACCCGTTCTCTCTCGCCCCCAGTTTCTCTCTCGCCCCCGTTCTCTCTCCCACCCCCGGATTCTCTCTTACCCCCTGTCTCTCTCTCGCCCCCGTTCCCTCTCTTGCCCCCGGTTTCTCTCTCGTCCCCGGTCTCTCTCTCGACGCTGGTTTCACTCTCACCCACAGTCTCTCGCTCGTCCCCGGTCTCCCTCGCTCCCGTGCTCTCTCTCGCTCCCGTTCTCTCTCTCGCCCCCGTTCTCTCTCTCGCTCCCGTTCTCTCTCTCGCTCCCTTTCTCTCTCTCGCCCCCGTTCTCTCGCTCGCTCCCGTTCTCTCTCTCGCTCCCGTTCTCTCTCTTGCCGCCGGTCTCTCTCTCGCCCCTAGTTTCTCTCTCGCCCCCATTCACTCACTCGCTCCCATTCTCTCTCATGCCCCCGCTTTCTCTCTTGCCCCCGTTCTCTCTCTTGCCTCCGGTCTCTCTCTCGCTCCCGTTCTCTCTTGCCCCCGGTGATTCTCTTGCCCCCATTCTCTCTCTCGCCCCCGGTCTCTCTCTCGCTCCTGTTCTCTCTCGTCCCCAGTCTGTCTCTTGCCCCCCGTCTCTCTCTCGTCCCCGGTCTCCCTCGCACCCGTTCTCTTTCTCACCCCCAGTCTCTCTCTCGCCCCTGGTTTCTCTCTCGCCCCCAGTCTCTGTCTCGCCCCCAGTCTCTCTCGCCCCCAGTCTCTCTCTCGCCCCCAGGATCTCTCTCGCCCCTGGTCTCTCTCTCACTCCCGTTCTCTGTCTCGCCCCCAGTCTCTCTCTCGCCCCCGGATTCTCTCTCGCACCCGTTCTCTCTCTCACCCCCGGTCTCTATCGCCCCCCCGTCTCTCTCTCGCCCCCAGTCTCTCGCTCGTCCCCGGTCTCTCTCTCACTCCCGTTCTCTGTCTCGCCCCCAGTCTCTCCCTCGCCCCCAGTTTCTCTCTCGCCCCCGTTCTCTCTCTCGCCCCCGGTCTCTCTCGCCCCCAGTCTCTCTCTCGCCCCCGGTCTCTCTCGCGCCCCCAGTCTCTCTCTCGCCCCCAGTCTCTCTCTCGTCCCCGGTCTCCCTCGCTCCAATTCTCTCGCTTTCCCCCGGTCTCTCTCTCACTCCCATTCTCTGTCTCGCCCCCGGTCTCTCTCTCGCCCCTGGTTTCTCTCTCGCCCCCAGTCTCTCTCTCACCCCCAATCTCTCTCTCGCCCCCGGTCTCTCTCTCAATCCCGTTCTCTCTCGCCCCCAGTTTCTCTCTCGCCCCCAGGCTCTCTCTCGCCCCCGTTCTCTCTCCCACCCCCGGATTCTCTCTTAGCCCCTGTCTCTCTCTCGCCCCCGTTCCCTCTCTCGCCCCCGTTCTCTCTCTTGCCCCCGGTTTCTCTCTCGCCCCCGGTTTCTCTCTCGTCCCGGGTCTCTCTCTCGCCCCTGGTTTCACTCTCACCCACAGTCTCTCTCTCGCCCCCGGTCTCTCACTCGCTCCCATTCTCTCTCATGCCCCCGGTTTCTCTCTTGCCCCCGTTCTCTCTCTTGCCCCCGGTCTCTCTCTCGCTCCCGTTCTCTCTTGCCCCCGGTGATTCTCTTGCCCACATTCTCTCTCTCGCCCCCGGTCTCTCTCTCGCTCCCGTTCTCTCTCGCCCCCAGTGTGTCTCGCCCCCAGTCTCTCTCTCGCCCCCATTCTCTCTCTCGCCTCCATTGTCTCTCTTGCCCCCGGTTTCTCTCTCGCCCCCCGGTCTCTCTCTTGCCCCTGGTCTCTCTCTCAACCCCAGTCTCTCTCTTGCCCCCAGTTTCTCTCTCGCCCCCAGTCTGTCTATCGTCCCCAGTCTCTCTCTCGCCCCCGTTCTCTCTCTCGCCCCCGTTCTCTCTCTTGCCCCCGGTTTCTCCCTCGCCCCCGGTCTCTCTCTTGCCCCTGGTCTCTCTCTCACCCCCAGTCTCACTCCCGCCCCCAGTTTCTCTCTCGCCCCCAGTCTCTCTCTCGCCCCCAGTCTCTCTCTCACCCCTGGTTTCTCTCTCACCCCCCGTTCTCTCTGTCACCCCCGCTCTCTCTCGCCCCCAGTCTCTCTCTCG
Organism: Chiloscyllium punctatum; assembly: GCF_047496795.1. Taxonomy (NCBI): domain Eukaryota; kingdom Metazoa; phylum Chordata; class Chondrichthyes; order Orectolobiformes; family Hemiscylliidae; genus Chiloscyllium; species Chiloscyllium punctatum. The sequence continues at coordinate 21,961,512 of NC_092755.1, forward strand.
CCCCCAGTCTCTCTCTCGTCCCCGGTCTCCCTCGCTCCCGTTCTCTCTCTCGCTCCCGTTCTCTCTCTCGTCCCCATTCTCTCTCTCGCTCCCGTTCTCTCTCTCGCTCCCGGTTTCTCTCTCGTCCCCGGTTTCTCTCTCGTCCCCGGTCTCTCTCTCGCCCCTGGTTTCACTCTCACCCACAGTCTCTCTCTCGCCCCCGGTCTCTCTCTCGCCCCTGATTTCTCTCTCACCCCCCGTTCTCTCTGTCACCCCCGCTCTCTCTCGCCCCCAGTCTCTCTCTCGCCCCCAGTCTCTCTCTCGTCCCCGGTCTCCCTCGCTCCCGTTCTCTCTCTCGCTCCCGTTCTCTCTCTCGTCCCCATTCTCTCTCTCGCTCCCGTTCTCTCTCTCGCTCCCGTTCTCTCTCTCGCCCCCGTTCTCTCTCTCGCTCCCGTTCTCTCTTTCGCTCCCGTTCTCTCTCTTGCCGCCGGTCTCTCTCTCGCCCCTAGTTTCTCTCTCGCCCCCATTCTCTCACTCGCTCCCATTCTCTCTCATGCCCCCGGTTTCTCTCTTGCCCCCGTTCTCTCTCTTGCCCCCGGTCTCTCTCTCGCTCCCGTTCTCTCTTGCCCCCGGTGATTCTCTTGCCCACATTCTCTCTCTCGCCCCCGGTCTCTCTCTCGCTCCCGTTCTCTCTCGCCCCCAGTGTGTCTCGCCCCCAGTCTCTCTCTCGCCCCCATTCTCTCTCTCGCCTCCATTGTCTCTCTTGCCCCCGGTTTCTCTATCGCCCCCGGTCTCTCTCTTGCCCCTGGTCTCTCTCTCACCCCCAGTCTCTCTCTTGCCCCCAGTTTCTCTCTCGCCCCCAGTCTGTCTATCGTCCCCAGTCTCTCTCTCGCCCCCGTTCTCTCTCTCGCCCCCGTTCTCTCTCTTGCCCCCGGTTTCTCTCTCGCCCCCGGTCTCTCTCTTGCCCCTGGTCTCTCTCTCACCCCCAGTCTCACTCCCGCCCCCAGTTTCTCTCTCGCCCCCAGTCTCTCTCTCGCCCCCAGTCTCTCTCTCACCCCTGGTTTCTCTCTCACCCCCAGTCTCTCTCTCTCGCCCCCGCTCTCTCTCACCCCCGGTCTCTCTCTCGCCCCTGGTTTCTCTCTCGCCCCCAGTCTCTCTCTCTCACCCCCAGTCTCTCTCTCGCTCCCGGTCTCTCTCTTGTCCCTGGTCTCTCTCTCACCCCGATTCTCTCTCTCGCCCCTGGTTTCTCTCTCGCCCCCAGTCTCTCTCTCGCCCCCAGTCTCTCTCTTTCTCTCGCCCCCGGTCTGTCTCATCTCCCCGGTCTCTCTCTCTCTCGCCCCCAGTCTGTCTCATCACCTCGGTCTCTCTCTCTCTTGCCCCTGGTTTCTCTCTCGCCCCCAGTCTCTCTCTCTCTCTCGCCCACGGTCTGTTTCGTCACTCCTGGTCTATCGTCACCCCCGATCTCTCATCTACCCCGGTCTCGCTCGCTCCCGGTCTCCCTCGGCCTCAGTCTCTATCGTCCTTCGGTCTCCCTCTTCACCATTGGTCTCACTCACCCCCAGTCTCTCTCGCCCCCGGTCTCTCTCGCCCCTGGTCACTCGTCAAACCCGTTCTCTCTCGCCCCCGTTCTCTCTCCCACCCCCGTTCTCTCTCTTGCCCCCGGTCTCTCTCTCGCTCCCGTTCTCTCTTGCCCCCTGTGATTCTCTTGCCCACATTCTCTCTCTCGCCCCCGGTCTCTCTCTTGCCCCCAGTTTCTCTCTCGCCCCCAGTCTGTCTATCGTCCCCAGTCTCTCTCTCGCCCCCGTTCTCTCTCTCGCCCCCGTTCTCTCTCTTGCCCCCGGTTTCTCTCTCGCCCCCGGTCTCTCTCTTGCCCCTGGTCTCTCTCTCACCCCCAGTCTCACTCCCGCCCCCAGTTTCTCTCTCGCCCCCAGTCTCTCTCTCGCCCCCAGTCTCTCTCTCACCCCTGGTTTCTCTCTCACCCCCAGTCTCTCTCTCTCGCCCCCGCTCTCTCTCACCCCCGGTCTCTCTCTCACCCCTGGTTTCTCTCTCGCCCCCAGTCTCTCTCTCTCACCCCCAGTCTCTCTCTCGCTCCCGGTCTCTCTCTTGTCCCTGGTCTCTCTCTCACCCCCAGTCTCTCTCTCGCCCCTGGTTTTTCTCTCGCCCCCAGTCTCTCTCTCGCCCCCAGTCTCACTCTTTCTCTCGCCCCCGGTCTGTCTCATCTCCCCGGTCTCTCTCTCTCTCGCCCCCAGTCTGTCTCATCACCTCGGTCTCTCTCTCTCTTGCCCCTGGTTTCTCTCTCGCCCCCAGTCTCTCTCTCTCTCGCCCACGGTCTGTTTCGTCACTCCTGGTCTATCGTCACCCCCGATCTCTCATCTACCCCGGTCTCCCTCGCTCCCGGTCTCCCTCGGCCTCAGTCTCTATCGTCTTTCGGTCTCCCTCTTCACCATTGGTCTCACTCACCCCCAGTCTCTCTCGCCCCCGGTCTCTCTCGCCCCTGGTCACTCGTCAAACCCGTTCTCTCTCGCCCCCAGTTTCTCTCTCGCCCCCAGGCTCTCTCTCGCCCCCGTTCTCTCTCCCACCCCCGGATTCTCTCTTACCCCCTGTCTCTCTCTCGCCCCCGTTCCCTCTCTTGCCCCCGGTTTCTCTCTCGTCCCCGGTCTCTCTCTCGCCGCTGGTTTCACTCTCACCCACAGTCTCTCTCTCGTCCCCGGTCTCCCTCGCTCCCGTTCTCTCTCTCGCTCCCGTTCTCTCTCTCGCCCCCGTTCTCTCTCTCGCTCCCGTTCTCTCTCTCGCTCCCTTTCTCTCTCTCGCCCCCGTTCTCTCTCTCGCTCCCGTTCCCTCTCTCGCTCCCGTTCTCTCTCTTGCCGCCGGTCTCTCTCTCGCCCCTAGTTTCTCTCTCGCCCCATTCACTCACTCGCTCCCATTCTCTCTCATGCCCCCGCTTTCTCTCTTGCCCCCGTTCTCTCTCTTGCCTCCGGTCTCTCTCTCGCTCCCGTTCTCTCTTGCCCCCGGTGATTCTCTTGCCCCCATTCTCTCTCTCGCCCCCGGTCTCTCTCTCGCTCCTGTTCTCTCTCGTCCCCAGTCTGTCTCTTGCCCCCCGTCTCTCTCTCGTCCCCGGTCTCCCTCGCACCCGTTCTCTTTCTCACCCCCAGTCTCTCTCTCGCCCCTGGTTTCTCTCTCGCCCCCAGTCTCTGTCTCGCCCCCAGTCTCTCTCGCCCCCAGTCTCTCTCTCGCCCCCAGGATCTCTCTCGCCCCTGGTCTCTCTCTCACTCCCGTTCTCTGTCTCGCCCCCAGTCTCTCTCTCGCCCCAGGATTCTCTCTCGCACCCGTTCTCTCTCTCACCTCCGGTCTCTATCGCCCCCCCGTCTCTCTCTCGCCCCCAGTCTCTCGCTCGTCCCCGGTCTCTCTCTCACTCCCGTTCTCTGTCTCGCCCCCAGTCTCTCTCTCGCCCCCAGTTTCTCTCTCGCCCCCGTTCTCTCTCTCGCCCCCGGTCTCTCTTGCCCCCAGTCTCTCTCTCGCCCCCGGTCTCTCTCGCGCCCCCAGTCTCTCTCTCGCCCCCAGTCTCTCTCTCGTCCCCGGTCTCCCTCGCTCCAATTCTCTCGCTTTCCCCCGGTCTCTCTCTCACTCCCATTCTCTGTCTCGCCCCCGGTCTCTCTCTCGCCCCTGGTTTCTCTCTCGCCCCCAGTCTCTCTCTCACCCCCAATCTCTCTCTCGCCCCCGGTCTCTCTCTCACTCCCGTTCTCTCTCGCCCCCAGTTTCTCTCTCGCCCCCAGGCTCTCTCTCGCCCCCGTTCTCTCTCCCAACCCCGGATTCTCTCTTAGCCCCTGTCTCTCTCTCGCCCCCGTTCCCTCTCTCGCCCCCGTTCTCTCTCTTGCCCCCGGTTTCTCTCTCGCCCCCGGTTTCTCTCTCGTCCCCGGTCTCTATCTCGCCCCTGGTTTCACTCTCACCCACAGTCTCTCTCTCGCCCCCGGTCTCTCTCTCGCCCCTGATTTCTCTCTCACCCCCCGTTCTCTCTGTCACCCCCGCTCTCTCTCGCCCCCAGTCTCTCTCTCGCCCCCAGTCTCTCTCTCGTCCCCGGTCTCCCTCGCTCCCGTTCTCTCTCTCGCTCCCGTTCTCTCTCTCGTCCCCATTCTCTCTCTCGCTCCCGTTCTCTCTCTCGCTCCCGTTCTCTCTCTCGCCCCCGTTCTCTCTCTCGCTCCCGTTCTCTCTCTCGCTCCCGTTCTCTCTCTTGCCGCCGGTCTCTCTCTCGCCCCTAGTTTCTCTCTCGCCCCCATTCTCTCACTCGCTCCCATTCTCTCTCATGCCCCCGGTTTCTCTCTTGCCCCCGTTCTCTCTTGCCCCCGGTGATTCTCTTGCCCACATTCTCTCTCTCGCCCCCGGTCTCTCTCTCGCTCCCGTTCTCTCTCGCCCCCAGTGTGTCTCGCCCCCAGTCTCTCTCTCGCCCCCATTCTCTCTCTCGCCTCCATTGTCTCTCTTGCCCCCGGTTTCTCTCTCGCCCCCCGGTCTCTCTCTTGCCCCTGGTCTCTCTCTCACCCCCAGTCTCTCTCTTGCCCCCAGTTTCTCTCTCGCCCCCCGGTCTCTCTCTTGCCCCTGGTCTCTCTCTCACCCCCAGTCTCTCTCTTGCCCCCAGTTTCTCTCTCGCCCCCAGTCTGTCTATCGTCCCCAGTCTCTCTCTCGCCCCCGTTCTCTCTCTCGCCCCCGTTCTCTCTCTTGCCCCCGGTTTCTCTCTCGCCCCCGGTCTCTCTCTTGCCCCTGGTCTCTCTCTCACCCCCAGTCTCACTCCCGCCCCCAGTTTCTCTCTCGCCCCCAGTCTCTCTCTCGCCCCCAGTCTCTCTCTCACCCCTGGTTTCTCTCTCACCCCCAGTCTCTCTCTCTCGCCCCCGCTCTCTCTCACCCCCGGTCTCTCTCTCGCCCCTGGTTTCTCTCTCGCCCCCAGTCTCTCTCTCTCACCCCCAGTCTCTCTCTCGCTCCCGGTCTCTCTCTTGTCCCTGGTCTCTCTCTCACCCCGAGTCTCTCTCTCGCCCCTGGTTTCTCTCTCGCCCCCAGTCTCTCTCTCGCCCCCAGTCTCTCTCTTTCTCTCGCCCCCGGTCTGTCTCATCTCCCCGGTCTCTCTCTCTCTCGCCCCCAGTCTGTCTCATCACCTCGGTCTCTCTCTCTCTTGCCCCTGGTTTCTCTCTCGCCCCCAGTCTCTCTCTCTCTCTCGCCCACGGTCTGTTTCGTCACTCCTGGTCTATCGTCACCCCCGATCTCTCATCTACCCCGGTCTCCCTCGCTCCCGGTCTCCCTCGGCCTCAGTCTCTATCGTCCTTCGGTCTCCCTCTTCACCATTGGTCTCACTCACCCCCAGTCTCTCTCGCCCCCGGTCTCTCTCGCCCCTGGTCACTCGTCAAACCCGTTCTCTCTCGCCCCCAGTTTCTCTCTCGCCCCCAGGCTCTCTCTCGCCCCCGTTCTCTCTCCCACCCCCGTTCTCTCTCTTGCCCCCGGTCTCTCTCTCGCTCCCGTTCTCTCTTGCCCCCGGTGATTCTCTTGCCCACATTCTCTCTCTCGCCCCCGGTCTCTCTCTCGCTCCCGTTCTCTCTCGCCCCCAGTTTGTCTCGCCCCCAGTCTCTCTCTCGCCCCCATTCTCTCTCTCGCCTCCATTGTCTCTCTTGCCCCCGGTTTCTCTCTCGCCCCCCGGTCTCTCTCTTGCCCCTGGTCTCTCTCTCACCCCCAGTCTCTCTCTTGCCCCCAGTTTCTCTCTCGCCCCCAGTCTGTCTATCGTCCCCAGTCTCTCTCTCGCCCCCGTTCTCTCTCTTGCCCCCGGTTTCTCTCTCGCCCCCGGTCTCTCTCTTGCCCCTGGTCTCTCTCTCACCCCCAGTCTCACTCCCGCCCCCAGTTTCTCTCTCGCCCCCAGTCTCTCTCTCGCCCCCAGACTCTCTCTCACCCCTGGTTTCTCTCTCACCCCCAGTCTCTCTCTCGCCCCCGCTCTCTCTCACCCCCGGTCTCTCTCTCACCCCTGGTTTCTCTCTCGCCCCCAGTCTCTCTCTCTCACCCCCAGTCTCTCTCTCGCTCCCGGTCTCTCTCTTGTCCCTGGTCTCTCTCTCACCCCCAGTCTCTCTCTCGCCCCTGGTTTCTCTCTTGCCCCCAGTCTCTCTCTCGCCCCCAGTCTCACTCTTTCTCTCGCCCCCGGTCTGTCTCATCTCCCCGGTCTCTCTCTCTCTCGCCCCCAGTCTGTCTCATCACCTCGGTCTCTCTCTCTCTTGCCCCTGGTTTCTCTCTCGCCCCCAGTCTCTCTCTCTCTCTCTCGCCCACGGTCTGTTTCGTCACTCCTGGTCTATCGTCACCCCCGATCTCTCATCTACCCCGGTCTCCCTCGCTCCCGGTCTCCCTCGGCCTCAGTCTCTATCGTCCTTCGGTCTCCCTCTTCACCATTGGTCTCACTCACCCCCAGTCTCTCTCGCCCCCGGTCTCTCTCGCCCCTGGTCACTCGTCAAACCCGTTCTCTCTCGCCCCCAGTTTCTCTCTCGCCCCCAGGCTCACTCTCGCCCCCGTTCTCTCTCCCACCCCCGGATTCTCTCTTACCCCCTGTCTCTCTCTCGCCCCCGTTCCCTCTCTTGCCCCCGGTTTCTCTCTCGTCCCCGGTCTCTCTCTCGCCGCTGGTTTCACTCTCACCCACAGTCTCTCTCTCGTCCCCGGTCTCCCTCGCTCCCGTTCTCTCTCTCGCTCCCGTTCTCTCTCTCGCCCCCGTTCTCTCTCTCGCTCCCGTTCTCTCTCTCACTCCCTTTCTCTCTCTCGCCCCCGTTCTCTCTCTCGCTCCCGTTCTCTCTCTCGCTCCCGTTCTCTCTCTTGCCGCCGGTCTCTCTCTCGCCCCTAGTTTCTCTCTCGCCCCCATTCACTCACTCGCTCCCATTCTCTCTCATGCCCCCGGTTTCTCTCTTGCCCCCGTTCTCTCTCTTGCCTCCGGTCTCTCTCTCGCTCCCGTTCTCTCTTGCCCCCGGTGATTCTCTTGCCCCCATTCTCTCTCTCGCCCCCGGTCTCTCTCTCGCTCCTGTTCTCTCTCGTCCCCAGTCTGTCTCTTGCCCCCCGTCTCTCTCTCGTCCCCGGTCTCCCTCGCACCCGTTCTCTTTCTCACCCCCAGTCTCTCTCTCGCCCCTGGTTTCTCTCTCGCCCCCAGTCTCTGTCTCGCCCCCAGTCTCTCTCGCCCCCAGTCTCTCTCTCGCCCCCAGGATCTCTCTCGCCCCTGGTCTCTCTCTCACTCCCGTTCTCTGTCTCGCCCCCAGTCTCTCTCTCGCCCCCGGATTCTCTCTCGCACCCGTTCTCTCTCTCACCCCCGGTCTCTATCGCCCCCCCGTCTCTCTCTCGCCCCCAGTCTCTCGCTCGTCCCCGGTCTCTCTCTCACTCCCGTTCTCTGTCTCGCCCCCAGTCTCTCTCTCGCCCCCAGTTTCTCTCTCGCCCCCGTTCTCTCTCTCGCCCCCGGTCTCTCTCGCCCCCAGTCTCTCTCTCGCCCCCGGTCTCTCTCGCGCACCCAGTCTCTCTCTCGCCCCCAGTCTCTCTCTCGTCCCCGGTCTCCCTCGCTCCAATTCTCTCGCTTTCCCCCGGTCTCTCTCTCACTCCCATTCTCTGTCACGCCCCCGGTCTCTCTCTCGCCCCTGGTTTCTCTCTCGCCCCCAGTCTCTCTCTCACCCCCAATCTCTCTCTCGCCCCCGGTCTCTCTCTCACTCCCGTTCTCTCTCGCCCCCAGTTTCTCTCTCGCCCCCAGGCTCTCTCTCGCCCCCGTTCTCTCTCCCACCCCCGGATTCTCTCTTAGCCCCTGTCTCTCTCTCGCCCCCGTTCCCTCTCTCGCCCCCGTTCTCTCTCTTGCCCCCGGTTTCTCTCTCGCCCCCGGTTTCTCTCTCGTCCCCGGTCTCTCTCTCGCCCCTGGTTTCACTCTCACCCACAGTCTCTCTCTCGCCCCCGGTCTCTCTCTCGCCCCTGATTTCTCTCTCACCCCCCGTTCTCTCTGTCACCCCCGCTCTCTCTCGCCCCCAGTCTCTCTCTCGCCCCCAGTCTCTCTCTCGTCCCCGGTCTCCCTCGCTCCCGTTCTCTCTCTCGCTCCCGTTCTCTCTCTCGTCCCCATTCTCTCTCTCGCTCCCGTTCTCTCTCTCGCTCCCGTTCTCTCTCTCGCCCCCGTTCTCTCTCTCGCTCCCGTTCTCTCTCTCGCTCCCGTTCTCTCTCTTGCCGCCGGTCTCTCTCTCGCCCCTAGTTTCTCTCTCGCCCCCATTCTCTCACTCGCTCCCATTCTCTCTCATGCCCCCGGTTTCTCTCTTGCTCCCGTTCTCTCTCTTGCCCCCGGTCTCTCTCTCGCTCCCGTTCTCTCTTGCCCCCGGTGATTCTCTTGCCCACATTCTCTCTCTCGCCCCCGGTCTCTCTCTCGCTCCCGTTCTCTCTCGCCCCCAGTGTGTCTCGCCCCCAGTCTCTCTCTCTCGCCCCCATTCTCTCTCTCGCCTCCATTGTCTCTCTTGCCCCCGGTTTCTCTCTCGCCCACCGGTCTCTCTCTTGCCCCTGGTCTCTCTCTCACCCCCAGTCTCTCTCTTGCCCCCAGTTTCTCTCTCGCCCCCAGTCTGTCTATCGTCCCCAGTCTCTCTCTCGCCCCCGTTCTCTCTCTCGCCCCCGTTCTCTCTCTTGCCCCCGGTTTCACTCTCGCCCCCGGTCTCTCTCTTGCCCCTGGTCTCTCTCTCACCCCCAGTCTCACTCCCGCCCCCAGTTTCTCTCTCGCCCCCAGTCTCTCTCTCGCCCCCAGTCTCTCTCTCGTCCCCGGTCTCCCTCGCTCCCGTTCTCTCTCTCGCTCCCGTTCTCTCTCTCGTCCCCATTCTCTCTCTCGCTCCCGTTCTCTCTCTCGCTCCCGTTCTCTCTCTTGCCGCCGGTCTCTCTCTCGCCCCTAGTTTCTCTCTCTCCCCCATTCTCTCACTCGCTCCCATTCTCTCTCATGCCCCCGGTTTCTCTCTTGCCCCCGTTCTCTCTCTTGCCCCCGGTCTCTCTCTCGCTCCCGTTCTCTCTTGCCCCCGGTGATTCTCTTGCCCACATTCTCTCTCTCGCCCCCGGTCTCTCTCTCGCTCCCGTTCTCTCTCGCCCCCAGTGTGTCTCGCCCCCAGTCTCTCTCTCTCGCCCCCATTCTCTCTCTCGCCTCCATTGTCTCTCTTGCCCCCGGTTTCTCTCTCGCCCCCCGGTCTCTCTCTTGCCCCTGGTCTCTCTCTCACCCCCAGTCTCTCTCTTGCCCCCAGTTTCTCTCTCGCCCCCAGTCTGTCTATCGTCCCCAGTCTCTCTCTCGCCCCTGTTCTCTCTCTCGCCCCCGTTCTCTCTCTTGCCCCCGGTTTCTCTCTCGCCCCCGGTCTCTCTCTTGCCCCTGGTCTCTCTCTCACCCCCAGTCTCACTCCCGCCCCCAGTTTCTCTCTCGCCCCCAGTCTCTCTCTCGCCCCCAGTCTCTCTCTCACCCCTGGTTTCTCTCTCACCCCCAGTCTCTCTCTCTCGCCCCCGCTCTCTCTCACCCCCGGTCTCTCTCTCGCCCCTGGTTTCTCTCTCGCCCCCAGTCTCTCTCTCTCACCCCCAGTCTCTCTCTCGCTCCCGGTCTCTCTCTTGTCCCTGGTCTCTCTCTCACCCCCAGTCTCTCTCTCGCCCCTGGTTTCTCTCTCGCCCCCAGTCTCTCTCTCGCCCCCAGTCTCTCTCTTTCTCTCGCCCCCGGTCTGTCTCATCTCCCTGGTCTCTCTCTCTCTCGCCCCCAGTCTGTCTCATCACCTCGGTCTCTCTCTCTCTTGCCCCTGGTTTCTCTCTCGCCCCCAGTCTCTCTCTCTCTCTCGCCCACGGTCTGTTTCGTCACTCCTGGTCTATCGTCACCCCCGATCTCTCATCTACCCCGGTCTCCCTCGCTCCCGGTCTCCCTCGGCCTCAGTCTCTATCGTCCTTCGGTCTCCCTCTTCACCATTGGTCTCACTCACCCCCAGTCTCTCTCGCCCCGGGTCTCTCTCGCCCCTGGTCACTCGTCAAACCCGGTCTCTCTCGCTCCCAGTTTCTCTTGCCTCCGGTCTCTCTCATCACCCACAGTCTCTCTTCACCCCCTGTCTCTGTCGCCCCCGGTCTCTCTCTCACTCCCGTTCTCTGTCTCGCCCCCAGTCTCTCTCTCGCCCCTCGTTTCTCTCTCGCCCCCGTTCTCTCTCTCAGCCCCGGTCTCTCTCGCCCCCAGTCTCTCTCACGCCCCCGGTCTCTCGCTCGCCCCCGGTCTCTCTCTCACTCCCGTTCTCTGTCTCGCCCCCCAGTCTCTCTCTCGCCCCCGGTTTCTCTCTCGCCCCCGTTCTCTCTCTCGCCTCCGGTCTCTCTCTCGCCCCCAGTCTCTCTCTCGCCCCCAGTCTCTCTCTCGTCCCCGGTCTCCCTCGCTCCAATTCTCTCCCTTGCCCCCGGTCTCTCTCTCACTCCCGTTCTCTATCTCGCCCCCGGTCTCTCTCTCGCCCCTGGTGTCTCTCTCGCCCCCAGTCTCTCTCTCGCCCCCATTCTCTCTCTCGTCACCGGTCTCCCTCGCTCCAATTCTCTCTCTTGCCCCCGGTCTCTCTCTCACTCCCGTTCTCTATCTCGCCCCCGTTCCCTCTCTCGCCCCCAGTCTCTCTCTCGCCCCCAGTCTCTCTCTCGTCCCCGGTTACCCTCGCTCCAATTCTCTCTCTTGCCCCCGGTCTCTCTCTCGCTCCCGTTCTCTCTCTTGCCCCCGGTTTCTCTCTTGCCCCCATTCTCTCTCTCGCTCCTGTTCTCTCTCTTGCCCCCGGTTTCTCTCTCTAGCCCCCGTTCTCTCTCGCCCCCAGTTTCTCTCTCGCCCCCAGTCTCTCTCTCACCCCCGTTCTCTCTCTCACCCCCGGTTTCTCTCTCGCCCCCGGTCTCTCTCTCGCCCCCGGTTTCCCTATCTTGCCCCCGTTCTCTCTGTCGCCCCCAGTCTGTCTCTCGCCCCCACTCTCTCTCTCACCCCCAGTCTCTCTCTCGCCCCCAGTTTCTCTCACACTCCCGTTCTCTCTCTAGTCCCCGGTCTCTCTCTCACTCCCATTCTCTGTCTCGCCCCCAGTCTCTCTCTCGCCCCCAGTCTCTCTCTCGCAACGAGTCTCTCTCTCGCCCCCGTTCTCTCTCTCACTCCCGTTCTCTGTCTCGCCCCCAGTCTCTCTCTCGCACCCAGTTTCTCTCTCTCCCCCAGTCTCTCTCTCGCCCACAGTCTCTCTCTCGCCACTAGTTTCTCTCTCGCCCCCAGTCTCTCTCTCGCCACTAGTCTCTCTTTCACCCCCGGTTTCTCTCTCGCCCCCAGTCTCTCTCTGTCATCCACTGTCTCTCTCTCGCTCCCGTTCTCTCTCTCTTGCCCCCAGTCTCTCTCTCGCCCCCGTTCTCTCTCTCGCCCCCAGTCTCTCTCTCGCCCCCAGTCTCTCTCTCGTCCCCGGTCTCCCTCGCTCCAATTCTCTCTCTTGCCCCCGGTCTCTCTCTCGCCCGCAGTTTCTCTCTCGCCCCTGGTTTCTCTCTCGCCCCCATTCTCTCTCTTGCTCCCGTTCTCTCGCTTGCCCCGGTTTCTCTCTTGCCCCCGGTCTCCCTCGCTCCAATTCTCTCTCTTGCCCCCAGTTTCTCTCTCACCCCCAATCTCTCTCTCGCCCCCGGTCTCTCTCTAACTGCCGTTCTCTCTCGCCCCCAGTTTCTCTCTCGCCCCCAGGCACTCTCTCGCCCCCGTTCTCTCTCCCACCCCCGGATTCTCTTTTACCCCCTGTCTCTCTCTCGCCCCCGTTCCCTCTCTTGCCCCCGGTTTCTCTCTCGTCCCCGGTCTCTCTCTCGCCGCCGGTTTCACTCTCACCCACAGTCTCTCTCTCGCCCCCGGTCTCTCTCTCGCCCCCGGTTTTTCTCTCACCCTCCGTTCTCTCTGTCAACCCCGCTCTCTCTCACCCCCGGTCTCTCTCTCGCCCCCGGTTTCTCTCTCGCCCCCAGTCTCTCTCTCGCCCCCAGTCTCTCTCTCGCCCCCAGTCTCTCTCTCGCCCCCAGTCTCTCTCTCGTCCCCGGTCTCCCTCGCTCCCGTTCTCTCTCTCGCTCCCGTTCTCTCTCTCGCCCCCGTTCTCTCTCTCGCTCCCGTTCTCTCTCTCGCTCCCTTTCTCTCTCTCGCCCCCGTTCTCTCTCTCGCTCCCGTTCTCTCTCTCGTTCCCGTTCTCTCTCTTGCCGCCGGTCTCTCTCTCGCCCCTAGTTTCTCTCTCGCCCCCATTCACTCACTCGCTCCCATTCTCTCTCATGCCCCCGGTTTCTCTCTTGCCCCCGTTCTCTCTCTTGCCTCCGGTCTCTCTCTCGCTCCCGTTCTCTCTTGCCCCCAGTGATTCTCTTGCCCCCATTCTCTCTCTCGCCCCCGGTCTCTCTCTCGCTCCTGTTCTCTCTCGCCCCCAGTCTGTCTCTTGCCCCCCGTCTCTCTCTCGTCCCCGGTCTCCCTCGCACCCGTTCTCTTTCTCACCCCCAGTCTCTCTCTCGCCCCTGGTTTCTCTCTCGCCCCCAGTCTCTGTCTCACCCCCAGTCTCTCTCGCCCCCAGTCTCTCTCTCGCCCCCAGGATCTCTCTCGCCCCCGGTCTCTCTCTCACTCCCGTTCTCTGTCTCGCCCCCAGTCTCTCTCTCGCCCTCGGTTTCTCTCTCGCACCCGTTCTCTCTCTCACCCCCGGTCTCTATCGCCCCCCCGTCTCTCTCTCGCCCCCAGTCTCTCGCTCGTCCCCGGTCTCTCTCTCACTCCCGTTCTCTGTCTCGCCCCCAGTCTCTCTCTCGCCCCCAGTTTCTCTCTCGCCCCCGTTCTCTCTCTCGCCCCCGGTCTCTCTCGCCCCCAGTCTCTCTCTCGCCCCCGGTCTCTCTCGCGCCCCCAGTCTCTCTCTCGCCCCCAGTCTCTCTCTCGTCCCCGGTCTCCCTCGCTCCAATTCTCTCTCTTGCCCCCGGTCTCTCTCTCACTCCCATTCTCTGTCTCGCCCCCGGTCTCTCTCTCTCGCCCCTGGTTTCTCTCTCGCCCCCAGTCTCTCTCTCGCCCCCATTCTCTCTCTCGTCCCCGTTCTCTCTCTCGCCCCCAGTCTCTCTCTCGCCCCCAGTCTCTCTCTCGTCCCCGGTCTCCCTCGCTCCAATTCTCTCTCTTGCCCCCGGTCTCTCTCTCGCTCCCGTTCTCTCTCTTGCCCCCGGTTTCTCTCTTGCCCCCATTCTCTCTCTCACTCCTGTTCTCTCTCTTGCCCCCGGTTTCTCTCTTGCCCCCGTTCTCTCTCGCCCCTAGTTTCTCTCTCGCCCCCAGTCTCTCTCTCACCCCCCTTCTCTCTCTCGCCCCCGGTTTCTCTCTCGCCCCCGGTCTCTCTCTCGCCCCCGGTTTCCCTGTCTTGCCCCCGTTCTCTCTCTCGCCCCCAGTCTCTCTCTCGCCCCCACTCTCTCTCTCACCCCCAGTCTCTCTCTCGCCCCCAGTTTCTCTCTCACTCCCGTTCTCTCTCTAGTCCCCGGTTTCCCTCTCATTCCCATTCTCTCTCTCGCCCCAGTCTCTCTCTGTCATCCCCTGTCTCTCTCTCACTCCCGTTCTCTCTCTCTTGCCCCCAGTCTCTCTCTCGCCCCCGTTCTCTCTCTCGCCCCCAGTCTCTCTCTCGCCCCCAGTCTCACTCTCGTCCCCGGTCTCCCTCGTTCCAATTCACTCTCTTGCCCCCAGTTTCTCTCTCGCCCCCAGTCTCTCTCTCGCCCCAAGTCTCTCTCTTGCTCCCATTCTCTCTCTTGCCCCCGGTCTCTCTCTCTCGCCCCCAGTTCCACTCTCGCCCCTGGTTTCTCTCTCGCCCCCATTCTCTCTCTCGCTCCCGTTCTCTCGCTTGCCCCGGTTTCTCTCTTGCCCCCAGTCTCCCTCGCTCCAATTCTCTCTCTTGCCCCCAGTTTCTCTCTCGCCCCCAGTCTCTCTCTCGCCCTCAGTCTCTCTCTCGTCCCCGGTCTCCCTCGCTCCAATTCTCTCTCTTGCCCCCGGTCTCTCTCTCGCTCCCGTTCTCTCTCTTGCCCCCGGTTTCTCTCTTGCCCCCATTCTCTCTCTCGCTCCTGTTCTCTCTCTTGCCCCCGGTTTCTCTCTTGCCCCCGTTCTCTCTCGCCCCTAGTTTCTCTCTCGCCCCCAGTCTCTCTCTCACCCCCCTTCTCTCTCTCGCCCCCGGTTTCTCTCTCGCCCCCGGTCTCTCTCTCGCCCCCGGTTTCCCTCTCTTGCCCCCGTTCTCTCTCTCGCCCCCAGTCTCTCTCTCGCCCCCACTCTCTCTCTCACCCCCAGTCTCTCTCTCGCCCCCAGTTTCTCTCTCACTCCCGTTCTCTCTCTAGTCCCCGGTTTCCCTCTCATTCCCATTCTCTCTCTCGCCCCAGTCTCTCTCTGTCATCCCCTGTCTCTCTCTCACTCCCGTTCTCTCTCTCTTGCCCCCAGTCTCTCTCTCGCCCCCGTTCTCTCTCTCGCCCCCAGTCTCTCTCTCGCCCCCAGTCTCACTCTCGTCCCCGGTCTCCCTCGTTCCAATTCACTCTCTTGCCCCCAGTTTCTCTCTCGCCCCAAGTCTCTCTCTCGCCCCAAGTCTCTCTCTTGCTCCCATTCTCTCCCTTGCCCACGGTCTCTCTCTCTCGCCCCCAGTTCCACTCTCGCCCCTGGTTTCTCTCTCGCCCCCATTCTCTCTCTCGCTCCCGTTCTCTCGCTTGCCCCGGTTTCTCTCTTGCCCCCGGTCTCCCTCGCTCCAATTCTCTCTCTTGCCCCCAGTTTCTCTCTCGCCCCCAGTCTCTCTCTCGCCCCCAGTCTCTCTCTCGTCCCCGGTCTCCCTCGCTCCAATTCTCTCTCTTGCCCCCGGTCTCTCTCTCGCTCCCGTTCTCTCCCACACTCCCGTTCTCTCTCTCACCCCCGATCTCTCTCTCGCTCCCGTTCTCTCTCTTGCCCCCGGTTTCTCTCTCGCCCCCCAGTCTCTCTCTCGCCCCTGGTTTCTCTCTCGCCCCCAGTCTCTGTCTCGCCCCCAGTCTCTCTCTCGCCCCCAGTCTCTCTCTCGCCCCCGGTCTCTCTCTCACTCCCGTTCTCTGTCTCGCCCCCAGTCTCGCTTTCGCCCCTAGTTTCTCTCTCACCCCCGTTCTCTCTCTCACCCCCGGTCTCTCTCGCCCCCAGTCTCTCTCTCGCCCCCGGTCTCTCGCTCGCCCCCGGACTCTCTCTCACTCCCGTTCTCTGTCTCGCCCCCAGTCTCTCTCTCGCCCCCGGTCTCTCTTGCCCCCAGTCTCTCTCTCGCCCCCGGTCTCTCTCTCTCTCGCCCCCAGTCTCTCTCTCGTCCCCGGTCTCCCTCGCTCCAATTCTCTCTCTTGCCCCCGGTCTCTCTCTCACACCCGTTCTCTGTCTCGCCCCCGGTCTCTCTCTCGCCCCTGGTTTCTCTCTCGCCCCAAGTCTCTCTCTCGCCCCCATTCTCTCTCTCGCCCCCGTTCTCTCTCTCGCCCCCAGTCTCTCTCTCGCCCCCAGTCTCTCTCTCGTCCCCGGTCTCCCTCGCTCCAATTCTCTCTCTTGCCCCCGGTCTCTCTCTCGCTCCCGTTCTCTCTCTCGCCCCCGTTCTCTCTCTCACTCCCGTTCTCTGTCTCGCCCCCAGTCTCTCTCTCGCACCCAGTCTCTCTCTCGCCCCCAGTATCTCTCTCGCCCCCAGTCTCTCTCTCGCCCCTGGTTTCTCTCTCGCCCCCAGTCTCTCTCTCGCCACTAGTCTCTCTATCACCCCCGGTTTCTCTCTCGCCCCCAGTCTCTCTCTGTCATCCCCGTCTCTCTCTCGCTCCCGTTCTCTCTCTCTTGCCCCCAGTCTCTCTCTCGCCCCCGTTCTCTCTCTTGCCCCCAGTTTCTCTCTCGCCCCCAGTCTCTCTCTCGCCCCCAGTCTCTCTCTCGTCCCCGGTCTCCCTCGCTCCAATTCTCTCTCTTGCCCCCGGTCTCTCTCTCGCTCCCGTTCTCTCCCACACTCCCGTTCTCTCTCTCACCCCCGATCTCTCTCTCGCTCCCGTTCTCTCTCTTGCCCCCGGTTTCTCTCTCGCCCCCCAGTCTCTCTCTCGCCCCTGGTTTCTCTCTCGCCCCCAGTCTCTGTCTCGCCCCCAGTCTCTCTCTCGCCCCCAGTCTCTCTCTCGCCCCCGGTCTCTCTCTCACTCCCGTTCTCTGTCTCGCCCCCAGTCTCGCTTTTGCCCCTAGTTTCTCTCTCACCCCCGTTCTCTCTCTCACCCCCGGTCTCTCTCGCCCCCAGTCTCTCTCTCGCCCCCGGTCTCTCGCTCGCCCCCGGACTCTCTCTCACTCCCGTTCTCTGTCTCGCCCCCAGTCTCTCTCTCGCCCCCGGTCTCTCTTGCCCCCAGTCTCTCTCTCGCCCCCGGTCTCTCTCTCTCTCGCCCCCAGTCTCTCTCTCGTCCCCGGTCTCCCTCGCTCCAATTCTCTCTCTTGCCCCCGGTCTCTCTCTCACACCCGTTCTCTGTCTCGCCCCCGGTCTCTCTCTCGCCCCTGGTTTCTCTCTCGCCCCAAGTCTCTCTCTCGCCCCCATTCTCTCTCTCGCCCCCGTTCTCTCTCTCGCCCCCAGTCTCTCTCTCGCCCCCAGTCTCTCTCTCGTCCCCGGTCTCCCTCGCTCCAATTCTCTCTCTTGCCCCCGGTCTCTCTCTCGCTCCCGTTCTCTCTCTCGCCCCCGTTCTCTCTCTCACTCCCGTTCTCTGTCTCGCCCCCAGTCTCTCTCTCACACCCAGTCTCTCTCTCGCCCCCAGTATCTCTCTCGCCCCCAGTCTCTCTCTCGCCCCTGGTTTCTCTCTCGCCCCCAGTCTCTCTCTCGCCACTAGTCTCTCTATCACCCCCGGTTTCTCTCTCGCCCCCAGTCTCTCTCTGTCATCCCCGTCTCTCTCTCGCTCCCGTTCTCTCTCTCTTGCCCCCAGTCTCTCTCTCGCCCCCGTTCTCTCTCTTGCCCCCAGTCTCTCTCTCGCCCCCAGTCTCTCTCTCGTCCCCGGTCTCCCTCGCTCCAATTCTCTCTCTTGACCCCGGTCTCTCTCTCGCCCCCAGTTTCTCTCTCGCCCCTGGTTTCTCTCTCGCCCCCATTCTCTCTCTCGCTCCCGTTCTCGCTTGCCCCGGTTTCTCTCTTGCCCCCGGTCTCCCTCGCTCCAATTCTCTCTCTTGCCCCCAGTTTCTCTCTCACCCCCAATCTCTCTCTCGCCCCCGGTCTCTCTCTCACTCCCGTTCTCTCTCGCCCCCAGTTTCTCTCTCGCCCCCAGGCTCTCTCTCGCCCCCGTTCTCTCTCCCACCCCCGGATTCTCTCT
Source organism: Chiloscyllium punctatum (assembly GCF_047496795.1). NCBI lineage: Eukaryota > Metazoa > Chordata > Chondrichthyes > Orectolobiformes > Hemiscylliidae > Chiloscyllium > Chiloscyllium punctatum. The sequence goes on from NC_092755.1 coordinate 21,978,750, forward strand.
TACCCCCTGTCTCTCTCTCGCCCCCGTTCCCTCTCTTGCCCCCGGTTTCTCTCTCGTCCCCGGTCTCTCTCTCGCACCTGGTTTCACTCTCACCCACAGTCTCTCTCTCGCCCCCAGTCTCTCTCTCGCCCCTGGTTTCTCTCTCATCCCCCGTTCTCTCTGTCACCCCCGCTCTCTCTCACCCCCGGTCTCTCTCTCGCCCCCGGTTTCTCTCTCGCCCCCACTCTCTCTCTCGCCCCCAGTCTCTCTCTCGCCCCCAGTCTCTCTCTCGTCCCCGGTCTCCCTCGCTCCCGTTCTCACTCTCGCTCCCGTTCTCTCTCTCGCCCCCGTTCTCTCTCTCGCTCCCGTTCTCTCTCTCGCCCCAATTTTCTCTCTCGCCCCCATTCTCTCACTCGCTCCCATTCTCACTCATACCCGCGGTTTCTCTCTTGCCCCCGTTCTCTCTCTTGCCCCCTGTCTCTCTCTCGCTCCCGTTCTCTCTTGCCCCCGTTGATTCTCTTGCCCCCATTCTCTCTCTCGCCCCCGGTCTCTCTCTCGCTCCCGTTCTCTCTCGCCCCCAGTGTGTCTCGCCCCCAGTCTGTCTCTCGCCCCCATTCTCTGTCTCGCCTCCATTCTCTCTCTTGCCCCCGGTTTCTCTCTCGCGCCCCGGACTCTCTCTTGCCCCTGGTCTCTCTCTCACCCCCAGTTTCTCTCTCGCCCCCAGTCTCTCTCTCGCCCCCAGTCTCTCTCTCACCCCTGGTTTCTCTCTCACCCCCAGTCTCTCTCTCGCCCCCGCTCTATCTCACCCCCGGTCTCTCTCTCGCCCCTGGTTTCTCTCTCGCCCCCAGTCTCTCTCTCTCACACCCAGTCTCTCTCTCGCTCCCGGTCTCTCTCTTGTCCCTGGTCTCTCTCTCACCCCCAGTCTCTCTCTCGCCCCTGGTTTCTCTCTCGCCCCCAGTCTCTCTCTCGCCCCCAGTCTCTCTCTTTCTCTCGCCCCTGGTCTGTCTCATCTCCCCGGTCTCTCTCTCTCTCGCCCCAAGTCTGTCTCATCACCTCGGTCTCTCTCTCTCTTGCCCCTGGTTTCTCTCTCGCCCCCAGTCTCTCTCTCTCTCTCGCCCACGGTCTCTTTCGTCACTCCTGGTCTATCGTCACCCCCGATCTCTCATCAACCCCGGTCTCCCTCGCTCCCGGTCTCCCTCGGCCTCAGTCTCTATCGTCCTTCGGTCTCCCTCTTCACCATTGGTCTCACTCACCCCCAGTCTCTCTCGCCCCCGGTCTCTCTCGCCCCTGGTCACTCGTCAAACCCGGTCTCTCTCGCTCCCAGTTTCTCTCGCCTCCGATCTCTCTCGTCACCCACAGTCTCTCTTCACCCCCTGTCTCTATCGCCCCCGGTCTCTCTCTCACTCCCGTTCTCTGTCTCGCCCCCAGTCTCTCTCTCGCCCCTAGTTTCTCTCTCGCCCCCGTTCTCTCTCTCACCCCCGGTCTCTCTCGCCCCCAGTCTCTCTCACGCCCCCGGTCTCTCGCTCGCCCCCGGTCTCTCTCTCACTCCCGTTCTCTGTCTCGCCCCCAGTCTCTCTCTCGCCCCCGGTTTCTCTCTCGCCCCCGTTCTCTCTCTCGCCCCCGGTCTCTCTCGCCCCCAGTCTCTCTCTCGCCTCCGGTCTCTCTCTTGCCCCCAGTCTCTCTCTCGCCCCCAGTCTCTCTCTCGTCCCCGGTCTCCCTCGCTCCAATTCTCTCTCTTGCCCCCGGTCTCTCTCTCACTCCCGTTCTCTGTCTCGCCCCCAGTCTCTCTTGCCCCCGGTTTCTCTCTCGCCCCCGTTCTCTCTCTCGCCCCCGGTCTCTCTCGCCCCCAGTCTCTCTCTCGCCTCCGGTCTCGCTCTCGCCCCCAGTCTCTCTCTCGCCCCCAGTCTCTCTCTCGTCCCCGGTCTCCCTCGCTCCAATTCTCTCTCTTGCCCCCATTCTCTCTCTCGCCCCCGTTCTCTCTCTCGCCCCCAGTCTCTCTCTCGCCCCCAGTCTCTCTCTCGTCCCCGGTCCCCCTCGCTCCAATTCTCTCTCTTGCCCCCGGTCTCTCTCTCGCTCCCGTTCTCTCTTGCCCCCGGTTTCTCTCTTGCCCCATTCTCTCTCTCGCTCCTGTTCTCTCTCTTGCCCCCGGTTTCTCTCTCTAGCCCCCGTTCTCTCTCGCCCCCGGTTTCTCTCTCGCCCCCGGTCTCTCTCTCGCCCCCGGTTTCCCTCTCTTGCCCCCGTTCTCTCTCTCGCCCCCAGTCTCTCTCTCGCCCCCACTCTCTCTCTCACCCCCAGTCTCTCTCTCGCCCCCAGTTTCTCTCACACTCCCGTTCTCTCTCTAGTCCCTGGTTTCCCTCTCACTCCCATTCTCTCTCTCGCTTCCCAGTCTCTCTCTCGCCCCCAGTCTCTCTCTCGCCCCCGGTCTCTCTCTCACTCCTATTCTCTGTGTCGCCCCCAGTCTCTCTCTCGCCCCCAGTCTCTCTCTCGCCCCGAGTCTCTCTCTCGCCCCCGTTCTCTCTCTCACTCCCGTTCTCGGTCTCACCCCCAGTCTCTCTCTCGCACCCAGTCTCTCCCTCGCCCCCAGTCTCTCTCTCCCCCCCAGTCTCTCTCTCGCCCCTGGTTTCTCTCTCGCCCCCAGTCTCTCTCTCCCCACTAGTCTCTCTCTCGCCCCCAGTCTCTCTCTCGCCCCCGGTCTCTCTCTCACTCCTATTCTCTGTGTCGCCCCCAGTCTCTCTCTCGCCCCCAGTCTCTCTCTCGCCCCGAGTCTCTCTCTCGCCCCCGTTCTCTCTCTCACTCCCGTTCTCGGTCTAGCCCCCAGTCTCTCTCTCGCACCCAGTCTCTCTCTTGCCCCCGGTCTCTCTCTCGCCCCCAGTTTCTCTCTCGCCCCTGGTTTCTCTCTCGCCCCCAGTCTCTCTCTCGCCACTAGTCTCTCTTTCACCCCCGGTTTCTCTCTTGCCCCCAGTCTCTCTCTGTCATCCATGTCTCTCTCTCGCTCCCGTTCTCTCTCTCTTGCCCCCAGTCTCTCTCTCGCCCCCGTTCTCTCTCTCGCCCCCAGTCTCTCTCTCACCCCCAGTCTCTCTCTCGTCCCCGGTCTCCCTCGCTCCAATTCTCTCTCTTGCCCCCGGTCTCTCTCTCGCCCCCAGTTTCTCTCGCGCCCCTGGTTTCTCTCTCGCCCCCATTCTCTCTCTCGCTCCCATTCTCTCACTTGCCCCAGTTTTTCTCTTGTCCCCGGTCTCCCTCGCTCCAATTCTCTCTCTTGCCCCCAGTTTCTCTCTCACCCCCAATCTCTCTCTCGCCCCCGGTCTCTCTCTCACTCCCGTTCTCTCTCGCCCACAGTTTCTCTCTCGACCCAGGCTCTCTCTCGCCCCCGTTCTCTCTCCCACCTCAGGATTCTCTCTTACCCCCTGTCTCTCTCTCGCCCCCGTTCCCTCTCTTGCCCCCGGTTTCTCTCTCGTCCCCAGTCTCTCTCTCGCCCCTGGTTTCACTCTCACCCACAGTCTCTCTCTCGCCCCCGGTCTCTCTCTCGCCCCTGGTTTCTCTCTCACCCCCCGTTCTCTCTGTCACCCCCGCTCTCTCTCACCCCCGGTCTCTCTCTCGCCCCCGGTTTCTCTCTCGCCCCCAGTCTCTCTCTCGCCCCCAGTCTCTCTCTCGCCCCCAGTCTCTCTCTCGCCCCCAGTCTCTCTCTCGTCCCCGGTCTCCCTCGCTCCCGTTCTCTCTCTCGCTCCCGTTCTCTCTCTCGCCCCCGTTCTCTCTCTCGCTCCCGTTCTCTCTCTCGCTCCCGTTCTCTCTCTCTCGCCCCCGTTCTCTCTCTCGCTCCCGTTCTCTCTCTCGCTCCCGTTCTCTCTCTTGCCGCCGGTCTCTCTCTCGCCCCTAGTTTCTCTCTCGCCCCCATTCTCTCACTCGCTCCCATTCTCTCTCATGCCCCCGGTTTCTCTCTTGCCCCCGTTCTCTCTCTTGCCCCCGGTCTCTCTCTCGCTCCCGTTCTCTCTTGCCCCCGGTGATTCTCTTGCCCCCATTCTCTCTCTCGCCCCCGGTCTCTCTCTCGCTCCCGTTCTCTCTCGCCCCCAGTCTGTCTCTCGCCCCCAGTCTCTCTCTCGCCCCCATTCTCTCTCTCGCCTCCATTCTCTCTCTTGCCCCCGGTTTCTCTCTCGCCCCCCGGTCTCTCTCTTGCCGCCGGTCTCTCTCTCGCCCCTAGTTTCTCTCTCGCCCCCAATTCTCTCACTCGCTCCCATTCTCTCTCATGCCCCCGGTTTCTCTCTTGCCCCCGTTCTCTCTCTTGCCCCCGGTTTCTCTCTCGCCCCCGGTCTCTCTCTTGCCCCTGGTCACACTCTCACCCCCAGTCTCTCTCTCACCCCCAGTTTCTCTCTCGCCCCCAGTCTCTCTCTCGCCCCCAGTCTCTCTCTCACCCCTGGTTTCTCTCTCACCCCCAGTCTCTCTCTCGCCCCCGCTCTCTCTCACCCCCGGTCTCTCTCTCGCCCCTGGTTTCTCTCTCGCCCCCAGTCTCTCTCTCTCACCCCCAGTCTCTCTCTCGCTCCCGGTCTCTCTCTTGTCCCTGGTCTCTCTCTCACCCCCAGTCTCTCTCTCGCCCCTGGTTTCTCTCTCACCCCCAGTCTCTCTCTCGCCCCCGCTCTCTCTCACCCCCGGTCTCTCTCTCGCCCCTGGTTTCTCTCTCGCCCCCAGTCTCTCTCTCTCACCCCCAGTCTCTCTCTCGCCCCCGGCCTCTCTCTTGTCCCTGGTCTCTCTCTCACCCCCAGTCTCTCTCTCGCCCCTGGTTTCTCTCTCGCCCCCAGTCTCTCTCTCGCCCCCAGTCTCTCTCTTTCTCTGCCCCTGGTCTGTCTCATCTCCCCGGTCTCTCTCTCTCTCGCCCCCAGTCTGTCTCATCACCTCGGTCTCTCTCTCTCTCTTGCCCCTGGTTTCTCTCTCGCCCCCAGTCTCTCTCTTTCTCTCGCCCACGGTCTGTTTCGTCACTCCTGGTCTATTGTCACCCCCGATCTCTCATCAACCCCGGTCTCCCTCGCTCCTGGTCCCCCTCGGCCTCAGTCTCTATCGTGCTTCGGTCTCCCTCTTCACCATTGGTCTCACTCACCCCCAGTCTCTCTCGCCCCCAGTCTCTCTCGCCCCTGGTCACTCGTCAAACCCGGTCTCTCTCGCTCCCAGTTTCTCTCGCCTCCGGTCTCTCTCGTCACCCACAGTCTCTCTTCACCCCCTGTCTCTGTCGCCTCCGGTCTCTCTCGTTCCCGATCACTCAGGTACCCCCAGTCTCTCTCGCCCCCCGGTCTCTCTCACCCCCGGTCCCTTGTCACCCCCCGGTCTCTCTCGTCACTTCCTCTCTCTCTCACCCCCCGGTCTCCCTCATCTCTCCCGGTCTCTCTCTCACTGTCCCTGGTCTCTCTTGCCCTATCAGGTCCCTCTCGATCCCCGACTCTCTCGTCCCCGGCCTCTCTCACCATCCCTGGTCTCTCTTGCCTCCAGTCTCTCTTGTCGCCCCCAGTCTTGCGTCCCTCCCCGGTCTCTCTCACCCACCCCGGTCTCTCATCGCCCCTGGTCTCTCGTCGCCCCCTGGTGTCTCTCGCCTCCTGTCTCTCTCATCGCCCCTAGTCTCTTCCCCCTTCCCACACCCCGGTCTCTCTCTCGTGCCCGGGCTCTCTCACCCCCGGTCTCTCTCGCCCCCAGTCTCTCTCTCGCCCCCGGTCACTCTCACCGCCGGTCTTTCTCACTCCCAGTTTCTTGTCACCCCCGGTTTCTCGCCCCCGGTCTCTCTCGCCCCCAGTCTCTCTCTCGCCCCCAGTCTCTCTCTCGCCCCCAGTCTCTCTCTAGCCCCTGGTCTCTCTCGCCACCTCCGGTCTCTCTCGCTCCCGTTTTCTCTCTTGCCCCCGGTTTCTCTCTCGCCCCCATTCTCTCTCTCTCGCTCCCGTTCTCTCTCTTGCCCCCGGTTTCTCTCTTGCCCCCATTCTCTCTCTCGCCCCCGGTCTCTCTCTCGCTCCCGTTCTCTCTCGCCCCCAGTTTCTCTCTCGCCCCCACTCTCTCTCTCGCCCCCATTCTCTCTCTTGCCCCCAGTTTCTCACTTGCCCCCGTTCTCTCTCTCGCCCCCGGTCTCTCTCGCGCTCCCGTTCTCTCTCGCCCCCAGTCTCTCTCTCGCCCCCAGTCTCTCTCTCTCCCCGTTCTCTCTCTCGCCCCCGGTTTCCCTCTATTGCCCCCGTTCTCTCTCTCGCCCTCAGTCTCTCTCTCGCCCCCAGTCTCTCTCTCGCCCCCATTTTCTCTCTCACTCCCGTTCTCTCTCTCGCCCCCGGTCTCTTTCTCGCTCCCGTTCTCTCTCGCCCCCAGTCTCTCTCTCGCCCCCAGTCTCTCTCTCGCCCCCGTTCTCTCTCTTGCCCCTGGTTTCTCTCTTGCCCCCGTTCTCTATCTCGCCCCCGGTCTCTCTCTCGCTCCCGTTCTCTCCCGCCCCCAGTTTCTCTCTCGCCCCCAGTCTCTCTCTCACCCCCGTTCTCTCTCTCACCCCCAGTCTCTCTCTCGCCCCCAGTATCTCTCTCGCCTCCAGTTTCTCTCTCACTCCCGTTCTCTCTCTCGCCCCCGGTTTCCCTCTCTTGCCCCCGTTCTCTCTCTCGCCCCCAGTCTCTCTCTCGCCCCCAGTCTCTCTCTCGCCCCCAGTCTCTCTCTAGCCCCTGGTCTCTCTCGCCACCTCCGGTCTCTCTCGCTCCCGTTTTCTCTCTTGCCCCCGGTTTCTCTCTCGCCCCCATTCTCTCTCTCTCGCTCCCGTTCTCTCTCTTGCCCCCGGTTTCTCTCTTGCCCCCATTCTCTCTCTCGCCCCCGGTCTCTCTCTCGCTCCCGTTCTCTCTCGCCCCCAGTTTCTCTCTCGCCCCCACTCTCTCTCTCGCCCCCGTTCTCTCTCTTGCCCCCAGTTTCTCACTTGCCCCCGTTCTCTCTCTCGCCCCCGGTCTCTCTCGCGCTCCCGTTCTCTCTCGCCCCCAGTCTCTCTCTCGCCCCCAGTCTCTCTCTCTCCCCGTTCTCTCTCTCGCCCCCGGTTTCCCTCTATAGCCCCCGTTCTCTCTCTCGCCCTCAGTCTCTCTCTCGCCCCCAGTCTCTCTCTCGCCCCCATTTTCTCTCTCACTCCCGTTCTCTCTCTCGCCCCCGGTCTCTTTCTCGCTCCCGTTCTCTCTCGCCCCCAGTCTCTCTCTCGCCCCCAGTCTCTCTCTCGCCCCCGTTCTCTCTCTTGCCCCTGGTTTCTCTCTTGCCCCCGTTCTCTATCTCGCCCCCGGTCTCTCTCTCGCTCCCGTTCTCTCCCGCCCCCAGTTTCTCTCTCGCCCCCAGTCTCTCTCTCACCCCCGTTCTCTCTCTCACCCCCAGTCTCTCTCTCGCCCCCAGTATCTCTCTCGCCCCCAGTTTCTCTCTCACTCCCGTTCTCTCTCTCGTCCCCGGTTTCCCTCTCACTCCCGTTCTCTCTCTCGTCCACAGAATCTCTCTCACCCCCGTTCTCTCTCTCGCCCCCGGTTTCTCTCTTGCCCCCGGTCTCTCTCTCGCCCCCGTTCCCTCTCTTGCCCCAGGTTTCTCTCTCGCCCCAAGTCTCTCTCTCGCCCCCAGTTTCTCTCTCGCCCCCGGTCTCTCTCTCGCCCTTGGTTTCTCTCTCAACCCCATTCTCTCTCTCGCCCCCGTTCCCTCTCTTGCCCCCGGTCTCTCTCTCGCCCCTCGTTTCTCTCTCACCCCCGTTCTCTCTGTCGCCCCCGCTCTCTCTCACCCCCCGTCTCTCTCTCGTCCCCGGTCTCCCTCACTCCCGTTCTCTCTTGCCCCCTGTCTCTCTCTCGCCCCTGGTTTCTCTCTCGCCCCCATTCTCTCTCTTGCTCCCGTACTCTCTCTTGCCCCCTGTTTTTCTCTTGCCCCCATTCTCTCTCTCACCCCCGGTCTCTCTCTCACTCCCGTTCTCTCTCGCCCCCAGTCTCTCTCTAGCCTCCCGTTTCTCTCTCACTCCCGTCCTCTCTCTCGCCCCCAGTTTCTCTCTCGCTCCCAGTCTGTCTCTCGCCCCCAGTCTCTCTCTCGCCCCCATTCTCTCTCTCGCCCCCGTTCTCTCTCTTGCCCCTGGTTTCTATCTCGCCCCCCGGTCTCTCTCTTGCCCCTGGTGTCTCTCTCACCCCCAGTCTCTCTCTCACCCCCAGTCTCTCTCTCGTCCCCAGTCTCTCTCTCACCGCTGGTTTATCTCTCACACCCAATCTCTCTCTCGCCCCCGGTCTCTCTCTCACTCCCGTTCTCTCTCGCCCCCAGTCTCTCTCTCGCCCCCATTCTCTCTCTCGCCCCCAGTCTCTCTCTCGCCCCCAGTCTCTCTCTTGCCCCCAGTCTCTCTCTCACCCCTGGTTTCTCTCTCACCCCCAGTCTCTCTCTCGCCCCCACTCTCTCTCACCCCCGGTCTTTCTCTCACCCCCGGTGTCTCTCTCACCCCTGGTTTCTCTCTCACCCCCAGTCTCTCTCTCGCCCCCACTCTCTCTCACCCCCGGTCTTTCTCTCACCCCCGGTGTCTCTCTCGCCCCCGGTTTGTCTCTCGCCCCCAGTCTCTCCCTCTCACCCCCAGTCTCTCTCTCGCCCCCGGTTTCTCTCTCGCCCCCAGTCTCTCTCTCGCCCCTGGCTTCTCTCTCGCCCCCAGTCTCACTCTCGCCACCAGTCTCTCTCTCTCTCTTGCCCCTGGTTTCTCTCTCGCCGCCAGTCTCTCTCTCTTGCCCCCAGTCTGTTTCATCACTCCTGGTCTATCGTCACCCCCGGTCTCTCATCAACCCCGTTCTCCCTCGCTCCCGATCTCCCTCGGCCTCAGTCTCTATCGTCCTTCGGTCTCTCTCTTCACCATTGGTCTCACTCACCCCCAGTCTCTCTCGCCCCCGGTCTCTCTCGCCCCGGGTGACTCATCAAACCCGGTCTCTCTCACTCCCAGTTTCTCTTGCCTCCAGTCTCTCTCGTCACCCACAGTCTCTCGTCACCCCCTGTCTCTGTCACCTCCGGTCTCTCTCGTTCCCGATCACTCAGGTACCCCCAGTGTCTCTCGCCCCCCGGTCTCTCTCACCCCCGGTCCCTTGTCACCCCCCGGTCTCTCTCGTCACTTCCTCTCTCTCTCACCTCCCGGTCTCCCTCATCTCTCCCGGTCTCTCTCTCACTGTCCCTGGTCTCTCTTGCCCTATCAGGTCCCTCTCGATCCCCGACTCTCTCGTCCCCAGCCTCTCTCACCGTCCCTGGTCTCTCTTGCCTCCAGTCTCTCTTGTCGCCCCCTGTCTTGCGTCCCTCCCCGGTCTCTCTCGCCCACCCCGGTCTCTCATCGCCCCTGGTCTCTCGTCGCCCCCTGGTCTCTCTCGCGTCCTGTCTCTCTCATCGCCCCTGGTCTCTTCCCCCTTCCCACACCCCCAGTCTCTCTCTCGCGCCCGGGCTTTCTCGCGCACAGTCTCTCTAGCCCCCCAGCCTGTCTCATTGCTCCCTGCCTCTCTCGCACCCATCCTCTCTCGCTCCTGGTCTCTCTCGCTCCCGGTCTCTCTCTCTCGTCCCCAGTCACTCTCGGCCCCGGTCTCTCTTGACCCCACTTTCTCTCTCGCCCCCAATCTCTCTCATCGCCCCTGGTGTGTCTCGTCTCCCCCTGTCTCTCGCCCCTGGTCTCCCTCACCGCAGGTCTCTTTTGCATCCCGGTCTCTCTCGCCCCTGGTCTCTCTTGCCCCACCGGTCTATCTCGCCGCCCCCCCCCCCGGTCTCTCTCGTCCCCGGTCTCTCTCTCACATCCCCGGTCTATCTCGCCGCCCCCCCCTCCCCGGTCTCTGTTGTCCCCGGTCTCTCTGTCTCACCCCCAGTCTCTCTCGCCCCTGGTCACTCTCACCCCCGGTCTCTCTCGTCACCCCGTCTCTCTTGCCCCTGGACTCTCTCTCACCCCTCGGTCTCTCTTCACCCCTGGTCTCTCTCTCTCTCGCCTCCAGTCTCTCTCATCTCCGGTCTATCTTGTCACCCCCTCTCTCTCGCCCCCGGGCTCTCTTGCCCACAGTCTCTCTCACTCCCGGTCTGTCTCGTTGCCCCCTGTCCCTCTAGCCCCCCGCTCTCTCGCAAACCCCTCTCTCTCACACCCCGTCTCTCTTCACCCCCGGGCTAACTCTCTCTCGCCTCCGGTCTCTCTCATCCCCGGTCTCTCTTGTCACTCTGTCTCTCTTGCCCCCGGGCTCTCTTTCGCCCTCGGTCTTTCTCACCCCCTGTCTCTCTCACCCCCGGTCTCTCTCTCACCCCCGGTCTCTCTCGCCCCCTGGTCTCTCTCTCACCCCCGGTCTCTCTCTCACCCCCGGTCTCTCTCTCACCCCCGGTCTCTCTCTCACCCCCGGTCTCTCTCACTCACGGTCTCTCTCTCTCTCACCCCCGGTCTCTCTCTCACCCCCGGTCTCTCTCACCCCTGGTCTCTCTCTCTCACCCCCAGTCTCTCTCACATCTGGTCTCTCTCGTCCCCGGTCTCTCTCTCGCCCCCAGTCTCTCTCGCCCCCAGTCTCTCTCGCCCCCGGTCCCTCTCACTCCCGGTCTCTCTCTCTCACCCCCGGTCTCTCTCTCTCACCCCCGGTCTCTCTCACCTCCGGTCTCTCTCGACCCGGTCTCTCTCTCTCACCCCAGGTCTCTCTCACCTCTGGTCTCTCTCACCCCCGGTCTCTCTCTCTCACCCCCGGTCTCTCTCTCTCACCCCCGGGGTCTCTCTCCCCCGGTCTCTCGAACCCCCGGTATTTCTCGCCCCCGGTCTCTCTCTCACACCCCCGTCTCTCTCTCACCTCTGGTCTCTCTCGCCCCCGGTCTCTCTCGCCCCCGGTCTCTCTCACCCCCGGTCTCTCTCGCCGCCGGTCTCTCTCGCCCCCGGTCTCTCTCGCCCCCGGTCTCTCTCGCCCCCGGTCTCTCTCACCCCCGTTCTCTCTCTCTCACCCCCGGTCTCTCTCGCCCCCGGTCTCTCTCATCCCCGGTCTCTCTCGCCCCCGGTCTCTCTCGCCCCCGGTCTCTCTCACGCCCGGTCTCTCTCTCTCACCCCCGGTCTCTCCCTCTCACCCCCGGTCTCTCTCGCACCCGGTCTCTCTAGCCCCCGGTCTCTCTCGCCCCCGGTGTCTCTCACCCCCGGTCTCTCTCTCACCCCTGTTCTCTCTCGCCCCCGGTCTCTCTCGCCCCCGGTCTCTCTTGCCATCCATCTCTCTCTCGTCGCTCCCAGTCTCTCGTCACCCCTGGGTCTCTCTCCACCCCAATCTATCTTGCCCCCAGTGTCTTTTGCCCCCCCGGTCTCTCTTGCCTCCCCCGGTCTCTCTTCGCTCCTGGTCTCTCTCTCTCGCCCCCGGTTTCGCTCACCCCTGGTCTCTTGTCATCCCCGGGTCTCTCTTGACCCCGGTCTCTGCCCCCCTCACTCCCTTGCCCCCGGTTTCTCTCTCGCCCCCAGTCTCTCTCTCTCGCCCCCGGTTTCCCTCTTTTGCCCCCGTTCTATCTCTCGCCCCCAGTCTCTCTCTCGCCCCACTCTCTCTCTCACCCCCAGTCTCTCTCTCTCCCCCAGTTTCTCTCTCACTCCCGTTCTCTCTCTAGTCCCCGGTTTCCCTCTCATTCCCATTCTCTCTCTCGCCCCCACTCTCTCTCTCGCCCCCAGTCTCTCTCTCGCCCCCGGTCTCTCTCTCACTCCCATTCTCTGTCTCGCCCCCAGTCTCTCTCTCGCCCCGAGTCTCTCTCTTGCCCCCAGTCTCTCCCTCACCCCCAGTCTCTCTCTCGCCCCTGGTTTCTCTCTCGCCCCCAGTCTCTCTCTCGCCACTAGTCTCTCTTTCACCCCCGGTTTCTCTCTCGCCCCCAGTCTCTCTCTGTCATCCCCTGTCTCTCTCTCGCTCCCGTTCTCTCTCTCTTGCCCCCAGTCTGTCTCTCGCCCCCGTTCTCTCTCTCGCCCCCAGTCTCTCTCTTGCCCCCAGTCTCTCTCTCGCCCCCAGTCTCTCTCTCGTCCCCGGTCTCCCTCGCTCCAATTCTCTCTTGCCCCCAGTTTCTCTCTCGCCCCCAGTCTCTCTCTCGCCCCCAGTCTCTCTCTCGCTCCCGTTCTCTCTCTTGCCCCCGGTCTCTCTCTTGCCCCCAGTTCCTCTCTCGCCCCTGATTTCTCTCTCGCCCCCATTCTCTCTCTCGCTCCCATTCTCTCGCTTGCCCCGGTTTCTCTCTTGCCCCCGGTCTCCCACGCTCCAATTCTCTCTCTTGCCCCCAGTTTCTCTCTCACCCCCAATCTCTCTCTCGCCCCCGGTCTCTCTCTCACTCCCGTTCTCTCTCGCCCCCAGTTTCTCTCTCGCCCCCAGTCTCTCTCTCGCCCCCAGTCTCTCTTTCGTCCCCGGTCTCCCTCGCTCCAATTCTCTCTCTTGCCCCCGGTCTCTCTCTCGCTCCCGTTCTCTCTCTTGCCCCCGGTTTCTCTCTCGCCCCCATTCTCTCCCACGCTCCCGTTCTCTATCTCACCCCCGATCTCTCTCTCGCTCCCGTTCTCTCTCTTGCCCCCGGTTTCTCTCTCGCCCCCCAGTCTCTCTCTCGCCCCTGGTTTCTCTCTCGCCCCCAGTCTCTGTCTCGCCCCCAGTCTCTCTCTCGCCCCCAGTATCTCTCTCGCCCCCAGTCTCTCTCTCGCACCCGGTCTCTCTCTCACTCCAGTTCTCTGTCTCGCCCCCAGTCCCTCTCTCGCCCCTAGTTTCTCTCTCGCCCCCGTTCTCTCTCTCACCCCCGGTCTCTCTCGCCCCCAGTCTCTCTCTCGCCCCCGGTCTCTCGCTCGCCCCCGGTCTCTCTTTCACTCCCGTTCTCTGTCTCGACCCCAGTCTCTCTCTCGCCCCTGGTTTCTCTCTCGCCCCCGTTCTCTCTCTCGCCCCCGGTCTCTCTCGCCCCCAGTCTCTCTCTCGCCCCCGGTCTCTCTCTCGCCCCCAGTCTCTCTCTCGCCCCCGGTCTCCCTCGCTCCAATTCTCTCTTTTGCCCCCGGTCTCTCTCTCACTCCCGTTCTCTATCTCGCCCCCCGGTTCTTCTCCCGCCCCTGGTGTCTCTCTCGCCCCCAGTCTCTCTCTCGCCCCCATTCTCTCTCTCGCCCCCGTTCTCTCTCTCGCCCCCAGTCTCTCTCTCGCCCCCAGTCTCTCTCTCGTCCCCAGTCTCCCTCGCTCCAATTCTCTCTCTTGCCCCCGGTCTCTCTCTCGCTCCCGTTCTCTTTCTTGCCCCCGGTTTCTCTCTTGCCCCCATTCTCTCTCTCGCTCCTGTTCTCTCTCTTGCCCCCGGTTTCTCTCTTGCCCCCGTTCTCTCTAGCCCCCAGTTTCTCTCTCGCCCCCAGTCTCTCTCTCACCCCCGTTCTCTCTCTCGCTCCCGGTTTCTCTCTCGCCCCCAGTCTCTCTCTCGCCCCCGGTTTCCCTCTCTTGCCCCCGTTCTCTCTCTCGCCCCCAGTCTCTCTCTCGCCCCCAGTTTCTCTCTCGCCCCCAGTCTCTCTCTCGCCCCCGGTCTCTCTCTCGCCCCCAGTCTCTCTCTCGCCACTAGTCTCTCTTTCACCCCGGGTTTCTCTCTCGCCCCCAGTCTCTTTCTGTCATCCCCTGTCTCTCTCTCGCTCCCGTTCTCTCTCTCTTGACCCAGTCTCTCTCTCGCCCCCGTTCTCTCTCTCGCCCCCAGTCTCTCTCTCGCCCCCAGTCTCTCTCTCGTCCCCGGTCTCCCTCGCTCCAATTCTCTCTCTTGCCCCCGGTCTCTCTCTCGCCCCCAGTTTCTCTCTCGCCCCTGGTTTCTCTCTCGCCCCCATTCTCTCTCTCGCTCCCGTTCTCTCGCTTGCCCCGGTTTCTCTCTTGCCCCCGGTCTCCCTCGCTCCAATTCTCTCTCTTGCCCCCAGTTTCTCTCTCACCCCCAATCTCTCTCTCGCCCCCGGTCTCTCTCTCACTCCCGTTCTCTCTCGCCCCCAGTTTCTCTCTCGCCCCCAGGCTCTCTCTCGCCCCCGTTCTCTCTCCCACCCCCGGATTCTCTCTTACCCCCTGTCTCTCTCTCGCCCCCGTTCCCTCTCTTGCCCCCGGTTTCTCTCTCGTCCCCGGTCTCTCTCTCGCCCCTGGTTTCACTCTCACCCACAGTCTCTCTCGCCCCCGGTCTCTCTCTCGCCCCTGGTTTCTCTCTCACCCCCCGTTCTCTCTGTCACCCCCGCTCTCTCTCACCCCCGGTCTCTCTCTCGCCCCCGGTTTGTCTCTCACCCCCAGTTTCTCTCTCGCCCCCAGTCTCTCTCTCGCCCCCAGTCTCTCCCCCCCCCCCCCCAGTCTCTCTCTCGTCCCCGGTCTCCCTCGCTCCCGTTCTCTCTCTCGCTCCCGTTCTCTCTCGCCCCCGTTCTCTCTCTCGCTCCCGTTCTCTCTCTCGCTCCCGTTCTCTTTCCCCCCCCCCGCCCTTCTCTCTCTCGCTCCCGTTCTCTCTCTCGCTCCCGTTCACTCTCTTGCCGCCGGTCTCTCTCTCGCCCCTAGTTTCTCTCTCGCCCCCATTCTCTCTCTCGCTCCCATTCTCTCTCATGCCCCCGGTTTCTCTCTTGCCCCCGTTCTCTCTGTTGACCCCGGTCTGCCTCTCGCTCCCGTTCTCTCTTGCCCCCGGTGATTCTCTTGCCCCCATTCTCTCTCTCGCCCCCGGTCTCTCTCTCGCTCCCGTTCTCTCTCGACCCCAGTGTGTCTCGCCCCCAGTCTCTCTCTCGCTCCCATTCTCTCTCTCGCCTCCATTGTCTCTCTTGCCCCCGGTTTCTCTCTCGCCCCCCGGTCTCTCTCTTGCCCCTGGTCTCTCTCTCACCCCCAGTCTCTCTCTCACCCCCAGTTTCTCTCTCGCCCCCAGTCTGTCTATCGTCCCCAGTCTCTCTCTCGCCCCCATTCTCTCTCTTGCCCCCATTCTCTCTCTTTCCCCCGGTTTCCCTCTCGCCCCCGGTCTCTCTCTTGCCCCTGTTCTCTCTCTCACCCTCAGTCTCTCTCTCACCCCCAGTTTCTCTCTCGCCCCCAGTCTCTCTCTCGCCCCCAGTCTCTCTCTCACCCCTGGTTTCTCTCTCACCCCCAGTCTCTCTCTCGCCCCCGCTCTCTCTCACCCCCGGCCTCTCTCTCGCCCCTGGTTTCTCTCTCGCCCCCAGTCTCTCTCTCTCACCCCCAGTCTCTCTCTCGCTCCCGGTCTCTCTCTTGACCCTGGTCTCTCTCTCACCCCCAGTCTCTCTCTCGCCCCTGGTTTCTCTCTCGCCCCCAGTCTCTCTCTCGCCCCCAGTCTCTCTCTTTCTCTCGCCCCTGGTCTGTCTCATCTCCCCGGTCTCTCTCTCTCTCGCCCCCAGTCTGTCTCATCACCTCGGTCTCTCTCTCTCTCTTGCCCCTGGTTTCTCTCTCGCCCCCAGTCTCACTCTCTCTCTCGCCCACGGTCTGTTTCGTCACTCCTGGTCTATCGTCACCCCCGATCTCTCATCAACCCCGGTCTCCCTCACTCCCGTTCTCCCTCGGCATCAGTCTCTATCGTCCTTCGGTCTCCCTCTTCACCATTGGTCTCACTCACCCCCAGTCTCTCTCGCCCCCGGTCTCTCTCGCCCCTGGTCACTCGTCAAACCCGGTCTCTCTCGCTCGCAGTTTCTCTCACCCCCGGTCTCTCTCGCCCCCAGTCTCTCTCACGCCCCCGGTCTCTCGCTCGGCCCCGGTCTCTCTCTCTCTCCCGTTCACTGTCTCGCCCCCAGTCTCTCTCTCGCCCCCGGTTTCTCTCTCGCCCCCGTTCTCTCTCTCGCCCCCGGTCTCTCTCGCCCCCAGTCTCTCTCTCGACCCCAGTCTCTCTCTCGCCCCTGTTCTCTCTCTCGCCCCCAGTCTCTCTCTCGCCCCCAGTCTCTCTCTCGTCCCCGGTCTCCCTCGCTCCAATTCTCTCTCTTGGCCCCGGTCTCTCTCTCACTCCCGTTCTCTATCTCGCCCCCGGTCTCTCTCTCGCCCCTGGTGTCTCTCTCGCCCCCAGTCTCTCTCTCGCCCCCATTCTCTCTCTCGCCCCCGTTCTCTCTCTCGCCCCCAGTCTCTCTTCGACCCCAGTCTCTCTCTCGTCCCCGGTCTCCCTCGCTCCAATTCTCTCTCTTGCCCCCGGTCTCTCTCTCGCTCCCGTTCTCTCTCTTTTCCCCGGTTTCTCTCTTACCCCCATTCTCTCTCTCGCTCCTGTTCTCTCTCTTGCCCCCGGTTTCTCTCTCTAGCCCCCGTTCTCTCTCGCCCCCAGTTTCTCTCTCGCCCCCAGTCTCTCTCTCACCCCCGTTCTCTCTCTCGCCCCCGGTTTCTCTCTCGCCCTCGGTCTCTCTCTCGTCCCCGGTTTCCTTCTCTTGCCCCCGTTCTCTCTCTCGCCCCCAGTCTCTCTCTCGCCCCCAATCTCTCTCTCTCACCCCCAGACTCTCTCTCGCCCCCTGTTTCTCTCACACTCCCGTTCTCTCTCTAGTCCCTGGTTTCCCTCTCACTCCCATTCTCTCTCTCGCCCCCAGTCTCTCTCTCGCCCCCAGTCTCTCTCTCGCCCCCGGTCTCTCTCTCACTCCCATTCTCTGTCTCGCCCCCAGTCTCTCTCTCGCCCCCAGTCTCTCTCTCGCCGCGAGTCTCTCTCTCGCCCCCGTTCTCTCTCTCACTCCCGTTCTCTGTCTCGCCCCCAGTCTCTCTCTCGCACCCAGTCTCTCTCTCGCCCCCAGTCTCTCTCTCGCCCCCAGTCTCTCTCTCGCCCCTGGTTTCTCTCTCGCCCCCAGTCTCTCTCTCCCCACTAGTCTCTCTTTCACCCCCGGTTTCTCTCTCGCCCCCAGTCTCTCTCTGTCATCCCCTGTCTCTCTCTCGCTCCCGTTCTCTCTCTCTTGCCCCCAGTCTCTCTCTCGCCCCCGGTCTCTCTCCCGCCCCCAGTCTCTCTCTCGCCCCCAGTCTCTCTCTCGTCCCCGGTCTCCCTCGCTCCAATTCTCTCTCTTGCCCCCGGTCTCTCTCTTGCCCCCAGTTTCTCTCTCGCCCCTGGTTTCTCTCTCGCCCCCATTCTCTCTCTCGCTCCCATTCTCTCGCTTGCCCCGGTTTCTCTCTTGCCCCCGGTCTCCCTCGCTCCAATTCTCTCTCTTGCCCCCAGTTTCTCTCTCACCCCCAATCTCTCTCTCGCCCCCGGTCTCTCTCTCACTCCCGTTCTCTCTCGCCCCCAGTTTCTCTCTCGCCCCCAGGCTCTCTCTCGCCCCTGTTCTCTCTCCCACCCCCGGATTCTCTCTTACCCCCTGTCTCTCTCTCGCCCCCGTTCCCTCTCTTGCCCCCGGTTTCTCTCTCGTCCCCGGTCTCTCTCACGCCCCTGGTTTCACTCTCACCCACAGTCTCTCTCTCGCCCCCGGTCTCTCTCTCGCCCCTGGTTTCTCTCTCACCCCCCGTTCTCTCTGTCACCCCCGCTCTCTCTCACCCCCGGTCTCACTCTCGCCCCCGGTTTCTCTCTCGCCCCCAGTCTCTCTCTCGCCCCCAGTCTCTCTCTCGCCCCCAGTCTCTCTCTCGTCCCCGGTCTCCCTCGCTCCCGTTCTCTCTCTCGCTCCCGTTCTCTCTCTCGCCCCCGTTCTCTCTCTCGCTCCCGTTCTCTCTCTCGCTCCCGTTCTCTCTCTCGCCCCCGTTCTCTCTCTCGCTCCCGTTCTCTCTCGCCCCCAGTTTCTCTCTCGCCCCCAGGCTCTCTCTCGCCCCTGTTCTCTCTCCCACCCCCGGATTCTCTCTTACCCCCTGTCTCTCTCTCGCCCCCGTTCCCTCTCTTGCCCCCGGTTTCTCTCTCGTCCCCGGTCTCTCTCACGCCCCTGGTTTCACTCTCACCCACAGTCTCTCTCTCGCCACCGGTCTCTCTCTCGCCCCTGGTTTCTCTCTCACCCCCCGTTCTCTCTGTCACCCCCGCTCTCTCTCACCCCCGGTCTCACTCTCGCCCCCGGTTTCTCTCTCGCCCCCAGTCTCTCTCTCGCCCCCAGTCTCTCTCTCGCCCCCAGTCTCTCTCTCGTCCCCGGTCTCCCTCGCTCCCGTTCTCTCTCTCGCTCCCGTTCTCTCTCTCGCCCCCGTTCTCTCTCTCGCTCCCGGTCTCTCTCTTGAC
Source organism: Chiloscyllium punctatum (assembly GCF_047496795.1). Lineage (NCBI taxonomy): Eukaryota > Metazoa > Chordata > Chondrichthyes > Orectolobiformes > Hemiscylliidae > Chiloscyllium > Chiloscyllium punctatum. Next base: position 21,996,741 of record NC_092755.1, read on the forward strand.
CCTGGTCTCTCTCTCACCCCCAGTCTCTCTCTCGCCCCTGGTTTCTCTCTCGCCCCCAGTCTCTCTCTCGCCCCCAGTCTCTCTCTTTCTCTCGCTCCTGGTCTGTCTCATCTCCCCGGTCTCTCTCTCTCTCGCCCCCAGTCTGTCTCATCACCTCGGTCTCTCTCTCTCTCTTGCCCCTGGTTTCTCTCTCGCCCCCAGTCTCTCACTCTCTCTCGCCCACGGTCTGTTTCGTCACTCCTGGTCTATCGTCACCCCCGATCTCTCATCAACCCCGGTCTCCCTCGCTCCCGGTCTCCCTCGGCCTCAGTCTCTATCAACCTTCGGTCTCCCTCTTCACCATTGGTCTCACTCACCCCCAGTCTCTCTCGCCCCCGGTCTCTCTCGCCCCTGGTCACTCGTCAAACCCGGTCTCGCTCGCTCCCAGTTTCTCTCGCCTCCCGTCTCTCTCGTCACCCACAGTCTCTCTTCACCCCCTGTCTCTGTCGCCTCCGGTCTCTCTCGTTTCCGATCACTCAGGTACCCCCAGTGTCTCTCGCCCCCCGGTCTCTCTCACCCCCGGTCCCTTGTCAACCCCCGGTCTCTCTCGTCACTTCCTCTCTCTCTCACCCCCCGGTCTCCCTCATCTCTCCCGGTCTCTCTCTCACTGTCCCTGGTCTCTCTTGCCCTATCAGGTCCCTCTCGATCCCCGACTCTCTCGTCCCCGGCCTCTCTCACCATCCCTGGTCTCTCTTGCCTCCAGTCTCTCTTGTCGCCCCCAGTCTTGCGTCCCTCCCCGGTCTCTCTCGCCCACCCCGGTCTCTCATCGCCCCTGGTCTCTCGTCGCCCCCTGGTCTCTCTCGCCTCCTGTCTCTCTCATCGCCCCTAGTCTCTTCCCCCTTCCCACACCCCCGGTCTCTCTCTCGTGCCCGGGCTCTCTCACCCCCGGTCTCTCTCGCCCCCAGTCTCTCTCTCGCCCCCGGTCACTCTCACCGCCGGTCTTTCTCACTCCCAGTTTCTTGTCACCCCCGGTTTCTCGCCCCTGGTCTCTCTCGCCCCCAGTCTCTCTCTCGCCCCCAGTCTCTCTCTCGCCCCCAGTCTCTCTCTAGCCCCTGGTCTCTCTCGCCACCTCCGGTCTCTCTCGCTCCCGTTCTCTCTCTGCCCCCGGTTTCTCTCTCGCCCCCATTCTCTCTCTCTCGCTCCCGTTCTCTCTCTTGCCCCCGGTTTCTCTCTTGCCCCCATTCTCTCTCTCGCCCCCGGTCTCTCTCTCGCTCCCGTTCTCTCTCGCCCCCAGTTTCTCTCTCGCCCCCAGTCTCTCTCTCGCCCCCGTTCTCTCTCTTGCCCCCGGTTTCTCTCGCTCCCGTTCTCTCTCTTGCCCCCGGTTTCTCTCGCGCTCCCGTTCTCTCTCGCCCCCAGTCTCTCTCTCGCCCCCAGTCTCTCTCTCGCCCCCGTTCTCTCTCTCGCCCCCGGTTTCCCTCTCTTGCCCCCGTTCTCGCTCTCGCCCTCAGTCTCTCTCTCGCCCCCAGTCTCTCTCTCGCCCCCGTTCTCTCTCTTGCCCCCGGTTTCTCTCTCCCTCCCGTTCTCTCTCTCGCCCCCGGTCTCTTTCTCGCTCCCGTTCTCTCTCGCCCCCAGTCTCTCTCTCGCCCCCAGTCTCTCTCTCGCCCCCGTTCTCTCTCTTGCCCCTGGTTTCTCTCTTGCCCCCGTTCTCTATCTCGCCCCCGGTCTCTCTCTCGCTCCCGTTCTCTCCCGACCCCAGTTTCTCTCTCGCCCCCAGTCTCTCTCTCACCCCTGTTCTCTCTCTCACCCCCAGTCTCTCTCTCGCCCCCAATCTCTCTCTCGCCTCCAGTTTCTCTCTCACTCCCGTTCTCTTTCTCGCCCCCGGTTTCCCTCTCTTGCCCCCGTTCTCTCTCTCGCCCCCAGTCTCTCTCTCGCCCCCAGTATCTCTCTCGCCTCCAGTTTCTCTCTCACTCCCGTTCTCTCTCTAGTCCCCGGTTTCCCTCTCACTCCCGTTGTCTCTCTCGCCCCCAGTCTCTCTCTCACCCCCGTTTTCTCTCTCGCCCCCAGTCTCTCTCTCGCCCCCAGTTTCTCTCTCACTCCCGTTCTCTCTCTAGTCCCCGGTATCCCTCTCACTCCCGTTCTCTCTCTCGCCCCCAGTCTCTCTCTCACCCCCGTTCTCTCTCTCGCCCCCGGTTTCTCTCTTGCCCCCGGTCTCTCTCTCGCCCCCGTTCCCTCTCTTGCCCCAGGTTTCTCTCTCGCCCCCAGTCTCTCTCTCTCGCCCCCGGTTTCTCTCTCGCCCCCGGTCTCTCTCTCGCCCTTGGTTTCTCTCTCACCCCCATTCTCTCTCTCGCCCCCGTTCCCTCTCTTGCCCCCCGTCTCTCTCTCGTCCCCGGTCTCCCTCACTCCCGTTCTCTCTTGCCCCCTGTCTCTCTCTCGCCCCTGGTTTCTCTCTCGCCACCATTCTCTTTCTTGCTCCCGTTCTCTCTCTTGCCCCCGGTTTTTCTCTTGCCCCCGTTCTCTCTCTCACCCCCGGTCTCTCTCTCACTCCCGTTCTCTCTCGCCCCCAGTCTCTCTCTCGCCTCCAGTTTCTCTCTCACTCCCGTCCTCTCTCTCGCCCCCAGTTTCTCTCTCGCTCCCAGTCTGTCTCTCGCCCCCAGTCTCTCTCTCGCCCCCATTCTCTCTCTCGCTCCCATTCTCTCTCTTGCCCCTGGTTTCTCTCTCGCCCCACGGTCTCTCTCTTGCCCCTGGTGTCTCTCTCACCCCCAATCTCTCTCTCGCCCCCGGTCTCTCTCTCGCCCCTGGTTTCTCTCTCACCCCCCGTTCTCTCTGTCACCCCCGCTCTCTCTCACCCCCGGTCTCACTCTCGCCCCCGGTTTCTCTCTCGCCCCCAGTCTCTCTCTCGCCCCCAGTCTCTCTCTCGCCCCCAGTCTCTCTCTCGTCCCCGGTCTCCCTCGCTCCCGTTCTCTCTCTCGCTCCCGTTCTCTCTCTCGCCCCCGTTCTCTCTCTCGCTCCCGTTCTCTCTCTCGCTCCCGTTCTCTCTCTCGCCCCCGTTCTCTCTCTCGCTCCCGTTCTCTCTCTCGCTCCCGTTCTCTCTCTTGCCGCCGGTCTCTCTCGCCCCTAGTTTCTCTCTCGCCCCCATTCTCTCTCTCGCCCCCAGTCTCTCTCTCACCCCTGGTTTCTCCCTCACCCCCAGTCTCTCTCTCGCCCCCGCTCTCTCTCACCCCCGGTCTCTCTCTCGCCCCTGGTTTCTCTCTCGCCCCAGTCTCTCTCTCTCACCTCCAGTCTCTCTCTCGGTCCCGGTCTCTCTCTTGTCACTGGTCTCTCTCTCACCCCCAGTCTCTCTCTCGCCCCCGTTCTCTCTCACCCCCGGTCTCTCTCTCGCCCCTGGTTTCTCTCTCGCCCCCAGTCTCTCTCTCTCACCCCCAGTCTCTCTCTCGCCCCCGGCCTCTCTCTTGTCCCTGGTCTCTCTCTCACCCCCAGTCTCTCTCTCGCCCCTGGTTTCTCTCTCGCCCCCAGTCTCTCTCTCGCCCCCAGTCTCTCTCTTTCTCTCGCCCCTGGTCTGTCTCATCTCCCCGGTCTCTCTCTCTCTCGCCCCCAGTCTGTCTCATCACCTCGGTCTCTCTCTCTCTCTTGCCCCTGGTTTCTCTCTCGCCCCCAGTCTCTCTCTCTCTCTCGCCCACGGTCTGTTTCGTCACTCCTGGTCTATCGTCACCCCCGATCTCTCATCAACCCCGGTCTCCCTCGCTCCCGGTCTCCCTCGGCCTCAGTCTCTATCAACCTTCGGTCTCCCTCTTCACCATTGGTCTCACTCACCCCCAGTCTCTCTCGCCCCTGGTCACTCGTCAAACCCGGTCTCGCTCGCTCCCAGTTTCTCTCGCCTCCCGTCTCTCTCGTCACCCACAGTCTCTCTTCACCCCCTGTCTCTGTCGCCTCCGGTCTCTCTCGTTTCCGATCACTCAGGTACCCCCAGTGTCTCTCGCCCCCCGGTCTCTCTCACCCCCGGTCCCTTGTCATCCCCCGGTCTCTCTCGTCACTTCCTCTCTCTCTCACCCCCCGGTCTCCCTCATCTCTCCCGGTCTCTCTCTCACTGTCCCTGGTCTCTCTTGCCCTATCAGGTCCCTCTCGATCCCCGACTCTCTCGTCCCCGGCCTCTCTCACCATCCCTGGTCTCTCTTGCCTCCAGTCTCTCTTGTCGCCCCCAGTCTTGCGTCCCTCCCCGGTCTCTCTCGCCCACCCCGGTCTCTCATCGCCCCTGGTCTCTCGTCGCCCCCTGGTCTCTCTCGCCTCCTGTCTCTCTCATCGCCCCTAGTCTCTTCCCCCTTCCCACACCCCCGGTCTCTCTCTCGTACCCGGGCTCTCTCTCCCCCGGTCTCTCTCGCCCCCAGTCTCTCTCTCGCCCCCGGTCACTCTCACCGCCGGTCTTTCTCACTCCCAGTTTCTTGTCACCCCCGGTTTCTCGCCCCTGGTCTCTCTCGCCCCCAGTCTCTCTCTCGCCCCCAGTCTCTCTCTCGCCCCCAGTCTCTCTCTAGCTCCTGGTCTCTCTCGCCACCTCCGGTCTCTCTCGCTCCCGTTCTCTCTCTTGCCCCCGGTTTCTCTCTTGCCCCCATTCTCTCTCTCGCCCCTATTCTCTCTCTCGCCCCCGTTCTCTCTCTTGCCCCTGGTGTCTCTCTCGCCCCCAGTCTCTCTCTCGCCCCCAGTCTCTCTCTCACCGCTGGTTTCTCTCTCACCCCCAATCTCTCTCTCGCCCCCGGTCTCTCTCTCGCCCCCAGTCTCTCTCTCGCCTTCAGTTTCTCTCTCACTCCCGTCCTCTCTCTCGCCCCCAGTTTCTGTCTCGAAACCAGTCTGTCTCTCGCCCCCAGTCTCTCTCTCGCACCCATTCTCTCTCTCGCCCCCGTTCTCTCTCTTGCCCCTGGTTTCTCTCTCGCCCCCCGGTCTCTCTCTTGCCCCTGGTGTCTCTCTCGCCCCCAGTCTCTCTCTCGCCCCCAGTCTCTCTCTCACCGCTGGTTTCTCTCTCACCCCCAATCTCTCTCTCGCCCCCGGTCTCTCTCTCGCTCCCAGTCTCTCTCTTGCCCCAAGTCTCTCTCTCACCCCTGGTTTCTCTCTCACCCCCAGTCTCTCTCTCGCCCCCACTCTCTCTCACCCCCGGTCTTTCTCTCACCCCCGGTCTCTCTCTCGCCCCCGGTTTCTCTCTCGCCCCCAGTCTCTCTCTCGCCCCTGGCTTCTCTCTCGCCCCCAGTCTCTCTCTCGCCCCCAGTCTCTCTCTCTCTCTTGCCCCTGGTTTCTCTCTCGCCCCCAGTCTCTCTCTCTCTCTCGCCCCCAGTCTGTTTCATCACTCCTGGTCTATCGTCACCCCCGGTCTCTCATCAACCCCGGTCTCCCTTGCTCCCGATCTCCCTCGGCCTCAGTCTCTATCGTCCTTCGGTCTCTCTCTTCACCATTGGTCTCACTCACCCCCAGTCTCTCTCGCCCCCCGTCTCTCTCGCCCCTGGTGACTCGTCAAACCCGGTCTCTCTCACTCCCAGTTTCTCTTGCCTCCAGTCTCTCTCGTCACCCACAGTCTCTCGTCACCCCCTATCTCTGTCACCTCCGGTCTCTCTCGTTCCCGATCACTCAGGTACCCCCAGTGTCTCTCGCCCCCCGGTCTCTCTCACCCCCGGTCCCTTGTCACCCCCCGGTCTCTCTCGTCACTTCCTCTCTCTCTCACCCCCCGGTCTCCCTCATCTCTCCCGGTCTCTCTCTCACTGTCCCTGGTCTCTCTTGCCCTATCAGGTCCCTCTCGATCCCCGACTCTCTCGTCCCCGGCCTCTCTCACCGTCCCTGGTCTCTCTTGCCTCCAGTCTCTCTTGTCGCCCCCTGTCTTGCGTCCCTCCCCGGTCTCTCTCGCCCACCCCGGTCTCTCATCGCCCCTGGTCTCTCTCGCGTCCTGTCTCTCTCATCGCCCCTGGTCTCTTCCCCCTTCCCACACCCCCGGTCTCTCTCTCGCGCCCGGGCTTTCTCGCGCACAGTCTCTCTCGCCCCCCGGCCTGTGTCATTGCTCCCTGCCTCTCTCGCACCCAGCCTCTCTCGCTCCTGGTCTCTCTCGCTCCCGGTCTCTCTCTCTCATCCCCAGTCACTCTCGGCCCCGGTCTCTCTTGACCCCACTTTCTCTCTCGCCCCCAATCTCTCTCATCGCCCCTGGTGTGTCTCGTCTCCCCCTGTCTCTCGCCCCTGGTCTCCCTCACCGCAGGTCTCTTTTGCATCCCGGTCTCTCTCGCCCCTGGTCTCTCTTGCCCCACCGGTCTATCTCGCCGCCCCCCCCCGGTCTCTCTTGTCCCCGGTCTCTCTCTCTCACATCCCCGGTCTATCTCGCTGCCCCCCCCCCCCCGGTCTCTGTTGTCCCCGGTCTCTCTGTCTCACCCCCGGTCTCTCTCGCCCCTGGTCACTCTCACCCCCGGTCTCTCTCGTCACCCCTTCTCTCTTGCCCCTGGACTCTCTCTCGCCCCCGGTCTCTCTTCACCCCTGATCTCTCTCTCTCGCCCCTGGTCTCTCTCGTCACCCCCTCCCTCTCACCCCTGGTCGCTTTCTCGCCCCCAGTCTCACTCTTGTCCCCTGTCTATCTCGCCCCCTGGTCTCCCTTATTGTTCCCCAGTCTCTCTCGCCCCCGGTCTCTCTCGTTGTCCCTGGTCTCTCGTCACCCCCGGGTCTCTCTCCACTCCAATCTCTCTCGCCCCTGAGACTTTCACCCCCCCGGTCTCTCTCACCCCCTGTCTCTCTCTCTCTCACCCCCGGTATCTCACCCCCGGTTTCTCTCGTCACCCCCTCCATCTCACTCTCGATCTCCTTCTCGTCCCCAGTCTCTCTTCACCCCCGGTCTCACTCTCTCGTCCCCATGCTCTCTCTCGCCCCCCTGCTCTCTCTTGCCCCCGGTCTCTATTGTCGCAATCGGTCTCTTGTCACCCCCGGTTCTCTCTCGTCCCCAGTCTCTCTCGCCCCCGGTCTCTCTCGTTGTCCCTGCTCTCTCGTCACCCCTGGGTCTCTCTCTATCCCAATCTCTCTCGCCCCCGGTGTCTTTCGCCCCCTCCCCCGGGTCTCTCTTGTTGCCCCCAGACTCTCGTCACCCCAGTGTCTTGCCCCGGGTTTCTCGCCCACAGTCTCTCTTGTCCCTGGTCTGTCTTGTCGCTCACTGTCTCTCTCACACCCAGCCTGTCTCACTTCCCGGCCTCTCTCGTTCACAGTCTCTCTCTCGCCCCCGGTCACTCTCACCCCCAGTCTCTCTCAACCCCACTTTCTCTCTCCCCCGGTCTCTCTCATCACCCCGGTCTCCCTCGTCTCCTCCTGTCTCTCACGCCCGGTCTCTCTCACCCCAGGTCTCTTTTGCACCCCGGTCTCTCTTGCCCCACCTGTCTCTCTCGCTCCCCACCCCGGTCTCTCTCGCACCCCGGTCTCTCTTCACCCCCTGTCTCTCTCTGTCTCTCGCTCCCGGTCTCTCTCGTCACCCCCTCTATCTCTCGCACCCCGGTCTCTCTTCACCCCCTGTCTCTCTCTGTCTCTCGCTCCCAGTCTCTCTCGTCACCCCCTCTATCTCTCACCCCCGGTCTCTTTCTCGCCCTCCGTCTTTCTCACCCCCTGGTGTCTCTCCCCCCCCTGTCTTTCTCACCCCCGGTCTCTCTCACTCCCGGTCTGTCTCGTTGCCCCCTGTCCCTCTAGCACCCCGGTCTCTCTCGCAAACCCCTCTCTCTCACCTCCCGGTCTCTCTTCACCCCCGGTCTCTCTCTCTCGCCTCCAGTCTCTCTCATCTCCGGTCGATCTTGTCACCCCCTCTCTCTCGCCCCCGGGCTCTCTTGCCCACAGTCTCTCTCACTCCCGGTCTGTCTCGTTGCCCCCTGTCCCTCTAGCCCCCCGGTCTCTCTCGCAAACCCCTCTCTCTCTCACCCCGTCTCTCTTCACCCCCGGGCTCTCTCTCTCTCGCCTCCAGTCTCTCTCATCCCCGGTCTCTCTTTTCACTCTGTCTCTCTTGCCCCCGGGCTCTCTTTCGCCCCCGGTCTCTCTCACCCCCTGTCTCTCTCACCCCCGGTCTCTCTCTCTGACCCCCGGTCTCTCACGCCCCCTGGTCTCTCTCTCACCCCCGGTCTCTCTCTCACCCCCGGTCTCTCTCTCACCCCCGGTCTCTCTCTCACCCCCGGTCTCTCTCACTCACGGTCTCTCTCTCTCTCACCCCCGGTCTCTCTCTCATCACCCCCGGTCTCTCTCTCACCCCCGGTCTCTCTCACCCCTGGTCTCTCTCTCTCACCCCCAGTCTCTCTCACCTCTGGTCTCTCTCGTCCCCGGTCTGTCTCGCCCCCGGTCCCTCTCACCCCCGGGCTCTCTCTCTCACCACCGGTATCTCTCTCTCACCCCCGGTCTCTCTCTCTCACCCCCGGTCTCTCTCACGTCCGGTCTCTCTCGCCCCCGGTCTCTCTCTCTCACCCCCGGTCTCTCTCAACCCCGGTCTCTCTCACCCCCGGTCTCTCTCGCCCCCGGTCTCTCTCTCTCACCCCCGTCTCTCTCTCACCTCTGGTCTCTCTCGCCCCCGGTCTCTCTCTCTCACCCCCGTCTCTCTCTCACCCCCGTCTCTCTCTCACCTCTGGACTCTCTCGCCCCCGGTCTCTCTCGCCCCCGGTCTCTCTCACCCCCGGTCTCTCTCGCCCCCGGTCTCTCTCGTCCCCGGTCTCTCTCTCTCACCCCCGTCTCTCTCTCACCTCTGGTCTCTCTCGCCCCCGGTCTCTCTCGCCCCCGGTATCTCTCACCCCCGGTCTCTCTCGCCCCCGGTCTCTCTCGCCCCCGGTCTCTCCCTCTCACCCCCGGTCTCTCTCGCACCCGGTCTCTCTCGCCCCCGGTCTCTCTCGCCCCCGGTGTCTCTCACCCCCGGTCTCTCTCTCACCGCTGGTCTCTCTCGCCCCCGGTCTCTCTCGCCCCCGGTCTCTCTTGCCATCCATCTCTCTCTCGCCGCTCCCAGTCTCTCGTCACCCCTGGGTCTCTCTCCACCCCAATCTATCTTGCCCCAGTGTCTTTTGCCCCCCCGGTCTCTCTTGCCTCCCCCGGTCTCTCTTCGCTCCTGGTCTCTCTCTCTCGCCCCCGGTTTCGCTCACCCCTGGTCTCTTGTCATCCCCGGGTCTCTCTTGACCCCGGTCTCTGACCCCTCACTCCCTTGCCCCCGGTCTCTAGTGTCGCCCCCAGTCTCTCGTCGCCCCTGATCACTCGTCATCCCCGGTCTCTCACCCCGGTCACCATCTCGCCACGGTCACACTCACACTCCCAGTCTGTCTCATCGCCCCAGTCTCTCTTGTCAACCCCTCTCTCTTGCCCCCTCGGTTTCTCATCACCGCTGTTCTCACGCTCGAGGTCTCTCTCGCTCCCGGTCTCTCATCACCCCCGTTCTCTTGCGCCCCGGTTGCTCTCAGCCCCCCCTTGTCTCTCGTCACTCCTGGTCTCTCTCGCCCCCCGGTCTGTCTCACCCCCAGTCTCTCTCACCCCCGCTCTCTCGCCCCCCGGTCTCTCTCGCCCCCAGTCTCTCTCACCCCCTCTCTCTCACCCCCCGGTCTCTCTCGTCCCAAGTCTCTCTCCTCCCCTCGCCACCGTCTCTTGTCGCCTCTGGTCTCTCTCGCGTCTGGTTTCTCTCGTTGCCCCTGATCTCTTGTCAACCCCGGTCTCTCACTCCTGAACTTTCTCGCGTCCAGTCTCTCTCGACGCCCCCGGTCTCTCTCTCGCCCCCTGTCTCTCTTTTGCGACAGTCTCTCTTTCGCCCCCGGTCTGTCTCGTCACCCCCCCGTCTCTCTCTTCACCCCCCATCTCTCTCTTCACCCCATGTCTCTCTCTTCACCCCATGTCTCTCTCTCTCTCACCGCGGTTTCTCTCATCACCACCAGTCTTTCCCGTCGCCCCCGGTCGCTCTCGTCGCCCCCGATTTCTCTTGCTCCCCGGACTCTCACGTCACCCCCGGTCTCTGACTCTCTCGGCCCTGGACTCTCACGTCACCCCCGGTCTCTGTCTCTCTCGGCTCCGGTCTCTCGCGTCGCCCCCCCCCACCGGGTACCTCTCGTTGCCCATGGTCTCTCTCGTCACCCCCGGTCTCTCTCGCGCCACCAGGTCTCTCTCACCCCACGGTTTCTCGCCCTGGTTTCTCTCGTTGCCCCCGGTCTCTTTCACCCTCTGGTCTCTAATCAGCCCCGGTCTCAGGTCACCCCTGGTCTCTCGCCCCCGATCTCTCTCGTCCTGGGTCTCTCTTGTCACTCCTTCTCTCTCGTCCCCAGTCTTTCTTGCCCCCGGCCACTGACTCACACCCGGCCTGTCTCGCACCCAGTCTCTCTCGCTCCCCCCATCTCTCTCGCCCCCGGTCTCTCTTGTTGCCCCCAGTCTCTCGTCACCCCCAGCATCTCGCCCTCGATCTCACTCGCACCTGGCCTCACTCGCTCCCCACTCTCTCACGCCTCCGGTCTCTCTCTCACCGCTGGTCTCTCTCTCCCTCGGTCTCTCTTGCCTCCGGTCTCTCTCTTGCCCCCGGTCTCTCTCACCCCTGGTCTCTCTTGCCCCCGGTCTCTCTCTTGCCCCCGGTCTCTCTCTCGCCCCCGGTCTCTCTCTCCCTCGGTCTCTCTCGCCTCCGGTCTCTCTCTTGCCCCCGTTCTCTCTTGCCCCCGGTCTCTCTCACCTCCAGTCTCTCTCTTGCCCCCGGTCTCTCTCGTCCCCGGTCTCTCTCTCCCTCGGTCTCTCTTGCCTCCGGTCTCGCTCTTGCCCCCGGTCTCTCTCGCCCCCGGTCTCTCTCTCCCTCGGTCTCTCTTGCCTGCGGTCTCTCTCTTGCCTCCGGTCTCTCTCTCCCTCGGTCTCTCTCGCCTCCGGTCTCTCTCTTGCCCCCGGTCTCTCTCGCCTCCGGTCTCTCTCTTGCCACCGTTCTCTCTCGCCCCCGGTCCCCCTTGCCCTCCCAGTCCCTGTCGTCACTCCAGGTCACTCTCGTCACCCCCAGTCTCTCTCTTCACCCCATGTCTCTCTTGACCCCGGTCTCTCTTGCCCCCGGTATCTCTCTTCCCCCGGTCTCTTTTGCCCCCGTTATCTCTCTCACCCGGTCTCTTGTCACTCCCTGTGTCTCACCTCCTGTCTCTCTTGCCCCCGGTCTCTCTTTCCCCCAGTCTCTCACGCCTCCAGTCTCTCTCTTGCCCCCGGTCTCTCTCGCCTCCGGTCTCTCTCTCACCGCTGGTCTCTCTCCCTCGGTCTCTCTTGCCTCCGGTCTCTCTCTTGCCCCCGGTCTCTCTCACCCCTGGTCTCTCTTGCCCCCGGTCTCTCTCTTGCCCCCGGTCTCTCTCTCGCCCCCGGTCTCTCTCTCCCTCGGTCTCTCTCGCCTCCGGTCTCTCTCTTGCCCCCGTTCTCTCTTGCCCCCGGTCTCTCTCGCCTCCAGTCTCTCTCTTGCCCCCGGTCTCTCTCGTCTCCGGTCTCTCTCTCCCTCGGTCTCTCTTGCCTCCGGTCTCTCTCTTGCCCCCGGTCTCTATCGCCCCCGGTCTCTCTCTCCCTCGGTCTCTCTTGCCTGCGGTCTCTCTCTTGCCTCCGGTCTCTCTCTTGCCTCCGGTCTCTCTCTCCCTCGGTCTCTCTCGCCTCCGGTCTCTCTCTTGCCTCCGGTCTCTCTCTCCCTCGGTCTCTCTCTCGCCCCCAGTCTCTCTCTCCCTCGGTCTCTCTCGCCTCCGGTCTCTCTCTTGCCCCCGGTCTCTCTCGCCTCCGGTCTCTCTCTCCCTCGGTCTCTCTCTCGCCTCCAGTCTCTCTCTCCCTCAGTCTCTCTCGCCTCTGGTCTCTCTCTTGCCCCCGGTCTCTCTCGCCTCCGGTCTCTCTCTTGCCACCGTTCTCTCTCGCCTCCGGTCTCTCTCTTGCCCCCGGTCTCTCTCGCCTCCGGTCTCTCTCTTGCCCCCGGTCTCTCTCTTGACCCCTGTATCTCTCTCCCTCGGTCTCTCTTGCCCCCGGTCTCTCTTGCCCCCGGTCTCTCTCGTCTCCGGTCTCTCTCTTGCCCCCGGACACTCTCGCCCCCGGTCTCTCTCATCCCAGTATCTCTCGTCATCCCCTTTCTCTTGCCCCCGGTCTCTCTTGTCACCCCTGGTCTATTGTCACCCCCGATGTCTCGCCCCCAGTCTCTCTCGCACCTGGTCTCTCTTGCCTCCAGTCTCTCTCACCCTCCTGGTCTCTGTCGTCACACCCAGCCACTCTCGTCACCCCCAGTCTCTCTCGTCCTCGGTCTCTCTCATTGCCGCCGGACTCTTGTCACTCCCTCTCTCTCTCTCTCGTCCCAGTCTCTCTCGTCACCGCCGGTCTTTCCCATCGCCCCCATTCTCTCACGTCGCCCCCGATCTCTCTCGCCCCTGAACTCTCTCGTCCCCGATCTCTCACGTCGCCCCCGTTCTCTCACGTCGCCCCCGATCTCTCTCGCCCCCGATCACTCTCGCCCCTGGACTCTCTCGTCCCCGATCTCTCACATCGCCCCCGTTCTCTCACGTCGCCCCAGATCTCTCCCGCTCCCGGTCTCTCTCGCCCCTGGACTCTCTCGTCCCCGTTCTCTCACGTCGTCCCCGGTCTCTCGTCGCCCCCGATCTCTCTCGCCCCCGATCACTCTCGCCCCTGGACTCTCTCTACCCGGTCTCTCTCGTTGCTCCCGGTATCTCTCGCCCCCGGATTTTCTCGCCCCCGGACTCTCTCGCCCCTGGTCTCTGTCTCGCCCCCGGTCTCTCTCGCCCCTGGTCACTCTCTTTGCCACCCCGGTCTCTCTCGCCCCCAATCTCTCTCGCCCCCGGTCTCTCTCTTTGCCCCCCCAGTCTCTCTCTCGCCCCCGGTCTCTCTCTTTGCCCCTCACCCCCGGTCTCTCTCACCCTGGTCACTTTCTTTGCCCGCCCCGGTCTCTCTCGCCCCTGGTCACTTTCTTTGCCCCCCCCGGTCTCTCTTGCCGCCCCCGGGATCTCTCGACCACGGTCGCTCTCTTTGCCCCCCCCAGTCTCTCTCACCCCCGGTCTCTCTCTTTGCCCCCCCCCAGTCTCTCTCACCCCCAGTCTCTCTCGCCCCCGGTGTCTCTCTTTGCCCCCCACCCCCAGTCTCTCTCACCCCAGTCTCTCTCCTTGCCCCCCCCGTTCTCTCTCACCCCCGGTCTCTCTCTTTATCCCCCCCCAGTCTCACTCACCCCCGGTCTCTCTCTTTATCCCCCCCCCCCCAGTCTCTCTCACCCCCGGTCTCTCTCTTTATCCCCCCCCCCAGTCTCTCTCACCCCGGTCTCTCTCACCCACGGTGTCTGTTGCCACCCCAGTCTCTCTCTTTGCCCCCGCGGTCTCTCTCACCCCCGGTCTCTTTCGCCACCCCCGTTTTCTATCTCGCCGCCCCTGGTCTCTCTCACCCCTGGTCTCTCTCTTTGTCCCCCTGGTCTCTATCACCCACAGACTCTCTCGCCGCCCCCGGTCTCTCTCACCCCCGGTCTCTCTCTTTTCCCCCCTGGTCTCTCTCGCCCCCGGTCTCTCTCGCCCCCGGTCTCTTTCGCCACCCCCGTTCTCTATCTCGCCGCCCCTGGTCTGTCTCACCCCTGGTCTCTCTCTTTGCCCCCCCCCCCCGGTCTCTCTCACCCCCGGTCTCTCTCTTTGCCCCCCTGGTCTCTCTCGCCCCTGGTCTCTCTCACCCCTGGTCTCTCTCGCCGCCCCCGGTCTCTCTCGCACCCCCCCCGGTCTCTCTCGCCCCTGGTCTCTCTCTGCCCCCCGTACCGGTCTCTCTCGCCCCTGGTCTCTCTCTTTGCACCCCCCGGTCTCTCTCGACCCCGGTCTCTCTCTTTGCATCCCCCGGTCTCTCTCGCCCCCAGTCTCTCTCGCCCCCCCCAGTCTCTCTCGCCCCCCCCGGTCTCTCTCGCCACCCCCTGGTCTCTCTCACCCCCCCGGTGTCTCTCGCTCCCGGTCTCTCTCGCCCCCGGTCTCTCTCGCTCCAGTTCTCTCTCTCCCCCGGTCTCTCTCGCCACCCCCCCTCGGTGTCTCTTGCCACCCCAGTCTCTCTCTTTGCCCCCGCGGTCTCTCTCACCCCCGGTCTCTTTCGCCACCCCCGTTCTCTATCTCACCGCCCCTGGTCTCTCTCACCCCCGGTCTCTCTCTTTGTCCCACTGGTCTCTCTCACCCCCAGTCTCTCTCGCCGCCCACAGTCTCTCTCACCCCCGGTCTCTCTTTTCCCCCCTGGTCTCTCTCACCCGCGGTCTCTCTCACCCCCGGTCTCTTTCGTCACCCCCGTTCTCTCTCTCGCCGCTCCCGGTCCCTCTCACCCCCGGTCTCTCTCTTTGACCCCCTGGTCTCTCTCGGCCCCGGTGTCTCTCGCCTCCATACTCTCTCTTTTCCCCTTGGTCTCTATTGTCACTGGTCTCTCTCGCACCCCGGTCTCTCTCTTTGTCCCCCTGGTCTCGATCAACCCCATTCTCTCTCTTTGTCCCCCCCGGTCTCTCTCTCTGCACCCCGGTCTCACTCGCCCCCGGTCTTATTTTTCCCCCCGGTCTCTCTTGCCCCCGGTCTCTCTCTTTGCCCCCTGGTCTCTATTGTCCCTGGTCTCTCTCGCCCCCCGGTCTCTCTCTTTGCTCCCTTGGTCTCTCTCGGCCCCAGTCTCTCTCAATTCCACCCCGGTCTCTCTTGCTCCCCATCGCTCTCGCCCCCGTTCTCACTCACCCCCGGTCTGTCTCTTATAACCCCGGCCTCTCTCGCCACCCCCGGTCTCTCTCACCCCCGGTCTCTCTCACCCCCGGTCTCTCTCACCCCCAGTCTCTCTCGCCCCCGGTCTCTCTCGCTGCCCCCCCGGTCTCTCTCGCTCTGAGCCTTTCTCGCCGCCCCCTGTCTTTCTCGCCCCCGGTCTCTCTCGCCTCCAATCTCTCTCTTTGCCCCCTTGGTCTCTCTCACCCCCGGTCTCTCTCTTTGCCCCCCCGCTCTCTCTTGCCCTCGGTCTCTCTCTTTGACCCCTCGATCTCTCTCGCCCCCGGTCTCTCTCTTTGCCCCCCTCGGTCTCTCTCACCCCCAGTCTCTCTTGCCACCCCCAGTCTCTCTCGCCGCCCCCCGTTCTCTCTCGCCCCCAGTCTCTTCCTTGCGCCTGGTCTCTCTCTTTGCCCCCCCCTCCAGTCTCTCTCACCCCCAGTCTCTCTTGCCGCCCCCAGTCTCTCTCACCCCCGGTCTCTCTCTTTGCCCCCCCCGGTCTCTCTCACCCCCGGTCTCTCTCTTTGCCCCCCTGGTCTCTCTCGCCACTGGTCTCTCTCACCCCTGGTCTCTCTCGCCCCCCCCCCTCGGTGTTTCTTCGCTCCCGGTCTCTCTCTTTGCCCCCGCGGTCTCTCTCGCCCCTGGTCTCTCTCGCCCCTGGTCTCTCTCACCGCCCCCGGTCTCTCTCGCACCCCCCCGGTCTCTCTCGCCCCTGGTCTCTCTCTCACCCCCCACCCCGGTCTCTCTCGCCCCTGGTCTCTCTCTTTGCACCCCCCGGTCTCTCTCGACCACGGTCTCTCTCTTTGCACCCCCCGGTCTCTCTCGCCCCCAGTCTCTCTCGCCCCCCACAGTCTCTCTCGCCCCACCCCCGGTCTCTCTCGCCACCCCCCCGGTCTCTCTCACCCCCCCGGTGTCTCTCGCACCCGGTCTCTCTCGCCCCCGGTCTCTCTCGCTCCCGTTCTCTCTCGCCCCCGGTCTCTCTCGCCCCCCCCCCCCTCAGTGTCTCTCGCTCCCGGTCTCTCTCTTTGCCCCCCCGGTCTCTCTCGCCCCTGTTCTCTCTCGCCCCGGTCTCTCTCGCCGCCCCCGGTCTCTCTCGCTCCGAGCCTTTCTCGCACCCACCGGTCTCTCTCCCCCACACCCCCCCGGTCTCTCTCGACCCCGGTCTCTCTCTTTGCACCCCCCCCGGTCTCTCTCGCCCCCAGTCTCTCTCTTTGCCCCCCACCCCCGGTCTCTCTCACCCCCGTCTCTCTCCTTGCCCCCCGATCTCTCTCGCCCCCGTCTCTCTCCTTGCCACCCCCGGACTCTCTCACCCCCGGTCTCTCTCGCCCCTGTTGTCTTTTGCCACCCCAGTCTCTCTCTTTGCCCCCCCGGTCTCTCTCTTTGTCCCCACGGTCTCTCTCTCGCCCCTGGTCTTCTCGTCCCCTGTCTCTCTCACCACTGGGCTCGCTCGCCCCCGGTCTCTCTCTCTCACCTCCGGACTCTCTCACCCCCGGTCTCTCTCACACCCGATCTCTCTCACCCCCGGTCTCTCTCGCCCCCGTCTCTCTCCTTGCCCCTCCCGGTCTCTCTCACCGCCGGACTCTCTCGCCCCTGTTGTCTTTTGCCACCCCAGTCTCTCTCTTTGCCCCCCCCGGTCTCTCTCTTTGCCCCCCGGTCTCTCTCTCGCCCTTGGTCTTCTCGTCCCCTGTCTCTCTCACCACTGGGCTCGCTCGCCCCCGGTCTCTCTCTCTCACCTCCGGACTCTCTCACCCCCGGTCTTTCTCACACCCGATCTCTCTCACCCCCGGTCTCTCTCGCCCCCGTCTCTCTCCTTGCCCCCCCCGGTCTCTCTCACCGCCGGTCTCTCTCTTTGCCCCCCCGGGCCTCTCTCACCCCCGGTCTCTCTCGCCCCTGTTGTCTTTTGCCACCCCAGTCTCTCTCTTTGCACCCCCGGTCTCTCTCTTTGCCCCCCCCCGGTCTCTCTCGCTCCCTCTCTCTCTCGCCCCCGGTCTCACTCACCCCCGGTCTCTCTCGTCCCCGGTCTCTCTCACCCCCGGTCTCTCTCACCCCCGGTCTCTCTCTCTCACCCCCGGTCTCTCTCTCGTTCCCAGTCTCTCTCTCTCACCCCCGGTCTCTCTCACCCCCGGTCTCTCTCGCCACTCCGGTCTCTCTCGTCCCTGATCTCTCTCGCCTCCGGTCTCTCTCGCCTCCGGTCTCTCTCGTCCCTGATCTCTCTCGACACCCCGGTCTTTCTCGTCCCCGGTCTTTCTCATCACCCCAGGTGCCTCTCATCGCCGGTCTCTCTCCCCCACCAGTCTCTCATCGGTCCCGGTCTCTTGGCACCCCTGGTCACTCTCACCCCCAATGTGTCTCGTCATCCCCTTTCTCTCACCACCACGGTCTCTCTCAATCCCGGTCTCTCTCGCCTCCGGTCTCTCTCGCCTCCAGTCTCTCTCGTCCCTGATCTCTCTCGCCTCCGGTCTCTCTCATCCCTGATCTCTCTTGCCCCCGGTCTCTCTCGCCCCCAGTCTCTCTCGCCACCCCGGTCTCTCCTGTTGGACCTGGTCTCTCATGTCCCCGGTCTCTCTTCGTCCCCCCGGTCTCTCACTCACCCCCAATCTTTCTCGTCGCCAGTCTCCCACCCCCAACAGTCTCTTGTCGGCCCTGGTCTCTCTCTCTCACCCCCGGTCTCTCTCGCCACCCCGGTCTCTCTCACCCCCGGTCTCTCTCGCCACCCCGGTCTCTCTCACCCCCCCGGTCTCTCTCGCCCCCGGTCTCTCTCGCCACCCCGGTCTCTCTCACCCCCGGTCTCTCTCGCCACCCCGGTCTCTCTCACCCCCGGGCTCTCTCGCCACCGGTGTCTCTCTTTGCCCCCCACCCCCGGTCTCTCTCCCCCCGGTCTCTCTCTTTATCCCCCCCAGTCTCTCTCGCCCCCAGTCTCTCTCACCTCCGGTGTCTCTCTTTGCCCCCCACCCCCGGTCTCTCTCACCCACGTCTCTCTCCTTGCCCCCCCGTTCTCTCTCACCCCCGGTCTCTCTCTTTATCCCCCCCCAGTCTCTCTCACCCCCGGTCTCTCTCTTTATCCCCCCCAGTCTCTCACCCCTGGTCTCTCTCTTTATCCCCCCCAAGTCTCTCTAACCCCCGGTCTCTCTCACCCCCGGTGTCTCTTGCCACCCCAGTTTCTCTCTTTGCCCCGCGGTCTCTCTCACCCCCGGTCTCTTTCACCACCCCTGTTCTCTATCTCGCCGCCCTGGTCTTTCTCACCCCCGGTCTCTCTCTCTGTCCCCCCGGTCTCTCTCTTGGTCCCCCCGGTCTCTCTTGCCCCCGTTCTCTCTCTCTGTCCCCCCCTGGTCTCTCTCTTTGCACCCCGGTCTCTCTCGCCCCCGGTCTTCTTTTCCCCCCCCCGGGTCTCTCTTGCCCCCGGTCTCTCTCTTTGCCCCCCGGTCTCTATTGTCCCTGGTCTCTCTCGCCCCCCGATCTCTCTCTTTGCCCCCTTGGACTCTCTCGCCCCCGGTCTCTCTCTTTGCCCCCCTGGTCTCTCATCCCCCGGTCACTCTCTTTGCCCCCCTGGTCTCTCTCGCCCCCGGTCTCTCTCTTTGCCCCCCTGGTCTCTCTCGCCCCCGGTCTCTCTCTTTGCCCCCCTCGGTCTCTCTCGCCCCCCGGTCTCTCTCTTTGCCCCACTGTTCTCTCTCACCCCCGGTCTGTCC
This sequence comes from Chiloscyllium punctatum, assembly GCF_047496795.1. Classification (NCBI taxonomy): domain Eukaryota; kingdom Metazoa; phylum Chordata; class Chondrichthyes; order Orectolobiformes; family Hemiscylliidae; genus Chiloscyllium; species Chiloscyllium punctatum. The sequence continues at coordinate 22,015,084 of NC_092755.1, forward strand.
CTTTGAACCCCGGTCTCTCTCGCCACCCCCCGGTCTCTCTCGCCCCTGGTCTCTCCCGCCCCCGGTCTCTCGCCCCCCGGTCTCTCTCGCCCCCGGTCTCTCTCGCCCCCGGTCTCTCTCGTCCCTGGTCTCTCTCACCCCCGGTCTCTCTCGCCCCCGGTCACTCTCGCTGCCCCCCGGTCTCTCTCACTCCGAGCCTTTCTCGCCCCCGCGGTCTCTCTCGCCCCCGTCTGTCTCCTTGCCCCCCCCGGTCTCTCACCCCCGGTCTCTCTCGACCCTGTTGTCTTTTGCCACCCCCGGCTCTCTCTTTGCCCCCCCAGTCTCTCTCTTGCCCCTGGTCTCTCTCGTCCCCTGCCTCTCTCACAGCTGGACTCGCTCGCCCCCAGTCTCTCTCTCTCTCGCTCCCGGTGTCTCTCACCCCCGGTCTCTCTCACACCCGATCTCTCTCACCCCCGGTCTCTCTCGCCCCCGTCTCTCTCCTTGCCCCCCCCGGTCTCTCTCACCGCCGGTCTTCTCTTTGCCCCCCCGGTCTCTCTCACCGCCGGTCTCTCTCTTTGCCCCCCCAGTCTCTCTCACCCCCAGTCTCTCTCGCCCCCGGTCTCTCTCTTTGCCCCCCCGCTCTCTCTTGCCCCCGGTCTCTCTCTTTGACCCCTCGATCTCTCTCGCCCCCGGTCTCTCTCTTTGCCCCCCTCGGTCTCTCTCACCCCCAGTCTCTCTTGCCACCCACAGTCTCTCTCGCCGCCCCCGTTCTCTCTCACCCCCGGTCTCTCTCTTTGCCCCCCCCGGTCTCTCTCACCCCCGGTCTCTCTCTTTGCCCCCCTGGTCTCTCTCGCCCCTGGTCTCTCTCACACCTGGTCTCTCTCGCCCCCCCCCCCCTCGGTGTCTCTCGCTCCCGGTCTCTCTCTTTGCCCCCGTGGTCTCTCTCGCCCCTGGTCTCTCTCGCCCCTGGACTCTCTCACCGCCCCCGGTCTCTCTTGCACCCCACCTGTCTCTCTCGCCCCTGGTCTCTCTCTCCCCCCCCTCCCTCGGTGTCTCTTGCCACCCCAGTCTCTCTCTTTGCCCCCGCGGTCTCTCTCACCCCCGGTCTCTTTCGCCACCCCCATTCTCTATCTCACCGCCCCTGGTCTCTCTCACCCCCGGTCTCTCTCTTTGTCCCCCTAGTCTCTCTCACCCCCAGTCTCTCTCGCCGCCCCCAGTCTCTCTCACCCCCGGTCTCTCTTTTCCCCCCTGGTCTCTCTCACCCACGGTCTCTCTCACCCCCGGTCTCTTTCGTCACCCCCGTTCTCTATCTCGCCGCCCCCGGTCCCTCTCACCCCCGGTCTCTCTCTTTGACCCCCTGGTCTCTCTCGGCCCCGGTGTCTCTCGCCTCCAATCTCTCTCTTTGCCCCCTTGGTCTCTATTGTCCCTGGTCTCTCTCGCCCCCCGGTCTCTCTCTTTGTCCCCCTGGTCTCGATCAACCCCATTCTCTCTCTTTGTCCCCCCCGGTCTCTCTCTCTGCACCCCGGTCTCACTCGCCCCCGGTCTTTTTTTTCCCCCCAGTCTCTCTTGCCCCCGGTCTCTCTCTTTGCCCCCTGGTCTCTATTGTCCCTGGTCTCTCTCGCCCCCCGGTCTCTCTCTTTGCCCACTTGGTCTCTCTCTGCCCCAGTCTCTCTCTTTTCCACCCTGGTCTCTCTTGCTCCCCATCGCTCTCGCCCCCGTTCTCTCTCACCCCCGGTCTGTCTCTTTAAACCCCGGCCTCTCTCGCCACCCCCGGTCTCTCTCACCCCCGGTCTCTCTCACCCCCGGTCTCTCTCACCCCCAGTCTCTCTCGCCCCCGGTCTCTCTCGCTGCCCTCCCGGTCTCTCTCGCTCTGAGCCTTTCTCGCCGCCCCCTGTCTTTCTCGCCCCCGGTCTCTCTCGCATCCAATCTCTCTCTTTGCCCCCTTGGTCTCTCTCACCCACGGTCTCTCTCTTTGCCCCCCCGCTCTCTCTTGCCCTCGGTCTCTCTCTTTGACCCCTCGATCTCTCTCGCCCCCGGTCTCTCTCTTTGTCCCCCTCGGTCTCTCTCACCCCCAGTCTCTCTTGCCACCCCCAGTCTCTCTCGCCGCCCCCCGTTCTCTCTCGCCCCCGGTCTCTTTCTTGCGCCTGGTCTCTCTCTTTGCCCCCCCCTCCAGTCTCTCTCACCCCCAGTCTCTCTTGCCGCCCCCAGTCTCTCTCGCCGCCCCCGTTCTCTCTCACCCCCGGTCTCTCTCTTTGCCCCCCCCGGTCTCTCTCACCCCCGGTCTCTCTCTTTGCCCCCCTGGTCTCTCTCGCCCCTGGTCTCTCTCACCCCTGGTCTCTATCGCCCCCCCCCTCGGTGTTGCTCGCTCCCGGTCTCTCTCTTTGCCCCCGCGGTCTCTCTCGCCCCTGGTCTCTCTCGCCCCTGGTCTCTCTCACCGCCCCCGGTCTCTCTCGCACCCCCCCGGTCTCTCTCGCCCCTGGTCTCTCTCTCCCCCCCCACCCCGGTCTCTCTCGCCCCTGGTCTCTCTCTTTGCACCCCCCGGTCTCTCTCGACCACGGTCTCTCTCTTTGCACCCCCCGGTCTCTCTCGCCCCCAGTCTCTCTCGCCCCCCACAATCTCTCACGCCCCACCCCCGGTCTCTCTCGCCACCCCCCCGGTCTCTCTCACCCCCCCGGTGTCTCTCGCCCCCGGTCTCTCTCGCTCCCGTTCTCTCTCGCCTACGGTCTCTCTCGCCCCCCCCCCTCAGTGTCTCTCGCTCCCGGTCTCTCTCTTTGCCCCCCCCGGTCTCTCTCGCCCCTGGTCTCTCTCGCCCCGGTCTCCGTCGCCGCCCCCGGTCTCTCTCGCTCCGAGCCTTTCTCGCACCCACCGGTCTCTCTCCCCCACACCCCCTCGGTCTCTCTCGACCCCGGTCTCTCTCTTTGCCCCCCCCCCCGGTCTCTCTCGCCCCCGGTCTCTCTCTCTCTTTGCCCCCCACCCCCGGTCTCTCTCACCCCCGTCTCTCTCCTTGCCCCCCCCGGTCTCTCTCGCCCCCGGTCTCTCTCCTTGCCACCCCTGGACTCTCTCACCCCCGGTCTCTCTCGCCCCTGTTGTCTTTTGCCACCCCAGTCTCTCTCTTTGCCCCCCGGTCTCTCTCTTTGCCCCCACGGTCTCTCTCTCGCCCCTGGTCTTCTCGTCCCCTGTCTCTCTCACCACTGGGCTCGCTCGCCCCCGGTCTCTCTCTCTCACCTCCGGACTCTCTCACCCCCGGTCTCTCTCACACCCGATCTCTCTCACCCCCGGTCTCTCTCGCCCCCGTCTCTCTCCTTGCCCCCCCCGGTCTCTCTCACCGCCGGTCTCTCTCTTTGCCCCCCCGGGCCTCTCTCACCCCCGGTCTCTCTCGCCCCTGTTGTCTTTTGCCACCCCAGTCTCTCTCTTTGCCACCCCAGTCTCTCTCTTTGCCCCCCGGTCTCTCTCTTTGCCCCCACGGTCTCTCTCTCGCCCCTGGTCTTCTCGTCCCCTGTCTCTCTCACCACTGGGCTCGCTCGCCCCCGGTCTCTCTCTCTCACCTCCGGACTCTCTCACCCCCGGTCTCTCTCACACCCGATCTCTCTCACCCCCGGTCTCTCTCGCCCCCGTCTCTCTCCTTGCCCCCCCCGGTCTCTCTCACCGCCGGTCTCTCTCTTTGCCCCCGGGCCTCTCTCACCCCCGGTCTCTCTCGCCCCTGTTGTCTTTTGCCACCCCAGTCTCTCTCTTTGCCCCCCCGGTCTCTCTCTTTGCCCCACCCCGTTCTCTCTCGCTCCCTCTCTCTCTCGCCCCCGGTCTCTCACACCCCCAGTCTCTCTCGTCCCCGGTCTCTCTCACCCCCGGTCTCTCTCACCCCCGGTCTCTCTCTCTCACCCCCGGTCTCTCTCTCGTCCCTGGTCTCTCTCTCTCACCCCCGGTCTCTCTCACCCCCGGTCTCTCTCGCCACTCCGGTCTCTCTCACCCCCGGTCTCTCTCGCCCCCGGTCTCTCTCGTCCCCGGTCTCTCTCACCCCCAGTCTCTCTCGCTCCCGGTATCCGGGCTCTCTCATCCCCGGTCTCTCTCGTCCCCGGTCTCTCTCACCCCCGGTCTCTCTCGCCCCCGGTCTCTCTCACCCCCGGTCTCTCTCTCTCACCCCCGGTCTCGCTCGCTCCCGGTCTCTCTCGACCCCCGGGTCTCTCTCTCGCCCCCGGTCTCTCTCTCACCCCCGGTCTCTCTCTCGCCCACGGTCTCTCTCATCACCCCCGGTCTCTCTCGCCCCCAGTCTCTCTCATCACCCCCGGTCTCTCTCTCGCCACCGGTCTCTCTCTCACCCCCGGTCTCTCTCTCGCCCCCGGTCTCTCTCTCGCCCCCGGTCTCTCTCTCACCCCCGGTCTCTCTCACCCCCGGTCTCTCTCTCGACCCCGGTCTCTCTCACCCCGGGTCTCTCTCTCTTACCCCCGGTCGCGCTCGTCCCCGGTCTCTCTCGTCCCCGGTCTCTCTTGCCCCTGGTCTCTCTCTCCCCTGGTCACTCTCTTTACCACCCCGGTCTCTCTCGCCCCCCAATCTCTCTCACCCCCAGTCTCTCTCGCCCCCGGTCTCTCTCGCCCCGGTCACTCTCTTTGCCCCCCCCAGTCTCTCCCGACCCCGGTCTCTCTCTTTGCCCCCCCCCGGTCTCTCTCTCGCCCCCGGTCTCTCTCGCCCCCGGTCTCTCTCTCGCCCGCGGTCTCTCTCGCCCCTGGTCTCTCTCGCCCCTGGTCACTCTCTTTGCCACACCGTTCTCTCTCGCCCCCAAATCTCTCTCACCCCCAGTCTCTCTCACCCCCAGTCTCTCTCGCCCCCGGTCTCTCTCGCCCCTGGTCTCTCTCTTTGCCACCCCACTCTTTCTTGCCCCCAGTCTCTCTCTTTGCCCCCCCGGGCTCTGTCGCCCCCGGTCTCTCACTTTGCCCCCCCCCCCCGGTCTCTCTCGCCCCCGGTCTCTCTCTTTGCACCCCCCAGTCTCTCTCGCTCCCGGTCTCTCTCTTTGCCCACCCCCCCCCGGTCTCTCTCTCGCCCCCGGTCTCTCTCGCCCCTGGTTACTCTCTTTGCCACCCCGGTCTCTCTCGTCCCCGGTCTCTCTCTCGTCCCCGGTCTTTCTCGTTCCCCGATCTCTCTCGTCCCCGGTCTTTCTCGTCCCCGGTCTCTCTCGCCCCTGGTCTCTCTCTTTGCCACCCCAGTCTCTCTTGCCCCCAGTCTCTCTCTTTGCCCCCCCCGGTCTCTGTCGCCCCCGGTCTCTCTCTTTGCCCCCCCCCAGTCTCTCTCGCCCCCGGTCTCTCTCTTTGCCCCCCCCGGTCTGTCTCTTTGCCCCCCCCGGTCTCTCTCTCTCACCCCCGGTCTCTATCGCTCCTGGTTACTCTCTTTGCCACCCCGGTCTCTCTCGTCCCCGGACTCTCTCTCGTCCCCGGTCTTTCTCGTCCCCGGTCTTTCTCGTCCCCAGACTCTCTCGCCCCCGATCTCTCTCGCCACCCCGGTCTCTCTCGTCCCCGGTCTCTCTCTCGTCCCCGGTCTCCCTCACTCCCGTTCTCTCTTGCCCCCTGTCTCTCTCTCGCCCCTGGTTTCTCTCTCACCCCTATTCTCTTTCTTGCTCCCGTTCTCTCTCTTGCCCCCGGTTTTTCTCTTGCCCCCGTTCTCTCTCTCACCCCCGGTCTCTCTCTCACTCCCGTTCTCTCTCGCCCCCAGTCTCTCTCTCGCCTCCAGTTTCTCTCTCACTCCCGTTCTCTCTCTTGCCCCTGGTTTCTCTCTCGCCCCCCGGTCTCTCTCTTGCCCCTGGTGTCTCTCTCGCCCCCAGTCTCTCTCTCGCCCCCAGTTTCTCTCTCACCCCCAGTCTCTCTCTCGTCCCCAGTCTCTCTCTCACCGCTGGTTTCTCTCTCACCCCCAATCTCTCTCTCGCCCCCGGTCTCTCTCTCACTCCCGTTCTCTCTCGCCCCCAGTCTCTCTCTCGCCCCCATTCTCTCTCTTGCCCCCAGTCTCTCTCTCACCCCTGGTTTCTCTCTCACCCCCAGTCTCTCTCTCGCCCCCACTCCCTCTCACCCCCGGTCTTTCTCTCACCCCCGGTCTCTCTCTCGCCCCCGGTTTGTCTCTCGCCCCCAGTCTCTCCCTCTCACCCCCAGTCTCTCTCTCGCCCCCGGTTTCTCTCTCGCCCCCAGTCTCTCTCTCGCCCCGGCTTCTCTCTCGCCCCCAGTCTGTCTCATCACCTCGGTCTCTCTCTCTCTTGCCCCTGGTTTCTCTCTCGCCCCCAGTCTCTCTCTCTCTCTCGCCCCCGGTCTGTTTCATCACTCCTGGTCTATCGTCACCCCCGGTCTCTCATCAACCCCGTTCTCCCTCGCTCCCGATCTCCCTCGGCCTCAGTCTCTATCGTCCTTCGGTCTCTCTCTTCACCATTGGTATCACTCACCCCCAGTCTCTCTCGCCCCCCGTCTCTCTCGCCCCTGGTGACTCGTCAAACGCGGTCTCTCTCACTCCCAGTTTCTCTCGCCTCCGGTCTCTCTCGTTCCCGATCACTCAGGTACCCCCAGTCTCTCTCGCCCCCCGGTCTCTCTCACCCCCGGTCCCTTGTCACCCCCCGGTCTCTCTCGTCACTTCCTCTCTCTCTCACCTCCCGGTCTCCCTCATCTCTCCCGGTCTCTCTCTCACTGTCCCTGGTCTCTCTTGCCCTATCAGGTCCCTCTCGATCCCCGACTCTCTCGTCCCCGGCCTCTCTCACCGTCCCTGGTCTCTCTTGCCTCCAGTCTCTCTTGTCGCCCCCTGTCTTGCGTCCCTCCCCGGTCTCTCTCGCCCACCCCGGTCTCTCATCGCTCCTGGTCTCTCGTCGCCCCCTGGTCTCTCTCGCGTCCTGTCTCTCTTATCGCCCCTGGTCTCTTCCCCCTTCCCACACCCCCAGTCTCACTCTCGCCCCCCGGCCTGTCTCATTGCTCCCTGCCTCTCTCGCACCCAGCCTCTCTCGCTCCTGGTCTCTCTCGCTCCCGGTCTCTCTCTCTCATCCCCAGTCACTCTTGGCCCCGGTCTCTCTTGACCCCACTTTCTCTCTCGCCCCCAATCTCTCTCATCGCCCCTGGTGAGTCTCGTCTCCCCCTGTCTCTCGCCCCTGGTCTCCCTCACCGCAGGTCTCTTTTGCATCCCGGTCTCTCTCGCCCCTGGTCTCTCTTGACCCACCGGTCTATCTCGCCGCCCCCCCCCCCGGTCTCTCTCACCCCCGGTCTCTCTCGTCACCCCGTCTCTCTTGCCCCTGGACTCTCTCTCGCCCCCGGTCTCTCTTCACCCCTGATCTCTCTCTCTCGCCCCCGGTATCTCTCGCTCCTGGTCTCTCTCGTCACCCCCTCCCTCTCACCCCTGGTCGCTTTCTCGCCCCCAGTCTCACTCTTGTCCCATGTCTCTCTCGCCCCCTGGTCTCCCTTATTGTTCCCCAGTCTCTCTCGCCCCCGGTCTCTCTCGTTGTCCCTGGTCTCTCGTCACCCCCGGGTCTCTCTCCACTCCAATCTCTCTCGCCCCCGGAGACTTTCACCCCCCCGGTCTCTCTCACCCCCTGTCTCTCTCTCTCTCACCCCCGGTATCTCACCCCCGGTTTCTCTCGTCACCCCCTCCATCTCACTCTCGATCTCCTTCTCGTCCCCAGTCTCTCTTCACCCCTGGTCTCACTCTCTCGTCCCCATGCTCTCTCTCGCCCCCCTGCTCTCTCTTGCCCCCGGTCTCTATTGTCGCAATCGGTCTCTTGTCACCCCCGGTTCTCTCTCGTCCCCAGTCTCTCTCGCCCCCGGTCTCTCTCGTTGTCCCTGGTCTCTCGTCACCCCTGGGTCTCTCTCTATCCCAATCTCTCTCGCCCCCGGTGTCTTTCGCCCCCTCCCCCGGGACTCTCTTGTTGCCCCCAGTGTCTTGCCCCCGGTTTCTCGCCCACAGTCTCTCTTGTCCCTGGTCTGTCTTGTCGCTCACTGTCTCTCTCACACCCAGCCTGTCTCACTTCCCGGCCTCTCTCGTTCACAGTCTCTCTCTCGCCCCCGGTCACTCTCACCCCCAGTCTCTCTCAACCCCACTTTCTCTCTCCCCCGGTCTCTCTCGTCACCCCGGTCTCTCTCGTCTCCTCCTGTCTCTCACCCCCGGTCTCTCTCACCCCAGGTCTCTTTTGCACCCCGGTCTCTCTTGCCCCACCTGTCTCTCTCGCTCCCCACCCCGGTCTCTCTCGCACCTCGGTCTGTCTTCACCCCCTGTCTCTCTCTGTCTCTCGCTCCCGGTCTCTCTCGTCACCCCCTCTATCTCTCACCCCCGGTCTCTTTCTCGCCCTCCGTCTTTCTCACCCCCTGGTGTCTCTCCCCCCCTGTCTTTCTCACCCCCGGTCTCTCTCACTCCCGGTCTGTCTCGTTGCCCCCTGTCCCTCTAGCCCCCCGGTCTCTCTCGCAAACCCCTCTCTCTCACCCCCCGGTCTCTCTTCACCCCCGGTCTCTCTCTCTCGCCTCCAGTCTCTCTCATCTCCGGTCGATCTTGTCACCCCCTCTCTCTCGCCCCCGGGCTCTCTTGCCCACAGTCTCTCTCACTCCCGGTCTGTCTCGTTGCCCCCTGTCCCTCTAGCCCCCCGGTCTCTCTTGCAAACCCCTCTCTCTCACCCCTCGGTCTCTCTTCACCCCTGGTCTCCCTCTCTCTCGCCTCCAGTCTCTCTCATCTCCGGTCTATCTTGTCACCCCCTCTCTCTCGCCCCCGGGCTCTCTTGCCCACAGTCTCTCTCACTCCCGGTCTGTCTCGTTGCCCCCTGTCCCTCTAGCCCCCCGGTCTCTCTCGCAAACCCCTCTCTCTCACACCCCATCTCTCTTCACCCCCGGGCTCTCTCTCTCTCGCCTCCGGTCTCTCTCATCCCCGGTCTCTCTTGTCACTCTGTCTCTCTTGCCCCCGGGCTCTCTTTCGCCCTCGGTCTTTCTCACCCCCTGTCTCTCTCACCCCCGGTCTCTCTCTCACCCCCGGTCTCTCTCGCCCCCTGGTCTCTCTCTCACCCCCGGTCTCTCTCTCACCCCCGGTCTCTCTCTCACCCCCGGTCTCTCTCTCACCCCCGGTCTCTCTCACTCACGGTCTCTCTCTCTCTCACCCCTGGTCTCTCTCTCATCACCCCCGGTCTCTCTCTCACCCCCGGTCTCTCTCACCCCAGGTCTCTCTCTCTCACCCCCAGTCTCTCTCACCTCTGGTCTCTCTCGACCCCGGTCTCTCTCTCGCCCCCAGTCTCTCTCGCCCCCGGTCTCTCTCGCCCCCGGTCCCTCTCACCCACGGTCTCTCTCTCTCACCCCCGGTCTCTCTCTCTCACCCCCGGTCTCTCTCTCTCGCCCCCGGTCTCTCTCTCTCACCCCCGGTCTCTCTCACCTCTGGTCTCTCTCACCCCCGGTCTCTCTCTCTCACCCCCGGTCTCTCTCTCTCAAACCCGGGGTCTATCTCCCCCGGTCTCTCTCACCCCCGGTCTCTCTCGCCCCCGGTCTCTCTCTCTCTCACCCCCGTCTCTCTCTCTCACCTCTGGTCTCTCTCGCCCCCGGTCTCTCACGCCCCGGTCTCTCTCACCCCCGGTCTCTCTCGCCCCCGGTCTCTCTCGCCCCCGGTCTCTCTCGCCCCCGGTCTCTCTCTCTCACCCCCGGTCTCTCTCACCCCCGGTCTCTCTCGCCCCCAGTCTCTCTCTCTCACCCCCGTCTCTCTCTCACCTCTGGTCTCTCTCGCCCCCGGTCTCTCTCGCCCCCGGTCTCTCTCACCCCCGGTCTCTCTCGCCCCCGGTCTCTCTCGCCCCCGGTCTCTCTCACGCCCGGTCTCTCTCTCTCACCCCCGGTCTCTCCCTCTCACCCCTGGTCTCTCTCGCACCCGGTCTCTCTCGCCCCCGGTGTCTCTCACCCCCGGTCTCTCTCTCACCCCTGGTCTCTCTCGCCCCCGGTGTCTCTCGCCCCCGGTCTCTCTTGCCATCCATCTCTCTCTCGTCGCTCCCAGTCTCTCGTCACCCCTGGGTCTCTCTCCACCCCAATCCATCTTGCCCCCAGTGTCTTTTGCCCCCCCGGTCATCTTGCCTCCACCGGTCTCTCTTCGCTCCTTGTCTCTCTCTCTCGCCCCCGGTTTCGCTCACCCCTGGTCTCTTGTCATCCCCGGGTCTCTCTTGACCCCGGTCTCTGCCCCCCTCACTCCCTTGCCCCCGGTTTCTCTCTCGCCCCCAGTCTCTCTCTCGCCCCCGGTTTCCCTCTCTTGCCCCCGTTCTCTCTCTCGCCCCCAGTCTCTCTCTCGCCCCCATTCTCTCTCTCGCCCCCAGTCTCTCTCTCGCCCCCAGTCTCTCTTTCGCCCCCGGTCTCTCTCTCACTCCCATTCTCTGTCTCGCCCCCAGTCTCTCTCTCGCCCCGAGTCTCTCTCTCGCCCCGATTCTCTCTCTCGCCCCCGTTCTCTCTCTCACTCCCGTTCTCTGTCTCGCCCCCAGTCTCCCTCTCGCACCCAGTCTCTCTCTCGCCCCCAGTCTCTCCCTCACCCCCAGTCTCTCTCTCGCCCCTGGTTTCTCTCTCGCCCCCAGTCTCTCTCTCGCCACTAGTCTCTCTTTCACCCCCGGTTTCTCTCTCGCCCCCAGTCTCTCTCTGTCATCCCTGTCTCTCTCTCACTCCCGTTCTCTCTCTCTTGCCCCCAGTCTCTCTCTCGCCCCCGTTCTCTCTCTCGCCCCCAGTCTCTCTCTCGCCCCCAGTCTCTCTCTCGTCCCCGGTCTCCCTCGCTCCAATTCTCTCTCTTGCCACCAGTTTCTCTCTCGCCCCCAGTCTCTCTCTCGTCCCCAGTCTCTCTCTCGCTTCCGTTCTCTCTCTTGCCCCCGGTCTATCTCTCGCCCCCAGTTCCTCTCTCGCCCCTGGTTTCTCTCTCGCCCCCATTCTCTCTCTCGCTCCCATTCTCTCACTTGCCTAGGTTTCTCTCTTGCCCCCGGTCTCCCACGCTCCAATTCTCTCTCTTGCCCCCAGTTTCTCTCTCACCCCCAATCTCTCTCTCGCCCCCGGTCTCTCTCTCACTCCCGTTCTCTCTCACCCCCAGTTTCTCTCTCGCCCCCAGTCTCTCTCTCGTCCCCGGTCTCCCTCGCTCCAATTCTCTCTCTTGCCCCCGATCTCTCTCTCGCTCCCGTTCTCTGTCTTGCCCCCGGTTTCTCTATCACCCCCGTTCTCTCGCTCACCCCCGGTCTCTCTCGCCCCCAGTCTCTCTCTCGCCCCCGGTCTCTCGCTCGCCCCCGGTCTCTCTCTCACTCCCGTTCTCTGTCTCGCCCCCAGTCTCTCTCTCGCCCCCGGTTTCTCTCTCGCCCCCGTTCTCTCTCTCGCCCCCGGTCTCTCTCGCCCCCAGTCTCTCTCTCGCCCCCGTTCTCTCTCTTGCCCCCAGTCTCTGTCTCGCCCCCAGTCTCTCTCTCGTCCCCTGGTCTCCCTCGCTCCAATTCTCTCTCTTGCCCCCGGTCTCTCTCTCACTCCCGTTCTCTATCTCACCCCCCGGTCTCTCTTCACCCCCGGTCTCTCTCTCTCGCCTCCAGTCTCTCTCATCTCCGGTCGATCTTGTCACCCCCTCTCTCTCGCCCCCGGGCTCTCTTGCCCACAGTCTCTCTCACTCCCGGTCTGTCTCGTTGCCCCCTGTCCCTCTAGCCCCCCGGTCTCTCTTGCAAACCCCTCTCTCTCACCCCTCGGTCTCTCTTCACCCCTGGTCTCCCTCTCTCTCGCCTCCAGTCTCTCTCATCTCCGGTCTATCTTGTCACCCCCTCTCTCTCGCCCCCGGGCTCTCTTGCCCACAGTCTCTCTCACTCCCGGTCTGTCTCGTTGCCCCCTGTCCCTCTAGCCCCCCGGTCTCTCTCGCAAACCCCTCTCTCTCACACCCCATCTCTCTTCACCCCCGGGCTCTCTCTCTCTCGCCTCCGGTCTCTCTCATCCCCGGTCTCTCTTGTCACTCTGTCTCTCTTGCCCCCGGGCTCTCTTTCGCCCTCGGTCTTTCTCACCCCCTGTCTCTCTCACCCCCGGTCTCTCTCTCACCCCCGGTCTCTCTCGCCCCCTGGTCTCTCTCTCACCCCCGGTCTCTCTCTCACCCCCGGTCTCTCTCTCACCCCCGGTCTCTCTCTCACCCCCGGTCTCTCTCACTCACGGTCTCTCTCTCTCTCACCCCTGGTCTCTCTCTCATCACCCCCGGTCTCTCTCTCACCCCCGGTCTCTCTCACCCCAGGTCTCTCTCTCTCACCCCCAGTCTCTCTCACCTCTGGTCTCTCTCGACCCCGGTCTCTCTCTCGCCCCCAGTCTCTCTCGCCCCCGGTCTCTCTCGCCCCCGGTCCCTCTCACCCACGGTCTCTCTCTCTCACCCCCGGTCTCTCTCTCTCACCCCCGGTCTCTCTCTCTCGCCCCCGGTCTCTCTCTCTCACCCCCGGTCTCTCTCACCTCTGGTCTCTCTCACCCCCGGTCTCTCTCTCTCACCCCCGGTCTCTCTCTCTCAAACCCGGGGTCTATCTCCCCCGGTCTCTCTCACCCCCGGTCTCTCTCGCCCCCGGTCTCTCTCTCTCTCACCCCCGTCTCTCTCTCTCACCTCTGGTCTCTCTCGCCCCCGGTCTCTCACGCCCCGGTCTCTCTCACCCCCGGTCTCTCTCGCCCCCGGTCTCTCTCGCCCCCGGTCTCTCTCGCCCCCGGTCTCTCTCTCTCACCCCCGGTCTCTCTCACCCCCGGTCTCTCTCGCCCCCAGTCTCTCTCTCTCACCCCCGTCTCTCTCTCACCTCTGGTCTCTCTCGCCCCCGGTCTCTCTCGCCCCCGGTCTCTCTCACCCCCGGTCTCTCTCGCCCCCGGTCTCTCTCGCCCCCGGTCTCTCTCACGCCCGGTCTCTCTCTCTCACCCCCGGTCTCTCCCTCTCACCCCTGGTCTCTCTCGCACCCGGTCTCTCTCGCCCCCGGTGTCTCTCACCCCCGGTCTCTCTCTCACCCCTGGTCTCTCTCGCCCCCGGTGTCTCTCGCCCCCGGTCTCTCTTGCCATCCATCTCTCTCTCGTCGCTCCCAGTCTCTCGTCACCCCTGGGTCTCTCTCCACCCCAATCCATCTTGCCCCCAGTGTCTTTTGCCCCCCCGGTCATCTTGCCTCCACCGGTCTCTCTTCGCTCCTTGTCTCTCTCTCTCGCCCCCGGTTTCGCTCACCCCTGGTCTCTTGTCATCCCCGGGTCTCTCTTGACCCCGGTCTCTGCCCCCCTCACTCCCTTGCCCCCGGTTTCTCTCTCGCCCCCAGTCTCTCTCTCGCCCCCGGTTTCCCTCTCTTGCCCCCGTTCTCTCTCTCGCCCCCAGTCTCTCTCTCGCCCCCATTCTCTCTCTCGCCCCCAGTCTCTCTCTCGCCCCCAGTCTCTCTTTCGCCCCCGGTCTCTCTCTCACTCCCATTCTCTGTCTCGCCCCCAGTCTCTCTCTCGCCCCGAGTCTCTCTCTCGCCCCGATTCTCTCTCTCGCCCCCGTTCTCTCTCTCACTCCCGTTCTCTGTCTCGCCCCCAGTCTCCCTCTCGCACCCAGTCTCTCTCTCGCCCCCAGTCTCTCCCTCACCCCCAGTCTCTCTCTCGCCCCTGGTTTCTCTCTCGCCCCCAGTCTCTCTCTCGCCACTAGTCTCTCTTTCACCCCCGGTTTCTCTCTCGCCCCCAGTCTCTCTCTGTCATCCCTGTCTCTCTCTCACTCCCGTTCTCTCTCTCTTGCCCCCAGTCTCTCTCTCGCCCCCGTTCTCTCTCTCGCCCCCAGTCTCTCTCTCGCCCCCAGTCTCTCTCTCGTCCCCGGTCTCCCTCGCTCCAATTCTCTCTCTTGCCACCAGTTTCTCTCTCGCCCCCAGTCTCTCTCTCGTCCCCAGTCTCTCTCTCGCTTCCGTTCTCTCTCTTGCCCCCGGTCTATCTCTCGCCCCCAGTTCCTCTCTCGCCCCTGGTTTCTCTCTCGCCCCCATTCTCTCTCTCGCTCCCATTCTCTCACTTGCCTAGGTTTCTCTCTTGCCCCCGGTCTCCCACGCTCCAATTCTCTCTCTTGCCCCCAGTTTCTCTCTCACCCCCAATCTCTCTCTCGCCCCCGGTCTCTCTCTCACTCCCGTTCTCTCTCACCCCCAGTTTCTCTCTCGCCCCCAGTCTCTCTCTCGTCCCCGGTCTCCCTCGCTCCAATTCTCTCTCTTGCCCCCGATCTCTCTCTCGCTCCCGTTCTCTGTCTTGCCCCCGGTTTCTCTATCACCCCCGTTCTCTCGCTCACCCCCGGTCTCTCTCGCCCCCAGTCTCTCTCTCGCCCCCGGTCTCTCGCTCGCCCCCGGTCTCTCTCTCACTCCCGTTCTCTGTCTCGCCCCCAGTCTCTCTCTCGCCCCCGGTTTCTCTCTCGCCCCCGTTCTCTCTCTCGCCCCCGGTCTCTCTCGCCCCCAGTCTCTCTCTCGCCCCCGTTCTCTCTCTTGCCCCCAGTCTCTGTCTCGCCCCCAGTCTCTCTCTCGTCCCCTGGTCTCCCTCGCTCCAATTCTCTCTCTTGCCCCCGGTCTCTCTCTCACTCCCGTTCTCTATCTCGCCCCCCGGTCTCTCTCTCGCCCCTGGTGTCTCTCTCGCCCCCAGCCTCTCTCTCACCCCCGTTCTCTCTCTCGCCCCCGGTTTCTCTCTCGCCCCCAGTCTCTCTCTCACCCCCGTTCTCTCTCTCGTCCCCGGTCTCCCTCGCCCCCAGTCTCTCTCTCGCCCCCGGTTTCCCTCTCTTGCCCCCGTTCTCTCTCTCGCCCCCAGTCTCTCTCTCGCCCCAGTTCTCTCTCTCGCCCCGAGTCTCTCTCTCGCCCCCAGTTTCTCTCACACTCCCGTTCTCTCTCGAGTAACCGGTTTCCCTCTCACACCCATTCTCTCTCTCGCCCCCAGTCTCTCTCTCGCCCCCAGTCTCTCTCTCGCCCCCGGTCTCTCTCTCACTCCCATTCTCTGTCTCGCCCCCAATTCTCTCTCTCGCCCCCGGTTTCTCTCTCGCCCCCAGTCTCTCTCTGTCATCCCCTGTCTCTCTCTCGCTCCCGTTCTCTCTCTCTTGCCCCCAGTCTCTCTCTCGCCCCCATTCTCTCTCTCGCCCCCAGTCTCTCTCTCGCCCCCAGTCTCTCTCTCGTCCCCGGTCTCCCTCGCTCCAATTCTCTCTCTTGCCCCCGGTCTCTCTCTCGCCCCCAGTTTCTCTCTCGCCCCTGGTTTCTCTCTCGCCCCCATTCTCTCTCTCGCTCCCGTTCTCTTGCTTGCCCCGGTTTCTCTCTTGCCCCCGGTCTCCCTCGCTCCAATTCTCTCTCTTGCCCCCAGTTTCTCTCTCACCCCCAATCTCTCTCTCGCCACCGGTCTCTCTCTCACTCCCGTTCTCTCTCGCCCCCAGTTTCTCTCTCGCCCCCAGGCTCTCTCTCGCCCCCGTTCTCTCTCCCACCCCCGGATTCTCTCTTACCCCCTGTCTCTCTCTCGCCCCCGTTCCCTCTCTTGCCCCCGGTTTCTCTCTCGTCCCCGGTCTCTCTCTCGCCCCTGGTTTCACTCTCACCCACAGTCTCTCTCTCGCCCCCAGTCTCTCTCTCGCCCCTGGTTTCTCTCTCACCCCCCGTTCTCTCTGTCACCCCCGCTCTCTCTCACCCCCGGTCTCTCTCTCGCCCCCGGATTCTCTCTCGCCCCCAGTCTCTCTCTCGCCCCCAGTCTCTCTCTCGCCCCCAGTCTCTCTCTCGCTCCCGTTCTCTCTCTCGCTCCCATTCTCTCTCTCGCCCCCGTTCTCTCTCTCGCTCCCGTTCTCTCTCTCGCCCCCGTTCTCTCTCTCGCCCCCGTTCTCTCTCTCGCTCCCGTTCTCTCTCTCGCTCCCGTTCTCTCTCTTGCCGCCGGTCTCTCTCTCGCCCCTAGTTTCTCTCTCGCCCCCATTCTCTCACTCGCTCCCATTCTCTCTCATGCCCCCGGTTTCTCTCTTGCCCCCGTTCTCTCTCTTGCCCCCGGTCTCTCTCTCGCTCCCGTTCTCTTTGCCCCCGGTGATTCTCTTGCCCCCATTCTCTCTCTCGCCCCCGGTCTCTCTCTCGCTCCCGTTCTCTCTCGCCCCCAGTCTGTCTCTCGCCCCCAGTCTCTCTCTCGCCCCCATTCTCTCTCTCGCCTCCATTCTCTCTCTTGCCCCCGGTTTCTCTCTCGCCCCCCGGTCTCTCTCTTGCCCCTGGTCTCTCTCTCACCCCCAGTCTCTCTCTTGCCCCCAGTTTCTCTCTCGCCCCCAGTCTGTCTATCGTCCCCAGTCTCTCTCTCGCCCCCATTCTCTCTCTCGCCCCCGTTCTCTCTCTTGCCCCCGGTTTCTCTCTCGCCCCCGGTCTCTCTCTTACCCCTGGTCTCTCTCTCACCCCCAGTCACTCTCTCACCCACAGTTTCTCTCTCGCCCCCAGTCTCTCTCTCGCCCCCAGTCTCTCTCTCACCCCTGGTTTCTCTCTCACCCCCAGTCTCTCTCTCGCCCCCGCTCTCTCTCACCGCCGGTCTCTCTCTCGCCCCTGGTTTCTCTCTCGCCCCCAGTCTCTCTCTCTCACCCCCAGTCTCTCTCTCGCTCCCGGTTTCTCTCTTGTCCCTGGTCTCTCTCTCACCCCCAGTCTCTCTCTCGCTCCCGGTTTCTCTCTTGTCCCTGGTCTCTCTCTCACCCCCAGTCTCTCTCTCGCCCCTGGTCTCTCTCTCACCCCCAGTCTCTCTCTCGCCCCTGGTTTCTCTCTCGCCCCCAGTCTCTCTCTCGCCCCCAGTCTCTCTCTTTCTCTCGCACCCGGTCTGTCTCATCTCCCCGGTCTCTCTCTCTCTCGCCCCCAGTCTGTCTCATCACCTCGGTCTCTCTCTCTCTTGCCCCTGGTTTCTTTCTCGCCCCCAGTCTCTCTCTCTCTCTCGCCCACGGTCTGTTTCGTCACTCCTGTTCTATCGTCACCCCCGATCTCTCATCAACCCCGGTCTCCCTCGCTCCCGGTCTCCCTCAGCCTCAGTCTCTATCGTCCTTTGGTCTCCCTCTTCACCATTGGTCTCACTCACCCCCAGTCTCTCTCGCCCCCGGTCTCTCTCGCCCCCTGGTCACTCGTCAAAACCGGTCTCTCTCGCTCCCAGTTTCTCTCGCCTCCGGTCTCTCTCGTCACCCACAGTCTCTCTTCACCCACTGTCTCTGTCGCCCCCGGTCTCTCTTTCACTCCCGTTCTCTGTCTCGCCCCCAGTCTCTCTCTCGCCCCTAGTTTCTCTCTCGCCCCCGTTCTCTCTCTCGCCTCCGGTCTCTCTCGCCCCCAGTCTCTCTCTCGCCCCCGGTCTCTCTCTCGCCCCCACTCTCTCTCTCGCCCCCAGTCTCTCTCTCGTCCCCGGTCTCCCTTGCTCCAATTCTCTCTCTTGCCCCCGGTCTCTCTCTCGCTCCCGTTCTCTCTCTTGCCCCCGGTTTCTCTCTTGCCCCCATTCTCTCTCTCGCTCCTGTTCTCTCTCTTGCCCCCGGTTTCTCTCTCTAGCCCCCGGTCTCTCTCGCCCCCAGTTTCTCTCTCGTCTCTAGTTTCTCTCTCACCCCCGTTCTCTCTCTCGCCCCCGGTTTCTCGCTCGCCCCCAGTCTTTCTCTCGCCCCCGGTTTCCCTCTCTTGCCCCCGTTCTCTCTCTCGCCCCCAGTCTCTCTCTCGCCCCCACTCTCTCTCTCACCCCCAGTCTCTCTCTCGCCCCCAGTTTCTCTCACACTCCCGTTCTCTCTCTAGTCCCTGGTTTCCCTCTCACTCCCATTCTCTCTCTCGCCCCCAGTCTCTCTCTCGCCCCCAGTCTCCCTCTCGCCCCCGGTCTCTCTCTCACTCCCATTCTCTGTCTCGCCCCCAGTCTCTCTCTCACCCCCAGTCTCTCTCTCGCCCCCAGTCTCTCTCTCGCCCCTGGTTTCTCTCTCGCCCCCAGTCTCTCTCTCGCCACTAGTCTCTCTTTCACCCCCGGTTTCACTCTCGCCCCCAGTCTCTCTCTGTCATCCCCTGTCTCTCTCTCGCTCCCGTTCTCTCTCTCTTGCCCCCAGTCTCTCTCTCGCCCCCGTTCTCTCTCTCACTCCCATTCTCTGTCTCGCCCCCAGTCTCTCTCTCGCCCCGAGTCTCTCTCTCGCCCCCAGTTTCTCTCTCGCCCCCAGTCTCTCTCTGTCATCCCCTGTCTCTCTCTCGCTCCCGTTCTCTCTCTCTTGCCCCCAGTCTCTCTCTCGCCCCCGTTCTCTCTCTCGCCCCCAGTCTCTCTCTCGCCCCCAGTCTCTCTCTCGTCCCCGGTCTCCCTCGCTCCAATTCTCTCTCTTGCCCCCGGTCTCTCTCTCGCCCCCAGTTTCTCTCTCGCCCCTGGTTTCTCTCTCGCCCCCATTCTCTCTCTCGCTCCCGTTCTCTCGCTTGCCCCGGTTTCTCTCTTGCCCCCGGTCTCCCTCGCTCCAATTCTCTCTCTTGCCCCCAGTTTCTCTCTCACCCCCAATCTCTCTCTCGCCCCCGGTCTCTCTCTCACTCCCGTTCTCTCTCGCCCCCAGTTTCTCTCTCGCCCCCAGGCTCTCTCTCGCCCCCGTTCTCTCTCCCACCCCCGGATTCTCTCTTACCCCCTGTCTCTCTCTCGCCCCCGTTCCCTCTCTTGCCCCCGGTTTCTCTCTCGTCCCCGGTCTCTCTCTCGCCCCTGGTTTCACTCTCACCCACAGTCTCTCTCTCGCCCCCAGTCTCTCTCTCGCCCCTGGTTTCTCTCTCACCCCCCGTTCTCTCTGTCACCCCCGCTCTCTCTCACCCCCGGTCTCTCTCTCGCCCCCGGTTTCTCTCTCGCCCCCAGTCTCTCTCTCGCCCCCAGTCTCTCTCTCGCCCCCAGTCTCTCTCTCGCCCCCAGTCTCTCTCTCGTCCCCGGTCTCCCTCGCTCCCGTTCTCTCTCTCGCTCCCATTCTCTCTCTCGCCCCCGTTCTCTCTCTCGCTCCCGTTCTCTCTCTCGCACCCGTTCTCTCTCTCGCCCCCGTTCTCTCTCTCGCTCCCGTTCTCTCTCTCGCTCCCGTTCTCTCTCTTGCCGCCGGTCTCTCTCTCGCCCCTAGTTTCTCTCTCGCCCCCAGTCTGTCTCTCGCCCCCAGTCTCTCTCTCGCCCCCATTCTCTCTCTCGCCTCCATTCTCTCTCTTGCCCCCGGTTTCTCTCTCGCCCCCCGGTCTCTCTCTTGCCCCTGGTCTCTCTCTCACCCCCAGTCTCTCTCTTGCCCCCAGTTTCTCTCTCGCCCCCAGTCTGTCTATCGTCCCCAGTCTCTCTCTCGCCCCCATTCTCTCTCTCGCCCCCGTTCTCTCTCTTGCCCCCAGTTTCTCTCTCGCCCCCGGTCTCTCTCTTACCCCTGGTCTCTCTCTCACCCCCAGTCACTCTCTCACCCACAGTTTCTCTCTCGCCCCCGGTCTCTCTCTCGCCCCCAGTCTCTCTCTCACCCCTGGTTTCTCTCTCACCCCCAGTCTCTCTCTCGCCCCCGCTCTCTCTCACCGCCGGTCTCTCTCTCGCCCCTGGTTTCTCTCTCGCCCCCAGTCTCTCTCTCTCACCCCCAGTCTCTCTCTCGCTCCCGGTTTCTCTCTTGTCCCTGGTCTCCCTCACTCCAATTCTCTCTCTTGCCCCTGGTCTCTCTCTCACTCCCGTTCTCTATCTCGCCCCCGGTCTCTCTCTCGCCCCTGGTGTCTCTCTCGCCCCCAGTCTCTCTCTCGCCCCCATTCTCTCTCTCGCCCCCGTTCTCTCTCTCGCCCCCAGTCTCTCTCTCGCCCCCAGTCTCTCTCTCGTCCCCGGTCTCCCTTGCTCCAATTCTCTCTCTTGCCCCCGGTCTCTCTCTCGCTCCCGTTCTCTCTCTTGCCCCCGGTTTCTCTCTTGCCCCATTCTCTCTCTCGCTCCTGTTCTCTCTCTTGCCCCCGGTTTCTCTCTCTAGCCCCCGGTCTCTCTCGCCCCCAGTTTCTCTCTCGTCTCTAGTTTCTCTCTCACCCCCGTTCTCTCTCTCGCCCCCGGTTTCTCGCTCGCCCCCGGTCTTTCTCTCGCCCCCGGTTTCCCTCTCTTGCCCCCGCTCTCTCTCTCGCCCCCAGTCTCTCTCTCGCCCCCACTCTCTCTCTCACCCCCAGTCTCTCTCTCGCCCCCAGTTTCTCTCACACTCCCGTTCTCTCTCTAGTCCCTGGTTTCCCTCTCACTCCCATTCTCTCTCTCGCCCCCAGTCTCTCTCTCGCCCCCAGTCTCCCTCTCGCCCCCGGTCTCTCTCTCACTCCCATTCTCTGTCTCGCCCCCAGTCTCTCTCTCGCCCCCAGTCTCTCTCTCGCCCCTGGTTTCTCTCTCGCCCCCAGTCTCTCTCTCGCCACTAGTCTCTCTTTCACCCCCGGTTTCTCTCTCGCCCCCAGTCTCTCTCTGTCATCCCCTGTCTCTCTCTCGCTCCCGTTCTCTCTCTCTTGCCCCCAGTCTCTCTCTCGCCCCCGTTCTCTCTCTCACTCCCATTCTCTGTCTCGCCCCCAGTCTCTCTCTCGCCCCGAGTCTCTCTCTCGCCCCCGGTTTCTCTCTCGCCCCAGTCTCTCTCTGTCATCCCCTGTCTCTCTCTCGCTCCCGGTCTCTCTCTCACTCCCGTTCTCTCTCGCCCCCAGTTTCTCTCTCGCCCCCAGGCTCTCTCTCGCCCCCGTTCTCTCTCCCACCCCCGGATTCTCTCTTACCCCCTGTCTCTCTCTCGCCCCCGTTCCCTCTCTTGCCCCCGGTTTCTCTCTCGTCCCCGGTCTCTCTCTCGCCCCTGGTTTCACTCTCACCCACAG
The DNA here is from genome assembly GCF_047496795.1 of Chiloscyllium punctatum. Classification (NCBI taxonomy): domain Eukaryota; kingdom Metazoa; phylum Chordata; class Chondrichthyes; order Orectolobiformes; family Hemiscylliidae; genus Chiloscyllium; species Chiloscyllium punctatum. The sequence continues at coordinate 22,035,737 of NC_092755.1, forward strand.
TCTCTCTCTCGCCCCCAGTCTCTCTCTCGCCCCTGGTTTCTCTCTCACCCCCCGTTCTCTCTGTCACCCCCGCTCTCTCTCACCCCCGGTCTCTCTCTCGCCCCCGGTTTCTCTCTCGCCCCCAGTCTCTCTCTCGCCCCCAGTCTCTCTCTCGTCCCCGGTCTCCCTCGCTCCAGTTCTCTCTCTCGCTCCCATTCTCTCTCTCGCCCCCGTTCTCTCTCTCGCTCCCATTCTCTCTCTCGCCCCCGTTCTCTCTCTCGCCCCCGTTCGCTCTCTCGCTCCCGTTCTCTCTCTCGCTCCCATTCTCTCCCTTGCCCCCGGTTTCTCTCTCGCCCCCAGTCTCTCTCTCGCCCCCGGTTTCCCTCTCTTGCCCCCGTTCTCTCTCTCGCCCCCAGTCTCTCTCTCGCCCCCATTCTCTCTCTCGCCCCCAGTCTCTCACTCGCCCCCAGTCTCTCTTTCGCCCCCGGTCTCTCTCTCACTCCCATTCTCTGTCTCGCCCCCAGTCTCTCTCTCGCCCCGAGTCTCTCTCTCGCCCCGAGTCTCTCTCTCGCCCCCGTTCTCTCTCTCACTCCCGTTCTCTGTCTCGCCCCCAGTCTCCCTCTCGCCCCCAGTCTCTCTCTCGCCCCCAGTCTCTCCCTCACCCCCAGTCTCTCTCTCGCCCCTGGTTTCTCTCTCGCCCCCAGTCTCTCTCTCGCCACTAGTCTCTCTTTCACCCCCGTTCTCTCTCTCACTCCCGTTCTCTGTCTCACCCCCAGTCTCCCTCTCGCACCCAGTCTCTCTCTCGCCCCCAGTCTCTCCCTCACCCCCAGTCTCTCTCTCGCCCCTGGTTTCTCTCTCGCCCCCAGTCTCTCTCTCGCCACTAGTCTCTCTTTCACCCCCGGTTTCTCTCTCGCCCCCAGTCTCTCTCTGTCATCCCTGTCTCTCTCTCGCTCCCGTTCTCTCTCTCTTGCCCCCAGTCTCTCTCTCGCCCCCGTTCTCTCTCTCGCCCCCAGTCTCTCTCTCGCCCCCAGTCTCTCTCTCGTCCCCGGTCTCCCTCGCTCCAATTCTCTCTCTTGCCACCGGTTTCTCTCTCGCCCCCAGTCTCTCTCTCGTCCCCAGTCTCTCTCTCGCTCCCGTTCTCTCTCTTGCCCCCGGTCTGTCTCTCGCCCCCAGTTCCTCTCTCGCCCCTGGTTTCTCTCTCGCCCCCATTCTCTCTCTCGCTCCCATTCTCTCGCTTGCCCCGGTTTCTCTCTTGCCCCCGGTCTCCCACGCTCCAATTCTCTCTCTTGCCCCCAGTTTCTCTCTCACCCCCAATCTCTCTCTCGCCCCCGGTCTCTCTCTCACTCCCGTTCTCTCTCGCCCCCAGTTTCTCTCTCGCCCCCAGTCTCTCTCTCGTCCCCGGTCTCCCTCGCTCCAATTCTCTCTCTTGCCCCCGATCTCTCTCTCGCTCCCGTTCTCTGTCTTGCCCCCGGTTTCTCTATCACCCCCGTTCTCTCTCTCACCCCCGGTCTCTCTCGCCCCCAGTCTCTCTCTCGCCCCCGGTCTCTCGCTCGCCCCCGGTCTCTCTCTCACTCCCGTTCTCTGTCTCGCCCCCAGTCTCTCTCTCGCCCCCGGTTTCTCTCTCGCCCCCGTTGTCTCTCTCTCTCCCCCGGTCTCTCTTGCCCCCAGTCTCTCTCTCGCCCCCGTTCTCTCTCTCGCCCCCAGTCTCTGTCTCACCCCCAGTCTCTCTCTCGTCCCCTGGTCTCCCTCGCTCCAATTCTCTCTCTTGCCCCCGGTCTCTCTCTCACTCCCGTTCTCTATCTCGCCCCCCGGTCTCTCTCTCGCCCCTGGTGTCTCTCTCGCCCCCAGTCTCTCTCTCACCCCCGTTCTCTCTCTCGCCCCCGGTTTCTCTCTCGCCCCCAGTCTCTCTCTCACCCCCGTTCTCTCTCTCGTCCCCGGTCTCCCTCGCCCCCAGTCTCTCTCTCGCCCCCGGTTTCCCTCTCTTGCCCCCGTTCTCTCTCTCGCCCCCAGTCTCTCTCTCGCCCCAGTTCTCTCTCTCGCCCCGAGTCTCTCCCTCGCCCCCAGTTTCTCTCACACTCCCGTTCTCTCTCGAGAAACCGGTTTCCCTCTCACTCCCATTCTCTCTCCCCCCCCCAGTCTCTCTCTCGCCCCCAGTCTCTCTCTCGCCCCCGGTCTCTCTCTCACTCCCATTCTCTGTCTCGCCCCCAATTCTCTCTCTCGCCCCCGGTTTCTCTCTCGCCCCCAGTCTCTCTCTGTCATCCCCTGTCTCTCTCTCGCTCCCGTTCTCTCTCTCTTGCCCCCAGTCTCTCTCTCGCCCCCGTTCTCTCTCTCGCCCCCAGTCTCTCTCTCGCCCCCAGTCTCTCTCTCGTCCCCGGTCTCCCTCGCTCCAATTCTCTCTCTTGCCCCCGGTCTCTCTCTCGCCCCCAGTTTCTCTCTCGCCCCTGGTTTCTCTCTCGCCCCCAGGCTCTCTCTCGCCCCCGTTCTCTCTCCCACCCCCGAATTCTCTCTTACCCCCTGTCTCTCTCTCGCCCCCGTTCCATCTCTTGCCCCCGGTTTCTCTCTCGTCCCCGGTCTCTCTCTCGCCCCTGGTTTCACTCTCACCCACAGTCTCTCTCTCGCCCCCAGTCTCTCTCTCGCCCCTGGTTTCTCTCTCACCCCCCGTTCTCTCTGTCACCCCCGCTCTCTCTCACCCCCGGTCTCTCTCTCGCCCCCGGTTTCTCTCTCGCCCCCAGTCTCTCTCTCGCCCCCAGTCTCTCTCTCGCCCCCAGTCTCTCTCTCGCCCCCAGTCTCTCTCTCGTCCCCGGTCTCCCTCGCTCCCGTTCTCTCTCTCGCTCCCATTCTCTCTCTCGCCCCCGTTCTCTCTCTCGCTCCCGTTCTCTCTCTCGCCCCCGTTTTCTCTCTCGCCCCCGTTCTCTCTCTCGCTCCCGTTCTCTCTCTCGCTCCCGTTCTCTCTCTTGCCGCCGGTCTCTCTCTTGCCCCTAGTTTCTCTCTCGCCCCCATTCTCTCACTCGCTCCCATTCTCTCTCATGCCCCCGGTTTCTCTCTTGCCCCCGTTCTCTCTCTTGCCCCCGGTCTCTCTCTCGCTCCCGTTCTCTTTGCCCCCGGTGATTCTCTTGCCCCCATTCTCTCTCTCGCTCCCGGTCTCTCTCTCGCTCCCGTTCTCTCTCGCCCCCAGTCTGTCTCTCGCCCCCAGTCTCTCTCTCGCCCCCATTCTCTCTCTCGCCTCCATTCTCTCTCTTGCCCCCGGTTTCTCTCTCGCCCCCCGGTCTCTCTCTTGCCCCTGGTCTCTCTCTCACCCCCAGTCTCTCTCTTGCCCCCAGTTTCTCTCTCGCCCCCAGTCTGTCTATCGTCCCCAGTCTCTCTCTCGCCCCCATTCTCTCTCTCGCCCCCGTTCTCTCTCTTGCCCCCGGTTTCTCTCTCGCCCCCGGTCTCTCTCTTACCCCTGGTCTCTCTCTCACCCCCAGTCACTCTCTCACCCACAGTTTCTCTCTCGCCCCCAGTCTCTCTCTCGCCCCCAGTCTCTCTCTCACCCCTGGTTTCTCTCTCACCCCCAGTCTCTCTCTCGCCCCCGCTCTCTCTCACCGCCGGACTCTCTCTCGCCCCTGGTTTCTCTCTCGCCCCCAGTCTCTCTCTCTCACCCCCAGTCTCTCTCTTGCTCCCGGTTTCTCTCTTGTCCCTGGTCTCTCTCTCACCCCCAGTCTCTCTCTCGCTCCCGGTTTCTCTCTTGTCCCTGGTCTCTCTCTCACCCCCAGTCTCTCTCTCGCCCCTGGTCTCTCTCTCACCCCCAGTCTCTCTCTCGCCCCTGGTTTCTCTCTCGCCCCCAGTCTCTCTCTCACCCCTGGTTTCTCTCTCACCCCCAGTCTCTCTCTCGCCCCCGCTCTCTCTCACCGCCGGTCTCTCTCTCGCCCCTGGTTTCTCTCTCGCCCCCAGTCTCTCTCTCTCACCCCCAGTCTCTCTCTCGCTCCCGGTTTCTCTCTTGTCCCTGGTCTCTCTCTCACCCCCAGTCTCTCTCTCGCTCCCGGTTTCTCTCTTGTCACTGGTCTCTCTCTCACCCCCAGTCTCTCTCTCGCCCCTGGTCTCTCTCTCACCCCCAGTCTCTCTCTCGCCCCTGGTTTCTCTCTCGCCCCCAGTCTCTCTCTCGCCCCCAGTCTCTCTCTTTCTCTCGCACCCGGTCTGTCTCATCTCCCCGGTCTCTCTCTCTCTCTCGCCCCCAGTCTGTCTCATCACCTCGGTCTCTCTCTCTCTTGCCCCTGGTTTCTCTCTCGCCCCCAGTCTCTCTCTCTCTCTCGCCCACGGTCTGTTTCGTCACTCCTGTTCTATCGTCACCCCCGATCTCTCATCAACCCCGGTCTCCCTCGCTCCCGGTCTCCCTCAGCCTCAGTCTCTATCGTCCTTTGGTCTCCCTCTTCACCATTGGTCTCACTCACCACCAGTCTCTCAGCCCCCGGTCTCTCTCGCCCCCTGGTCACTCGTCAAAACCGGTCTCTCTCGCTCCCAGTTTCTCTCGCCTCCGGTCTCTCTCGTCACCCACAGTCTCTCTTCACCCACTGTCTCTGTCGCCCCCGGTCTCTCTTTCACTCCCGTTCTCTGTCTCGCCCCCAGTCTCTCTCTCGCCCCTAGTTTCTCTCTCGCCCCCGTTCTCTCTCTCGCCCCCGGTCTCTCTCGCCCCCAGTCTCTCTCTCATCCCCGGTCTCTCTCTCGCCCCCACTCTCTCTCTCGCCCCCAGTCTCTCTCTCGTCCCCGGTCTCCCTAACTCCAATTCACTCTCTTGCCCCTGGTCTCTCTCTCACTCCCGTTCTCTATCTCGCCCCCGGTCTCTCTCTCGCCCCTGGTGTCTCTCTCGCCCCCAGTCTCTCTCTCGCCCCCATTCTCTCTCTCGCCCCCGTTCTCTCTCTAGCCCCCAGTCTCTCTCTCGCCCCCAGTCTCTCTCTCGTCCCCGGTCTCCCTTGCTCCAATTCTCTCTCTTGCCCCCGGTCTCTCTCTCGCTCCCGTTCTCTCTCTTGCCCCCGGTTTCTCTCTTGCCCCCATTCTCTCTCTCGCTCCTGTTCTCTCTCTTGCCCCCGGTTTCTCTCTCTAGCCCCCGGTCTCTCTCGCTCCGAGTTTCTCTCTCGCCTCTAGTCTCTCTCTCACCCCCGTTCTCTCTCTCGCCCCCGGTTTCTCGCTCGCCCCCAGTCTTTCTCTCGCCCCCGGTTTCCCTCTCTTGCCCCCGTTCTCTCTCTCGCCCCCAGTCTCTCTCTCGCCCCCACTCTCTCTCTCACCCCCAGTCTCTCTCTCGCCCCCAGTTTCTCTCACACTCCCGTTCTCTCTCTAGTCCCTGGTTTCCCTCTCACTCCCATTCTCTCTCTCGCCCCCAGTCTCTCTCTCGCCCCCAGTCTCCCTCTCGCCCCCGGTCTCTCTCTCACTCCCATTCTCTGTCTCGCCCCCAGTCTCTCTCTCACCCCCAGTCTCTCTCTCGCCCCCAGTCTCTCTCTCGCCCCTGGTTTCTCTCTCGCCCCCAGTCTCTCTCTCGCCACTAGTCTCTCTTTCACCCCCGGTTTCTCTCTCGCCCCCAGTCTCTCTCTGTCATCCCCTGTCTCTCTCTCGCTCCCGTTCTCTCTCTCTTGCCCCGAGTCTCTCTCTCGCCCCCGTTCTCTCTCTCACTCCCGTTCTCTGTCTCGCCCCCAGTCTCCCTCTCGCACCCAGTCTCTCTCTCGCCCCCAGTCTCTCCCTCACCCCCAGTCTCTCTCTCGCCCCTGGTTTCTCTCTCGCCCCCAGTCTCTCTCTCGCCACTAGTCTCTCTTTCACCCCCGGTTTCTCTCTCGCCCCCAGTCTCTCTCTGTCATCCCCTGTCTCTCTCTCGCTCCCGTTCTCTCTCTCTTGCCCCCAGTCTCTCTCTCGCCCCCGTTCTCTCTCTCGCCCCCAGTCTCTCTCTCGCCCCCAGTCTCTCTCTCGTCCCCGGTCTCCCTCGCTCCAATTCTCTCTCTTGCACCCGGTCTCTCTCTCGCCCCCAGTTTCTCTCTCGCCCCTGGTTTCTCTCTCGCCCCCATTCTCTCTCTCGCTCCCATTCTTTCGCTTGCCCCGGTTTCTCTCTTGCCCCCGGTCTCCCTCGCTCCAATTCTCTCTCTTGCCCCCAGTTTCTCTCTCACCCCCAATCTCTCTCTCGCCCCCGGTCTCTCTCTCACTCCCGTTCTCTCTCGCCCCCAGTTTCTCTCTCGCCCCCAGGCTCTCTCTCGCCCCCGTTCTCTCTCCCACCCCCGGATTCTCTCTTACCCCCTGTCTCTCTCTCGCCCCCGTTCTCTCTCTCGCCCCCGTTCTCTCTCTCGCCCCCGTTCTCTCACTCGCTCCCGTTCTCTCTCTCGCTCCCGTTCTCTCTCTCGCTCCCGTTCTCTCTCTCGCCCCCGTTCTCTCTCTCGCCCCCGTTCTCTCACTCGCTCCCGTTCTCTCTCTCGCTCCCGTTCTCTCTCTTGCCGCCGGTCTCTCTCTCGCCCCTAGTTTCTCTCTCGCCCCCATTCTCTCACTCGCTCCCATTCTCTCTCATGCCCCCGGTTTCTCTCTTGCCCCCGTTCTCTCTCTTGCCCCCGGTCTCTCTCTCGCTCCCGTTCTCTCTTGCCCCCGGTGATTCTCTTGCCCCCATTCTCTCTCTCGCCCCCGGTCTCTCTCTCGCTCCCGTTCTCTCTCGCCCCCAGTCTGTCTCTCGCCCCCAGTCTCTCTCTCGCCCCCATTCTCTCTCTCGCCTCCATTCTCTCTCTTGCTCCCGGTTTCTCTCTCGCCCCCCGGTCTCTCTCTTGCCCCTGGTCTCTCTCTCAACCCCAGTCTCTCTCTTGCCCCCAGTTTCTCTCTCGCCCCCAGTCTGTCTATCGTCCCCAGTCTCTCTCTCGCCCCCATTCTCTCTCTCGCCCCCGTTCTCTCTCTTGCCCCCCGTTTCTCTCTCGGCCCCGGTCTCTCTCTTGCCCCTGGTCTCTCTCTCACCCCCAGTCTCTCTCTCACCCCCAGTTTCTCTCTCGCCCCCAGTCTCTCTCTCTCACCCCCAGTGTCTCTCTCGCTCCCGGTCTCTCTCTTGTCCCTGGTCTCTCTCTCACCCCCAGTCTCTCTCTCGCCCCTGGTTTCTCTCTCGCCCCCGGTCTCTCTCTTGCCCCTGGTCTCTCTCTCACCCCCAGTCTCTCTCTCACCCCCAGTTTCTCTCTCGCCCCCAGTCTCTCTCTCTCTCACCCCCAGTGTCTCTCTCGCCCCCGGTCTCTCTCTCGCCCCCGCTCTCTCTCACCCCCGGTCTCTCTCTCGCCCCTGGTTTCTCTCTCGCCCCCAGTCTCTCTCTCTCACCCCCAGTCTCTCTCTCGCCCTCGGCCTCTCTCTTGTCCCTGGTCTCTCTCTCACCCCCAGTCTCTCTCTCGCCCCTGGTTTCTCTCTCGCCCCCAGTCTCTCTCTCGCCCCCAGTCTCTCTCTTTCTCTCGCACCCGGTCTGTCTCATCTCCCCGGTCTCTCTCTCTCTCGCCCCCAGTCTGTCTCATCACCTCGGTCTCTCTCTCTCTTGCCCCTGGTTTCTCTCTCGCCCCCAGTCTCTCTCTCTCTCTTGCCCACGGTCTGTTTCGTCACTCCTGGTCTATCGTCACCCCCGATCTCTCATCAACCCCGGTCTCCCTCGCTCCTGGTCCCCCTCGGCCTCAGTCTCTATCGTCCTTCGGTCTCCCTCTTCTCCATTGGTCTCACTCACCCCCAGTCTCTCTCGCCCCCGGTCTCTCTCGCCCCTGGTCACTCGTCAAACCCGGTCTCTCTCGCTCCCAGTTTCTCTCGCCTCCGGTCTCTCTCGTCACCCAGAGACTCTCTTCACCCCCTGTCTCTGTCGCCCCCGGTCTCTCTCTCACTCCCGTTCTCTGTCTCGTCCCCAGTCTCTCTCTCGCCCCTAGTTTCTCTCTCGCCCCCGTTCTCTCTCTCACCCCCGGTCTCTCTCGCCCCCAGTCTCTCTCACGCCCCCGGTCTCTCGCTCGCCCCCGGTCTCTCTCTCACTCCCGTTCTCTGTCTCGCCCCCAGTCTCTCTCTCGCCCCCGGTTTCTCTCTCGCCCCCGTTCCCTCTCTCGCCCCCGGTCTCTCTCGCCCCCAGTCTCTCTCTCAACCCCGGTCTCTCTCTCGCCCCCAGTCTCTCTCTCGCCCCCAGTCTCTCTCTCGTCCCCGGTCTCCCTCGCTCCAATTCTCTCTCTTGCCCCCGGTCTCTCTCTCACTCCCGTTCTCTATCTCGCCCCCGGTCTCTCTCTCGCTCCCGTTCTCTCCCGCCCCCAGTTTCTCTCTCGCCCCCAGTCTCTCTCTCACCCCTGTTCTCACTCTCACCCCCAGTCTCTCTCTCGCCCCCAGTCTCTCTCTCGCCTCCAGTTTCTCTCTCACTCCCGTTCTCTCTCTCGCCCCCGGTTTCCCTCTCTTGCCCCCGTTCTCTCTCTCGCCCCCAGTCTCTCTCTCGCCCCCAGTATCTCTCTCGCCTCCAGTTTCTCTCTCACTCCCGTTCTCTCTCTAGTCCCCGGTTTCCCTCTCACTCCCGTTGTCTCTCTCGCCCCCAGTCTCTCTCTCACCCCCGTTCTCTCTCTCGCCCCCGGTTTCTCTCTTGCCCCCGGTGTCTCTCTCGCCCCCGTTCCCTCTCTTGCCCCAGGTTTCTCTCTCGCCCCCAGTCTCTCTCTCGCCCCCGGTTTCTCTCTCGCCCCCGGTCTCTCTCTCGCCCTTGGTTTCTCTCTCACCCCCATTCTCTCTCTCGCCCCCGTTCCTTCTCTTGCCCCCGATCTCTCTCTCACTCCCATTCTCTCTCGCCCCCAGTCGCTCTCTCGCCTCCAGTTTCTCTCTCACTCCCGTCCTCTCTCTTGCCCCCAGTTTCTCTCTCGCTCCCAGTCTGTCTCTCGCCCCCAGTCTCTCTCTCGCCCCCATTCTCTCTCTCGCCCCCGTTCTCTCTCTTGACCCTGGTTTCTCTCTCGCCCCCCGGTCTCTCTCTTGCCCCTGGTGTCTCTCTCGCCCCCAGTCTCTCTCTCGTCCCCAGTCTCTCTCTCACCGCTGGTTTCTCTCTCACCCCCAATCTCTCTCTCGCCCCCGGTCTCTCTCTCACTCCCGTTCTCTCTCGCCCCCAGTCTCTCTCTCGCCCCCATTCTCTCTCTCGCCCCCAGTCTCTCTCTCGCCCCCAGTCTCTCTCTCACCCCCAGTCTCTCTCTCGCCTCCAGTTTCTCTCTCGCTCCCAGTCTCTCTCTTGCCCCCAGTCTCTCTCTCACCCTTGGTTTCTCTCTCACCCCCAGTCTCTCTCTCGCCCCCACTCTCTCTCACCCCCGTTCTTTCTCTCACCCCCGGTCTCTCTCTCGCCCCCGGTTTGTCTCTCGCCCCCAGTCTCTCTCTCTCACCCCCAGTCTCTCTCTCGCCCCCGGTTTCTCTCTCGCCCCCAGTCTCTCTCTCGCTCCTGGCTTCTCTCTCGCCCCAGTCTCTCTCTCGCCCCAGTCTCTCTCTCTCTCTTGCCCCTGGTTTCTCTCTCGCCCCCAGTCTCTCTCTCTCTCCCGCCCCCAGTCTGTTTCATCACTCCTGGTCTATCGTCACCCCCGGTCTCTCATCAACCCCGGTCTCCCTTGCTCCCGATCTCCCTCGGCCTCAGTCTCTATCGTCCTTCGGTCTCTCTCTTCACCATTGGTCTCACTCACCCCCAGTCTCTCTCGCCCCCCGTCTCTCTCGCCCCTGGTGACTCGTCAAACCCGGTCTCTCTCGCTCCCAGTTTCTCTTGCCTCCAGTCTCTCTCGTCACCCACAGTCTCTCGTCACCCCCTATCTCTGTCACCTCCGGTCTCTCTCGTTCCCGATCACTCAGGTACCCCCAGTGTCTCTCGCCCCCCGGTCTCTCTCACCCCCGGTCCCTTGTCACCCCCCGGTCTCTCTCGTCACTTCCTCTCTCTCTCACCCCCCGGTCTCCCTCATCTCTCCCGGTCTCTCTCTCACTGTCCCTGGTCTCTCTTGCCCTATCAGGTCCCTCTCGATCCCCGACTCTCTCGTCCCCGGCCTCTCTCACCGTCCCTGGTCTCTCTTGCCTCCAGTCTCTCTTGTCGCCCCCTGTCTTGCGTCCCTCCCCGGTCTCTCTCGCCCACCCCGGTCTCTCATCGCCCCTGGTCTCTCTCGCGTCCTGTCTCTCTCATCGCCCCTGGTCTCTTCCCCCTTCCCACACCCCCGGTCTCTCTCTCGCGCCCGGGCTTTCTCGCGCACAGTCTCTCTCGCCCCCCGGCCTGTGTCATTGCTCCCTGCCTCTCTCGCACCCAGCCTCTCTCGCTCCTGGTCTCTCTCGCTCCCGGTCTCTCTCTCTCATCCCCAGTCACTCTCGGCCCCGGTCTCTCTTGACCCCACTTTCTCTCTCGCCCCCAATCTCTCTCATCGCCCCTGGTGTGTCTCGTCTCCCCCTGTCTCTCGCCCCTGGTCTCCCTCACCGCAGGTCTCTTTTGCATCCCGGTCTCTCTCGCCCCTGGTCTCTCTTGCCCCACCGGTCTATCTCTCCGCCCCCCCCCCGGTCTCTCTCGTCCCCGGTCTCTCTCTCTCACATCCCCGGTCTATCTCGCCGCCCCCCCCCCCCCGGTCTCTGTTGTCCCCGGTCTCTCTGTCTCACCCCCGGTCTCTCTCGCCCCTGGTCACTCTCACCCCCGGTCTCTCTCGTCACCCCGTCTCTCTTGCCCCTGGACTCTCTCTCGCCCCCGGTCTCTCTTCACCCCTGATCTCTCTCTCTCGCCCCCGGTATCTCTCGCTCCTGGTCTCTCTCTTCACCCCCTCCCTCTCAACCCTGGTCGCTTTCTCGCCCCCAGTCTCACTCTTGTGCCCTGTCTCTCTCGCCCCCTGGTCTCCCTTATTGTTCCCCAGTCTCTCTCGCCCCCGGTCTCTCTCGTTGTCCCTGGTCTCTCGTCACCCCCGGGTCTCTCTCCACTCCAATCTCTCTCGCCCCCGGAGACTTTCACCCCCCCGGTCTCTCTCACGCCCTGTCTCTCTCTCTCTCACCCCCGGTATCTCACCCCCGGTTTCTCTCGTCACCCCCTCCATCTCACTCTCGATCTCCTTCTCGTCCCCAGTCTCTCTTCACCCCTGGTCTCACTCTCTCGTCCCCATGCTCTCTCTCGCCCCCCTGCTCTCTCTTGCCCCCGGTCTCTATTGTCGCAATCGGTCTCTTGTCACCCCCGGTTCTCTCTCGTCCCCAGTTTCTCTCGCCCCGGTCTCTCTCGTTGTCCCTGGTCTCTCGTCACCCCTGGGTCTCTCTCTATCCCAATCTCTCTCGCCCCCGGTGTCTTTCGCCCCCCCGGTCTCTCTTGCCTCACCCGGTCTCTCTTCGCTCCTGGTCTCTCTCTCTCGCCCCCGGTTTCGCTCACCCCTGGTCTCTTGTCATCCCCGGGTCTCTCTTGACCCCGGTCTCTGCCCCCCCTCACTCCCTTGCCCCCGGTCTCTAGTGTCGCTCCCAGTCTCTCGTCGCCCCTGATCACTCGTCATCCCCGGTCTCTCACCCCGGTCACCATCTCGCCACGGTCACACTCACACTCCCAGTCTGTCCTCATCGCCCCAGTCTCTCTTGTCAACCCCTCTCTCTTGCCCCCTCGGTTTCTCATCACCGCTGGTCTCACGCTCGCGGTCTCTCTCCCTCCCGGTCTCTCATCACCCCCGTTCTCTTGCGCCCCGGTTGCTCTCAGCCCCCCCCTTGTCTCTCGTCACTCCTGGTCTCTCTCGCCCCCCGGTCTGTCTCGCCCCCAGTCTCTCTCACCCCCGCTCTCTCGCCCCCCGGTCTCTCTCGCCCCCAGTCTCTCTCACCCCCCTCTCTCTCACCCCCCGGTCTCTCTCGTCCCAAGTCTCTCTCCTCCCCTCGCCCCCGTCTCTTGTCGCCTCTGGTCTCTCTCGCGTCTGGTTTCTCTCGTTGCCCCTGATCTCTTGTCAACCCCGGTCTCTCACTCCTGAACTTTCTCGCGTCCAGTCTCTCTCGACGCCCCCGGTCTCTCTCTCGCCCCCTGTCTCTCTTTTGCGACAGTCTCTCTTTCGCCCCCGGTCTGTCTCGTCACCCCCCCGTCTCTCTCTTCACCCCCCATCTCTCTCTTCACCCCATGTCTCTCTCTTCACCCCATGTCTCTCTCTCTCTCACCGCGGTTTCTCTCATCACCACCAGTCTTTCCCGTCGCCCCCGGTCGCTCTCGTCGCCCCCGATTTCTCTTGCTCCCCGGACTCTCACGTCACCCCCCGGTCTCTGACTCTCTCGGCCCTGGACTCTCACGTCACCCCCGGTCTCTGTCTCTCTCGGCTCCGGTCTCTCGCGTCGCCCCCCCCCCCATCGGGAACCTCTCGTTGCCCATGGTATCTCTCGTCACCCCCGGTCTCTCTCGCGCCACCAGGTCTCTCTCACCCCACGGTGTCTCGCCCTGGTTTCTCTCGTTGCCCCCGGTCTCTTTCACCCTCTGGTCTCTAATCAGCCCCGGTCTCAGGTCACCCCCGGTCTCTCGCCCCCGATCTCTCTCGCCCCCGATCTCTCTCGTCCTGGGTCTCTCTTGTCACTCCTTCTCTCTCGTCCCCAGTCTTTCTTGCCCCCGGCCACTGACTCACACCCGGCCTGTCTCGCACCCAGTCTCTCTCGCTCCCCCCATCTCTCTCGCCCCCGGTCTCTCTTGTTGCCCCCAGTCTCTCGTCACCCCCAGCATCTCGCCCTCGATCTCACTCGCACCTGGCCTCACTCGCTCCCCACTCTCTCACGCCTCCGGTCTCTCTCTCACCGCTGGTCTCTCTCTCCCTCGGTCTCTCTTGCCTCCGGTCTCTCTCTTGCCCCCGGTCTCTCTCACCCCTGGTCTCTCTTGCCCCCAGTCTCTCTCTTGCCCCCGGTCTCTCTCTCGCTCCCGGTCTCTCTCTCCCTCGGTCTCTCTCGCCTCCGGTCTCTCTCTTGCCCCCGTTCTCTCTTGCCCCCGGTCTCTCTCACCTCCAGTCTCTCTCTTGCCCCCGGTCTCTCTCGTCCCCGGTCTCTCTCTCCCTCGGTCTCTCTTGCCTCCGGTCTCGCTCTTGCCCCCGGTCTCTCTCGCCCCCGGTCTCTCTCTCCCTCGGTCTCTCTTGCCTGCGGTCTCTCTCTTGCCTCCGGTCTCTCTCTCCCTCGGTCTCTCTCGCCTCCGGTCTCTCTCTTGCCCCCGGTCTCTCTCGCCTCCGGTCTCTCTCTTGCCCCCGGTCTCTCTCGCCTCCGGTCTCTCTCTTGCCCCCGGTCTCTCTCTTGACCCCTGTATCTCTCTCCCTCGGTCTCTCTTGCCCCCGGTCTCTCTTGCCCCCGGTCTCTCTCGTCTCCGGTCTCTCTCTTGCCCCCGGACACTCTCGCCCCCGGTCTCTCTCATCCCAGTATCTCTCGTCATCCCCTTTCTCTTGCCCCCGGTCTCTCTTGTCACCCCTGGTCTCTTGTCACCCCCGATGTCTCGCCCCCAGTCTCTCTCGCACCTGGTCTCTCTTGCCTCCAGTCTCTCTCACCCTCCTGGTCTCTGTCGTCACACCCAGCCACTCTCGTCACCCCCAGTCTCTCTCGTCCTCGGTCTCTCTCATTGCCGCCGGACTCTTGTCACTCCCTCTCTCTCTCTCTCTCATCCCAGTCTCTCTCGTCACCGCCGGTCTTTCCCATCGCCCCCATTCTCTCACGTCGCCCCCGATCTCTCTCGCCCCTGAACTCTCTCGTCCCCGATCTCTCACGTCGCCCCCGTTCTCTCACGTCGCCCCCGATCTCTCTCGCCCCCGATCACTCTCGCCCCTGGACTCTCTCGTCCCCGGTCTCTCACGTCACCCCCGTTCTCTCACGTCGCCCCCGATCTCTCTCGCCCCTGGACTCTCTCGTCCCCGATCTCTCACGTCGCCCCCGTTCTCTCACGTCGCCCTCGATCTCTTTCACTCCCGGTCTCTCTCGCCCCTGGACTCTCTCGTCCCCGATCTCTCACGTCGCCCCCGTTCTCTCACGTCCGGATCTCTCTCGCTCCCGGTCTCTCTCGCCCCTGGACTCTCTCGTCCCCGTTCTCTCACGTCGTCCCCGGTCTCTCACGTCGCCCCCGATCTCTCTCGCCCCCGATCACTCTCGCCCCAGGACTCTCTCTACCCGGTCTCTCTCGTTGCTCCCGGTATCTCTCGCCCCCGGATTCTCTCGCCCCAGTCTCTCACGTCTCCCCCGGTCTCTCTTATCTCCCCCGGTCTCTCTCGCCCCCGGACTCTCTCGCCCCTGTTTCTGTCTCGCCCCCGGTCTCTCTCGCCCCTGGTCACTCTCTTTGCCACCCCGGTCTCTCTCGCCCCCAATCTCTCTCGACCCCGGTCTCTCTCTTTGCCCCCCCAGTCTCTCTCTCGCCCCCGGTCTCTCTCTTTGCCTCCCCCGGTCTCTCTCGCCCCCGGTCTCTCTCTTTGCCCCCGCCCCGGTCTCTCTCGCCCCCGGTCTCTCTCTTTGCCCCCCCAGGTCTCTGTCGCCCCCGGTCTCTCTCTTTGCCACCCCGGTCTCTCTCACCCCCAAGCTCTCTCACCCCCGGTCTCTCTCGTTGCCCCCCAGTCTCTCTCTCGCCCCCGGTCTCTCTCTTGGCCCCCCCCGGTCTCTCATGCCCCCGGTCTCTCTCTTTGCCCCCCCCGGTCTCTCTCGCCCCCGGTCTCTCCCTTTGCCCCCCCAGGTCTCTCTCGCCCCCGGTCTCTCTCTTTGCCCCCCCGGTCTCTCTCTTGCCCCCGGTCTCTCTCTTTGCCCCCCCGCTCTCTCTCGGCCCCGGTCTCTCTCTTTGCCACCCCCGGTCTCTCTCGCCCCCGGTCTCTCTCTTTGCCCCTCACCCCCGGTCTGTCTCACCCTGGTCACTTTCTTTGCCCGACCCGGTCTCTCTCGCCCCTGGTCACTTTCTTGGCCCCCCCCCGGTCTCTCTTGCCGCCCCCGGGATCTCTCGACCACGGTCGCTCTCTTTGCCCCCCCCAGTCTCTCTCACCCCCGGTCTCTCTCTTTGCCCCCCCCAGTCTCTCTCACCCCCAGTCCTCTCTCGCCCCCGGTGTCTCTCTTTGAACCCCACCCCCAGTCTCTCTCACCCCCGTCTCTCTCCTTGCCCCTCCCCGTTCTCTCTCACCCCCGGTCTCTCTCTTTATCCCCCCCCCCAGTCTCTCTCACCCCCGGTCTCTCTCTTTATCCCCCCCCCAGTCTCTCTCACCCCGGTCTCTCTCACCCCCGGTGTCTCTTGCCACCCCAGTCTCTCTCTTTGCCCCCGCGGTCTCTCTCACCCCCGGTCTCTTTCGCCACCCCCGTTCTCTATCTCGCCGCCCCTGGTCTCTCTCACCCCTGGTCTCTCTCTTTGTCCCCCTGGTCTCTATCACCCCCAGTCTCTCTCGCCGCCCCCGGTCTCTCTCACCCCCGGTCTCTCTCTTTTCCCCCCCTGGTCTCTCTCGCCCCCGGTCTCTCTCGCCCCCGGTCTCTTTCGCCACCCCCGTTCTCTATCTCGCCGCCCCGGTCCCTCTCACCCCTGGTCTCTCTCTTTGTCACCCTGGTCTCTATCACCCCCAGTCTCTCTCGCCGCCCCCGGTCTCTCTCACCCCCGGTCTCTCTCTTTTACCCCCTGGTCCCTCTCACCCCCGGTCTCTCTCTTTGACCCCCTGGTCTCTCTCGGCCCCGGTGTCTCTCGTCTCCAATCTCTCTCTTTGCCCCCTTGGTCTCTATTGTCCCTGGTCTCTCTTGCACCCCGGTCTCTCTCTTTGTCCCCCTGGTCTCGATCAACCCCATTCTCTCTCTTTGTCCCCCCGGTCTCTCTCTCTGCACCCCGGTCTCACTCGACCCCGGTCTTTTCTTTTCCCCCCGGTCTCTCTTGCCCCCGGTCTCTCTCTTTGCCCCCTGGTCTCTATTGTCCCTGGTCTCTCTCGCCCCCCGGTCTCTCTCTTTGCCCCCTTGGTCTCTCTCGGCCCCAGTCTCTCTCTTTTCCACCCTGGTCTCTCTTGCTCCCCATCGCTCTCGCCCCCGTTCTCTCTCACCCCCGGTCTGTCTCTTTAAACCCCGGCCTCTCTCGCCACCCCCGGTCTCTCTCACCCCCGGTCTCTCTCACCCCCGGTCTCTCTCACCCCCAGTCTCTCTCGCCCCCGGTCTCTCTCGCTGCCCCCCCCGGTCTCTCTCGCTCTGAGCCTTTCTCGCCGCCCCCTGTCTTTCTCGCCCCCGGTCTCTCTCGCCTCCAATCTCTCTCTTTGCCCCCTTGGTCTCTCTCACCCCCGGTCTCTCTCTTTGCCCCCCCGCTCTCTCTTGCCCTCGGTCTCTCTCTTTGACCCCTCGATCTCTCTCGCCCCCGGTCGCTCTCTTTGCCCCCCTCGGTCTCTCTCACCCCCAGTCTCTCTTGCCACCCCCAGTCTCTCTCGCCGCCCCCCGTTCTCTCTCGCCCCCGGTCTCTTTCTTGCGCCTGGTCTCTCTCTTTGCCCCCCCCCTCCAGTCTCTCTCACCCCCAGTCTCTCTTGCCGCCCCCAGTCTCTCTCGCCGCCCCCGTTCTCTCTCACCCCCGGTCTCTCTCTTTGACCCCCCGGTCTCTCTCACCCCCGGTCTCTCTCTTTGCCCCCCCGGTCTCTCTCGCTCCCGGTCTCTTTCTTGCGCCTGGTCTCTCTCTTTGCCCCCCCCCCCAGTCTCTCTCACCCCCAGTCTCTCTTGCCGCCCCCAGTCTCTCTCGCCACCCCCGTTCTCTCTCACCCCCGGTCTCTCTCTTTGCCCCCCCCGGTCTCTCTCGCCCCCGGTCTCTCTCTTTGCCCCCCCGGTCTCTCTCGCTCCCGGTCTCTCTCTTTGCCCCCTCCCCCGGTCTCTCTCTCGCCCCCGGTCTCTCTCGCCCCTGGTTACTCTCTTTGCCACCCCGGTCTCTCTCGTCCCCGGTCTCTCTCTCGTCCCCGGTCTTTCTCGTCCCCGATCTCTCTCTCGTCCCCGGTCTTTCTCGTCCCCGGTCTCTCTCGCCCCTGGTCTCTCTCTTGCCACCCCCAGTCTCTCTCGCCGCCCCCGTTCTCTCTCACCCCCGGTCTCTCTCTTTGCCCCCCCGGTCTCTCTCACCCCCGGTCTCTCTCTTTGCCCCCCTGGTCTCTCTCGCCCCTGGTCTCTCTCACCCCTGGTCTCTCTCGCCCCCCACCCCCTCGGTGTCTCTCGCTCCCGGTCTCGCTCTTTGCCCCCGCGGTCTCTCTCGCCCCTGGTCTCTCTCGCCCCTGGTCTCTCTCACCGCCCCCGGTCTCTCTCGCACCCCCCCGGTCTCTCTCGCCCCTGGTCTCTCTCTCCCCCCCCACCCCGGTCTCTCTCGCCCCTGGTCTCTCTCTTTGCACCCCCCGGACTCTCTCGACCCCGGTCTCTCTCTTTGCACCCCCCAGTCTCTCTCGCCCCCAGTCTCTCTCGCCCCCCACAGTCTCTCTCGCCCCACCCCCGGTCTCTCTCGCCACCCCCCCGGTCTCTCTCACCCCCCCAGTGTCTCTCGCTCCCGGTCTCTCTCGCCCCCGGTCTCTCTCGCTCCCGTTCTCTCTCGCCCCCGGTCTCTCTCGCCTCCCCCCCTCGGTGTCTCTCGCTCCCGGTCTCTCTCTTTGACCCCCCCGATCTCTCTCGCCCCCGGTCTCTCTCGCCCCTGGTCTCTCTCTCCCCCCCCACCCCAGTCTCTCTCGCCCCTGGTCACTCTCTTTGCCCCCCCCCCCCAGTCTCTTCCGACCCCGGTCTCTCTCTTTGCCCCCCCCCGGTCTCTCTCTCGCCCCCGGTCTCTCTCTCGCCCCCGGTCTCTCTCTCGCCCCCGGTCTCTCTCGCCCCTGGTTACTCTCTTTGACACCCCGGTCTCTCTCGTCCCCGGTCTCTCTCTCGTCCCCGGTCTTTCTCGTCCCCGATCTCTCTCTCGTCCCCGGTCTTTCTCGTCCCCGGTCTCTCTCGCCCCTGGTCTCTCTCTTTGCCACCCCAGTCTCTCTTGCCCCCAGTCTCTCTCTTTGCCCCCCCCCGGTCTCTGTCGCCCCCGGTCTCTCTCTTTGCCCCCCCCGGTCTCTCTCGCCCCCGGTCTCTCTCTTTGCCCCCCCGGTCTCTCTCACTCCCGGTCTCTCTCTTTGCCCCCCCCCCCGGTCTCTCTCTCGCCCCCGGTCTCTCTCACCCCTGGTTACTCTCTTTGCCACCCCGGTCTCTCTCGTCCCCGGTCTCTCTCTCATCCCCGGTCTTTCTCGTCCCTGGTCTCTCTCGCCCCTGGTCACTCTCTTTGCCACACCGGTCTCTCTTGCCCCCAAATCTCTCTCACCCCCAGTCTCTCTCACCCCCAGTCTCTCTCGCCCCCGGTCTCTCTCGCCCCTGGTCTCTCTCTTTGCCACCCCACTCTCTCTTGCCCCCAGTCTCTCTCTTTGCCCCCCCGGGTTCTGTTGCCCCCGGTCTCTCTCTTTGCCCCCCCCGGTCTCTCTCGCCCCGGTCTCTCTCTTTGCCCCCCCGGTCTCTCTCGCTCCCGGTCTCTCTCTTTGCCCCCTCCCCCGGTCTCTCTCTCGCCCCCGGTCTCTCTCGCCCCTGGTTACTCTCTTTGCCACCCCGGTCTCTCTCGTCCCCGGTCTCTCTCTCGTCCCCGGTCTTTCTCGTCCCCGATCTCTCTCTCGTCCCCGGTCTTTCTCGTCCCCGGTCTCTCTCGCCCCTGGTCTCTCTCTTTGCCACCCCAGTCTCTCTTGCCCCCAGTCTCTCTCTTTGCCCCCCCCGGTCTCTGTCACCCCCGGTCTCTCTCTTTGCCCCCCCCGGTCTCTCTCGCCCCCGGTCTCTCTCTTTGCCCCCCCCGGTCTCTCTCACTCCCGGTCTCTCTCTTTGCCCCCCCCCCCCCGGTCTCTCTCTCGCCCCCGGTCTCTCTCACCCCTGGTTACTCTCTTTGCCACCCCGGTCTCTCTCGTCCCCGGTCTCTCTCTCATCCCCGGTCTTTCTCGTCCCTGGTCTCTCTCGCCCCTGGTCACTCTCTTTGCCACACCGGTCTCTCTTGCCCCCAAATCTCTCTCACCCCCAGTCTCTCTCACCCCCAGTCTCTCTCGCCCCCGGTCTCTCTCGCCCCTGGTCTCTCTCTTTGCCACCCCAGTCTCTCTTGCCCCCAGTCTCTCTCTTTGCCCCCCCGGGCTCTGTCGCCCCCGGTCTCTCACTTTGCCCCCCCCCGGTCTCTCTCGCCCCCGGTCTCTCTCTTTGCCCCCCCCGGTCTCTCTCGCTCCCGGTCTCTCTCTTTGCGCCCCCCCGGTCTCTCTCTCGCCCCCGGTCTCTCTCGCCCCTGGTTACTCTCTTTGCCACCCCGGTCTCTCTCGTCCCCGGTCTCTCTCTCGTCCCCGGTCTTTCTCGTCCCCGATCTCTCTCGTCCCCGGTCTTTCTCGTCCCCGGTCTCTCTCGCCCCTGGTCTCTCTCTTTGCCACCCCAGTCTCTCTTGCCCCCAGTCTCTCTCTTTGCCCCCCCCGGTCTCTGTCGCCCCCGGTCTCTCCCTTTGCCCCCCCCGGTCTCCCTCGCCCCCGGTCTCTCTCTTTGCCCCCCCCGGTCTCTCTCACTCCCGGTCTCTCCCTTTGCCCCCCCCGGTCTCTCTCTCACCCCCGGTCTCTCTCGCTCCTGGTTACTCTCTTTGCCACCCCGGTCTCTCTCGTCCCCGGTCTCTCTCTCGTCCCCGGTCTTTCTCGTCCCCGGTCTTTCTCGTCCCCAGTCTCTCTCGCCCCCGATCTCTCTCGCCACCCCGGTCTCTCTCGTCCCCGGTCTCTCTCTCGTCCCCGGTCTTTCTCGTCCCCGGTCTTTCTCGTCCCCGGTCTTTCTCGTCCCCGATCTCTCTCGTCCCCGGTCTTTCTCGTCCCCGGTCTCTCTCGCCCCCGATCTCTCTCGACACCCCGGTCTTTCTCGTCCCCGGTCTTTCTCATCACCCCATGTGCCTCTCATCGCCGGTCTCTCTCCCCCACCAGTCTCTCATCGGTCCCGGTCTCTTGGCACCCCTGGTCACTCTCACCCCCAATGTGTCTCGTCACCCCCTTTCTCTCACCACCACGGTCTCTCTCAATCCCGGTCTCTCTCGCCTCCGGTCTCTCTCGTCCCTGATCTCTCTCGCCTCCGGTCTCTCTCATCCCTGATCTCTCTTGCCCCCGGTCTCTCTCGCCCCCAGTCTCTCTCGCCACCCCGGTCTCGCCTGTTGGACCTGGTCTCTCATGTCCCCGGTCTCTCTTCGTCCCCCCGGTCTCTCACTCACCCCCAATCTTTCTCGTCGCCAGTGTCCCACCCCCAACAGTCTCTTGTCGGCCCTGGTCTCTCTCTCTCACCCCCGGTCTCTCTCGCCACCCCGGTCTCTCTCACCCCCGGTCTCTCTCGCCACCCCGGTCTCTCTCACCCCCCCGGTCTCTCTCGCCCCCGGTCTCTCTCGCCACCCCGTTCTCTCTCATCCCCGGTCTCTCTCGCCACCCCGGTCTTTCTCACCCCCGGGTTCTCTCGCCCCCGGTGTCTCTCTTTGCCCCCCACCCCCGGTCTCTCTCCCCCCGGTCTCTCTCTTTATCCCCCCCAGTCTCTTTCGCCCCCAGTCTCTCTCACCTCCGGTGTCACTCTTTGCCCCCCACCCCCGGTCTCTCTCACCCCCGTCTCTCTCCTTGCCCCCCCGTTCTCTCTCACCCCCGGTCTCTCTCTTTATCCCCCCCCCAGTCTCTCTCACCCCCGGTCTCTCTCTTTATCCCCCCCAGTCTCTCACCCCTGGTCTCTCTCTTTATCCCCCCCAAGTCTCTCTCACCCCCGGTCTCTCTCACCCCCGGTGTCTCTTGCCACCCCAGTCTCTCTCTTTGCCCCCGCGGTCTCTCTCACCCCCGGTCTCTTTCACCACCCCTGTTCTCTATCTCGCCGCCCTGGTCTCTCTCACCCCCGGTCTCTCTCTCTCTGTCCCCCCTGGTCTCTCTCTTGGTCCCCCCGGTCTCTCTCGCCCCCGTTCTCTCTCTCTGTCCCCCCCTGGTCTCTCTCTTTGCACCCCGGTCTCTCTCGCCCCCGGTCTTCTTTCCCCCCCCCGGGTCTCTCTTGCCCCCAGTCTCTTTCTTTGCCACCCGGTCTCTATTGTCCCTGGTCTCTCTCGCCCCCCGATCTCTCTCTTTGCCCCCTTGGACTCTCTCGCCCCCGGTCTCTCTCTTTGCCCCCCTGGTCTCTCATCCCCCGGTCACTCTCTTTGCCCCCCTGGTCTCTCTCGCCCCCGGTCTCTCTCTTTGCACCCCGGTCTCTCTCGCCCCCGGTCTTCTTTCCCCCCCCCGGGTCTCTCTTGCCCCCGGTCTCTCTCTTTGCCCCCCGGTCTCTATTGTCCCTGGTCTCTCTCGCCCCCCGATCTCTCTCTTTGCCCCCTTGGACTCTCTCGCCCCCGGTCTCTCTCTTTGCCCCCCTGGTCTCTCATCCCCCGGTCACTCTCTTTGCCCCCCTGGTCTCTCTCGCCCCCGGTCTCTCTCTTTGCCCCCCTGGTCTCTCTCGCCCCCGGTCTGTCTCTTTGCCCCACTTTTCTCTCTCACCCCCGGTCTGTCCCTTTGAACCCCGGTCTCTCTCGCCCCCCGGTCTCTCTCTTTGCCCCACTTTTCTCTCTCACCCCCGGTCTGTCCCTTTGAACCCCGGTCTCTCTCGCCACCCCCCGGTCTCTCTCTCCCCTGGTCTCTCCCGCCCCCGGTCTCTCTCCCCCCGGTCTCTCTCGCCCCCGGTCTCTCTCACCCCTGGTCTCTCTCGCCCCGGTCTCTCTCGCCCCCGGTCTCTCTCGTTCCCCGGTCTCTCTCACCCCCGGTCTCTCTCGCCCCCGGTCACTCTCGCTGCCCCCCGGTCTCTCTCGCTCCGAGCCTTTCTCGCCCCCGCGGTCTCTCTCGCCCCCGTCTGTCTCCTTGCCCCCCCCGGTCTCTCTCACCCCCGGTCTCTCTCGCCCCTGTTGTCTTTTGCCACCCCCGTCTCTCTCTTTGCCCCCCCGGTCTCTCTCTTGCCCCTGATCTTTCTCGTCCCCTGCCTCTCTCACCGCTGGGCTCGCTCGCCTCCAGTCTCTCTCTCTCGCTCCCGGTCTCTCTCACCCCCGGTCTCTCTCACACCCGATCTCTCTCACCCCCGGTCTCTCTCGCCCCCGTCTCTCTCCTTGCCCCCCCCGGTCTCTCTCACCGCCGGTCTCTCTGTTTGCCCCCCCGGTCTCTCTCACCCCCAGTCTCTCTCGCCCCCGGTCTCTCTCGCTGCCCTCCCGGTCTCTCTCGCTCTGAGCCTTTCTCGCCGCCCCCTGTCTTTCTTGCCCCCGGTCTCTCTCGCCTCCAATCTCTCTCTTTGCCCCCTTGGTCTCTCTCACCCCCGGTCTCTCTCTTTGCCCCCCCGCTCTCTCTTGCCCCCGGTCTCTCTCTTTGACCCCTCGATCTCTCTCGCCCCCGGTCTCTCTCTTTGCCCCCCTCGGTCTCTCTCACCCCCAGTCTCTCTTGCCACCCCCAGTCTCTCTCGCCGCCCCCGTTCTCTCTCACCCCCGGTCTCTCTCTTTGCCCCCCCCCGGTCTCTCTCACCCCCGGTCTCTCTCTTTGCCCCCCTGGTCTCTCTCGCCCCTGGTCTCTCTCACCCCTGGTCTCTCTCGCCCCCCCCCCCGGTGTCTCTCGCTCCCGGTCTCTCTCTCTTTGCCCCCGCGGTCTCTCTCGCCCCTGGTCTCTCTCGCCCCTGGTCTCTCTCACCGCCCCCGGTCTCTCTCGCACCCCCCCGGTCTCTCTCGCCCCTGGTCTCTCTCTCCCCCCCCCACCCCGGTCTCTCTCGACCCCGGTCTCTCTCTTTGCACCCCCCGGTCTCTCTCGCTCCCAGTCTCTCTCGCCCCCCACAGTCTCTCTCGCCCCCCCCCCCGTCTCTCTCGCCACCCCCCGGTCTCTCTCACCCCCCCGGTGTCTCTCGCTCCCGGTCTCTCTCGCCCCCGGTCTCTCTCGCTCCCGTTCTCTCTCGCCCCCGGTCTCTCTCGCCCCCCCCCTCGGTGTCTCTCGCTCCCGGTCTCTCTCTTTGCCCCCCCGGTCTCTCTCGCCCCTGGTCTCTCTCGCCCCGGTCTCTCTCACCGCCCCCGGTCTCTCTCGCTCCGAGCCTTTCTCGCACCCACCGGTCTCTCTCCCCCACACCCCCCCGGTCTCTCTCGCTCCCGTTCTCTCTCGCCCCCGGTCTCTCTCGCCCCCCCCCCCCCTCGGTGTCTCTCGCTCCCGGTCTCTCTCTTTGCCCCCCCGGTCTCTCTCGCCCCTGGTCTCTCTCGCCCCGGTCTCTCTCACCGCCCCTGGTCTCTCTCGCTCCGAGCCTTTCTCGCACCCACCGGTCTCTCTCCCCCACACCCCCCCCGGTCTCTCTCGACCCAGGTCTCTCTCTTTGCCCCCCCCCCGGTCTCTCTCGCCCGCGGTCTCTCTCTTTGCCCCCCACCCCCGGTCTCTCTCGCCCCCGTCTCTCTCCTTGCCCCCCCGATCTCTCTCGCCCCCGTCTCTCTCCTTGCCACCCCCGGACTCTCTCACCCCCGGTCTCTCTCGCCCCTATTGTCTTTTGCCACCCCAGTCTCTCTCTTTGCCCCCCGGTCTCTCTCTTTGCCCCCCCGGTCTCTCTCGCGCCCCTGGTCTTCTCGTCCCCCGTCTCTCTCGCTCCCGGTCTCTCTCACCCCCGGTCTCTCTCACACCCGATCTCTCTCACCCCCGGTCTCTCTCGCCCCCGTCTCTCTCCTTGCCACCCCCGGACTCTCTCACCCCCGGTCTCTCTCGCCCCTATTGTCTTTTGCCACCCCAGTCTCTCTCCTTGCCCCCCCGATCTCTCTCGCCCCCGTCTCTCTCTTTGCCCCCCCGGACTCTCTCACCCCCGGTCTCTCTCGCCCCTGTTGTCTTTTGCCACCCCAGTCTCTCTCTTTGCCCCCCCGGTCTCTCTCTTTGCCCCCCCCCCGGTCTCTCTCGCTCCCGGTCTCTCTCGCCCCCGGTCTCTCGCCCCCCGGTCTCTCTCGTCCCCGGTCTCTCTCACCCCCGGTCTCTCTCACCCCCGGTCTCTCTCTCTCACCCCCGGTCTCTCTCTCGTCCCCAGTCTCTCTCTCACACCCCCGGTCTCTCTCGCCCCCGGTCTCTCTCGCCACTCCGGTCTCTCTCGCCCCCGGTCTCTCTCGCCACTCCGGTCTCTCTCACCCCCGGTCTCTCTCGCCCCCGGTCTCTCTCGTCCCCGGTCTCTCTCACCCCCAGTCTCTCTCGCTCCCGGTATCAGGGCTCTCTCACCCCCGGTCTCTCTCACCCCCGGTCTCTCTCACCCCCGGTCTCTCTCTCTCTCACCCCCGGTCTCGCTCGCTCCCGGTCTCTCTCGCCCCCCGAGTCTATCTCTCGCCCCCAGTCTCTCTCTCGCCCCCGGTCTCTCTCTCACCCCCGGTCTCTCTCTCGCGCCCGGTCTCTCTCATCACCCCCGGTCTCTCTCATCACCCCCGGTCTCTCTCATCACCCCCGGTCTCTCTCTCGCCACCGGTCTCTCTCTCACCCCCGGTCTCTCTCTCGCCCCCGGTCTCTCTCTCGCCCCCGGTCTCTCTCTCTCACCCCCGGTCTCTCTCACCCCCGGTCTCTCTCTTGACCCCGGTCTCTCTCAACCCCGGTCTCTCTCTCTTACCCCCGGTCTCGCTCGACCCCGGTCTCTCTCGTCCCCAGTCTCTATCGCCCCTGGTCTCTCTCTCCCCTGGTCACTCTCTTTACCACCCCGGTCTCTCTCGCCCCCCAATCTCTCTCACCCCCAGTCTCTCTCGCCCCCGGTCTCTCTCGCCCCTGGTCACTCTCTTTGACCCCCCCCCCAGTCTCTCCCGACCCCGGTCTCTCTCTTTGCCCCCCCCGGTCTCTCTCTCGCCCCCGGTCTCTCTCGCCCCCGGTCTCTCTCTCGCCCCCGGTCTCTCTCGCCCCTGGTCTCTCTCGCCCCGGTCACTCTCTTTGCCACACCGGTCTCTCTCGCCCCCAAATCTCTCTCACCCCCAGTCTCTATCACCCCCAGTCTCTCTCGCCCCCGGTCACTCTCGCCACTGGTCTCTCTCGTTGCCACCCCACTCTCTCTTGCCCCCAGTCTCTCTCTTTGCCCCCCCCGGTCTCTCTCGCCCCCGGTCTCTCTCTTTGCCCCCCCCGGTCTCTCTCGCTCCCGGTCTCTCTCTTTGCCCCCCCCCCGGTCTCTCTCTCGCCCCCGGTCTCTCTCGCCCCTGGTTACTCTCTTTGCCACCCCGGTCTCTCTCGTCCCCGGTCTCTCTCTCGTCCCCGGTCTTTCTCGTCCCCGATCTCTCTCGTCCCCGGTCTTTCTCGTCCCCGGTCTCTCTCGCCCCTGGTCTCTCTCTTTGCCACCCCAGTCTCTCTTGCCCCCAGTCTCTCTCTTTGCCCCCCCCGGTCTCTGTCGCCCCCGGTCTCTCTCGCCCCCGGTCTCTCTCACCACCCCGGTCTCTCTCACCTCCCCAGTCTCTCTCGCCACCCCGGTCTCTCTCACACCCCCCGGTCTCTCTCACCCCCGGTCTCTCTCGCCACCCCGCTCTCTCTCACCCCCGGTCTCTCTCGCCCCCGGTCTCTCTCACCACCCCGGTCTCTCTCGCCCCCGGTCTCTTTCGCCACCCCGGTCTCTCTCACCCCCGGTCTCTCTCGCCACCCCGGTCTCTCTCACCCCCGGGCTCTCTCGCCCCCGGTGTCTTTCTTTGCCCCCCACCCCCGGTCTCTCTCCCCCCGGTCTCTCTCTTTATCCCCCCCAGTCTCTCTCGCCCCCAGTCTCTCTCACCTCCGGTGTCTCTCTTTGACCCCACCCCCGGTCTCTCTCACCCCCGTCTCTCTCCTTGCCCCCCCCGTTCTCTCTCACCCCCGGTCTCTCTCTTTATCCCCCCCCAGTCTCTCTCACCCCCAGTCTCTCTCTTTATCCCCCCCAGTCTCTCACCCCCGGTCTCTCTCTTTATCCCCCCCAAGTCTCTCTCACCCCCGATCTCTCTCACCCCCGGTGTCTCTTGCCACCCCAGTCTCTCTCTTTGCCCCCGCGGTCTCTCTCACCCCCAGTCTCTTTCGCCACCCCCGTACGCTATCTCGCCGCCCTGGTCTCTCTCACCCCCGGTCTCTCTCTTTGTCCCCCTGGTCTCTATCACCCCCGGTCTCTCTCTCGCCCCCGGTCTCTCTCTTTGCCCCCCTGGTCTCTCTCGCCCCCGGTCTCTCTCTTTGCCCCCCTCGGTCTCTCTCGCCCCCCGGTCTCTCTCTTGGCGCCCTTTGAACCCCGGTCTCTCTCGCCACCCCCCGGTCTCACTCGTTCCCGGTCTCTCTCGCCCCCGGTCTCTCTCGCCCCCGGTCTCTCTCGCCCCCGGTCACTCTCGCTGCCCCCCGGTCTCTCTCGCTCCGAGCCTTTATCGCCCCCCCCCGGTCTCTCTTGCCCCCGTCTGTCTCCTTGCCCCCCCGGTCTCTCTCACCCCCGGTCTCTCTCGCCCCTGTTGTCATTTGCCACCCCAGTCTCTCTCTTTGCCCCCCCGGTCTCTCTCTCGCCCCTGGTCTCTCTCATCCCCTGCCTCTCTCCCCACTGGGCTAGCTCGCCCCCGGTCTCTCTCTCTCGCTCCCGGTCTCTCTCACCCCCGGTCTCTCTCACACCCGATCTCTCTCACCCCCGGTCTCTCTCTCGCCGCCGGTCTCTCTCGCCCCTGGTTACTCTCTTTGCCACCCCTGTCTCTCTCACCCCCGGTCTCTCTCATCCCTGGTCTGTCTCATCCCCGATCTCTCTCGCCCCTGGTCTCTCTCGCCCCTGGTCACTCTCTTTGCCACCCCGGTCTCTCTCGCCCCCCAATCTCTCTCACCCCCAGTCTCTCTCGCCCCCGGTCTCTCTCGCCCCTGGTCACTCTCTTTGCCCCCCCCAGTCTCTCCCGACCCCGTTCTCTCTCTTTGCCCCCCCCGGTCTCTCTCTCGCCCCTGGTCTCTCTCGCCCCGGTTACTCTCTTTGCCACCCCTGTCTCTCTCGCCCCCGGTGTCTCTCGCCACCGGTCACTCTCTCGCCCCCGGTCTCTCTCGCCCCTGGTCACTCTCTTTGCCACACCGGTCTCTCTCGCCCCCCAATCTCTCTCACCCCCAGTCTCTCTCACCCCCAGTCTCTCTCGCCCTCGGTCTCTCTCGCCCCTGGTCTCTCTCTCTTTGCCACCCCAGTCTCTCTTGCCCCCAGTCTTTCTCTTTGCCCCCCCCCGGTCTCTGTCGCCCCCGGTCTCTCTCTTTGACCCCCCAGGTCTCTCTCGCCCCCGGTCTCTCTCCTTGCCCCCCCCCGGTCTCTCTCGCCCCCGGTCTCTCTCTTTGCCACCCCCGGTCTCTCTCTTTGCCCCTCACCCCCGGTCTCTCTCGCCCTGGTCAGTTTCTTTGCCCGCCCCGGTCTCTCTCGCCCCTGGTCACTTTCTTTGCCCACCCCCCCCCGGTCTCTCTTGCCGCTCCCGGGATCTCTCGACCACGGTCGCTCTCTTTGCCCCCCCCAGTCTCTCTCACCCCCGGTCTCTCTCTTTGCCCCCCCAGTCTCTTGCCCCAGCTCCCGTCTCTCTGCCTCGGTCATTCTCTCTCGCGCCCGGTCTCTCTCGCCGCCCCCCAGCAGTCTCTCTCGCTGCGTTCCCCCCCCGGTCTCCCTTGCCCCCGGTCTCTCTCGCCACCCCCGTCTCTCTCCTTGCCCCCCTTGGTCTCTCTTGCCCCCGGTCTCTCTCTTTGCTCCCCTGGTCTCTATCGCCCCCGGTCTCTCTCTTTGCCCCCCCGGTCTCTCTCACCCCCGGTCTCTCTCACCCCCGGTCTCTCTCGCCCCCCCCCCCCGTCTCTCTCGCCCCGGTCTCTCTCTTTGCCCCCCCCCCGGTCTCTCTCGCCCCCGGTCTCTCTCTTTGCCCCCCCCCCCGGTCTCTCTCACCCCCGGTCTCTCTCGCCCCCCCCCCGGTCTCTCTCACCCCCGGTCTCTCTCACCCCCCGGTCTCTCTCTTTGCACCCCCCGGTCTCTCTCACCCCCGGTCTCTCTCACCCCCCGGTCTCTCTCTTTGCAACCCCTAGTCTCTCTCACCCCTGGTCTCTCTTGCCCCTGGTCTCTCTCTTTGCCCCCCTCCGGTCTCTCTCGCCCCCGGTCCCTCTCTTTGCACCCCCCGGACTCTCTCACCCCCGGTCTCTCTCACCCCCGGTTTCTCTCTTTGCCCCCCCCCGGTCTCTCTCACCCCGGTCTCTCTCGCCCCTGGTCACTTTCTTTGCCCCCCCCCCAGTCTCTCTCGCCCCCAGTCTCTCTTGCCGCCCCCGATGTCTCTTGCCCCCGGTCTCTCCCTTTGCCACCCCGGTCTCTCTCTTTGGCCCCCGGTCTCTCTCGACTCCGGTCTCTCTCTTGCGCCCGTTCTCTCTCGCCGCCCCCCACCAGTCTCTCTCGCCGCCCACCCCCACGGTCTCCCTTACCCCCAGTCTCTCCCGACCCCGGTGTCACTCTTGCCGCCCCCTGGTCTCTCTCACCCCCGGTCTCTCTCACCCCCGGTCTCTCTCGCCCCCGGTCTCTCTCGCCCCCGGTTTCTCTCGCCCCCGGTCTCACTCGCCCCCGGTCTCTCTCGCCCCCGGTTTCTCTCGCCCCCGGTCTCACTCGCCCCCGGTCTCTCTCGCCCCCGGTCTCTCTCGCCCCCGGTCTCACTCGCCCCCGGTTTCTCTCGCCCCCGGTCTCACTCGCCCCCGGTCTCTCTCGCCCCCGGTTTCTCTCGCCCCCGGTCTCACTCGCCCCCGGTCTCTCTCGCCCCCGGTCTCTCTCGCCCCCGGTCTCTCTCGCCCCCGGTCTCTCTCGCCCCCGGTCTCACTCGCCCCCGGTCTCTCTCACCACTGGGCTCGCTCGCCCCCGGTCTCTCTCTCTCGCCCTCAGTCTCTCTCGCCCCCGGTCTCTCTCACACCCGATCTCTCTCACCCCCGGTCTCTCTCGCCCCCGGTCTCTCTCGCCCCCCCCCTCGGTGTCTCTCGCTCCCGGTCTCTCTCTTTGCCCCCCCCCGGTCTCTCTCGCCCCTGGTCTCTCTCGCCCCGGTCTCTCTCGCCGCCCCCGGTCTCTCTCGCTCCGAGCCTTTCTCGCACCCACCGGTCTCTCTCCCCCACACCCCCCCGGTCTCTCTCGACCCCGGTCTCTCTCTTTGCACCCCCCCGGTCTCTCTCGCCCCCAGTCTTTCTCTTTGCCCCCCACCCCCGATCTCTCTCGCCCCCGTCTCTCTCCTTGCCACCCCCGGACTCTCTCACCCCCGGTCTCTCTCGCCCCTATTGTCTTTTGCCACCCCAGTCTCTCTCTTTGCCCCCCCGGTCTCTCTCTTTGTCCCCACGGTCTCTCTCTCGCCCCTGGTCTTCTCGTCCCCTGTCTCTCTCACCACTGGGCTCGCTCGCCCCCGGTCTCTCTCTCTCACCTCCGGACTCTCTCACCCCCGGTCTTTCTCACACCCGATCTCTCTCACCCCCGGTCTCTCTCGCCTCCGTCTCTCTCCTTGCCCCCCCCGGTCTCTCTCACCGCCGGTCTCTCTCTTTGCCCCCCCGGGCCTCTCTCACCCCCGGTCTCTCTCGCCCCTGTTGTCTTTTGCCACCCCAGTCTCTCTCTTTGCCCCCCCGGTCTCTCTCTTTGCCCCCCTGGTCTCTCTCGCCCCTGGTCTCTCTCACCCCTGGTCTCTCTCGCCCCCCCCCCCCCGGTGTCTCTCGCTCCCGGTCTCTCTCTTTGCCCCCGCGGTCTCTCTCGCCCCTGGTCTCTCTCGCCCCTGGTCTCTCTCACCGCCCCCGGTCTCTCTCGCACCCCCCCGGTCTCTCTCGCCCCTGGTCTCTCTCTCCCCCCCCACCCCGGTCCCTTCGCCCCTGGTCTCTCTCTTTGCACCCCCCGGTCTCTCTCGACCCCGGTCTCTCTCTTTGCACCCCCCGGTCTCTCTCGCTCCCAGTCTCTCTCGCCCCCCACAGTCTCTCTCGCCCCCCCCCCCGTCTCTCTCGCCACCCCCCGGTCTCTCTCACCCCCCCGGTGTCTCTCGCTCCCGGTCTCTCTCGCCCCCGGTCTCTCTCGCTCCCGTTCTCTCTCGCCCCCCCCCTCGGTGTCTCTCGCTCCCGGTCTCTCTCTTTGCCCCCCCGGTCTCTCTCGCCCCTGGTCTCTCTCGACCCCGGTCTCTCTCTTTGCACCCCCCGTCTCTCTCGCCCCCAGTCTCTCTCGCCCCCCACAGTCTCTCTCGCCCCACCCCCGGTCTCTCTCGCCACCCCCCCGGTGTCTCTCGCTCCCGGTCTCTCTCGCCCCCGGTCTCTCTCGCTCCCGTTCTCTCTCGCCCCCGGTCTCTCTCGCCCCCCCCCTCGGTGTCTCTCGCTCCCGGTCTCTCTCTTTGCCCCCCCGGTCTCTCTCGCCCCTGGTCTCTCTCGCCCCGGTCTCTCTCACCGCCCCTGGTCTCTCTCGCTCCGAGCCTTTCTCGCACCCACCGGTCTCTCTCCCCCACACCCCCCCGGTCTCTCTCGACCCAGGTCTCTCTCTTTGCCCCCCCCCGGTCTCTCTCGCCCGCGGTCTCTCTCTTTGCCCCCCACCCCCGGTCTCTCTCGCCCCCGTCTCTCTCCTTGCCCCCCCCCGGTCTCTCTCGCCCCCGTCTCTCTCCTTGCCACCCCCGGACTCTCTCACCCCCGGTCTCTCTCGCCCCTGTTGTCTTTTGCCACCCCAGTCTCTCTCTTTGCCCCCCCGGTCTCTCTCTTTGCCCCCCGGTCTCTCTCTCGCCCCTGGTCTTCTCGTCCCCTGTCTCTCTCACCACTGGGCTCGCTCGCCCCCGGTCTCTCTCTCTCACCTCCGGACTCTCTCACCCCCGGTCTCTCTCACACCCGATCTCTCTCACCCCCGGTCTCTCTCGCCCCCGTCTCTCTCCTTGCCACCCCCGGACTCTCTCACCCCCGGTCTCTCTCGCCCCTATTGTCTTTTGCCACCCCAGTCTCTCTCTTTGCCCCCCCGGTCTCTCTCTTTGCCCCCCCGGTCTCTCTCTTTGCCCCCCCGGTCTCTCTCCTTGCCCCCCCCGGTCTCTCTCACCGCCGGTCTCTCTCTTTGCCCCCCCGGTCTCTCTCACCCCCGGTCTCTCTCGCCCCTGTTGTCTTTTGCCACCCCAGTCTCTCTCTTTGCCCCCCGGTCTCTCTCTTTGCCCCCCCGGTCTCTCTCTTTGCCCCCCCGGTCTCTCTCCTTGCCCCCCCCCGGTCTCTCTCACCGCCGGTCTCTCTCTTTGCCCCCCCGGACTCTCTCACCCCCGGTCTCTCTCGCCCCTGTTGTCTTTTGCCACCCCAGTCTCTCTCTTTGCCCCCCCGGTCTCTCTCTTTGCCCCCCGGTCTCTCTCTCACCCCTGGTCTTCTAGTCCCCTGTCTCTCTCACCACTGGGCTCGCTCGCCCCCGGTCTCTCTCTCTCACCTCCGGTCTCTCTCACCCCCGGTCTCTCTCACACCCGATCTCTCTCACACCCGGTCTCTCTCGCCTCCGTCTCTCTCCTTGCCCCCCCCGGTCTCTCTCACCCCCGGTCTCTCTCACACCCGATCTCTCTCACCCCCGGTCTCTCTCACCCCCGGTCTCTCTCTCTCACCTCCGGACTCTCTCACCCCCGGTCTCTCTCGCCCCCGTCTCTCTCTCTCACCCCCGGTCTCTCTCAACCCCCGTCTCTCTCCTTGCCCCCCCCGGTCTCTCTCACCGCCGGTCACTCTCTTTGCCCCCCCGGGCCTCTCTCACCCCCGGTCTCTCTCGCCCCTGTTGTCTTTTGCCACCCCAGTCTCTCTCTTTGCCCCCCCGGTCTCTCTCTTTGCCCCCCCCCCCGGTCTCTCTCGCTCCCGGTCTCTCTCGCCCCCGGTCTCTCTCACCCCCGGTCTCTCTCGTCCCCGGTCTCTCTCACCCCCGGTCTCTCTCACCCCCGGTCTCTCTCTCTCACCCCCGGTCTCTCTCTCGTCCCCAGTCTCTCTCTCACACCCCCGGTCTCTCTCGCCCCCGGTCTCTCTCGCCACTCCGGTCTCTCTCGCCCCCGGTCTCTCTCGCCACTCCGGTCTCTCTCACCCCCGGTCTCTCTCGCCCCCGGTCTCTCTCGTCCCCGGTCTCTCTCACCCCCAGTCTCTCTCGCTCCCGGTATCAGGGCTCTCTCACCCCCGGTCTCTCTCGCCCCCGGTCTCTCTCATCCCCGGTCTCTCTCGCCCCCGGTCTCTCTCGTCCCCGGTCTCTCTCACCCCCAGTCTCTCTCGCTCCCGGTATCAGGGCTCTCTCGCCCCCGGTCTCTCTCGCCCCCGGTCTCTCTCACCCCCGGTCTCTCTCTCTCTCACCCCCGGTCTCGCTCGCTCCCGGTCTCTCTCGCCCCCCGGGTCTATCTCTCGCCCCCAGTCTCTCTCTCACCCCCGGTCTCTCTCTCGCGCCCGGTCTCTCTCATCACCCCCGGTCTCTCTCATCACCCCCGGTCTCTCTCATCACCCCCGGTCTCTCTCTCGCCACCGGTCTCTCTTTCACCCCCGGTCTCTCTCTCGCCCCCGGTCTCTCTCTCGCCCCCGGTCTCTCTCTCTCACCCCCGGTCTCTCTCACCCCCGGTCTCTCTCTTGACCCTGGTCTCTCTCAACCCCGGTCTCTCTCTCTTACCCCCGGTCTCGCTCGTCCCCGGTCTCTCTCGTCCCCGGTCTCTATCGCCCCTGGTCTCTCTCTCCCCTGGTCACTCTCTTTACCACCCCGGTCTCTCTCGCCCCCCAATCTCTCTCACCCCCAGTCTCTCTCGCCCCCGGTCTCTCTCGCCCCTGGTCACTCTCTTTGACCCCCCCCCCAGTCTCTCCCGACCCCGGTCTCTCTCTTTGCCCCCCCCGGTCTCTCTCTCGCCCCCGGTCTCTCTCGCCCCCGGTCTCTCTCTCACCCCCGGTCTCTCTCGCCCCTGGTCTCTCTCGCCCCTGGTCACTCTCTTTGCCACACCGGTCTCTCTCGCCCCCAAATCTCTCTCACCCCCAGTCTCTATCACCCCCAGTCTCTCTCGCCCCCGGTCACTCTCGCCACTGGTCTCTCTCGTTGCCACCCCACTCTCTCTTGCCCCCAGTCTCTCTCTTTGCCCCCCCGGTCTCTCTCGCCCCCGGTCTCTCTCTTTGCCCCCCCCGGTCTCTCTCGCTCCCGGTCTCTCTCTTTGCCCCCCCCCCGGTCTCTCTCTCGCCCCCGGTCTCTCTCGCCCCTGGTTACTCTCTTTGCCACCCCGGTCTCTCTCGTCCCCGGTCTCTCTCTCGTCCCCGGTCTTTCTCGTCCCCGATCTCTCTCGTCCCCGGTCTTTCTCGTCCCCGGTCTCTCTCGCCCCTGGTCTCTCTCTTTGCCACCCCAGTCTCTCTTGCCCCCAGTCTCTCTCTTTGCCCCCCCCGGTCTCTGTCGCCCCCGGTCTCTCTCGCCCCCGGTCTCTCTCACCACCCCGGTCTCTCTCACCCCCCCAGTCTCTCTCGCCACCCCGGTCTCTCTCACCCCCCCCGGTCTCTCTCACCCCCGGT
Organism: Chiloscyllium punctatum; assembly: GCF_047496795.1. NCBI lineage: Eukaryota > Metazoa > Chordata > Chondrichthyes > Orectolobiformes > Hemiscylliidae > Chiloscyllium > Chiloscyllium punctatum. Next base: position 22,069,006 of record NC_092755.1, read on the forward strand.
CTCTCTCGCCACCCCGCTCTCTCTCACCCCCGGTCTCTCTCGCCCCCGGTCTCTCTCACCACCCCGGTCTCTCTCGCCCCCGGTCTCTTTCGCCACTCCGGTCTCTCTCACCCCCGGTCTCTCTCGCCACCCCGGTCTCTCTCACCCCCGGGCTCTCTCGCCCCCGGTGTCTTTCTTTGCCCCCCACCCCCGGTCTCTCTCCCCCCGGTCTCTCTCTTTATCCCCCCCAGTCTCTCTCGCCCCCAGTCTCTCTCACCTCCGGTGTCTCTCTTTGACCCCACCCCCGGTCTCTCTCACCCCCGTCTCTCTCCTTGCCCCCCCGTTCTCTCTCACCCCCGGTCTCTCTCTTTATCCCCCCCCAGTCTCTCTCACCCCCAGTCTCTCTCTTTATCCCCCCCAGTCTCTCACCCCCGGTCTCTCTCTTTATCCCCCCCAAGTCTCTCGCACCCCCGATCTCTCTCACCCCCGGTGTCTCTTGCCACCCCAGTCTCTCTCTTTGCCCCCCCCGGTCTCTCTCACCCCCGGTCTCTTTCGCCACCCCCGTACGCTATCTCGCCGCCCTGGTCTCTCTCACCCCCGGTCTCTCTCTTTGTCCCCCTGGTCTCTATCACCCCCGGTCTCTCTCTCGCCCCCGGTCTCTCTCTTTGCCCCCCTGGTCTCTCTCGCCCCCGGTCTCTCTCTTTGCCCCCCTCGGTCTCTCTCGCCCCCCGGTCTCTCTCTTGGCGCCCTTTGAACCCCGGTCTCTCTCGCCATCCCCCGGTCTCACTCGTTCCCGGTCTCTCTCGCCCCCGGTCTCTCTCGCCCCCGGTCTCTCTCGCCCCCGGTCTCTCTCGCCCCCGGTCACTCTCGCTGCCCCCCGGTCTCTCTCGCTCCGAGCCTTTATCGCCCCCCCCCGGTCTCTCTTGCCCCCGTCTGTCTCCTTGCCCCCCCGGTCTCTCTCACCCCCGGTCTCTCTCGCCCCTGTTGTCATTTGCCACCCCAGTCTCTCTCTTTGCCCCCCCGGTCTCTCTCTCGCCCCTGGTCTCTCTCATCCCCTGCCTCTCTCCCCACTGGGCTCGCTCGCCCCCGGTCTCTCTCTCTCGCTCCCGGTCTCTCTCACCCCCGGTCTCTCTCACACCCGATCTCTCTCACCCCCGGTCTCTCTCTCGCCCCCGGTCTCTCTCGCCCCTGGTTACTCTCTTTGCCACCCCTGTCTCTCTCACCCCCGGTCTCTCTCATCCCTGGTCTGTCTCATCCCCGATCTCTCTCGCCCCTGGTCTCTCTCGCCCCTGGTCACTCTCTTTGCCACCCCGGTCTCTCTCGCCCCCCAATCTCTCTCACCCCCAGTCTCTCTCGCCCCCGGTCTCTCTCACCCCTGGTCACTCTCTTTGCCCCCCCCCAGTCTCTCCCGACCCCGGTCTCTCTCTTTGCCCCCCCCGGTCTCTCTCTCGCCCCTGGTCTCTCTCGCCCCGGTTACTCTCTTTGCCACCCCTGTCTCTCTCGCCCCCGGTGTCTCTCGCCACCGGTCACTCTCTCGCCCCCGGTCTCTCTCACCCCTGGTCACTCTCTTTGCCACACCGGTCTCTCTCGCCCCCCAATCTCTCTCACCCCCAGTCTCTCTCACCCCCAGTCTCTCTCGCCCTCGGTCTCTCTCGCCCCTGGTCTCTCTCTCTTTGCCACCCCAGTCTCTCTTGCCCCCAGTCTCTCTCTTTGCCCCCCCCCGGTCTCTGTCGCCCCCGGTCTCTCTCTTTGACCCCCCAGGTCTCTCTCGTCCCCGGTCTCTCTCCTTGCCCCCCCCCGGTCTCTCTCGCCCCCGGTCTCTCTCTTTGCCACCCCCGGTCTCTCTCACCCCCGGTCTCTCTCTTTGCCCCTCACCCCCGGTCTCTCTCGCCCTGGTCAGTTTCTTTGCCCGCCCAGGTCTCTCTCGCCCCTGGTCACTTTCTTTGCCCACCCCCCCCCGGTCTCTCTTGCCGCTCCCGGGATCTCTCGACCACGGTCGCTCTCTTTGCCCCCCCCAGACTCTCTCACCCCCGGTCTCTCTCTTTGCCCCCCCAGTCTCTCTCGCCCCCAGTCTCTCTTGCCTCCGGTCATTCTCTCTCGCGCCCGGTCTCTCTCGCCGCCCCCCAGCAGTCTCTCTCGCTGCCTTCCCCCCCGGTCTCCCTTGCCCCCAGTCTCTCTCGCCACCCCCGTCTCTCTCCTTGCCCCCCTTGGTCTCTCTCGTCCCCGTTCTCTCTCTTTGCTCCCCTGGTCTCTATCGCCCCCGGTCTCTCTCTTTGCCCCCCCCCGGTCTCTCTCACCCCCGGTCTCTCTCGCTCCCCCCCCGGTCTCTCTCACCCCCGGTCTCTCTCACCCCCCGGTCTCTCTCTTTGCACCCCCCGGTCTCTCTCACCCCCGGTCTCTCTCACCCCCCGGTCTCTCTCTTTGCAACCCCTAGTCTCTCTCACCCCTGGTCTCTCTTGCCCCTGGTCTCTCTCTTTGCCCCCCTCCGGTCTCTCTCGCCCCCGGTCCCTCTCTTTGCACCCCCCGGACTCTCTCACCCCCGGTCTCTCTCACCCCCGGTTTCTCTCTTTGCCCCCCCCCGGTCTCTCTCACCCCGGTCTCTCTCGCCCCTGGTCACTTTCTTTGACCCCCCCCCAGTCTCTCTCGCCCCCAGTCTCTCTTGCCGCCCCCGATGTCTCTTGCCCCCGGTCTCTCCCTTTGCCACCCCGGTCTCTCTCTTTGGCCCCCGGTCTCTCTCGACTCCGGTCTCTCTCTTGCGCCCGTTCGCTCTCGCCGCCCCCCACCAGTCTCTCTCGCCGCCCACCCCCACGGTCTCCCTTACCCCCAGTCTCTCCCGACCCCGGTGTCACTCTTGCCGCCCCCTGGTCTCTCTCACCCCCGGTCTCTCTCACCCCCGGTCTCTCTCGCCCCCGGTCTCTCTCGCCCCCGGTTTCTCTCGCCCCCGGTCTCACTCGCCCCCGGTCTCTCTCGCCCCCGGTTTCTCTCGCCCCCGGTCTCACTCGCCCCCGGTCTCTCTCGCCCCCGGTCTCTCTCGCCCCCGGTCTCACTCGCCCCCGGTCTCTCTCGCCCCCGGTCTCTCTCGCCCCCGGTCTCTCTCTCTCGCCCTCAGTCTCTCTCGCCCCCGGTCTCTCTCACCCCCGGTCTCTCTCTCGCCCCCGGTCTCTCTCACCCCCGGTCTCTCTCACCCCCGGTCTCTCTCTCGCCCCCGGTCTCTCTCACCCCCGGTCTCTCTCACCCCCGGTCTCTCTCTCGCCCCCAGTCTCTCTCACCCCCGGTCTCTCTCTCTCGCCCCCTGGTCTCTCTCGCCCTCAGTCTCTCTCGCCCCCAGTCTCTCTAACCCCCGGTCTCTCTCTCTCGCCCCCTGGTCTCTCTCGCCCTCAGTCTCTCTCGCCCTCAGTCTCTCTCACCCCCGGTCTCTCTCACCCCCGGTCTCTCTCTCGCCTCCGGTCTCTCTCACCCGCGGTCTCTCTCACCCCCTGGTCTCTCCCGCCCTCAGTCTCTCTCACCCCCAGTCTCTCTCTCTCGCCCCCGGTCTCTCTCTCATCCCCGGTCTCTCTCTCGCCCCCAGTCTCTCTCACCCCCGGTCTCTCTCGCCCCCTGGTCTCTCTCGCCCTCAGTCTGTCTCGCCCCCAGTCTCTCTCACCCCCGGTCTCTCTCACCCCCGGTCTCTCTCGCCCCCTGGTCTCTCTCACCCCCGGTCTCTCTCGCCCCCTGGTCTCTCTCGCCCTCAGTCTCTCTCATCCCTGGTCTCTCTCACCCCCGGTCTCTCTCTCGCCCCCGGTCTCTCTCACCCCCGGTCTCTCTCGCCCCCTTGGTCTCTCTCACCCCCGGTCTCTCTCACCCCCGGTGTCTCTCTCACACCCGGTCTCTCTCACCCCCGGTCTCTCTCTCGCCCTCAGTCTCTCTCATCCCCGGTCTCTCTCGCCCCCGGTCTCTCTCACCCCCGGTCTCTCTCGCCCCCTGGTCTCTCTCGCCCTCAGTCTCTCTCGTCCCCGGTCTCTCTCGCCCCCGGTCTCTCTCGCCCCCGGTCTCTCTCACCCCGGTCTCTCTCGTCCCCGGTCTCTCTCGCCCCCGGTCTCTCTCTCGCCCCCGGTCTCTATTTCACCCCCGGTCTCCCTCTCACCCCCGGTCTCTCTCTCACCCCCAGTCTCTCTCGCCCCCGGTCTCTCTCTCACCCCCGGTCTCTCTCGCCCCCCCGGTCTGTCTCGCCCCCTGGTCTCTCTCACCCCCGGTCTCTCTCGCCCCCTGGTCTCTCTCGCCCTCAGTCTCTCTCGTCCCCCGTCTCTCTCGCCCCCGGTCTCTCTCGTCCCCCGGTCTCTCTCACCCCCAGTCTCTCTCTTGCCCCCTGGTCTCTCTCAGCCCCGGTCTCTCTCGCCCCCCCGGTCTCTCTCGTCCCCTGGTCTCTCTCACCCCCGGTCTCTCTCGCCCCCCGGTCTCTCTCGCCCCCGGTCTCTCTCTTTGCCACCCCCGGTCTCTCTCGCCCCCGGTCTCTCTCTTTGCCCCTCACCCCCGGTCTCTCTCGCCCTGGTCAGTTTCTTTGCCCGCCCCGGTCTCTCTCGCCCCTGCTCACTTTCTTTGCCCACCCCCCCCCGGTCTCTCTTGCCGCTCCCGGGATCTCTCGACCACGGTCGCTCTCTTTGCCCCCCCCCCAGTCTCTCTCACCCCCGGTCTCTCTCTTTGCCCCCCCAGTCTCTCTCGCGCCCGGTCTCTCTCGCCGCCCCCCAGCAGTCTCTCTCGCTGCGTTCCCCCCCCGGTCTCCCTTGCCCCCGGTCTCTCTCGCCACCCCCGTCTCTCTCCTTGCCCCCCTTGGTCTCTCTCGTCCCCGTTCTCTCTCTTTGCTCCCCTGGTCTCTATCGCCCCCGGTCTCTCTCTTTGCCCCCCCCCGGTCTCTCTCGCCCCCGGTCTCTCTCACCCCCGGTCTCTCTCGCCCCCCCCCCCGGTCTCTCTCGCCCCCGGTCTCTCTCTTTGCCCCTCACCCCCGGTCTCTCTCGCCCTGGTCAGTTTCTTTGCCCGCCCCGGTCTCTCTCGCCCCGGTCACTTTCTTTGCCCCCCCCCCGGTCTCTCTTGCCGCTCCCGGGATCTCTCGACCACGGTCGCTCTCTTTGCCCCCCCCAGACTCTCTCACCCCCGGTCTCTCTCTTTGCCCCCCCAGTCTCTCTCGCCCCCAGTCTCTCTTGCCTCCGGTCATTCTCTCTCGCGCCCGGTCTCTCTCGCCGCCCCCCAGCAGTCTCTCTCGCTGCCTTCCCCCCCGGTCTCCCTTGCCCCCGGTCTCTCTCGCCACCCCCGTCTCTCTCCTTGCCCCCCTTGGTCTCTCTCGTCCCCGTTCTCTCTCTTTGCTCCCCTGGTCTCTATCGCCCCCGGTCTCTCTCTTTGCCCCCCCCCCGGTCTCTCTCACCCCCGGTCTCTCTCGCCCCCCCCCCCGGTCTCTCTCACCCCCGGTCTCTCTCACCCCCCGGTCTCTCTCTTTGCACCCCCCGGTCTCTCTCACCCCCGGTCTCTCTCACCCCCCGGTCTCTCTCTTTGCAACCCCCAGTCTCTCTCACCCCCGGTCTCTCTTGCCCCTGGTCTCTCTCTTTGCCCCCCTCCGGTCTCTCTCGCCCCCGGTCCCTCTCTTTGCACCCCCCGGACTCTCTCACCCCCGGTCTCTCTCACCCCCGGTTTCTCTCTTTGCCCCCCCCCGGTCTCTCTCACCCCGGTCTCTCTCGCCCCTGGTCACTTTCTTTGCCCCCCCCCCAGTCTCTCTCGCCCCCAGTCTCTCTTGCCGCCCCCGATGTCTCTTGCCCCCGGTCTCTCCCTTTGCCACCCCGGTCTCTCTCTTTGGCCCCCGGTCTCTCTCGACTCCGGTCTCTCTCTTGCGCCCGGTCTCTCTCGCCGCCCCCCACCAGTCTCTCTCGCCGCCCACCCCCACGGTCTCCCTTACCCCCAGTCTCTCCCGACCCCGGTGTCACTCTTGCCGCCCCCTGGTCTCTCTCACCCCCGGTCTCTCTCACCCCCGGTCTCTCTCACCCCCGGTCTCTCTCGCCCCCGGTTTCTCTCGCCCCCGGTCTCACTCGCCCCCGGTCTCTCTCGCCCCCGGTTTCTCTCGCCCCCGGTCTCACTCGCCCCCGGTCTCTCTCGCCCCCGGTCTCTCTCGCCCCCGGTCTCACTCGCCCCCGGTCTCTCTCGCCCCCGGTCTCTCTCGCCCCCGGTCTCTCTCTCTCGCCCTCAGTCTCTCTCGCCCCCGGTCTCTCTCACCCCCGGTCTCTCTCTCGCCCCCGGTCTCTCTCACCCCCGGTCTCTCTCACCCCCGGTCTCTCTCTCGCCCCCGGTCTCTCTCACCCCCGGTCTCTCTCACCCCCGGTCTCTCTCTCGCCCCCAGTCTCTCTCACCCCCGGTCTCTCTCTCTCGCCCCCTGGTCTCTCTCGCCCTCAGTCTCTCTCGCCCCCAGTCTCTCTAACCCCCGGTCTCTCTCTCTCGCCCCCTGGTCTCTCTCGCCCTCAGTCTCTCTCGCCCTCAGTCTCTCTCACCCCCGGTCTCTCTCACCCCCGGTCTCTCTCTCGCCTCCGGTCTCTCTCACCCCCGGTCTCTCTCACCCCCTGGTCTCTCCCGCCCTCAGTCTCTCTCACCCCCAGTCTCTCTCTCTCGCCCCCGGTCTCTCTCTCATCCCCGGTCTCTCTCTCGCCCCCAGTCTCTCTCACCCCCGGTCTCTCTCGCCCCCTGGTCTCTCTCGCCCTCAGTCTGTCTCGCCCCCAGTCTCTCTCACCCCCGGTCTCTCTCACCCCCGGTCTCTCTCGCCCCCTGGTCTCTCTCACCCCCGGTCTCTCTCGCCCCCTGGTCTCTCTCGCCCTCAGTCTCTCTCATCCCTGGTCTCTCTCACCCCCGGTCTCTCTCTCGCCCCCGGTCTCTCTCACCCCCGGTCTCTCTCGCCCCCTTGGTCTCTCTCACCCCCGGTCTCTCTCACCCCCGGTGTCTCTCTCATCCCCGGTCTCTCTCGCCCCCGGTCTCTCTCACCCCCGGTCTCTCTCGCCCCCTGGTCTCTCTCGCCCTCAGTCTCTCTCGTCCCCGGTCTCTCTCGCCCCCGGTCTCTCTCGCCCCCGCTCTCTCTCACCCCTGGTCTCTCTCGTCCCCGGTCTCTCTCGCCCCCGGTCTCTCTCACCCCTGGTCTCTCTCACCTCCGGTCTCTCTCTCGCCCTCAGTCTCTCTCGCCCCTGGTCTCTCTCTCGCCCTCAGTCTCTCTCGCCCCTGGTCTCTCTCTCGCCCCCGGTCTCTATTTCACCCCCGGTCTCCCTCTCACCCCCGGTCTCTCTCTCACCCCCAGTCTCTCTCGCCCCCGGTCTCTCTCTCACCCCCGGTCTCTCTCGCCCCCCCGGTCTGTCTCGCCCCCTGGTCTCTCTCACCCCCGGTCTCTCTCGCCCCCTGGTCTCTCTCGCCCTCAGTCTCTCTCGTCCCCCGTCTCTCTCGCCCCCGGTCTCTCTCGTCCCCCGGTCTCTCTCACCCCCAGTCTCTCTCTTGCCCCCTGGTCTCTCTCATCCCCGGTCTCTCTCGCCCCCCCGGTGTCTCTCGTCCCCTGGTCTCTCTCACCCCCGGTCTCTCTCGCCCCCTGGTCTCTCTCGCCCTCAGTCTCTCTCGTCCCCGGTCTCTCTCGCCCCCGGTCTCTCTCGCCCCCTGGTCTCTCTCGCCCCCGGTCTCTCTCGCCCCCGGTCTCACTCGCCCCCGGTCTCTCTCGGTGCCTCCGGTCTCTCTCACCCCTGGTCTCTCTCGCTGTCCCCGGTCTCTCTCGCCCCCGATCTCTCTCTTTGCCTCCCCAGTATCTCTCACCCCCGGTCTCTCTCGGTGCCCCCGGTCTCTCTCGCCAGCCCCGGTCTTTCTCGCTGCCCCCGGTCTCTCTTGTCCCCCAGTCTCTCTCTCGCCTCCGGTCTCTCTCTCACCCCCGGTCTCTCTCTCGCCTCCGGTCTCTCTCTCGCCTCCGGTCTCTCTCTCACCCCCGGTCTCTCTCTCACCCCCGGTCTCTCTCTCGCCTCCGGTCTCTCTCTCACCCCCAGTCTCTCTCTCACCCCCGGTCTCACTCGGTGCCCCCGGTCTCTCTCGCCGCCCCCCCAGTCTCTCTCGCCCCCAGTCTCTCTTGTCCCCCGTCTCTCTCGGCGCCCCCAGTCTCTCTCGCCTCCGGTCTCTCTCTCGCCCCCGGGCTCTCTCGCCGCCCCCGGTCTCTCTCAGTGCCCCTGGTCTCTCTCGCCACCCCTGGTCTCTCTCGGTGCCCCCAGTCTCTCTCGCCTCCGGTCTCTCTCTCGCCTCCGGTCTCTCTCTCTCACCCCCGGTCTCTCTCGCTGCCCCCCCAGTCTCTCTCGCCCCCAGTCTCTCTTGTCCCTGGTCTCTCTCGGCGCCCCCAGTCTCTCTCGCCTCCGGTCTCTCTATCGCTCCCGGTCTCTCTCGCCGACCCCCACCAGTCTCTCTCGCCACCCGCCCCCCCCCGGTCTTCTTTACCCCCTGTCTGTCTCACCGCCCCCGTCTCTCTCCTTGCCCCCCTTTGTCTCTCTCGTCCCCGTTCTCTCTCTTTGTTCCCCTGGTCTCTAGCGCCCCCAGTCTCTCTCTTTGCCCCCCCCCCAGTCTCTCTCACCCCGGTCTCTCTCGCCCCCCGTCTCTCTCTTTGCCCCCCACCCCCAGTCTCTCTCGCCCCTGGTCTCTTTCTTTGCCCCCCCCAGTCTCTCTCCCTGCCCCTGGTTTCTATCTCGCCGCCCCCGGTCTCTCTCTTTGCCCCCCCGGTCTCTCTTGCCCCCGGTCTCTCTCTTTGCCCCCCCGGTCTCTCTCGCCCCCGGTCTCTCTCTTTGCCCCCCCGGTCTCTCTTGCCCCCGGTCTCTCTCTTTGCCCCCCCCAGTCTCTCTCTCTCGCCCCCGGTCTCTCTCTCATCACCCCCGGTCTCTCTCTCACCCCCCGGTCTCTCTCTTGCCCCCGGTCTCTCTCGCCCCCGGTCTCTCTCGCCCCCGGTCTCTCTCGCTGCCACCTGGTCTGTCTCACTCCGTGTCTTTCTCGCCACCCCCTGTCTCTCTCGACCCCGGTCTCTCTCTTTGCCCCCCTGGTCTCTCTCGCCCCCGGTCTCTCTCTTTGCCCCCCCGGTCTCTCTCGCCCCCGGTCTCTCTCTTTGCCCCCCCGGTCTCTCTTGCCCCCGATCTCTTTCGCCGCCCCGGTCTCTCTCGCCCCTGGTCTCTCTCTTTGCCCCCCTGGTCTCTCTCACCCCCGGTCTCTCTCGCCTCCGGTCTCTCTCTTTGCCCCCCCCGATCTCCCTCTCCCCCGGTCTCTCTTTGCCCCCCACCCCGGGTCTCACTCGCCCCTGGTCTCTCTCACCCCCGGTCTCTCTCCCCGCCCCTGGTCTCTATCTTGCCACCCCCAGTCTCTCTTGCCCCCGTTCTCTCTCGCCGCCCCCGGTCTCTCTTGCCCCCTCTCTTTGCCCCCCCCCGTCTCTCTCACCCACAGTCTCTCTCGCCGCCCCGGTCTCTCTCTTTGCCCCCCCCCCCCCGTCTCTCTCACTCACTCACAGTCTCTCTCGCCGCCCCAGTCTCTCTCTTGCCCCCTGTCTCTCTCTTTGGCCCCCCGGTCTCTCTCGCCCCCAGTCTCTCTCTTTGGCCCCTGGGTCTGTCTCACTCCAGGTCTCTCTCTTTGCCCCCCCCGGTCTCTCTCGCCCCCGGGCTGACTCGCCCCAGGTCTCTCGCACCCCAACCCCCCAGACTCTCTCTTCCATGGTCTCTTTCGCCCCCTGGTCTCTCTCGCCCCCGGTCTCTCTTGTCGCCCCCTGTCTCTCGTCAATCCTGGTGTCTCGTCCCCACCTGTCTCTCTCGCCCCGGTCACTCGCTCCAAGTTTCTCTCGTCACTCCCTCTCTCGTCCCCAGTTTCTCTTGCCCCAGGTCTCTCTGTTAAACCCTGGCCTGTCTCGCCCCGATCTCTCTCGCCCCCCCCCCCCCACGGTCTATCTCACCCCCAGTCTCTCTCTTTGCCCCCCGGGTCTGTCTCAATCCTGGTCTCTCCCTTTGCCCCCCGGTCTCTCTCACCCCCAGTCTCTCTCTTTGCCCCCCAGGTCTCTCGCACCCCAACCCCCCAGTCTCTCTCTTCCACGGTCTCTTTCGCCCCCTGGTCTCTCTCGCCCCCGGTCTGTTATGTCGCCCCCGGTCTCACTCGCGCACAGTCTCTCTCCTCGCCCCCGGTCTCTCTCTCGCCCCCTATCGCCCCCACGTCTCTTTCGCCACGGTCTCTCTCTCTCGACCCCTGGTCTCTCTCTTTGACCCCCCCCCCCGGTCTCCCTCACCCCAAGTCTCTCTTGCCGCCCCCGGTCTCTCTCGCTGCCCCCCCGGCCTCTCTCGCCCCCGGTCTCTCTCTCTCTCCCACTCTCTCTCTCGCCCCTGGTCTCTCTCGCCCCCTCCGGTCTGTCTTGCCCCCTGTCTCCCTTTGCCCCCATCTCTCTCTCTTGCCCCTGGTCTCTCTCACCCTCGGTCTCTCTTGTCACACCCTCTTTCTCACTCCCGGTCTCTCTTGCCCCCAGTCTCTCATCACCCCCGGTGTCTCTCCCCCAGTCTCTCTCACCCAGAGTCTCTCTCGCCTCCGGTCTATCTCATTGCTCCCTGTCTCTCTTGCACCCGGCCTCTCTTGCTTCCCGGCCTCTCGCCCCAGTCACTCACCCCCAGTCTTTCTTACACTCGTTTCTCATCACCCCAGGTGTCTCACCCACAGTCTCTCTTGCCCCTGGTGTGTCTCATTGCCCACAGTCTCTTTAGCACCTGGCCTCTCTCACTTCTCAGCCTCTCTCGTTCCTGGTCTCTCTCTTGCCCCCGGTCTTTCTAGCCCCCTGGTCTCTCTCGCAAACCCGTTTCTCTCGCTCCTCGGTCTCTCTCGCTCCCCGGTCTCTCTCACCCGCAGTCTCTCTCACCCCCAGTCTGTTTTATCGACCTCCCGGTCTCTCTCTTGTCCCTGGTCTGTTTCGTCGTCCTGGTCTCTCTTGTCAACCCTGCTCTCTCGTCCCTGGTCTCTCTTGTCCCCAGTCACTTTCGCCCCCGGTCTCTCTCACCCCCGGTCTCTCTTGTTGCCCCCTGTCTCTCGTCACCTCCGGCCTCTCTCGCTCCCAGTGTCTCTCGCCCCAGTGCTCTCTCGCTTCCCACCCCCCCGACCCCCCCTAGTTTCAAGCCCCCCAGTCTCTCTTGCCGCCTTTCTCTTTTGGCTCCCCCACCAGTCTCTCTCGCCCCCAGTCTCATGCCACCACCCGGTTATCTCTCACCCCGCAGGTCTCTCTCGTCATCCCCTTTCTCTAGCCCCCAGTCTCTCTCTCGCCCTCTGGTCTCTCTCGCCCCAGTCTCTCTCTCACCTCCCAGTCTCTCTCGTACCCGGTCTCTCTCACCTCCCCCGCCCCGATCTCTCTCTCTCGCCCCCCACTCTCTCTTGCTCTCACCTCCCGGTCTCTCTCGCACCAGGTCTCTCTCATTGCCCCCGGTCTCTCTCACCGCCCCGTCACCCCCTGGTCACTCTCGCCACGGGCTCTCACCCCTGGTCTCTCTCTCACCCCCCCACTCTCTCTCGCCCCAGTCTCTCTCTCGCCTCCCGGTCTCACACGCACCAGGTCTCTCTCGTTGCCCCCGGTCTCTCTCACCCCCTGTCTCTCTTGATGCCCCCGGTCTCTCGTCCCACCCGGTGTTTTGCCCCCAGTCTCTCTTCTCCCCATCTCTCTCTTGCCCACAGTCTCTCTTGTCACCCCCCTCTCTCTTGCCTGCGTCTCTCTCACCCCCCCCGTTCTCTGTTGCCGCCCCCGGTGTCTTGCACCCAATCTCTCTTCGCCCCCACCCTCCCCGTCTCTCTCACCCCCGGTCTCTCTCACCCACGGTCTCTCTCACCCCCGGTCTCTCTCACCCCCTGTCTCTCTCACCCCCGGTCTCTCTCACCCCCAGTCTCTCTCTCTCACCCCCGGTCTCTCTCACCCCCGGTCTCTCTCACCCCCGGTCTGTCTCACCCCCAGTCTCTCTCTCTCACACCCGGTCTCTCTTCTCTCTCACCCCCGGTCTCTCTCACCCCCGGTCTCTCTCACCTCCGGTCTCTCTCTTTGCCCTCGGTCTATCGCCCCCTGGTCACTCTCGCCAACACTCTCTCTCAAGGCCCCTGGTCTCTCTTCACCCTCAGTCTCTCTCTCGCCCCCAGTCTCTCTCTCTTTGCCCCACCGGTCTCTCTCTCCCATTCCCGGTCTCTCTCTCCCCGGGTCTCTCTCGTCCCCCGTCTCTCTTGACACCCACCTCTCTTGCCCCCGGTCTCTCTCGCCCCCAGTCTCTCTGACCCCCCGTGTCTCTCTTGCCCACGGTCTCTCTCACACCCCGGTCTCTCTCGCCGACGGTCTCTCTCAACCCCGGTGTCTCATCGCCGTCAGCCTCTCATTGACCCAGTCTCTCATCACACGCAGTCTCTCGACCCGGTCTCTCTCTCCACCGGTCTCTAACTCTCCCCGGTCTCTCTCTCCCCTGGTCTCTAACTCTCCCCGGTCTCTCTCTCCCCCGGTCGCTAAATCTCCCCGGTTTCTCCTCGCCCCCTGTCTCTAACTCTCCCCGGTCTCTCTCAGCCCCGGTCTCTAACTCTCCCCGGTCTCTCTCTCCCCTGGTCTCTAACTCTCCCCGGTCTCTCTCTCCCCCGGTCGCTAAATCTCCCCGGTTTCTCCTCGCCCCCTGTCTCTAACTCTCCCCGGTCTCTCTCAGCCCCGGTCTCTAACTCTCCCCGGTCTCTCTCGCCCCCGGTCTCTAACTCTCCCCGGTCTCTCTCGCCCCCGGTCTCTAACTCCCCGGTTTCTCCTCGCCCCCGTCTCTATCTCTCTCCAGTCTCTCTCGCCCCCGGTCTCTAACTCTCCCCGCTTTCTCCTCGCCCCCTGTCTCTAACTCTCCCCGGTCTCTCTCACCCCCTGTCTCTAACTCTCCCCAGTCTCTCTCTCCCCTGGTCTCTAACTCTCCCCGGTCTCTCTCACCCCCTGTCTCTAACTCTCCCCAGTCTCTCTCTCCCCTGGTCTCTAACTCTCCCCGGTCTCTCTCGCCCCCTGTCTCTAACTCTCCCCGGTCTCTCTCGCCCCCGGTCTCTAACTCTCCCCAGTTTCTCCTCGCCCCTGGTCTCTAACTCTCCCCGGTCTCTCTCTCGCACCCTGTCTCTATCTCTCCCTGGTCTCTCTCTCGCCCCCTGTCTCTAACTCTCCCTGGTCTCTCTCTCCCCCGGTCTCTAAATCTCCCCGGTCTCTCTCGCCCCCGGTCTCTAACTCTCCCTGGTCTCTCTCTCCCCTGGTCTCTAACTCTCCCCGGTCTCTCTCTCCCCTGGTCTCTAACTCTCCCCAGTCTCTCTCTCCCCTGGTCTCTAACTCTCCCCGGTCTCTCTCGCCCCCGGTCTCTAACTCTCCCCGGTTTGTCCTTGCCCCCAGTCTCTAACTCTCCCCAGTCTCTACCTCTCCCCAGTCTCTACCTCTCCCCAGTCTCTCTCGCCCCCTGTCTCTAACTCTCCCCGGTCTCTCTCTCCCCCGGTCTCTAACTCTCCCTGGTCTCTCTCTCCCCTGGTCTCTAACTCTCCCCAGTCTCTCTCTCCCCTGGTCTCTAACTCTCCCCGGTCTCTCTCGCCCCCGGTCTCTAACTCTCCCCGGTTTGTCCTTGCCCCCAGTCTCTAACTCTCCCCAGTCTCTAACTCTCCCCGGTCTCTCTCGCCCCCAGTCTCTAACTCTCCCCGGTCTCTCTCGCCCCCGGTCTCTAACTCTCCCTGGTCTCTCTCACCCCCGGCCTCTAACTCTCCCCAGTTTCTCCTCGCCCCTGGTCTCTAACTCTCCCCGGTCTCTCTCTCGCACCCTGTCTCTAACTCTCCCCTGTCCCTCTCTCGCCCCCTGTCTCTAAATCTCCCCGGTCTCTCTCTCCCCTGGTCTCTAACTCTCCCCGGTCTCTCTCTCCCCTGGTCTCTAAATCTCCCCGGTCTATCTCGCCCCTGGTCTCTAACTCTCCCCGGTCTCTCTCACCACCTGTCTCTATCTCTCCCCAGTCTCTCTCTCCCCCTGTCTCTAACTCTCATCGGTCTCTCTCGCGCCCGGTCTCTAACTCTCCCCAGTCTCTCTTGCCACCTGTCTCTAACTCTCCCCGGTCTCTCTCGCGCCCGGTCTCTAACTCTCCCCGGTCTCTCTCTCCCCTGGTCTCTAACTCTCCCCGGTCTCTCTCGCGCCCGGTCTCTAACTCTCCCCGGTCTCTCTCGCGCCCGGTCTCTGACTCTCCCCGGTCTCTCTCGCGCCCGGTCTCTGACTCTCCCCGGTCTCTCTCACCCCCAGTCTCTAACTCTCCCCTGGTCTCGCTCGCCCCCGGTCACTAACTCTCCCCGGTCTCTCTCGCCCCTGTTCTTTAACTCTCCCCAGTCTCGCTCTCCCCCGGTCTCTAACTCTCCCCGGTTTCTCCTCGCCCCTGGTCTCTAACTCTCCCCGGTCTCTCACACCCCCTGTCTCTATCTCTCTCCAGTCTCTCTCGCCCCCGGTCTCTAACTCTCCCCGGTCTCTCTCTCCCCCGGTCTCTAAATCTCCCCGGTCTCTCTCGCCCCCGGTCTCTAACTCTCCCCGGTCTCTCTCTCCCCTGGTCTCTAACTCTCCCCGGTCTCTCTCTCCCCTGGTCTCTAACTCTCCCCGGACTCTCTCGCCCCATGTCTATAACTCTCCCCGGTTTCTCCTCGCCCCCGGTCTCTAACTCTCCCCGGTCTCTCTCACCCCCTGTCTCTAACTCTCCCCGGTCTCTCTCACCCCCGGTCTCTAACTCTCCCCGGTCTCTCTCACCCCCTGTCTCTAACTCTCCCCGGTCTCTCTCTCCCCCTGTCTCTAACTCTCCCTGGTTTGTCCTTGCCCCCGGTCTCTAACTCTTCCCCGGTCTCTCTCGACCCCTGTCTCTAACTCTCCCCGGTCTCTCTCGCCCCCGGTCTCTAACTCTCCCGGGTTTCTCCTCGCCCCCTGTCTCTAATTCTCCCTGGTCTCTCTCGCCCCCGGTCTCTCACTCTCCCCGGTCTCTCTCACCCCCCGGTCTCCAACTCTCCCCAGTCTCTCTCACCCCCCGTCTCTAACTCTCCCCGGTCTCTCTCTCCCCTCGTCTCTAACTCTCCCCGGTCTCTCTCACCCCCGGTCTCTAACTCTCCCCGGTTTCTCCTCGCCCCCTGTCTCTAACTCTCCCCGGTCTCTCTCTCCCCTGGTCTCTAACTCTCCCCGGTCTCTCTTTCCCCCGGTCTCTAACTCTCCCCGGTCTATCTCGCCCCTGGTCTCTACCTCTCCCCGGTCTCTCTCGCCACCTGTCTCTAACTCTCCCCGGTCTCTCTCTCCCCTAGTCTCTATCTCCCCGGTTTCTCCTCGCCCCTGGTCTCTAACTCTCCCCGGTCTCTCTCGGCCGCGGTCTCTAACTCTCCCCGGTCTCTCTCGCCCCCTGTCTCTAACTCTCCCCTGGTCTCTCTCGCCCCCTGTCTCTAACTCTCCCCGGTCTCTCTCGGCCCCGGTCTCTAACTCTCCACGTCTCTCTCGCGCCCGGTCTCTAACTCTCCCCGGTCTCTCTCGCCCCCTGTCTCTAACTCTCCCCGGTCTCTCTCGCCCCCTGTCTCTAACTCTCCCCAGTCTCTCTCGCCCCCAGTCTCTAACTCTCCCCGGTCTCTCTCACCCCCCGTCTCTAACTCTCCCCTGGTCTCTCTCTCCCCTAGTCTCTATCTCCCCGGTCTCTCTCACCCCCTGTCTCTAACTCTCCCCGGTCTCTCTCGCGCCCGGTCTCTAACTCTCCCCGGTCTCTCTCGCCCCCTGTCTCTAACTCTCCCCGGTTTCTCATCGCCCCCTGTCTCTATCTCTCTCTAGTCTCTCTCGCCACCGGTCTCTAACTCCCCTGGTCTCTCTTGCCCCTGGTCCTTAACACTCCCCGGTCTCGCTCTCCCCCGCTCTCTAACTCTCCCCGGTTTCTCCTCGACCCCTGTCTCTATCTCTCTCCAGTCTCTCTCGACCCCTGTCTCTAACTCTCCCCGGTCTCTCTCACCCCCTGTCTCTAACTCTCCCCGGTCTCTCTCGCGCCCGGTCTCTAACTCTCCCCAGTCTCTCTCGCCCCCTGTCTCTAACTCTCCCCGGTTTCTCATCGCCCCCTGTCTCTATCTCTCTCTAGTCTCTCTCGCCACCGGTCTCTAACTCCCCTGGTCTCTCTTGCCCCTGGTCCTTAACACTCCCCGGTCTCGCTCTCCCCCGGTCTCTAACTCTCCCCGGTCTCTCTCGCCCCCGGTCTCTAAATCTCCCCGGTCTCTCTCGTCCCCGGTCTCTAACTCTCCCCGGTCTCTCTCTCCCCTGGTCTCTAACTCTCCCCGGTTCTCTCGCCCCCGGTCTATAACTCTCCCCGGTTTCTCCTCGCCCCCTGTCTCTAACTCTCCCCAGTCTCGCTCTCCCCCGGTCTCTAACTCTCCCCAGTTTCTCCTCGCCCCTGGTCTCTAACTTTCCCCGGTCTCTCTCTCGCACCCTGTCTCTAACTCTCCCCTGTCTCTCTCTCGCCCAATATCTCAAACTCTCCCCGGTCTCTCTCTCCCCCGGTCTCTAAATCTCCCCGGTCTCTCTGCCCCCGGTCTCTAACTCTCCCCGGTCTCTCTCTCCCCCGGTCTCTAAATCTCCCCGGTCTCTCTGCCCCCGGTCTCTAACTCTCCCCGGTCTCTCTCTCCCCTGGTCTCTAACTCTCCCCGGTCTCTCTCTCCCCTGGTCTCTAACTCTGCCCGGTCTCCCTCGCCCCCGGTCACTAACTCTCCCCGGTCTCTCTCACCCCCCGGTCACTAACTCTCCCCGGTCTCTCTCTCCCCTGGTCTCTAACTCTCCCCGGTCCCTCTCTCCCCTGGTCTCTAACTCTCCCCAGTCTCTCTCGCCCCCGGTCTCTAACTCTCCCCAGTTTCTCCTTGCCCCCTGTCTCTAACTCTCCCCGGTCTCTCTCGCCCCCGGTCTCTCACTCTCCCCGGTCTCTCTCTCCCCCGGTCTCTAACTCTTCCCCGGTCTCTCTCGACCCCTGTCTCTACCTCTCCCCGGTCTCTCTCGCCCCCGGTCTCTAACTCTCCCCGGTCTCTCTCTCCCCTGGTCTCTAACTCTCCCCAGTCTCTCTCGCCCCCAGTCTCTAACTCTCCCCGGTCTCTCTCGCCCCCTGTCTCTAACTCTCCCCGGTCTCTCTCGCCCCCAGTCTCTAACTCTCCCCGGTCTCTCTCACCACCTGTCTCTAACTCTCCCCGGTCTCTCTCTCCCCCGGTCTCTAACTCTCCCCAGTTTCTCCTCGCCCCCGGTCTCTAACTCTCCCCAGTCTCTCTCGGCCCCGGTCTCTAACTCTCATCGGTCTCTCTCGCGCCCGGTCTCTAACTCTCCCCAGTCTCTCTTGCCACCTGTCTCTAACTCTCCCTGGTCTCTCTCACCACCTATCTCTAACTCTCCCCGGTCTCTCTCGCGCCCGGTCTCTAACTCTCCCCAGTCTCTCTCGCCACCTGTCTCTAACTCTCCCCAGTCTCTCTCGGCCCCGGTCTCTAACTCTCATCGGTCTCTCTCGCGCCCGGTCTCTAACTCTCCCCAGTCTCTCTTGCCACCTGTCTCTAACTCTCCCTGGTCTCTCTCACCACCTATCTCTAACTCTCCCCAGTCTCTCTCGCGCCCGGTCTCTAACTCTCCCCGGTCTCTCTCACCACCTGTCTCTAACTCTCCCCAGTCTCTCTCGCCCCCAGTCTCTAACCCTCCCCAGTCTCTCTCTCCCCCTGTCTCTAACTCTCCGCAGTCTCTCTCGCCCCCTGTCTCTAACTCTCCCCAGTCTCTCTCACCCCCTGTCTCTAACCCTCCCCAGTCTCTCTCACCCCCTGTCTCTAACTCTCCCCGGTCTCTCATCGCCCCGGTCTCTCTCTCCCCTCGCTCTCTCTCACCCCCCGTCTCTCTCTCACCCCCAGTCTCTCTCACCCCCAGTCTCTCTCACCCCCAGTCTCTCTCACCCCCCGTCTCTCTCTCCCCTCGATCTCTCTCACCCCCTGGGTCTCTCTTGTCCTTGTTCTCTCTCGCCCCCAGTCTCTCTCACCCCCAGTCTCTCTCGCCCCCAGTCTCTCTCACCCCCAGTCTCTCTCACCCCCTGGGTCTCTCTTGTCCTTGTTCTCTCTCGCCCCCAGTCTCTCTCACCCCCAGTCTCTCTCGCCCCCAGTCTCTCTCACCCCCAGTCTCTCTCGCCCCCA
Organism: Chiloscyllium punctatum; assembly: GCF_047496795.1. Taxonomy (NCBI): domain Eukaryota; kingdom Metazoa; phylum Chordata; class Chondrichthyes; order Orectolobiformes; family Hemiscylliidae; genus Chiloscyllium; species Chiloscyllium punctatum. The sequence goes on from NC_092755.1 coordinate 22,087,168, forward strand.
GTCTCTCTCACCCCCAGTCTCTCTCACCCCCAGTCTCTCTCACCCCCAGTCTCTCTCACCCCCAGTCTCTCTCGCCCCCGGTCTCTCTCACCCCCAGTCTCTCTCGCCCCCAGTCTCTCTCACCCCCAGTCTCTCTCACCCCCAGTCTCTCTCGCCCCCAGTCTCTCTCACCCCCAGTCTCTCTCGCCCCCAGTCTCTCTCACCCCCAGTCTCTCTCGCCCCCAGTCTCTCTCACCCCCAGTCTCTCTCGCCCCCAGTCTCTCTCACCCCCAGTCTCTCTCACCCCCAGTCTCTCTCACCCCCAGTCTCTCTCACCCCCGGTCTCTCTCGCCCCCGGTCTCTCTCACCCCCAGTCTCTCTCGCCCCCAGTCTCTCTCACCCCCAGTCTCTCTCGCCCCCAGTCTCTCTCACCCCCAGTCTCTCTCACCCCCAGTCTCTCTCGCCCCCAGTCTCTCTCACCCCCAATCTCTCTCACCCCCAGTCTCTCTCGCCCCCAGTCTCTCTCACCCCCAGTCTCTCTCACCCCCAGTCTCTCTCACCCCCAGTCTCTCTCGCCCCCGGTCTCTCTCACCCCCAGTCTCTCTCGCCCCCAGTCTCTCTCACCCCCAGTCTCTCTCGCCCCCAGTCTCTCTCACCCCCAGTCTCTCTCACCCCCAGTCTCTCTCGCCCCCAGTCTCTCTCACCCCCAGTCTCTCTCACCCCCAGTCTCTCTCGCCCCCGGTCTCTCTCACCCCCAGTCTCTCTCACCCCCTGGGTCTCTCTTGTCCTTGTTCTCTCTCACCCCCAGTCTCTCTCGCCCCCAGTCTCTCTCACCCCCAGTCTCTCTCACCCCCAGTCTCTCTCACCCCCAGTCTCTCTCGCCCCCAGTCTCTCTCACCCCCAGTCTCTCTCACCCCCTGGGTCTCTCTTGTCCTTGTTCTCTCTCGCCCCCAGTCTCTCTCACCCCCAGTCTCTCTCGCCCCCAGTCTCTCTCACCACCAGTCTCTCTCGCCCCCAGTCTCTCTCACCCCCAGTCTCTCTCACCCCCAGTCTCTCTCACCCCCAGTCTCTCTCACCCCCGGTCTCTCTCGCCCCCGGTCTCTCTCACCCCCAGTCTCTCTCGCCCCCAGTCTCTCTCACCCCCAGTCTCTCTCACCCCCAGTCTCTCTCGCCCCCAGTCTCTCTCGCCCCCAGTCTCTCTCGCCCCCAGTCTCTCTCGCCCCCAGTCTCTCTCGCCCCCAGTCTCTCTCGCCCCCAGTCTCTCTCACCCCCAGTCTCTCTCGCCCCCAGTCTCTCTCACCCCCAGTCTCTCTCACCCCCAGTCTCTCTCGCCCCCGGTCTCTCTCACCCCCAGTCTCTCTCGCCCCCAGTCTCTCTCACCCCCAGTCTCTCTCGCCCCCAGTCTCTCTCGCCCCCAGTCTCTCTCACCCCCAGTCTCTCTCACCCCCAGTCTCTCTCGCCCCCAGTCTCTCTCACCCCCAGTCTCTCTCACCCCCAGTCTCTCTCACCCCCGGTCTCTCTCGCCCCCGGTCTCTCTCACCCCCAGTCACTCTCGCCCCCAGTCTCTCTCACCCCCAGTCTCTCTCGCCCCCAGTCTCTCTCACCCCCAGTCTCTCTCACCCCCAATCTCTCTCGCCCCCAGTCTCTCTCACCCCCAGTCTCTCTCACCCCCAGTCTCTCTCACCCCCGGTCTCTCTCACCCCCAGTCTCTCTCACCCCCTGGGTCTCTCTTGTCCTTGTTCTCTCTCACCCCCAGTCTCTCTCGCCCCCAGTCTCTCTCACCCCCAGTCTCTCTCACCCCCAGTCTCTCTCACCCCCAGTCTCTCTCACCCCCCGTCTCTCTCTCCCCTCGATCTCTCTCACCCCCTGGGTCTCTCTTGTCCTTGTTCTCTCTCGCCCCCAGTCTCTCTCTCCCCTCGATCTCTCTCACCCCCAGTCTCTCTCACCCCCAGTCTCTCTCACCCCCAGTCTCTCTCACCCCCAGTCTCTCTCACCCCCAGTCTCTCTCACCCCCAGTCTCTCTCGCCCCCGGTCTCTCTCGCCCCCAGTCTCTCTCTCCCCTCGATCTCTCTCACCCCCAGTCTCTCTCACCCCCAGTCTCTCTCACCCCCAGTCTCTCTCACCCCCAGTCTCTCTCGCCCCCGGTCTCTCTCGCCCCCAGTCTCTCTCTCCCCTCGATCTCTCTCACCCCCAGTCTCTCTCACCCCCAGTCTCTCTCACCCCCAGTCTCTCTCACCCCCAGTCTCTCTCACCCCCAGTCTCTCTCACCCCCAGTCTCTCTCTCCCCTCGCTCTCTCTCACCCCCAGTCTCTCTCTCACCCCCAGTCTCTCTCACCCCCAGTCTCTCTCTCCCCCCCAGTCTCTCTCACCCCCAGTCTCTCTCTCCCCTCGCTCTCTCTCACCCCCAGTCTCTCTCTCACCCCCAGTCTCTCTCACCCCCGGTCTCTCTCTCCCCCCCAGTCTCTCTCACCCCCAGTCTCTCTCTCCCCTCGCTCTCTCTCACCCCCAGTCTCTCTCTCACCCCCAGTCTCTCTCACCCCCAGTCTCTCTCTCCCCCCCAGTCTCTCTCACCCCCAGTCTCTCTCACCCCCAGTCTCTCTCACCCCCAGTCTCTCTCACCCCCAGTCTCTCTCTCCCCTCGCTCTCTCTCACCCCCAGTCTCTCTCTCACCCCCAGTCTCTCTCACCCCCAGTCTCTCTCTCCCCCCCAGTCTCTCTCACCCCCAGTCTCTCTCTCCCCTCGCTCTCTCTCACCCCCAGTCTCTCTCTCACCCCCAGTCTCTCTCACCCCCAGTCTCTCTCTCCCCCCCAGTCTCTCTCACCCCCAGTCTCTCTCACCCCCTGTCTCTCTCATCCCCAGTCTCTCTCTCCCCCCCAGTCTCTCTCACCCCCAGTCTCTCTCACCCCCAGTCTCTCTCACCCCCAGTCTCTCTCACCCCCAGTCTCTCTCACCCCCAGTCTCTCTCTCCCCCCCAGTCTCTCTCACCCCCAGTCTCTCTCTCCCCTCGCTCTCTCTCACCCCCAGTCTCTCTCTCACCCCCAGTCTCTCTCACCCCCAGTCTCTCTCTCACCCCCAGTCTCGCTCTCACCCCCAGTCTCTCTCACCCCCAGTCTCTCTCACCCCCAGTCTCTCTCACCCCCAGTCTCTCTCACCCCCAGTCTCTCTCACCCCCAGTCTCTCTCGCCCCCAGTCTCTCTCGCCCCCAGTCTCTCTCGCCCCCAGTCTCTCTCACCCCCAGTCTCTCTCACCCCCGGTCTCTCTCTCACCCCCAGTCTCTCTCACCCCCAGTCTCTCTCACCCCCAGTCTCTCTCACCCCCAGTCTCTCTCGCCCCCAGTCTCTCTCGCCCCCAGTCTCTCTCACCCCCAGTCTCTCTCACCCCCAGTCTCTCTCACCCCCAGTCTCTCTCTCACCCCCAGTCTCTCTCGCCCCCAGTCTCTCTCGCCCCCAGTCTCTCTCACCCCCGGTCTCTCACACCCCCTGTCTCTCTCACCCCCAGTCTCTCTCACCCCCAGTCTCTCTCACCCCCAGTCTCTCTCACCCCCGGTCTCTCTCACCCCCGGTCTCTCTCACCCCCGGTCTCTCTCTCACCCCCAGTCTCTCTCACCCCCGGTCTCTCTCACCCCCTGTCTCTCTCACCCCCAGTCTCTCTCACCCCCAGTCTCTCTCACCCCCAGTCTCTCTCTCACCCCCAGTCTCTCTCACCCCCAGTCTCTCTCACCCCCGGTCTCTCTCACCCCCGGTCTCTCTCACCCCCGGTCTCTCTCTCACCCCCAGTCTCTCTCACCCCCGGTCTCTCTCACCCCCTGTCTCTCTCACCCCCAGTCTCTCTCACCCCCAGTCTCTCTCACCCCCAGTCTCTCTCTCACCCCCAGTCTCTCTCACCCCCAGTCTCTCTCGCCCCCGGTCTCTCTCACCCCCAGTCTCTCTCGCCCCCAGTCTCTCTCACCCCCAGTCTCTCTCGCCCCCAGTCTCTCTCACCCCCAGTCTCTCTCACCCCCAGTCTCTCTCGCCCCCAGTCTCTCTCACCCCCAGTCTCTCTCACCCCCAGTCTCTCTCACCCCCGGTCTCTCTCACCCCCAGTCTCTCTCACCCCCTGGGTCTCTCTTGTCCTTGTTCTCTCTCACCCCCAGTCTCTCTCGCCCCCAGTCTCTCTCACCCCCAGTCTCTCTCACCCCCAGTCTCTCTCACCCCCAGTCTCTCTCACCCCCCGTCTCTCTCTCCCCTCGATCTCTCTCACCCCCTGGGTCTCTCTTGTCCTTGTTCTCTCTCGCCCCCAGTCTCTCTCTCCCCTCGATCTCTCTCACCCCCAGTCTCTCTCACCCCCAGTCTCTCTCACCCCCAGTCTCTCTCACCCCCAGTCTCTCTCACCCCCAGTCTCTCTCACCCCCAGTCTCTCTCGCCCCCGGTCTCTCTCGCCCCCAGTCTCTCTCTCCCCTCGATCTCTCTCACCCCCAGTCTCTCTCACCCCCAGTCTCTCTCACCCCCAGTCTCTCTCACCCCCAGTCTCTCTCACCCCCAGTCTCTCTCACCCCCAGTCTCTCTCACCCCCGTCTCTCTCACCCCCAGTCTCTCTCACCCCCAGTCTCTCTCTCCCCCCCAGTCTCTCTCGCCCCCAGTCTCTCTCACCCCCGGTCTCTCTCACCCCCCAGTCTCTCTCGCCCCCAGTCTCTCTCGCCCCCAGTCTCTCTCACCCCCAGTCTCTCTCACCCCCCAGTCTCTCTCACCCCCAGTCTCTCTCACCCCCAGTCTCTCTCGCCCCCAGTCTCTCTCACCCCCCAGTCTCTCTCACCCCCAGTCTCTCTCACCCCCAGTCTCTCTCGCCCCCAGTCTCTCTCGCCCCCAGTCTCTCTCGCCCCCAGTCTCTCTCACCCCCAGTCTCTCTCACCCCCAGTCTCTCTCACCCCCCAGTCTCTCTCACCCCCAGTCTCTCTCACCCCCAGTCTCTCTCACCCCCGGTCTCTCTCACCCCACAGTCTCTCTCGCCCCCAGTCTCTCTCGCCCCCAGTCTCTCTCACCCCCAGTCTCTCTCACCCCCCAGTCTCTCTCACCCCCAGTCTCTCTCACCCCCAGTCTCTCTCGCCCCCAGTCTCTCTCACCCCCCAGTCTCTCTCACCCCCAGTCTCTCTCGCCCCCAGTCTCTCTCGCCCCCAGTCTCTCTCACCCCCCAGTCTCTCTCACCCCCAGTCTCTCTCACCCCCCAGTCTCTCTCACCCCCAGTCTCTCTCACCCCCAGTCTCTCTCACCCCCCGTCTCTCTCTTGTCCCTGTTCTCTCTCACCCCCAGTCTCTCTCGCCCCCGGTCTCTCTCACCCCCAGTCTCTCTCACCCCCAGTCTCTCTCGCCCCCAGTCTCTCTCACCCCCAGTCTCTCTCACCCCCAGTCTCTCTCACCCCCAGTCTCTCTCACCCCCCAGTCTCTCTCACCCCCAGTCTCTCTCACCCCCAGTCTCTCTTGTCATCCCCGGTCACTCCTCAGCCCCTCTCTCTTGCTCCCGGCCTCTCTCGCCCCCAGTCTCTCTTGCTCCTTGTCTGTCTCGTTGGCTCCTGTCTTGGTCACCCCCCGGTCTCTCTTCTCGCCCCCTGTCTCTAATTCTCCCCGGTCTCTCTCGCCCCGGTCTCTCTCACCTCTGGTCTCTCATCTCCCCGGGTCTCTCTCTCCCCTTGATCGCTCTCGCCCCCCGGGTCTCTCTTGTTCCTATTCTCTCTCGCCATTTGTCTCTCTTTCGCCCCCGCACTGTCTCACCCTCCCCCCCCCCACTGTCTCTCTCACACACCCCCCCACCCCGGTCTCTCTTGCCTCTGTTCTCTCTCTCCCCTGGTCTCTCTCTCATCCTCCGGTTCCTCTCGCCCCAGTCTTTCTCATCGCCCCTGGTCTCTCTTGCACCCCCCGCGTCTCTCACCCCTGATCTCTCTCACATTTCCTTGTCTCTCATTGCACCCCCCCCCACCCCCCCACCAACTCTCTCTCGCCTCTGTTCTCGCTCACCTCCCCCCGCTCTCTCTCGCCCTCGGTCACTCATCCCCCCCAAGTCTCTCTCTGCCCTCGGTCTATCGCCCCAGTCTCTCTCACCCCCCAGTCTCTCTCTTCACCCCTGGTATCCCTCGTCACCCCCGGTCTCTCTCTCCACCGGTCTCTCGTCATTCCTGGTCTCATTTACGCCCAGTCTCACTTGCCCCCAGTCTCTCTTGCCCCCGGTCTACTCATGTCAACCCCTCTCTCTCACCCCAGGTCTCTCTCTCGCCACTGTTCTCTCTCGCTCCCGGTCTCTCTCAACCCCCAGTCTCTCTTATCACTCCCGGTCTCTCTCACCCCCAGTCTCGCTCGTCACCCCCGGTCTCTCGTCACCCTCTCTCTCTCACCTCCAGTCTCTCGTCGCCCCCCTCTCTCTCTCACCACTCTGTCTCTCTAGCGCCTCTCTCTCTTGCCCCCTCTCTCTCATCCCCCCTCTCTCGCACCCCTGTCTCTCTTGCCTCCTCTCTCGCCCCCCCCTCTCTCGGTCTCCCCTCTATCGCGCCCCTCTCTCTCTCGCACCCCCTGTTTCTCCCAACCCTTTTGTCTGTCCCCCTCTCTCTCTCGCCTGCCTCCTCTCTCTGTCTTGCCCCTCTCTCTCACCCCCCTGTCTCTCGTCCCCCCACCCTGTCTCTCCCTGCTCTTTCACAATCTCTCGAATCACTGTCGCCTCATCTCCCTTTCTCTCCTCCCCCTCTCTCTCGTTCTAGCCCCTGTCTCTCTCTCTCTTTCTCTTGCTGCCATCTCCCTCCCTCTCTTGCCCCCTCTGTTTGCCCCTCTCTCGTTCCCTCTCTCAACTCCATTCCTATCTCCTCTCTCTCTCTCTCAAGGAGGGAGAGAGGGAAGAGTGGAGGCAGGTGGAGAAACCGGGATTGGGGGTGTGTGTGATAGAGACGGGGGAATGAGTGAGAGTGAAAAGGAGAGGTGTTGAGAAGGAAAGAGTATGCAGAGATAGAGAGGGAGAGCAATAAGGAGAAAGGGTAGGGGAGAGGAAATGGGGAGTCCAGGTTGGAGGGGGGGTACAGAGGGAGTTAAACCCAGCGCCTGAGCTCAGGGCGCGGTGCCCTCCCCTTCCCTGAGGCCCAGGACTTGGGGCTGAGTCTGTCTCTCTCCAGCTCAGCTTCTCCAACACAAAGACACACAACAACATCGGTCACTCTGCTGCTCGGCACGCTTTAATCAACATTTTTATTGGTTACAAATGGAAGTGATGGATACAGTCAGTGGGATGGTGCCTTTTCTCACTGGCCCCTGAGTTGTGAGAAACATTGAAATGTTTCCCTGTAACCCCCCTGGGGGATAAGGATGGAGAAACCAGCGCTACCCTCAGTCTGTTACCATAGCGACAGGCTGCTCCATCGCTGAAACACTGAACTGAAATGAGAAAATCCCAGATGGATTGATTAATGCGGGAATTTGATGGATGGATGGATTTGGGTGAAGGGATATTTCAGCACATTCTTCAGCTGCTGCCTGAACTTAGTCTGGGTCACGGCATAAATCGCGGTGTTTGTGCAGCAACTGAGGAGCTGCAGCATGAAGCCCAATTCCAGCACAAAGGGATGGAGATACACAGGGGAATACCCAATATTCCACATCCGGTACCATATAGAAAACAGCATTAACGTTGACCATAACAGGATGAAATTGGCCGAGATCACAAACAGTAAAATGATGGATTTTTTTCGGTTTCTCATTTCAGTGTCAGACTGAGCGTCCCCATTGGTGTGAGCGCGGAGTCTCCTGCGGGCTCTGCTGGTCACTAAAATGTGTCTGACGGTGAGAACATTGAGCAGCAGAATCAGGAGAAATGGGACACACGGGGTTAGAATGTGGTGGAGGGACTCGATTGTGACCCAGACAATGGAGAATAGAACAGCTTCTGTTACATCACAACACCAGGGGACGTTCACCAGCAAATACTGAGCCGTGAGAATAAAATACCAGGAAATGTTCTTTAAAAAGCTCAGCACAGTCACTGCTCCCAGAACCACAGCCGCCGTTTTCTCACTGCAATATTTACTTTTCAGCTTCTGGCAACAAATGGCCACAAACCGATCAAAGGTGAAAGTGACGGTGAACCAGACAGAGCAGTCAGTGGCTGCATAAAGTAGGACGGCGTGGATATTACACACCTGGACGGAGTACAGGAAATAAAACTGTTCCCGATAAACAATGGGAATGTGTCTCAGGATCAGGTCGAGGATAATGACCAGGAGATCCGCCACTGCCATGGCCCCCAGGTAACGTCTGACACATGGAGACAATCCACAATCTTTATAAAGCAGGACGTAGATGGTCACTACGTTAACTGTGAGGAAGGAAAACAAACCCATTATCCATCAGCCTGGAGGCAAAGGGACCAGTTTGATCGGGGACCCAATGAGATTTTCAAATGTGTCCCTGTATTCAGGGATTTATTAAAATAATTGGAGCTGGAATAACAAATGGGAAGGTCTGAATTATTGACGAAAATGTGACATAAGCCACAAGAAACCCTCCCTCCCCAAACACACAGAGACACATCCATAACGACAGATGGTTTCTAGAACATTCCCACACACTCAATCACTCGAGAGCAGACACAGGTCACTCCTTCCCAGTTCCTAATACAGAGGGTGGAAACGTTGCTGTCCTGAAGGATTCTCTCCCAGTTTCCTGAAGACAAATGGAGTTTGGGAATTTCTGTATTTTGATCTAAATTGTGGTCGATTCTGTGTCGGGAAGAAATGTCAATGCAGGGAAAACGTATTCCCCCCTTTAACTGCCTGAGGGTCCTTCGGAACAGTGTCTCCTTCTCCCTGGAACGGGATCTCTTCCCTCGGGATCTTATCGTTTGTTCAATTCACTGACGTCCTGCCGTTCACAAACAATGTCAGGGACAGAACGTTCCGGGGAATGTCAGTTATAGAATGTCAGGGACAGAACGTTCCGGGGAATGTCAGTTATAGAATGTCGGGGACAGAACGTTCCGGGGAATGTCAGTTATAGAATGTCAGGGACAGAACATTCCGGGGAATGTCGGTTATAGAATGTCAGGGACAGAACATTCCGGGGAATGGCAGTTATAGAATGTCAGGGACAGAACGTTCCGGGGAATGTCAGTTATAGAATGTCAGGGACAGAACGTTCCGGGGAATGGCAGTTACAGAATGTTGGGGACAGAACGTTCCGGGTAACCCCTTGACCTATCCATGACCTTTCCCCCCTACCCACCCCACCAACATGTTGTCCTGTGCCTGGACACACTGTAACATTAATGGGGTGTGAGACGGAGGGTCCAATCACAGGAACGGGAACGAAAGGCATTGCCAGATCAGCTGAAATGGTGAGATATACCACATTCTCAATCCACCTCCCAGAACCAGCCCAGACACCATACACCCAGAGGAGATATCTGTTCACCGTGGAACATTGTACAGACCAGGCCAGTGTCCTGCTCAGTACAACCCAGCAATCTGTCCAGATTCATCCATTACACTGGTCAATACAATCCAGCAATCTGGCCAGAGTGGAACACTGCACACAGATCATGTCAGGGCACTTATCTTCAAACGCAGGCTAGACATCTGTCCAGTTTTGGAAGCTGTGATAGAGACAGAAAAGCTGCAGATGCTAGAGTCCAAAGTAGACAGGCAGGAAGGTGGGAGAACACAGCAATGCTGACAGCATCAGGAGGTGGAACCATTCTGTAAGAATCCTGAAGGAGGGCTACACCTGAAACATCAAATTCTATACCTCCTGATGCTGCCTGGATGGCGGTGTTCCTCCAGCAAGTATTCAGCATGGGAAGCAACGCAGACCACAGCAGTGCATTGATCTATAAACCCAGACTCGATATCTGTCCAGGACGGGGAGCTGTGCAGACCACAGCAGTGCATTGATCTATAAGCCCAGACTCGATATCTGTCCAGGACGGGGAGCTGTGTAGACCACAGCAGTGCATTGATCGATAAACCCAGACTCGATATCTGTCCAGGACGGGGAGCTGTGCAGACCACAGCAGTGCATTGATCTATAAGCCCAGACTAGATATCTGTCCAGGACGGGGAGCTGTGTAGACCACAGCAGTGCATTGATCTATAAACCCAGACTCGATATCTGTCCAGGACGGGGAGCTGTGCAGACCACAGCAGTGCATTGATCTATAAACCCAGACTAGATATCTGTCCAGGACGGGGAGCTGTGCAGACCACGGCAGTGCATTGATCTATAAACCCGGACTAGATATCTGTACAGGACGGGGAGCTGTGCAGACCACAGCAGTGCATTGATCTATAAACCCAGACTAGATATCTGTCCAGGACGGGGATCTGTGCAGACCACAGCAGTGCATTGATCTATAACCCCAGACTAGATATCTGTCCAGGACGGGGAGCTGTGCAGACCACAGCAGTGCATTGATCTATAAACGCAGACTAGATATCTGTCCAGGACGGGGAGCTGTGCAGACCACAGCAGTGCATTGATCTACAAACCCGGACTAGATATCTGTCCAGGACGGGGAGCTGTGCAGACCACAGCAGTGAATTGATCTATAAACGCAGACTAGATATCTGTCCAGGACGGGGAGCTGTGCAGACCACAGCAGTGAATTGATCTATAAACGCAGACTAGATATCTGTCCAGGACGGGGAGCTGTGCAGACCACAGCAGTGCATTGATCTATAAACCCAGACTAGATATCTGTCCAGGACGGGGAGCTGTGCAGACCACAGCAGTGAATTGATCTATAAACGCAGACTAGATATCTGTCCAGGACGGGGAGCTGTGCAGACCACAGCAGTGCATTGATCTATAAACGCAGACTAGATATCTGTCCAGGGCGGGGAGCTGTGCAGACCACAGCAGTGAATTGATCTATAAACGCAGACTAGATATCTGTCCAGGACGGGGAGCTGTGCAGACCACAGCAGTGCATTGATCTATAACCCCAGACTAGATATCTGTCCAGGACGGGGAGCTGTGCAGACCACAGCAGTGAATTGATCTATAAACGCAGACTAGATATCTGTCCAGGGCGGGGAGCTGTGCAGACCACAGCAGTGCATTGATTTTTAAACCCAGACTAGATATCTGTCCAGGGCGGGGAGCTGTGCAGACCACAGCAGTGCATTGATCTATAAACTCGGACTAGATATCTGTCCCACACCTGGAGCTGTGCAGACCACAGCAGTGCATTGATCTATAAACCCAGACTAGATATCTGTCCAGGACGGGGAGCTGTGCAGACCACAGCAGTGCATTGATCTATAAACCCAGACTAGATATCTGTCCAGGACGGGGAGCTGTGCAGACCACAGCAGTGCATTGATCTATAACCCTGGACTAGATATCTGTCCAGGACGGGGAGCTGTGCATACCACAGCAGTGCATTGATCTATAAACCCGGACTAGATATCTGTCCAGGACGGGGAGCTGTGCAGACCACAGCAGTGCATTGATCTATAAACCCGGACTAGATATCTGTCCAGGACGGGGAGCTGTGCAGACCACAGCAGTGCATTGATCCATAAGTCCAGACTAGTTATCTGTCCAGGACAGGGAGCTGTGCAGACCACAGCAGTGCATTGATCTATAAGCCCAGACTAGATATCTGTCCAGAGCTGAAAATGTGTTGCTGGAAAAGCGCAGCTGGTCAGGCAGCATCCAAGGAACAGGAGAATCGACGTTTCGGGCATAAGCCCTTTTCAGCAACCGGCTATCTGTCCAGGACGGGAAGCTGTGTAAACCACAGCAGTGCATTGATATATAAACTCGGACTAGATATCTGTCCAGGATGGGGAGCTGTGCAGACCACAGCAGTGCATTGATCTATAAACCAGGAGCAGTTACCCTCCCAGCATGTAGGACTGTGTACCCCACCCCAGTGCATTGATCTGTAACCCAGGAGCAGTTACCGTCCCAGCATGTAGGACTGTGTATACCACCCCAGTGCATTGATCTGTAACCCAGGAGCAGTTACCCTCCCAGCATATAGGACTGTGTACACCACCCCAGTACATTGATCTGTACCCCTGGAGCAGTTACCGTCCCAGCATGTAGGACTGTGTATACCACCCCAGTGCATTGATCTGTAACCCAGGAGCAGTTACCGTCCCAGCATGTAGGACTGTGTATACCACCCCAGTGCATTCCTCAGTAACACTGTGTGAGATTCCTGCCCAGTGTGGGGAAACTTGCAGCCCGGGCTGGAAGTGACAGGATGTGCAGCTCCCACCCATTTACAGCTCGAACTCTCCATTGTGCCCTGACAAGGGGGTGCTGTGGGTGTGAACATCACTGCCACAGAGACACGGCGGGGGAATCAGTTTAAATATCATCACATGGGACGGGTTTGGTGTATAGACAAAGATGGGGAGACTGAGACACAGTGTCATGGAAGGATGTGTTCCCAGGTTGCAGAATGCTGAAATATAGACACTTCGATAGCATCCTGTAACAAGAGCCTGTCTTCCCAGGAAAGATGGGAAAAAGGGATTTTGGTGTGAGGTCAGATGGAACAACAGCTGCTGTGTGGTTTTGAAATTACATTTATGTAATTTTAATAAGTGTCTTTTTGAAACAGTAAATTACTGTAGAGTTGGAGTAGGGTAATAAGCAGTTTAGAGAAATAGGGTCTCAGAGTTGTGAATAGTTGATGTAAAATGTTAACTTTCAGAGTTAAAAAATAAATTGATATTTTTGTTTAAACAGTGGAATTTGGGAGTTTTCTGTCACTCATATTTTAACAGTTTACAAGACAAATTGAGCATTTCTTTATGTTTAGTTTATATTACCAGATGAACTCACTGTTGTGTCCTAACAATTGCTGTGTGTATCTGTGTGTCTCTGTGTGGGGCAGGTCTGCCAGTCTCTGTGGTGCCTAAAGTGATGCAATGCCACCCTCTGCTGGCCTCCCCACGCCACTGCACAGGCATTTGCAGAGGGTGAAAACCAACAGGGATACTTTCAGAGAGGGGGAGGGAGAGGGCAGCTGCTCACAGCACCATCCAAACTGATGTATTATCCATGGACTGATCTAAATGTCCTTTAAACGTTGTAACTGTTCCTGCTTTCACCACTTCATCTGAAAGTTCATTCCACACACAAGCCAGATTCTGTCTTACATAATTACCTCTCCTGACTTTTGTAAATCTTTTTCCTCGCACCTTAAAATATCCCTCAGTTTTGAATCCCCAACTCTAGGGAAAAGACATCAGCCCTTCGGCTTATCTGTACCCCTCAATATTTTATAAACCTCTGTAAAGTTACCGCTTAATTTCATATTCTTCAGTGAAAAAATCCCAGCCTATACAGCCTCTCCTTATAGCTCAATCCCTCCTTTCCCAGCAACATCCAGGTTAAACTCTTCTGAAACCTCTCCAGTTTAATAATATCAAGGTCAGTAATATTAAAGTGAAGAGTCAAGGTATTTTCTTAGGGCACAGGGAGTCCAAAACTAGAGGACATAGACTTAAGGTGAGAGGGGAAACATTTAAAAGTGATCTTAGGGGCAGCTTTTTCACCCAGAGGGTGGTGTGCCTATGGAATGGGTGGGCAGGATGACCAGACTGGACACAGTATTCCAGAAGAGGTCTCACTAATGTCCTGTACAACCACAAGATTTGACGTCCCAATTCCGATACTCAAAGGTCTGACCAATGAAGACAAGTGTTTTAAACACCTCCTTAATCGCACTATCTATATGAGATGAAAATTTTAAAGAATTAAACCTGACGGCCCAGGTCTCTGTTCTACAGCACTGCCAAAGACCCTACTTTTAATTGTATAGGTCCTGCTGTTGTTTGATTTACCAAATCCAGTACCTCGCATTAATCCAAACTAAACTCCATCTGCCACCCCTCAGCCCAGTGTGTGATATTACTGCCACCTCCCCCTCCCCCTTCAATTTTAAAACGCCCATCCCTGTCCAGGAGGCCTGCACACGCCAGCCTTGATTTTCACAAAGACCCTGAGCTTGGGTTGTCTTGTGTGGTTAGGGGGAGGAGGGACAGATTGCAAACACAGTCAGTGGGGAGGAGAGGCTGGACAGTAATCAGCGGCCTGGTGTCGCTTCATGGTTTTAGGAAGAGGGCAGTCGCACGTTAGAGGTGGGTAAGAGTGATCGGTGTTTTGGGACCAGAAATTAAGCTCTACCTTCGTCTCTGGTGTTCAGTAATAAATATCTGTTTGAGACTCTTCATTGGGCAGAGTGTGTCTGCAGGATTTCTTTCCTTAATATTGCAGACTACAGATAATAGTGATTAAAGATGTTTATAGCAATGGTAACCTGATTATAATAAATCCACACTGAACTGAAAGTGGGCACTAAAATATGACCCAAAATCTGGGTATGATAGTGTGGTGGGTAGTGTCCCTGTCTCTGAGCCAGAGCTCTGGATTTGATTTCAATTCCTGAACTTGTGTGGGAGTGTTCCTAGCTCTGGACTAGTAGGACTGGATTCAAGTCCTGCCTGTTGCAGAGGTATGTCCCAGCAACATGCGTTCTTCCCAATTCCTTTCACTTTAACTTTTCTTATGATGATAGTGAGAGAGTTCTTAAAAAAAAGATCCTCCTGAACATCCAACGATATGTTATCCATTAGTTCCTCGTTGCCTACGTCCACAAGAATCATCTTCAAACCATTCCAAAAAATGTTTGCCACTTATGGTTTTCATTTAATCGATGCATTATCATCCTCCCCAGTTTTCCCATTACCTTCTATATATCCAGGAACGCGTTCTTTGTAATTCAGCCCAAGAGACACCCGACCGCGGATGACAAGTTACTGGTCTGTAGTTCACCACTCTCCATCTTCATCCTTTCTTAAACTATTGGATAAAATTTATGACTTTTGCCATATCCAGATTGGCTAAATATCTTTCCGGAATGTATTGGAAAATAACATGAAAATCTGCGATGCAATCAATACGTCTATTGCTGCTTCCTCTGAAATTCTTGTATGAAGTACATCTGATCTGTCAGATTTATAAATACTCAATCCAGCATTCTTTTCAAAGATGACCTCAACATTGATAAGAATGATCTTAGACCTTAAATACACAAGTCCCATGGTTACTTGGTATTTCTGGGAGAATTTCTGGATATTCTGCCTTGAAGATAGACCCAAAGAAACAGTTTCTTTACCCTGTGATTTCTCTGTTCTCTACAATAAATTACCCTGTCCTCACACCCACTGTTCCACATTTGACCTTGTTTTTACTTTTGTTTCATACACTGATGTACGTTTTATTTTAAGCAGTCTTTATGTTTTTTTAGCAGTCTTTATGGTTTCTTTTAAGCAGTCTTTATGTTTTTATTTTGTTTGCATGCTGTTTCGCTTTTTGATTTCCTTCTCAGTTTCTTGGTCATCCGTTGCTGGGTCCTACATTTCTCCGAATCCACTACCTTACTACAACACTTGGCATTTTTCTAAGCTGCTTCCTTTGACCTAATAGGTAGTTAAAGGTGAGGCTGAAAGGGTTAGGTCGGAGAGGAGGGTGGACCAGATTGATGGGAAGGAAGATGAACACACACGAACGTTCAAAAGGGGGAGTGTGCTGAGTTGGAAGATTGGACTGGGATAAGGTGGAGTTAGGGGAAATGGGGAAACTGGTGAAACCTACATTAATCCCCTGTGGTTGGAGGGTCCCAAGGTAGAAGAGGAAGCTTTCTTCATCCATGCTTCGGGTAGTTCGGGTTTGGCGATGGAGGAGGCCCAGGACTCTCATGTCCTTGCCAGAGTGGAAAGGGGAGTTAAAGTGTTTAGCCAAAAGGTGGTGGAGTTGGTCAATGTGGCTGTTCCAGCGATGTTCTCTGAAATGATCCACGTATGTTTCGCCAATGTAGAGAAGACCACACTGAGTTTAAAGGATGCAGTAGATGAGGCCTTCCTTCATCACCTATCACTTTCAACACCACCTTCATCTACCTATCGCATTCCCAGCTCCCTCCCTCCTGCCACACCGCCTTCTCATTTATCTCTCAGCTCCCTTGACCCAGAAGCCTCATTCCTGATAAAGGGTTGTGCCCGAAACGACAATGCTCCTGCTCCTAGTACGCTGCCTGACTGTGCTTTTCCAGTGCCACTGATCACCAGCAGCTGCAGTGCCCACTTTCTCCTCACACCTTCAGGGCTTGCATGATTCAGATTTATAACAGTGACTTCAAATAAAACAAACACTACCGTGTACTCAAACAGCATAAAAGAAAACCAATGCATTGTGGTCACTGTTCCCAAAAGGTCCATTACAGCAAAGTTTCCAATTAGCTTTTCTGATCATCCAACACCAATTCCTAAATAACCTGATCTCTCGCTCCGTGCTCGACAAAATGTTAATGCCAGCTATCTAACACATGCTCATGAAATCCATTTTTCCCAGCATTAGCATTCAGTTGGGTTAACACAGTTTAGATATAATGTAAACAGGACATTATTACTGCAGTACCCACAAATGTGTATATCTCATTTTCCTGTTTTATAACATGTCCAGCATTTGTATTGCAGCTTTCACTTTGATATATAACTCTCATCAATGTTTGCTCCTCCTTGCTGTTTTTACGCTCTACATTACAAGATTCTGTAGAATCTGAGTGACGTGGGATTTGCTGAGATTAATGTTAAAGATCATCTTGCCACATCATTTATGATCTTCTTCAGCCCCATTGTGACATTTTCTCCTGATCTCCCGTTATGCTAGTGGAGTAGAGAACAATGATCGTTCATAAATGCTCTGTTTTCCCCCAGAGAGCTGAGACAGCTCTAACCTGGTTGGGAACCTTACAGCAGGCTGATAAAGTATTGCTGCTGCTGTACAGGATCTTAGTGAAATCACATCTGGAGTAGGGTGTACAGATTTAATCTCTTCAATGAAGAAAGGATGTTGTTATATTGGAAGCAGCTCAGAGATGGTTGATCCAATAGCCATTGGAGTTTACAAAAATGAAAGAAGATCTTATTTCAACATAGATGACAGGAAGGAGTCATCAACTGAAGAGAATTACACAGATAATGGAGGAATCCATTCCGTTCTCCAGCCTGTTACACAGGAACAACACAAGGATATTCAGGCCTTTGACCCGATTACACTAGAAGAGGACGAGGCTGTTCAGCCCCTGGAGCTGAATGTATATTTACAGGAGGAGGCCAATCAGCCCCTTGAATGTATAACACTGGCCCCAGAGTTGGCCATGCAGCACCTGTATCCTATTACACAGCAACTGGATCAGTCCATTCAGCCACCTCAAGTCGGTGACATAGGAACTAAAAGCGGTCACACAGTGACTGTAGATTTGTTACACTGGGATAACAGGAGGCCATTCAGACCCACCCAGTCTGTTGCAAGAGAATTGGATAAGGATAAAAACTATCTGAGACTTATTTCATGAGAAAGGAGGAGGTAATTCAGACACGTGTCTGTTGTGTGGGAACAAGAGAAGACCAATCGCTCCCTTGGTCCCATCTCTGGGATACATGAGGAGACCGTTCAGTATCTCCACCGGTTATGGAGAAATATGAGAAGACCCATCAGACCCTCAAAATGTTACACAGCAACGGGAAGATTCCATAATCCCCCACCCCTCTAACGCATCAACAGGAGGTGGTCATTCTGGCCTTGGAGATGACAACATGGGAACCCCAGAAAGACTTCATCCCATCGATTTTGTACACCAGCAGGATGATGAGTCCAGTCAGCCACACATACCACTTATACAGCAATTGGAGCACATCTCTTAAAACCCTTTTGTCCATCAAACAGGAATTCAAAGAAAACGTAAATGTTTTAGAAAGGGAAGAATTTATAATAACTTAATACATCAGGGAGTAAAATGGAACAATAAAGTATTGTAATTTAAGGCAAATTATTAGAATCCATTGTTGTGGACATTTGCAAACATAAACCACAATTCATCTGAATCAATATGGTTTTACAAAAGATAAATTATGATTGAAGTGTTTTGTTGAGTTATTTAAAGATGTGACAAACAAGGTGGATGGTGGGAATCCTGGAAATGGAATATATCTGGTCTTCGTGAAGGATTCAGATACGTCCCTTCTCCAAAGAGTGAGTGGTAAGATCAGACAGCATCAGTTTAGGAGTAATTTATTGGCTTGGATGGAGGATTGGTTAACCAACAAAATGCAGTCAGATGAATTAGCTGTGTCATTTTCTATTGGAAAATGCAATTTGTTGGATGCCATAGATTTCAGTTCTCATGCTTCAACCATTTGTGATCGACATTATTACTCGGTTGACGGGATAGAAAATACTATAGGGAGGAGAAAGTGAGGACTGCAGATGCTGCAGATCAGAGCTGAAAATGTGTTGCTGGAAAAGCGCAGCAGGTCAGGCAGCACCCAAGGAACAGGAGGGCTGATGCCCGAAACGTCGATTCTCCTGTTCCTTTGATGCTGGCTGACCTGCTGCACTTTTCCAGCATCACGTTTTGAGCTCCAGAAAATACTATAGTCACATTTTCAGATGACACTAACATTGGTGGGAAATTACCTCGGAATGATTATGCAAGAGATTTAAAAACTATATGGATAGGCTGGGTGAATGGGCCAACATTTGGCAATGAAAATTAAAGTGGATAAATATGGGGTTATTCAAGTTGGCCAGTCTAATAAAAAGGCAAATGATTATCTAAATGGAGAGAAACTTCAATATGGTTAGGTGCAGAGGGAGCTGGGTGCCTGCATGCATATCACAGAAAACTTGCTTGCGGGTACTTGAAGTAATGAGGAATACAAGTATAACTTCATCATTTATTTGTAAAAGGATAGAGTAGAAAGGTAGGGAGTGTTACTGTAGCTATGTAAGGCATTAGTGAGGCTGCAACTGGAGTACAGTTTGGGTGTCCTGCAGAATGAGGTGTTTCCATTGGACGCAATTCAGAAGAGCTTCATTAGATTGATTCCATATTTGAAGTGTTTGTCTTATGAAGAGACATTGAGCAGTTTAGGCCTGTACTGTCGAGTTTATAAGAACCATAGGAGAGCTCATTGAGGTCTGTAAAATGCTAAACGTCATTGAAAGTGTAGCTGTGGAGTGGATATTTTTTCATGTGGCGCAGTCTACAATAACAGACGACAGTTTGAGAATTGAGAGATAGCAGGGATGTGGAACAGAGGCCACGATGACATCAGCCATGATTGTATTCCATGGCGGAGCAGGTTCGAAGGGTTGGATTCCTGACAGATGTTCCTTGTTCATATTCAGCTTTACGACTGTGTTACACAGTAATGGGGGAGGATTATGTATCAAACAGGAAGCAGGTACTCCGGATAAATCAGTCTTAATCAGTTTGACAGAACGTCACCAGTGGAGTCACACAGTGACCAGTGCCGAGTCCTCAACTATTTACAATCTATATCAATGATCAGGAGGATGGAACAGATATACAGATGCTGAGTTTGGTCATGTTGCTGTGATAAGCAAGAGATTAAATTATCAAGAGAGAGTGGAGGGTCTACAGATCGATGCAGAGAGGGAAAGGCAATGGAGAATAATTTGGCAGCTGCAATATAACATGATATAATCTGTCATTTCATTTACAGGAATAATGGAAGGCAGTATGTTACTGAAATGGAGAGGGACTACAGGGGATTAATGATACTGTGTACAGACCCGTTCAGACATGGGAGGTTTTGCTCTATCCCTGATCATCTGCTCCTTGATGCTCCAAGTGACCCCATTGCTCTCCGTACACATGGAATGTTTTGAAGTGTTTGGTTGGTGATGGGGGATGCTGTTTTCAAACGTGTATCAAGGGGTTGGCCTTTATCCAAGATACATTCACTCCTTCCTACATGGAGACGCGAAGACGATGGGAATGGCTGCCTGCTTGTGAATGAAGAGGCTGTGGTTGCTGTCTGGACAGGGGTATTCTCCAACATTATGTACTGTGATGGGCATGCTGCAAGATTAATACAGAGAGTGCTCCTTCAGTTCCTCTACCTCTCCCCATTGACATGGCGACTCCGCAGATGCCATGTACACCATTGGGAATCCTACTATTATGGATACACCTGCTGAGGGTGAAACAATGTATTTACCTCATCCCCCATATATATCCTCTGTCACTGAATGGTTACATTGATGGCAACATACTGGCAGATGATGGATATGTCACCCAGTTCTGTTTGAAAAGTTCCAGAACATAGAAGCTGAAGGAAACTGTGACCCGAACAGCCACTGGCAGCACCATCCTCCCCCTGGTGTGAAGCTGCAGGTCGTGTTGTAGGAGGTGACACCGCTCTGTGACCAACTCCCTGTTCAATCAGTTATCCCTTACACTCTGCTCCTGGGTCAAGTGGAGCTTGGGAAACTGTTCCTGGAAAATCCGTGGTGGACACAGCAGATCCCTTTCCCCACAAACACTCACTGTGTGGTTTCAAAGCTTCCCCTCTCTGCAGCCTCTGCTCCATTTGTTGTTCATGTTGCAGACCCAGATGTTGTAACTACAGTCCCCATGCTCCATCCAAAGTTCGGTCACCAAATCCTCAGGTCTCCCTGAATGTTTGAGGCAGCTCACAGCACAACCTCCAGCAAACCATCCCCTGCTGCTGCACTAACTTTTCAATAACAGGAATCAGTCAGAAACCCCTCGTCTATAAGTGTTGTGGACCAGACCAGA
The DNA here is from genome assembly GCF_047496795.1 of Chiloscyllium punctatum. Lineage (NCBI taxonomy): Eukaryota > Metazoa > Chordata > Chondrichthyes > Orectolobiformes > Hemiscylliidae > Chiloscyllium > Chiloscyllium punctatum. The sequence goes on from NC_092755.1 coordinate 22,107,780, forward strand.
TTCCTGCAAAATATTTTAAGAAGGCCGCTTAGACCCAAACCTTCTCTTAATTTGAATATAGATGTGAAGTGTGCTTTCCAGATATGTTGTGACTGGTCAAACCACTCGACGTTAAGCAAAGTATAATCTATTTAAATGCTTTAGTTAATATGCAATCAAAGAAAAGAACATTTCAGGATGGCTTATATGTGGAACACTTACACAAACAATAGATACAGTACCTTCTTGGTATACACTGCTTGGCAGAAAGATATATTCAAATACAGATTCTTACATGCAAATTTCTTATCCAGGAGAAATGAACATCAACAGAGATCTCAGAGAAAAAGGCAGTGAGGGATCATGTATTGAGACTTCCAACCATTCTGGGACCCGAACAGCTTCTGAATGCTGCAGCTAAAAACAAAACGAGGAAACCTGGTCTGGGAGAGCTGGCCACTGCCCTTCCATTGTTACCACCGTTTTAATAAAACCTAAAGGCTTTCTCAGTTATTTACTTAAAATGTGTTTAGACAGTAGTTCTGCACCTCTCCCTTTAAAATCTCTCTTCAAAAAAACATCGAAGAGAAAATAACCTTTTTACAGTGATAGTATCCTCACAACTCCATCTGTAATAAAATAATACATCAATATGCAAAGATGGATTCATTTTCGATCTCCTAATCTTCCACTATTAGTAGACTGAAATGCATATACATTACATTGACTGTGAGCATACAAATGTTCACAACTAGTTTAGATTTCAGTCATTTTACTCCTGCCACAGAATGCCTTTGTCTTTCTTCATCCAAGTCTCCTCAACGTGTCAAAACTTAAGTTTCCTCGCCCTGTCAACTTTATAATTTCAAATTGAATGGCCGCAAGAATGAGCTCAGTCGAAACAGACTGGTACTTTTCTCCCTAAATTTCTCCAAAAACTTTAAGGGGTCATGATCAGTGAGAAAGATTTGTCTCATGTACGTTATTCGTAATTTAAATGCCAAAGTGTTGTAACGCCAACACCAAGCTCAAGGCCTCCTTCCCCATTGTGGAATAAATCTGTTGGTGTTTCAACTGGACACTCCAACCACACGTTACGTAACGGAGCACTTCTCATCTCTCCAATAGTCCCTCTGAATGGCATAGCTCCTCATGTCTCAGCATAAAAGAATTACATCCTTCTTTACTCTTAATGCTATAACCTCTTCACCTGCTACTCCTGGCCTATACCAGTAAACCTTACTCTCACGGGTATACGTTTTAAGAAAATCTCACACGTTCTTCTCAATCCTTCACAGAAACCAAACTTTGATTTCTGAACCCAATCATCATCATCCATTTCAGCTTCTAACCTTGCCATTGTAACTCTCTGCTCTTCCACATGAGTTCTCATGACTGCAGGAAGTGAATTGTTGAACTTCTCCAAAATTAGAGTCTCTCTCAGTGTGTCATAGGTTTGCTCTGTTTTTAATACCCTTACCCACCTTTCAAAATTACTTTGTTTTATTCTTTCAAACACAATATGTGTTTAACCACGGACGCTATTTTAGATTCCTGAAACACTGTCGGCTTCTGGCACAAGCTCATATGCACTTCAGATGGCTTTCTTCACCTCCTCCGATAGGGATGCAAATACCTATCAGCTTTGTTTGGATAAACTAAATCCACATGTTCTCTGGCCACTGCACTTGTTTAGCCACTTTCTGAAATGAAATTAAAAAGGCTACCCCATCATTCTCATCAAATTTAGATAATGCCTGGATGTATTTAAACAGATCCTGATCAGGCCTTTGGCTGCCATAGGGTTGCTCTACCTCACTATCGTCGAATGAAAATCCATACAAAATGAAGAGGAATTTAGAATAACGTAACTATTGGAAACCTTAACCGAATAATGGATACAGTACGTTCTACAAATGAACTGTTCAATCTATTAACATCACCAAAACACGTGTGTGTGTGTGTGCGTGTGTGTGTGCGTGTGTGTGTGTTTGAATGCGAAACTCATTGTTTGAGAACGAACGCAGATGGAGGAAACTATTTTAAATACGAACAACTGGCAAGCTTTTTGTTAATCAACACAGAGAACGAGGGGAATATCAAGGATAGATGAGATAAAGTGTTTGAGAATGTTAAAATAAAGTCATTGCCAGACTCAACAGCAATATAAATCAGTGTGCACATGAATGACAGAGGGATGGGAGTTTGGTGTGAGTTTGAATCAGATTTGCTTTGGCAGGTTTGAAGCCGGAGCGTCAGCAGCAGATTATTAACTTCATTAAGACAGTATTTCATAGCTCAAGGTTCAAACAGCAGATGGAATAAACCAGTGAGATATATTCTGGGGTGGTGAGTATTTCAAGTTAGAAATGTTCAGGGTATGGTGTCAAGAATCAGCTCATGGTCAAAGGGATCTCCCACAGTTGTGACTTGTCTGCTTCAGCTGCAGATATTGGCCAGGGATGGGATGGAAACAGTGGAAGGAAGTGGAGTTTGTAACCAGAGCAGTAGACGGTGACCTCCATGCTCTTAACAGCAAAGGCAATGTTACGATGCATTGTGGTTCTCCCATGAAACTGAATAGTTCAACATAGAGACCCGTGAGTAACACTGTCAGAGCAGAGAGCAAGAAGTAATTGAACACGTTCATTAATGTAGTTAGTAGTGGTCTGTAGAATGAATATCTGGATTGAGAGATTCAACAGGAAAAAAATAACAGTGACAAGATGTGTAGACTATATGAAAAAACAATAATACAGTCATAACTGGTTTATAGAAAACAAGATCTGGACAGTGACACTCACCAGGAACACCAATGACAGCCAGGAAGGGATAATAAAAATATTGAATAATGAGAAAAGTGTAATAGATCTACGATGATAATGACCAACAATAAAATGCAGAAAGATTCCAAACATAATCGGATAAGCTCCTGTATATTGCTGGAATATTCCAGTCTAATGTTCTCAGATTCTAATCTCTCCTCCCCCTCTCTCTGGATCTGCTGATCCCTGTCAGTGCTGTCGGTGATGGTTCCGCTCATGTTATGGGTTGACACATTGAACGGAGCCCATTTATCATTAAAAGATGGAAACCCTCCACTGGCAGAATTGGAATCCATGGAGATTGGCATTAATCGCAGTCACTCAACAAATAGACTCAATTAACCTGTTCAAAACATCACTTTTCATTTCCTGGTTTTGGATGGAATGGATGAGGGTTGCTGAGGAATGGATCATAAATCTTTAAATCCTTTATATCTTTTTATTAACTTGTATATGAGAGTAATAACAGGACACTGCATGCGTCTATATATGTTCCAGTCTGTTTATGAAAGGAGGCAATTATAAAATAACAGATCGGCTGCATAAAAAACGTTGGGTGGGTAAGTTTCTCGATACCTGAACACAAAGTACAGTACTTATTGACCAGTGTGCGGCCACTCCTGGTTTTAATGCCCTGTTATCAAATCCTTTCATAACCTTGAGACAGAGCATTGAGACTGCTGCTCAGGAACAGGCCGAAGCAATTCTATCCCAATGGGACTCTTACAGAGGGATAGGAGAAGGCCATTCAGCCCAAATTAGCCTGTTGCTACTTGAAAAGGTGTAAAGCTGGAATATTGGCACATTTTGTCAACAGAATCATTCAGAACAAAGGTATGTGTCGCTGCAGCTGTATGAGGTGTTACTGAGAGGGCACCTGCAGTACATTGTGTTAGTTGTGTTTCTGTAACTGAGAAAGGATGGACCTCCATCAGATATAGTTTAACGGCTGCTCGTAATCCACGGGTTGCTGTGTCAGTTAATGTCTCAGACTTGTTACACAGGGACAGGAGGAGACCATGAAGCCTCTTGATTCTATTTCAGAGGGACAAGAGGAGGCCATGAAACCTCTCCAGTCTATTACAGAGGGACAGGAGGAGCCTATTCAGCCTCTCGAACCTGTTACAGAGGGGAGGAAATGTTTATTTAACTTTCAAGTCTGTTACACGTAAATATTAGTTTTAAATTAGTTGTGGAATAGGAAAGACCTGATGTCAACATTAAAGTTCTAACTTTGAACAAGGCCAATTTTGAAAGTGTTAGGTGAGCCCTGTGAAAGGCTGATTGGAATACCCTATTCACAGGTAAAGGGATGGTTGGAAAATGCAAGACCATCAAAACTTGGTTTCAGAGAGTCCAGAGCCAACGTGTTCCTGTTAGTGAGAGGGGCAAGGCTGGTGGGTGCAGGGAGTGCTGGATGGTTAGATATATTGATGTTATGGTCAAGGTAAGGAAGGAGGCATATGTCAGGTAAACAGAGTTGAGATCAAGTAAATCCCGAGAGGTGTATAAGGGCAATAAGTGTATAGTCAACGGGGAATTCGGGCCAGAAAAATGTGGACATGAGATGGCTTTAGAAATAGGATTAACGAGGCATTGAAGCAGCTCTACACATCCTTTAATAGCAAAATATTAACTAGGGAGAGAATAGGGCACCTTAAAGATCAGTAAGGCTATGTATGTGTGGAACCATAGGAGGTGGAAGGGATACTAAACAAGTATTTATCCTAGTATTTAATTAGAAGAGGTTACAAGAGCGAGCGAATGAAGAAATACATAGTGATATCTTGAAAAGTATCTATAGTACAAGGAGATGTTGGACATTTTAAAACATATGAAGGTGAACGAATCCCTGGGACCGAATCAGTTGGATCCCAGAATATTGTGGGAAGCTAGGAAAGATATTGCTCAGCCTTTTGCTGATATTCCTGTAACATTGATTTCCACAGGTGAGGTGGCATAAGAGTGGAGGGTTGCTAACATAGTGTCATTATTTCAGAAATTAAGGAAAACCCAGGTAACTATAGATTGGTGACTCTGACATCAATGGTGACTAAATTGTTGGAGGGGATTTTGAGGGAAACGATGTAAATGCATTTGGAAAAACAAGGACAGAAGACGGCTTTGTACATTGGAGATCACGTCTCACTGACTGGGTGGAATGTTTTGAGGAAGTGAAGAAGATGATTGATGAAGGCAGGACAGTGGATGTTGTCTTCATGGAACTCAGTAAGAAAACCAAAATGTTCTACATAGTAGACTGGTTAGCAAGGTTAGGCTGCCTGCGATCCAGGGAAAGCTCGCCATTTAGGTCCAAACTTTTCTTGAATATCGGAGACAGGGTGTGACAGTTGTCATTTGTTCATTAAACTTGGAGACCTGTGACCAGTGGCGCTGCTCGCAAAGATTAATAGAGGGTCCACTGCCTTTTGTTACTTATACAAATCGTTTGCACTTGAATGTATGAAGTATGGTCAGTAAGTTTATAGATAATTCCAAATTTGGTGGTGTAGTCGACAGTGAAGAATGATCTCTCAGAATATAATGGGAACTTCATTAGGTGAACTGAGGAGTGTCAGATGGAGTTTATTTTAGATGAATGTGAGGTGTTGCATTTTGGCAAGACAAATCAGGGCCAGACATATAGGTAGGATCCTGTCGAAAGTTGCCAATCAAGGAGAGCTCCATAGAAATTATAGAATCCCTACAGTTAGGAAACAGGATTTTTGGCCGATTGAGGCCACACCGTCCCTCTAAACAGTATCCCACTGGACAAACCCCTCCCCTATCCCTCTAAGCCTGCATTTTCCATGGCTCATGCACCTTGCCCTCACATCCAAGCATACTATGCACAATTTAGGATGGCCAACCTACCCTTATCTGTATATCTTTATACTGTCGGAGGGAAACATAGCACCCGGAGGAAACTTACACAGACACGGGGAGAATGTGCAAACTCCACACAGCCAGTCATTCAAGGATGGAATTAAACCCCAATCGCTGCCCTGTGAGGCATCTTGTGGTGCAGGTTCTCCATTCCTTGAAAGTGCTGTCACACGTAGACAGCGCAGTGAAGAAGGCACTTGGTGATCTTCCCTTTATTGGTGCATGCTTTGAGTAGAAGCATTTGCATGACATGTTTCATCTGTACAGGTCATTGGTTTGGCCACTTTTGTAATATTGCCTTTAATTCTGGTCAACCTGCTGTTGGAAAGATGTTGTCAAACACTTGAAAGGGTGCAGAAGAGATTTAAAAGAATGTTGCAGATGTTGGAGGGTTGGAGTTACAGGGAGAGTTTGAATAGGCTGGGAGTATTTTCAAGTGTTGAGGCTGAGGGTGGACCTTAAAGAAGTTTATAGAATCAGGAGGGGCATAGAAGAAGTAAACAGTCAATGTATGTTCCCAGGATAGACAATTCCAAATATAGAATATAAAGGCTTAAGGTGAGAGGAGAAAGATTTAAAAAGGGACGTGAGGGACAACATTTTCACACAGGGACCGCTGTGTGTATGGATTGAACAGCCAAAAGAGGTGGTGGAGACAGGCACAGTTACACCATTTAAAAGGCATTTGGATGGGTACATGCATGGGAAGGGTTTAGAGGGAGATGGGCCAAGTGCTGGCAAGGGAGACGAGATTAATTTAGGATATTTGGTTGGTATAGATGACCAGACCGAAGGATCTTTTTCCAGGCTATACATCTCTGAGAGTCTATTGACTCTGCAGTGTTTAACACGGGAACAGGAGGAGGCTATTCAGCATCTGAATTTTGCCAATCGGCTTGTTTGCTCAATTACTGAGAGTCAAATACAAAAATACATCATTCAGATTTTGATGGTGTTTTACAGAAACAGGAGAAAGGCTTTCAGTCAAGAAAAGCTGTAAAGAATGTGAAGAGGCCATTCAGTCCCTCACCTCCATTCCACAGGAGCAGCAGGTGAGCACAGAGCTATTGGAGCCTGTTACTCAGGAGCAGGAGGAGGACATCTACTTTCACAAAACTTCAATTAGGAGGCAGTCACTCAACTGCTCGTGACTGGGACACAGGAACAGGAGGGAGTCACTCAGCTGCTGAAGACTGGGACACAGGAACAGGAGACAGTCACTCAGCTGCTGAAGACTGGGACACAGGAACAGGAGGGAGTCACTCAGCTGCTGAAGACTGGGACACAGGAACAGGGGACAGTCACTCAGCTGCTGAAGACTGGGACACAGGAACAGGAGGGAGTCATTCAACTGCTCGCGACTGGGACACAGGAACAGGAGGGCGTCACTCAGCTGCTGAAGACTGGGACACAGGAACAGGAGGGAGTCACTCAACTGCTCGAGACTGTGACACAGGAACAGGAGACAGTCACTCAGCTGCTGAAGACTGGGACACAGGAACAGGAGGGAGTCACTCAACTGCTCGAGACTGGGACACAGGAACAGGAGACAGTCACTCAGCTGCTGAAGACTGGGACACAAGATCAGGAGGGAGTCACTCAACTGCTCGAGACTGGGACACAAGATCAGGAGGGAGTCATTTAACTGCTTGAGGCTGGGACACAGGGACAGGAGGGAGTCACTCAACTGCTCGAAACTGGGACACAGGGAAATCTGGAGGCTAGTGAGGCCCAAAGATCCTGTTACGCAGGAACAGGAGGAGGGGACTAAGTCGCCACCAGTATGGGACACTGGGAGAGAAGGGGAGTTTGCTTGGAATAAACGCAAATATATGAATAAGTTGCATTCGAGGTCCACACAATCCTGCCCCAACATTCACTAAGACCACGGCTGATCTGATTGTGATTCCCTCATTCCATTTTCCGGAGACTGTCCTCTCTGCAGCCCCTGCTCCATTTGTTGGTCATGTTGCCGACACAGATACTGTAACAACAGTCACCATGACTCATCCAGAGGGTCGGGTCAAACCGGATGAGTCTGGATTTGAAGGGTCCAATCACAAGAATGAAAACACAAAATAAAGGTATGGCAAATGTTTAGTTCTCTCACATTCACAATCCAACTCACATAACCAGCCCGTCCATTATACTTTCAGGATGGAACACTGTGTTGATATGGCGAGCGTACTGCAGGATACAACCCAGCAATGTCCAGAGTGAAACTCTGTGCAGCCCACACCAATGCTGGATCTATAATCCTGGGCTAAATGTCCAGCATGGGGGGCTGTGCAGACCGCACTGGTTCATTCATATATAAACACAGATTGTTGCATTGTTCAGTAAGACTGTGTTAGATCACTGCCCAGTGTGGGGAAACTTGCAGCCAATGTTGGAAGTGACAAGATGTGCAGCTCCCATCCATTTACAGCTCCACAACTCCACTGTACCTTGACAAGGCGTGCCATGGATGTGAACATCACAGCGATGTAGAGATGTAAATGGAAACAGTTTAAATACCAATAGTTCTGATTAAGGCGAGTATCACACCAGTATTTAAATTTGAAATACCTGAGATAATATCCAATGAGGTTTCGTGAATGGTGCAAAATACTTCGAGGGGGATGGTAATGCTATAGTGGTTGCATTATAATCAACAATGCGAGTTAGAGGAACAAATATGCAGGGGGACTGAGGAGACTTGCAGGAACAATAGGGTTGTTATAATAGGTGATTTTAATCTTCCTAACATAGATTGGGGTTTCCAGATGGTAAGGAACTTAGATGGAACGTAATTTGTTAAGTGTGTTCAGCGAAGTTTCCACAATCAATATATAGAGTATCGTACTCGGGAAGGGACAAACACGACCTACTGTTGGGAAATAGGGCAAGATAGGTGAAGGAGATAAAGTGGGGGGAGCATTTTGGGAAAAGTGACCAGAGCTGTATTAATGTTAAAATAGGTATGGGAGGGACAAAATTCGTCCACAGATTCAAGTTCTAAATTGGGACAAGGCGTATGTTGATGGAATTAGACAGTGGATTGCAGGGGATGATTGGAGTAGTTTGATTCCAGGTTAAAGGATCCCGGGCAAGTGGGAGGGCTTTAAAAGTGAGATAGCTCGACTTCAAGGTTTCCATTTTCCTGTGAGGGTGAAGGTTATGTGAGACTGGAAGAGAGAACTCTGGATGTCAAGAGATATTGAGGCTTTGACCAGAAAAAAGGAGGCGTGGCTCATGTTCAGGCAGCTCGTATCAAGGAAATCCCTGGAGGTATATACAGGGGATAGAGGAGTTTACTGAAGAAGGATATCAGCAAGGCCATAAGGGGGTATGAGGTAGTCTTGGCTGAGAAGATTAGAGTGAATCCAAATTCAGTATAGGAAAGATAAAGAACAACTAGAGAGAGAGAATAGGATGCTTTAAAATCCAAAACCGGCATGCATGTGTAAAACCTCAAGAGATGGGTGAAGTCCTCAATTTCCCCTCTGTGTTTATCATGAAGAAAGACATGAAGACCTGTGACCTTTGTTGGTTAGTTGTCATATCTTGGTACTGTCCATATCACAGTAGAGTTGTTGTTGGACATATTAGAATGCACAAAATCAGACAAATGTCTTGGTCCTGACCAGATATATCTAAGAGCACTGTAAGAGGCGAGAGAAAAAGCTTAGGGACCAAGATCCCGGAAGACTTGGCGGTAGCAAATGTTGTGCCCTTATTCAAGAAGGGCTGCAAAGAAAAGCCTAGGAAATATAGACCAGTAAGCTTCACCCCTGTATTCGGTAAACCACTTGAGAAGGTTCTGAGAGATAAGATGTGCATGCATGTGGAAAGACAGAGTTTGACTTGGAGCAGTCAGCATGGCTTTGTGCCTGGTGGATCATGCCTTACAAATTTTGTTAGAGATTTTTCAGGAAGTGACGAGGAAGGTCGATGAGAGCAGGGTTGTAGACATATTCTATATGGATTTCAGTAAGGCCTTTGCTAAGGTTCCACATAGTAGGTCTCTCTAGAAGGTTAGATCGCATGGAATCCAAGGTGAACTGACAAATTAGACTGAGCTGCCCGTGGAAGTGGTTGAAGTGGGCACACTAACAACATTGAAAAGGCAATTGGACAAATACACAGATAGGAAAGGATTAGATGGATACAGAGCAAAGGCAGGGAAATGGCAGATTGGTAGATAAGGGACAATTACACCATGGTTTGTTGACGGAGCACGGTGGACGTATTGGATGGGTGAGTACAGAGGGGGAAGATTCCCATCCCAGAGGGTGCCACACCACCAGACCCACCGAGCATGGTCTGTGCTCACTACCGAGTTCAGTGCAGTATTTGATGTCTGAAGAAATGTCCAGCAATACAGGACAAGCATCAATATCCTTCCCCGCTCTGTCAGGATAAGGGTCACCGTATTCTGCCTGCTCCCTCACAAACACTGTATATCTGTGATTGCAACTACTGCCGAAAAAGGCTCATGGTCCCCCACTCTCACGACTGCATGCAACACCTTCTCTCTCTCTCTCTCTCCTTTGAAATACCTCCCACACAGTCATAAAATATTCTGGAGAATGCCGATTATAGAATGTTCCAGAAAATGTTCCAATTATTTTCCAGTTTCAGGAAAATGGTAGCGTCCCAGTGTGTAACACAAAAGATTCACTTGACTCACCTTAATGATATTAAACCAAAAATAACTTCTAAACACGTCATGTTATAAACACAATTTCGAGCAGAGAACATTTTTACCCACAGGTGTTATCTTGACTGTTATCTGAACTGTAACACTTTCCTTATTATGAACGTTTCTCTTACCCTTTGTCTGTGACTGTTTCTGTCTGTAACAGTTACGCAGTCTCCCACTCAGTTGGCAGGACGGCCGGTTTGTGATGTTGAGGCAGGGCAACAGCGCAGGTTCAGTTCCTTACACTGACAGAGATTACCATGAAGGGGACACTCTCTCAGCCTCACCCCATCACCCGAGATGTGGGGATCCTCAGGATAAACCACCATGAGTGGGCTCTCTAATGAGAGTTTTTGGGACTGTATTCTATCAATGTTAGCATTTTAATTAAAAAAAAATTAAAAAGAGATTTTTAATATTATAATAAACCAATAACAACACAACTCAAATATCTGAAAAAAAATTACATCCAATTGCATGTACATGCAAAACAAGTTAAAAAACTACACAGACAGAAGAAAAAAACAAAACTAAACAATAAATAAGGAATAAATAATACAGCTTAGCATAACAAAAGGATAGCTCTCGTTCATCAAGAGCATTAACTGATACACATTTTTATGTTCACAGTTCTTCCTCTCTGGGGGTGGGGGAGTTCAGACATCCAAAACAATAGAATATTTTTCCTAGCACAGAAAGTACGGATTGTAAGGATATATATTTTTTCCCATATTCATCTGTGGAAAGTACCTTGGGCAGGCCCAGGAAAACAGAAACCAAGTCCATCTCCAATTCAGTCCCAATTACCCACTCTATCACATCTGACACAGTGCTCCAATATAGATGAAGTCTGCAGCAGAACCACAAACAATGAGTAAGAGTGCCTGTCGTCATTCTGCATTTAGGACATGCTGAAGATAATCCCACTTTGAATTTTGAGAGACAATTTGGGGTCAGATAGATCCTACGAAGAATTTTCAACTGCATGGAATGGGTCCTCTTACAGAGCAAAATCCTTCAAGCATTTTCACAAATATCCTCCCATGTCTCGGAAGTGTTCTGAACCCCCAACTCTCTCGCAGACAACACAAAGCTGCACAGTCTCGTCTGAGGGGACACTCTCCAACTAATGATAAAGGGTACTGACAGAGAGTGTATTCGAAGCAATAAGCGCCCACTTCCCTTTATCGGATCTGTATGAGTGTGGTAAAAGTGTGTTTTTTTTCAATCGAATCTCTGATCTGGAAAAAATACAGAAGAGGTCTCTACTAGGTAGTCCATACGTACGAGTTATTTGATCAAATGACATCATTGTTTCTCCATCAAATAACACGTGGTGGCTCAGTGGTGACCATTGCTGCCTCACAGCACCAGGGTCTTAGCTTTGGTTCTGGCCTTGGATGACTGGCTGTGTTGAGTTAACATATTCTCGCCGTGTCTGTGTGCGTTTCCTTCCACAGTACAAAAATGCACATGTTAGATGAATTGGTCATTGATAAATCACCCATAGTGTTCAGGGATGTGTAGGTTTGGGCATTAGTCAGGGTAAATATAGGATGGTAGGGGATTGGGTCTGGGTGGGTTACTCTTTAAAAGGTCGAAGTGGTCTTGCTGGGCCCAACGTCTTGCATCCACACTGTAGGGATTCTACTAATTCTAAATCACTCAAGCAAGGTACAGCCCTTGCTGCCCACAGTTTAAACCTGGAATCCATTATCCCCGGATGACAACACAGTGTACCAATTACAGGGGTAAGAAACATGATTTTGGTTGTATTGCCCTCGATCTGATGCATTGTCACTCATGCTTTAACAGTATTGATAATTATTGGGTTATGACAATACTCCATAAATGTTATCATTTTGCCTAAGAACAACCATGGGCCGCACAGTGGCACAGTGGTTAGCCCTGCTGCCTCACAGCACCAGACCCGAGTTCAATTCCCGCCTCAGTCGATTGACTGTGTGGAGTTTGCACATTCTCCCCGTGTCTGCATGGGTCTTCTCCGGGTGCTCCGGTTTCCTCCCACAGTCCAAAAAATATGCAGGTCAGGTGAATTGGCCTTGTTAAATTGCCCGTAGTGTTAGGTGATGAGGTAAATGTAGACGAATGGGCCTGGGTGGGTGGCGGGTCGGTGTGGGCTTGTTGGGCTGAAGGGCCTGTTTCCACACTGTAATAATCTAGCAATAAGAGTTCACTTTGTCTGAGAGGGTTCAATATCTAACCGTATTGACGCTGAGCACTAATGTATGATAAAAAGAGCTCAATTGATAGCTTTTAATCTGGGAGATCTAATCCCCACAATCTGGGGGTAGTTACAATTTGGTCAGGTTGATAAAGAGTTGCTTATGGTGCCAAATAAAAGAGCTAAACCAGCCATTATGTCTCCTAATTATCTGTCTGGGAAACACCAAATGAAGCATTCACATGGGGTATAGTAAATGAGGAGGGACATTCATTTTAATAAGAGCTATTCGACCTAGCCAGGATATTGGAAGTGCCTCCCATCTTTGAAGGTCTTGTTTAATTTTGTTAAACACATGGACATAGTTCACGTTAAATACATTATCAAAGACAGATGTAATGAATATACCGAAATAGAGAAACCCCCGCCCCCACCATGATCATTTAAAAGGAAACCAGGATTTGCCCTCATCAGGTATTTCCCTCAGGCCTCCCATAGGCATGGCCGCCAACGTTGTAAAATTAATCTTATAGCCCGAAAAGGCGACAAGCGAATTAATGCATTACGTCACGGCTGAAATTGTGGGATTTGACAGAAACATAAGATCCTCACCTGTTTCCAACATAATATTATGTGGCATCTATCTCACTTCTGGACCAGGCATGTTGGGGTAACATTCCCAATTGTGCAGGATGCCACCGAATTTAAGATTGTTGCAGTGATGGGGAAGAGATCAACCCTCGTTCAGTATTTCTGCGGGTTAAAGAAGAAAATAAAATCCCTGCTTGTGAGGTAGATCTGCCTCCAGACATCTAGTTCTGCACACACAGCCACTAATTGCTTACATTATAACGGGGATTTTGGGGGCCGTTTGAACATTCTGCCCATCATGAGGTCCATAACACAGTTGAAATCTCCTTCTACAATAATGTGCCACGTTGCAAGATAACTTAATTTGGCAAATGCAATTACCAGGATTTTAAGAGGGTGCGCTGGGCGGGGCGGGGGGGGGAGGGGAATAAACATTCAAAATCCTGTATTATTTCCCATAGTTCAAGGCTTTAGGGATTATGATCCTCCCGTGAGTGTCGAAAACAATCTAATAATTTAAATGGAAGATTCTTCCTGTCCAGTATGGCTTCTCCCCTGCTCCTGGTATTAAAAGATGAGAAATAAACCCAATCAAACCTGCCCTGCTGTAACGTCAAATGTTCCTTGTCATCAAGATGCACCTCCTGCAATAGGACAACATTCACCCTCTCCTTTGTAAGACTAGAAAGTATATTTTTCCTCTTGACTGGCAGATGGCTCCCCTTAATGTTCCAGGTATGCCATTTAAGCACATCATTATCTATAACACACTGTAACAACATTTCAACTCTCGAGTTTCACATCGAATTACACATCACTGATCATTAATGAAAAAAGACTCATAGAGCCTAAAAACTGTACAAACTAAAACTACTACACATAACCAGCTCTCAAAACTTTCCAAAGCTAAACACATAAAAAAACCAAAGAACGAAACAAAGACCAAAGTGCCAATGACACTTGATAGGGTAATTTACTGTCACACCACCCCTGCCCACCGGGGACGTTGACATATCACAAAACTTTATCTTCTGCCCATTACCAATATGGCATCCAGGGCAATTAACAACAAAAATCCAGCTTGAACTGCCTGTGGGCACTGAGCAAATAAAGAGAAAGTGAGTAGTAATACGAATGAAGAAGTTAGAAGTGACTACTCTACCCATCCCCGACTATAATTAAACACTGGTTACGACCAGAAAAATCCAAGAAAATGTCTTTAAGAGAGAAACATGATTGTCTAAACATCCAGCTTACTTTAAAATATCCACAAAGTTTTCGCTTACTCTGGAGAGTCAGACGGGTTCACGGATCCATTCAAAGCAATACAGAGCACCACTGGGAACCATAAGGAATACTGAATCCCGAGTTCCCTTACTCTTCTCTTGATATCATCAAAAGATTTTCTTTCTTGAATGAACGCTGCTGAAATGTCCTGAAAGATCATAATCCTGGAGCTCTCGTAAATTAAAACCATTGGATCATTCCCCTGTGTTCTGGAAGTTTCCATCAGTCTTTGTTTGTCCCCATAACTATGTAATCGCTCAAGGACAGAGCGAGGGTACTGGTCTGAGCCTGACCTCCACGCCATAACCCGATGAACTGTCTCACTCTTCACCCGTCTCTCTTCAGCTTCGAAGTGAAGGAATCGCTGCAGCCAGTTCTCGAAAATCCTCACTGGCTGACCACCTGCCGTCTGGTCCAGCAGACCGACGATGTGAACATTTTTCATCCTGCCCCTGTTCTCAACGTCGTGTTTCGTTCAGGTGCAGACCTGTTTTTCAAGGGCGAGCATCGCTCCTTGGAGAAATCAGTTGTAGTCTCTGCCACTGCAGTTCGGCGCTCAAACTCATCCATTCTGTTTCCAAGGCTTTCAAGTCATGTTTTTGGAGCACGGCTGAGAATGGCTCGAGGATACTGCTGAACTTTTCTTTAATCATGCCTTCAATAATTTCACATAAGTTGGTGAATTCAGTGACCAAGGTCTGGTGAGTAACTGGGTCTATGAAACGAGCAGACTGGGTTGCAGCGACAGCCTCAGGCATGCTCGATGCTTCTGATGGGTGCACCGTGTGTTGGGACTGACTCGATTCTCTCCCATGTTTTGTCATTTCTACTTGATAAACCGGGATTAATAAAGATTCTATAGTTCTTTTATTGTTTAATTTTAAGTAAATGGCTGGGATGGAGTGGGTTAGAGTACCACTTTGCCCGTTCTGTGATGCAAAGCCCAGCAAAGCAGACCTTCTGGATCGTGGCCATCTTGGATTCCCCTTTAAAATTTTATCAGCATTTTAATTTCGTTTTGCACTTTATTAATGAATTTTCTAGAGCCGTGTCATTTGGTACCATTGTCTACATTTCCCCCCACACCGCACATTCCTGCCAATCCCCGATAATCCTCGACTCCGTTGTTATTTATGAAACTTCTGTCTGTGCCTCAAAAATATTCAATATCTCTGCCTCCATTGGTCTGCGGGAAAGAGAGTTCGAAAGACCTACAATGCTGAAAGAACAAAACATAAACCTCAAGACCTGAGTTTGAGATTAGTTTTTCTTTGTCTCCTTATCTGAGAAAGGATATAATTACATTGGAAGCAGTTCGGAGATGTTTCACTTCATGGATTCCAGGGATGAGGGCCTTATTATGAAGGCTTTAACAGGTTACTCGTGGAATGAGAGGTGATCTTATTGAAACAAACAAGACCTAGAGGAGAGTGGATCAGATATATACCCACTGGGTATTGCCCAAATTTCTTGTAATGTTTGTAGAAACTCTACAGTGTGGAAGCAGGACATCCCATCCATCAAGTCCACACTGACCCTCTGAACAGCATCCCCCCGGACCTTCCCGCCCCCCTTCCCTATCCCTGTAACCTTGCATTTTCCATCACTAACCTACCTAACCTACACATGCCTGGACAATATGGACAATTTAGCATGGCCAATCCACTCTAAGCTGCATATCTTTGGACTGTGGGAGGAAATTGGAGTATCGTGAGGAAACCCACGCAGATTCCTGCATAGAGAATACTCAAATCCCACGCAGAACATAGCCCAAGGTTGGTAGTTAACCCAGCTTCTTGGTGACGAGAGGTAGCAGTGCAAAACACAGATCCACCATGCGCATCCATTAGTCCTAATAGTTACTTGTGGCTGACGAAAGAAATCTGCCTGACTTGTTCCTATCACTGAACCTGATCCAGTCTGAGACCTTTATCATTGGCCATATCACCAACCTGGTAGCATTTAAAATTTGTTGTGAGTAGTGGAGGAGTGGGACTAGAAAAGGAAACAGTGACAACCTCCAACCTCAGTCAGAATAGAAATGAGGAAAATTCATTCAAGTTGTGATAAATGACTCTTTATTTTATATTGAGGCTGGTTTCGTCTGGTTGTCCATTGATGGTGAATCAGGGATAATAGTACATGGAGATAAAAGTGGAGCTGGGACCACAATAAGATGAGCCACGACCTTATTTAGTGGTGGAAAAAAAGCAAATTACTGTGGATTCTGGAATCTGAAACCCAAAGAGAAAATGCTGGAAAATCTGAGCAGGTCTGGAAGCATCTGTAAGGAGAGAAAAGAGCTGACGTTTCGAGTCTAACTGACCCTTTGTCAAACCTAAAAAAGGGAGTTATAAAGAGGTATTTATATGAGGAAAAATGCCTCGATATTTCTCCCCTTTATTTTTAGCTTTCTCTCCTTACGGATGCTGCCAGACCTGCTGAGATTTTCCAGCATTTCCTCTTTTATTTACTGGTAGAGTAGTTTCAAAGGGCCGAACGGCAGATTTGTGTCCCTCATCCCTGTGTTCTGATGTTCCATTCAGCCCTTCAGACCTGCTATATAGTGACAGATCGAGGTCACTCGGATGGTTAGGTGTAGTTTTGGAAAGGTATTGGAAAATGCAGGCTGGGTTGGGAAGTGACGCCACTCCCAATCCCTGTTTCCAGATGTGCATCATGTTACAGACCAAGATACGCTGGGATACAGCCCACATTCCCCACCCGAGGTTAATCCAAGCAAATCCTCTGCTCTCCCTGAATGCAACATTGCACAACGCAACTTCCAGGAAAACAACCAGTTACTTTCCAAGAGCATAACATATGAAATGAATAAATAGAGTAGGCTATTCGGCCCCTCAGATTTGCCCTGTCATTTTAAACGAACATGGCTGATCTACTCCAGGGCTCAATTCCACTTTCTTGCCGTTTCTGTGTATCCCTCTATACCTCTCTGGGTTATGGATTTCTGGACATTTACTACCTTCTGAGAGAAGACATCACTCTGCTTCTCAGATTGAAATCGATGTTCCATAATCGGTATCTATATTCTCGAGTTTGAGACTCCACCCAAGAGTGGAAACAACTTGCCAATACCTACCTTCTCAAGCCCCTTCTGTGTCTTGTATTTTTCAGCAGTATCACTCCTCATTCATTTAAACCCCAATGAATAATCGCCTCACCATTTTAGAGATTCTCAAGAACACAACCCTTTCAGCCCAGGAAGCTGCCTAATGAACCAACCTAGTTACCTGCTGCACCAACATGCTGACTTTATGTTTCATACATAGGAACACTCCTTTTCTGGGAGTCCCCTCCATTAAATAACAGCCTGCCTTTTGATTCTCAGACTCATCCACTACCTCGAATATGTATTGCACTTAGCTCCCACCGTCAGGCTATCAATATAGAATGTGAATAACTGATTCTGGATTAGTGGTTCTGGAAGAGCACAGCAGTTCAGGCAGCATCCAAGGAGCAGCAAAATCGACGTTTCGGGCAAAAGCCCTTTATAAAGGGCTTTTGCCCGAAACGTCGATTTCGCTGCTCCTTGGATGCTGTCTGAACTGCCGTGCTCTCCCAGCATCACTAATCCAGAATCTGGTTTCCAGCATCTGCAGTCATTGTTTTTACCTTGTAAATAACTGATGCCATTCGCCTGATATTTGTGGTATTCCAGCAGATAGACCTTGATCATGAAGATCCATTAATCCTGACTCTCCGATTTCTATGTGTTAACCAATCATCATCCCATGTTACCACATTAGCCGTCATCCTACGAACTTCAGTCTTGTGTAAGAACTTTTATTCTGTACTACTTTGTGGAAAAGCCTGGTTCCTAGCAGATCCACTTTATCAAGTCCGCTTGTTACATTCTCTGGCATCTCCAGACGTTCTTTGCATGATTTTACAGGGTAAAGTATAATTTCCCTTTCACAAAACTACACTGACCCTGCTTGAAGCTTTTCTAAATGTTCATGCTGGCCAGGTTTTCCAAATTAAGCTCATCCCATCTGCTTTCATTTGGCCCATATGCCTCTAACTGTTTCCCATTCATGTTTGTCCAAATGAGTTTTAAATGTTGCAGCTGTACATGCAACTACCACACTTCCTCTGGCAGCTCATTCCATACACACGCCACCCACTGTGTAAAACTGTTGCTACTTTGTTCCTTTTAAATCTTCCGTATTTCACCTTAAAACTATGTCTTGGATGTTTGAACTTCCCCATCCCGTCGAAAAGACCATGGCTATTCTCCCTATCCATGATTTTATAAACTACTACAATGTCACCCCTCAACCTTCTACACTCCAGAACTAACTTCAAGAACAGACATTTAAAGATAAACACTGCAAATTTGACACTATATTAAACATGGCAGGAAAATAATACTCAGCCCAAACTTGATATTGTTATTTGTTTTTCCCCATATTACAAAATTCGAAGACAGCAAGAAACGTTTACTACTGTCAACAAGAAGTCAAACACATGAATTCATGTGTTTGACTTCTTATTGACACTAGTAAACGTTTCTTGCTGTCTTAGTATTTTGTAATATTGAGAAAAACAAATAACAATATGCAGTTTGGGCTGAGTATTGTTTTACTGCCATGTTTAATATCGTGGTCAAATTAAAAGGGGTGATGATCTCGACAGGGAAAACGTAATTATGGCCAGATCTATATAATGTCACATAGTCAACATTCTCCCTCCTGGCCTCCCTTGTGTGATTGTGTCTTCTTTATCTTGCACTCAGTAGAGAGAATCCCTTTCCCCAGCCACGTCTTAATTTAAACCCGTTCGTTATCATCTTCTTGTTCACCACTGTTAAAAGCCTGCTTATTTTTGCCACACCCTCCTTTCCCTGTCACCCATCTCCCACCTCTGGCAAGCGATTAAAAATCTCAGTTTCCAATCCTTTTAAGTTCTGCAGAAGTGTCACACTGGGCTTGAAACGCTAACTCTGTTTCTGTCTCTGCAGATGCAGACAGACCTGCTGAGTTTCACCAGAAATGAATAGTTAAAGAACAAATTTTCAATTAAACAAATAACTATGGATACTGCAAATAAAAGTACAAAAATTGCTGGAGAAACTGAGAGCTTTGTAGAGGGTCACTGGACCTGAAAGTTTCACTCTGCATTCACTCCAGAAGATGCTGCAACATCGTCTGCAGTTTCTTCACCAATTTCTGTTTTTGATTAATTTCCAAAGATGTATGTCAAAGATGCTCAAACGTCCCATCCAACCTGGAGCGCTGTACACTGGGGACTGAACGATAATGCATGGTGACAAGTTCCTTGATTCTGAAACTGCATAAGACTGACATCATTGACACTACGGACATCTTAATCATGGTCAGGAAGAAAAACAGAGGGAATCATATTCACTTCGAACACAGAAGATGGCATCGCGGATGAAACGTTGTTGAGTGGATGAAACACCTCACCCTCCTCATGATGCCCACAGAATCACAGATGCCAGTTTTCAATCAATTCGATTCGCAGCACGTGACATGAAGAAACAGCTTAACACAGTAGATATGACAAAGGCAATGAGCCCTGACCCCATTCCTGTAATAGGACTGAAGACTTGTGCTGCACAACAAGCCGTGTCCCTGGGGAAGCTGTTTCATTCCACCTCCAACTCTGACATCTCCCTGGCAGTGTGGAACATTACTCAACTATGTCCAATCTCCTAAGAGGGGAATAACTACAATCTGACCATTTACCACCCCTTCAGTCCCTTCACGACAGTCAAATTAGTGGGAATTCTTTTTGACAGAGCTTTGAAGCAGCACAAAACTAACCAGGCCAGTGTGGTTTTCGATAGGTCCCCATGTGCAGATGGTGCTATTGTGGAAATGTCAATAGATTACTAAACCAGACTTGGCTAATGGTCTGGCAGCTGGTGGAAGTTAAAAGTAATTCATAAAATTAATTAAAATCTGGTGTCAGTAATAGTGATCTTATGTCCAATGTTGATTGTAAACATTGATCTTCTTCACCAATATACTTTCAGGAAGTGAATCTCCCTTGCTTTCCTGGTGTGGCCTAAAAGTGACTCCAGCCACACAGACATGTGATCACTTTTTCAATGGTCTCTCAATCTGCTAAGCAAGACACACTATTGTATCAAACTGCTCCAAGGTCTGAAAGGGTATAACCATACAGAACACCCGGCCCCAGCCTCAGTATCGGAAAAGGGAATGGGAAAACCAGTCCTGTTGCCCCTGCAGAGGCCTCCTTCCGAACACCTGAGAGCCTGTGACAACATTTACAGAGCTTTCCCACAGACTGCACAGAAACATTGGGAAAGGAGGAGGTCATTCAACATATTGAGCTTCCCCCATGCTAAGGCATGGCCAAAAGTCTCCTCAATGCAGTTTTCCCCATACACTGTTCATTTCACTGAATAAGTTTAAACATTGCGAAATATAAAATTGGAACTGCTGTAATCCCTTTGGTACATCAATTTTGTGGCACCATTCAATATACATGCAGTTCTCCGATAACACGCATTTATGAAATATGATATGGCTGTGGCCCCTGGTTTCAGGCATGCTAGCCCGGGGAACTATCATCCCTGCTTCCAATCTGTCTCGCCCTGTCAGAGTTTTATATATCTCACTGTGATCTCCACTCATTTTCCTAAAACCCATGGAATACAGACACAGTTGCCCCAAACTCTGCTCCTACAACAAGCCCGTCATCCCAGAGATCAGTCTGGTCGTGCTTCACTGCACTCCCTCAATGTCAGTTTTGTCCTTTATTAGGTAAGGAGACCAAAACTGCACACAATACTGCATAATGTTCGAGGTGAGGTCTCACCAAGGCCCTGTACAGCTGCAGTAAATGACCCTTACTCCTGCATCCAAATCTCCCTGAAATGAATGTCAATACACTATTTATTTTCCTAACTGCTTACAGCTCCTGCAACATTGCTTTCATTGACTGGTCTACAGGGAGATCAAGATAATTTTCAATGCTACAGCTCCCCACTTGCTGGGTCTATATGCACTGGTCATCGTGTCAAAGCCATTCCCAGTATTGACTTCCGTGTTCAGAACTGACTGTCCTACATGGAACCAGAGGGCTGCACAGAAATAAATAAAACTGCAGCTTAATTTCCTTTATAGAGCAACATTTTTTCAACCAATCTCTTTTCAAAAGATAGGCTGCCATTCTATTGTTCCCATCAATGTACACAACATCACATCTCTCCCAATGATCTCCATCTGCCACTCACTCCACTTGTCTCAATCACCTTGGAGCTTTTTTACATCCTCCTCAACCACTCACAAGCTGACATCGTTTAGTGCTGTCAGTGGACTTAGGAATATTGCATTTAAGCCCCTCAACCAAAGATATGATGTGTACTGGGAATAGCTGGATTCCAAATTCTCATCCTTGTTATATCATCCAAGCCTTCCGTTCAAAAATCATGGTTTTGTTCCTTATCAGTGTTTCCTGCCAGCTCTCCCATTCTAAAACCATGACCACATATGAGCCCCAGTCCCACAGGATTCGAATTTGCACGAAAGGCTTGGGGCTTTATCAAAAATCTTTCTGAGATTCCACTCGTATTGCATTGATACCTTCTCCATAATTTTGCTAAAAGCCACTTTCTCAAATATGATGCCCATTTCATAAATCTCTATTCACTTTGTCTATACCCATTACGTTCAATCCAATACTTTCTCTAAAACTGTTAGTTGCTAATTTCATTCTATTCCCTTTTTCTCACCAGACTAAAGTTCCATAGTATTGCTAGGAAGTTTTCTTTTGTTTTGCTTTCTTCTGTGAAGGCATAACTTAAGTATTTGTTCCATTGTTCTGCTCTTTCCCTGTCCTCAATTATCCGGTAACAGACTGTAAGAAAGCCGCGACTTTTTCTTTTAATTTTGCCAATGATATGTTTTCAAAAGATATTAGAAGTTCACTCATATACGTTTTGATAAGATATTCTTCAGAAACCCATCAATTCCTATCTTAAACCATGCAATGATTGACCTTCCACAACCATACAATCACAGAAGCACAGACTCTGTACCATCAGAAATACAGCACGGTCTACATTAGCCCTACTTTCCGACACAAGGCGTTTAGCCGTGAATCTTATGGCATTTCAAGTGCACAACCATGTATTTTCTAATGGTTGTGAGGTTATCATAACAACCCCCATCTCAACAAGCGCATTTCAGACCCCAACAACTCTGTGTGAAAAACAGTCTTCAAATCCGCACGAAACCTCAAACCTTTCACTTTAAAATTGTGGGCCTTTGACTAAAAGGAACAGCTGCTGTTTATCCACCCTGTCCATGCCCCTCGTCATCTTATCCTTCTGAAACACGCCTCCTCAGCCTTCTTTCCTCCAAATTAAATAACCTGAGCTTATCCAGCCTCTCTCCATGGCTGATATGACCCATCCCAAGGAACATCCTGTTGAGTCCCCTCTGTACCCCCTCGAGTGCAATCACATCCATCCTGTAATGTGGTTCCCAGAACTACACACCATATCCCATCTTGGCCAAAAAAATTTCCGCATAGCTCTGATAATCTATGCTTTGATGAATAAAGGCTGTGTTAACGGTCCACTATGTTTTCTCAAATTGTGTATTAACTTGTCCATCACATTCAGGGATGTGTGGAGAAGCACCCTCTGACCTTCCTAGTGAGCTGCCATTCATTGAGTCCTCCCCCGTCTGGTTCCTTCTTCCAAAGAATATCACCTCATATTTATCAGGGTTACATTCCATCTACCATTGATCCACCCATCTGACCATTCCATCTGTATCTTCCTGAAACATAAGACTTTCGTTCTCACTGCCAACCACCCGAACAATCATTGTATGAAACACAAACTTACTTATCACCCTGCCCCACCCCTCATCCATATTCACAGCTGCATCATTTATGATTACCACAAGTAATAAGGTTAAAAATCGCACAACATTGCCTCATAGTCTAACATGTTTATTCAGAGACACGAGCATTCGAAGCGTTGTTTCTTCATCAGATGTTTGTGCATTTTGATGAAGAAGCAGCGCTTCGAATGCTCGTGCATCTGAATAAACCTGTTAGACTGTAAACTGGTGTCATGTGATGTTTAGCATTGTCCACTCCAGTCCAACACCAACACCTCCAAATTAAGGGGCACAGCACTGATCCCCGGGATTCACCATTGGACACTGGCCTTCAGTCACACAAACAGCCTTCTACCTCTAACTCCTGTATCCTCCCACTGAAGTTGATTTGGATGCAACTTGGCAAGTCCTAACGAGTCCTAACTGTTCCCTGGATATTCTGTTTTGTTTGACACACTTGCAGATTATCTGGGGATACTCCCTAATCTTACCCTGCCAGCAGCAGGTTTCCATGCCCCTGTGTTTGTTAGTCCCCTCCAAGTGAAGAAATTCCTCTTTATTGCAGTCGTAACTGGTCTGTCCCAGATCATTACATTATTTGCCTTGAATGTGGATTAGAGAGCCAGGGAAGTATTCTGTTAATTTCCAACTTGTCATATCTTTTCTGAATGTTCTACATTTCACGGTGACTGCTTTGAAGCACTGGAGAAAATAGGCCGAGTTTCCTCATCAGGCGATCTCGCTATCTGAGGGATTAATCTGGAAAATGCCCATTGCATATCCTCTGTTGTCAGTATATTCTTTCTGAGATTCGTTCAGCAAAACTGTGCACAATACTCCAGGTACAGTCCCATCAACACGCTGTGAAACTGCTTCAACATGACTTTACATCAATTTTTGGACTCTCTTAAATAAAGGTGAACCAAACTTTAACTTTCCACTTACATATATTCCTCCAAATACCCTTCACATTCATTGCATTTACGAATTCATTATTTGAGCTCTTATAGAAATCCTTCCGAAAATCCAACATATGCCACTTCTAGTGGTTCCCCATTATCTATGCTGTAAGAAACAATTCCGAAGTTTATCAAATATGATATCTCTATCAGAAATGCATGCTGATTCTCTCCATTGTTGCTGTTAATTTCTAAATATCAAAAATATCATCCTATGTAATAGATTTCAAAAGTTTCCCTACAGATGTCAAGTGAATTGGTCTGCAGTTCTCCCCACTGTCTCTTTTTCCCTTTGTAGCTATTTAGATCCCTTCCATTCATCTATACTGCTTGGATCGCGTTTACTAACTTCAATTTATCTACAATAGTTTCTGCCCTCTGCAGAATATACAGGAAAATAAAACACAGTCATCGACAGTGCAATTAATACTTCTATTGGTGATTTATTTCTGACATTTTGATAGGAAGCACATCTGACTTAGCAATGCTCTTCCCAGCTGCACTATCTTGTTACTGATATGAATTGACTTTATGTCTTAGCTCCAGGAGTCCGATATGATCACTTGGTATTACTGGGGGATTTTCTGGCTCTTCCTCCATGAAGACAGATGCAATATAACTGGTTGTTTTCTTGCCCATTTCCCTGTTCCCTACAATGACCTCTCCTCTCCCGATTCCAAATTTCCACATTTGACCTTGCTTTTATTTTGTTTCCTTTGAAATATAGATCGCAGATTGATGCAGTCTTTGTGTTCCTGTTTGTTAGCATGTATGTTCGATTTTTGATTTCCTTATCAGTTTCATGGCCATCCTTTTTTTTGATCGTTAATTTCTGAGAATTCTTTGTTTCCACAATATCTGGAATTCTTCTGAAGTCACTTCCTATGATTAACATGTTTTCTAATTTGTTATGTTAACCATCATTGAGTCACTTTCTCACTCTTTGGTGTTAGTACCTGAAATAAATAGACGTATTTTTCAGACTTTGCAGTATTTCTAAAAACTCCTGGTCCTGACCAGTTATATTCAGGAACACCGCAGGAGGATAGGAGGATAGAGAAGAAATTGCTGTAGCACTGGTTGGCTCTTTTCTATCATCGCTGACGGAAGAGTGAGGACTGGAGGGTAGCGAATGCTGAGCTGTATTCAAGAAAGGCTACCAAGATAAACCTGGGAACTAAAGATCAGTAAACCGAAAATCTAGTGGGCAGGTTACTTGAGAAGATTCAGAGAGATTGGATATATATGCAGGGTGTGGTTCGGAGTAAGATTAGAATGGTGCTGGAAAAGCAGAGAGGGTCAGGCAGCATACGAGGATCATGATAATTGATGTTTCAGGCAAAAGCCCTTCATCAAATTCAGCACGGGAGTTTGTGCTAGGGAGATCATGATTCACAATTTTGTTGGAGTTCTTTAATATAAGGGACCAGCAACGTTGAGGAGGTCCGAGTGGTATACGTAATCCAGGGGGATTCCAGTAAGGCCTTCAATAAGGTTCCACATGGTACACTGCTCTGGAAGGTTAGATCGCATGGAATTGAAGGGGCCTGGCAAATTAGGTACAAAATTGCCTTGATGGTAGGAAGCAGAGTGTAGTACTGGAAATATGCTGGTCAGCCTGGAGGCCTGTGACTAGTGGAATGCCTCAGAGGTTGGTACTGGGACCACTACATATTGCATATATCTATGATTTACATGAGAACGTACAGGCATGATTTGGAAATTTGAAAATGGCACTAAAACAGGTGGCATCATGGAGAGTGAGGAAGGTTATCAGATATTTCAGAAATTACAGTTGTATCTTGATCAGCTGGAGAAGTGGGCTGAGAAATGGCAAATGGATTTTAATATAGATCAATATAAGTTCCTGCATTTTAGAAAGTCAAATCAAGTTTGGAGTTTTATGGGGAATGGTTGGGTCCTAAGGAGTGTAGTGGAACAGACGGACTTTGGAATTCAGGTGCATGGTTCTCTGAAAGTTGATTCACAGGTAGACAGGACAATGACGAAAGCTTTTGACACACTGGCCTTCAGCAGTGTATATCACTGAGTATCGAAATCAGGGAATTACGTTACAGTTAATAGGATGCTGGTGAGGCCATACTGGTAGCGTAATGTTCAGTTTTCCTTTCAATTTGCTATAGGAAGTGTGTTATTAAATTGGAAAGACAGCTGAAGACATATACAAGGATGTTACTGTCTCAATAGTCTGAGTTATAGGGAGTGTTTGGACAAGCTGGGATATTTTACTTTAGCCTGTATGAGGTTGAGGGGGATCTGACAGAAGTGTATAAGATCATGACAGGCATGGACCGAATGAATGTACTCAGTCTTTTTTCCCAGGGTTTGGCAATCACAGACTAGAGGGCATCAGTTTAAGGACAGAGGGGAAAGAGGGGAAAGACTATAAGAGAGCCTGAGGACCAACTGTTTTACACACAGGCTGGGACACATATGGAATGAGCTGCCAGCGGAAGTGTTAGAGGCGTGAACATTAACAACATTTAAAAGGCATTTGGACAAAACACGGATAGGGAAGGATTAGAAGGATATGGAGCAATGACAGGGAAATGGGGTTAGCGTGGATGGACATTTTGGTCAGAATAGACTAGTTTGAGCCGAAGGGCCTGTCTCCTTGCTGTAGGACTCTATGACTCTAACAATTATTGCTTGTCTCCCACTGAATGTTATGTTGTATTTTCCCAATTCACTGAAGCTAACTTGACCCTCTAGCTTCCAGTCTTCCATGATGTATAACCAGAATGTATATTGTATACAGGCACCGTGTAAAGTGCACCTTATTAATGCCACTATTCCTTAAAAGCTGCTTCAGAGCAAGGTTATAAATTAACCCGCCTCACCACACGACACCAAATCCAAAATAATCTGCTCACTAGTTTGCTTCACAACATACTCTTCAACCCACCTCATATACACTTATTTTTCACAACATGAGCAGTCACTTAGTTAATGCAGTTTAGATGCAACTTGAAACCATCCAATAAGACTGCAGTATTCACAGTACTTGCATATCTAATTTCCAGAGCATATGATACTCAGATTTTTCACAACTGTTTTGGTTTAGATATATGACACACCAATATTTGCTTCTCCTTGCTATTTCTAAGCTCCACTTGAACTGATTCTGTGGAATCTGAGGAACAGTGTCAGTGGCGTTATTAGCGATAGACTTAAACAAGACATTCGGAGAGGCTCACCTCGACTCTGAGATGATCTGAAGAAACGTCTATCACTTCAAGACAAGCAACAATATGCTCCCCCTTCTGTCTGGATAAATGTAACTGCATTCTATTTGCTCCCTCACACTCACTGTCCATCAGTTATCGAACCTACCCCCGAACAAGGTTCACACCCTATCTCCAAATAAGGCTCAGGAATGAACACTCTCACTATTGAATTCAGCAACTTGCTTCCTCTTTTTCTCTGTCGCCTACTCTTTCGTCCCACACTAATAATACTCTATTGGTTCAAACTGTCGACTGACTCCTTCCAGACACCTCACAATTCCCCCCACCTATACGGGCACTAAGAGCAGGGTCACCCATTGCCACTCTCCCTCCCCCCTCCCCTTTCTCCCAATGCAGGAGAAGCAGCCTGTAATAGGACAGCAAAGCTATTACAGTAACATACTGCTGCCCCTATCCCATTTGTTGCTCCCTCAATCCACCTCTCGAGGCTGATACAGAGATATACTACTCCCCCACCCCATGTTTTGCTCTCTCAATCCACCCCTCGAGGTTGTTACAGTGATATACTACTCCCCTACCCCATGTGTTGTTCTCTCAATCCAACCCTCGATGCCGTTACATGGTCGGGAACCACCCCATTCTGTCAAACAGAATCGTTACAGTGAAACAGAAGGAAACCATTCTGCCCTTTGAAGGATCTACACAGGAATATAGAATGAAGTAATTCAGCTCGTTGAGTACATTACTCAGCCCAGGAGGAGGCCAATCAACCTGCCCGAACTGCTACACAGGAACATGGAAGCTGTTGTTAACAGGAAATAGAGAATATAACTAAAAGTTTATTTTCAGGTTGCAAAGCTGTTACTGGTTAGTGAGATAACCTGCAGCACCAAGAACATTGAGTGAATTGTCTATTTTGACATGAAGGATAAAACAATGGTAAACAATTTAAATGGAGAGCGATTGCAGAACTCTGTGATTCAGGGGGTTTCCATGTTCCTGGGACATGAATCACATGAAGTCAGTCTGCAGATGCTGCAAGTGATTTGGAAGTAAGTGCCATGATACAGTTATCAACAAAGGGTATCAGGTTTAATATCAGGAATGCTTTACTGCATCTGTACAGGGCATTGCTGAGACCACATCTGATACACTGCGTGCGTTTTTGTACCCAGAAACTAAAAACAGGATATAATTGTTTTCGAAGATTTTCGCAGAGGTTTCCATTTACTCATTCCTGGAATGAGGGCCTTTTATTATGGGGTAGTTATCTGTTTCGAACTTACCTGGGAAATATTATTAAACCATCCATGACTTTCTGAAAAGTGCATCAGCTTGACACATATTTTCTCTTGTCAGGGAGTCTAAAGCTAGAGAATACATTTTAAGAAAAAGGTGTATTGATATGAACATATGTACTGTGACGACACCTACCAATATTTACAAATTACACAGATACATGAAAGCATGTCAATAATTCATAAAGTGGGAACATTTGTTTGCGATCGGAAGGCGCTGTGTACAACAAAAGCAATGATGCACCTGCATATAGTCCATAATCAGGTTTTCAAGAGAATGTTCCAGGAGACCGCACATGGTTCAGTTTGGTTATCAGTTGATGTTATTGTATGTTCCAACACAGAGATGGAGAAAGATGTTCCCTGCCTGAGAAGCAGCAGCCGATTGATCCCTCTCTCATACATTGTTCCACCCAATAGCAAAGCGTGAGACCATAAAATCCCTGAGTTATCTTTACCATTTGTGAAGGATTCCTGGTGAGGATTCATGAGAATCTCTCCACTGCCTGAAACAAACGGAATTCAGCTAAATCCAACTATTGCAGAAAGAAATCCCATTACCAGCATCTTGTGTGAGCAAAATAACTTCAAAGGCAGAATAACGTTTAGGACACTCTGCCAATTTACCATTTGCTATGAGTTCAAAGTTCTGTGTCTCACATTTTTTTTCTAGAAAATAAGCTACTCTGATGTCTATGTCATTGGCCACCTAACTAAACTGGTTGCATTTAAAATTTGTTGTAACCAGTGGGGGAGTGGGACTGGAAAAGGAAACAATGATCCTCCAACATTGGTTGGAGCACAAATGAGAAATTCTCAAAGGATTGTTCAAATGGAAATTCCCTTCCCCAGAAGTTTATGGTGCCTGGATGATTACATTTATTCAAAGTTGTGTTGTATTCAAACATTTGACAAACACGTGAATGTAGGAAAATGGTGTACAGGCAGAAAGGTGGTGCTGAGACCACAATCACATCACTTTTTGAGTGGTGGAGCGGTGACAAAGTGTCTAATAGCCCACTCATTCCTATGTTCCTATGTTCCATTCAGCTCCTCACAGCTCCTTAAAGTACCAGATGGAGGCCACCTGCTCCAAATGCCGGTTCCACAGGAAGACAGGATATCATTCAATCACTCAAGACTGTCACACACGGTTTTTCATGGGTTGGAAAATGTTATTTGGAAAACCAGGTTGGTTTCGAAAGACACCTCTGGTCTCTTTACAGAGTGTCTCCTCTCTGCAACTTGTGCTTCATTTGTTGGTCATGTTGGAGACCCATATTCACTGTGAATACAGCCCCCATACCTCACCCAGAGATGACTCACAAAATACTTTACTCTCTCTGACTGCAACATTCAATAACAGAACGTTCAGGAAAATTATAATCATTAACGTTGTAATTACAGAACATGAGAACATAAGGCGCAAGATTAGGTAACTCGGACGATCAAGCTATTGTATACCATCATGGCTGATCTACAGTTGGCATTAACTCGTCTTTAATATCCAATTCTTTACACGCCTTAGCTCTCTGACAGGTCAAAAATTCATGTACCACCTCTTTGAATACTTTCCTTGATGTAACTCACCTCACTATATAGCCCAGATAATTCCTGGCATTGATTACCCTCTATGAGAGGAAAATACTCCCTACACATACACTATCGTCTATTGATATGAAGAAGAGGTGAACACAGGGGCTCAGAAAAGAGTGAAAAACCTTGATAACAAGGCAGTATTTGAATGAGGATGGCATCAGGACCACCTACTTATTTGAGCTTAATGGGAATCAGGTGTACCCACCCCACTGGTTTGGGGTCTTTCAGAGCACAAAGGAAGATGTTTGTAGTCGGTGACTGACAATCCTCTCAGTCCGGGGACGTCTCGGCAGGAGATCCTCCCGGAAGCTACCTTAAAACAAACATCTTCAGCTGCTTCATCACTGTCTTTCCTTATCATAAGATCTGAAATGGGGATGGTCACTGAAGATCACCCAATGTTCAGAACAATGTGTCACACCTCAGCTCCTGAACCAGTCAGTGCCTATGTGCAGTAAGACCCGAACAGCATTCAGGCTTGTGCCGTTAAAGTGTCGGTAACATTCATGTAACAGCAAGGCCAGACACTTTACATTTTCACAATTAAATGAAAAGCTCATTCAGCATCTCAAGCGCGTTAGAAACGGATATGTGGAAGCCATTCAGCCCATATAAGCTACTGAACAAAGAGAGGGATAGCCCATTCAATCCTCCTGCCTATTCCACAGGAAGAAGGGGAGTCTGGTTACCACACCAATCTGTTAAACAGGAACAGGCAGGGTCAAGTCAGACCCATGAACCTGTTCCATGGGACCTGGAGGAGGCCATTCAACACCTTGAGGAGAGTGTCATTGATGCTCCAACCTGACAAATCAATAAAACAGAGAATGCACTCAGAGACGACTCCATGATGTTCCTCGTGGCTCCATTACAAGTGGGACACATGACATTTTAACGTGGTTTAACGCTGGCAGTGAGGAAGGAAGTCAGATATTTTGTGTCAAGTCTCAGAGAGGCATCCTCCATCTCTGAGAAGGCAGACCCATGTTCTCCATAGATGTCAGAAGCTGGTGGGATTAGTCATCTGTTTTAGAATGACGGTATTGTGGCTATTGTCGGGATTGTGGATAACATGACGTTCAGTGCAGGATCACACACTCAATGCACTGTATTAATGTGGGGAGAGTTTATTCAATGACTGACCCTCTGTCTCTCTCAACCAATATGTGGAGTGGGGGTGGGATGAGGGGGACGTCGTCAGAGACTCTTTACCTATTGAGAACCAAAAAAAACAAAGCCATGGAAGTTATCACCGTATCAGTGCCTGGTTAGAACATCATGAGTGACTGTCCATCCCCCTTAAGGTTCAATGCCAATCACTTCTTATTCTCTCACTGAGCTTCACTCTCTGTTCATGGAGCCATCATCCCAAGGATTAGTCTGTTGAAACTTGTGAGGAAGTCTATCCACTGTACCCCAAATACTGCCTCAACAACACTCTCAGGGATGATCGCAATAAACCTTTTCTCTCACTTAGACATCGCAGTTTCTTCCCTGTGCCACAAAAAGCCATTCCTTCTCTATGCACTACGACTGACATGGAATTTATAACTCCCTTACATCTGTACGTTAGCATCAATAAATCCAACACCAGATTTGCGTATGGAGACGTGCATCACTCTCGTGGAGAATTTCAATGAAATTGAATTCACCTAAAATAGGGAATGATCACAGACCTGAATAGAACTGAACTGTCGGAATACGGGAAACAGACATAGGAAGGGAGCTATCTTTACTTCTGTTCTTCTCTCACAGGATGTATGCAGACCTAGTCAGGGCAGCATGTTATGCCGACCTTGAATTGAGTGTTTGGTTCAGCTGTTCCACAGGACAGCAAAGAGTAAAACACATTCCTGTAGGGTTGTAGCATTACAACATAGGATAAATTATCCTGCTTAATTTAAAACCAGCAACAGGGAAAAGTTTTATCCACTGCATATTCTGTGACAATTCTAGACTCCAAAAATATTTAAAGTAAAAATTAACAACTTTATTTCTTAAAGTATAACAGGGAACAATAGACGAACGTCTGTTTACAACTTCTTCCTCTAACCTATCTTTTACCTCCCCCACCCCCACGATACTCGTCCGGTTCTACTTCTAATTAATACCTACAAAACAAAACTTCCAATCTCAAAACCAAGAAACTTTCAGTTCTTCTCTATATTCCTGTCTTCTTTTCTTCTTTGGGGTTCGGCTTTACCAGTTACTACTCAATAAAGGTACCGAGAGGAGAGCTATTTTTCAGGCAATCGTTGCATGCTGGTAACTTGGCAGCTCTCCTCTCAACTGTTCAATTTCCCAAAGTCATGTACCCCCAAACCATTGGATCGTGTCATTGGCTTTTAAGATTCTCAATATACTAAATTCAAACTTGTTTGGAGGTGGGTATTTTGAGGTGTAATTCAAACTGTTTGGCTGAATCTATTTTTGTCTTGAGACAATGAGCTAATCAAGTTGTTCAACCAAATGTTACACTAAATCTATTTTTCAAAACACTTGGTGCTGTCAGGTAGTTATTGTTGGCTTTTAATTCTTTTAAAGGTGCAGTACACCCACATGTTCATCACAGAAGTCACACTGAAACCTGACTAGGGAAGAATGACACATTGACTGCTTGGGGCAAGCAGATGGGCTTTTAGAGCAAATGAAAATAGTTACTTTTAAATTTCACCAATTTCCCTCATTGGATATCAACAGAGTATTATTCTGTGGCTCTAGAATATGAGTCAATGGCTTGAACACCATAAACTGTTGTCCCGTTTGTGCAGAGAACAAGTTAAACAACCTCATCAACAATTATTTAGTGACAAACATGTGGTTAGAAGGAACTTGAAACTGTTGCATCCAGATTAAACAATGGCACAAATCATGGTTTATTCAGAAGTTGCACTGAAACTGAGAACAAGACTGGGTTATCATGACGGTGGTATTGGATCGGGTTGGTGAGTGGGGAGGAGCTGGAGATGTAAATCTGTGAAGAACAAAATGGATTATGGAGTTTGAGAACATTCTGGTTCCTTCTCATATATCAGTGAGTAATTTATAAATAGTAGTTTGATACTTATAATTTAGAAGGAAAGGAGTTTTTGTTTAGAACTGAAGACGTTGTCTTGTACTTTCCAAAATGTATATATCATGAGCAGAAATTCAGTCCAACCCGGTTTCGTAGACAAATATAATGACTTACCAGGAACACCAACTATAGCGAGGATGGGATAGTAACCACCTTGAATAATCCAAAGGATATCCTGGATCCGTGATGCTAATGATATCCAAGGCAGCGAAAGATAGTAAAGACCCGAGGATAAACTCCTGTCTGTTATTGCAATGTTCCAGTCTAATATTCTCAGATTCTGATCGATTGTTGAACCATTCCAGTCTAGAGTTCTCAGATTCTGATACACTGTTGTACCATTCCAGTCTAATGATCTCAGATTCTGATACAATCTTGGAACATTCCATTCCAAAGTTCTCAGTTTCTGATACACTGTTGTACCATTCCAGTTTACTGACCTTAGATTCTGATCCATTGTTGGAACATTCTAATCCAAGGTCCTCACATTCTGAACCATTATTGTAATGTTCCAGTGTAATGTTCTCAGATTCTGATCACTTCTCCCCTTTCTCTCGAGCAGTTGATCCGTGTTAGTGCTGTCAGCGATGCTCCTACTCATACTATGGGATAACACATTGACAGAGCCCATTTATCATTCAACGATAGAAACTCTCCACTGGGATAATTAGGAGCCACGGAGATTGACAATAATCACAGTCACTGAACAAATATATCCAGTTAACCCCTTTCAATTAAATATTGGTTTTATTAAAATTAAAAAGAATGTTTAAAATTTACATATTTGGCATGGAATATGTGGGGGTGACTGAGCGAAGGAATATTGGAGATGGTAGATTGAATGCATGTAATCATTCAATCTGCCTTGGATATGGGAGTAATGACAAAGGATTGTCAGAACATAAACAAGTTTCTCCATTTATAAATGGAAACATACAGTCTGTAACTACTGATCAGTGATTATAGTGTCAGTAAAATATGGAGAGAACTTTTCTTTTACATAATCTGACAGGAAAATGTACCTACGACAGCATGAGTGATAACACACACAGGGCATGGATATGTTAACAGAAAATATGAGGGCAGGTGAGGGTCATGCTGTTAATGTTATCGATGACAATCAACTGTGAATATGTACCATTCACTGGATTTCAATTGCAGTGTGATTATGATATTGGGGGCATGGCTGCTAGACTGGAGGGAGGGAACTTGATAACTCCCAATCATCAGTACTGAAATGTTACTCTTTATAAATCATTTGAAGATCAAATTCCAGTATACAACACCAATGAGGAATGAGGAGAGCCAATATTAACCATACAACCAGAAGACATTGGAGCAGAAATTTGGCTATGAGGCCCATTGAGCCTGCTCCACCATTCAATGATGGCTGTTAAGCTTCTCAACCCCATTCTCCCGCTTTCTATCTGTAACCCTTGATCTCCTTTACAGTCAACAATCTAACTGTCTCACTCTTACATATACTCAATGATCTGGACTCGACTGACTTCTGTGGCAGTGAATTCCATGGATTCACCGCTCTCTGGCTGAAGAGGTTTCTCCTTATCTCTGTTCGAAAAGTTCTTCTCTTTACTCTGTCCCCTCGGGTAGTAGTCTCTCCTACCATTGCATATATCTTCCCAACATCCACTCTGCCCCAGGTCATTTAGTATTCTGTAAGTTTCAATTAGGTCTCCTAACATTCTTCTGAACTCTGTCAAGTACAGACCCAGAGTCCTCAAGTATTCTTCATATACATGCCAGCTTTGCATTCTTAGCACCATTCACTTGGATCTCGTCTGAAAACACTCCAGGACCAGTACATCCTTCCTGAGATATGGGACCCAAAACTGTGCACAATAATCCAAATGTGACGTGACTAAAGCCTTGTAGATCCTTAGAAATACATCCCTGCTTTTATATTTAAGCCCTTTTGTAATAAATGCCATCATTGTCTTTGCCTTCCTAACTACTGACAACCTGCAAGTTTACCTTTCAAGAGTCCTGGACTAGAACTCTGCAGTCTTTTTGCACTTTAGACTTCTGAAATTGCTCGCTTTTAGAAAAATAGTCCATGCCTCTATTCATCCTGGCAAAATGCTTTCCCACACTTTTCCACATTGTACTCCATCTGACACTTCTTTGTTCACTCTCCAAACCTGTGAAAATCCTTCAGCAGGTGAAAGTGAGGACCGCATATGCTGGAGATCAGAGTCAAAAATTGTGGCCATAGAAAAGAAATGCCTGTCAGGCAGCATCCGAGAGCAGGACATTCAACGTTTTAGGCATAAAGCCATCATAAGGAATGTGGGGTGGGCAAAGAGGGGCAGAGAGATAAATGGGAGGGTCTGGGGCTGGGAGGAAGGTAGCTTGGAAGGCGATTGCAAGATAAAGGTTGTTGGTGATAGTTATAGGTCAGAGTGGAAGGTGGAGTGGATAGATGGGAAGGAAGATGGACAGGTAGAACAGTTCAAGAGGGCAGTGCTGAGTTGGCGGGTTTGATCTGGGATAAGGTGGAGGGAGTGGAGATGAGGAAACTGGTGAAATTGACCTTGATATCGTATGTTGGGAGGGTCCCAAGGCAGAAGATGATGCGTTCTTCCTTCAGACGTCAGGTGGCTAGAATTTGGCAGTGGAGGAGGCCAAAAACTTGCAAGACATTGGCGGAGTGGGAGGGGGAGTTGAAGTATTCAGCCACAGGGCAGTGGGGTTGTTGGGTTTGTGTGTCCGAGAGTGTTCCCTGAACAGTTCTGCAAGTTGACGTCCTGTCTCGCCAGTGTAGAGGAGACAAGGAGCAATTGACAGACGAGATGAGATATTTGGATGCACAGAATGTTCTCTGCCTGATGTAGAACGATGCTTTGGGGCCTTGGGTGGAGGTGAGAAGGGAGGTGTTGGCACAGGTTTCATACCTGTTGTAGTTGCAAGGGAAGGTGTCGGGAGGGGAAGGTGGCTTGGTGAGGTTGTGTGGACCTATTGAGGGAGTTTGTGAGGGAATGGTCTCAGCAGTATGATGATAGGGGTAGGGAGGGAAGTATATCTCTGTTGGTGAGGTCTGACTGTTGGTGGCAGAAATGGCGCTGCATGATGCGTTGTAGCCTGAAGTTGGTGGGATGGAAGACAAGCATTAGAGAGGTTCTAACTTGTTGTAGTTGGAAGGGTGGAGTTCAAGGGCGGAGCTGTGGGAAGTTAAGGAGATGCGCTCGAGCACCCTCCTGTAGCCGAACCACCTCTTCAATGCTACTTGTCCCTCTATCTATTCTTGCACTGTTTGAAAGCTTAGCCAGAATGCCCCCAGTTCCTTCATATTGATAATGAATGCATAAAGTGAAAAGTTGTGGTCCCAACATTGAGTCTTGTGGAACACCACTTCTCACTGGCTGCCATCCTGAGAAGGACACTTCAATCCACATTCTCTTTCTGTCAGACAGCCAAACTGCTATCCATGCTAGCTCCTTGCCTCTAACACCATGGGTCCATACCTTTCTCAATAGCATCATGCAGAGCACCTTGTCAAAGGATTCTTGAGGTGCAGATGGATAACATCTATTTGTTCTCCTTGATCTAATCTGATCATTACTCTCTCAAAGTATTCTAGACGGTTTGTCTGGCATGTCCTCCCTTTGATGAAACCATGCTGACTCTGTTCTATTTTACCAAAGACCTCCAAATATCCAGAAATCCCATCCTTTACGATGGAATCCATGATGTGACCCACAACCAACCAGTCTGCGAATCAGTCTGCAGTTTTCCTTCTTGTGCCTAACTCCCTTAATAAATGGGGTGTCATGCTCGCAATTATACAGCCATTTGGCCCTTTTCTGATTTTAGTCATTCCTGAAAGATTACTACTTACACTTGCACTAACTCTTCAGCTATCTCCTGTTCAAGGCTGGGGTGTAGTCCATCTGGTCCAGGTGAGTTATCCACATTCAGGCCATTCCGTATTCTAGCATATTCTTCTTGGTCATGGCCACGATATTCAGGACTACCCTCTCACTATCTTGAATTCTTGGGAAATTACTCGTGTGTTCCACCGTGAAGGCTGATGCAAAATTCCTCAGCCATTTCTTTGTTTCCCACTACCGTCTCTCCAGCATCATTTTCCAGTGGTACATATTCACTTTTGGCTCTCTTTTGCACTTTATATATCTAAAGAATCTCTTACAATTTCCTTTATATTACTGGTTAGCTTACCCCCACATTTAATCTTCTCCCTCCTTATTTATTTTTTCTTGCTTTCTGTTGGCCCCAATTCTCCAGTTTCCCTCTGCCCTTCACCGCATTATATGCTTGCTCTTTTGCTTATATAGAATCCCTGACTTCCCTTGTCAGCCCTGGTTGCCTCATCTTCCCTGTACCATGCCTCTATTACTCAGCATGAATCTCTGCAGTTTCTCCTGCATTAATCTTGGAATCACCTGCCATTGCTGCTCCCCTGTATTTCCTTCTAGACCCCTGTCCCGGTCAACTCTACCCAGCTTCTCCCTTATGCCTCTCCAGTTGCCTTTATTCAGCTGAAATATTGTTAACACAGATTCTAATCTCTCTCTCAAATTGCAAAATAAATTCAACAATATTCTGATCACTGCTTCTGAAGTTTTCATTCATCTTAAGCTGCCTTATCTAGCCTGCATCATTAAATCCAGTGTCATCTGTTCCCGAGTGGGCTCCATCACATGATGCTCCAAAACGCCATCCCATAGACAGTCCTCAAATTCCTTTTCTTGCGATCCACTACCAACTTGGTTTCCCATTCCACTTGTATTTTGAAATCCCCTATGATCACTGTAACTTTGTCTTTCCTCCAGATCTTTTCTATCTCCTGGTGTATCTTGTGCCCCAGCTCCTGACTACTCTTTGGAGGCCTGTGCAAGTCTCCAACTGTGGTTGTCTTATCTTTGTGGTTCCTCAATTCGACCCACGCAGATTCTACACCATCTGACTTTACTTTCTTTATTACTATTGATTTAATCTCATTTCTTCATAATAATGTAAACCCACTCCCTCTGCCACCTATCTTTTCGATAGTATATATGTCCTTGAATATCCTGATCCCCTTTGTCGCCACATCTCTGTGATGCCCATCATGTCATACCGACCAATTTCAATCTGTGCCACAAGCTCATTTACTCTATTCCTTATACTGCATGCATTCAGATCTAACCCCTTCAATCTTGTATTAACGGTCTCTCCTCTCATTGTCATTTGTTTGTCCAGTGTGATTGAAGTTTGACTGCTTACACTTTTCATACACTCTGTCCGATTTGCACCTGTGCTGGAGATTTTAATAACCTCTCCTGAGCTCTGTACTCTTACCTCCTCTTTTCCAATTAAACCCTATAACGGAACCCCCAACCCTGCCAACGCATGCACACTCCTAATCAGTTTAAAGCTCTGTCTACAGCCTTAGTTAAGATTCACTTGGACCCTGGTCCCAGCACAGTTCATACGAAGACTGTCCTATCGGAACAGGTCCTTTCTTCCTCAGTAATAAAATGTGTTTATTTAACACAAAATGCAGGGACAAGAAAAAAAAATATTTCTGCACATACCAAAACATGAAAACTACAAACAGACAAGTCTGTTAAAATGCACTTACAATGTGGAGCTATATGAATTGAAAGGTACATTACAAAACCACGGACGAGGTGTTCAACCTTTATCAGTCATTATTTGACCCACAGCTGAGATGCTGATCTCCCCCCTGTCAGTGATACCCCTCACTGTGATTCTCTCGCCCTGTCTCTCACACATTGTTTAGAGGGACTACAAGTTCCTGTTAGCCCAGAATATTTAAATTAATTCACCTTGTCCCTGGAACCAATCCATTGCTATTTTGGACATTGTTCAGCCGTCAGCGACCCAACTCTGTGAGATTATTGGTGATGAATGATCTGGAATGACAGCATAGTGCTCACAGGGTACGGCACCAGACAAAGGACTTGCAGTCTGTGGGAGTTCTAAATAAAATGTCTGTGTATTTGTCCTCATGCTGTTTTCTGATCTAACTTCACACTCACCTGACACCCCTTGCTCTCACTCACTCTTTCCCTCCGTTTTATATCCATTCCTTTTATCTCTTTTGACTTCCTTTTTCTCTGTTAATTTCGCTCGCTCTCTCTCTCTCTCTCTCTCTCTCTCTCTCTCACACACACACACACACACACACACACACTGTTCTCGGTGTTTTCAAATTGTGATGTTGGAGAGCTCGTCGTTGTACAATATGCTAAATGGCCTCCTTCAGTGCTCTTATTAATTCTGAAGCTCTCTGACCCACAATACAGACTTTAGGTGCCTGGAGAGACAAGCTGGTCCTGCGAAGGACACAGTGCAGAATCATCCTTCATCTCTTCCTGTTGCCCGATATGCAGTGGCCTTGAAATATCTGTTCAAACAAAATAGATTGAAATTCGTGCAGGCGGGAGGACGCTCACCAGATGATTTTGCTGTCAGGATTTAACAAGCAGTTCCCACGTATACAATGTGAATTTCCCTGATGTTCTAGCTCTGCCTGATACTGACGTAATTTGCCTTCCGCCAATTCAGTTGCTTCACACAAGCTCCTGAATTAACCGTGTTCGTAGCTATCTTAAATCTGAAGGAGCTGTGATCACTCTTTCTAATATTATGTCCCACTGAGAGGTCAGTTACCTGACCAGGATCATTAGCCAAGGTCCAGTATGGCTCTTCCTCTCGTTGGTCTATCCACATACTGTTGCAGTTAACAAATTCTTCCCCGTTTAAGCCTCTTGCTCCAAGGGACCCCCAGTCATTATTGGGGATGCTAAAGTCACTCACTATGACCACTCTCTTTTTAATACAACTTTCCTTAATCGACGTACATATTCGTTCCTCCATCCCTCCGTTGCTGTTGGAGGGATTATAATAACGCAGTGCTTGCAGCCATCTTATAATTGAGCTTTACCCATATTGCTGGAGTGGATGATCCCTCCTGTAAGTCCACTTCAAGTGCACGTGTAAAACAACTCGTCCACCTCTTTTACCTTCCTCTCCATCTCGCATAAAACAACAACAGAATCCTGTAATGTTGAACGGCCAGTCCTTTCCCTCTCTCAACCAAGTCTCTGCAAACCCGCAACATCATAGTCGCACGTACGGCTTCAGGCTGTTAGTTCATCGGTCTTACCCATAATAATTCTTGCATTGAAATAAATACACTTCAGCCTAACTCCATCAGATCCTGACCTGATATTTGGTTTGAGTTTCCCTGACGTAAATTCTCCTTGACTATTCTTGGTAACAGGAGACTGTCAGTAAAGCAGAAAATATTGAGAACAGACAATTTCAGGTTCCTACCTTGTCCCTTCAATCTGTGCATTGCATCACACACTGTCCAATTCCAATAAACTGCTGGATGATTATTTTGCTTCAAACAACAGTCTCCAGCCTCTCACTGCACATTATTCAACTCTCTCTGGAGCCATTGGATTGACTGTTTTCTGATCCCTCTCTCAACCAAATCTCTGTAATATTTATATCATAGTTATATATAATCATTCAAACTCCGAGCTCCAAGCTCATCTGTCTTGCCTGTCACACTGTTCACATTAAAATCAGCACACTTCAGACTGCCAGCCCCATTGTGTTCACTCCCCTCTGCCAGTTTGTTGTTGGTCTTAGTTGTACTGGGATAAGTCTCCAACTGCTCTTCAGTCACTGTGCTTGTGGACGTACTGCTCTGGCTCGCACCCTCCCCCCCTCCCCCCCCCACCACCACATTAGTTTAAACCGTCCTGAGGGACAATAGCAAACCTGCTTGCCAGGAGATTGCTACCAGTTCACGTCCATCCTGTCCTTCTTGTGTATTTCATACTGACCGAGGAATCTCAATTACCCAATTAACGGAGATTGCTGCCAGTTCAGATGCATCCCGTCCTTCTTGTGTGTATCCTGTCGACCCGGGAATCCCAATGATCCACATATTGGAGATTGCTGTCAGTTCCGATGCATCCCGTCCTTGTTCTGTCTATCCTACCGACCCGGGAATCCCAATTATCCACATATTGCAAGTGCTGCCTACCCTACCAGCTCTTTGGCCATGTTTTTAACTATACTGCCTTCCTATTCCTAACCTCACTGGCACGTGGCATAATCTAGTCTCTTCAACATTCAAATATCCTTTCAGCACAACTCTGGCAAGAACCTTTACTTTAAAATGGATGGACTTGGCAATAAAAACTTAAGTGTCATCTCATTTTCCAGGAAG
This sequence comes from Chiloscyllium punctatum, assembly GCF_047496795.1. NCBI lineage: Eukaryota > Metazoa > Chordata > Chondrichthyes > Orectolobiformes > Hemiscylliidae > Chiloscyllium > Chiloscyllium punctatum. The sequence goes on from NC_092755.1 coordinate 22,149,455, forward strand.
GTGGAGCCCAATGAATCAGTCACAAAGACCATAGGATCTGATATCTATCACCTTCACAAAACCTGTGTGACAAGGTATACATATGGAGGATCTATTTGTAGATGAATGAGGATAAACAGAATTAGCCCTAAAGACCAGAAAATGTCAGAACAGATGGCTGCCATTCTGCCTGTTTACTCTCTTTGCTGTTCAATTGGATTATAGCTATTCTGTTCTTTTAAATGATAGGGTCTTTGCCCCGCACCCCGAGCAGTTCAGAACGTGCCCAGTGTCTTTGAGCGCTCCCTGCGTAGGGAGCATCCAGTACCAGGCGATGGGGTGTGGGGAATCCCGGGGTGGCTCGATGAAAGGCTGCATGCAGTGACAGATGGACTCAGGGATTGAGAGAGACAGAGTCGGTAATCAGGGACATGCACTCACATAAGTAGCTGGGCAAGATTCCCAAACACTCGGGGAGCCCGAGCACCCGTGCCACTTTTACAATAAAGCCATCATACTTGCAGCAATTCTCCATCAAACACAAGCAAATATACTGTAGATAGCATAAACCTGAAACAAACACAGAAAAATATTGTGAAGAGAGAAAGTAATTAATGTTCCCAATTCAGACACAGGGAGATTGTAAAAACTCCACAAAGAAAGGGTCCAGAGATTGGAATTGAACCCGAGTCCGTGACCCTGTGAGGCAGCAGTGTTGTGCCACCACGCTACACAATGATGGTCAATAGGATTAGTATAGTTACATTAATATATTTTCGACAGTCAGTTAACAGGAATGCTCTCACTCAGCCTGTCTAAGATTGGGAAGCCTTTATACAGCAGCAGAGTACAGTTTAAGAAGCAATAAATTGGTGAACACGAAACATGTAAGCTAGCTCACTTTAGAAAAGGAGATTGCATGAGTTTTGTTAAGATATATAAAAGGGGAGAGTGAACAATGGACAACCAGAAATTGAGGCTGACTGCAGAGAAATGGAGAACAAAGAATTGGAGAATGAATTGAATAGGTACTTTCCATCAATCCTGACAATGGTAGACACTACAAACATTCCAGAACTTCTAGCGAGTCAAGGGTGAGGGATGGATGTAATGATTGGCGCTGAGTAGAAGGTACTGAAGAAGCTGCAACGTTTGAAAATGGATAAATCACACAGACTGGAAGGATAACAACCAATGTTCTGAAGGAAGTGGTGGAGGAGCTTGTGAAACCATTGGTCGCAACTGTTCACGAATAACTTTCATCAGACAGAGTCCCAGAGAACTGGAAAATGGACAATTTAAAATCTCTGTGTAAGAAGGAAGAATGGCAAAATACAGGAATTCATAGGGCAGTTTAGCCTGGCATCGGTCGTTAATCGGATTTAGAGTGCATTGCTAGCAATGACATTGCACAGTACCTGGAGGTGCATGGTAAAATAGGGCTGAGTCAGCTTGGCTTTATCAAGGAGTGGTCCCGCTGACAAGTCTGTCAGAATTCTATCCAATGATAATGAGCAGGTTTGACAAAGGGAGAATGTGATCTGATTTGCTAATAGGGAGTGGGTTACATTTGAATCTGTGTTAAATTGAAACATGTTAATTTATTGGTTACATCTTGCATAAGCAGATGTACAAAAACAACTAAAAATTGTAAAGGAACAATTCAATAGTAGTTAATTAACCTAAGGATGGAGGGTCGGGTGATGTGTTGTTTCTCTACGATGTCGGAGTGGTGGACCCTACTGTGGGTCCCAGTGACCACGTCTGGAGTAAACGTTGCAAGCTAGAAAACTCTGGCTCTGAGTCGATGAGCTGGAGTTTAAGCTTCAAACAATGTGAGGCATCAGGGAAGGGAAGAGTTCCCGGGATGCTGTGATTTAGGAGACAGTTACACTCCGTAGATCAACTGACTCAAATTCAGCCAGTGGTTAGAAAACGGAGGGTTTGGCTGTGAGTGAGGCAGATAGAGGGATCCAGGAGGTAGAGTTGCAGGAAACCTCAGCCCCTGTCGGTGTCTCACAGGATCAAGAGTTTTCTTCCCTGTGTGGATGGAAATGGGGACTGCAGGGAGGATGAGCATAATGGTCACAGCACCGAGTTGAGGGAAGCTTTCAAGTGGGGCAAGAAAAGAGAAATGTTACTGTAATTGGGGATAGTTTAGTTAGCGGCATAGACACTGTTCTCTGTGGTCGGGATTGAGAGTCCTGAAAGTTGCATTACCTACTGGTGTTTGGATAAGGGATATCTCATCTGGGCTGCAGAGGAACTTGGAGTGGGAGGGTAAAGATCCATTGGTCGTGGTCAGTGTAGGTACCAACGACAGAGATAAAACTAGGGCAGAGGTTCTGCTAAGGGATACAAAGAACTCAGAGCTAAATTAGAAAACAGAACCGAAAAGGAAATAATCTCTGGATTACGGCCTGAGCCATGAGCTAATTAGCACAGGGTCAGCAGGAAAATGCGTGGCTCAAAGTTTGATGTGAGAGAAATGGGTTTGTATCATGGGACATTGACACCAGGACTGGGGAAGGAGGGCACTGTTCTGATCTGATGGTCTTCATTTGAACCGTGTTGGGACTAGTGTCCTAGAAAATCGCATAACTAGGGCTGTAGACTGTGCATTAAACTAAATGGGGGTGGGGTGGTGTCAGTTATAGCGAATATTAGAAAACCTAAATTAAAGGAGGGGTAAGACTGCAGAACTCAACAAGAAGGCGTTTGGTATGTTTTCCTTTATTGGTCAGAGCATTGAGTACAGGAGTTGGGAGGTCATGCTGCGGCTGTACAGGACATTTGTTAGGCCACTGTTGGAATATTGCGTGCAATTCTGGTCTCCTTCCTATCGGAAAGATGTTGTGAAACTTGAAAGGGATCAGAAAAGATTTACAAGGATGTTGCCAGGGTTGGAGGATTTGAGCTACAAGGAGAGGCTGAACAGACTGGGACTGTTTTCCCTGGAGCGTCGGAGGATGAGGGGTGACCTTATAGAAGGTTACAAAATTATGAGGGGCATGGATATGACAAATCTGGGGTCGGGGAGTCCAGAACTAGAGGGCATCGTTTTAGGGTGAGAGAGGGAACGAATTAAAAGAGACCTAAGGGGCAACATTTTCACGCAGAGTGTGGTTCGTGTATGGAATGAGCTGCCAGAGGAAGTGGTGGAGGCTGGTAAAATTGCAACATTTAAGAGACATATGGATGTGTATATGAATAGGAAGGGTTTGGAGGGATATGGGCCGGGTGCTCGCAGGTGGGACTAGATTGGGTTGGGACATCTGGTTGGCATGGACGGGTTGGACTGAAGGGTCTGTTTCCATGCTGTAAATATCTATGACTCTATGACTCTAAGTTATTCAAATCTCCAGCACAGACGCAGAGAGCATGTAAAGCGTTAGTAATCAAACATCAAACACACAGGACAAACAAATAACAATAAGAGGAAAGGCTAATACAGGGCTGAACTGTTATCTCGGAATGTATGCAGTATAACGAATAAGGTAAATAAGCTTGTGACTCATACACAAATTGGCAGGTCGCCATCACGGAGACATGGCTGCAAGAGGATCAGGATTGGGAGCTGAATATTCAAGGATATGCATCCGATCAAAAAGATAGGCAGTTGGGCAGAGGGGATGGGTTTGTCTTATTAGTAAGAAATGAAATTAAGTCAATAATATGAAATGAAGTAAGGTCAAATGGTATAGAATTTGTGTCGGTAGAATTGAGAAATCACAAAGGTTAAAAAAAAAGTAGCTAGATTTCTGTTCAGGCCTCCAAACAGTAATCAGGAGCTGGGTTGCAAGATACACCAGGAGCTAGAAAGATGTGTAAGAAATACAAAGTTACAGTACTCATGTGGGATTTCATTATGGAGGTGGCTGGGAATTCAGCTTGATGGTGGTTTGCAAGAAAAGGAATTTGTGGAATGTCTATGAGATGGCTTTTTGGAGCAGCTTGTGCAGGCAGATTAGTTGAGGGAGCTTAAGGTGAAGGAAATAATAGTAGGCAGTGATCATAATATGATTGAATTTACTCTGCAATTTCAGATGGAGAGTTTAGAATCAGAGGTAACGGTATTAAAGCTGAATAAAGGTGGAGAAAGTGAGGACTGCAGATGCTGGAGATCAGAGCTGAAAATGTGTTGCTGGAAAAGCGCAGCAGGTCAGGCAGCATCCAAGGAACAGGAGAATCGACGTTTCGGGCATAAGCCCTTCTTCAGGAATGTATGATAAGGGTCCGTGGTGTTAGAGGCAAGGTAGAGGCATGAATAGAAGCTTTTCTCTCCGGCAGAAAGCAGAGAGTGGAGATAAAATGGTCCTTCTCAGGATGGCAGCAGGTGGTCAGCAAGGCACAGTGTTGGGACCATGACTTTTTACTTATTCGTTCACAATCTCGATGATGGAACTGGGGGCACTGTGGCTAAGTTTGCAGACGAAACAAAGATACTTATAGAGTCAGGTCAGAGAGAGAAGGCGGAGGGACTGAAGAAGGAATTGGCCAGGTAAAGGGGTTGGCAGATGCATTCTAACATCGGAAAGTGTGAGTTCATGCACTTTAGCACGAAGAACAGAGGCATGGTCTATTTCCTAAATGGGGAGAAAATTCAGAAATCTGAGATGCAATGGGACTTGGGAGTTCTAGTGCAGGGTTCTCATAAGGTAGGCTTGCAGGTTGAGGTAGTATTTAGGAGGGCAGTTGCAGTTATTATTGCTGGTATTTATTACGAGAGAAATTGGATATAAAAACAGGCTGTATACAGCTTTGGTCAGACTACATTCGGAGTATTGCGCGCACTGTTGTGCCCCATATCTCAAGAAGGATGTACTGTCCCTGGAGGGTGTTCAGAAGATTTTCACGGGAATACTCATAAGAGTGAAAAGTTTATTGTATGAGGAATGTTTGAGTCTTTGGGTCTATACTTGATAAAGTTTAGAAGGAAGAGGGGAAATGTAATTGAAACACACAGAATACTGAATGACCTGAACAGTGTGGATGTTCATAAGATGTTTCCATTGGTAGGAGAGACTAGGAACCAAGGACACAGCCTTAGCTTAAAGCGAATACCTTCTACAACGTTGATAAGTAGACTTCTTTAACCAGGGAATGGAGAATCTTTGCAACTTATTACCAGCGAAGGCGGTGGGGCCAGGTCATTGAGTATATTTGAGACGATGATTTTGTTTTGATTATCCAGGGGATCAAGGGTTAAGGGGAGAACGTGGGAGAATGGGATTGAGAAACTTATCAGTGATGATTGAATGGCAGCGTAGACTAGATCGGCAAACTGGCCGAATTTCTGCTCCTGTAGCTTATAGTCTTATGGTCTAAACCTTAAGGAGGCACCTTGCATCTCTGAGAATATGGATTCATGTTCTTCATGAATGTCAATAGCTGGTGGGAATAGTTAACTGTTTTAGAATGAAGGTATTGTGGATGCTGTCGGGGTGGCGGATAATATGACATTCATTGCAGGATCACACACCAAATGCACTGTATTAATATGGGGAGAGTTTATTCAAAACCTGGACCTCTCTGTCTCTCTCAATCATTGTGGGGAGTGGGGGTTGGGGTGGGTAGGGGTAACGTCCTCAGAGGCACTTTAAACTATCCAGATTCATGCATCCTGAGTGAAACAAAAGTGATGGAATTTATCACCTTCCCATTGTCTGTTTAGAATAGAAGGAGTGATTGTCCATTCCTCTCAAGTTTCAATGTAATCACCTCTTATTATCTCACAGCGCGACAGTTCAACCTTCACTCACTCCTCATGGTGCCATCATCCCAGGGATTAATCCGGTGAAACTCCTGTTTATTCTTTCTGTGATAAGGAAATCACTCCATATAAAGGAGATAAAATCTGTCCACAATACCCCAAACACTGCCTCAACAATGGTCTCAGAGTTGATCACAATAATTCCTTTCCCTCACTTAGCTGGCTCGATTTTCTTCATGTGACACAGGAAACCATTCGTTTACGATGCACTGTCACTGATTTGGAATTTAAACCATCCTTACATCTGTAGGTCAACATCAATAAAGCCAGCACCAGAGGTGCTATTTTGGTGAACATCACTCTCGGAGAGAGACTCAATCACGAAGAATACGTCTAAAACAGTGAATGGCTACCGACCTGAATGGAAATCAGCTGCAGGAGTATGGGATACAGGCAGAAGAAGGGAGTTATCTTTCCTTTTGACCTGCCCTTATGGGATGTATGCAGACCTGGTCAGGCCAGCATGTTATGCCAGTGTTGAACTGAGTGACTGGTTTAGATTTTTCCACAGGACTGAAAAGAGTAAAACACAGTGCTGTGGGTTTGCAGTCACACAGAGACCTGACCAGGGAAGGATGCCCCATTTCTCTCTCTAATGAGCATGAGGCAAGCCTATATCAACAGATTATTATTCTGTGGCTCTAGATTATGAACCAATGATGTGACAACCATACACTCTCTTCCCATCTTTCAGATTCTGTGCAGAGAACAAGTTAAACAGCTCAAGTGCAATTACTTTGCAATGGACTCGTGTTAAGAAGGGACTTGAAATAGCTGTATCCGGAATTAACAAAGGCACAAATGTTGGTTTATTTAGGAGTTGCATTGAGGCTGAGGAGGAGACTCGATGTCACAATGGTTGTACTGGAAAGCATTGGTGAATGGGGAAGATATGGAGATATGAACAGTGCAGTAGCAAATGAATCAAAGAGGTTGAGAACCGTCTGTTTCATCCTCGCATATTGGTGAGCAACTTGTTTCGAGTAATTTGCTAGTTATAATTTCAAAGGAATGGATGCTTTGACTGGAAATGAAAACGTTGACTTGCACCTTCCCAAAATTTACATCTCACGATCATCAATTCAGTTCAGACCATTTCACGAGACATCTCGAGTGACTTACCAGTAAGACCAACTATGGCAAGGATAGGATAGTAACCAGCTTGAATAACCAGCAGTACATCTTCAATCCGGGATGCGAATGATATCCAAGGCTGGGAAAGCCAATAAAGACCCCAGAATAAACTCCCGCCCTTTGTTGGAACATTCCAGTCTAATGCTATCAGTTTCGGATATCTCCTCACCCTCACTTCCAGGTGTCCGTCACGTTGAGAGTCCTTCAGAGTTCCCTACACGCCCTCAAGGATGCCCTCACAAGAACGGGGTACGATGCTCAACTCATCGACCGCCAGTTCCGAGGTGCCACAGCAAGGAACCATAATGACCTCCTCAGGAGACAGGCACGTGCTGCAACTGACAGGTTACCCTTCGTTGTTCAGTACTTCCCAGGGCCTGAAAAGTTACACCATGTTCTTCGTGACCTGCACCACATTATCAATGAGGATGAGCAGGACACCAAGGTCTTCCCCACACCTCCACTACTTGCCTTTAAACAACCGCCAAACCTGAAACAGATCATTGTTCGTAGCAAACTGCCCGGCTCTCAGGACAACTCCATACAACCCTGTCACGGTGAATGCTGCAACACGTGTCAGATTGTGGACATAGGTACCACTATTACGCGTGGGGAAACCTCCCACCTTGTACATGGCAGGTATTCATGTGACTCAGCCAACGTTTTCTATTATATACGTTACAGGCAAGGATGCCCGAAGGCATGGTACATTTGGGGAAACCGAGCAAAGGCTACGACAACGGAAGAATGGGCACCGCACAACAATCAACAGACAGGAGTGTTCCCTCCCAGTTGGGGAACACTTCAGTGGTCCAGGACATTCAGCCTCGGATCTTCGGGTGACCATCCTCCAAGGTGGATTTCGGGACAGGCAGCAGAGGAAAGTGGCCGAGCAGAGGCTGATAGCTAAGTTCGGTACCTATGGGGAGAGCCTCAACCGGGAGCTTGGGTTCATGTCACATTAAAGGTGATCACGATTGCACTACACCCACTCACAGATATTCCTACACACACACTCTCACATACGCATGGACACAGGTACACACAGACACGCATACAGGCACCCACAAACACCCTTATAAACACACACACTCCCACACTCACACTTGCACCCCGTCACAGACTTGAGACAATCTGCACTCACTACACACACACACACATACACACACTTTCTCACACTCACAACCCCCACCCCAGACAGACACGCACACATAGACAGACAAAGACCCACATGTACATATATATTTTGTGGGGTGAATGTGTACTTGCAGAGTTACATTGTACTTAGCTCAAAACTGCATGAATTTATGTAAAACTCTGTTATCTCACTTTTTAGATTAGAATCAGTCTAAACATCAGGTCATAGACAGAGAACACAGGGGGCTAACATCTTCAACATACTGTCTAGCTATCACCATTGTTAACAGCTAACCTGAGAATGCAACTTTTCAAAAAAGGTTTTGTGGTTTACACATGAAAGAAGTGAAACTATCACTGTATTCTAACAGATGACAGGCTTAACAGACAAACAATTTTTCAATGTATAATTTCAGTTACATCACACTAAATTTTTGCTGTAAATTCTGTGTTACGATCGAGCTGATGAAGGAGTGTCGCTCCGAAAGCTACTGTGCTTCCAATTAAACCTGTTGGACTATAACTTGGCGTTGTGTGATTTTTAACTTTGTACACCCCAGTCCAACACCGGCATCTCCAAATCATGACAATTCAGATTGTTATTCCAGAATCAGAGAGGACAGGTGTGGGTCATGATGTTGATGTTATCGATGCTAAGGAACTGTTGTGAAGTATCTTTCACTGGACTTCATTTACATTGTGATTATGACATTGGAGAAAAGAGAGAAGATGGAGAGGACTTGGGGACATGACTGTTCAGTCTGGGCGGAGGGACAGTGATGTTCCCCACTCACTAGTGTTGCAACGTTACTCTTTATAACTCATACGAAGAGCAGATTAAAGTGTATACCTACAGTGAGGAATTAGCAGAGACAATATTAATGAAATGCATTTATGCAATACAAAATACAGTGAAATAAATGATTTTCTGTACAAACCAAAATATGCAAACTACAAAGAGATAAGGTTGTTAAAATGCACTCCTGATATGGACCTATATAAATTGAAATGTGGATTACAGACTATGGAAGTGGTGTGTGATATTTATCAATCATTATTTGATCCACAGCTGAGATCCTGATTTCCCCTCTGTCAGTGTAATAGAAAATTAACAAACTTAACATTTTTTGTGAAACCTGAAAGAGAATGCTATGCTAATTCTAAGACTTTTCTGAACGTTGCAAACACTTTGCTGAATTCTGCAGTCGTGGAGACAGCTTGTCTTTGCTGAAATTTGTATACATTGAACCTGGCCTGGCGAGCAGGCGAATTCAGCAGAAAAGCTAAGGAAAACAGAAAGAGAATTATGTCCACGGCAAGGGAGTGAGAAAACAAGAACTCTAATGTTTCCCAGCCCTTGTCCTTGAGCGTATGATAAGAAGAGTACAAAAAGAAAACGTTAATTATGTTCAGGGCCCTTACACAAGGTGTGTTTGCCAAGTGTAATGGTTCCCTGCAGTGGTTAAAAATAATGCTTTTTCTTTGCTCTTGCTAGCATCTGAGTCCAGTCAGTTTAATTTCCACGACACTCAGCGATCCACCTGACAGAGATTCTCTGGACCAGTCTCTCACACAGTGGGGGTTATCATTTCCTGCTGGTCTTGGCATAGTCTATTTTTAAAAATCCACCTTCTCCATGTACGAATCTATTGGCTGAATGGATTTTGTTTAGCTGTCAGTAACCTAGCTCTGTGACAATATTGGAAATGATTGATCTGGGATGACAGCCAGTATCAGCACACTGCTTACTGTGTATGACACCGAGACAGGGGGTTTGCAGTCCAGAGGAATTTCTAAAAGAAACTTCTGAATTCTGTCTGTCCATATCTATCCACCTTCATGCTGTCTTCTGATCTATTTAACCTCACCCTCATATAACTCCTCTTCATCCCTCTCTCAGTTAGTCGCTCCCCTTTCTATTCTCTCTTACTTTATCTCTCTTCACTTTCTTTCTCTCTGTTTATTTCTCTCTCATATAATCTATCTCCACATATTCTGTCTATCTCCAGTTGTGCGGTTGGAGAGCTTGTGACCCCACGATGGGCTGACTGACCTCCATTTGTGCTATAATAATTCTGCGGTTCTCTGAATCATAATAAATACTTTCGGTGCCTGGACAGACACGCTGGTCCGGTGACAGGTACAGTGCACAATCACCCATTTTCTCTTCCTGTTCCCTGATGTGCAGTTGCCTTGAAATGTCCGTTCAAACAAAACAGACTGAATGAAATTCGAGCAGTTGGGATGACTTTCATCACCGTGTATTTCAATCAGGATTTAATGAAGGATGAGGTTCCACAATAACATAACAATTATAGAAAAACAGGACAACACAATAAATAGCAGTCGAGTACAACATGTGATTCCAAGTAAGCTTCACCGTATTACCGCGAGATTATCAATCCAGAAAATCAGCTCCTGTTCAGTGGACCGAGGTTCAAATCCCGCCACTGCAGAGGGTGGCTGTGAGAGGTAATTTCGGTTTAAACTTTAAGATGTGCCTGGACCACAGACTGATCTATAATAAAAGACAAAACTTTTGTTTCTTTTCTAAAACATTTTGTATACTCAAAAGTAGAATAGTTTAAATTGTGCAGAATGCTGACAATTTGTGAGCAGAGTAAAAACAAACAGGCCCTTGATTGATGAAACCATTAACACAGGCAGGGAAGGATGAGTCCTTGACTGATAATACTGCAGGGTGAGAGAAACAACTTTGGAGACTCTGAAGACTTTGTGATAAGGGTGCAAATCAAAGAATAATGATGTTTTTAAGAATGTGAGCCTCATGGCTCGTTAGAGCCAGGGAGGGGAGGGTCTGGAGACATTTGTTGCAGACTTTGTGATAAGGGTGCAAATTGGAGAATAATAATGTTTTTAAGAATGTGAACCTCATGGCTCGTTAGAACCAAGGAGGGGAGGGACTTGTGCTGTATATAATGAGAAACTTTGTAAGCCTCAGCGCGCCTTTTACTCAGAAGGCTGCCCGACTCTGCAGACTTGCTAATAAAACTTTGTTTTCCTGAATTTGTCTAGAGCGATTATTAAGAAGCGATTTTCGTTTCTAACAACTTGGGGGCTCGTCCGGGATCAACACTCCGGCCGCGGGGGGAGCTGAGGAAGGACATCGGAGAAGGTGCACCCTGCTGATTTCAGCAGTCCCTGATTCCTTGCTTGTCGCCCCGCGCGGCTTGAGCGAGTGATATCCGGGAGGCTCAGGAAAACAAAGGAGGGGTGTGGCCGAGGCAGTGGGGACGGTTAACGATCGAGTAATTTCGGTGCACCGAACCCAGGTAAGAAAAACTTGCGGGGACCGTGTTTCCGGACGCCTGGGGACCTATGGGGTGCCTGTGGATTTTTCTACAGAGACGTGGGACTCAGGTATCTAGAGACCGGGGCTTGCCTGTGAGGGATTTTGCAGAGACCGTGTTTGAGGAGGAACGTGTACCTACGGGGTGCCTGTGATCTGTGTCACAGAGACGTAGGACACAGGAATCCAAAGACCGGGGGTGCCTGCAAAGGAACCTGGGCGATCACGGGACTGAAGGTCCGGGAATTGGCTAAATTGTGATAGATTATCACGGGAGAATTATGAAGTCCTCGGAAATGGGAAATAAGGGATCTAAGGCGATTAAGGGATGGGCTGGGGTATGTTTTGTTATTTGTAGATAGAATAAGTATAAGTAGCAGGAAATGATCTTGGAAACATATGTTATAAAATCCATATAAGTGGGAGCTTATAAAAAATAATGGGTAAAGATGCTGCTGGGAGTTGTCCACAGACCCATCAACAATAGCTTTCTTTGGGACAGAATAGTTCAGGGAGAAAATAAGGTGTGTAAAAAACAGGCAGTATATTTATCACTGGTGATTTTAATTTTCATGTAGATTGGGAAAATCAAGTTGCCTAAGGAAGTCAGAAGGACACTTTTCTAGAATCATATGTTCTACATCCAAATGGGAATCAAGCTATTTTGCGTCTGATAATATATACTGAGGAAGGTTTAATACGTGATCACAAAGTAAAAATAAACTCTAAAGGTTACAGTGACCATAATATGATAGAAGTTAGCATTCATGTTAAGAGTAAGAAACTTGGGTTGAAAACAACTGTGCTATAAACTCGAAGAAGGTAGGCATTGTGCAGAGTTAACTGGAGTGGACTCAGAAAGAAGTTTAATAGAAAAGACAACTAATGAACAACTGCACACTTTTATGAAAATAGTTCATGACTCCCAGTTTCCTCAGTGAGGAAAAATGATTCCAGGAAGGGAATATCAAAGAATGATTAACCAAGGGGAAAAAAAAACAGACAGAGTTGAAAGAAAAGTCATAAAAATGGAAAAGATTGTGAGAGAATCAATGTCTGGAAGGTATCAAAAAAAAAACTTAAATTTTGCTGCAAACAAAAAAACATTTATGACAGCAACAGACACACAATGCATGAAAATTGGTCCTATCCACTTAATGATTCAAATGGTTAAACAAGCTTTTGGAGAACACAAAGGACATCATCTGAAAATTGGTTGTGCACGGAGAGAAATTGTATTATTGATAGTCACTGCTCGGATGTTATGCATTTTCCACCAAAGATATTTAATTGTGATTACTTTCCCCAATAATTGCATACAAATTAAGTCTGCAAAGGCTGCCAATTGTTATAACACCACCTTCTTGTGGTCTGTATGAAAATAGAATCTCTGTTGTATACTATTTATTATAAGGGAACACTGTTCCAACTACATGACAGAAAGGATAGCTGGCTTGCTTAACTGTAAGTATAACCTGTCTAAACAATAACTTCTCAGGATTAGTGACAACTGACTGAATTTCTGAATCATACGGTGCATTCTTGTAGTGTGCAGAAAACTGAGAAAGAACTCCATTAGCAGCTAAAAGGGTGTAAACTACTCAATGTATAAAACATACAGGAAACAGTTTGCAGAAAAATTCACCATTGACACGTTTAATTGCTACCATTCAAACACCCAAACTTCAGAAATGTAGGCCATCATTTATCTAACTGTGCAAATGTCCAAATCAACTGGGTTTACAGAAGCCCCGAGAAATTCTAAAGGACTGTTGCAATTTCAGGGAGGTGGGGGGATGGAATGGTGGAGAAGAGAGACCAACTGAAAATGATATTACTTTGAAGAGAGTTAAAGTTTCAATCAACCTCTTCAATTGTTGGTCCACCAGAAGGGTCCTTTCTGACTTGTTCTGAGAATGGCCCTTCGGGCATACCTCCCTGGTAAAGTTTGGCAATGATGGGCTTGCATATTTTTTTTTCAAATCTTTCAACTGCTGCTCAAAGTCCTCCTTCTCTGCTGTTTGGTTTGCCTCCAGCCAGGAGATGGCCTGGTTACACTTTTCGATGACTTTGTTCTTATCTTCCTCACTGATCTTGCCTTTCGTTTTCTCTTCCTCCACTGAACTCTTCATGTTAAATGCGTACGACTCCAGGGAATTCTTGGCTGTAATTTTCTCACGCTGCATATCATCCTGACCTTTGTACCTCTCCGCTTCCTGCACCATCCTCTCGATCTCCTTCTTACTCAACCTGCCCTTGTTATTGGTGATGGTGATTTTGCTCTCTTTGCCAGTGCTCTTGTCCACAGCAGAGACATTCAAGATGCCATTTGCGTCAATATCAAAGGTGACCTCAATCTGTGGTACACCACGTGGCGCAGGAGGGATCCCACTGAGGTCAAATTTGCCCAAGAGAACTCCGGAGGAAAGGTCTCCTGGCTCACACTCCGCCGCTCGACTTCCTCTTGCATAAGGTGGAGCCCGGAGACTGGGTACTTGTTAAGACCTGGAAGGCCGAAAAGCTCCAGCCGCGGTGGGAAGGACCGTTCCTGGTTCTGTTAACAACTGAAGCAGCTGTTCGGACGAAAGAGAAAGGGTGGGTCCACGCATCGAGGATAAAGGGGCCTGTTCCGTCTGAAGGAGAAAGCACTTGGAAATGCGAGCAAGGGGACAAGCCGTTGGTGGTCAAACTGAAAAGACAGCGATAATGAACTCTACTTGGACTGTATTGGTGGGGATATTGATCAATTTACTCCTGTATGTGGGGGAGAGTGAGGGGAGATGTGACAAATGTCGAACTACAGTAAGACTTGGGATTCGAATCTACTCGGGATCATTTGTGTCCCATTCCTATGTGGACGATAGGTGTTACGATGTGAGTGCACGCCATGAATGTTGGGAGGATGGGAGACCCTATTATCAGGTATATAATAAAGGATACGGTGGCAAAATCCGTGGATGCCCTATAAATGACCGCTGGGTGTCTATTAGCAAAACTGGGAGGTGGGACCTATCCTCCGTGTTGCTCAGGGAGCAGGTTGACAGAGTCAAGGAGACCAAGATACAGATCACTGATCGGGGGTTGGGGAAGGAGCAAGACCGTTAGGGAACGGTCGTGCTCCCTGAAGTGCCATCGGTATACGAAGAGGTAGAAGGAAAAATTGAACTCCCTGATGTTACACAAAACCTGTTTATTGATCTCACCTCTAGAATAGCCACTGTTTTAAATGTTAGCAATTGCTGGGTTTGTGGGGGGCCGCATATGTCGGAACAATGGCCGTGGACTGGTCAAAGCTTAGACATAGGGGAATTGCAGCAAACCACTTGGACTCATGTCAACGACAGAAAAAGCCAGGGGTGGAGACTGACAAACAGCCCTGAGGGCCAGTTCTGTATTGAAGGCAAGGGGACCGTGGAGGTAGGGATTAGTCCCTGTCAGAATATATTGGATGCAACCACGCGAGTTTGGTGGCCTGAGGATATTACTTGGTACATTGCAAACCGAGGTCATAAAAATTGCGTTCCATTATGTACTGATACCTCCTCTGACGAACTAGGTTCTGATTCTTCCGATGGCATGATGAGAGTCTGGAGTGGTGGTTGTCGGGGGAATCGATGCTGGGATACTCCAGTCCAGACTCTGGGTCAGGAGTCCGAATACTGGAATTGCAGTGGTCCTGGTCCTTATGAGGGCGTCCCCGGGGTAAAGGAGCTGTGGGATGACGTTGTGAGGCAGGGAGGGCCTGCTCCAGATGGCCTATTTTGGATATGCGATAATCGGGCATACTCCAAACTGCCCATGGGATGGGCTGGGGTATGCTTCCTGGGTCTAATACGACCTGCGTTCTTCCTATTACCCCGGGAGGAAGGCGATGATTTGGGGATTAAACTCTTTGACTCCCTCCGTAGGTCACCAAGGGATATCCAAGTCGGTGATTGGGGGGATGAGTGGCCACCGGCCCGGATTATTGAATACTACGGGCCAGCTACATGGGCACAGGACGGATCATGGGGATACCGTACTCCTATCTATATGTTAAATCGAATTATCAGGCTCCAAGCAGTCGTAGAGGTTATTACTAACCGGACTGCCCTGGCCCTGGAGCTGCTGGCTAAGCAGCAGGATCAGATGAGGGCTGCTATATATCAAAACCGACTTGCCTTGGATTATCTGTTGGCCTCGGAGGGGGGTGTGTGCGGGAAGTTTAACCTGACTAACTGGTGTCTAGAAATTGACGATAATGGTAAAGCGGTTTTGAAAATTTCCGATGAAATTCGGAAATTGGCCCATGTGCCAGTACAATCTTGGCGTCCTCTTAGTGGCATCGGATGGTGGGATGGTCTCCTAGGTGGTAGCTGGTGGCGCACGGCGTTGCTGGTGGTTGGGGGGGGGGGCATGATTCTTCTTCTCGTATTACCCTGCCTAACTCCCTGTATTCAGTTTTTAATTCAGAAAAATATTTCCCGACTCCAGGCAGTGGTGGTTCCACAACATGGGACGCGGGAACTTAAAGTGATGTTGCTGCGAAAGACCAAGGATTTCCCGGGCCCTTGAGGAGGGGGGGCTATCTTGGTCAGGCACATCTTAAAGAAAGAAAAGGGTGGAATTGTGAGAGGTAATTTCGGTTTAAACTTTAAGATGTGCCTGGACCACAGACTGATCTATAATAAAAGACAAAACTTTTGTTTCTTTTCTAAAACATTTTGTATACTCAAAAGTAGAATAGTTTAAATTGTGCAGAATGCTGACAATTTGTGAGCAGAGTAAAAACAAACAGGCCCTTGATTGATGAAACCATTAACACAGGCAGGGAAGGATGAGTCCTTGACTGATAATACTGCAGGGTGAGAGAAACAACTTTGGAGACTCTGAAGACTTTGTGATAAGGGTGCAAATCAAAGAATAATGATGTTTTTAAGAATGTGAGCCTCATGGCTCGTTAGAGCCAGGGAGGGGAGGGTCTGGAGACATTTGTTGCAGACTTTGTGATAAGGGTGCAAATTGGAGAATAATAATGTTTTTAAGAATGTGAACCTCATGGCTCGTTAGAACCAAGGAGGGGAGGGACTTGTGCTGTATATAATGAGAAACTTTGTAAGCCTCAGCGCGCCTTTTACTCAGAAGGCTGCCCGACTCTGCAGACTTGCTAATAAAACTTTGTTTTCCTGAATTTGTCTAGAGCGATTATTAAGAAGCGATTTTCGTTTCTAACAGTGGCAATTCAATTCAACAATTTTAAAATATTCCTGCAATTAAGATTCCGCCTATGAGAATGATATCATTGCCGATTGTCATAAAAATCCATCTGGTTCACTCACATCCTTCAATGAAGGAATCTTCCATTTCTCATCTGGTTGAGCCGACCGTTGACTCCAGACCCAAAACAATGTGATTGACTCTCAATCGCCCTCTGAAATGGTTTAGCGAGTCAGTCAGATGTGCTACAAAATCTCGAAGAAATGAAACCAGATGTATTGACCTGGATACCGAAAAAGTGAACGTTCGAAACCTCATTGTCGAACCTGCAAAGTCCTCCTTACTAACAATGAAGGCTCGTACCAAAATTGGGACAATTGTTTTACAGACCAGTCAAGCAACAGCTTGACATAGGCATACTCACGGAATTTTACCTTACAGTTATAACCCAGACAGCACCATCACCGTCCCTGGATATGTCCTGTCCCAAAGGCAGGACCGATCCGGCACAGGAGGCAGCTCAGTGCGATAGAGTGGGGCGGTCGATGCTCTGGGAGGCCCTGTGACCTATAACCTCATATCTCCCACTCAACAATTGCCATCAAGCAAGAGGATCAACCCTGGTTCAAAAGAGAGTGCAGGAGGGCAAGCCAGGAGCAGACCCAGGCATACATAAAGATAAAATGTTAATCTGCTGAAGCTTCCAAACAGAACTATTTGCATGCCCAATCGCATAAAATGCAAGGGACAGGCAGAGCTAAGCGATCCCAGAAGCAACACATCAGATCTAAGCTCTGCAGTCCTGCGAAACTGATCATGGATGGTGGTGGACGACTAAACAACTCACCGGAGTAGGAGGCTCCACAAATATCCCCAACCTCAATGATGGAGGAGCTCAGTATATCAGTGTAAATGATAAGGCTGAAGATTTCACAGAATTCTTCACTCAGAAGTTTCGAGTGGATGATCCACTTCAGTCTCCTCCCGTGGTCCCCATCATTACAGATAGCAGTCTTCAGCAAATTCGATTGACTGATATCAAGAAACGGTTGAAGGCACTCGATACTGCAAAGGCATCGCCTTCATCACCACACAAGACAACACCTTCAGTGACTCTCCGGATGAATCCTAGATCCAAGCATCTTCAGCTCCTTTATCAATGACCTTCCCTCCATCATAATGTCAGATCTTGGGATATTCGACAATGACTGCACAATGTTCAGCACCATTCACAAATGTTCAGATATGGAAGCAGTCCATGCCAAAATGCAACTAGATCTGTCCCTCTCCATCTTGGGCTGACAAGTGGCAAGTAACATGTGCACTACACATACCAGACAATGACCATCACCGATAAGAAACAATATAACAACTTAGTATTTGCAGCATTATCATCACTCAGTTCCCCACTATCAATATCCTGGGGGTTATAATTGATTAGAAACTCAACTCGACTCACCATATAAATGTAAGAGCAGATCAGAGGCTCGGATTACTGCGTGAGTAACTTACCTCCTGACTTCCTAAAACTTGTCAATCATCTAAAAGGCACAAGTCAGGAATGAGATGGATTTCTCCCACTTGCCTGAATGAGTGCTGACCCAACAAGACTCAAGAAGCTTGAAACCATCCAGAACAAAATAATCCATTTGATTGGCATCACATTCACACGCATTCACTCCCTCCACCACCGTTGCTCAGTAGCAGAAGTGTATACTATCTACAAGACACAATGCAGAAATTCTACAAAGATCCTCAGACAGCATTTTCCAATCCCACGAACACTTACATCTAGAATGACAAGGCCAGCATACTTATGGGAATGCCACCACCTATAAATTCCCTTCCAAACCAATCAACATCCTGATGTGGAAATATATCGCCGTTCCTTCACTGTTACTGGTAAAAAACCCTGGAATTCCCTCCTTAATCTCATTGTGGGTCAACACACAGCAGGTTGACTGCAGCGGTTCAAGAAGGCAGCTCAGCACCACTTTCTCAGGGAGGCAACGAGGGATGGACAAGAAATGCTGGGCCCACGCAGCGATGTCACATCCAAAAAAAGATTTTAAAAAAATAGTTCCAAATTGAGCTTCTCTATGGGACAGGTTATCTGATTTGAACATGAACAGGAAAGCAGTGTTTCTGATACAGAACATTGTAGACGTTTCTGTTATTAGAAGGATGTTCAGTGTTCGATAACTTATTGTCGCTGTGTGCTGTGATAAGTTGCATCTGTTTTGTTAAATTCAACAATACTGGTGTAACAGGATCACTCCTTCGAAAATACCAAACTGAAAATGGTAATCAATTGAGAGACAGTGTATTCCCGCCACATGAGACTCACACATAGCTGTTTGTATTCAACGCTTAATGGAATACTGGCCGACACTGAATCCTCCCATTGTTCATATCACAGAGGTTACCATTGAACAGAACGTGAAGTCAAATCAACATACAAATACAAGGGTTACAAGAGCTGCTCAGAGACAAACAATTTTGCACTGAAAAAATAGACCACATGACCATAACAGCATGAGACATTGCTATAGATTGAGCCCATTCAGCCCATTCCTTCGCTGTGAAACTGTGTCATTTTATCATAGTCTCTATGACGAGTGGACTTATCTTCTACACACTGACGGATTACTGCAAAGATTGATACAATCAGTTTCTATCAGATGCCTCGCCTCCCATTCTTCTAAATTCCATCGAGTACACACACTGCCGCTTATGACAAGCCACCATCGCCAGGATGGATCACCTCCAACACCAGTTGATCTTTTTCCCAGAGATATTTCCCAAAATAGCTCCCAACATTCCAAATGCCATTTGAACATTCCCCATTACATTCTCGGCGGTATGACTCCTCTCTTTAATTCTAGATCCCTTGAAATGAATGTGAACATTGCATTTGCTTTCCTAACTGCCAATTGAACCTGCACAGTAACCATAATAGTGGACGAGTGTTTCAAAATCCTTTTGTACTTCAGGTTTAATGGATCCTATTAGAACATAGTGTCTGCCTCTAGTCCGCCCACCAAAGTGCATAATCTCACACGTGCCCATGTTATATTCCATCAGCAACGTGTTTGCCCACTGTCCTAAACTGTCCAAGCTTTTCTGCAGTCTCCCTACTTCATTAATATCGCCTGCCCATCCAACCATCACTGTAACATCTCGAAACTGAGCAAAAATGCCCTCAGGTCTTTTGTTCAGGTGGTTCATGTAAATGACACTTCCTGACTCCCTAAGGACTGTGAGAAAGTGAGGACAGCAGATGCTGGAGATCAGAGCTGAAAAATGTGTTGCTGGAAAAGCGCAGCAGGTCAGGCAGCATCCAAGGAGCAGGAGAATCGATGTTTCGGGCATGATCCCTTCTTCAGGAATGAGGAAAGTATGCCCAGAAGGCTAAGATAAAAGGTAGGGAGGAGGGACTTGGGGGAGGGGCGTTGGAAATGTGATAGTTGGAAGGAGGTTAAGGTGAGTGTGATAGGCTGGAGAGGGGGTGGAGGCGGAGAGGTCAGGAAGAAGATTGCAGGTTAGGAAGGTGGTGCTGAGTTCGAGGTTTGGGACTGAGACAAGGTGGGGGAGGGGAAATGAGGAAGCTGGAGAAATCTGAATTCATCCCTTGTGGTTGAAGGATTCCGAGGCGGAAGACGAGGCGCTCTTCCTCCAGCCGTCGTGTTGCCATGGTCTGGCGATGGAGGAGGCCAAGGACCTGCATGTCCTTGGCGGAGTGGGTGGAGGGGTTGAAGTGTTGAGCCACGGGGTGGTTGGGTTGGTTGGTGCGGGTGTCCCAAAGGTGTGTTCTGAAATGTTCCACATGTAGGCAGCCTGTCTCCCCAATATAGAAGAGGCCACATCGGGTGCAGTGGATGCAGTAAATAATGTGTGGAGGTGCAGGTGAATTTGTGGCAAATATGGAAGGATCCTTTGGGGCCTTGGAGGGAAGTAAGGGGGGAGGTGTGGGCGCAAGGTTTATATTTCTTGCAGTTGCAGGGGAAGGTGCCGGGAGTGGAGGTTGGGTTGGTGGGGGGTGTGGACCTGATGAGGGAATCGCGGAGAGAGTGGTCTTTTCAGAACATTGACAGGGGAGGAGAGGGGAATATATCCTTGATGGTGAGGTCTGTTTGGAGGTGGCCGAAATGACGACGGATGATACGACGTATCTGGAGGTTGGTGGGGTGGTAGGTGAGGACCAATGGGGTTCTGTTGTGTTGGCAATTGGAGGAGTGGGGTTCAAGCGCGGAGGAGCGGGATGTGGAGGAGATGCTGTGAAGAGCATCGTCGACCATGTCTGAGGGGAAATTGCAGTCTTTGCAGATGGAGGCCATCTGGGTTGTTCACTATCGGAACTGGTCCTCCTGGGAGCAGATGCGGTGGAGGCGAAGGAATTGGGAATATGGGATGATGTTTTTATAGGGGGCAGGGTGGGAGGAGGTGTAGTCTAGGTAGCTGTGGGAGTCGGTCGGTTTATATTAAATGTCCGGGTTGATTCGGTCACCCGAGATAGAAATTAAGAGCTCTAAGAAGGAGAGGGAGGAGTCTGAGAATTTACGTGGACCGCCTCAGAGTTCTCACTCCCCTTCCACCTATCGTATTTCCAACGCCCCTCCCCCAAGTCCCTCCTCCCTACCTTTTATCTTAGCCTGCTTAGCAGACTTTCCTCATTCCTGAAGAAGAGCCCATGCCCGAAACATCGATTCTCCTGCTCTTTGGATGCTGCCTGACCTGCTGCGCTTTTCCAGCAACACATTTTTCAGTTCTGTGTTTTCTCACGTACAAGGATGATAGTGGTTTTCTTGAAGCAGGCTGGGATGTCGGCTTCAGGACGGAGAGGTTGAAGTTGTTTGTAAATACCTGTCAGTTGGTTCTCACAGGATCGGAGTGCTCAGCCAGGAACACTCTCCAGGCCTGTCGCTTTCATTGACTTGACCTGCAGGAAAACTGATCATGTCTGCCACGGTGACATCAGGCACAGGTACATCCGAGGCTCATGTCCGAAACGTCAATTCTCCTGCTCCTTGGATGCTGCCTGACCTGCTGCGCTTTTCCAGCAACACATTTTTCATCTCTGATCTCCAGCATCTGCAGTCCTCACTTTCTCCCAGTGAGAAAATACCTGCAACATTCCTTAATGACTCCCCCACAGTGGCTCTGACCTCAATAAACATGAAGTGCTTTGAGACGCTGGTTATGACCCACATCACCTCCAGTCTCCCAGCCTGCCCTGCTGTCCTATAATGTGCCGACTGATGTAATGGGTCCACAACGGATGCCATATACCTGCCCTGCCCTCATCCGTGGAACATCTGGACAACAAGGATGCATACACCAGACTCCTGGTCATGGACTACAGCTCCACCTTCAACATCATTATCCCCTCCAGACTTATCTCAAAACTCCGTGACCTTGATCATGGCTCCACCCTCTGCAACTGGATACCCTGGTTTCTGACACACAGACCACAATCTGTGAAGATAGGTATCTGCACATTCTCCACAATAAAACTCAACACTGGAACTACTGGAGGATGTGTTCTCAGCCCCCTATTGTACTCTCCGTGCACCCACAGCAGTGTTCTCATCCCCTACTGTACTCCCTGTATATCCACAGCTGTGTCCTCCGCCCCCTACTGTACTCCTTGTACACACATGTCTGTGCCCTCAGCCTCCTACTGTACTCCTGTACTCCCATGGTTGTGTCCTCGGCCCCCGACTGTTTTCCCTGTACACACGCGGCTGTGTTGTCAAATTCCAAACTACGCCAGCTACAAGTTCGCTGATGACATCACCAAATCAGGAGGGATATCAAACAACGATGAGTCAGAATACAGAAAGGCGATTGAGGGCTGAGTGGCATGGTGTAATGATAATAGCCTCCCTCTCAAATTCGGCAATAGTAAGGAACTGATCATTGAGTTCAGAAGAAAGGAGAGGAACACACCGTCATCTACATCAATGGTTGAGGCAGTGCAGAGCATCAACTCCCTCGGAGTGAC
The DNA here is from genome assembly GCF_047496795.1 of Chiloscyllium punctatum. Classification (NCBI taxonomy): domain Eukaryota; kingdom Metazoa; phylum Chordata; class Chondrichthyes; order Orectolobiformes; family Hemiscylliidae; genus Chiloscyllium; species Chiloscyllium punctatum. The sequence goes on from NC_092755.1 coordinate 22,171,988, forward strand.
GATAACTGACAACCTTCCCTCGTCTTCTTGCATAGGTGTGACAGTCAAGACGGTTCAATAACGCCTCTTCTTCCTCAGGAGGCTCAGGAAATTTAGCATGTACTACTTCGACAGATACACCATTGAGAGCATACTGTATGGGTGCCTCACGGCTTCATACAGCAACGCTCTGCCCAGGACCCGCAAGAAACTACAGAAGGTTGGGTGCACAGCGAATCTCCCAACCATTGCCTCTACGTACATGGCTCGTTGCCGCAGAAAGGCTGCCAAAATCTAGAACAAAGAACATAGAACAGTACAGCACAGAACAGGCCCTTCAGCCCACGATGTTGTGCCGACCACTGATCCTCATGTATGCACCCTCAAATTTCTGTGACCATATGCATGTCCAGCAGTCTCTTAAATGTCCCCAATGACCGTTCTTCCACAACTGCTGCTGGCAACGCATTCCGTGCTCTCACAACTCTCTGTGTAAAGAACCCGCCTCTGGCATCCCCTCTATAGTTTCCTCCTACCAGCTTAAAACTATAACCCCTCGTGTTAACCATTTCTGCTCTGGGAAATAGTCTCTGGCTATCGACTCTATCTATGCCTCTCATTATCTTGTATAATCAGTCAGGTCCCATCTCCTCCTCCTTTTCTCCAATGAAAAAAGTCCAAGCTCAGTCAACCTCTCTTCATAAGATAAGCCCTCCAGTCCAGGCAGCAGCTTGGTAAACCTCCTCTGAACCCTCTCCAAAACACTAACATCTTTCCTAGAATAGGGCGACCAGAACTGGACGCAGAATTCCAAGTGCGGTCCAACCAGAGTTTTATAGAGCTGCAACAAGATCTCAGGACTCTTAAACTCAATCTTCCTGTTAATGAAAGCCAAAACACCATATGCTTTCTCAACAACCCTGTCCACTTGGGTGGCCATTTTAAGGGATCTATGTACCTGCACACCAAGATCCCTCTGTGCCTCCACACCGTCAAGAATCCTATCCTTAATCCTGTTCTCAGTTTTCAAATTCGACCTTCCAAAATGCATCACCTCGCATTTATCCAGGTTGAATTCCATTTGTCACCTCTCAGCCCATCTCTGCATCCTGTCAATGTCCCACTGCAGCCTGCAACAGCCCTCTATACTGTCAACGACACCTCCGACCTTTGTGTCATCTGCAAATTTGCTGACCCATCCTTCAATCCCCTCATCTAAGCCATGAAGAAAAATTACAAACAGTAGAGGCCCAAGTAGAAAGCCCTGTGGAATACCAATCACCACTGACTTCCAGGCAGAATATTTTCCTTCTACTACCACTCGCTGTCTTCTGTTCGCTACCTAATTCTGTATCCAGACAGCTAAGTTCCCCTGTATCCCATTCCTCCGGACCTTCTGAATGAGCCTACCATGGGGAACCTTATCAAATGCCTTGCTGAAGTCGATATACAGCACATCCACACCTCGACACTCATCAACGTTTCTAGTCATATGCTCAAAGAACTCGTTAAGTTTTTTGAGGCATGACATGCCCCTCGCAAAACCGTGTTGACTGCATTTAATCAAGCCATGCTCTTCCAGATGGTCATAAATCCTAATCCTCAGAATCCTTTCTAACACCTTGCAGACGACAGATGTGAGACTTACAGGTTCATAATTGCCGGGGATTTCCCTATTTCCTATCTTGAAGAGAAGAATTATATTTGCCTCTTTCCAGTCTTCAGGTATGACTCCAGTGGAAAGCGAGGGTGCAAAGATCTTCGCAAGTGGCGAAGCAATTGCATTTCTCCTTTCCCAAAGCAGCCGAGGACGAATCTGGTCCAGGCCTGGCGACTTTTCAATCTTAATGTTTGACAAAATTTTGAGCACATCAGCTTCCTCTATCTCTATCCAATCCAGCATGCACACCTGCTCTTCAAAGGTTTCATTCACTACAAAGTTCATTTCTTTCGTAAAGACAGAAGCAAAAAACACATTTCGGGCTTCCCCTCCCTCCTCAGACTTCTCACAGAAGTTCCTTATGCTATCCCTGATCGGCGCTGCTCTTTCTTTGACCATTCTCTTATTCCTCACAAAAGTGTAAAATGCCTTTGTGTTCTCCCTAATCAGTTCTGCCAAGCCTTTCTCGTGCCCCCTCCTGCCTCTCCTCAGACCGTTTTTGAACTCCTTCCTCGCCTGCCTGTAATCCTCTAGAGCTGAGCTTGACCCTAGCTTCCTCCACCTTACGTAAGCTACCTTCTTCCTTTTGACGAGAAGCTTCACCGCTATCGCAGATTACTGAGGGAAGGGAAACAGGAAATAGCTGGGGCATTAATAGATATCTTTGTAGCATCCTTGAACACAAATTAGGTCCCAGAGGAATGGAAAGTTGTTGCTTAAGAAGGGTAGCATGAATAATCCAGTTAATTATAGACCAGTGAGCCTGTCATCAGAGGTAGGGGAGCTGATAGAGAAGATACTGAGGGATAGGGTCTTTTCTCATTTGGATGAAAATGGTCTTATCAGTGATAGACAAGATGGTTATGTGCAGGGAAGGTAATGACTTACCAATTTAATAGAATTCTTTGAGGAAGCGACAAAGTTGATTGATGAGGGAAGGACTGTAGATGTCATATACATGGACTTCTGGAAGGCGTTTGGTCAGTTTTTCCATGGTCGGGTGATGGAGAAAGTGAAGTCACATGGTGTCCAGGGTGTGCTAGCTACATGGATAAAGAACTGCCTGGAAAACAGGGTACAGAGTGTAGTAGAGGAAGGCAGATTCTCAAAATGGAGAACTGTGACCAGTTGTGCGCCATTTGAGATGTTTCCAGAAAGATACATGATTGTGCAGGGTGCAAAGGGATACAGACTCTCAGAAAAATGCCGACTGATTTAGATAGAGGATCTGGATCAGCGCAGGATTTGACAGACAAATGGCCTGTTGAACTGGAATGTTCTTAGTTCTAACAATACCAAAGACCCATCACATGCCTGTACAGATCTCCCACAACCTCTTCCATCAGGCTAAAAGATACAGAAGCTTGAAAATACAGATCAGCTGGTTCAGTAACGGCTTCTTCCTTGCTGTTATTAGACTGATGAATGGACTCTAATCTCAGATAATGCTGATCTTGTTCAGGTTGATCTCACCTAGCGCATGCTCTGTGCAGCGTAACCTATATGCCTCTCAGACATGTTTTACAGCAATCGTTCAGTACATCCTTGCTTACTTTGATCTGCCTGGACATCTTGGTACATGTCGAAATAAGTCCTCACCTCCACCCTCGCAGCTCCTTCTAGTGCTCGCTCCCAGGTCTCTCTGGTCCTCACCCCCAGCTTCTCCCATACCCCCCAGCTCCCTGTGACCCCATCCCCAGCTCTCTGTTTCCTTTGTCTCTCACTGTGTCACTCACACTGTCTATTTCCCTTTGTTTTCTTTTTCCCTGCCTTCTGTTTCTTTCGCTGAACCTACTATCTTCCCTGTTCCCTGTCCATGTGACTGTTTGTTTCCTTGTTTTGTTTCCTTTCTCTCTTCGACTGACTGTCCATCTGTTTCCCTCGCTGTGTTCTCTTTCTCCTTCCCTTCGTATCTGTCTATTTCTCCCTCGTTGTGATGGTGATGGCTTCTCTATTCGTTTGAAGCGGGTGATAGCTCATTGGTTCGATGCTGGCAATGCAATAAACTCAACTGGGTTTTGGTATCAAAGACTTAATTTAAAATTATCCCTTAAGCTTCAATTGTTCACAAAACAGCAGCCAGAACATGTGTTTCCATTTAACAGCAATTATTATATCTACCTATTTTGGAACAACCCATCTCCCAATGTTCCTTACACTGGCAACTGGAAACATTCTATTCGGGTGCATAATGGTCTGACATGGTAACTGGTCTGCCCAGGACCATAAATAAAAACTACAGACGGTTGTGTGCACAATCCAGACCATCACGGAAGACCACCTTCCATCATTTATACTTGTCATTGTCGCAGAAAGGCTGGCAACATCAAAGACCTCTCCCAAAACAATAATGATCTCCTACAACCTCTTCCAACAGGGAGGAGACACAGAGGTTTGAAAACATGGACGATGTATGCTCAGGGACACTTCCTTTCCTACCATTATTAGACTGACAAATTGATATCTCTCACTTTTCCAATAATATTAATCTTGCTAATGTCGAATTTGCTTTGCTCACCTCCTGTGAAACTGTAACCATGTTTGCCTCAGTGTGTGTAAGTACCCCACGATCACTGTTTTCTTGTTTACTATCATGTGCCTGCATTCTTCGCAAATCAAACCTTTCCATTGTACATTTGATTAAAATTAACCAAATCAAATCAGGTCAATCACGTGGACTGCAGTGGCTCAAGGTCTTCTCAAGGGCAACTGGGAAAATGAACTCATGCTGGCCCAGTCAGAGATACCCATATCCCGTTAACAAATATAAGAAGATGACCACACTTAGAGAATACTGACAGGGGGAATCAAATCGCTTAAAACATAACCTTAGACAAATACAGACTTCCCTCACTATCTGAAAGAAACCATTCGCAAGCTGATATGGTGTAAAGTGCAGTTGCACCAATTTATATGGGAAAAAAAATCGCCTTTCTTCGTAAAAGTGAAAATCCTCTTTAGATTTCTTTTGGATAGCGAAACAAGGCCTAATGTAGGTCACTTGGGAAGGGAAGTGGCGAAAAGCGAACTTTTGAAAAGCGGGAAATACCTATATGTACATGTGCATGATATTCAGGAAGATGGGAATGGCAAAAAATAAATGAGGTGAATCTCATATTTTCTTTCCAGCCGAGCTGATCATCATTCTCTTTGTTTCCTCTTTTTCTTCTATATCCCTCTTTCTCTATTGATTCCTCCTTCCCTTCAAAGCACACATCCCTGTCAACGGTATTAAACACACACTTTTCCAAGTGCTTTCAGTTCAGGAAAGTTCCCCAGCACTTTTTGTTCGTTTCTTTGCATTGCCTTGTATAATTTCAGATTTTCAGCGTCTTCCATTATTTGATTTCACCTTCAATTTTGTTCTTTCGTGGGATGTTGGCATCTCTGCCAGGGGCAGCATTTGGTGACCATCACTAATTGCCCTGATTCTCAGGCCATTCCACAAGCCAATATAAAGTTAAACACATTGTTATGGATCTGAAGTCTCACTTCACCCAGACCAGGTAATGACATTAGATTACCTTACTGATCAGTGAAACAGGAATGTTTTCAGACAAAATGTTGATTTTACGTTTGTTTTTGTGAAATTCACTTTTATTCCAATTCTTATCAGTTTTATAGAAGTGCTGTCATCAGCTGTGATGGAATTGAAACAAATCACTTGAAACAATATCTTTCGTTTAATTAGCATTGCTTCTGAATTACATCCAGCGACATTCCTACGTTCATATATTGCCTTAATCATGAAGTAACGTCCAAGACAAGAACAATTTTATGATTGAAATGATTGTAATCGGAAAAGTGGTCAGAAGAGAGCTTGAAACATTAAGTCTGAATTTTACCAACGTGCAGCCAATGGTTTGTTCAGCAACAGCACTGACGCAGAGATGAAGATTGGGGAGATTAGGAGCTGGGAGTGGACAGGTTTGGTGACAGAGAGTACAGAAGACATAAATCAGTTCAGGGCAAAAAGGGATCCCGAGGTTGTGCACAATTTTGTTCTCAGATGTTGGTGAGGGAGTGGTCTGCAATTCATGGGTAATGAATGGAGACTGCAATTGAAACTGAAGACAAGAGTTTCTTTCTCTGACAAATATAGATAACAGAAATTGCAACGAAGTTCAAACTTGTTTATGAGATTAATGAATGGACAGAGGTAGAGAATACCGACAAGCGGTTAGTAATAGGTTAGTAGCACACCTTCCACCCCGCGCAGAATAACAATCAGCACTGCTGATATCCGATAGGGTAGAAATTCCCAACAGGGGGAAATCTTGAAAAGATTCAAGGAAAACCTCCTCTCCATTGTTGTAATGTTCCAGTCCGTTATTCTCAGATTCAGCTCTGTCCTCTCTGTGTCTAGGCAGCTGTTGATCTCTGTTACTGTTGAAATTGATGCATCTGCTACTACACTGGGATAGCACAGTGAATGAAGTCCCTCAACCAATAGGAGAGGGAAACCCTCCAGTGACACAGTTACATTGCATGGAGACTGACATTAATCATAGTCACTGAGCAACCAGTCCCAGCTTTCAATACAGCACATTCAGTTCACAATATAACTGGACTGGACTACATGTTGACATTGCTGGCGATTGGTCAAATCTCCCATCACCAATTGCTCTAGTGAAGTCAGTTGTGAGGGAGAATGTCTTTTGTCTTTTGTCCGTTTACTATGCTCTTACCATCTCTCCCCAAATCCCTCCATCCACCAAAAGAAACACAATCAGGATGTTGTTACTGTGCTGATCTCTCCTCCACGGGAACAACCGTCAGCCAACACACTGTCACTGGGCACAGTCGCCCTGAACATAGACAGGAAGTGTGGACTTCTCTGAATGTTACTCTCACTGCTCTAATAAGGCAACTAGGGAATATGCTTCAGTAATTTATTTATGCAAATTGACAAACTTCTAAATGCAGTTTTATTTTGCGCATTTTGGCCTCAGTCCAAACCAAAAGTGGTAATTACAATGCACTTATTCATTAAGACTTATGAATTAATGAGTCAGGTTCGAATGAACATGTCATTCGCTGGGAGATAGGACAGAATGGGATAGTGGCTGTGGAGACTGCTTGGGGGGTGGGGGGGTGGGGGGGTACAATGATATTCCCCAGTCATCATCCCTCTTTCTGACCGACAGAATTAAATCTAATGCATAACAAGGAAACAGCAACATTTGAGAGATGCAATGCTGAATGACAATATGAACTGAACAGGATCATTTTAAATGTGATAAAGTGAACTATATTTAATGTGCACACCACTTAATCATTGGGAATACAGTTCGATTAGGATCACTGGACCAGAAACATTAACTTTGATTTCTCTTCACAGATACCGCCAGACCTGCTCAGTTTGCCCTCTAACTTCTGCTTTTTTTTTGTTTGAGCTTGATCATATGTTCATATATGGCAGGATACTTAAAATTAAAAGCACACACTAATAACAAAAATGTGGAGGGCTATGGGGACAGTGCAGGAGACTAACAGTAGAGATATAGTCTTTCCAAACTGGAAGAGACAATGGGCTGAGTTACCACCACTTTTGCTGTAAATAATTCTGTGATATGTAATCAAAGCCTTTGGAGAGGGGGTAGACAAGCTAGTTCAACGAAAGACACGCCGTGCTCCACCATCAATAATTTATTCCTGTCATCTCATGAAATTTCAGCTAAAAATGCCTCTAAAATGTCTTTTCAAACAAATTGGAGTTCCTGAGATTTACAGGATATTCAAAAAAGTATTTTTGTTTCTTTGAATCTTAAAGAAGCAACAGATTTCGGCCGTAACACAGGTGTCACAGACACACCAACTATAACAGGAACAGGAAAGGACTACATTGTCCACATATAACCAAATTCAGCATGTAGCCCTGTCAAAAAGCATGAAATATAGTGATACAGAAACATGAAAAACAAATAAAAAATGGTGAAGAAGTGCCACAGATGAGGAAGTATCTGCAGAGATAAACAAAGTTAACATATCGAATATGATGTAACCCTGTTCTGAAAAAGTCATATTGGAATCAAAGGTTAATTCTGCGTATCTCTGCTCAGAGGGTGCCAGACCTGCTGAGCTACCCTCTATCGTTTTTTTCTTTTCTTTCTGAACTGTGACAAATTGACTGATCTGAATGATATAAGCAAAGCTGCTATCTGAGTTGAATCTCGAGTAAGTTGTAACCAAAAGAGAAAATGCTGGAAAATCTCAGCAGGTCTGGCAGCATCTGTAAGGAGAGAAAAGAGCTGACGTTTCGAGTCTAACTGCCTCTGTGCAGAGAAATCAGAATTAAAGTTTCTAGGTTAGTGGCCCTTCCTCAGAAAGGATGGTAGCCCTGAAAATGTTTATTTATATACATAAGAGGCTGAATAGCTGTTAGTGGAGACTGTTAGAAGCTAACAATAAGGGGTGAGTACTAGGCTTGGTGTATGGGTAGGGGGCATTGAGGAGTTCAGTCCCTAAAATTATTGAATATTATTTTGTCTGAAGGGCTGCATGGTCCACCCGCGGAAAATGAGGTGTTGTTCTTCAAGCTTGCGTTGAAATGCCCTGGAACACTGCAGCAAGTCTGACTCAGAGATATTGGCCAGGGAGCAGGATGGGGTATTAAACTGGCAGGCAACTGGAAACTCAGGGTCTTTTGCACAGGTCCAGTTTGGATATACTGTGAAGTGTTCACCCAGTCTAACTTTAGTTTCCCCAATGTAGAACGGTGGCACAGTGGTTAGCACTGCTGCCTCACAGCGCCAGAGACCTGGGCTCAATTCCCACCTCAGGCGACTGACTGTGTGGAGTTTGCACATTCTCCCCGTGTCTGCGTGGGTTTTCTCCGGGTGTTCCGGTTTCCTCCCACAGTCCAAAGATGTGCAGGTCAGGTGAATTGGCCATGCTAAATTGCCGTAGTGTTAGGTAAGGGGTAAATGTAGGGGTATGGGTGGGTTGCACTTCGGCGGGTCGGTGTAGACTTGTTGGGCCGAAGGGCCTGATTCCACAATGTAAGTAATCTAGAGCAGACCACAACGTGAGCAGCGAATGTGGGAAATGTTGATAGGATGCTGCTTCAGGTGGGAGGTATGTTTGGCCCTTGGTTAGCGAGGAGGGAGGAGGTAAATGGGAAAGTGTGACACCTCCGGCAGGGGAAAGTGACGTGGACCTGTGTTGGGAGGGGGGGGGTGTGGAGGTGGGGCGATGTGTTGGCAGTGAATAACGAATGGACTAGGGTGTCGCGGAGGAAATGGTCAGAAGGCAGAAAACGGAGAGTAGACAAATATGTGTCTAGTGGTGGCATCTCGCTGGAGGTGGAGGAAATGCAGACTGATGATCTTCTGCATGTGAATGCTTGTGGGATGGTAGGTAAGGACAAGGAGAACTCTAACACTGTTGCATGAGGGAGGAGAGAGGGTGAAGATAGAAGTGCAGGAGGTGGGTCAGAACTGGTTGAAGGCCCTGGCGAGAACAGTGCTGGGGAATTCTCGGTTGAGGAAGAAGGTGGACATTTCAGAGGCCACATTTTTGAACTTGACATCATCAGAAGCAATGCGGTGGAGACGGAGGAACTGGGGGAATGGAACGGAGCATTTGCAGGAAACAGGGTGTGAGGGTGTATACTCCAAGTAGCTGTTGGAGTCGGTGGCTTAATACTGGATATCAGTGACCCGTCTATCCCCAAAAATAGAAGCAGAAATGTCGAGGAAAGAAAGGGAGGAGTCGGAGATAGACCTTGTGAAAGTGAGGGATTTGTGCAAATTGGAAACGATGACCTTTTCCAATTCTGGACAAGAGAGAGGAGCAGCAGCTATGATATCATCTACGTATCGGAGAAGCAGTTATGGATGGGGACTGGAAAGAACTAGAACAAGGAATTGTCTATGTACCCCATGAAGGAACAGGTATAACTTGAGCCCACGTGTGTATCCATGCACCCCCTCTGTGTGGCAGGAGCAGGCTGAAGCAATGGGTCTGCCCAGGCAGTTCTGTTTGTGGATTTTCAGGAGGACATAAAAGCGAGCTCTGCTTTCAGAGGACCATCAGCTTCAGGACTGTTACGTGGGGGCGAGTGGGTGGGAATCTCCAGTTGAACTGTTGTCAGATTTAGTTAATAACATGGCCTGATGTGCCATGGCAGGGTTATGGAGCTGCAGGTGATATGTGGAGGTATCTTAGAGCTGGCACTCAGCCTCTGAAATGGAGAGATGAGTCCACCAGACTACAGCAGCAGCACCCTTATCGGCACAGGCTGAATAACACAGTCAGGGTTGGATCCATGCGTACAGCGTACAGTCTGCTTAGAGGGTGATAGGTTGGATAGGGTGACAGGAATGCAGAGAAATTAAAACAACCAGTATCACATTGAAAGTTCTCAAAGAACAGATTGAATAAATGCCAGAGGAATGGGTCTAGGTGGAGGGAGAGTGTGGGAGCTGGGGGAAGGGTCTGTGGGATGGGGAATGGACTCGTGCCCAAAGAAATGGATACTGAAGAGAAGACGGTGGAAGAGGAGTTCAACATTATGTCATTCCTGAAATTCATTAAAGGGGGTGCAGAGGGATAACGCTGAGACCTTTGCAGAGTACAGAACATTCGGCATTACAGCGTGGCAGTTTAGGAGGAATGGTGAATACACGACAGGAGGTGGCCTTGGGGGAGGGGATGGGCTCAGAGCGCAGGGCATGGGTGGGGTGACAGGTTCCAGAAGCTCATCGGCATCTCTCAGTTATTCCACCTTGCAGTCCTCGTATAGCTGGCGAGCACAGCGAATGAGCTGGAGAATGATGTAAAATTGTGGAATGGTGCAGCCTTGAGTCAATTTGATGAGATGCTGTTGGACAGAGAAAATATTGATCTCAGTGGCACTGACATCGCACGATCAGTCCACAGAAAGTAACTGATTGAAAATTAGCGTTATCTTATTGTAATGCTCTGATTTCATTGGGGTGCAAGTCAACCAACAAGATCTTACTTTTCTGAGACTTTAGACCAAACCGTGAAAACAAATGATGTTATTAATAAGACAAATCCATCCATGGTTTTCGAAGGCAGTAGCAAAGGCAGAGTTTATTTGTCATTCCCAATAGATCTAGGAAAGGTGTCATTGTTCATTGAGGAAATTACCAGCACAGAATTTCCTCTGATTCCCGTTAACCACAGTTATCTAGGGTGAATGATGCTTCATGAGTCAAATATTACTTTGATGCGAGGCAAGTTACTCTGATCTCACCTCTAATGACATTGGAAAATCAGTTAAATTGGTAAAGACCAAAATGATAGTACAGGGCTTATTTGAACAATGTGCTCACTGTCCTCACAACGTTTAAGGAAAAACTGATGCATGGTCGTCTGATTCTGAGGAGAGGTTTGTCCTATTTATGATGAGGCTGTTTGGTTAAGCGTTGTCACACAGAGACAAAAATAAAGTTCCACTCTCTATAGGGAACAGAACCACCATGTTCACTGTGCATTGGACGGTGACAGACACACACTATTGTCTGTTCCTGTTGGACATTGATCATCTCAATCTCATCATTCACTGATGAACAATAGCAGCACAGAAGCCAGCAGTTCCCATCACCCCTGTTGGAAAGCAAACAGGGAAAGGAAGGGCCAGTGGAAGTGGGAGTAACTAGGGAAGTGGTCTAACTTACAGTGGGAGTGGGAGAAGAAAGATGTGAAGAGATATCATCAATGGAAGAGTATGTAGCTGCAGATGGAGCAGTGCAAGGGAAGGAGGAGTGTAAGAAAAGAGTAAAAAGGCCGAGGAAGAATGGCTAATGAAGTTTTAGTGACTGGGAAAAACTTGCTTTAGCAAATGTGAGTTTGGTTGAAAAATATCACTGTTCAGGAAAATTGGGATCTGGTTCCATTGAAAATTAAGATTTGATGTATTTTATTTTCTATACTTGATTCTTGTTCAGATTGCACATTCACTCTGTATTTTTGTATCTCCATCAATTGCGGGTTACATGTTTTTTCCCCCTAGTATGGTATCTCATTTTTGAATTTTTTAACAATATGTATTTGCTTCCAATTCAAGGTAGACATGAGAACATGATTTGATCTCCTGCAGTTTGCCCATAACATAGAATTTAATTGAATAGTTATCCTCATCACATTCACTGATTCAAGCATTGACTCAGTATCCATCCTGCAGATGAAAAACTTCTTCAGCTCTGACTATTGATAAAAGAACAGTGCCACACAAATGGCTAATGTTCCAGTGCAAGGTGCCAAACCCTAGTTCATCTTAAATTAGGTACACACTTTATGAATAAGACATGCTGAGGGGCAGAGTGTAAAAGGTGAATTCAACTCTGTGTCGAAAATGCGATTAGCAGCTCCCTCATAATAGGTGTTAACTACATCACTTTGTAAATTACCCAAAATGAGAATAGCAAAAGACTGGAATTCTTAATTCCTCTTCTGTGAATAACATCGGGAGAACAGGAAGGAAATCAAGGTTTGTTTGTGATATTCATAAATGATGATGGTGAGAATGTGGAAGATGGATAACAAATGTTGGGGATGACACAAAGATTAGCTGGGTGGTTCACAATGAGGAGGAAAGGGTAAGGCTACAGGACGATATAAACAGATGATTTCTATATCCAGATTAATGGCCGATGAAGTTTAACACTGAAAAATGTGAGATGATGCACATCTGAATTAACAAGACAAATGAGAACTCAAACTGTGAAGTGTGAGGGCGAAATTTGCTCCTTTTTTCATTGCAGCAGGGAAGATTGAGGAGGAAACCTGGTACAGGTGTACAAAAGCATAAGGGGAATGGAGAGGATGAACAGACAGCAGCTGTTTCCCTTACTCGAAGGGTCAAAAACAAAGGGATACATGCTTAAAGTGAAAGGCAGGGGATTGAGAGAGGATTTGTGAGTCAGTTTTGAACTGAGAGGGTGGCACAGACATAGAATATAAAATTTCTACAGTGTGGAAATAGGCTCTTTGGTGCACAAATCCACACTGACCCTCCAAAGAATAGCCCACACAAACACGTTCCTCCTATATTTACCCCTGACCTATACATCCCTGAACACAATGGGCAATTAAGCATGGCCAATTCACTTAACCTGCACATCTTTGGATTGTGGGAGGAAACCGGAGTACCTAGAGGAAACCACGCAGACACGGGGAGAATGCGCAAAATCCATACAGGCTGTCACCCGAGGCTGGAATCAATCCTGGGTCCCCGCGCTCTAAGGCAGGAGTTCTAACCACTGAGCCACCGTTCTGCCCCTGGTGACATCTTCACCCGTGCCTGGTCCGGGGTGCAGATATATGGAGTCTGGGACGCAGGTCAGGTTTCATCACCATAGGTAACTTGTATGGTGTGATTCTGGCTCTCAATGTCAACACGTCTGCTCTCTGGGCCAGGCTCTGACTGAAGATGAATTTCAAATCCTGGTTGCTCATCAGCCATTAGTATTTAACCTGGACAATATTTGTACCTACACTGAAACCAGTGATAGCCTGTTGGCGAGTTATCCCCCTGCCCAAGGAAGATTTCAACTTACTTGCTTTGAAGTAATGTTTGACTGGCTGCCCTGAAGCAGGTTAGAAACTCTATGCACAGATTTTGGAACAGGCCACTCAGTCTCTCTGTAGCACAGGCAGCAGTGAGTTCCAATACCACTGTAAATGATTTCAGATAAATTGGAAGCAAGTTTCAGCGTAGCACACTGCAAGATGTTGAGTTTACTGACCCCGAACAATAATCGGATATTTGCTATAGTTCATGAATTGGGCAACAATAAGATGAGGTAAAAACAATGATAGCAGATGCTGGAAACCAGATTCTGGAATAGTGCTGCTGGAAGAGCACAGCAGTTCAGGCAGCATCCAAGGAGCAGCAAAATCGACATTTCGGGCAAAAGCCCTTCATCAGGAATTAGGCAGTGAGCCTGAAGCGTGAGGACGGTGGGGGTGGGGAGAAAGTAGCATAGAGTACAATAGGTGAGTGGGGGAGGGGATGAAGGTGATAGGTCAGGGAGGAGAGGATGGAGTGGATAGGTGACAATCTATTGCAGTGCCTTGTGTCCCTAAAGCCGTAACTACTAAATGTCATCTTCACATTCTCCAGTATCAAAATAAAATTGTACATCTCTATGAATGGTCAGAGTTACTACATGGATCACACAGTAGCATTTATGTGAAGTAACCAGCAGCAAACGGCAATCCACAAATCACATTAATAAATGAACTTGGCGGATTCTGTCTGGGCTAAGTAACCACACAGATTATACTGGCTTTCAGGTGACTGTAACAATACACACTACAACTGGAGGTTTTGGCCTTACACTCCTCCAAAGCTTCCTGATCTCACACACATCACTCCCTCACACATTCAACTATTTAAGGGGAATCCACAAGCTGGTGAAACTGGAAAGATAGAACAGTGCAGCATGTACAGGCCTTTTGGCCCTTGACGTTCTGTTGACTTTTTATCCTACTCTAAGATCATACTAACCGACATACCTTTCATTATACTATCATTCATGTGCCTATCCAATTAAATATCCCTAATATAGCTGAATTTACTACAACTGTTGGCTGTTCATTGCACACACCCACCACTCCCTGTGTAAAGAACTTACCTCTGACATCTCCCCTAAACCTTCCTCCAATTACCTTAAAATCATAACCCCTCGAGATAGCTATTTCCACCCTGGGAAAGAGTCTCTGGCTATCCACTCTCTCTATGCCTCTCATCATCTTGTACACCACTGTAAAGTCACGTTCCATTCTTCTTCGTTCCAATGAGGAAAACACCCCAGCTCCCTCACATTTTCTTTGCAAGACATGTCCTCCAGTCCAGGCAGCATCTTGATTAATTTCCTCAGCACTCTCATCAAAGCTTCCACATCTTTCCTACAACGAGGCAACGAGAACTGATCACAATACTCTAAGTGTGGTCTCACTAGGGCTGCATATAGTTGGCGCATAATCTTCCAGCTCTTAAACTCAATCCCTCGGCTAATGAACACATCAAATACCTTCTTAACCACCTTGTGAACCTATGTAGAAACATTGTGGGAGCTACGCCATGGCCCATATGATCCCCCGTTCCTCCACAATGTAAGAATCCTGCCTCTAACCCTGTATTCTGCATTCAACGTCGACCTTCCAAAATGAATCGTATCCCACTTTTCCATATTGAACACAATATGCCACTAAGCAGCTGGGTCCTGCATCCTGTCAATGTCCTGTTGCAAACTACAACAGCCCTCTACACTATCCACGATTCCACCAACCTGTGTTACATCATCAAACTTACGAACCTACCCTTCCAATTCGTCATCCAAGTCATTTATCAAAATCACAAGCAGCAGAGGTCCCAGAACCGATCCTTACGGAACACCACTGCTCACCTAGTTCCACACTGAATACTTCCCATTTACCACCACCCTCTGTCTTCTATGGGCAAGCCAATTCTCTATCCAGACGGATAGGACTCCCTGTATGTCAGGGCTCCTTACTTTCTGAATGAAACTACCACGGGGAAGCTTATCAAACACCTTGTTAAAATCCATGCACTCTGCATTCACTGCTCTACCTTCTTCAGTGTGTTTAATCCCCATCCTCAAAGAATCCAATAAGAGTTGTGAGGTATGACCAGTCCCTCACAAAGTCATGCTGACTGTTTCTAATCAAACTCTGATTTTTCAGAATCCTCTCCAATACTTTGCCCAACAGTGATGTAAGACTGATTGGTCTGTCATTCTCAGGACAATCCCTGTTCCCTTGCCTGGACAAGGGACTAACATTCGCCACCCTCCAATCAACCGACGCTACTCAAATGGAGAGTGAAGACGCAAAGACCATCGCAAAAATCACAGAAATCTCTTTCCTCTCTTCCTGTAGTAACTTAGGGTGTTTCCTGTCTGGATGAGGGATTTATCTATCCTTATGTTTGCACTTCAATCAGTCTGTATTTCACCTCAACTTGTTTACTCCCTGTCTAACCAACTGATTGACTGCTTTCCATTTCAGGGCTCTGTACAGTGCTGCCTACCTGAGCAAGTGTGGTTCCAAATATCCTGTGTATTATGGAATGGAAAACATAGGAAGGCAGAAATGCCTTTCTCATGAAGGGGAGATGCCAAAACTTTGACTCTGCTGCTCCTCAGATGATGCCTGAATAGTTGTGCTTTGCCAGCGCCACACTTTTCGACTCTGATTACCAGGATCTGCAGTCCTCACGTTGCCCATTACTGAGGGCTGTTCCCTCTGCACACTGAGCAGGGAACTAATCAGCAGAAACCCGTTGTAGTTAGAGTTGACTGTACAGTTCTGGAAAGCTGCATTTGATCAACACTTTTATTAAAAACGAAATTACAATTCAACAAATATTCATTCAGTCCCAGAGTTACAGTTTTGGTTCATGAATTAGGCAGCTTGATAACGAAAAGTGAATGACTGAAGAACTCCGAGATACAGAGTATTACAGGTACTATATTCCAGGTTGGATGTTCTTTACCTTTATGTTGGGAATATAATCAGACAGACAGATATGACAAGGAAATGAGATGACATGTGGAAGTGTGTCATTTTTACCATTACAGAGATGAGTTTGAGGGAGGTCATGGCTGACAACTCAATATTCTGTGGTACCAGAACTATTGTCAGGACAGGAGATAGAGTAAAAGATGAGGTAGTGTTGTCTTATAAATTATGGAGTCAGATACTGGCTTAAAAAGGAACGATATCTTGAAAGGATCATCTAATGAGGTTTGGTGGTTAAAGGTCATTGTCAAAACCATGACAGAAACACTGCTTGCGACACACTGTCGAACCCCAGATAAAGGAAAGTACAGGAGCAGGTATATAACCAAGTTATTGAGGTGTGTAAAAACAATAATAGGATCATTATATTCAGGCATTTCAATTCCAAACATTCATTATGGTAGTGATAACTCCTTAAGAGGAACAGGTGCTTTGAAATTTATTCCCGAGAGCTTCTTATATCAACATAGAGCAGTTACAACAATGGGCAGTGCAGTGCTGGGCCTCACTGTGGGGAACGAATCCAGTCAGGTGTTCCAGGCAGAAGTGGGAGTGCATTATAGGACCAGTGACTGTGATATCACACATTTTGACTTTGCTAAGGAAAAGACCCCAAAATGTTTGAATCATAAAAGCTTTTTGGATTGGGTAGACAGATTTTATGAAAAAAAATGACATAATCCGGGCAAAGTGCAGTTGCCTCTGGATGAAACTATAGCAGAACAAGTTGGGGCGGAGGTTGGGGGATCATTTGTTTAAAATCAAATTGATGACAGTGTCGGCCCAGCATGTTACATCGAAGATAAGATTTAGGAAAACAAGCCCAGAGAACATCAGATGTCGACACAAATCCAGAACAGGATGAAAAAGGAAAGAGAAGCTTAAAGCAGGTTTCAGGTGAGCGGGCCAATGAAGGTCCTAAAAGAATATAGAAAGTGGAGGGCTAAACTTAAAAAGGAGGGGTGATAAAACATTAGTGGGTAAGATTAGCAAGAATCCAAAGTCATATTTTGGTATATTAAGGTGAAGACGATAACATGGGAAAGAATGGGAGTGTTCGGGACGAAGGGGACAGCCTGTTTACGCAGCCAGAGAATATGTTAAATACATCTACGAATCGGTCTTCAGTTTGGAGAAGCTGTTTCTGGATTCAGGGAGAGTGACCGTTTGACCCTTGAGCAAATTGACACAGGAGCTGAGGAAGAATTGGAAGTTTATGTAAGATAGAGTGGGCAAATCACCAGATTAAAGACCACCAAGTCTCACATCAGTGAGAGGGAAACAATTGTATAACATTCGGAGGGCTGTTGAGGCTGGATCATAAATACCTTCAAGGCTGAGAGAGACAGACTTTTATACAAGTGTTATGGGAAATTGCAGAAAAGTGGAATGGGGGATTAACAAAATAAAAATAACCTAATCGAAGAACAGCAGTCTCAGTTAGAGGATAGACATATAGTTGTCCCTATGTCTAATGGTGTTCTTTTCCAATAGCCCTGTATTCACAAGAACATCACCTCTCTCGAGGGATTCAAGGAATTCATAAACCGATACTAATAGACAGAAAGCACGAGAGGGCTGCGACAACACAGAATGCCTGTTGGGGTGAGGATTTGCATGGACAAGTCACCACTACCAGAAGGAAGACCTCAGCAAGACACCCTTCAAGGCCATGCAGAGATCTGCACTGGGGAGCAGGTAGTCAGTGCCCAGTTGTCAAGGAGTGCTGAAGACCTAAACACTGCATCACTGTCGTGTCTCCTTCCTTCGCTGGCCAAAGCTATATATGGAGAGGTAGAGAGACATGCCGTTGTCGCAGAGTAAGCAGTAAGGCTTTGATACGAGAGGCGTCGGAAAGCTCCAGCTCAGCAAAATGTACAGGGTAACTGAAATAAAGTCCTTTTAACTTTATTGTTATGGCCATCGAGATGGCAGTTAGGGCAGTCACACGATCCTCTTGTTTGATGTGGGAGCTCAAGGAGATTTTCACAGTCTCTGATGACTATACACTGTGGGATCATTTGATTAAAATCAAATTGATGACCGTGTCGGCCCAGCATGTTACACCGAAGATAGGATTTAGGAAAACAAGCCCAGAGAACCTCAGATGTGGACACAAATCCTGCACTGTGGACTGTGCATCCAGCTTCATCTCCTGGGAGACCGTGTTAGGGAGCTGGAGATAGGCTGCATGATGGCTCAGTGGTTAGCACTGCTGCCTCACAGCACAAGGGACTAGCAGTCAAATCCTGGCTCGTGCAACTGTCTGTGTGGAGTTTGCGCATGCTGCCCGTGTCTGCATGGGCTTCCTCTTGGTAATGCGGTTTCCTCCCACAGTTCAAAGATGTGCAGGTTAGGTGATTTGGTCGTGCTAATTTGCCTGTAGTTTAGGGGAGAGGGTCTGGATGGGCTGCTCTTTGGAGGGTCGGTGCGGACTTGTTGGGCTGAAGATAATTTAGGATGCACTCAGGGTCATTCGAGATACTGAGGACTTCATAGATAAGTGCTTTAGTGTGGTGGACACACCCAAGACACAACCCTAGTTATGTTTCTTTAATGACTGTAATATTCCAGTCTAACGTTCATCGCTCTCAGTTCATGAGCTTTACCTGTCAGTCCTGTTGTATTTAAATAAACACAATTTAATCCAACAGGCGTTCCTTGCTTCCTGTCATATTCTAGGTAGAGAGTAGCTGTGCGACCACCAGGAATGGCAAAGGGAGTAGGCAGAGAGTGCAGAAATAGCCTGTGGCCATTCCTCTCCATAACATGTAGACCATTTTGGATTGTTGGGGGAGATGTCTGTTCAGGTGAAAGCAGCAGTAGCCAGGTTGGTTGGTATTACCACTGGCTCAGGGGCACAGCGGGAAAGGGTAAAGGTCAACACGACGTTAAAGATAGGAGGGTTGATTGTTAGTGGGACAGATCGGAGATTCTGTGGCCACAAACGGGAATCCAGGATGGTGGATTACCTCCCCGCTGCTCGGGTCCAGGATGTCTCCAAGTGGCTGCTGAACCTTCTCAAGGGTTTGGGTGAGCAGCCAGAAATCATTATGCACGTTGGCACAAATGATGCCCGTTGAAATAGGGCCGAGGTTCTGGAGTGAGATTACAGAGAGCTCGGAGAAACATTTTTTAAAAAAACCTTGACATTGGTCATCTCCTTCGAGGGAGATTACCGTCCGAGACCTGCACTGGAAGGGACACCAATATCTTGGCTGCCAGTTATGCGAGTGTTACCAGGGTGGGTTTAAACTAGATCGGCAGGGGGTGGTATCCTCCAGAGCAGGGAGACAAGTGCGAGGCTGGATGGAGATAGAGTCATCAGAAATAGTAAATTTAGGCTGGAAAATGACAGAGAGAAATGCCTGTTGGATTAAATTGCATCTATTTCAATACAGGTAAGGCCAATGAACTCAGGGCGTGGATAGGTAGGTGGGACTGGTATATTATAGCCATTACACAAACATGGCTAAGTGATGGATGGGACTGACAGCTTAATGTGCCAGGGTACAGTTGCTTTAGGTAAGACAGAGATATTGGAAGGAAGGGAGTGGAGTTGCATTTCTGATTAAGGGGAGTACCACAGCAGTAATCAGAGACAAACTAACTGATGAATCACCCAGTGAGGCTTTGTGGGTGGAGTTAAGAAATAGGAAGGTGTTCGTGAGGTGATTGGGGATGTGCTATAGGCCCCCAAATAGTCAACAGAAATGAGAGTAATAAATATGAAGGGAGAGAGGGGAAACCTGCAAGAGCAATAGCGTTATCATAATAGGGGCTTTTATTTTTTCGAATACAGACTGGAATGGCCAGAGCGTTAAGGGATTTGATGAGATAGAATCTGATAAAAGCTTCAGGAAAGTTTCCTCAAGCAATATACAGAGAGTTCTACTCGGGAAGGGGAAAAACACGAAATTTTCTTAGGAAATAGGGCAGGACAGGTGACTGAGTTAACAGTGGGGGAGCACTTTGTGACCAGTTAGCGAAGTTCTATTAATTTTCAATTAGTTATGGAGAGGGACAAAACTGGTCCACAGGTTCATGTTCGAACTTGGGGCGTGGCTCAGGTCCAGGCAGCTGGGATCAAGGGAATTCCTGGAGGTATATAAGAGATAATGGAGTTTACTGCAGAAGGAAATCAGTAGGGTGAAAAGAGGGCAAGAAAGAGCCTTGGCTGAGAAGATTAGGATGAATCCAAAAAGGTACTTTAAATATATTTTTAAAAATCAAAACAGGATCGAAAATAGGACCCGTCGAAGACCAATGTGGACAAGTATGCGTGGAACTATAAGTGATGGGTGAAGTCCTCAACGAATATTTCTACTCTATGTTTACCGTGGAGAAAGACATGTTGACTTGAGAACTTGAGGAAGTTAGTGGTGATATCTTAGAGCCAATCTATATCATCGTTGACGAGATTTTGGACGTACTAGAATGTTTGAAAGTGGATAGATCTCATCGTCCTTACCCGATATATCCAAGAACACCTCATGGGGCTCCAGACGAATTTGCGGGGAGCCTGGATTTTAATGTTTATCATCAGTAACCGCAGGTAATGTCCCGGAAGACTGGAGGATAGCAAATGTTGTGCCCTTATTCAAGAAGAACTGAACAAAAAAAAAAGCCTTGGAACTACAGATCAGTAGGTTTAACATCTGTGGTCGGTAAGTTACTTGAGAAGGTTCTGAGGGATAAGATTTACATGGATTTAGAAAGACAGGCTTTGATTAGGAATAGTAAGTGTGGCTTTGTGCGAGGAAGATTGTGCCTGACAATTCTCTTAAAGTAAGTGGATGATGTGACCAGGAAGATTAATTTGTGAGGGGCAGTAGATTTTAAAACATGTGGTGTTGGATAAGCACAGCGGGTCAGGCATATTCGAGGGGCAGAAGAATCTATGTTTCGGACACAAGCCTTTAATCAGGAACATCCAAACCATCGATTCTCCAGTTCCTCTGATGCTGCCTGACCTGCCGTGATTTCCAGTGCCACACTTTTCGTTACTCATCTCCAGCATCTGCTGTGCTCAATTTCTCCATTGGCAGTAGATTTAGTCAATATGGATTTCAGTTACAGCAGAACAGAATGAGGTTTTTTAGTCCGTGGAGCCTGATATACAATTACTGGAGGAGGCCTATAAAACTGTAACCAGATCATGCAGCACCAGTATCCAGTTGCACAGCAACAGGTTCAATCTATTCAGCGACTTGAATCAGTAACACAGGAAATGGAAGAGGCCACAAAGTGACTGCACTATGGGGTATACTGGAATAAAACCAGGCTACATAGCCGCTCAGACCTGCACTTCCATTCAGTAAGTCAGGGCTGATTTGTACTCGGCCGCAATTTCTCTTTCATGCCCAATTTTTTGTAGTTGTCGACTCTCTGACGGGTCAAAACCCATTGACACCCACTCGCAACCCCCAAACAGTTCAGTGATGTAGCCTCTCCTAACTGTCTGGCCCCAACCATCACTATTCCCTGAGAGAAGGAACTACTCCCCACACATATACCTTGGCCTATTGACATGGATAGAAGATATGAACACAGTGTAAAGTTACTGGCCCTGATATCACGGCAGTATTTGATTGCGCAAGATGTCAAGGAGACTGAACAAAATTGAACTTGATGAGAATCAGTTGTAAACTCCCCGCTGGCTGAATCATTCAGAGCACAATGGGGCTGGTGGACATCAATCCTCTCAGTCCCTGGATATCTCTGTGGGCATTCCTCAGGGTAGTTTCTTCGTCACAAACATCTTCAACTGCTTCATCAATGTCTTTCCCTCTTTCGTGCAATCAGAGGTGGGGATATTCTTTGAAGATTATACAATGTTGAGAACAATGGGTCACCTGCTAAGGTACTAAAGTATCAAATCTGGACAACATTCAAGCTTGTGCTGTTAATATATAGGGAACATGAATTAAAAGCACTGCTGGAGAATAAACATTTCCACAGTTAAAAGAAAGTGGGACCCCTTTAGCAAGTCTAGCTAGTTTCACAGTAATATAAGAAAGCCATTCAGCCCATCAGATCTATTGGATAACAATAGGTGCAATGGGTTCACTCACTCCTGCCTTTTACAGAAGAAGACAATTTAAAATAAAAACAGGTGTTGGAATGCAAAATACACACTCAGGAGATGGAAGAACAGAATAAGCAAGGCAGCATCAAGACTTTGAGAAGTGAACGCCTTGGATATAACCCCTCATCATGACTGTGGATGGGAGTAAGGGGGTATATAGATAAAGTGCGGGTGAGGGAGGAGGAGGCAGAGTGGCGAGATGTGGATAAGTGGACACAGATAAAGGTATCAGCGAGTTGTTGATGGAACGGCTGAATCCAGTTGGTAGCTGGACAAAGGTTGCTCAGAGGAATGGAATGGAGGGGAGTGTTTGGGAATGGAGTGGGGGGACTGGAAGGGAGGTTATTTGAAATTGAAGCATTCAATGTTGAGTCCCCGGGGTGCAGGCTGCACAGGTGACAGATGAGATCTTGTTCCTCCAAATTATGACTTGGTCCATTGTGGCAATGGAGGAGGCCAAGGATGGCCATGTCGGAAAGGAATTAGGAAAGAGAATTGAAACAGAAAGTGACTGGGATATTTTGCATTTCACCTAACGACCCTACGTTTCATCCCTGATTCATCCCTCCCATCGCCCAACCAGGTTGCACCAACCACTTGTGTCCACATAGCCGTAACTGACCATCCCCCTGATCTCCCCACTCCAACCACTCCCTTCCCTCTTTATCTGCAGCTCCCCCTACCCCCCAACCCAGTTCTGAAGAACGGTTATACCTGAAATGTTGACTTTCCCAGCTCATCGTGCTGCTTGGTTTGCTGTGTCCTTCCAGCCTTCTGTTTGTCTCCTATAACTCAGGAAGTTTGAGTCTAGTCAGCCCAGCGTGCTGGGAGGCAGGAACCACGGGTTGCCCACTGAAGTCCTTGAACCCTGCCCTCGGGCCAGGAGGAAGACATTCAGTTCCTCCAGACACTGACACATGAACAGAAGAAGCCATTCAGCCCCTCCAAACTGTTAGACTGAAATAGGAGGATGTCATTGTTGCTGCAACACGACAAACCAATGAGCCATAGACTGCAAAGACAGACTGCTCCATGTTGTTCCTCCTGGCTCCATTGCTAATAGTACACACGTGCTATGTTAACGTGGTTTGCTGACCATGAGGAGGGAAAGTGAATGGTTTGTGCCAAGTCCCAAGAGGCATCTTCCATCTCCGAGATGTTATGAACTAGGTTAGACTACTCCAAACACTAATAAGCAGGCAGCCCAGAGCATACCTTTGCAATTTGTTTCGGTAAGTGTACAATGAAAATTACCAGAGGTAATTTCGCTAGGTTGACTAATAGATTTTGAAACAGACAAAACTTTATTCATAAAATTACACAATGAAACACAAAGAACAGAATAAAAAATCACGACAGAATTCAACCTATTCAGCTAGACTTAATTATGCTATTCCGAATACACACAACTGTCCCAATAAGCAAACTCCCAATAAAAACCAGTATAAATGGAAGACTAACTGCAAGGTTGAAGTTGATGGTCAGAAAAGAGTGAGAGTTCCCACACAGCTCCCAGTTGAACTTCCCAGTTCAAGACTCACCTGAAAACTGCGCAGCTCAGCGAGTTCAGCTAAAAGAGCTCACCACTCTCCGTTCAGTATACTGGTCACTTATAAAGCATGGTCACTTTGGGCTGAAGTCTCATCTATTTCCATACAAATAAAAGACCTCTGAAAGTACTTTTCATCTCTGTACCAAACCAGACTGATCGGAGCTTGGAGAAAGTGAGGAAGGGATTCTACCCGAAACGTCGATTCACCTGCTCCTTGGATGCTGCCTGACCTGCTGCGCTTTTCCAGCAACACATTTTTCAGCTCTGATCGGAGCTTGGCCCCGTTTTATTGTTCCTCTTAAAAATAAACCAAGGACAGAGTCTGCTTGAGCCAAGGAACACCTTTTCGACAAAAAGGAACTTGCTTTGTGCCACATCTCTCCCCACTTAAAAAAAATCAATGCTAAAAGGTGGCTGCATTTTTAACCCTTCAAACCCAGTTAGTAGTTTTAAAACTGACAGCTATACTGTCCTAATTGTAAACATTCACAAACCCATACAAAACCAGGCTGCTGTATTCCCACCACCGAACACCTCCGCATCTCATTCTAGTCTCAGTAACTCATCAGCTTTCACGTTTTCGCGATCTGCCACATGCACAATTGTCTGATTGAATGGCTGCAATAACAAGTCAATCTCAACAGTCTGGCATTTTTGTCTTTAATTTTTTCCACAAATGTCAATGTGTTGTGATCAGTTTATACGATTGTCTCAGATGCATTGCTGGTAATATATACACAGTTATGGTGTAATGCCAGCATCAAGTTTCAAGTCTCTTTCTCCACCGTTGAACATTTCTGTTGATGAACGTTCGACTTCCCAGAAAAACACCCAGGTCTTTCTATTCCCTCATCATCCTCCTGCAGGAACACCGAACCAATACCCACATCAGTGGCATCGATAGCCACCTTGAAAGACTTCGTGTAATCTAGTGTAGCTAATATTGGGGCAGTGTCTAACACAGGGTTTAGGTTGGAAAATGCCTTTTGACAGTCCTCTGTCCACTGAGAGTTCTTGCCCTTGACAATTCGGTGAGTGGAGCAGCCACACTGCTTAAAGTTTGGCACAAACTTTCAGTAAAATCTAGTCAAGCCCAGGAACCGTAGTATTACATATTTCTTATTGTCGACGGTGTGGAACATTCCCCAACTACTTTCGTTTTTGTATCTCATGGGGCCATTGGTCCATGTCCAATAACGTGACCCAGGAACGTGACTTCGCTTTCTCAAATTCACTTTTAGCTAGGTTTACCAGCAAGCCTGCCTTCTGAAGTCAATCAAAAAAGTGTGATAAATGCGTAACTATTCCATTCATGAGTGACTAAAAACTACCATGTGATCAATGTACACCACATGGTTGGGTAATCCGACAATGACCTCATTATCAGTCTCTGAAAGGTGGTTGGATCGTTTTACATGTCAAATGCCACAACTTTGAACAGATACAATCCATTTAGTGTTATGAAAGCCGAAATTGCCTTTGCTCTCTCTGACAGAGGTCCTTGCCAGTAGCCTCTGAGCAAGTCCAACTTAGAAATGTAAGTAGCTTCTCCCACTTTTTCGACACAGTTCTCCAAACATGGAATTGGAAATACATCAGTCTTTGAAACGAAGTTGAGTTTGTGATAGTCCACACATGTCCACTGGGTAACATCTGGCTTTGGCGCCATGACAATACATGAAATCCAAGCACAGTAACTCATTTCGATTATGCCATCTTGGAGCGTGTGCTCTATTTCCTTCTGAACCTGCACCAACTTTAGAGGATAATGGCTTTAAGGATGTTATTTAATCAGAACAGCATCTCCTGTGTCTACATCATGCTCGAATTATGTTCGTACTTCCCAGTGTATTTCCGTATATCTCTCCAAGATACAGTAATAACTCTTTCAGGTCACTATGCTTTTCTTTTGAAAGGTAACTCAATAATTTATCCCAATTTTTGGCAACTTTCTCATTGTTCAATTTGATTTGAGGAATGTCCAATTCAGAATCCTCTGAACTTGGGTCCTCCTTCATAGAACATAGAACATAGAACAATACAGCACAGAACAGGCCCTTCGGCCCACGATGTTGTGCCGAACTTCTATCCTAGATTAAGCACCCATCCATGTACCTATCCAAATGCCGCTTAAAGGTCGCCAATGAATCTGACTCTACCACTCCCACGGGCAGCGCATTCCATGCCCCCACCACTCTCTGGGTAAAGAACCCACCCCTGACATCTCCCCTATACCTTCCACCCTTCACCTTAAATTTATGTCCCCTTGTAACACTCTGTTGTACCCGGGGAAAAAGTTTCTGACTGTCTACTCTATCTATTCCTCTGATCATCTTATAAACCTCTATCAAGTCACCCCTCATCCTTCGCCGTTCCAACGAGAAAAGGCCGAGAACTCTCAACCTATCCTCGTACGACCTACTCTCCATTCCAGGCAACATCCTGGTAAATCTTCTCTGCACCCTCTCCAAAGCTTCCACATCTTTCCTAAAGTGAGGCGACCAGAACTGCACACAGTACTCCAAATGCGGCCTAACCAAAGTCCTGTACAGCTGCAACATCACCTCACGACTCTTGAATTCAATCCCTCTGCTAATGAACGATAATACTCCATAGGCCTTCTTACAAACTCTATCCACCTGAGTGGCAACCTTCAAAGATCTATGTACATAGACCCCAAGATCCCTCTGTTCCTCCACCTGACCAAGAACCCTACCATTAACCCTGTATTCCGCATTCTTATTTGTTCTTCCAAAATGGACAACTTCACACTTGGCAGGGTTGAACTCCATCTGCCACTCCACAGCCCAGCTCTGCATCATATCTAAGTCCCTCTGCAGCCGACAACAGCCCTCCACACTGTCCACAACTCCACCTATCTTTGTATCATCTTCAGTGTTGTAATCATTAACACCTTCTCCTCTTGTTTTCCTTCCCCATCAAAATACCTGTTGAGCATATTCACATGACACACTTTGTGAGATTTCTTCCTGTCTGGAGTCCGTATCAAGTAGTTCATCTCATTCAATTTCTTCCCAATTTGATAAGGGACACTAAAACCTGCTTCTAGAGGCTCAACTGTTACTGGAAGTAACACCAATACCTTATTCCCAATTGCAAAATTGCAAATTTGTGATTTCTGATCCACTTCCTGTTTCATTGTATGCTGCACTACTTTTAAATGCTGTCTAGCCAACTCTCCAGCTTTATGTAATCGTTCCCTAAAATTTGACACATTGTCCAAATGAGTGGTCTCTGAATTCTGCCTTATTAATTTCTCCTTAACCAATGTTAACGGTCCTTTTACTTCATGCTCAAAAATTAATTCAAATAGTCTGAATTTGGTCGATTCATTCTGTGCGTCTCTGATCACAAATAGTTCAAAAATAATTTCCTTACCGCAATCATCTGGATTATCCTGACCATAAACCCTCAACATGGTCTTCACTGTTTGATGCCATCTCGCTCATATTCACTGTGATTCCGAATACTATGTAGCAGATTTGAATTGCTTTATTCCCAAGTTATTGATCACCTGCTTGAATAGTTTGGATGTGAGGTTTGATCTATCTGGATGTCTATTGGTAGTCCGTACCTACGTAAAAAATAAGTATTTTTTTCTACAACTCCTTTAGCTGTGATGCTGCATAATGGGTCTGCCTCTGGAAATCTCGTCGACACATCCATTATTGTTAAGAAATACTTATTCCCACTTAGTCTTTGCGATAGGGGACCTACACAATCTATCAAGACTCTTGTGAAAGGTTCCTCAAATGCTGGAATAGATATTAAAGTTTCAGGTTTTATTACTGCGTGTGTGACATGTTTGAGACATTTGGCAATATTCACTATATCTTTGTGAAGTCCAGGCCAGTGAAAATATCTTTGTATTTCAGCCTGTAATGTCCTCACCCCGAAATTATCTCCAAGTTGTAGCTCACGTGCCACTCGCAGCACTCCCTTTCTATACCCAACAGACAAAACAATTTGATGAATTTCTGTGCACGTCTGATCTGCTTCAATGTGTGCTGATCTCCATATCTGCATTAAAACAACATTTGTTAAGTAATAACACACAGGAATGCATTCATTCTCTTTCTTGCTAAATATCTTTTGATATAACTTCTGTAACTCCACATCTTTCTGCTGTAATTCAATCAGCTTAGCAGAGCTAAAAATACGTTCATACTTTCCTCGAGCTGAAAGTTAGGGGTCTAGTACACCTACCGCACATGCTCCAATCTTCTCTGGACACTCTAGCCTCACTTTACATAACTGAGCACTTTTTTCCTCACTATGAATTCCTGTTACCAGCACATTTTCTGGAAATAGTCTCTCAAGAGTGCATAAAGCCTCACCCCTCAGCATGACAGACTGAGAATATCCTGTGTCAATTAATATTGAAACCTTCTTAACAATTAATCCTGGCCTATGTAAATAAACTTTACCCTTTCATGTAAGTTTTGTTTGCAGATTTGGCACGTCCACTGATCATCTTGTACACACTGAGGCAGTTGCCTACTTTCCCTTATGCTTTTTGTTACGAGTCCAACAAAACTTCCAGACTTGTTTGGTTATCCAACATCTGGTTTTCTCCCAGCCCATCAACACTGTGATTTTGTGTGGCCCTCTTTTTTACAATGAAAACACGACTGGTTTTTAACTTCTTTGTCCCCCTCAAGGTTTTCTTTATTACTGTGGTAAATTATCCTTATGATCTACACTGTGATCTACCTTTCCCTTTGCCCGTGAGGATATCTCTTTGCTCCAATTTCTGTCCCTCAGAGACCAGAACTAGTTCTGGATGCCAAACCAAGTTTATGGACCAGTTCATAATCATCAGCCATTTCAGTAACTAACCTTGCGGCTTACACTCTCTGCTCTTCCACCTGAGTTTGCACTACTTCAGGCAGTTTGAATTCCTCCAAGTGTTAACCTCTTTAAGGGCATCATAGCTTTCCTTGAATTTTAAAACTCTTATCCAACTATCGAAATTAGTCTGTTTGATCCTTACAAACTCAGTGTAGGTTTCACCAGGATCCCTTATTAAATTCCTGAAATGTTGCCTATGCAGACAAAATGATTTTTTAACCTCCTTATTCTCCCCAGATACCTCCTCTGATAGGGATGCGAATACCTCACCAGTCCTAACTACAAGTTTCGTTTGGATCAACAAAATCCACATAGCCTCTGGCCACTGCATTTGTTTAGCCAATTTTTCAAATGAGATGAAAAGGGCATCACATTCTTCTCATCAAATTGAGGTGATGCTTGAACATACTCACACAAATTCTCACTAGGCTTCTGGCTACCAGGGGCTTTCCCATCCTCACTCTCTTCCTTACTAAGCCCACCCTCAGCCGTTATCTCCAGCCTTTTACACTGACTCCTTTTTAATTGTCAGTTTTTGTTCTTCAAAAGTTCTCTCTTTCTCTCTCCGCTATTGCTCTCTCTTTTGCCATTCTTTCTTTTACTCTCTGTTCTGCTGCTTTCTTTTTTCCCCCTCTTCTGTATTTTATCGAAAGTCAAATGTTTCATTTTGGATATTAGTTTGATTGGGTTGAGAAAACTTAGAATAGTAATGGCTATTTCAATCGCCAAACGTTTTCTGGGTGTGCATGCGGTGACTTTGGAAATTTTACGAAAAATGAATAAGACCAAGTTGCAAGAATTAGCAGAGAAGCTGGAATTGGAACTGACTGCTTCTGTGAGGAAAGGAGAGATAATTACAGCGGTACCTCGTCAATTAAACTTGCTGGAGAAACCATCAGAATCAGAGATGGCAAGAATTCAGTTGCAAATCAAACATCTTGAGCTAACGGCGAGAGTTAAGGAAAGGGCAGCCAAATTCCTTCACACTCTCCTCACGATACCATCACTGCAGGGATTGGTCTAGGGAAACTCCATTACACTGTCTCTCTGCAGCAAGGAGATCATTGAGTATAAATGAAAGTAAATACTGTCTCAAGTATACTCCACAACTGCAGGACGGTGTCTTCACTCTTATTCTTTAATCATTTTGTAATGAACGATACTACTCAGTTGTTGTGCTGATTACTTGCTGAGTCATAGAGTAAAAGAGATGCACAGCATGGAAACAGATCCTTCGGTCGGACCTGTCCGTGCCAAACAGATATCTCAACCCAATGTAGTCCCACCTGCCAGTACCCGACTGCTCTGTAGGAATTCTGTTAGTGCCTCATGATCAAGGACATCCAGCTCCTTTTCACCAAGAGCACTTCCCATCATCTCGCCTTCTCATAAATACAAACTGAGAAGGATGGCATTTTTTGCCAATCATTTATTTGCCTTATGAAGCAAAGTTACACCAACAACATCACTGTTGCCACTCGAGTTGATTGGTGATGCTGAGGAGGCGATGGCCGAGCTGTATTATTTCCGAGTATTAATCCAGGGAATCAGGTAATGCCCTAGACACCGGATCCGAATCCCACAATGGCAAATGTTGGAAATTAAATTCAATAAAATATCAGGAAGTAAGAATCAAATGAAACAATGAAACCAAAGTCGATTGTCCTACTTTGCACCCTCATGCCCTTCAGAAAAGGAAATCTACCATCTTCAGCTGGTCGGGCTTATATGTTACTCCACAACAATGTGGTTAACTCTCAGTTGCAGTTTGAAATAGCCAAGCCAGTCACTCAGTTATATCAGTCACTTCAAAACCTCAAAGAAAAGAAACCGCATGGATCTCAGCACTGACTCCTTACAGCCCACGGACTGCAGTGGGTCAGGAAGGCAGCTCACCAACACCTTCTCAAGACCAAAGAGGAAAGGGAATTAAATACTGGCCCAGCATCCCATTACTGAATAAAAGACGATGATCACACTCAGGGAAGAGAGAACAACAGACATAAATAACTTTAAGCAGGGACTTTGACGTATACCTTACATGGTCATGATTATCAATAATATGGGAACAGGAAAAACATAAATAATGTGTAATTTCAGTTTTTATTTCCATCACAGCTGACCATCAACAATCCCTTTGTTTGTTTATTTCTCTCTATCTCTTTCTTTTTCCATCTATTCAACTCAATCCTTCTCCCCTTCATAACAGATGTCGGTGTCACCAACATCAATCACACTATTTCCCAACTGTGTTCAGTTCCGATGTATGAATTGAATTGCCAATTCTATTTTTCTTTCGACCCGAGGGCGCTGCCAAATCTGCTCAGTTTGTCTGGCACTTTCTCGTTCTTTATTGTTTCTGATCTGTTGCATCATTCTTTGCTTTATATAACCTTTAATTTTGTAATTATTTGTAATGTCTGTATTGCTGACAGGGGCAGCATTCGTTGACCTAAACAAATGTCATTTACTGCGAGGTCATTCTTTCAGTTAGTACAGAACCAAGCACGTTGCTGTGGGTCTCACATCAATCTTAAGTCAGACCAGAGAGTAACTCAAGATCTATTTAACAAAGGATATCACTGAAATAGATAAACGTAAATGCTGGAGATGTAATGGTTGTTATTAGTAAAACTTGCTTTTTTTCCAATTCCTGTCTTGTGAATTTACTTTCTGACATCGTCTGTGGTAGGATGTAGAACAGGATCTTTCTGTGTAATAAGCTGTGCATCTGAATTACATTTCTTCCGACATTACTGCTCTGAGAGAGTGTTCCTGACATTAAGTTATTTTAGAGACAAGAACAAATTTGTGATCGAATTATTTGCAACTGAAAGAGTGCTTAGAAGAGAGGTGGAACCATACCGTCTGAATTTTACCGAAGCATAGATAATAGATAATGAAGCATCAGCATTGAAGCCAAGATGGTGACTGGGCATATAATCGAGCTGGTAGTGGGTTGGTTTGGTGATGGACAGAATACCGAGACATAAATGAATTCAGGGAAGAAAGATACTTCGATATTGTGAACAGTCTAGTTCTCAGATGTTTGTGAGAGCGGGGGTGGGGTGATTCTGAAATTAGTGGGTACTTAATGGGATTTGCATTTGAAACTGAAGACAATAGTTTTCGTCTTTGACAAATATAGATAACAGAAATAGCAAAGAAGTTCGCCATGGTTGAAGAGATTAATAAATGGATAGAGATGAAGAAACTTACCAGGAACACCAACAATTGCGAGGATAGGATAGTAACCCGCCTGGATAATCATCAGGGCACCCCGTATCCGAAATGTTGACCGAGACGAGGAAAAAAGCGAAAGACCCCAGGATAAACTCCTGTCCATTGTTGCAGCATTCCAGTCTAATGTTCTCAGATTCTGATCCATTAATGGATCATTCCAGACTATTCTCAGATGTTTAAATCTCCTTTTTGTGTCTCTGCTGCTGTGTCCCTTTGAGCGTTGGAGTTGATGCATCTGCTGCGACAATGGCATAAACCATTGCAAGAGGCCCCTTACTAATAGGAGACAGAAAACATCCAGTGACACAACCAGCACCCATGGAGACTGGCATCAATCACAGTCACTGAACAAACAACTTCATTTAACCCCTTTCAGTACGGTTCCTTCAGTTCACAAAAACTACTGGACTGGATTGAATATTGGCACCGCTGGCTATTGATCACATCTCCCATCACCCATTGCTCTCGTGAAGTTAGTAGTGAGGGAGAAAGATGCATGTTTTCTTATCGCAGGCCAGATGATTCTGCTGCGTTGTCCATTTGTAATACTGTTACCGGCTGAACCGCCCACCACCACCACCATCAAAAACCATAATCTACATGCTGTTACCGGGCAGATCTCTCCTCGACTGGAACACGCATCAAACAATATATTTACAGTGGATATATTTACATTCCAATACATAGGAAATGTGAATTTGCCTGGGCATTCCTTTAATTGATCTAATGAGGCAATTTTGTATTTTCAACTCTCAATGAGATTCAGCATTTTTTAAAATATAAACTCACAAACACCTTAACACACTTTTTAAGCACAAGTTTCTCAATTTCTCTTCATGGAAGCATCATGCCAGGGTTTAGTCTGGACTAAATCGCTGATAAGATCATTATTTATAAAGTTGATTCAACCTGTACACAATACACCTCACAGTCTCTCAACAAAATACTATTTTTGGGAAAGATACATTTACTCTGGTACTTTAATCATTTTGCATGATGAGCCACATATCATTTACTTCCTGCTGCGTAAGAATTCTGTTTGTGACTTATGACCAAGCACATCCCGGTCTGTTTCAACAACAGCACTTCCCAACCTCTCACTATTTAATGAACATAAATGTGAATGATGATATTTATTGTTCATATCTGAAATACTTTATATCTTGCGAAGAGCTATTGCCCAAACACTGATCCTTCTGATACACCAAAGCCTTCACTCCAGATAATTACATTACTCTCTTCCTTCTCTCGGCTATCCAACTTTTAATACGTTCGGTGTATTCCACCCCTACCTACCCATGGACTCTAACATTCCCCACTCATCTGTATTCAACCATGTCAAACATCGACTGAAAATTCAAATACTTCATTCCCACTGGTTCTCAATTGTCGATGTCACAACGGACAATCTCCACAAAATCCAGCAGGTTTATCAAAGATCAAGATCATTTCCCCTTCCTGAATCTCGATTGACTCGACTGAATCATGTCATTATTTTCCAAGTGTCTAGTTGTCACATTCCTCACAAAAGGTTCCAATGTTTTTCTCACAGCTTACATCAAGCTAACCACTGTTTAGTTAGCTGTTTGCACACTCCGTCCTGTTTTAAATATTTAGGTTTACAATCGCTGCTTTCAAGTCTGGAGGATCATTTCCAGAATCTAACCAGCTTTGAAGAACAATCAGTAATTCTTTCACTAGCTCTACTGCCACCTCCTCAATACTCGGGGATGTAGCTCATCAAATGCAGCAATATACCAACCTTAAATTCAATGAGATTTTGAAAGACGTACCTTTTATTAATTCTAATTTACTGCTGTTCCTCATTATCACCAGTCACTCTGTTCCCTTATATTTCTGGAAGTTTCTTTCAGTATCTTCCTCAGGGAGATGGACACAATATATTGCTCTCAGCGGACAGATGGGTCCTGTCAGCCAGTGAATATATCGGAGGACTGCACTCCGGTGATGATGGATATGTTACTCACCCCTGCCTGGAAAGTTCCAGTTTAATTTATGGTGAGCATTAACACAGTCCTGTCACTGGTGTGACGCTACACAGTATACTGAAGGAGGGTACACAGATCAGTGACCACCTCAGTTTTGAAACAAACTGGCTTCATACCTGACACCTGATCCAGCTTAGACAAATGTCCCGGGAAATCCCAGGAAAGATAATGTACTGTCCTGCACCTCCCTATTTATAGAGCTTTCCTTCCGTGGAGCCTCATCTCCATTTGTTTACCATGGACCCAGACACTCTGTAAATGCAATGAAAAGAGTGGGGTCACCAGACCCAGCAGCTGACAATACAAACCCGAGATAAGCATCCACAGTAACTCCACTGATTTTCCAATGACAGGAACAGGTCAATTCCCCACATGGAACGTGCACGCGCTCAGTGTTGAAAACTATTTCCACTCCTGAGTTTCTCTTCCTGGCTGAGAAAGCCGTTGCATCTCTGCACACTCCCACAGTAAGAGGTTCTCTCTCCAAAGAAGCAGTTGACAATGTAGCATTAACTTCCTCTATATCTCAGCAACTATAAGGGCAGCACCAGTATTGCTAATGGATTCGATCATCAGAGAAGAGAGATAAGGGAACCTAATTCAATTTAAACAGGGACATATCTAAATGGACACGATATTCAGGAATATGGGAAATAGGGAAATGTGAGAATAACTTGCCTTTTTTTTCCTTTCAGTTCATCATCAGCAATCCCTTTGCTTACTTTTCATTTCTTTTCCTCTCTTTTTCTGGCCATTTCACCATCCATTCAATTTAAACCTAGCCCCCACCTCTCTCTCCAACCCAACCATCCATGATACCAGGATAAATAATATTATTTCCCAGTTTGCTTTCAGTTGTGAAGCAGGTTCAAAACATTATCTGCATTTCTCCTGAGAGAGGCTGCCATACCTGCGAGATTCTCTAACACTTTCAGACTCTGGAGAATTTTATTTTCGATCTCTAGAACCCACCATTCTTTGATTTATTTCACCTTTAATGTTGTTTCACGGGATGCCAGCATCACGGGCAAGGGCAGCATTTGTTGTCCATCACTATTTGTCCTTGATCACGAGGCCATTTGTCAAGACAAAATGGAGCCAACAATGTTGTTGTGAGTCTGAAGTCACACTGAGCTCAGATTGGGAAATAATGTTAAGTTTCTTTAACAAAGACTATCAGCAAAATAATAAAAATAAATCTTAACGGCTTCTGGTTTCCATGAGTGAAATTATTCCAATTTTTGTCATTCGAATTCAATCTCTGACATCAGCTGTGGTAGGATGTTAAACACTGCCTTGGAGTCACAGCCCGTACCTTTGAATTACCCGTCTAGTTACATGATCACTCTGATACTGAGTCCTTATTGCCTAGTTCGTCTTCCCTAGTTCCTGCCGGAGAGAGATGGTGGAGAAATCAGTTTAACTACCAACAATAAAAAGGATTTTGGGGAAAAAAGCGAAAGGAAGATTGATAGACAATTTCATGTAAGATCACAGGTTTCAGAATGCTGAAATGAAGGCATTTAGACAGCATCCTACAACATGAGCCAGTATTCTCAGGATGATAGGTGAAGGGGATATTGACGTCAATAAAGATGAGGGAGAGTTTTAGATGAACATTTGTTCTGCAACTTTGTAACTGGGTGTAGGGTCAGCAGAGGCTTCGACTCATTGGGCTGAATCTAACAATAGTTTGTCTCAGTGACATTTTTATTGAGTGTGACAAAGGGATTATCTGTACGAGACTGAACTAGTTTCATGGCGCTATCTTATCGAACTCACCACATTAACTACCCACTCAATCTCATAGTGTTCCTCGCATTCAATGCCACCCCAATTCTCCAACCTAATATGGCTGGAGGGACTCACCATCGCACTGATGCCCCTGGCTACTCTATGATCACTGACACTGGTGCCATCTTTAAAAGGCGATTGGGCACAATGTTGTACTTCCTCAGTTTGAAGCCACCCTGAACAGTTGACCCCGAGCATGGCAGGTAAGGGGAGCTAACACCACGGTTTTTCATCAGAGGCACAGAGGTCCTAGTGGATGGGCTAGTATGGGGGGTCCATTCTCTTCTCAGAGGAGGCCTCACCACCAGCCCCACCGAGCACGGTCTGAGCTCACCACCCAGCTCAGTGCAGTATCTGCGGTCTCTCTCTCTCTCTCTCACACACACACACTTTGATTATGGAATTTTCCAGATAGTGTTCCAAAGAATTCCCATTGTCAGGTATAGGAACTTTCAGTCATTCAACCCCCTGGGTGCAAAAATGTGCACTTATTTTATATCCAATCACAGTTAGTAATTCTGGCTATTTCACTTTGTCTCACATTATTGTATTCAGCCAAACACTGCTTCTTTATACTTGTCGCGTTATGAAATACAATTTTGAGCAGAGAACATTTTATCCTCAGCTGTAATCTTGACCGTTATCTGAATTGTACCTTTTTCCTTGTTTTGAAAGTTTCTCTTGCCCTTTGCCTGTGCCTGTTTCTGTCTGTAACAGTTACACTGTCTCCCACTCAGTTGGCTGGGCGGCTGGTTTGTGATGCAGAGGGAGGCCAGCAGCGCAGGTTAAGTTCCCCACACTGACAAGGGTACCATGAGGGGGACGCTCTCTCAACAATGGGCAATCGAGCATGGCAAATCCACTCTAAGCTGCACATCTTTGTACTCTGGGAGGAAACTGGAGCATTGGGAGGGAACCCACACAGATGCATGGGGAATGTTCAAACTCACCTGACGTTGGAATTGAAACCAGCTCCTTGGTGATGTGCGGCCACAGTGATAACCACATATCCATCATACACCTGAGTTAGCTCTGTTCATTACTTGTAGCTGACTAAAGAAATCCAACTGGCTTGTTCTGATAACTGAACTTGACCCAGTATTAGACCTTTATCATTGGCCATATCGCCAACCTGGTAACATTTAAAATTTGTTGTGAGCAGTGGAGGAGTGGGACTAGAAATGGAAACAGTGACACCCTCCAACCTCAGTCAGAACCGGACTGAGGAGAAATTCACAAAGTGGGAATTCATTCAAGTGGGAGTTCTCTCGCCCAGAAGGTTGGGATGGCTGAATCTTCATATTATATCGAGGCTGACTTTGTCTGATTTTCCATAGACAGGTGAATCAGGGATCATTGTGAAATCAGAGAAAAGTGCAGCTGGGAACACAATGAGATGAGCCATGACCTTATTGACTGGTGGAATAGTGTCAAAGTTCCGAATGGCCCAGTCGTGTCCGTTCCATTCAGCCCTTCGGTCCTGCTGTGCAGGAGCAGATTGAGGCCACTCCGATGGTTTGGTGTTGTTTGGCAAATGTATTGGAAAATTCAGGCTAGGTCAGGCAGTGACCGTCCTCCTCCAATCCCTCTTTTCAGGCTTCTCCTCTCTGTAACTTCTGCTCCTGATGTCGGTCATGTTACAGGCCCAGATTCGCATTGAATCCAGCCCCCATGCCCCACACAAGGTCAACTCAGACAAACCCTCTGCCGTCTCTGAATGCAACATTTTACATCATGACTTCCAGGAAAATAATCAAATATTTTCCAAAAAACATAAATAAGAACGGAAGAAATAGGAAGCTGCGCTCATTCAATAAGAACATGGCTGATCTACTCCACGGCTCAACTCCACTTTCCTGCTAACCCCTTGCATCCCTCAACTCGCTGAAATGTCACAAACCAATCCACCCGTCTGTAAATATAATCAGTGACACAACCTCCATAACTCTCGGGGTTAGGAAATTCCAGCCATTCCTACATTCTGAAAGAAGACATTTCTTTACGTCTCAGTTTGAAATCGATATTCCTTATTCTGTATCTACATATCTGACTTCGAGACTCTGCTCTAGTGTGGAACCACATTCTCAACAACGACCTTGTCAAGCCCCCTCTGTATCTTATCCGTTTCAGTAATGACACTCTCATTCATTTAAACCACAATGAATAATCACCTCAGCATTTTTGATGTATTCAATAATTCAAACCTTTCATTCCAGGAACCAGTCAAATGAACCAACATTTCTGCATCAGCATGCTGACTTAATGTTTCATATACAGGAACAGTCCAATCCGTTGTACTGCTCCTTTTTTGGGATTCCTATCCATTTAATAACAGCCTGCCTTTTGGTTGTCAGTGTCATCCTCAAATTCGAATGTATATCGCACTCAGCTCCCGTCGTCAGGAGCTGAATGCAGCTCTTGTAAGCAGCTCTTGCCGTCGGACTGATATTTGTGGTACTCCAGCAGATACATTTTTTTCATAAAGATCGATGAATCATGACTGTCCGATTTGTAAGTATTTACCAAATGCCATCCCATGGTAATCTATCCCATGCCACCCGTCGGTCTATGAGCTTCTGTCTTGTATAAGAATCTTTACTTTGTGATACCTTGTGGAAAATCTCTAGAAAGCCTCATGTCTACCAGTCCCCCTTTATCAAGGCCACTTGTTACATTCTCATGGATTTCCAGAAAAACTTTGCATTATTTTACAGGCAAAATGTAATTCTTCTTTAACAAGACCATGCTGACTCTGTGTGAAGCTTTTCTTAATGCTCTGCATTTCCTTCCTTAATAACAGACTCTCACAGATTCCCAGCAATAATGGTTAGACTAAGTGTTTCCTGCTTTCAAGTCTCGCTCGTTTCTTGAAGACAGGCGCCACATTGGAGGGTCTCCAGTTTCACTGGGTCACTCCTTTAATCCAGAGAGCTATGGAATATTTAACACAGAGCCACCAGCCACTCTGTCACCACTTCTTTTAAAACCAGCTATGAATTGCTGATGACCTGTTTACCCTTGGTCTTATTTGTTTGAGAAATGTCTTGTTACTCATGTTAGAGACAGCTCAATAAATGCTGTTACCATTTTGCTTATATCATTGAAATATTTACAGCTCCTTTACCTGTGAGGAATGATGTAAAATACGGGTGTAAATTATCTGTCTGTTCCCTGTATCCAGTTCCCCAGTCACACCCTCCAAATATCCTCAATATACTTTCCTGGCTTCCTTTTTATCAAAGATCACATACACACACACACACACACACACACACACTCACACACAAAACTCTAACTCTTCTTACATACATGGAAAAGCTTGTACTGCTTATTTTTATATTTCTTGCCAATTTACTGATATCACATCTTTTCTTCCCTTTTCTTTGCTTTCTATATTCATACAGCCTTATCACATACAAACACAATCTTTGGTCCAACTTGTCCATGCCGGCCAGGTTTTCCAAACTAAACTATTCCCATCTTCTTGCATTTGGCCCATATGCCTCTAAACGGTCCCCAAACACACGTTCGTCAAAATGCTTTTAAATGTTGGAGATGTACTTGCATCTGCCAGTCTTCCTCTGGCAGCTCATTCCATAAACACGTCACTCTCTGTGCAAATAACAGTTCCTTCTTCGTCCCTTTTAAATCTTCCCTCTTCCACCATAAACCTGTGGCTCTATGAGTTAATTTACCTATCCTGTGGTAAAGACCTCGGCTTTTCACCCTGCCCAAGTCTCCCCTGATTTTGTAAATTACTATAATGTCACCCCCTCAACCTCTTATACTCCATCTGATACTAACTTCAAGAACAAGCATTTAAAGATCAGCACGGTAAGTTTGAAACAATATTAAAAGTGACAGGTAACCAACGCTCAGCCCAAACTTCATACTGTTATTTGTTTTCTTCTTTATGTTACAATACTAAGGCAGCATGAAAATCTTCCTGGTGCCAATAAGCCGTCAAGCACCTGAATTCCTTTGCCTGATTTATTTCTAATATTTTGATACGAAGTACAACTGGCTCATCAGACTTAGCAATGCTTAATCAAGCTACAATACTACTATGCTAGCCTTCAACTACTACCTTGTTACTGATATGAATTGAGTTTTTGTCTTTAGTTCCACAAGTTCCATGTGATCACTTAGTATTTCTCAGCGATTTTCCTCCGTGATGACAGATGCAAAGTAATTGGCTGCTTTCTTCGTCATTTCCCTGTTCTCCACAATAACCTCTCCTCTCCCAATTACAAAATTCCACATTTGACCTTGCTTTTATTTTGTTTTCTTTGCAATACAGATTGTAGATTTATGTAGTCTTTGTGTTCTTCTTTCACAGAATCATTAAAAGCCCACAGTATGAAAAAGGCCCTTGGGTCCAACAAGTCCATCCTGCCCCTCCGAAGAGTAACCACCCAGACCCATTCCCGTCCGATTCTACATTTTGCGACAGATGCAGCAAATCTCCACATCGCTGAACACTTTGGGCAAATAAGCATGGCCAATTCACCAAACGTGTAAATCTTTGGAATGTGGGAGGAAACCGGAGCACCCGGAGGTAACCCATGCAGACAGGGGGAGAACATGCAAACTCCATACAAACAAATTTCTGAGAATTTTCCAGTTTCCACCATGTCTACAATTCTTCTGAAATCACTTCCTACGATTAATGTAATCTTTTATTTATCATTAAGCAACGTAGCATTCATTAAGTCACTTGCCCTTTCCTTGGTGATTCTATCTTAAAGAAATAGACATTTTATTTCACACATTGCAGTATTTCTGCAGAGCTTCTGGTCTTGACCAAGTGTATCCAAGAACACAGCAAAAGACGTGAGAAGATATTGCAGGGGTCCTGGCTGATCTTTTTGCATCATCGCTGGCCACGGGGGAGGTCCTGGAAGACTAGAGGGTAGAGAACGCTGTGCCCTTGTTCAAGGAGGGCTGCGAAGAAAAACCTGCAAACTATAGACCAGCTAGCTTAACAACTGTAGTAAGTTGAGAAGGTTCTGAGAGATAACATATACATGGATTTGAAAAGACACGGATTTATAAGGAGCAGTCAGCGCTGCTTTGTGCATAAGTTATCATGGCTCACAATTCTTTAGCGTTCTTTTGAGGAAGTGACCTGGAATGTTGATGAGGGTAGGGTGGTAGACATAGTCTATCTAGATTTCAGAAAGGCCTTTGATAAGGTTCCACATGATAGGCTGCTCTGAATGGTTTGATAGCATGGAATCCAGGGGACTCTGGCAAATTGAATACTCAATTGGCTTGATGGTAGAAAGCAGAGGCTAATACTGGAAGGATGCTTGTTGGACTTGAGGTCTGTGACTATTGGAGTGTCTCAGGGGTTGTTGCTGGGCCTATTCCTGTTTGTTATCTATATCAATGATTTGGATGAGAATGTGCAAAGCATGATTAGTAATTAGGCTGATGACAATAAAATAGGCAGGACTGTGAACAGTGAGGTTATCAGAAATTGCAGCAGGACCTTTATCAGCTGGGGAAGTGGGCTGAGAAATGGCAAATGGAGATTAATATGTAGGATGTTGCTTTTTGAAAAGTCAAATCCAAGTTGGAATTTCGTGGTGAATGTTAGACTCTGAAGGATTGTAGTGGAACAGGGGGACCTTTGTGCTCAGATCCGTGGTTCTCTGAAAGTAGTTGCACGTAGACAGGGCAGTGAAAAAGGCTTTTGGCACACTGGTCTTCATCAGTCAGGGCATTGAGTATGGACGTTCGAGAGTTATATTGCAGTTGGACAGGACGCTGGTGAGACATGCACTTGGAATATTGTGTTTGCTTTTGTTCGCTTGCCATAGGAAGGATGTGATTAAATTGGAAAGAGGACAGAAGAAATTTACAAGGATGTTTCCAGTACTCAATGGTCTGAGTTGTAGGGAGAGTTTGGGCAGGAATTTTCCTTTAAGTGGAAGAAACTGAGGGGAAATCGTATAGATATGTATAAGATCATGAGATGCGTCAATAAGGTGAATGCACTCATTCTTTTTCCCAGTTTTTGGAATCAAAGACTAGAGGACATCAGGTTAGAGGTGAAAGAATAAAAAGGATCCTGAGCGCCAAGTTTTTTAAGCAGAGGTTGGTATACATATGGAATGAGCAGACAGCAGTTTGATTGAGGCACGTACATTAACAACATTCAAAAGGCTTTTAGACAAATACGCAGATAGGAAAGATTTAGAAGAATAAGGGACAAGGGCAGGGAAATGGAATTATCATGGATGGACATTTTGGTCGGCACGGACCACTTTGGTGCAAAGGGCCTGTATCCAAGCTGCAGGACCCCATGATTCTAATATTCTAACAACCATTTCGTGTCTACCACTCCGTGTTCAAACATTCGAGATTGTATGCAGGCGCCGTGTAAAATGCAGTATATTAACCTCTCTAGTCCTCAGAGCAAGGTTATTAATGAGTCCTTCTGACCACACAACACCAAATCCAAAATAACTTGCTCTCTTGTTTGAGTCACAACATACTCTTCAACCAACCTGTTATACGCTTATGGAATTTACTTTTCACAACATTGGCAGTCACTTAGTTAACGCAGTTTAGATGCAATTTGAGATCATGCAATAATACAATATTTGCATCTCTAATTTACAGAGCATGTAATGCACAGAATTTGCCTGAGAGCAAATAATACACTAGTACACTAATGCTTGCTTCTCCTTCCTATTTGTAAGATCAACCCAAACTGATTCTGTGGAAGCTGAGGGACAGGGTCTGTGGCGTGATTAGTGATAGACGTGAACAAGCCATTCTGGGAGGGTCACCTCGACGCTGACATGATCTGAAGAAATGACCAGCATCACAGGACAAGCATCAATATCCTCCCCACTCTGCCAGGTTAACTTTCACCGTACTCTCTCTGCGCCCTCACACTCACTAACTGTTATAGCACCTACCCCCTAACAAGGCTCATATTTTATCTCTAAATAAGGCTCAGGCACTACCACTCTCACTATTGAATTCAGCACCGACCATCACCCCCCTCCCCACCCCGCCCTCCCCACCACCCAGCGCACTCTCTCCCTCCACTATATTCCCAACACTAATAGCACTGTTCAAAGTTTGGGAGAAGATTTGGAGCTCGGGCGCTCGTTGTTGTGGTTCTGTTCGCCGAGCTGGGAATTTGTCTTGCAAACGTTTCATCCCCTGTCTAGGTGACATCCTCAGTGCTTGGGAGCCTCCTGTGAAGCGCTTCTGTGCTGTTTCTTCCTGCATTTATAGTGGCCTGTCTCTGCCGCTTCCGCTTGTCAGTTCGAGCTGTCCACTGCAGTGGCCGGTATACTGGGTCCAGGTCAATGTGTTTGTTGATAAAGTCTGTGGATGAGTGCCATGCCTCGAGGAATTCACTGGCTGTTCCCTGGCTGTGAACACCAACTAGCCACGAAACGACACGACCAGCGATCCTTAGTAGCTACACACACAGACGACAAGCAACATGAATTCGACTGGGACAACACTACTATTATAAGACAAGCCAAACAGAGAACAACCAGGGAATTCCGAGAGGCATGGCACTCATCCACAGATTCTATCAACAAACACATCGACCTGGACCCAATATACCGGCCACTACAGCGGACAGCTCGAACTGACGACCGGAAGCAACAGAGACAGGCCACTATAAATGCCGGAGAAAATAGCACAGAAGCGCTTCACAGGAGGCTCCCAAGCACTGAGGATGTCACCAAGACAGGGGACGAAACGTTTGCAAGACAAATTCCCAGCTCGGCGAACAGAACCGCAACAACTAATAACACTGCATGGATACAACACTGTGGACTGACTCCCTCCGAACACCTCAGTATTCCCCCTCCCCCTCCACCCACACCAGCATTAACAGCAGGGACACACACTCCCACCACCACTCCCACCCACCATTTCTCCCATTCCCACAGAAACGGACTGTAATAGGAGAGAAAGGGCCAAGCCAGATGGTGGAGCACCCGATATCTGATCCGCCTCCACCCCACCCCCCAACCATGTGGGGAGGACACTGGTATCAGCCAGAGAGGACCGGAACGTGTCGTATGGAGATTCCTCGACATCCATGTCCCTCCAACCGAGTAAAAAAACAATGTTCAGTGAAGGGCAATTCGCACTTTTACCATTCTGTCTGTTCTCACAATTTTCTCCCTCCCAAAACAACACGTATCTCATTGCAGAGCGATACAGACACAAAAATATTCAGAGACATATGTACATACGCTAATATACTGTCACTCACCGTACATACACGGCGATACAACCACACACAAGTAGAGGCATATGGAGATATAGACAGTCGCACACAAATACACACAAGCACAAGTAAAACGCACAGGCTAATACACAGATAAACCGATGTCAGTACATAAATACACAAACACACCGACACATGAACAAACACACACAAGTGCACATACGAACTCACAGAGACACAGACACTAGTGCTTATAGGACAGAGATAGATAGGTTTTTGATGAATAAGCATGTCAAGAGCTACAGAGAGTAGTCAGGAGAATGATGTTGAGAAATCTCTAATGTCTCTGGCATTCAGAGTCGATGGGCCGAATGTCCTAATTCTGCATTTTTAATGCTCGTGCGGTGTCATGCTATCAGTTATTCTCTTCCTGGGACAGGAGCAGGGAATGAGTTTAATACATATTTGATTAAAAAGGGTCAGTGGTCCTATTGGACAGGTTTAGAGGGCTGAATAGTTTATATCTATGCCTAATTATTATGTCCTTGTATTTCAAAAAAGGTGGCGATTTCATGTTAGGTTAACACAGTTTAAAATAACAGGTTCCACACTGAAATAAGGTCGCCTGTTTCACTTTAGTGTTGTATTATCTGTAGGGTCCTCATCCTCAGGGAGCAGTGAAGACTCGGTTTTTGAAGATATTCAAGGCTGAGCTCGAGTGATCTTTGCTGGACAGGAGAGTCAATATTTATTGGGAACAGACAGGAGACGGATGGTCAAACACAATCAGATCAGCCATGAGCATTCTGACTAGTGGCGCCGGATGGACAACTGCTGCCCCTACCCCATGCGTTGTTCCGTCAATCCACCCCTTGAGGCTGTTACAGAGATATACTGCTGCCCCTACCCCATGTGTTGTTCCCTCAATCCACCCTCGAGGCTGTTACAGATACATGTTGCTCTCGCTACGTCATGTGTTGTTCTCTTAATCCACGCTCGATACTGTTGCAGAGACATACTGCTGCCCATACCCCATGTGTCGTTCCCTCAAACCACCCTTTGA
This sequence comes from Chiloscyllium punctatum, assembly GCF_047496795.1. Taxonomy (NCBI): domain Eukaryota; kingdom Metazoa; phylum Chordata; class Chondrichthyes; order Orectolobiformes; family Hemiscylliidae; genus Chiloscyllium; species Chiloscyllium punctatum. The sequence continues at coordinate 22,216,980 of NC_092755.1, forward strand.
TGCGGTTACAGAAATATACTGCTGGCCCTACCCAATGTGTTGTTCCCTCAATCCACCCTCGATGCTGTTACAGGGAAATACTGCTGCCACTACCCTATGTATTGTGCCCTCCATCCACCCCTCGAAGCTGTGACAAAGATAGGGGGCCATCTCATTTAGCCAGTCATTATCGTTACCATGAGACTGGAGGGGTATATTCTGCCTATTTAATAAGTTACAGAGGAAAATAGAACTAATCATTTTAGCTCATTGAGTACATTTTACTGCACAGCACGCCATGTAAACATCTCAGCTCTTACACAGGAAGCTGTTGCTAACAGGAAATAGAGAGTAGCGATAAATGCTTATTTTCACATTACAAAGCTGTAACTGGTGGAGTGCCTCAGAGATCACTATGGGATCATCAACAATCAGTACCTGGACCAAAGATCTGGAAGAAGGGTCTGAATATATCAAAGCCCAATTAGCTTAAACATAAAGCTGGTCATCCGGTATGTCATCAAATGGAGGTCGTGTGTCATCAATGTGATATAGGCAAAGGGAGATTAGTGAGCAAACCTTCACCAGATATAACATAATGTGAGTTGTCTATTTTGGATGGAAGGATAAAACAATGGTAAACAATTTAAGTGGAGAGCGACTGCAGAACTCTGAGATACAGACCGTATGCATGATCCTGCTGCACGAATCAGATGTCGTTAGTCTGCACTTGCTGTAAGTGATTTGGAAGCTAAGTGGAATGATTGTGTTTCTGGCAAAGGGTACCAGTTTTAATCAGGAATTTTTTACTGCATCTGTACTGGTAAAAGTGAGGAGTGCAGATGCTGGAGATCAGAGTCGAACATTGTGAGGCTGGAAAAGCACAGCCAATCAGGCAGTGTCCGAGGAGCAGGAAAATTGGCGTCACGGGTATAAGTTCTTCTGCAGGAATATACCCGAAACATCGAGTCTCCTGTTCGTTGGGAGTGCCTGACCTGTTGTGGTTTTCCAGCATCACATTTTTCGCGTCAAAACTGTACAGGGCGTTTCTAAGACCACATCTGGCACATTATGTGCAGTTTTGATCCCTTAACCTAAAAAATAGTCTTGAAGCTTATGAACAATGTTTTGTTCACACTTTTGTGGAATGAAGGCCTTTTGTTTTGAAACATTATCAATTTTGGTCTGAGATGAGAAATCCTTTAGAAGCATACACAATTTTGAGAAAAATCAGCGGGATGTACATTTTCTCTTCTCAGGGAGACAAAAACTATGGAATAAATTTTAAGAATAAAATGCATTGATTTTAGCACAAATATTATGAAAATATCAGCCGATTTTTAAAAATTAAGCATATACATACCAACAAATCATCAAATTATAAAGTAGGAATGTTCTTTTTTGCTAATGAAAGGCACTGTGTATAACAACAGCAATGATGCACTTGCATATCGTCCATTATGATCCATTCCAGAGAATTTTTGCGACGAGCACACACGGCCCAGTTTGGTGTTCAGTTGACATGATTGCATGTTTCAACACAGAGAGGGAGAACAATGTTCCCTGCCTGAGAAGCAGCAGCCAATTCATCCCTCTCTCTTCTTTTGTTCCAACTGGCAACAGTAAATCTCTGACTCACCTCTACCTGATGAGTCGTGGAATATTCCTGATGAGAGGTTCATTGGAATCTCCCTACCGTCTGAAGCAAAGGGAATTCAGCTGAATCCAACTATTCTGGGGAGAAATCACATCACAAGTAGCTTGCCTGAGCAGAATGGGCGGCTCGGCGGCTCAGTGGTCAGCACAGCTACCTCCCAGCACCAAGGTCCTAGGTTTGATTCCAACCTCGGGCGACTGTCTGTGTGGAGTTTGCGTATTCTCCTCGTGTCTGTGTGGATTTCCTCCGGGTGCTCTGGTTTATTCCCACTGGTCACCTGCAGGTCAGGTGAATTAGCCATGCTAAATTGCCGATAGTGTTCGGTGCATTAGCCAGAGGGAAATGGGACTGGATCAGTTAATCTTGGGAGGGTCGGTGTGCACTTGTTGGGCTGAAGGGCCTGTTTCCACACTGTAAGGAATCTAAACTAATGACTTGAGAGGACCAAATAACATTTGGGACAGTCTATCATCTATCCAGTTGTTATGAGTTCAACTATTATGAAACTCTGGAAAGCTTTCATTTTTCTGTTTGTCATAAGATCTCTGTGTGTGTGTTTCACATTATTCTAGAAGATGAGCCAGGCTGAAATTTATATCATTAGCCATATCACTAAACTTTGAAATTTGTTGTAAAAAGTGGAGCAGTGTGACAGCAAAATGAAACACTGACCCTGCAATATTGATTGGACCACAAATGACAAATTCTAAAAGGGCTGTTCAAGTGGGAGTTCCCTTCCCCAGAAGTTTGTGGTGCCTGGATGTTTACATTTATTCAAAGTTTGTCTGTTAAATATTTGATAGACAAGTGAATGTAGGAAAATGGTGCACGTGCAGACGAAGTACTGCTGAGACCACAATCAGATCAGCTACGATCTTAGTGCGTGGCAGAGCAAAGACAAAGTGCCTAATGACCCATTCCTACTCCTCAGTGCGATGTTCCTATATTCCATTCAGCCCCTCACAGCTCCTGCACAGGAGTAGACAGAGGCCAATTGCTCGAAATACCTGGTCCAGAGTAATACAGGATCTGCTACTGTCCCTCACAATTGTCACGCAAAGTTTGGCGTGGGTTGAAAAATGTTAATTCAAAACCCAGGCTGGGCTCAAAAGACGCCTCTTGTCTCTTAATAGAGTGTCTCCTCTCTGCAACTTGTGCTTCATTTGTTGGTCATGGTGCAGATCCAGATTCACTGTGAATAGAGTCCCCATACCTCACCCAGAGATGACTCATAAAATGCTTTGCTCTCTGTAACTGTAACATCCAATAACGGAATGTTCAGGAAAATTACAACCATTAACCTCCGAATTACAGAATATGAGAGCATAAGGAACAGGATCGGATGGTAATTCGGATGGTCAGGCCTGCTGTGCCATTGTATAAGATTATGGATGATCCAATGTTGTTATCAACTCTGCCATCTTTCCCATTTTTTCACATCCCTCAATTCCATGGCAGGTCGAAAACCCACCTACCTCATCTGTAAATACTTTCGGTGATATCGCTCCCCGAACTCTCTTTACCAGATAATTTCTGACATTCACTATCCTCTGTAAGAAGGTTAGACGCCCCAAACATACACAATAACCTATTTGTATGTTCAAAAGAGTGAACACAGCAGCTCATGTAAGAGTGACAGACCCTGATATCAAGGCAGGAGTTGACTCAGGATGGGATCAAGAAACGTTGACTAAATTAAATGTAATAGGAATCAGTCACAATCTCTCCACTGGGGGTCAGAGGAAGATGTTCATGGTTGTGGACATTAATCCTTTCAGTCCCGGGACATCCCTACACGAGATCCACAGGGTAGCTTCCTTGACACAATCATCTTCAGCTGCGTCAACAATGTCCTTCCCCATCATTACATCAGAAATGGGGATGATCACTGAAGATCACACAATGTTCAGAATATTTTCCCCCCTCAGCTCCTGAAGCAGTCTGTGTCCATGTGCACCAAGGCCCGGACAGCATTCCAGTTTGTGCTGTTAAAGTGTTGGTAAAATTTATGTAATAGTAGGGCCAGACATTGCACATTTCCATATTTAAAAGAGGAGCTTATTCAGCATCTCAAGCTGGTTACACATGAATATGAGCTAGCATTCAGCCCATCAAATCTACTGAACAGCAAGAGTGCAGTACATTCAATACTCCTGCCTGTTACATAGGAAAAGGAGGGGTCTGGTCAGCACATAGAACTGTTAAACAGGAACAGGTGGAGCCAAAACAGTCTCTCGAAACTGTTCCACCGGACTAGGAAGAGGCCATTCAGACTTGCAAAGGCTTATAGAGGAACAGGAGGATGTCACTGATGCTCCAACATGACAATTCACATGAGTAGATCTTGATGTTTATCGTGGCTCCGTTGTCTGTGGAACAATTGCTACTTTAACGTGGTTTGCTGGCAGTGAGGAGGGAAGCGAGATGTTTTCTGTCAAGTCTCAAGGAGACATCTTCCATCTCTGAAAAGGCAGACCAATGTTCTCCATGGGGATCAGAAGCTGGTGGGAATAGTTAACTGTTTTTGATTGAAGGTATTGTGGCTGATGTTGGGATTATGAATAACATGACATTCAGTGCAGGATCACTCAACAAATGCACTGCATGAATATGTGGAGTTTTTATTCAAAGTCTGGATTTTCGGCTCTCTCATTGATATGGGGAGTGGGGAGTGGGTGGTGGTTGGGGGGAATGTTTTCAGAGGTACTAAAAGTATCTAGAATTTAATAAAGTTAGTAAAAAAAGGCAGTGGGATCTATCACCGTATTAATGTCTGGTCAGAACATCATGTGTGATTGTCCATCCCCCTGAAGTTCCAATGCAATCCCATGTTATTCTCTCACAGTGCGACAGATTAATCTTCACTCACTCCTCATGGTAAAATCATCCCAGGGATTAGTTTGGTGGAACTCCTTTGAACTCTCTCTGTGGTAAGGAGATCATTCCTTATAAAGGAGAGAAAATCTGTGGACAATGCCCCAAATACTGCCTCAACAAATCTCTCAGGGATGATCACATTAATTACTTTCCCTCACTTCACCGTCTCCATTTCTTTCTCATGGTGTAAAAAGCATCATTCTCTATATATTGCCACTGATGCGAAATTTACATCTTCCTTACATCTGTATGTCAGTGTCAATAAAACCAGCACCAGAGGTGCCGATCAAGATGGACATCACTCTCGGGGACAGACTCAATGAGATGGAATGCACCTAAAATAAGGAATAGTCGCCTACCTGATGGAAATGAGCAGTAGCAATATGGGAAACAGGAAGTAGGAGGGAGTTATCTTTCATTTTCTTCTTTTTCACGAGGTATATGAAGCCCTGGTCAGACCAGCATGTTATCCCTATCCTGAACTGAGTGGCTGGTCCAGCTGTTCCATTGGACAGTAAAAAGTAAACCACATTGCTGTGGGTTTGCAGTTACACGGAGACCTGACCAAGGAAGGATAACTCATTGCCTTCTCGAAAGGACATGACACAAGCAGATGGGCTTCTGTTTATTACAAATAATGATGGTTTCTTTTAAATTCCATCAACTTGCTTCATGAGACATCAACAGATCATTATTCTGTGCCTCTACATGAAGAGTCAATGACTTGAGCACCACGCACTATCTTCCTGTCTGACAGATTCTGTGGAGAGAACAAGTTAAACATCTCAAGTACAATTCTTTTTGCATGGACATGTGGTTAGAAGGGACTTGAAACAGATGAATCCAAATTTCGTAGTGGCACAAATAAAGAAGTATATTCAGAAGTTGTACTGAGGCTGACGATTAGACCGGGACATCATAATGGTGGTACTGGGCAGGATTGGTGAGTGGGGAGGATATGGAAATGTAGATCTGTCCAAGGCAGGAAGGATTATGGAGTTTGAGAACAGTCTGATTCCTTCTCGCATATCAGTGAGCGATTTATAAATAGCAATTTGCTTTGTAGAATTTATCATGAAAGGAATTTTTGATTGGAAGTGAAGACACTGATTTTCCCTTTTCCAAAATTTACCTAACATGAGCAGAAGAAATCATTGGAGGCAGTGATCAAAATATTATTGAACTTACTCTGCAACTTCAGGTGGAGAAGTTAGAATCAGAGGTAATGGTATTACAGCTGAATAAAGGCAATTACAGAGGCATGAGAGAGGAGCTGGTAGAATTAACTGGGAAAGAACGTGGACAAGCAATGACAGGAGATTTTTGGAGTATTTCAGGATGCACCAGGGATTTATCTTGAGGAAAAAGAGGCATGATAGATCGAGGATAAGGCAACCATAGCTGACTAGGGAAGTCAGGGACAGCATAGAAGCAAATGAGAACGCATATAATGTGGCGAGTGGCTGTTTGGGAAACTCGAGGATTGGGAAGCTTACAAAGACAAAACGGAGAGCAAACAATATAAAATAAGGAGGGAGATTATTAAATATGGGGGTAAGCTAACCACTAGCATAAAGGAAGTCTGTAAGAGCTTCTTTCAATATATAAAGTACAAAAGAGATGCAAAAGTAGACATTGAACTGCTGGAAAATGATACTAGAGAGGTAGTAGTGGTGAACAAGAATAGGCCGAGGAACTGAAAAATTTGGTCACGGTGGAAGATACGAGTAATACCTTAACATTCAAGACAGTGAGGGGCCAGAGCTGAGTATGCTGGCCACCACCATGGAGAGCGTGCTTGAAAAAACTGAATGACCAGCAGGTGGTTGATTATCCTGGACCGGATGGACTACATCCCAGAGATATCAGGAAGATAGCTGCAGAAGGTGTGGGGGGACAGTGGTGATCTTTCAGGAATCACTAGAGTAAGGAACTATCCCAGAGCACTGGACACACACTAACGTGACACCCCATTGTAACAAGGGAGTGAGGCAAAAGACAAAAAATATCCACAATTAATAGCTTAACTTTGGTCTTGGGTATGATCCTGGAATCCATTGTGAAGGATGAGATTTCTGAATATTTGGAAGTGTTTGGTAAAATGGGACAAAACCTCTTCATCAAGGGAAGGTCATGACTGACAAATCTGTTGGAATTATTTGAAGAGGAAATGAGCAGGCTTGACCAAGCACAGCCAATGGATGTTATCCACCTGGATTTCAAGAAGGTCTTTGACAAGGTGTCACACAGGAGATGACTGAGTGTGATAAGGGCCCGTAGTGTTCGAGGTAAGGTAGCGGCATGAAATACTTGCGTGCCAAATAACATAAACAGCAAGGGACAGACAGAACTGAGCTATCCCACAATGAATGCATCAGATTTAAACAATGCAGTCCTCCTAGTCCGATCATGGATGGTGTTGCATGATTAAACAACTCACTTAAGTCTCCACAAATATTCACAACGTCAATGATGGAAGAGCCCAGCACATCAGTGCAAAAGGTAAGGCTGAAGCTTTCCCAGAAATCTTCAGTCAGAAGCTTCGAGTGAATTGTCCATTTCGGCCTCCTCCCGTGGTCCCCATCATTACAGATGGCAGTCTTCAGCAAATTCGATTCACTGATATCAAGATACGGTTAAAGGTACTGGGGAGTGCAAAGGCTATAATCCCTGATAACCTGCCGGCACTAGTCCTGAAGACTTGTACTCCAGAACTTCCCGCTTTCCGAGACAAGCTGTTCCAGTACAGTTACAAACCGACAATGGGAAAAAAAACTGCTGAAGTATGTTCTGTATATAAAACGCAGGACAAAGTCAACCCGTCCCAATACCGCCTCATCAATGTACACTCCATCATCAGTAAAGTGATGGAAGTTGTCATCGATCGTGTTATCAAGCAGCACCTGCGCAGCAATAGACTGCTCAGTGACTCCCCTTTTGGGTTTTGCCAGAGACACTCAGCTCCTGACCTAGTCACAGCCTTGGTTCAAACATAGAAAAAGGAACCTAATTCCAGCCCTTGACATTAAGGCTGCATTCTTTCAAATGTGTCATCAAGGAACCCCAGCAAAAAGGGTATCGCGGGCCAACACTTTTTATTGGAGTCATAACTGACAGACAGGAAAACGGTCATTGTTATTGAAGGTCAGTCATCTTAGTTCCAGAACATCTCTGCAGTAGTCGCTCAGGATAATGTTGAGGCAGGTTTGCTCAATGAACTGGAATGTTCATTTACAGACGCTTCATCACCATACTACATAAAATCTTCAGTGGCCCTCCGAATGAAACCTAGGTCCAAACATCTTCAGCGGCTTCATCAATGACCTTCTGTCCATCATAAGGTCAGAATGTGGATATTCGATGATGACTGCACAATGTTCAGCACCATTCGCAAATGCTCAGATATTGAAGCAGTCCATGCTTAAATGCAACAAGATCTGGACAATCTCCAGACATGAGCTGACAAGTGGCAAGTAAACATTTGTGTCACACAAATGTCAGACAATGACCCTCACCCGTAAGAAACAATATAAACACTTGGTATTCAGCAGAATATTTGTCACTACATTCCCCATTCCACACCCTCTATCAATACACTTGGGGTTACCAATGTCCAGAACTTCAACTGGACTCGCCATGTAAACATAAGAGCCGGTCAGAGGCTAGGAATACTGCGTGGGTAACTCACCTCCTGTCTTCCCAAAGCATATTCACCATCTACAAGGCACAAGTCAGGAGTGAGATGGAATTCTCCCACTTGCCTGAATGCGTGCAGCCACAACGACATGAAAGAAGCTTGACACCATCCAGGACAAAGCAGCCCTTTTGATTGACACCACATCCACAAGCATTCACTGGCTCCACGACCAACGCTTAGTAGCAGCAGTGTGTACTATCTACAAGATGCACTGCAGAAATTCTTCAAAGGTCCTCAGACAGTACCTTCCAATCCTTCAAGCACTTCCATCTAGAATGACAAGAGCAGCAGGCTTTTGCGAACACCACCACATTCAAACTCCCCTCCAAACTAGTAAACATCCTGAGTTGGAAATATATCGCAATTCTTTCACTGTTGCTGGGTCAAAACCCTGTAACTCCCTCCCTCATAGCATTGTGGGTCAATGCACAGCAGGTGGACTGCAGCGGTACAAGAAGGCAGCTTAGCACCACCTTCTCAAGGGGGCAACTAGGGACGGACAAGAAATGGTGGGCCCATCCAGCGATTCTCATATCCGAAAAAAAATGTAAAAAGTTCCAAGTTGAGTGCCTTGATGGGACAAGTAGTCTGATTTGAACATGAACAGAAAAGCAGTGTTTCTGATGATGAACATTTTAGACCAATCTGTAATTAGAAAGGTGTTCAGTGTTCCATGACGTATTGTTGCTGAGCGCTGTGATAAGTTGCACCTGTTTTGTTAAATTCAACAACATTAGCGAAACAGGATCAATCCTTCAAAAATATCAAACTGAAAATGGGAATCATCATAGAGACTCACAGATAGCAGCTTATATTCAACATATTACTGCGCTACAGACTGGCACTGAATTCTCCCACCATCCATATTACAGGGGTTACCATTGACCAGAAGGTGAAGTCAAATCAACGTACATATACAAGGGTTACAAGAGTAGGTCTGAGACTTTCAAATCTGCACTGAATAATAGACTGTATGACCATAAGGGCATGAGATATAGCAATAGATTTAGGCCATTCAGCCTCTCTCTTAACTCTGAAACTGTGCCATTTTGTCGTAGTCTCTAAGACGAATGGAAATGTCTTCTATACTCTAACTGTATCAATCTTTGCAGTAGTCGGTCAGCTTCAATCAGATGCGCCCCCCCCCCCCCCCACCCACCGCATTCTTCTACGTTCCATTGAGTACAGCCACAGAGTCCTGAACTGCGGCTGACATGACAAGCCATCATTCCCAGGATAAATCATGTCCAACACCCGTAGATCCTTCCCCAGAACAGCTCACAATAATCCAAATGCCGTCTGACCATAGTCCATTACATTCTCATCACTCTCACTCTCTTGAAATGAATGTTAACATTGCATTAGCTTTCCTAACTGCCAATTGAACCTGCGCATTAACCGTAAGAGAGGACCATGACTCCAAACTCCTTTTGTGCTTCAGATTTCATGAAGCCTTTTAGAACATAGTGTCTGCCTGTATTCCACCGACTGAAGTGCATAATCTCACATGTTCCCATTTGGTGTTCCATCAGCCATGTGTTTTCCCAGTGTCCTAAACTGTCCAAGTCTTTCTGCAGCCTCCCCACTTCCTCAATATCACCTGCCCATCCAATCATCATTGTATCATCTGCAAACCTAGTAAAACTGCCGTCAGGTCAGATGGTTCAAGTAAATGGCACTTTCTGACTACCTAAGGACTGTCCACCATTGAAAAGGCACAATGCTCAAGATGCTTGACTCCTATCAGGTTTAAGCAGTGGCTTGACTGGAATTACACCTGCAAAGTCTTCACTCCTTGCACCACTGGCACTGACACCCTGCCCACCATTTTATTATGAATTTACCCCATTATGGTAATGCAGAACTTGATGGCGCACGATCCTAGTCTATTAATGGTAATCTGTCTCAATGCTGACTGTGTGGTGCTCACACCAACTAATATCATTGTGTGTTGAAGACAACAGAGGGATGCGTGGAGTGGGGATGTCGATCATAAATGACTGTGTGACTGTCACTGAGGGTTGACACCTGCCGCAAAAGCCCCAGATGTACTTGTGTCTGTTGTCAGCGCTGCAGGCAAGGTCAGGCATTTAGTGAGTCAACTCAGAGAAACTGATGGGCCTGGAGAGAGTTCCTGGCTGAGCACTCAGATCCTGTTTTTACCCACTAGCAGAGGTATTCACATACCACTTCAGTCTCTCCCTCCAGAAGCGGAAGTCCCAACCTGATTCAAGAAGGCCATCATCATCCTCGTAAGTGAGAAAGCACATGGAACGTGCCCTTATAGACAATGAAGTGCGTTGAGAGGCTGGTTATGGCCGACACTAACTCCAGTCTGCCAGCCTGACCTGCTGCTCTATAATGTGCCGACTGATGTAACAGGTTCACAACAGGTGCCATACCCGAGCCTGCACGCATCCCAAGAACATCTGGACAACAAGGACACCTACACCAGACTCCTGCTCATTGACTAAAGCTCCACATTCAAAATTATTATCCCTTGCAGACTAATCCCAAAATTCCACGACCTTGGTCTTGGTTCCTCAGGCTTTTGACCCACAATCGTGAAGATAGGTAAAATCACCTCCTCCACAATAACAATCAACAGTAAAGCTGCTAAAGGATGTGTTCTCAACACCCGACAATACTCTCTGTACACGCACGGCTGTACCCTCAGCCCCCTACAGTATTCCAGCTACACTCACGGCTGTGACCTCAGCCCCTTAGTGTGTTCCCTTTTCACCCACGGCTGTGCCCTCAGCCAACCACTGTACTCCCTGTACACCCACCGTTCTTTCTGCAGCCCCCTACTGTCCTCCCTGTACATCCACGGCTGTGTCCTCAGCCCCCAGCTCTACTCCATGTACACTCAAGAATGTGACCTCAGCCCCCTAATGTCCTCTTTGTACACCCACGGCTGTGTCCTCAGCCCCTTATGTACTCCCTGTACAGCCACGACTGAGTTTCCAAATTCCAAACAACGCCAGCTACAAGTTCGCTGATGACATCACATATAGCAGTACAGATATTAAACAACAACGCGTCAGAATCTAGAAAGGCGATAGAGAGCTTGGTGGCATGATCTGTTGATAATGACCTCTCTCTCTAATCCGGTAAATGTAAAGGACTGATCAATGACTTTAAGAAGAAAGGAGGGGAACACACCCCATCGACATCAACCGTTTGAGGGAGTGCAGAGCATCAAGTCCCTCGGAATGATGATAACTCACAACCTGTCCTGAACTTCTCACATAGGTCCGACAGTCGGTAAAGTTCAACAATGCCTCTCCTTCCTCAGGTGATACAGGAAAATCAGCATGCACTACTTCTACAGATGCAGCATTGAGAGCGTACTGTCCCGGTGCATAACAGCCTGGTACGGTAACTGCTCTAGTCAGGACCGTGAGAAACTACAGAAGGTTGGGTGCACAGCTCTGACCAACACGGACTCTAACATCCCAACCATCGATTCCATTTACATGGCTCGTTGCCGCAGAAAAGCTGCCAACATCTACCCCAGATTACTGAGGGAAGGGAGACAGGAAATATCTGGGCATTAACAGATATTCTTGAACATGGCTGATGTCCCAGAAGAATGGACAATTGTTAATCCCCTTGTTTAAGAAAGGTAGTAGGGATAATCCAGTCAATTATAGACCGGTGAGACTGATGTCAGGGGAAGGGAACCTGCTAGAGAAGATACTGAGGGATATGATCTACTCTCATTTGGATGAAAATAGCCTTATCAGTGATAGGCAACAAGTTTTTGTGCAGGGAAGGTCATGTCTTACCAACTCAATAGAATTCTTTGAGGAAGTGACAAAGTAGATTGATGAGGGAGAGAAAGTGAGTACTGCAGATGCTGGAGATCAGAGCTGAAAATGTGTTGCTGGAAAAGCGCAGCAGGTCAGCAGCATCCAAGGAACAGGAAAATCGACGTTTCGGGCATAAGCCCTGAAGAAGCCCTTCCTGAAGAAGGGCTTATGCCCGAAACGTCGATTCTCCTGTTCCTTGGATGCTGCCTGACCTGCTGCGCTTTTCCAGCAACACATTTTCAGCTCTGATGAGGGAGAGACTGTAGGTGTCAATACATGGACTTCAGGAAGGCGTTTGGTATGTTTCCCCAAGGTCGGGTTATGGAGAAAGTGTAGTCACATGGTGTGCTAGCTACGTGGAGAAAGAATTGGCTGGGCAACAGGAGGCAGAGAATAGTAGGGGAAGGGAGTTTCGCAAAATGATGAACTATGACTAGTGGTTCCATTTGAGATGTTTCTGGAAAGATACATGAACGGGAAGAGAGCAAATGGATACAGATCCTGAGAAAATAGGCGACAGGTTTAGATCGAAGATTTGGATCGGCGCAGGCTCAGACCATCGAATGGCCTGTTTCTGTGCTGGAATGTTTTGTTCTAACATTATCAAAGACCCATCACACCCCAGTAATGGTCTCCCACAACCTCTTCCATCAGGCTAAAAGATATGGAAGCTTGAAAACACTGAGCAGCTGGTTCATTAAAAGTTTCTTCCTGACAGTTATTAGACTGATGAATGTATTCTCTAATCTCAGATAATCCTGATCTTGTTCATGTTGATCTCGCCTAGCGCATGCGCTGTGCAGCGTAACCGATATGCCTCTCAGACATATTTTATAGCTATCATTCTGCACATCCTTGCTTACTATGATCTGCCTTTACACCTTGTTACAGGTCATAGTAAATGCTCATCTTCCTCCCCCCAGCTCACTCCGAGCTGTCTCTGGTCCTCACCCCCAGCACCTCCCACTCCCATCCCCAGCTCACTGTGACCCTATCCCCAGCTCACTGTGACCCCATCCCCAGCTCACTGTGACCCCATCCCCAGCTCACTGTGACCCCATCCCCAGCTCACTGTGACCCCATCCCCAGCTCACTGTGACCCCATCCCCAGCTCACTGTGACCCCATCCCCAGCTCACTGTGACCCTATCCCCAGCTCACTGTGACCCTATCCCCAGCTCACTGTGACCCCATCCCCAGCTCACTGTGACCCCATCCCCAGCTCACTGTGACCCCATCCCCAGCTCACTGTGACCCCATCCGCAGCTCACTGTGTGCTTTGTCTCTCACTATTTCTCTCACACTGTCTGTTTCCCTATCTTTTCCTTTGCTCTGTCTTTTGCTTCTTTCCCAGAACTTACTATCTCCCCTTTTCCTTGTCCATGTGACTGTTTGTTTCTTGTTTTATTTCCTTTCTCTGTTTTACTGACTGTCATTCTGTTTCCCTCGCGGTGTTCTCTCTCTCCTTATATGTGTCTGTCTAGTTCTCCCTCGTTGTGATGGTGATGGCATCTCTATTCTTTTGAAGCATGTGATGGCTCTTTGGTTGGATGTTGGCAATACAATAAACTCATTTGTGTTTTGGTATCTTAAACATAATTTAAATTTATTGGTTAAATTTCAATTGTTGTCAAAACAGCAACCAGAACTTGGATCTCCATTTAACAACCAATTGTTACATCTAAATATTTTGGAACTGACTTCTCCCAGTGCTCTGCACACTGACAACTGAAAGCATTCTATTCTTGTGCATAATAGTGTGACGGTAACAGCTCTTCCCAGGACCATAAGAAACTACAGACGGTTGTGTGCACAGCCCAGACTATCATGGAGGAAAACCTTCCATCCATTTATACTTCTCATTGTCAGCGAAAGGCTGGCAACATCAAATATCTCTCCAAAACCAGTAGTGGTCTCCTGCAACCTCTTCCAAAAGGGAGGGGATACAGAGGCTTGAACACATGTACCAGTATGCTCAGGAACACCCTCTTCCCCACCGTAGTTACACTGGCGAATTGAAGTCTCTAACTTTTCAAATAATATTAATCTTGTGAAAGTCGTTCTTGCTTTGCGCAGCTCCTGTGCAGCTGTCACCTTGTGTGCCTCACTCTGTCTAAGTGCGATTGAGGCTCAAGGTCTTCTCAAGGGCAATCAAATGAGTGAATTAATGCTGGCCCAGCCAGCGATACCTATATCCCATTGATAAATATAAGAAGATGACGACACTCAGGGAAGACAGACAGTTGGGATCAAATCGCTTTAAACATGATCTTATATATATCTAAGATATATATATCTAAGTTTTTCATGCAATGCACTTTATTCGAATTCTTATCATTTTTTATTGAAGTTCTGCCATCAGCTGTGATAAGACTTGAAACAAATCGCTTGAAACAATGTCTTTCGTTGAATAAGCTTTGCTCCTGAATTACATCCAGCGACATTCCGACTCTGATACATTGTCCTAATCATGAAGTAACGTCCGAGACAAGAACAATTTTGTGATTGAAATACTTGTAACTGGAAAAGTGGCCAGAAGAGAGCTTGAAACATTAAGTCTGAATTTTACCAACGTGCAGACAATGGTTTGTTTAGTCACAGCACTGATGCAGAGATGGAGACTGGGGATATTATGAGCTGGTAGTGGACAGGGTTAGTGACAGAGTGAACACGAGACATAAATCAATTCAGGGACAAAAGAGATCGCGAGGTTGTCCACAGTTTTGTTCTCAGATGTTTGTCAGGGAGTGGTCTGCATTTCAGATGAATGAAGACTGCAATTTGAATTGAAGATAATAGTTTCTTTCTTTGACAAATATAAATAACAGCAATTGCAATGAAGTTCAAAATTGTTTATGGGATTAATGAATGGACAGAGGTAGAAAACACCAACAATAGCGAGAATAGGTTAGTAACACACCCTCCACCCCGCCCAAAATAATAATCAGTACCGCTAATATCCGATATGGTAGAAATTCCCAACAGAGAAAAATGTTCAAAAGTCCCAAGGAAAGCCTCCCCTCCATTGGTTTAATTATCCAGTCCATTATTCTCAGATTCAGATCTGTCCTCTCCACGTCTGTGAAGCTGCTGATCTTTGTTATTGTTGGAGCTGATGCATCTGCTCCTACACTGGGAGAGTGCACTGAGTGAAGCCCCTCACCAATAGGAGAGGGAAACCCTCAAGTAACATAGTTCCAATGCATGGAGACTGCCATCAATCACAGTCACTGAGCAAACAGTTCTAGCTTTCAATACAGCACATTCAGTTCACAATATATCTGGACTGGACTGGATGCTGACATCGCTGACTATTAGTCACATCTCCCATTACTAATTGCTCTAATGAAGTCAGTTGTGAGGGAGAATGATGGATGTTTTCTTTTCGCAGGCTAGATGACTCTGCTCTGTTGTACGTTTGCAATGCTGTAACCATCTTACCCCGAATTTTCACCGCTCCACAAAAAAAGAAACACAATCAGGACGTTGTTACTGTGCTGATCTCTCCTCCACGGGAAGAAACGCCAGCCAACACACTGTCACTGGGGACAGTTGCTCTGCACATAGACAGGAAGTGTGTACTTCTCTGAATGTTCCTCTCCCTGCTGTAATAAAGAAACGTTGGGACTTCCATTTATAATATGCTTGAGTAATTAATTTATACAAATGGACAAACATTTTAATGCAGTTTTATTTGCTATAAAGCAGTAATTTTTACGCTTTTACTCCTCAGTCCCAAACCAAAAGTGAACTTATTCATTAAGACTGTTGAATTAATGAGTCACGTTTGGCTGGGAGACAGGGTGGAATGGGGGCAGTGGCTGTGGAGACTGCATGGGGAGTACAATGATATTCCACATGTCATCAACACTCTTAACGTCAGATAGAATTAAATATAGTTCACAACAAGGATATTTGATATTTTATATACACACCATTTAATCATTGGGAATACAGATTGAGTAGGGTCACCGCACCTGAAGCATTAACATTGATTTCTCTTCATAGCTACTGCCAGACCTGCTGAGCTTTCCCTCCAACATCTGTTTTTGTTTGAGGTTGATCATATTGTTCATATCTTGCAGGATTCTTACAATTAAAAACAGACACTAATAACAAAATGTGCAGGGATATGGGGACAATACAGGAGAATAATATTAGAGATATCACTCATTCCAAACTGAAAGAGACAATGGGCTAAGCTTTCACCACCTTTGTTGTAATAATTCTATGTTATGCATTGAAAGCATTTGTACATTGGGGAGACAAGCTTGTTCAATGAAGGACACAGAGTGTTCCATCATCAATAATCTATCCCTATTATTTCATGAAGGTCAGCTGTCTGTAAAATATATTTATACAAAATATATCTCCTGAGATTTACAGGATGTTCAGAATTGTTTTTACTTTCTGTCTTAAAGTAGAAGCAGATTTCGGTTGTAATTCAGGTGTCACAGGAATATAACAACTGTAAGAGAACGAGAAATGACCACATTGTCCAAATATTACCAAGTTCAACGTGTAGACCTGTCAAGAAACATGAAATATAGAGATACTGGAAACATGAAATGTAAACAGAAATTGCTGGAGAAACGAAAAAGATGAGGAAGTATATGCAGAGAGCAACAGAATTAACATATGTCATATGATGTGACACTGTTCTGAAAAGTCATATTAGAATCAAAGGTCAATTTTTTTTGCATCTCTGCTCAGATGTTGCCAGATCTACTGAGTTTCGCTTCAGCTCTTCTGATTTCTTTCTTCTTTCTGAACTGTGACAAAGTGTCTAATCTGAATGATAACAACAAAGTTGTTATCTCAGTTGAATCTTGAATAATTTGTTATGGAAATTAAATGATAAATTACAAAGTTCCTATGTTTGACAGGGCTTTAAATATCGATGACGTATTCTATGGTGAGAACTTGTGAAAAAATATTGAAACAAAACAGAAGTTGCTGCAACTGCTCAGTCGGTCTGGGAGCATCTGTGCAGAGAAATCAGAGTTAACGTTTCAGGTCCAGTGCCCCTTCCTCAGAACTGATGGTAATAGGGAAAATGTTGGTTTAAATGCAAAAAAGACTGGATGGTGAGATTGGATGAGAAACCATCACTATTCAAGAAAATCGGGATCTGGAATTCATTCAAAATTAAGACAGGATTTCTTGTACTCTCTCTTCTATCGCTTGGTCCTTGTTCAGGTTGTACATGTACTATATATTTCTAAATCTCCATCAAGTGCAGACGACATGTTTTTTTTTTCTCTCTTACTGTGGTGTTTCATTATTTTTGATTATTTTCCAGTATGTATTTGATTCCAATTCAAGGTGGACATGAGAATATCGCTTGACCTTCTGCAGTTTGCCCATAATATAGAATTTAATTGAATATTTATCCCCATCACACCCGTTGAATTAAACAAACAATGCATGAGTCCACGTCCATCCTGCAGATGAAACATTTCGTCAGCTCTGGCTATTGCAGGGAATGTTACAAAGAACAGTGCCACACAAAATGCTGATGTTCCAGCCAAAGATGCCAAACCCAGTTCATCCTAATTTATAAATAAAACATGCAGAGGGGCGGAGTGTAAAAAGTGAATTCAACTCTGTGTCGAAGATGCTATTTGTGGCTCCCTCATAAAATGTGTTAATTACATCAGTCATCAATTCACCAAAATGGGGAAAGCAAGAAACTGGAATTGTCAAATAATCCTCTGAATAACATCTGGAGAACAGGAAGGAAATCACGGCTTGTTTGTGATATTCAGAAATGACGATTGTGAGAATGTGGAGGTGGGGAGCAGTGAAATAATGATCAATGTTGTGGATGACACAAAGATGGGCTGGGGGTGGGTCACAGTCAGGAGGGAAGTGTTAGGCTACAGGAGGATAGAAACAAATTATTCAGATAGCCAGATCAATGGCCTGATGAAAGTTAACACCGATAAATTGGGAAGATGCAAGTCAGAAGTAACAAGACAAGTAAGTACTCAAAAGTGAATATGAAAGAAGAGGGCTAAATTTGCTCGTTTTTTCTTTGCAGCAGGAAAGGTTGAGGAGGGAATCTGGTACAGGTGTACAAGAGCATAAGGGGTATGGAGACGATGAACAGACAACAGCTGTTTTCCTGAGTCAAAGGATCAAAAACAAAGGGACACACTGTTAAAGAGAAGGGGAGGGGTTTGAGAGAGAATTTGTGGCATGTGTTTCGAACCGAGAGGGTAGCCTGAATCTGGTTTGTGTTGTCTAGGAAGGTGGTTGAGGCAGGTAACCTCACAAACGTTTAAAAAGCCTTTGGACGTGCACTTGCTGGCACAGGCGTGATGAGCCAGTTTTTCATTGCATGATTCTTTGCAGTGGCAGCCATAAACACTCTGGTATATTCTGAATCAATAAGCAATGGCATTTGCTGCTTTGTTCCTTTGATGGTACTCAGTAAGTTTCTGTATTACAAAGCAGCAGCATCTCATGCAGCTTCAGCACTTACTCAACCAAAGTCAGCACAGCCATCTCTGGGAACATCCAGGGTGATTCACATGCTCTTGCAAGCATTGGCCAACAACAGCACTGACACTATTCTCGCTGTTTGCCACCACTATTATAGTTGCAGCCATAATTTGAACACAGCTTTTCCTCCATTATAGTAAACACCTCGAGCAATAAGGATGTTATTTCGCTGAAGCATAATAAATTATTTCCCAGGTATTCACTTTGACAAACAGCAAGTTTTCCTGTTTTTTTTTCTGCCAGTTGTTTCTCACAGAATTCCCCACCCCACCCTCTTTCCACTTTATCATTTTCTTGTGCACTGTCTCTCTGCTCTCATACACCTCACTCCCTCACATCCCCCACACTCTCCATCCTTATTTATTAATCCCTGAAAAACTTGTGCCTAATCTCTATAATTTATTCCAACTCCCAACTCACATTTTGGACTGATTTGATTCCTTCTCTCGGCATGGTCATTCGACTGGCCGTGCCTGATGTCCTATTCACCTCGACCTTCTGCTCAGTTCCTGATCTGCTGCTTTGGTTCTCACTCTCCTGGTTTATTCAAATCCATCTGACTTGCACTAGCACATCTCCCGACAAGGATGTTAGTGCTTGTCCAGTTAAGATACAACCTGTATTCTTTGTACAGGTCCTCGCCTGTCTTGGAAGAGATCGCAATGATCCAACAATCTGAAATACCCACCCTTGAACGAGCTTGTTAACAACGTGTTAAGCTATACTGCCTTCCTCATCAATCCCTCTTTTCCACATGGCACGGGGAGTAATCCAGAGATTATAGAGGATTGTTTTCTCTCTCTGTCTCTGCCTCTCTCTCCGTCTGTCTCTCTCGCCCTCTCTCTCTCTCGCAACCACCCCCCCCCAAAAGAAAACACACACACATTCAGAAGACTGACAGACAGACAGACACCAAATTACTTTGCAGAAGAATACAAATAACCTTAAAATAATGGGAATGAAAACTGGAATGAAGGATTTTGTTAAAGGGAGGATGAGAGGAATTGTGCTTCTTTTGGATGTCAGTTTGCTCGCTGAGCTGGAGAGTTCATTTTCCGATGGTTCATCACTGTACTAGGGAACATTATCAGTGAGACTCTGGTGAACTGCTGGTATTATGTCCCACTTGCTATATATGTGTTTAGCTTTCCTTGAGTCAGTGATATAATTGCCAGTATTGGTGATTTTAAGTCCGGTCCCTTTTCTCAGAGTGTTAGATGGAATCAAAATCGATGTTTGATGATAGAGTTCCGGTTGGAATGCTCTGCTTCTCGGAATTCTCGTGCGTGTCTCTGTTTGATTTGTCCTAGATGGACCCAGTCCAAATGGTGTGCTTCCTCATCTGTATGTAAGGATACTAGTGATAGTGGGTCATGTCTTTTTTTCTGGATAGCTGTTGTTCATGTATCCAGGTGGCTAGTTTTCTGCCTGTTTTTCCAATGTAGTGCTTGTTACAGTTCATGTAAGGCTTATTCTTTCTGGAGGAGAACAGACAAATATGTGAACTTATTGTGGTGCTTAAAAGTATGAAATAAAGATGTAGAGTAAAACAGGAATACTCTGTTTCCGTTAGTTGGAATTACAGCATCAAGGAGTTCTAATTCCAGGATTGTTAACAAAAGAACCAGGTTTGAGATAAGGAAAAATTTATTTATTGAGAGAGTTGTTAGGATTTGGAATGGACTGCCTGGGAGAGTTGTGGATGAAGACCAAAAAGAGATCTGGATATGTATTTGGAAATATGAATTTAACAAGCTGCAGAGATAAGGCTAGCAAATGGGAGGGGCTTTGGAGACATTCCTGGAGCTGATACACACACTCTATCATGTGTCTGATGTGAATAAAAGTCAGTATACGATTATTTCCCATTCTAAATGCTCACGCATATCTGATTATTTAGTGCAGCATAAGCATTTAAAATGCAAGTATTGCAAGACCATTTTCATTATATAGTCTAATTATTGCTCAGAACATTAATATTTTAAATGTTGAAACCCAATTACGAAAACAAATCTGTCATTGCTTTGGCACAAGTCTCTTTGAAAAGGTCTGATTTTTCACTCACACGATAATATGTTTATCGTTTTTGTTCACTGTCTGCATTTGAAATTAAATAACATTTTTTCTAAAAATTAAAAGTTTTCAAATTATTGTTTCACTAAAGTTTGCTAACACAAATCATTTATTTAGTTGAATATTTTACAGAGCATGTTGAATTATAGCCATTTCTAATTCGCTGGCAAATAGCTGAAGCTTGTACATTTCAGTGAGAAATTAAACTGATTGATTATGTATAAATGTATAAGAACACTAATTCTATTTGATTATTCAATCGTTTGCTCACCCTGCACATGTAATCATTCAGAAGCCAACCGCTTTCAAAATGTTGGAGTGACAATGCATTGTTTTGAATCCTGACATTGTGTGTGTAATTCTGATCACCAAAAGAGTTACATCCATGTTGTTTGTTCGATACAAAATAAAATGTACATTCTTTATTTCTGTGTGAGAATACCTTGATGGAAGTTTATATTTTTGATACATAAATATAGAATCAACCTAATTCTTTTCAGAGATTATAGTTCAGTTGAATAATCATAGTTGATGTCTTATTTTTGCCTAACTCACTCAACTTAGCAAACATCTGATTAATACATGGGTCACCCAACAGATTATATCTGAAGAAAACAGCAGCAATTGACAAGTCAAGAATCACGTTAATAACTGAACTTGGCGGAGCCTGCCTGATGTAGGACACCATACATACTGGCATTCAGGTGAATGGAACAATGAACAACATAACTGGAAGTTTTGGCCTAACGCCCCTCCCCAGCTTCCTGATCTTACACATAGCACTCGCTCACACATTCAACAATTGATAAGAATCCACAGGCTGGGTGAAACGTAAAACACAGAACAGTACAGCACATTGCAGACCCTTCGACCCTTGACGTCCTGCCAATCTTTTATCCTACTCGAAGATCAGACTAACTGACATACCCAGACATGCTGGTCCGGTGACAGGCATCGTGCACAGTCAGCCATTCTTTTCTGATGTGCAGCTGCCTTGAAATGTCTGTTCAAACCAAACAGATTGAATTAAATTCAAGCAGTCGAGACGACGTTCATGACTGTGTATTTCAATCAGGATTTAATGATGGATGAAATTCCAGAATAACATAATCAATGAATGAAAAACAGGGCAACACAAGAAATAGCAGTTGAGTACAACATGTGGTTCCAAGTAGGCCTCATGGTGTTACCGATAGATTATCAATCCAGACAATCAGCTCCTGGTGTTTGGACCCAGGTTCGAATCCCGCCACTACAGATGGTGGAGATTACATTCAATAATTTTAAAATATCCCTGGAATTATGAAACTACCTATGAAAATAAAATCATTGCCGATTTTTAGAAAAATCCATCTGGATCATTAATATCTTTCAATGAAGGAAACTTCTATCCTCACCTGGTCTGGCTGACATGCAAATCCAGACCCAAAGCAACGTCATTGACTCCCAATTGCCCCTTAAATGGTCCACTGAGTCATTCACTTGTACCAATGGTTACAAAGTTTCAAAGAAATGAAACCGGCTAAAAAACCTGGCATCAAACTGTGCACTGGAAAAGTCATCATTAGAAACATCACTGTAGAACCTCCAAAGTCTTCCTTACTATCATCTAAGGGGTAGTGCCAAAACTGGGACAACTACCTTACAGGCTATTCAAGCAACAACCTGACATAGTCATACTCACGGAATCATACCTTACAAAAATAACCCAGCCACCACTATCACCATCCCTGGAAATGTCCTGCCCCGAAGGCAGGACCGATCCAGCAGAGGGGGCAGCTCAGTGAGATATAGTCTGGGAGTCTCCCGAATTGACTCCAGACCTAATGAAGTCCCATGGCTTCAGATTAAACATGGACAAAAAATTCTCTTACTGATTACCACGTAACGTCATTCCTCATCTGAATCAGTGCTCCTCTGTGTTAAACAACACTTGGAGAAAGCACTGACTGTGGCAAGGGCACAAAGTGTATTCTGGCTGGGAGATTTCAAAGTCGACCATCAAGAATGGATTGGCAGCAGTACGATTGATCACGCTAGTCGGGTCCTAAAGGACATAACTACTAAATTGGGTCTGCAGCAGGTGGTGAGGGCAAGAACAGGAGGGGAGAAAAATCATACATGACCTCATCCTTACCAATCTACCAACTGCAGACGTATCTGTCCATGACAGTATCGGTAAAAGTCTCGTGGTCAGGTTCAGAATAAGTTCTATTGTGTTGTGTGGCACTATCACCATGCTAAATGTCACTGAGTTCGAAGAGATCTAGCAACTCAAGACTAACATCCATAAGACTCTGTGGATCATTAATAGCAGCAGCACTGTCCTCCAGCACAAACTGTAATGTCACGACCCATCATATCCCCCCACTCAACCTTTACCATCAAGGCAGAGGATCAACTCTGGTTCAATGGAGAGTGCAGGAGGGCATGCCATGAGCAGAACCAGGAATATACAAAGATAAAATGTTAATCTGCTGAAGCTTCCAAACAGAAGTACCTGTGTGACAAATAACATAAACAGCAAGGGGCAGACAGAACTGAGCTATCCCACAATGAATGCATCAGATTTAAGCTCTGCAGTCCTCCTAAGCTGATCATGGATGGTGGTGGATGATCAAACATCTCACTGGAGGAGGAGTCACCACAAATATCCCGATCCTCAATGATGGAAGATCCCAGAATATCAGTGCAAATTTTAAGGCTGAAGCTTTCGCAGCAATTTTCAGTCAGAAGTTTTGTGTGGATGATCCATTTTGGCGTCCTCCCGTGGTCCCCATCATTACAGATCGCAGTCTTCAGCAAATTCGCTTGACTGATATCAAGATACGGTTAAAGGTACTGGATACTGCAAAGGCTATAACCCTGATAACAAGCCGACAATAGTCCTGAAGACTTGTACTCCAGAACTTCCTGCTTCCCTAGACAAGCTGTTCCAGTACGGTTACAAACAGACAATGGGGAAAACTGCTCAAGTATGTTCTGTACATAAAACGCAGGACAAATTCAACCCGACCCAATACCGCCTCATCAGTCTACTCTCCATCATCAGTAATGTGATGGAAGGTGTCATCAACAGTTTTATCAAGCAGCTCCTGCTCAGGGACGCCCATTTTGTGTTCCACCAGGGTCACTCAGCTCCTGACCTCATCACAGCCTTGGTTCAAACATAGAAAAAGGAACTGAATTCCAGCCCTTGATATCAAGGCTGCATTCTGCCAAATGTGACATCAAGGACCCCAAGCGAAAACGGTATCGCAGGCCAACACTGCATTATTGGAGTCAGACCTGACAGATAGGAAGATGGTCATTGTTGTTGGAGGTCAGTCATCTCAGCTCCAGAACATCTCTGCAGTAGTCCCTTAGGATAACGTTCGAGGTCCAAACATTTTCAGCAGCTTCAACAATGACCTTCCTTCCATCATAAGGTCGGGAGTGGGGATTATCCAGGCTTGGGCTGACAAGTTGCAAGTAACATTCCTGCCACACAAATCCAGACCATGACCATCATGAATAAGAAACAATATAACCACTTGTTATTCAGCAGCATTATCCCCACTAAATTTCCCCACTATCAAAAACCTGGGGGGTATTATTGACCATAAACTCAACTGGACTCGCCACAGATAAGAGCAGATCAGAGGCTAGGAATACTGTATGATTAACTCACCTTCTGACTTCCCAAAGCCTGTCCAACATTTACAAGGCACAAGTCAGGAATGAGATGTAATAATCCTCACTTGCCTGACTGAGTGCAGCCCTAATAACACTAAAGAAGCTTGACACCATTCAGGGCAAAGCAGCCCATTTGATTTGCATCACATCCACAAGCATTCACTCCCTTCACCATGGTCGCTCAGGAACAGCAGTGCGTACTATCTACGAGACACAATGCAGAAATTCCATAAAGATCCTCAGAGAACTCCTTCCAATCTCACGAACACTTCTATGTAGAATGACAAGGGCAGTAGACTTTTGGGAACACCATCAACTTCAAATTCCCCTCCAAACCAGCCAACATCCTGATTTGTAAATATATTGCAGTTCCTTCCCTCTTGCTGGTTCAAAACGCTAGAATTCCCTCCTTAATCACGAGTGGGTCAACGCACAGCACATAGATTGCACCGGTTCGAGAAGGTAGCTCACCACCACCTTCTCAAGGGCAACTCAGGACGGGCAAGAAATGCTGGGCCCATCCAGTGATGCCCACATTCAAAAAATATTTTTTTTAAACAAATAGTTCCAAGTTGAGCATCATCTCGATGGGACAGATTATCTGATTTAAACACGAACAGGAAAACAATGTTTCTAATATTGAATATTTTAGACATTTTCTATTATTGGAAAAGTGTCCCATATTCGATGACATATTGTTGCTGAGTGCTGTAATAAATTGCACCTTTTTAGTTAAAATCAACAATACTGGTGTAACAGGCTCAATCCTTCAAAATGACCAGATTACAAATGACAATCATAGTAGAGACAATGTATTCCCGCCAGGTAAGACTCACAGATTGTAGCTTACATTCAACAGATTAATGGACGACTGGTGACACTGAATCCTCCCACCGTCTATATCACAGGGGTTACCACTGACCAGAACGTGAAAACAAATCAACTTATAAACACAAGAGCAGATCAGAGACTTACAATTCTGCACTGTGCTGTTTAAGCATTGTCTCTCTGTCTCGTGGAAATATGTTCTACACACTAGCTGTACCAATCTTTGCAGTAATCGATCAGTTTCAATCAGATACCCCCCCCCCCACCCGCCATTCTTCTAAGTTCCATCGAGTACACTCACTGCCGCTCATATGACAAGCCGTCATCCCTCAGCAGTTCAAATTATGCCAAATGCCGTCTGACAATTGCCCATTATATTCTAAACAGTATGTCTCCTTTCTTGTATTCTTGTTCTCTTGAAATGAATGCGAAAATTGCATTTGCTTTCGTAACTGCCAACTGAACCTGCATATTAACCATAAGGGAGGACGAGTGCTTCAAAATCCTTTTGTGCTTCAGATTGAATGGATCCTATTAGAACATAGTGTCTGCCTCTATTCCGCCTATCAAAGTGAATAATCTCACACGATTCCATAGTGTGTTCCATCAGCCACATGTTTTCCCACAGTCCAAAACTGTCCAAGTCTTTCTGCACCCTCTCCACTTCCTCAATATCATCTTCCCAGCAAACCATCACGGCATCATCTTCAAACTTAGCAAAGCTGCCTTCAGGTCCTTTTTCCAGTTTGTCCATATATAATACATTTCCTGGCTCCCTAAGGACTGTCCACCATCTACAAGGCACAACACTCAAGGTGCTTGACTCCATTCATGTTGAAGCAATGGCTTGAGTGGAATTACACCTGCAAAGTCTTCACTCCCTGCTCCACTGACTCTCAGTAGAAGCACACCCTGCCCCGTTTTGTGGTGAGTTTACTTCATTATGGCGCACAATCCCAGTCTATTGATGGCATTCTGTCTGGACAAACTGTGTGTTGATGACGATAGTGGGAGGTGGGGGAAGGAATGTCTAAGATGAATGATTGTGTGACTGCCAGGATGAAACCTGTCCCGACAGCCCCGGATGTATCTGTGCCCGCTGTCCCCGCTGCAGACATGATCAGTCTTCCTGAGAGTCAAGGCAAGGGAAGCGACAGACCTGGACGATGTTCCCGGCTGTGTACTCAGAGCCTATGAGGACCAACTGGTAGAGGTATTCATATACAACTACAGCTTCTCCCTCTTACAAGCTGAAGTCCCAACCCGCTTCGAGAAGACGACCATCATCCTCGTAAGTGAGAAAGCACATGTAACGTGCCTAAATGACTACCGCCCAGTGGCTCCGACCTCAATAAACATGGAGTGATTTGAAAGGCTGGTTATGTCCCACATCAGCTCCAGTCTCCCAGCCTGACCTGATCCCTTATAATTTGCCTACTGATGTAACAGTTCCAGAACGTATGCCATACCCCAATCCCTGCACTCATCCCTGGGACATCTTGACCACAAGGACACTTACACCAGACTCCTGCTCACTGACTACAGCTCCACCTTCAATATCGTTATCCCCTTCAGACTAATCTCAAAATTCCGTGACCTTAGTCGCGGCTTCACCCTCTGCAACTTGATCCCCCGGTTTCAGACCAACAGACCACAATCTTTGAAGAGAGGTATCTGCACCTCGACCACACTCACACTCAACACTGGGTACCCCAAGGATGCATCCTCAGCCCCCTACTGTACTCCCTGTACACACACGGCTGTGTCCCTCAGCCCCCTACTGTACTCCCTGTCCACACGCGGCTGTGTTGACAAATTCCAAACAACGCCAGCTGCAAGTTCGCTGATGACATGCCCATGTAAATCGTGCTTTTCAAAAGTTCGCTTTTCCCCGCTTCCCTTTCCAAATGACCTACATTCGGACCTGTTTTCGCTAATCAAAACAAATCGAAAGAGGATTTTCACTTTTACGAAGATTGCCGAAATTTTTCCCATACAAATGAATGCTTCTTCACTTTACACCATATCGGCTTATGAAAGAATACTGTACTTCAAATCGCAGAGCAGTTAACATGTCACGCGAATAGAATGCTTTCAGTTGCCAGTATGCAGAATAACAGTAAGATACAGCTCATTCTAAGCTGGAAGAGACAATGGGTTGACCTTCCGCAACCTTTGCTGTAATAATTCCGTGATATGTATTGAAAGCCTATGGAGGGGGGTAGACAAGCTTGTTCAATAAAGGGAAACCTGTATATGTCTAAGACAATGTTTAAAGCGATTTTATCTCCCTGTCTCTCTGCCCTGAACGGTGGTCATCGTCTTATATTCGTTAATGGGATATGGGTATCACTGGCTGGGCCAGCATTACTTCACTTTTCTAGCTGCTTTTGAGAAGACCGTGAGCCACTGTAGTCCACGTGTTTTATTTGATTTGATTTGATTTATTTTAGTCAAATGTACAATGGAAAGCTTTGTTTTGTGAGTAGCGCAGGAACATGATAGTAGACAAAAAAACACAGCTCATGAGGTACTTCAACAGAGTGAGGCATATAAGGTTACAGCTGCACCGGAGATGTGCAAAACAAGATCGCTATTAGCAAGACTAGTATTATTTGAAGTTAGAGATGTCAATTCGTCAGTCTAATTACGGTAGGGAAGTAAGTGTTCCTGAGTATGCTGGTCCATGTTTTCAAGCCTCTCTATCTTCTTCCTGTTGGAATAGGTTGTCAGAGATCATTACCGGTTTGGGAGAGATTTTTTTAATGTTATCAGCCTTTCGGTGACAACAAGAAGTATAAATGGATGGAAGATTGCCTTCCGTAATGGTCTGTGCTGTGCACACAACCGTCTGTAGTTTTTTATGGTCCTGGGCAGAGCAGTTACCATATCACACGAATAGAATGCTTTCAGTTGCCAGTATGCAGAATAACAGTAGAGATACAGCTCATTCTAAGCTGGAAGAGACAATGTGTTGTGTTTCCTCAACCTTTGCTGTAATAATTCTGTGATATGTATTGAAACCCTATGGAGGGGGTGGGGGTAGGGGTGGGGGGGGGGGGGGGGGGAGACAAGCTTGGTCAATAAAGGACACAGACTGTTCCATCAACAAAAATCGATTCTTATTATATCATGCAGTTCAGTTGCAAGGAAAAGTGTTTTAATACAGTGGTTTTCTGAGATTTACAGGATATTCAGAAACATGTTTTTGTTTCTCTTTGAATCTTATAGAAGAAACAGATTTCGGCCTTAAGACACGTGTCACAGACACACCAACTGTAATAGGACCACAGTGTCCAAATATAACCAAGGTCAGCGTATGGACCTGTCAAGAAACATGAGATAAAATGATATGCAAACATGAGATACAAACAGAAAATGGTGGAGAAACGAAATAAAAACATGAAGAAGTATCTGCAGAGAGAAACAGAGTTAACATATTGATTATGATGTGACATTTCTGAAAAGTCAAAGGTTAATTCTATGCATCTCTGCTCAAATTCTGCCATATTTGTTGAGTTTTGCCCCAGCTCTTTCGATTTCTTTTTCTTTCTGAACTGCGACAAATTGTCTGATCTGAATGTTAACAGCAAAGCCCCTGTCTCACTTGGATCTCGAGTAATTTGTTATGGACATTAAATGAAAAATTACAAAGTTCCTATGTTTGACAAGGCTCTAAATATTGATGATGTATTGGATTGTGAAAACGTGCCATGAAAATGTTGAAACAAAAACAGAAGTTGCTTCTAAAGCTCAGTAGGTCTGGCAGCATCCGTGCAGAGAAATCACAGTTAACGTTTCAGGTTCAGTGATGCTTCATCAGAACTGATGGGAGCTAGGAAAATGTTGGTTGATATGCAGAAGGGGCTGGACAGCTTTTAATGGAGATTGTTAGTGGCTAAACATAGAGGGTGTGTAATGGAAGGCGATGTGAGAACTAGGCCTGGTGTATTATTGGTCGGGGGCAAGGACATTCGGGAGTTCTGGGCTGAAAATTATTGAACTTGATTTTGAGTCTGAAGGGCTGTAGGGTCTTCACACGGTAAATGAGGCGTTGTTCTTCCAGTTTGCATAGACTTTTCCTGGAACACTGCAGCAAGCCTGACGTAGAGATATTAGCCAGGGAACAGGATGCGGTATTAAACTGGCAGGCAACTGGAAGCTCAGGGTCATTTGTATAGGTATACTTTGGATGTTCAGTGAAGCGGTCACCCAGGCTACTGTTAGTTTCCCCAATGTAGAGAAGACCACATTGTGAGAAGCGAATCGAGTAGACTAATTGTGGGAAATGTCAGTAAGGTGTTGCTTCATCGGTATGGTGTGGTTGGGCCCTTGGATAGTGAGAAAGGAGGACAGAAGTGCGAACATGTTACACTTTTGGCAGGGGCAAGTGAAGTGGGCCTGTGGTGGGGGTGAGGGTGGGGTAATGGGAGTGAATAAAGAGTGAACCAGGGTGTCCTCATCCCTCCAGAAGGCGGACAATTTTGAGGAGGAAAATATGTATCTGGAGATGGCACCTTGCTGGAGGTGGGGGAAATGGCGGCTGATGATCCACTTCATTTGAATGCTGGTGGGATGGTAGGCCAGGACAAGAGGAATTCTCTCGCTGTTGCAGGAGGGTAGAGAGACGGTGAGAATAGAAATGCAAGAGATGGGTCAGACCTGGTTGAGGGCCCTCTCGAGAACAGTGCTGGGAAATTCTCAGTTGAGGAAGAAGATGGACATTTTGGGAATTGACATCATCAGACGCAATGCGGTGGAGACAGTAAAATTATTGGAATGGAATGGAGTATTAGCAAGAAACAGGTTGTGAGGGTGTATACTCCAGGTAGCAGTGACAATCGGTTGGTTAATACTGGATATTAGTGGCCTGTCGATCCCCAGAAATGGAAACAAAGATGCCGAGGAAAGGAAGTGATGAGTCAGAGAAAGACGAGGTGAAAGTGAGGGAGGGATGCAAATTGGAAGTGAGATCAATGATTTTTTTTTCAAATTCAGGACAAGACAGAGAAGCTTAATCGATGATATAATCTATGCATTGGAGAAAGAGTTGTGGATGGGTCTGGAATAGAAGTGGAACAGGGAATAGTCTATGTACCCCTTGAAGAAACAGGTATGACTGGAGCCCACGAGTGTATCCATGCACCCCCTCTGTGTGGCAGGAGTAGGCTGAAGCAATGGGTCTGCCCGGGCAGTTCTGTTTGTGGATTTTCAGGAGGAGATAGAAGTGAGCTCTGCTATCAGAGGACCATCAGCTTGGGGACCGTTAGGTGGGGGCAATTATCATTGTTGATACAATGGCCTGATGTGCCATGGTCGGGACCAGCAGGTGATATGAGGAGATAACTGAGAGCTGGCCCTCAGTCTCTGCAATGTAGAGGTCAGTCCACCAGACTACAGCAGCATCACCCTTACCAGCACAGGCTGAATGACAAAGTCAGGTTTGGATCAACGCACACGGCATACAGCCTATTCAGAGGGTGATTTGTTGGATTCGGTGAGGGGATGCAGAGAAATTAAGACAACCAATGTCACATCGAACATTCTCAATGAACAGATTGAGTTCAAGTAAACCACAGAGGGAGAGGTCCAGGTGGAGGAAGAGTATTGGAGCTCGGCGAAGAGTCTGTGGAACAGGGAACAGAACCTTTGCCCAAAGAAATGGGCACCGAGGAGAAGATGCTGGGAGAAGAGTTCAACGTCATGCCGTACCGAAATTCATTGAAGATGGGGCACAGTGGGATAACGCTGAGACCATTGTTAAGTACAGAACATTCAACATCAGAGTGTGGAAGGGTAGGAGGGAGGGTGAAGGTACGACAGGAGGTGCATTTGGGGGAGGGGATGCAGTCAGAGTGCAGGGCAAGGGTGGGGAGTCAGGTTCCAAGGGGTCATAGGCATCTCTGTGTTATTGCATCTTGTGTGCCTCATAGATCTGGTGAGCATGGCGAATGAGCTGGAGAAAGAAATAGAATTGGGGAGTGGTGCAGCCTTGAGCCAATGAGATGTGATGCTGTTGCACAGATAAAATGTTGATACCACTGGCACTGCAATCACATGATCAGTCCTCAGGAAGTAACTGAATGAAAATGAACGTAATCTTATTGTAATGCCCTGATTTCATTGGAGTGACACTCAATCAGCAAAGTCTTACTTTTCTGAGATTTTTGACAAAACTGTGAAAACATAATAAATGTTGATGTTATTAACAGGACAAAGTCATTCATGGTTTTGGAAGGTATTAGCAAGGGCAGAGTTTATTTGTTATTCTCAAAAGCTCTGGGGAAGGTGTCATCGTTCAGTGAGGAAATTACCAGAACAGAATTTCCTCCGATTCCCATTGACCCCTGTTTACTCAAGGTCCGTGATGCCACATGAATCAAATAATACTTTGATGCAAGGGAAGTTACTCTGATCTCACCTTCAAAGAGGTAAACCGTTAAAATAATAAAAAGCAAAAGTGTAAAACACGGCTTGTTTGAACAATGTGCTCACTGTACTCACAATGTTTAAGGGAAAACTGATGCATGGACTTCTGATTTTGAGGAAAGGTTCATCCTATTTGTGATGAGGCTGTTTGGTTATGCACTGTGACACCGAGACAGAAAGATACTCCACTCTGGACCATGGGGAACAAAACCATCCTGTTCATGGTGCATCAGACAGTGACAGACACACACTATTGTCTGTTCCAATTGGACATTGATCATCCCAAGCTCAACATTCACTGATGATCAAGAGCAGAACAGAATCCAGTGGCTCCCATCCTCCCAGTTGGAAATCAAAAAGGGAATGCGATGGTCAGATGAAGTGGGAGTAATTGGGGAATTGGTGTAACTTACGGTGGAAGTGACAGAAGGATGGTGTAAAGGGAAATAATCAGTGGAAGAGCATGTACCAGCAGAAGGGGTAGTGCAAGGGAAGTAGGAGTGTGAGGAAAGAATAGGACGAAGGAGGAAGAATGACGGATGAAGTTTTAGTGACAAGGAAAATCTTGTTTTTGGGGAAGCGGGATTGGATGCGAAAACATCACTGTTCAGGAAAATCGAGATCAGGTTTCCATTCAAAATTAAGAAAAGATTTCATGTTCTTTCTTTTCTATCACTTGATTCTTGTTAAGATGATACATGTACTCTATCTTTCCGAATCAAGTGCAGAGGATTTTTTTTTCTTGTCTTGTGTGGTGTTTCAACATTTTTGATTTTTCTTTACAGTATGTATTTGCTTCCAATTCAAGGTAGACATGAGAATATGATTTGATCTCCTTCAGTTTGTCCATAACATAGAATTTAATTGAGTATTTATCCTCATCACACTAGCTGATTTAAACAAACAATGAATTAGTCTGTGTCCATCCTGCAGATGAAAAATGTCTCCAGCTCTGGCTATTGCAGTGCCTCCAAAAGGTTAATGTTCCAGCGCAAGATGCCAAAACCTAGTTCATCCTAAATTATTTCCAAGCTTTATGTATAAAACATGCAAAGTGTAAAAGATGAATTCAACTCTGTGTCAAACTGGTTATTTCTGGCTTCCTCATAAAAGATGTTAACCAAATCACTCTGTAAATTGACCAAAATAAGAAAAAAACAGAGACTGGAATTCTCAAATCTTCCTCTGAATAACATCTGGGAAACAGGAAGGAAATCACGTTTTGTTTGTGTTATTCATAAATGACGATGGTGAGCATGTGGAAAATGCGGGGTGGGGGCAGTGGAATGCTGACCAATGTTGTGGATGACACAAAGCTGAGCTGAGTGGCTCACAATCAGGAGAATATAAATAGATTATTCAGATAGCCAGATGAATGGCCGATGAAATGTAACACTAATAAATGTGGGATGATGCATGTCAGATGTAATAAGACAAGTGAGTACTCAAACTATGAATGGGGAGGGCTAAATTTGCTCGTTTTTTCTTTGCAGCAGGGAAGGTTGAGGAGGGAATCTGCTACAGGTATACTGGAGTATAGGGGTATGGAGAAGATGAACAATCAGAAGCTGTTTCTCTTCGTCAAAGGGTCAAAAACAAAGGAACGCATTTTTGAAGTGAAAGGCAGGGATTAGAGAGAGGATTTGTGGAATGTGTTTCGTACTGAGAGGGTGGTATGAATCTGGAATGCATTGTCTAGGAGGGCCGTTGAGAGAGGTAACCGCACAAACACTTAAAAAGCCTTTGGATGTGCACTTGCTGGTGCAGACATGACATACCTTTAATTCGTTTCATGATTCTATGCGTTGGCAGCCATGAATGCTCTGATATATTCTGAAGCAATAAGCAATGGCAGTTGCTGGTTTGTTCCTTTAACTAGACACAGTAAGTGGCGCGATCACAAACCAGAATCATCTCATGGAGTTCCAGCATCCAAGCCATCTCTGGGAACATCCAGGGTAATTCACATGCTCAGTGCAAGCATTGTCTAACAACAACACGAGCATTTTTCCAGCTGTTTACCACCACTATTATAGCTACAGCAATGTCATGGACACAGATTTTTCTTCAATATAATGCAGACTTCTAGCAATGAGGGTGCTATTTCTCTGAAGCATAATAAATTACTTCCCAGATATTCACTTTGATGAAAAGCAAGTTTTCCTGTGTTTTGCTGCCAGTTATTTATCACAGAATTCCCCACTCCACTCCATCCCTTCAATATTTACCCTTTAATATTTTCTTGTACATTGTCTTCCTGATCTCTCACACCTCAATCCCTCACATACCCCATACTCTCCATCCTCATTTGTTAATCGCTGATAAACCTGAGCCTCATCTCTATCATTTATTCCAACTTCCATCTCACAATGTGAACTGATAGGATTCCTTCCCTCAGCATGGTCATTCGACTGGCCATGCCTGATTTGGCTATTCATCTCGACTTTCTACTCAGTTTCTGACCCGCTGCTTTGGTTACCAAACTCCTGGTTAATTAGTTTAAATCCATTCGACAAACACGAGCAAAGCTCCCCAAAAGGATGTTGTTGCTCCTCCAGTTAAGATGCATTCTGTCTTTTTTGTACAAGTCCCACTTGTCCTGGAAGAATTCCCAATAATCCAATAACCTGAAACCATCAACCCTGAACTAGCTTTTTACCAACATGTTAAACTATACCGCCGTCCTAATCCTTACCTCTTTTCCATATGGCACGGGGAGTAATTCAGAGATTACAGAGGATTGTTCTGTCTCTCTCTCTCTCTCTCACTCACGCACTCACACACACAATAAGACAGACTCCATGTTACTTTGCAGAAGAATACCAATAACTTTAAAAATAATCAGAATGATAACTTGAATGAAGGATTTAGTTAAAGAAAGGACGAGAGAAATTGCATTTCTTCTGGATGTCAGTTTGAGTTGGAGAGTTCATTTTCCGATGGATCATCACTATCCTCGTGAACATTATCAGTGAGACTCCGGTGAAATGTTATGTCCCACTTGCTATTTAAGTGTTTAGGTTTCCTTGAGTCAGTGATGTAATTTCCAGGATTGGTGATTTCATGCCTGGTCCTTTTCCTCAGAGAGTGTTAGATGGAATCAAAATCGATGTGTTTGTTTATAGAGTTCCGGTTGGATTGCCATGCTTCTAAGAATTCTCGTGCGTGTCTTTCTTTGGCTGGTTCTAGATGGATGTGCAGACCCAGTCAAAATGATATACTTCCTCATCCGTATGTTAGGACCTAGTGATAGTGGGTCATGTCTTTTTTCTGGCTAGTTGTTGTTCATGCATCCAGATGGCTCGTTTTCTGCCTGTTTTTCCGACGTAGTGCTTGTTACAGTTCTTGCAAGGCTTATTCTTCCCGGAGCAGAACAGACAAAGATGCGAACTTATCGCGGTGCTCAAAAGTATGAAGAAAGTTGCAGAGTAAAACAGGAAAACTCTGTTTCCGTTAGTTGGCATTACAGCATCAAGGAGTTCTAATTTCAATATGGTCAGCAAAAGAGCTGGGACTGAGATACATAAATACTTCTTTATTGAGAGAGTTCTTAGGATTTGGATTAGACTGCCTGGGAGAGTTGTAGATGACGATTCAATAAAGAATTGGATATATATTTGTAAATTATAAATTTAATGGGCTACAGAGATAGGGCTGGAAAATGGAAGGTGCTTGGGAAACATTACTGGAGCTGGTGCACACACAGCGGCCAATGGCCTCGTCCTGTACTTTAAAGGCTTGCACTCTATCATGTGTCTGATGCAAATAAAAATCAGTATCGGATTATTTCCCGTTTTAAGTGCTCGCAAATATCTGATTATTTGGTGCAGGATAAACATTTAAAATGCAAAAAAAATTACAAGGTCAGTCTCATTATGTAGTCTATTTATTTCTCAGAACATGAATATTTTAAATGTTATGGTCTGATAACGAAAACAAATATATCATTGCTTTGGCACAAATGTCTTTGAAAATGTCTGACTTTTCCCTCACGCCAAAATATGTCCTTTTTCTTTTCACTGTCCACATTTCATATTAAGTCGCATTCTTTCTAAAAATCGGAAGTTTGGAAATTATTCTTCGCTAAAATTTGATAATGTAATCATTCACAGTGCATGTTTAATTATTGCCATTTCTAAATTGCTGGCTATTAGCTGAAGCTCGTACATTTCACTGAGAAATTTAACTGATTGATTATATATAAATGTATATGAATGCTAATTCTATTTGATTGTCCAATCGTTTACTCTCTCTGAACATGTAATCATTCAGAAGCCGACCATTTTCAAAATGTTGGAGTGGCAATGCATTGTTTTGAATCCTGACATTGAATGTATAATTCAGATCATAACAGTTACGTACCATGTTCTTTATTCAAAGTAAAATAAAATGGGCATTCTTTATTTTTGCGTTACAAAAAATTGATAGGAGTTTATCCTTTACTCCCATAAATATAGAATCGACCTAATTGTTTTCAGAGATTATAGTTCAGTTGAATAATCATACTTCATATCTCATTTTTGCCCAATTCACGAAACATAGCTAACAGTTGATTATTGTTCGGGTCAGTAAACTCAACACCTTGCAATGAGCTACGCTAAAAATGGCTTCCAAAAGATTTGGAATCATTTACAGTGTTACTGGAATTCACAGTTGCCTGTGATGCTGAGTGACACACTGACCTGCTCCTAAATCTGTGCAAAGAGTTTCTAACCTTGGTCAGGGCAGTTAGTCAAACACTTCTTCACAACAAATAATTTGGAATCCACCCTGGGAAAGGTGGGAGCTCGCTAACAGACGATTACTGGTCTCAGTGTAGCTACAAATAATGTCCAAATTAGATATCAATGGCTGACCAGCAACCAGGTTTTAAAAAAACCATCTTCAGTCCGAGCCTGGCCCAGTGGGCAGATGTGTCGCCATGCAGTGTCAGAATCACACCGCACAACTTACTGATGGTGCTGACACCTGGCCTACCTCCCAGACTCCATACATCTGCACCCTGGACCTGATGCTGGGAAAAGACGTTAAAAATTTGACAGTCTGATGCACTATCATGAGTCTCACAAAGAAACCTCTGAAACCATACCCAATAAATGTCACCTTCATTATCACCAGTATCAAAATGAAATTTTACATCTCTGTGGATGGCCAGAGATTAATACACGGTTCACCAAACAGAATATATCTGAAGAAAACAGCAGCAAATGGCAGGCCAAGAAGCACGTTAATAACTGAACTTGGCGGATTCTGTTTGGTGTGTGGTGACATACACATATTGTACTGACACTCAGATGACTGTAACAATGCACAACGTAAATGTAAGTTTTGACCTAACACCTCGTCAAAGCTTCCTGATCTCAAACACATCACTCCCTCACACACTCAAGAATTGATGAGAACCTACAAGCTTGGTGAAACAGGAATCATCGTACAGGCCCTTCAGCCCTTGACGTCCTGCCGACATTTTATCCTGTTCTAAGATCAGACTAACCTACATACCTTTCATTATACGATCATTCATGTGCCTATCCACACACCCACACTCTCTGTGTAAAGAACCTACCTCGGACATCTCCCATAAATATTCCTCCAATTACCTTAAAACCGTGTTCCTTCATCATAGCCATTTCCGTCCTGGGTGAAAGTTTCTGGCTATCCACTCTATCTCTGCCTCTATTCATCTTGTCCACCTCTATCAAGTCAAGTTCCATTCTTTTTCGTTCCAATGAAAAAATACCTAGTTCCCTGATTTTTCTTTACAAGACCTGCCCTCCAGTCCAAGCAGCGTCCTGATAAATTTCCTCAGTACACCCACCAATGCTTCCACATCTTTCATATAATGAGGCGACCAGTACAGAACACAGCATTCTAAGTGTGATCTCACCAGGGTTCCATAGAGCTGCAGCATAACCTCACGACTTAATCTCAACCCACATGCTAATGAAAACATCATCCGGCTTCTTAAGAACCTTATCCACTTGGGTGACAACTTTGTGGGAGCTATGACATGGATCATCAGATCCCACTGTTACTCCACAACGTATGAATACTACAAACTGAATCGCTTTACAATTTTCCAGGTTGAACTCCAACTGTTTCTTATCAGCCCAGTTCAGCATCCTGTCAATGTCCTGTGCAAACTACAATAGCCCTCCACACTACCCACAATTACACCATGCTTTGTTAAATTGAGGAAAATTACTAATCCACCTACCCTCTTCTGCATCGAAGTCATTTATAAATATCACAAACACCAGAGGTCCCAGAACCGATCCCAATGGAACACCAATGAACACCGAGCTCCAGACTAAATACTTGCCATTTACCATCCCCCTCTGTCTTCTATGGACCAGTCAATTCTGCATCCAGAAAGACCGGTTTCCCTGTATCTGATGCGTCCTTACTTTCTGAATGAACCTACCATGGGGAAATTTACCAAACGCCTGGTTAAAAACCATGTACTCCACAGCCACTACTCTTGCTTCTTCAATGTGTTTGATCCAATCCTCAAAGAATTCAGTAAGGTTTGTGAGGCATGACCTGCCCCTCACAAAGCCATGCTGACTATTTCTAACCAAACTATGATTTGCAAGTAATCATAAATTCTGTCTCTCAGAATTCTCTCCAAAACTTTGCCCAATGCTGATGCAAACTGACTGGTCTGTAATTCTCAGGATTATCCCTATTCCATTTCCTGAACAAGGGAGTAACATTTGCCTCCCTCCAATCATCTGGCACTACTCCACTGGAGAGTGAGGACGCAAAGATCATCTCCAAAGGTGCAGTAATCTCTTCCGTCTCTTCCTCGGAGATTTATCTATCCCTATGTTTGTATTTCAATCAGTCTGTCCTTCACCTCACCATGTCTACTCACTGTCCAACTATCTGATTGACTGCTTTCCATTTCAGGGCTCTATACAGTGCTGCTTTCCTGAACACATATGGTTCCCTATAACCTGTTAATCATGGAATGGAAAACATGGGAAGGCACCAATGCCTTCCCGATGAAAGGCTGATGCCCAAAGCTTTGACTTTCCTGCTCCTCAAATGTCGCCTGACTGGCTGTGCTTTTCCAGCGCCACACATTTCGACTCTGATCACCAGCATCTGCAGTCCTCACTTTCTCCATTACAAAGGGCTGTCCTCTCTGCACACTGAGCAGGCAATTAATCAGCAGAAACCCGTTGTATTTAGAGCTGACTGTTCAGTTCTGGAAAATTGCATTTGATGAATACATTTACTGAAAATGAAATTACAACAAATATTCATTCAGTCCCAGAGTTACAGTTTTGGTTCATGAATTAGGCAGCTTGATAACGAGCAGTCAATGACTGAAGAACGCTGTGGTACAGCGTATTCCAGGTAATATATTCCAGGCTTGATGTGCTTTCCCTTAATGTTGGGTATATTATCGGACAGACAGATGTGATAAGGGAACGAGCTGACACGTGGAATTGTGACATTTTTGCCATTACAGAGATGTGTTTGAAGGAGGTCAGGGCTGACAACTCAATATTGTGCGGTACAAGAACTATAGGCAGCACAGGAGAGGGGTAAAGGAGGAGGTGGTGATGCATTATTAGTTATGGAGTCAGTTGCTGCAGTAAGAAGGGAATTAAATCGGAAAGAGAAGCTTAAAGCAGGTACACATTGAGCAGGTCAATGGAGGCAACTACCATATGTGTAGGGCTAAACTTAAAACGGCAGTAGAAGCGTAAATATGAGGCGTGATAAAACATTAGCGGGTAGTATGAGCGGGTTGAGAGAGATAGGGAGTAGTATATGATTTGGGAGGGTCTTAGAGATATAGGGAGGGGTGTCGGGTTTGAAGTGGATTAGTGAGATCGGGAGGCGTGCAGGGTTTGAGAGAATTATGGAGTAGTATAGGGTTTGGAGGAGGTTCGAGAGAGAGAGAAGGGTTACAGATTGGAGGGGGTTAGACGGACAGTGAAATGTATAGGTTTGGAGGGGGTTAGAGAGATAGGGAGGTAATACAGTGTTTCAGAGAGATAAGGAGCAGCATAGGGCTTGGAGCAGGTTAGAGAGATAGGGAAGGGTGTAGGGATTGGAGGGGATTAGACAGATAGGGACAGGGTTTGGTGAGGTTGAGATAAGTAGGGAGAGATATAGGGTTTGGAGAGGTCAGAAAGATAGTGAGGGGAACAGGGTTTAGAATGGGTTAAGGAGATAGAGTGTAGTGCTGGGTTTAGAGTAGGTTAAAGAGATAGGGAAAGGAGTAGTGTTTGGAGGAGTTTAGAGAGCTAGGGAGGGGTGCAGTATTTGGAGAGGGTTAAGGAGATAGGGAGGGGTGTCGGGTTTGCAGGAAGTTAGAGATATATAAAAGGGGTACAGTGCATGGAGGGTGTTATAGAGATAGTGAAGGCGGTAGGGGCTGGAGGAAGTTACATAGATGGGATGGGTGGAAGGTTTGGAGGAGAGTAAAGAGATAGAGAGGAGTGTAGGGTTTGGGGAAGGAGAGAGAGATAGCGAAGGGGGTAGTTTTGGAGGAAGTTTGAAGTTCATTGTGTCAGATCAAACACTGACACCGAAACCTCCTGCTGACTCCCCTCCCTCAGCCTCACGGTGTCAGATCAAACACTGACACGGAAACCTCCTGCTGACACCCCTCCTCAGCTGGTGGATCAGTGTCCCTCTACATTGAACAACACTTGGAGGAAGCACTGAGAGAGTGACAGAGCTGGAGAATGTCAACTGGGTGGGCCATTTGAAACCCACCACCAAGAGGAGCTCAGCAGCAGCATTACTGATCGAGGTGGTCAGGTCCAAAAGGACATAACTGCTTCACTGC
Source organism: Chiloscyllium punctatum (assembly GCF_047496795.1). NCBI lineage: Eukaryota > Metazoa > Chordata > Chondrichthyes > Orectolobiformes > Hemiscylliidae > Chiloscyllium > Chiloscyllium punctatum. Next base: position 22,257,328 of record NC_092755.1, read on the forward strand.
ATCTGCACCAGGTTGGGGGGAACGACTGATAGGGAGAAACATCCTTGACCTCACCATCACCAACCTACTGGCTGCAGACACATTGTTCGATAACCGTATTGGGAATGGTGAACTACCACACACAGTATTTCTGGAGACAAAGTTCCACTTTTACATCGTGAAGACCCCCTGTGTATACGTGACATCATCACTGTGCTAAACAGGGCAGATTTCCAATAGATTTTGGAATTTTGCACTGGCCTGTGTGAGGCGGTTCCAGTCATTACCAATAGCATCAGAATTGTACTCCTGTATAATTTTCACTATCACTGCCTGGCATATACTCCACTTTATCCTGGCCGTCAAGCCAGGGATACACCCTTGATAAATTGAGAAAACAGGAAGGCCTGACTATAGTAGCATCAAATACACCTCAGAATGAGATGAAGTTACTAAATTGGGCCACTTACTCACCACATGGTATAAATAGCAAATGAGACACAGATGTAACCAGTGAATAAGACCTAATCTCTATCTGGGTGAGTGGTGGTGGACAATCGCACAATTCATTGGAGGAGAAGAATCCACCAATACCACCTTCCTGAATGATGGAAGGGCTTAGCACAATAATAGAAATCTAAGGCTGAAACATTCACAGCAATGTTCAGACAGAAATATCGATGGGATGATCTATTTTAGTCTCCTCCAGATGGCAGTCTTCAGCTAATCCGACTCACTTTGTGTGGTATCTACAAACAGCTGGAGGGATTGGAAAATGCAAAGGCTGTGGGCCATGATAACATTCCATTCAGGCTGTTCCTGCTGGGATACAGCACTGGGACCTACCTGACAATGTTGGAATCTATCCGGGTGTGTTCTGTACACACACAGACAAAACATTAGACAATCAGTGACTACCCCATTGCTCTAATCCCTGTCACGAATAAAGGGATGGCAGATGTCATCTACAGTGGGGTCAAGCAGCACTTCCTCAGTACTAAAATGCTCGGTTAGTACTAAAGCTCAGTTTGGGCTCATTGAAGCCTTGGTTTAATGATATACAACAAGAGAACACACAGCTGAATTCGAGAGGTGAGGTGACAGTGACTGAACTTTTAACATGATCATAACTACATTTGACCAAATGTCGTATCCAGGATTAACGGCAAACCTGGAGCAAATAGGAATCGTCTGCATTGGCATAAGTTATACCTCGTACAAAGGAAGGTGGCTGGGGTTGGTGGGGAGCAGCCATCTAAGTTTCGCCGCAGTTCCCCAGGGGCGGGGTTTCTGGGTAAGCCTGTAGATCAGAAATGTAAAGGTAGGGCACCATACTCCTACAGGATGATAGAGACAACTGGCGGTAGTTTAACTGGATAGTCATCATACCTCAAGTAAGGGAGAGATTGAGTAGGACAGTCCTTTAGTCACCCCAGGAATTGAACCCACACTGTTGGCAATAATCTGCATTACAAACCAGCCATCCAACTGATTAAGCTAACCAAATCCTAACACAGCCTTCTGTGGTAGATATTGAAATATTATTCCATTCAGATATGTTGTTGGACACCTCTGGAGCAGCTGGAACAAGAAGCAAGCTTCCTAGCTCAGAGAGAGGGACAGCATCAGTGAGCTGTAAGAGTGCTCTCTGCCCTAGGCCCTCTAATTTTCAGCTGCTTCATAAATGACTGTAAAATCACAAGTGAGGATGTTTGCCAATGATTGGACAGTATTCAACACCATTCATGATTTACTCAGATACTGAAGCAGTCCTTGTCCAAATGTAACAGAACCTGGAAATATGCAGGTTTGTGCTTAACAGTGACAATCCCATTTCCATTACACATGTGCCAGACAACGATTACTGATATCAATGGAAAATTGAGACACACCCTCTAACATTCATTTCCACCACCATCACTGAACACACACCAAACAATATCGCGGGGATTATTGTTAACCTGAACTGGACTGACCATATGATTTCATTACCCATTCCTGTGAAAGGGTTATGCTAAAACATTGCCTTCTCCTGTACTTCAGATGCTGCCTGACTTGTTTTACTTTTCCAGCGCCACTTTTTGACGCATATAAATTCTTTAGCTACAAGAATATCTCATGGGCTCGAAATTCCTCAGGAATAACTCACCTCAAAATTTCTGAAAGCCTGCCCCCTATTGCTCAGACACATGTTGAATGTGTGTGTGATTAAATACTTCCATTTGCCTCTGTGAGTGCAGCTTCACCCCTCTTCCACTGACGCTCAGCAGCAGCAATCCCTGCCATCTACACGGTGCCCTGCAGAAATTTACCAAGGCTCCTTACAACGTACCTCTGAAACCCGACCATCGAGAAGGTCAAGGGAAGCAGATACACGGGACCTCCACCATGTTCGCTTCTGTCCCAAGCCATCTACCATCCTGATTGGGAAGTATATTGCCGTTCCTTCAGTGTCACTGTTTCAAGTTCCCTATCGATCAATAAATGCCGTCCCAATCACATTTCATGAATAAATTAACATAACAGTATTGTCTAGACCTGTTCAATGCAGGACATGGTTTTGAATTTTGTGAGCTCAGGCTGCTTGGTCCAGGCAGTACATTGCTTTTTGTGAACAGCTGAAGGGATATTAATACAATATTAATACAAGGGAAAATAATTGTGTATTTTCAAAGTCCTTGTACTTAATAAAAATTTGGTCTTGGGTGTGGCAATGAGACTCATCATTTCAATGCTACTTACTGTGAGTTTACATCATATTGTTATTATAACAGTGTACTGAATAAATGGGTGAATTTTGTGCTTATAGAACAATCTAAAAGTTGGTATTATGAAAGGATATCGGAACTTCAGTAAAGAGACTTTACTTAATGGCTGTTAATGGTTAAAACAATGCTGCAAACATTTACACAGAGATTTCCAGCTTAAGTCACACACAAGGACATTGGGCTGGGATCACGCTGGCCATCAATGGAGCTGTACAATTCTGTTTGTATACTGACATTTTGGGGCTAACATACACTGGATATGGTTTATGAGGGATTCAATATACGATGCCATGTGCTTCAGGAGCCCATCACCTTTATAACACCTTCATTCAGGATCAGGTCCAAGGTGCAGAATTATCGAGATTGGGTGGCACACAGAAAAGATATACTTGCAAGACATGACTGTTTACAGGTCGTTGTTATAAATATTGAACTGCATCTGGACCAGCACCATGTGCGAGTCCATTGAACAGTCTGCCCCACACACATCTCCCTGTTGTTCAGGTCTGTCTCTAACCAGTCTATTGTGAGGGATTGTGTGAGTAACTGCCCAGCTCCAGTTTGGGAGCTCTCTGGACAGATTTTGGAGATGGCCAGTGTTTTGGAGGTCGTGGTGAGGCCCAATAACACTGTGTCTGAATTCAGGCTTTTCCTCAAAGTCATTTTCAACAGCTTTGCTGCCTGCAAGATGGTGTGTTCACTGATCTGAACATGAATCGGCTGTTTACTACAGTCACTGAATCGTGTAATAGTTAGGCATGCGCTCTGGTAATTCAATTATCATTCACTTCAACAGTTCTCAACTGAAAAATAATGATGTTTGGTTTAGTTTAAAATATGCAAGAAATAAAGTGATATTAGCTCTTCATTAAAGAAAATGTGAAAGTGACCTGTTATATATTTCCCATGAACCAATCAAGCAACTGCCAGATATTGTCTGTAAAGCAGGATTCTGTGAACAGGACTATGTCCCAGGCAACATCACCACCCTCGCTGGTAGGTTCTGTCCCACTGACAGGACACAGCCAGGCAGAGGGGGACAGCTCCTTGGTATATAGTCAATATAGGGTGGCATGGCGGATCAGTGGTTAGCACTGCTGCCTTATAGCACCAGGGTCCCAGCTTTGATTCCAGCCTCAGGCAACTGCCTGTGTGGAGTTTGCACATTCTACCTGTGTCTGCGTGGGTTTCCTCCCACAGTCCAAAGATGTGCAGCTCTGGTGAATTGGTCATGGTAAACTGCCCAAAGTGTTCATGCATTAGTCAGAGAGGCGTGTGTTGCTCTTCGGAGGGTCAGTGTGGACTGGTTGGGCCGAAGGGCCAGTTCCCATACTGTATGGAATCCAATCTAATGATAGTGCTCAGCATTGATGCTGGATCCTGTGGCTGCTAGACTGCTCTGTGGCAGGTTATGGTGGAATCAATAAAAGGAAAACATATCATTGACCACATCATCACCGATCTGCCTGCTGCAGATACGCCTCTCCATTTCAAATATCAGTCAGAATGGTCACTCCACAATGGGGAGCAAGGGCTACCTTCACATTTTGCAGACCCTCCTCACCATGATACTGAATGGGACAGACTGTAAACAGATTGAATAATTAATGATGACGCAGCCATGAGGTGCAGAGGGCCATCGGCAGCAGCAGAATCATACTCTGTACAGCTCATTCACTCTTCAACCTCACAGCCAGACAGACCTCCCTCTGTACAGTAACCATCACGGCCTAACATACTTCCCACTGTACAGTAACCATCACGGCCCATCATATGTCCCACTCTACGGGAACCATCAAGAGTGGCATGGTGGCTCACAGCGCCAAGGTCCTGGGTTCGATTCCGGCCTCGGGCGACCGTCTGTGTGGAGTTTGCACATTCCCCCCATGTCTGCATGGGTTTCCTCCCGCAGGCCAGGTGAATTGGCCATGCTAACTTTTTAAGTGTTTTAGTCAGAGGGAATTGGGTGTGTGTGGGTTACTCTTCACAGGGTTGATGTGGACTGGTTAGGCCAAAGGGCCTGTTTCCACACTGTAGGGAATCTAATCTACTCTGCAAGGTTCAAGTCAGGGATGTGATGGAATAATCAATTGTCTGAATGAGTGCAGCTCCAACAGTACTCTAGTATGGACTTACTAGCAACAAGCAACGCAGTTGCGTGGGGAGGGTCATGTCTCACAAACTTAATTGAATGTTTTGAGGAAGTGACAAAATTGATTTGTGAGGGCGTGGGGCTGAATGTTGGTCAATTAGACTTTAGCAAGTCCTTTGATATGTTTCCTTATGGCAGGCTCATGCAGAAGATGAAGTGAAATGGGATCAGCGGTCAGTTAGTAAGATGGATAGAGAACTGCTTGGTCATAGAAGACAGAGTAGTGGTGGAACAGTGTTTTTGTGACTGGAGATCTGTAAATAGATTGGCGGAGTTGCAGATTGTGTGGATGATTGCCAGAGAATACAGCAGGGTGCAGGTCAGCTGCAGACTTGGACAGAGAAAACACTGATGTAACTTTATCTGGACAGTTGCGACGTGATACATTTTAGAAGGTCGAATGCAGGAGAGAAGTATAAAGTGGATGGAAAAACTACTGATTGCATCAATTTCCAAAGGATCTTGGTGTACAGCTCCACAGTTCCCTGAAAGTGGTAACACGGGTGGAGAGGGTGATCAAGAAGACTGATGGCAAACTTGCAGACAGGCATCGGAGCATGCAGTATGAAAATTAGCAGGACATACTGCAGCTGGAGAGAAACTTAGTTCGAGTTACATTTAGAATTATGTGCTCAGTACTAGTTGCCACACGATGCTGAAGTGTTGGTGAGGGTATGGAAAAGTTTTACCAGCATATTGTCTGGTTTGGAGGGTATTACCCAGAAGGAAAAATTGAACACACATGGTTTATTTGTACCTGGGCATCATTGGCTATGGGGCTCCCTGATAGATATTTACAAAATTATCAGAGGCATAGATAGAAGGACAGGTAGAGGCTTCCCTCCACCACCCCCCAACACCACCCCCCCCCAACACACCCCCCACCCAGAGTACAAATATCAATTACCGTAGGTTTTAGGCAAAAGGGAGAAAGTTCAGGCGATATGATAGGTAAGGTTTTTTTTTGCTGTTCCAGACAGAATGTGAAAGTGCCTGGAATGCACTGATAGAGGAGAAGAAGCCAATATAGCAAGGTTTAAGAGGGATCTTGGCACAAATATGGGTAAAAAGGGAATAGAATGACATAGAAGGTATTGGAGCAAAACCTTTTGTTTTAACTTTAGAAGGTCATCCTGTGTCAATGCGGGCTTGCTGGGCTGAAGTGCCTGTTCCTGTGCTGGACTGTTCTTTAAGACAAGATTTGAGCACGGGAGTGGCGAAATGCTCATTGAATGATTACTGATTATCAACAGCCACATTATTGTGGATCCCTCCCCTCATCATCTTGCAGCTTCAGATCGTTTCCCAATGTGGGGAAACTGAATATTGAGAATTTGACATGAATGTCAGAGCTGGTACCTGGTTTTTTTTAGATTAGATTAGTTACAGTGTGGAAACAGGCCCTTCAGGCCAACAAGTCCGCACCGCCCCGCCGAAGCATAACCCACCCATACACCTACATCTACATCTACCCCTTACCTAACACTATGGACAATTTTAGCATAGCCAATTCACCTAACCTGCACATTTTTGGACTGTGGGAGGAAACCGGAGCACCCGGAGGAAACCCACGCAGACACGGGGAGAACGTGCAAACTCCACACAGTCAGTCGCCTGAGGCGGGAATTGAACCCGGGTCGCTGGCACTATGAGGCAGCAGTGCCACCGTGCTGCCCACAAAGCCACCTTGACCCTCGCTCCTGCAGACTTCTGTCTTGGACACCAACGTCTCCGGGGACACTGCACTGACAGAAGCTGCATGTCCTCCACACCCACCAATGCTATCATCTGACACATGCCAACTTCACCATGCCATGCCAGCACATCTCCAACCCACTGACAGTACACTTCTGTACTTCAATGCTGCAGCTCAGGCTGCACTGACAACTCTCATTGCAATGCTGCTACAAGGGCACTGTGCTCAGAGACACACACCCAGCTCATGGGCTGTCCCTTTGGGCTGCTCACTCCGTGTTTGTACGCACGCAATCCTGCTGCAAGGACACTGTGCTCAGGGACACCCACTCCGCTCATGGGCTGCCCAATCCATGTTTGTACACATTCACTTTGAACTGACGTGAATGCTCACCGAATTATTGCCTTGCCATACACTGCCTTTAGCAGCCTTTCTCCTCAGCTACATCTACCAGGCTCACCCATCTGCTGTGTTGTCTTGATGTTTAGCAGAGACACAAATCCAGGAAGCTTGATATCATTGTCCACAGTAAGTCATGGTGCCCAGCAAAGTGAGTCAGGGGGAGTCTCAGATCTCAGATTCCAGTCTGGGAGCTTGGACGTGGTCAGTCACGGTGCCCAGCACAGTGGGTCAGGAGGAGTCTCAGATCTCAGGTCCCAGTGCAGGAGCTTGGACGTGGTCAGTCACGGTGCCCAGCACAGTGAGTCAGGGGGAGTCTCAGATCCCAGTGCAGGAGCTTAGACACGGTCAGTCACGGTGCCCAGCATAGTGAGTCAGGGGGAGTCTCAGATCCCAGTGCAGGAGCTTGGACTCGGTCAGTCACGGTGCCTAGGACAGTGAGTCAGGGGGAGTCTCAGATCCCAGTGCAGGAGCTTGGACACGGTCAGTCACGGTGCCTAGGACAGTGAGTCAGGGGGAGTCTCAGATCCCAGTCAGGGAGCTTGGACACGGTCAGTCACGGTGCCCAGCACAGTGAGTCAGGGGGAGTCTCAGATCCCAGTGCAGGAGCTTGGACACGGTCAGTCACGGTGCCCAGCACAGTGAGTCAGGGGGAGTCTCAGATCCCAGTCCGGGAGCTTCGACACGGTCAGTCACGGTGCCCAGCACAGTGAGTCAGGGGGAGTCTCAGATCCCAGTCTGGGAGCTTGGACACGGTCAGTCACGGTGCCCAGCACAGTGAGTCAGGGGGAGTCTCAGATCCCAGTCCGGGAGCTTGGACACGGTCAGTCACGGTGCCCAGCACAGTGAGTCAGGGGGAGTCTCAGATCCCAGTGCAGGAGCTCAGACATGGTCAGTCACGGTGCCCAGCACAGTGAGTCAGGGGGAGTCTCAGATCCCAGTGCAGGAGCTTGGACACGGTCAGTCACGGTGCCCAGCACAGTGAGTCAGGGGGAGTCTCAGATCCCAGTGCAGGAGCTTGGACACGGTCAGTCACGGTGCCCAGCACAGTGAGTCAGGGGGAGTCTCAGATCCCAGTCTGGGAGCTTGGACACGGTCAGTCACGGTGCCCAGCACAGTGAGTCAGGGGGAGTCTCAGATCCCAGTGCAGGAGCTTGGACACGGTCAGTCACGGTGCCCAGCACAGTGAGTCAGGAGGAGTCTCAGATCCCAGTCCGGGAGCTTGGACACGGTCATTCACGGTGCCCAGCACAGTGAGTCAGGGGGAGTCTCAGATCCCAGTGCAGGAGCTTGGACACGGTCATTCACGGTGCCCAGCACAGTGAGTCAGGGGGAGTCTCAGATCCCAGTGCAGGAGCTTGGACACGGTCAGTCACGGTGCCTAGGACAGTGAGTCAGGGGGAGTCTCAGATCCCAGTGCAGGAGCTTGGACAAGGTCAGTCAGCCTCTCGTGGTTGTTAGGGTCAGGATCCTTCCCCTATGAGGGGGTGAGGAGATGAATGTTAGGCTGACCCATATCCCTCATCGCTCTTTGTGCCCTAGTGTGTGATGGTTCCTTCTGGAATGTAAGAATTACCAAGTAGGATTAGGGAAATGTAAGTGGTTGGTACAGCTGTTAGTGCTAGCACAGCTGGGGGGAAGGTGTCGAGGTGTTCTGAGTGAGGGAGGGGGCAGCACAGACACCAGGCAGAGTTGGGCAGAGGGGCAGAGAAGAGATTACAGAGAGACTGAGAGAAGGTGCTGCATTCACTGACGGTGGAAGAAAATGAGCCTTGGTGGGAGGTGGGTGCAGAAACAGAGAGAGAGTGAGGGTGAAGTCACAAATTTCAGATGGTGGCACTTATCCTGGTGGAGTGGAGAAGGTCACTGACCTCCTTCCTATACTGCTAGGTATTCACCCAGAAGTCTGGTACCTCACTGACCTAGGGGTCAGCCTCGGACAAAGCTGGAAGGGTCTGGTGTCATAGCTTCCCCTGCCAGCCCTTTAGGAAGATAATGTCCCTCTCCTGTACCATGCCATTCACCAGAAACTCAGGGGCTTGGCCACAAAGTCGGGCCCCAGTTTTACCCCTTTGCCATGTCCAGGACAGTTTCAGATTCACAATCCAAGAGTAAAATGACTTTTTAAAGATGGCTCTGGGAAACAGGGAGGCCGGTGCATTCTGGGATATCCAGGCAGAGGGCAGTTGTTGTGACAAAGGGTAAAAATCATCGCGTTAGTGTCAGATGAGAGGAAGACCACGCGAGCAGGGAGAGTCATTAATGAGGCAGATTGGGGCTGGTATCATGAGAAAATGCAATTCACCTTGCGGAGAGAAACCCTCCATAAAACCTGATTAAAATGAGACTTGACCAAATCATAAGATGGGTTAGGCCTTTGTCTGTCTGGATCAAAATAGGGATGAAATATTGGGAGCAACAAACTTGGAGCGGACAAATATACAGGAGACTCAAATCCTTAGAAAGAGGCAACACAATGTTCCAGACTGTTAAAAGGAGCCGGGGAAAATCCCCAGCCTTATAGTTACCTACATTATCCAATCCTCACTGGATGCAGGGATGGTGCCGGAGGCCTGGAGAATGGCTAACACGGCAGCTTTGTTTAATGTAGAGCAAGGGACTGACTGAATAGGTCGCGGCTGGAATTCTGAGACAGTGGATAAACGATCACTGAGGAAGTCCCAGGGACTCCAGGACAGTCGGTCTGGATTTGTTCAAGGAATATCATGTGTAATTAATCTGACTGTGTCGGTTTGAGGCACTAACCCATAACTGCATGTGACTTCCTTGGATTTGACGAGAGATCCCATGGCAGACTGTTTAAAAACAGAAACTACAGGATCCAGGGGAATGGAGCAAATAACCCAGAGAAGTGCAAGGCAAAGCATTTGGGGACATCAACAAGAGAGAGGAATACACAATAAATGAGAGTATGGTCAGTGTGAGCAGGTAAATGAAGTAGGCTGGACACATCAATAATCTCATTAATGGAGCAAATGGCATCATTTCCTCTGTCAGCCAAAGGGCAGAATTTCAGAGCAGGAAGCTTATGCAGGAATTGTATAAATAATGAGTCACAGCTTGGGAAATGTGTGCATTTCTGGTCACCCCATCACATGGGAGGATGGAATTGGACTGGAAAGGGAATAGAGGAGATCCGTTACCCTCTGACAGTGGAAGTGCAGTTATGGGGAAAGATTGGAATGGAGGATCCTGAGAGGAGATTTGATTGGGGTGCACATAATGTCAGGAGTCTGGATAGAAAGGGAGAGAATACCTTGTTCCTGTTGGAGAGCTCAGTTACCTGTGGCGAATAATTAATGTATGTGGTTGAAATAGTAGAGACGTGATGAGGAAAGTTGTGATTCCACCCAGAGTATGGTCGGGATCTGGGAGTCACACATGGAAGCGGAGTAAAGGCAGAAACTCTCAAACCATTTTAAAAAGGTGTTGGGATCTGCACCTGAAGTCCTACACTGTCTGGGGAGACAGAACTTGGGCTTTAAAAAATAACGTTACATCTTGTCCAACGCAGACAGTGGACAGAGGTATTTCCTCTATACTGTGCTATTTTCTGAAGTTTGCAAAGGTGACCAATATCTGATAGGATTAATACGCAGGGATGAGGGGTTAGGGCAGAGAGGAGCAGTGTGTAAATTGATGAGCATCACAATAATACTGATCCCATCCTTTATACACATTGCTACTTCACTGTGTTGGCCTGTTTATCCTTCCTGTAGAAATGGGGAAAAGATTTGATTATCCAGGTCTGTCGTGGTCACACTACAGCCCCATCTCCATCTGATCTGGTTCACACTATTTAAAGCTACCATTTCACTGGCTTTGTTGAAAAGTTCCCAGCTTCATTCTTGCCCCGTTGAAGACTGCTGTCAGTCAACTAATGTTTCTCACTCTCAATTATTGCATTTCATTCGCTACCAATATCCTGAACTTTACAATAAAATGATTGCTGCGCCCCAAAACCACTCCCTACTGACACTGGATCCACTTGCCCCACCTCTTTCCCAAGGACCAGATCCAATAGTACATGCTCTCTTGGGTTGGATACATACTCCTGCAGTGAGCTCTCCTCCATGTAATCCAGGAACACTTGTCCCTCGTGACCCTTCACCACCAGTATCCCTGTCTGTATCTGGAAACATTAATTTTCTCAGTATAACTAATCTGTAGTATTGTTATCGCTCTCAAATGACCCTGTGTATTTATTGTCTCCATCATTTCTTTGGTCCTGGCAGACAGACTGTACCTCACAGTTTAATTGCATACTTTTTGTTCTGTAGCTCCAGCCAAATTCTGTCCTTGGACGGATGCTCTTTCTCTTGGACGCCTTAACTAATCTAAACCAATACTTCTACCTTCGTTCTTTCACTTCCCTTCAATCATTTTGGAATCCTTTATATTCAGCAATATTTAACACACAGTCCTGCCATTCCTTGAGCCAGCTCTTGGTGATCAGTACATCAGATTTCCACACACTAATCTACATCTGGAACTCCCTACATTCCGAATATTCATGTCCATGCAGAGTACCTCAGATTAAGGCTTCCTTTCTTACTCCATCTTCCACTGATAAACTTGTTGTTGTAAATTAGTACCAACTGAGGCTCCCATTATTTTGAGAATCCTGGTAGTCTCCTCTACTATTCCTTTTTGGATCCTAAGCACACATCAAGTTATTTTCAATCCCTCCCACACAGACCACAATGAATTCAGTCCCAGCTCTGTCACGTTAGCCCATCCAGCTTGTCCAGTTGCTGCCTTCCACAGAACCAGTCCCAATGTCCCAGGAAGCTGAAGCCCTTCCTGCTGCACCATCGTTCCAGTCACACTCTCATCTACCTAAACCAGAAACACAACAACGAGCACCCGAGCTACAAATCTTCTCCCAAACTTTGAATTTATTATTGGCTCACAATTTCACTTCTCCTTCTTATTTCTGTGCTCAACCCTTATTTCAGAAGTTTAAAAAAATGCTAACTTACAGCAATTAACTGACAGTTGCTAATACCGGTGTATTTATCAGCCAATGAACTTGCAGATTTTTCTGTGATGGCTCTTGCACTTCTTTCAAACTCAGTGCAGGCAGGTCCCAGCAGCAGAAAGTTATCTCTGTGACTCCCAGGTATGTGTAATCCTCCAGCTCCCACTCCACCCTGCTCCCTCACAGGGTCACCATCTCTGTGACTCCCAGGTATGTGTAATCTTCCATCTCCCACTCCACTCTTCTCCCTCACAGGGTCAGCGTCTCTGTGACTCCCAGGCACGATTAGGCCTTGATCCTCAGTGTTGATTTATATCCTCCCACTTTGCTGCCTCTCTAACTCCCAGGTGTGAGTTAGCCTCATGCTCCTGCTCCAAGTTGTTCTATCACATGGTCACTCCCTCTGTGATTCGGTGCTGATTTCGAGGCTCCTGCTCTGCTGTTTCTCCAACTCCAAGTCCCAGTTGGCCTCGATCCTCATTACGGATGTATATTCTCCCGGTTTGAGCTGCTCTCTCTCAGGTTCCATCCATTTGTGACTCCCAGGTAATGGTAGGCCTCAAGCCTCAGCTGAGGTTTATAACACCCCATTCCGAACTGCTCTCTTATAGGATTGCAGTTGTGCCTGGAAGACAGTGGAAAAGAGGAGGATTAGACAGAGCAGAGGGTGTTACAGTACTGAGCGAGCTGTATGGGATGGAACATGTTATCTGGGGAGCTAGGCAGACCTGTAGCAACTAAAGAAGTTTGCTGAAAGATACAGTGAGAGTTTCAGACATTGAAGAAGGCAAAGGAAATAGAGAGATGGTGGCTTGTTCATGACGGTGCTTTGTAGAGCCGAAAAGGCTTTTTTTGAGCTGCTGACAGAAATGTGTAGACTTCAACAAATGCAAAATGACAGCCAGCAAGTGGTGTAAGGTACTGGAGACTGTTGAATGTTACAGAGTTAGAAGACTTGCAGCAACTGGGCGGAATATAATCTTTTGGAGCAATTGTGATGTTCAAGGACCCTCAGGACGGTGGCACGGTGGCACAATGGTTAGCACTGCTGCCTCACAGCACCAAAGACCCGGGTTCAATTTCCACCTCCAGTGACTGACTGTGTGGAGTTTGCACATTCTCCCCGTCTCTGCGTGGGTTTCCTCCGGGTGCTCCGGTTTCCTCCCACAGTCCAAAGATGTGCAGGTCAGGTGAATTGGCTGTGCTTAATTGCCCGTAGTGTTAGGTAAGGGGTAAATGTAGGGATATGGTGTGGGTTGCGCTTCGGTGGCACGGTGTGGACTTGTTGGGCCTAAAGGCCTGTTTCCACACTGTAAGTAATCTAAAAAGGACATGAGGAGTTGCAGAGAATGGGAGCATTCCAAATATGGGATTATAGGAGCTGGAAGTTCTTAGATGGATAAGGAGGATGAAAAGTGCCAATTTAGCACACACAACCATTGTAATTATAGAGATTTAGGAAGGGAACCTGTGCTGTCATTGAATACAGTTATGTGGAGAGTTACAGAAGCTTAAGGGTTTACAAATTTAAAAGGGGATAGAGTTGAGGTGATCAGAAGTTTAAACAAGAATAAAGAAATTTTAGAGATGTCAGGCACAGATGGGAATGGATGAGGTGAGATATTGTGAGGAACTACAAGAGTTATAAGTCGGGATGGATGTCAGATATAAAAGGGAGAGCTGCATTGTCTGTGTGCAGTTACAGACGTGTGGAGTGTTGTAGCGCCTGCTGGAGGGGACACAGATAATAACAGTTCCAACTGCTGATGCAGTGACTCAGGAAGGCAGCTCCCCATCACCTTCTCAGGGACAACTCCAAATCAACAACAAATGCTGGCTCAGCCAACAAATCTCACCTTCATGAATGAATGAATAAAATATCTACAAGTAGCACTGAGATCCATCAGGAAGTATCTTTCAACAACACTTCACAAACCTGGAACCACTATTCCCTGGAAGGACAGGAGCTCCGGGTACACGGGAACACCAACATTTCCAAGGTGCCCTCCAGGCCATGCTCCATCCTCCCAGCACTGTGTCTGTCCCTACACCCAAAGGACTGCAATGGGTCAGGAAGGCAGCTCCCCACCACCTTCTCCAGGGAATTACAGATGGGAAGGTAATGGGGAAACTCTGCTGTTTACACCCAGACAGAAAATTAAATCCAGCAGTGGGTGTGAAATGACATTTCCGTTTCAGAACAACATGCTGAACATGGATAGAGGATTTGTCTGATTGGCACAAGGCAGAGAGTGTGAATAAAGGGGTCTTTTTCACGATGGGAACTGGTGATGGGGGAGCTCCACGGGGTCAGTGTTGGGACTACATTCAACACGTTATTCATTCAGAGTCTGGACAGAGGATGTGAAGGGGTACGAGAAATGGGTTTCCAAGAAAGATCTCAGGGATGACATTCGTGTCATATGAGGAGCAGGTGAAGTCTCTGGGTCTGCACTTGATGAAGTTTCAGAGGCGACGGCAGAATCTCATTCAAACTTACAGAATATTGAGGGGCCTGGATGGAGTGGACGTGGGCAAGATGTTTCCACGAGCAGGAGAGACCAGAGGCCAAGGACACAGCTTCAGAGTGAAGGGACCACCCTTTAGAACAGAGATGTGGAGGAATTTATTCAGCCAGAGGGTGATGGATCTGTGGAACTCACTGCCTCATAGGGCTGTGGATGCTAAGTGATTCAGTGTATCTTACTCAGAGATAAGCAGGTTCTGGATGAATAAAGAGATCAAGGGTTACAGGGAGTGAGAGAATAGGGTTGAGAAACAATTCATACGCAATTGAATAGTGGAATAGACCTCATGGATTGAATGGTCTAATTCTACCCCTATACATGATGGTCTTATGGACTGCACTTATTCCATAAGTTTCTAAGTGTGCAGTTAGTATTTCTGGCATATCGTTTATGATACATTCCAGTACTTTCGTGATTATTACTGTCAGCTCTTGGTTTCAGATCAACTGCAGAAAGGTTCACCAGGCTGGTCTTCAAAATGGAGGGATATTGATGAGAAGAGGTGGAGAAGGTTGAACTTGCAATCGTTAAAATTTAGAAGAATGACGCAAATTTATTGATAAACCAAAGATTCTTGTGTTCTTACAGATTCGATACTGAGACATTGTTTCACTGTGCAAGGGTCTGTAACCGGAGATGAAGGGGAATACAGTTACCAGACAAGCTAAGAGAGAAAAGCTGGGCTGTAGAGACTGGAGGATGTTACAGAGTTCGGTGGTTTGAGATCACTGTTGGTGGTTAGAGATCAGGTGGTTGTCGGGCTGAAAGATGTCAAGTGGAGTTACAGGATTATCAGTTCTGAAGGATTTACAGAGATCGGGAGGAATATAGGGACTAGAGATTACACAGTAGTAGTTGGAGCTACAAAAAAGTTTTAGAGAAAGGGAGGGTTATAGGCACTGGAGAATAGACAGATGGGGTGGTATTTGGAGCTACAGGAGTTTATAGAGAAAAGGAAGGACTAGAGGGACTGGAGATTACACGGATTGGGGTGGTAGTTGGAGCTGCAGGAGTTTATAGAGACTGGGAGGATTGTTGGTGCTGGGAATTACACTGACATGGACAAGAGTGGAGGGGAGGGTTGAAGGGGCTGGATCAGTTCAAACAGCCAGGGAGAAGTGTAGGGATTGGAGGAGCCAGAGATACTGAGGGTTGTAGAACTGCAGGAGTTCAGACAGTTACTGAGGACTGTGAAAGCAGGTCTGCAGCATTCCCATCAGTTACACAGAGATGTGGAATGCTGTTCTGGAGGGGGTTACAAAAATCGAGAGGGTTGCAGATACTGGAAGATATTACAAAGAGAGTGAGCTGTAGTATTTGAGGAGGTTACAGCGACAGGGTGCATTGAGGAGTTGATGGCTGCTACAGGTGTTAAACATGCTGCAAGGGATCAATAACCTTACATTGATCAGGGGGATTGGAAACTCTGGAGATAAAGAATGAGAATTACAGTAACTGAAGAATATCACAGAGATGGGGAGTAACATATGAGTTAGCGGAGTTATAACATGAGATGGGCTGTATTCAATGGAGTCAGGGAAGATACAGGGAGATCTGAAGGGACTTGAGGTGATCAAAAGGACAGTGAGGCTTCTCACTGTTGGATTGGGTCAGTTTACGCAGGCATGGGGTATTTTATGGAATTGTGCTACTTACAGAGATTAAAAGAGTTGTATAGGATTGAGGAAAGAACAGAGATATGGAAGGCTGCAGTTAATGAAGACTTTTGTTGATGTCAGATGCTGAAGTTCTGGAAAGTATACGGACTGGTAAGCTGTACAATCTGTCAGAGTTTACAGAGACAGGAACAGCAATAGATCCTGGAGACACAAACACAGATAGGGAGTATTGCAGACACTGGAGGAGGTTTCTGCTTTAGGGATGGTTATAGGGGAGTGTAACGTTTACACAGATAGGGGTGTTAGAGCTGGAGAAGGTTATGGAGATGATTAGATTGATGGGGAGACCGGAGGAGTTTACATTGACAGGGCTGGTGATAGTGACGGGAGAATGTTACAGAGATAGTAAGTCTTGTAGAAACTGATCGGGAGAGTCACAAGCATTGGAGCTGGTTCCACAGATCGGGGGTTTTACAGTGTCCTGGGAGGATTACGCAGATAGGGAGGTTTGTAGGATGTTCACATTTTCAGAGTGTTTCAGGAATGGAAAAGGTTACACAGTGAAAGAGGGATGTTGGAGTGTGGGAGTTCACAGAGACCCGGAGGTTTGAAGGGGTTAGGGCTGATTATGGATAGATGGATACATTTAGGGACAGTAATATGGAATGCAGAGGGAGAGTTTGGATTAGATTCCCTGCAGCATGAGAACAGGTACTTCGGCCCAACAAGCCCACACCAACTCTCCAAAGAGTAATCCACCCAGACCCACTTCTCTCCGACAATGCACCTAACACTATGGGCAATTTAGCATGGCCAATTCACCTGAACTGCACATCTTTGGACTGTGGGAGGAAACTGGAACATCTGGAGGAAACCCACGCAGACACAGGGAGAAGGTGCAAACTCCACACAGACAGACAGTCACCTAACGCTGGAATCAAACCTGGGTCCCTGGCAGTGTGAGGCACCATCGCTCACCACTGAGCCACCATGCTGCCCAAATTGCAGAATTACACAAAGAGAGAGTGTTTGAGGTGCTGGGAGGACTGTAGGGAGTGGACGAGCAAACAGTGATGTGGAGTGCTGCTGTGACTTGAACAGGGTCTGGAGGTGTTCATATCGGTAAGGAGGTCGGTAGGGTTGGGAGAAGGTTACTGTGGTCGTGTGGTACTGTCGGCCAGGAGGCAGGAGTGTGATCGGACCTGCAGAAGGTTACAGTGATATCATGTTTTCTTGGCGCTTGAGGAAAGTACACAGATGGGTATTTTGCTCCAGGCTGGAGGATTTTACAGAGACGGCGTTACTGTAAGTATTGTGCAAAACTACAGAAATGGGAATTATTGTACTGAGTGCAGGATGAGATCATTGAGATTGGGCATGTTATTGACATTGGAGCAATTTACATACAGGGAGAGTCGTCAGCATTGGAGGAGGTGTCAAATATACAGCGGGAATTTGGGAGGGGTGGAGGTGACAGAAATAGGAAAATTTCTGGGAATTACAAGCATTACAATTACATTGGCAGAAACAAGTTAGACCGAAAGGCATGTTTCCTTGCTGTATGACTCTATCACATGACAAGAGAGAGTATGAGAGGGAGAATATAGTACAGAAAGATCCCAGGTTTCAATACCATCTCCTTGAGGGAGGCCTGCTTTCCCCTCTGTTGTACTGATCCTCACTAAGACAGCACAGGCCTGAATTGATAACTGTCAACTTACTGTATTGACATAGGAAGGCTCAGTACAGCAGAGATGTAAATTAACAAGACGGTGGGGTTTGAGCCTGAGACCATCATGCTCTGTGTTTACCCTTCAACACTGTATCTGTGTCATGTCTTCTGGACTAAAGTTCAATCCCTTAAATACACTCTGCTCTGTTCACTGTGAGTGATCTTACCTCACTGAAGGATTTACTGAAGGCTCCAGATCTCACTCTCCATCTCTCGGGCTGACCAACTGTCTTCAGTGTGGTGATGGACGAGACAGGAATTGGGAATTCTGTTGAGTCAAGAGCATCCTGAGTATCTACAGGAGATAGAGAAACAGACAGAATGGGAAATTAGACTGATGCTGTGAGGGTTACACATGGAGAATGGCACCACGTCCCACAGAGATCTGGAAAATCCCAGTCTCCATCCCTGGTCTGAGATGCCTCATCTCCCTGGAGTGGATAATTCTGTTGGCTTAGGATCTGGAGTAGCTGCAAAAGGTGTAGTCACCGGCATCAATTAAACCCTCACAGTGACAGATACCACATGGAGAGAGACTGTGTGATATCACCAGAGAGCAGGGGGGTATCAGGATCAAACCATGGTCAGGAAGAAGGTGCACTGGGATCAGTACTCAGGGATAAGGGAGCTATCAGTTGACCAGGCAATGACCTCGTGTTACTCTCACTAGACAGTTCATCCAGAATTTAATGCCAGAGTCAGGGATACACATCTAACCGCTTAATAATACCCTTTCAGTAAGCAATTCTGTTTTCGGCTGCCAGTCTGGCCTACACATGAGTCCAGACCCAGGGCAATGGGACTGACATTCAAATGCCCACTGTCATAATCTGGCAAGGCACTCAGCTCTCAGGCTGCTCAGGGTGGGCATGCAATGCTGGCCAGCCAGAGACAGCAATATCCCATGAGTGATTTACAATCAACACTGCTGGGAGCAGTTTCCTGGCCAATCATTTCGGTGAGTTTATGGACAGGGCTTTAAACTGACAGAGAGGATACAGGGAAAGGGTTCAGGTGAAAGGAGCTTTCCAAATACAAAAAGAAAATGTGAAGCCTCAGAACAGCATGGGAATGTGGCTGAAGACAAGCAGAAAGGAACAGGAAGGGGCAGAGTTTAACTAAAACTGTACATCAATGAAGTGGTTTGTGACAGGACATCGTGGGGAAGAGGTAATTATAATGTTGTTTTGATTTGGAATGGACAAAGTATCTACAATAACGTAATAGCCTTGTGACACAGAGATAATTGAGACTTAGTCACCAGACAGACGTGATTACAGGGTGAACAAAAGGTAGAACATAAGTATTCAACAGTAAACAATCTTACAGGATCTCAGGCAGAATGCAAAAGCAAGATGGGAATCCTGACACTAATGGATAACAAAGGCATTACAGAGAAAGCATTTGGCCTCAGATTATGCAGCTGAATCAGCCTGAATACACATTCTGGGTGCTATGTGTCAAAAACACAAGCAGGAGAACAGTTTTTATGCTGGTAAAAACAGTGACTGCAGATGCTGGAAACCAAATTCTGGATTAGTGGTGCTGGAAGAGCACAGCAATTCAGGCAGCATCCAACGAGCAGAGAAATCGACGTTTCGGGCAAAAGCCCTTCATCAGGAATAAAGGCAGTGAGCCTGACGCGTGGAGAGAAAAGCTAGAGGAGGGTGGGGGTGGGGAGAGAGTAGCATAGAGCACAATGTGGAGTTGGGGAGGAGATGGAGGTGATAGGTCAGGGAGGAGAGGGTGGAGTGGATAGGTGGAAAAGGAGCTAGGCAGGACGGACAAGTCCCGACAAGTCAAGGGGACAGTGCTGAGCTAGAAGTTTGAAACTAGGATGAGGTGGGGGAACGGAAAATGAGGAAGCTGTTGAAGTCCACATTGATGCCCTGGGGTTGAAGTGTTCTGAGGTGGAAGATGAGGCGTTTTACCTCCAGGCGTCTGGTGGTGAGGGAGCGGCGGTGAAGGAGGCCCAGGATCTCCATGTCCTCGGCAGAGTGGGAGGGGGAGTTGAAATGTTGGGCCACGGGGTCGTTTGGTTGATTGATGCTGCCTCGGAGTCTCAGAGGGACCTAAGGGGCAACCTTTTCACGCAGAGTGTGGTGTCTCGGAGATGCTGCCTTGCAGTATTTCATTGCTCATCCCTGCATTAAACAGGAATTCATTAGAAATTGTATCAAAGGAGGTGTGATAATTTTTGAAGACTTAAGTCTTTGTATAATCAGGGACAGACACATTGGCAAGAGTGATATTATCCGAAATCCTGCTTGAATGTTTTTGTCAGTGTTTCTTTGAATAACACATTGTGCAAATAGCTAGGGATGTAACTATCTCAGATCGACCATTGGGTGATGAAGCTGAGTGAGTGAGTAATATCACACCGAGATCCTCCAAGAAATTATACCGGAATTCAAAGAGATTATGACATTTTAAAGTGACCATAAATCACACCCGAGCATCAGTAACAAAGTCCATTATATGATATTGAGAGAGAACTGACCAAGGTAAACAGGGGAAACAGACTGAAATGTCAGGCTGTAAATGAACAGTGGAAAACATTTAGAGCCAGACAGACCGAGAGACGTACAGCACATAAACGGACACTTTGGTCCAACTCGTCCACGCCGACCAGATATCCTTTCCTAATCTCGTCCCATCTGCCAGCACTTGGCCCATATCCCAATAAACCCTTTTTATTCATATACCAATCCAGATGCTTTTTGAATGCTGGAATTGTACCAGACTCCACCACTTCCTCTGGCAGTACATTCCCTACAAAACCACACTCTGCGTGAAAAGGTTGCCCCTTAGGTCCTTTTTAAATCTTTCATCTCTCACCTTAAACCTACGCCCTCCATTTCTGGTCTCCACTACCCCAGGGAAAAGACCTTGTCTGTTTGTCCTATCCATGCCCCTCATGATTTTATAAACCTCAGGAATGTGACCCCTTAGCCTCTGACGCTCCAGAGAAAACAGTCTCAGTCGTTTCTGCCTCTCCCGATATCTCAAATCCTCCAACCCTGACAACATCCTTGTAAAACTTTTCTAAACACTTTCAAGTTTCACAACATCCTTCTAATAAGAAAAAGACCAGAACTGCATGCAATATCCCAAAAGTGCCCTAACCAGTGTGCTGTACAGCTGCAACATGACCTCCAAACTCCTATAATCAATGCTCTAACCAATAAAGGAAAGCATACCAAACACCTTCTTCACTATCCGCTTACCGAGGTAACACTTACGGGGGCATGGGCGTGGACATGGATTGGACGATGGATGTGGTGGGCGGGGGGGGGCGGTGTTGAACGGATTTGGGGATGGGCTGAGGGTGATGTAGGATGTGTCTGGCAGGTGGGAGCAGGTGGCTGGTGGAGGGTGGGATCAGATGGTTTTGGGGGCAGGATTTGCTGTTGGGTCGGTGACGTTGAGAGTCGGGTGGGGGCGGTGTTGGATGGGTTTGGAGGTGAGCGGGGTGTGTTTTGGGGGTCTGACAGGGTGTGGGGGCTCACTCATGGCTTGCTGCTGCCTAGTCACCTGAACAGGGAGCAGACTGAACTGAAAACACCGAGCCCCAGAGGAAAGGTATTGAATCGATTAACCGAATAATCAATTAACCAAACGAAATAGTGCCCGCCCATCTCGTTCAGATAATTGAGGTTCCTCTGTAAACCATCTAGACTATACCCTAGTGTCGTGTGAGTTTTACCTTCACCCAATCAACCCCTGCTCGATCCTGCTGAATGGCCCCAATATTGGCCCAGTTCCAGTTTAAGACCTAAATCTGTCAACCTGCCTGATCTTTTTCCACAACTATGTTAAAACAAAGACAGTTGTGGTGACTGGACGCAATGTGCTCTCCGACAGATACTTCAGTCACTTGCCTGGTTTTCTGAGGAGAGGTCCAGTGTTGCACCCGCCTGAGTAGCATAGAGCCCTCTACGTCTTGATTGAGGAAACCTTCTTGGACACATTTTACAAATTCCACCCAGTACGGGCCTTTCACACTCTGGGTGACCCAGTCAATCCAGGGGAAGTTAAAATCTCCATCCAATACTACTCTATTATTTTTATAGGTACCTGCAAACTCACTACACATTTGCTCCTCTCGTACCTGCTGGTTATTTGAGGGTCGAGAACATGATCCCAGCAGACTGATCATCCCCTCTTTGTTTCTAACTTTTAAATTTATGGCCTCATTTGATGACTGCTTATCAGAATTGTCTTGATGAACAGTTGTTATGTCCTTCCGAATCAAAAGGACAACTCCCCTCCTCACTTACTTGTCCTTCTGTCACACCTGTAGTTTCTTTATCCTGGAACACTGAGCTGCCAGTCCTGCCCTTCTCTCAGCCATGTTTCTATTATGACTATAATATCCCAGTCCCCAGAGCTAATCCATGCTCTGAGCCCATCTGCCTTACCAGTCAGGCCTCGTGTGTTGAAATAAATGCCCTTTAAACTAGATATCTTTCTCCTCCCTCGACTGTACCCCTGGATATCCTGAATAGGTAACTTGCTCTTGATGGCTGATGTATTTCCCCTGACTTTTCGATGGTCCCTCTCTCACTCAGAGTCTCAACTCCCTGCCAAACTAGTTTAAATCCTCCTGGGTAACACTAGCAAATCTCCTCCCTGGGATACTTGTGCCCCTTTGCTTCAAGTGCAAACCATCCCCTTTGTACAGGGCCCCTCTACCCCAGAAGAGATCTCAATGACCCAAGAACTGAAAACCCTGCCCATTATACCAGCTCCTCAGCCACACATCCATCCGGCCTACCTTTCTATTTCTATCCTCACTGGCACTTGGCACTGGGAGTAATCTGAAGATCATTAAGGTCAATATCCTGCTTTTTTAACTTCTCATCTGACTCCCTGTACTCATTTCACAGGGCCCCAACCATTTGACTACCTCTGTGATGTGGACCAATGTGCACAATGACCTCTGGATGTTCACTCTCCCCCTTCATAATGTTCAATAATGACTCAGAGACATCCTTGACCCTGGTACCTGGGAGGCAGCACACCATCCTGGGGTCTCCTCTGGAGCCACACAGTCTCCTGTCTGTCCCCCTCACAACTGTGCCTCCTATCAGTATCACGATCATTACAGAGGATCTGGCAAACATAGACTGGGAGGAACTCCCTGCAGTTGGGTCCATGTTAGAAAAGTGGAGTATTTTAAAGTGATGCAGTGAGAACGCTGGGGTAGTGTGCTCCTTGAAGAGTGAATATTAAAGGCAGCAAGTCCAGGGAATACTGATCAAGTGATATCGTGAGTTTGATAAAGAAAATACAGTGCAATAAAATCAGGTGAAGCCCTTCAGAAATATAGAGAGTGCAAGGGGATTGTGGAAAATGAGGGACAAACAATGGTTATGAAATATATTTGGCAGATACGATTGCGGAAAAGCCACAGACATTTTATCAGCATCGTGAGAGTAAGAGGATTCCCAGTGAAAGAGGAAGGCCTGTGAGAATCCAAAGGGACAATCTGTGCATGGAGCCAGAGAAAGCAGGTGAGGTCTTCAAAGAATACTTCCCATCTGTATTCACACAGGAGAAAGGCATTGTAGCTGGGGATTTCAGTTGGGATGCTGAGGTTCCAGAATATGTTAAGATCAATAAGGAGGAGGTATTAAATGTTTTCACAGGCAGAAAGGTGGAGAAATCTCCAGTTCCCAATGAAATGTATAGAACATAGATAGAACATAGATCAATACAACACAGAACAGGCCCTTCGGCCCACAATGTTGTGCCAAACATTTTTCCTAGCTTAAGCACCCATCCATGTACCTATCCAAATGCCACTTAAAAGTAACCAATGATTCTGACTCTGCCACTCCCACAGGCAGCGCATTCCATGCCCCCACCATTCTCTGTGTAAAGAACCGACCCCGGACATCCCTACAGTACCTCCCACACTTCATCTTAAATTTATGTCCCCTTGTAACACTTTGTTGTACCCGGGGAAAAAGTTTCTGACTCTATCTATTCTTCTAATCATCTTATAAACCTCTATCAAGTCACCCCTCATCCTTCACCGTTCCAGTGAGAAAAGGCCTAGCACTCTCAACCTATCCTCGTACGACCTATTCTCCATTCCAGGCAACATCCTGGTAAATCTTCTCTGCACCGTCTCCAAGGGTTCCACATCTTTCCTAAAGTGAGGCGACCAGAACTGCACACAGTACTCCAAATGTGGGCTAAGCAAGGTCCTGTACAGCTGCAACATCACTTCACGACTCTTGAATTCAATCCCTCTGCTCATGAACACTCATACACTATAGGCCTTCTTATAAGGTCTATCCACCTGAGTTGCAACTTTCAAAGATCGATGAACATAGACCCCAAGATCCCTCTGCTCCTCCACCTAACTAAGAACCATACCGTTAACCCTGTAATCCGCATTCTTATTTGTCCTTCCAAAATGGACCACCTCACACTTGACAGGGTTGAACTCCATCTGCCACGCCTCAGCCCAGCTCTGCATCATATCTAAGTCCCTTTGCAGCCGACAACAGCCCTCCTCACTATCCACAACTCCACCAATCTTCGTATCATCTGCAAATTTACTGACCCACCCTTCGACACCCTCTTCCAAGTCATTAATAAAAATTACAAACAACAGAGGACCCAGAACTGATCCCTGCGGAACTCTACTTGTAACTGGGCTCCAAGCTGAATATTTACCATCTACCACCACTCTCTGACTTCGACCGGTTAGCCATTTATCTACGCAAATGGCCAAATTTCCCTCTATCTCATGTCTCCTGACTTTCCACATGAGCCTACCATTATCAAATCCATGTACACCACATCCACTGCTCTACCCTCATCCACATGCTTGGTTACCTCCTCAAAGAATTTAATAAGACTTGCAAGGCAAGACCTACCCCTCACAAATCCGTGCTGCCTCACCCTAATCAAGAAGTGCATTTCCAGATACTCATAAATCCTATCCCTCAGTACCCTTTCCATTACTTTGCCGACCACTGAAGTAAGACTAACTGGCCTGTAATTCCCGGGGTTATCCCCATACCCTTTTTTGAACAGGTGCACAACATTCGCCACTCTCCAGTCCTCTGGTACCACCCCTGTTGACAGTGAAGATGAAAGGTTCATTGCCAACGGTGCTGCAATTTCCTCTCTTGCTTCCCACATAATCCTAGGATACATCCCGTCAGGCCCGGGGGACTTGTCTATCCTCAAGTTTTTCAAAATGCCCAACACATCTGCCTTCCTAACAAGTATCTCTTCTAGCTTACCAGTCCGTTTCACACTCTCCTCTTTAACAATATGGTCCCTCTCGTTTGTAAATACTGAAGAAAAGTACTCATTCAAGACCACTCCTTTCTCTTCCGACTCAATACACCGTGTCCCACTACTGTCCTTGATCGGACCTACCCTCGTTCTCGTCATTCTCATCTTTCTCACATACGCATAAAATGCCTTGGGGTTATCCTTGATCCTACCCGCCAAAGATTTTTCATGCCCTCTCTTAGCTCTCCTAATCCTTTTCTTCAGCTCCCTTCTGGCTATCCTGTATCCCTCCAACGCTCTGTCTGAACCTAGTTTCCTCAACCTTATGTAAGCCTCCTTCTTCCTCTTTACAAGACATTCAACCTCCCTCGTCAACCAAGGTTCCCTCACACTACCATCTCTTCACTGCCAGACAGGTGCATTCACGTCATATCCGTTCCTTGAAAAAGTTCCACATTTCCAGGACATCCTTCACTGACAGCTTATGTTCACATCTTATGCTCCTCAGATCCTGTCTTACAGCATCGTATTTACCCTTCCCCCAATTGTAAAACCTACCCTGTTGCACACACCTATCTCTCTCCATAACCAAGGTGAAAGTCACAGAATTGTGGTCACCATCACCAAAATGTTCACACACTAACAAGCCCATTACTTGTCTCGGTTCGTTACCAAGTGCCAAATCCAATATGGCCTCCCCTCTGGTCGGACAATCTACATACTGAGTTGGAAAAGCTTCCTGGACACACTGCACAAACACCGCTGCTGGTATCCCAGGCTGCTATGTCATTCAGAGAAGGACATCTGCCCATCATCACGTGGTCTGCACGACATAGCCACAGCAAAGTATTTGACTCCCAATTACCCTCTTCAAAAACCAAGCAAGTTACTCAGTTCAAGGGCAGCTAGGATTGGGCAAGAAAGGCTGGTCAGCCAGAGACACCCACATCCCATACCTGATTTAATAAATAATCCATTCGGATGGTCCCACTGGAACTGTGCTGGGACCAGGGTCCTGGCTGATCATGTCGGTAGGTTTATGGACAGGGCTTTAAACTGACAGAGAGGATGCAGGGACAGGGTTCCGGTGAAAGGAGCTTTCCAAATCCAAAGAGAAAAGGCGAAGCAATGGAACAGTATGGGAATGTGGCTGAAGACAAGCAGAAAGGAACAGGAAGGGGCAGAGTTTAACTAAAAATGTATATCAGCGAAAAGATTTGTGACAGAAGATTGTGGGAAAGAGTAAGTTATGTTTTTTTAATGGGCAACGTCACTGTAATAACGTAGATGGATTTGTGACACAGAGAAAAAAGAGATTTAGACATCAGGGAAACATGGATACAGGGTGAACAAAAATATTCAATGGTTCCCAATCTTGCAGAAACTCAGGAAAAATGATTAACACTAAAAATAATGGATACCAAAGACATTACAGAGAAAGCATTTGGCTGCAGATCATGAAGTAGTGTCAGTCTGAATGTAAATTACTACTTGCCAAGGACACAAGCAGCAGAACAGTTTTAGCCACTGAACAGTATTCCATTGCTCATCATTGCATTACCAAGGGACTCATTGGAATTTTTTAACAAAGATATTGTGATAATTTTGGAAAACTTCAATATTTCTATAATCTGGGACAATCACACAGTCAAAATTGATATTGGAATAGGACTTCGGTTCATTTTTTTTCAGTGTTTCTTTGAAAAACACATTGTGCAACTGTTAAGGGACATAACTATCGCAGAGCGACCGTGTAATGAAACTTAGTGAATGAGTAATGTCACCTGCAGAGATCCTTCGGGAAATTGTGATAAAGTGCATTTTAAAGAAATATAAAGTTTTAAAGTGACTCACAGAAAGGACAAGCTACAACTAGAAACAAAAATAGCCAATGACATGAGTTTGAGAGGATAACTGACCAAGGTAAACAGGCTAAACAGACTGAAATATGTGCTTGTAAATGAACAGTGGAAAACATTTGAAGGGACAATGCAAAATACTCAACAAAAGAACATTCCATTGAAACAGTAAAAACCTCAGCACGAAATTCCCACTGATCCCTCACTCAGATCAAAAGGAATCATACTAGATTATGAGGCTGAGAAGATCACCAAAAAGTACTTAAAATCCTGAAGTCAGAGTGTGTTTTAGGAGTAAATGTTAATGGAATACAATGGGTCTGCTCGCAGGAGGAGGGCTGTGGGAAGGGGAACCACGGTCAGGGTTTATTGACACGATAGGAACAGGGAGAGGTGAAGGTGCTGGAGATGGTGAGAGTGTTACAGGGAGTGGTCAGCGTCTGAACCGTGTTACAAAGCCAGGACGGATTGCTGCAGCTGGAGGGGTTTGCAGAGGTAGGGAGGGACATATGGATTTTTATTTATTCATTCCTGGGATGTGGGTGTCACTGCCTGGACTAACATTCTTTGACCCAACTGCTAATTACCCAGAGGTTAGCTCAGAGTCAGCCATATTGCTGTGGGTCGGGAGTCAAATGTTGGCCAGACCAGGTTAGAATATTTAATGCCCTTCCTTAAAGCAAGTAAGTGACGAGAGGAGTTCTTCCTCCTGATCAACAATATTTTTATGGTGGCCCCACAAATATCTCGTACAGATACAACATGACATCCCAACTCCTACTCTTAATGCTCTCCCCAATGAAGGTAACCATCCCAAACGCCTGCTTCACCAGCCTGTCTACCTGGGACACCACATTCAAAGAACTGTGTACCTGCATCCCTGGGTCTCTGACTGATAACACTACCCAGGGCCCGAACATTAACTGTACAAGTCCCACCCTGGTTTGTTTCACCAAAATGGAACACCTCACCTTTATCTAATTAAACTCCATCTGCTATTCTTCAGCCCACTATCCCAGCAGTACTGTCCATCCTGTTGTATCATAGATAACCTTCTTCACTGTCCACGTTACCACCAATTTCAGTGACACCCAAAACAATGACTTACCAGGAAACCAATATTCCCATCCAAACCATTTATCCAAATCACAAACAACAGTGGACCCACTCCACCGCTGGTCACTTGCCTGCAGTCAGAAAAACATGTCTCCCACCACCCTCTGTCTCCTCCCATCAAGTAATTTTTGTATCCAGTTCATTAGCTCCTCCTGAATGCCATATCCTTTTTACACTGATCTGAGCTTATTACCCAGTTTACTCGACAAAACACAGAACACACAACAGTTCAGCCCAAGACCCTTTGGCAATGAGGCTATGCCAACCTTTTATCCGACTGTAAGATCAAACTAATCTACATACCTTCATTTTACTACTATTCATGTGTGTGTCAAAGAGTCTATTAGATGTCCCGAATGTGTCTAATTTTACTACCACCATTGGCAGTCCATCCAACCACCTAATATTCTCTATCCTCTTATCCATCTTCCAATCTCCTTAAAATTATGCCGCCTTGTAATAGCCATTTATGCCATAGGAGAACAAGTCTCTGATTATACACTCTCTCTGTGCCTCTCATCACCTTGTTCACCTCTACCAAGTCACCCCACCCCCTTCTTCACTCCAATGAGAAAAACCTTAGCTCCCTCACACTTTCTCCATAAGAAATGCCCTCCATTCCAGGCAGCATCCTGGTAAATCTCCTGTGTACGCTCTCTAAAACTTGCACATCCTTCATGTAAAGATGGGACGAGAACTGAACACAATATTCCAAGTGTGGTCTCACCAGGTCGCTATAAAGATGCAGTAAAACTCAACGGCTCTTGAAATCAATCCCCTTGCCAAGGAAAGCCAACACAACATATGCCTTTTTAACAACCCTATCAACGTGCGTGGCAGCTTTGAGGGATCTATGAACATGGACCCCATGATCTCTCTGTTCCTCCATAATGCCAAGTATTTCGCTGGATTCTATATTCAGAATTGACCTTCCAGAATGAATCACTTCACACTTTTCCAGATTGAACTCCATCTGCCACTTTCAGCCCAGCTCTGCGTCCTACCAATGTCCCATTGCAGCCTACAACAGCCCTCCACATTCCCCACGACGCACCAACCTTCGTGTTATTGGCAAACGTACTAACCCCCTCTCCAAGATCCACATCCAAGTCATTTACAAAAATCACAGAGAGCAGAGTCCCAGAGCTGATTGTTACAGAACCCCACTGGTCACTGAGCTCCAGACTCAATACTGCCAATCTGCTGCCACACTCTGTCTTCTCTGAGCCATCCAATCCTGTATCCAGACAGACAGATTTTCCTGCATCCCAATCATCCTTCTTTTCTGAATGAGCCATCAACGTATTCTGTCATATCCTCAAAGAATTCAATAAGGTTTGTGAGGCATGACCTGCCCCTCACAAACCCATGCTGTCTCTAATTTAACTATGTCTTTCCAAGTTGTCAAAAATCCTTTCTTTAGAGTCCTCACCAATAATCTGCACACCACAAACATTAGACTAAATCTGTAATTCCCAGAATTCTACCTCTGTAATATGGTCCTGACGCTACAAATCTTCTCTCCTCTGCCATGTTCCCCAGAAGGGCACTGGAGGGTGGTGGGGATTACAGAGATAGAGAGGAATATCAGGACAGGAGGATTTTGCAGACATTAGGAGGGTTGCAGTGCCAAAAGGAGGCTTCAGTAATTGTGAGTTTTCGTGGTGATGAAGGCATTTCAGGAGGGAGGGAGGATTGTAGGGAAATGAGAGGTTTCACAGTTTATGTGTTTCCTTAAGAGTTCAAGAGGTTACTGAGTCGGGGAGGTTTAAGCACTGGAGGTTGTTACATAAACATGTGGTTTTGGTTGCAATGGCAGGAAGAGAATTCAGGAAGCTGGAGAGTATGTGGTCTGAACGAAGTTACACAAATGGGAAGAGTTGTCAGGAGTGGAGGTGTTTACAGAGACAGCAATGGTCTGATCTGGAGCAGAGGACCCAGACTGGGAGGGACGTGGGGACTGGAGGTGGTTTAACAGGGAAGGAGGACCATAGAGCCATAGGAGGCTAAAGGAATATGCAGCGCTGTAGGGCTGACGGGTTCATGGAGTTGGGAATGTTGGGAGGGATAGAGAAGTTTACAGGGATAATGATGTTTGTAGGCCAGGGCTGTATTACACAGACAGGGACTGTTTTAGGGAGCTGAGCAGATTACAGAGATAAAAAGATGTGTATCACCTGGCAGATCAAAAAGAGATATGGAGGGTCATCGTGACTGAACATGTTTATAGATATAGGAATGCATGGGTTCTGGGGGTTATTTAGACATGGAGGCTGTGGAATCTGGATTCTTTTTTTGAGATTGAGTAGCACGTTGGAGACAGTTTCACAGATAAGGGAGCATAGCACAAACAGAAGGAAGTTCCTGCGGTAGGGAGGGTTCGAGTGGAGAGTGATGTTTACACAGATGGGGGTAAGAGCTGGAGAAGATTATGGGGATGAGTAAACGTTTGGAGATACAGGAGGAGCTTACATTGACAGGGTGGGTGATAGTGACGGGAGGATGTTACATTGTTAATGAGTCTTGCAGGAACAGGACTGGGAGGAGCACAGGCATTGGAGTGGGATCTACAGATCGGGAGTGTTGCAGAGACCTGAGAGGATAACACAGATAGGGATGGTGGTAGGGTCTCCACAGACTGATGGCGTTTTAGGGACTGGAAGAGGTTTGGTCGATAGGGAGGGCTGGAAGAGCTGCAGGAGCTTATGGAGAGTTGAAGAGTTGGAGCAGTTCACAGAGGGAGGGTTCTCCAACAGGAGTAGGTCACAGATAGTGAGGGATGTGTGGCCTGAGAAAGTTAAAGAGAGGGGAGTTTTCGGGACTGGAAAATATTAAACTTAAAAGGGCAGTTGAAGAGACTGTAGCAAAAAATGCATGGAGAAGGTTACACAGATAGGGGGGTGAGTACGGACTGAAGGTGAATACACAAACATGGAGGGTTGTGTTGTTAGACGGAGCTTAGAGGGATAGGGACTGGTGTAGGGATTAACACAGATAGGGAAGGTTGTGTTTTTGGAGAAGGTTACACTGATACAGACAGTGTTAGGGAGTGTTCAACGGGCTACAGAGGAGCTCAGAGAGAATGTATTATGGGGACTGGAGGAGATTACAGACACAGAGATGGCTGTCGGTTTGAAAAGAGGTTCTACAGATCCTCAGTGCTGTAAGACTGGAGGGAGGTTACAATAATAAGGGTTACCTACACTTAATGACTTTTTTGATATAGAGAAAGTCTCAGAACGGGATTGTCAAAAGGAAGTACAGACAGTCCAGATGGGTTTACAGAGAGATAAAGGTTTTTGGGTTTTCAGGATGGAACAGTGATTGGGAGTGCTGTAACAAATGTCAACAGTTATAGGTAGGGTTCTAAAAGCAGGAAGAGATGACAGTCATAGCAATCATGGTAAGGACTGGAGAAGCTTACATCAGCAAGGAATGTTTTAGAAACTGTTGGAGATTACACATATAAGGAGAGTATTGGGGATGAGCTGAAAATGTGTTGCTGGAAAAGCGCAGCAGGTCAGGCAGCATCCAAGGAACAGGAGAATCGACCTTTCGGGCATCAGCCCTTCTTCAGGAAATGATTTTCAGCTCTGATCTCCAGCATCTGCAGTCCTCACTTTCTCCTCGAGTATTGGGGATGAGGCAAGGATCAAGAGACAGGGATGGTTGACAGGACTGGACAATAAACTGAATAGAATCTCCACAGTCTGGAAATAGGCCATTCGGCCCAACAAGTCCACACCAACCCCTCTAAAGAGCATCCTAACCAGACCCATCCCTCTCCCTGTCCAATAAACCCTGCATTCCTCATGGTGAACTCACCTAAACCACACTTGCCTGAATACTACAGTCAATTTATGACGGCCCATCCACGTATCATGCAAATGTTGGACTATGTCAGGAAACCAGAGCACCCGGAAGAAACCCACACAGTCGGGGGGAGAACATGCAAAGTCCATACAGACAGTTGGCCAAGGCTGGAATTGAAGCCAGATTCCAGTCACAGTGAGGCTGATTATGCAGAGCACTGCAGAGATTGGACGAGGTCACAAAGTTCACAAGGGCTTTTTGGAACAGGAGGAAACTATAGTCAGGAACAGGAGAAGCTTTATAGATGATGGTGTCCATGAGAGGGACTGGAGGAGGTTAACGCAATAGGGAGGGTTGTGCATTCTCTCGACAATTACAGGTAGGGACGGTTGGGGAGACTGGATGAAGTTAGTCATACTCAGAGTTGTACACACACACTGAGTAATGGCAGATGGAGTTTACCTCTGATCACTGTGAGGTAATGCACTGTGGGAAGTCTCATAAGCAAAGGATATACATCATGAAGGGTAGGTCCTCCTGGAGAACTGAGTAACACCAGGACCTTGGTGGGCAAGTCCCTGGATGTCTGAAGGTGTCAGCACAGGTAGACAGGGTGGGGAAGGCACCTGAACTGGGAGCAGGAGGGGGACCCACATCCTGATGGGGCGAATAGTTAGAGCTGCTTGAGAGGATATAATCTAATCTGGCAGGGTGTTGCACCTTAAACAGTCATACGGCCAGAAAGAAGATTGAGGTTGGTGCACAAGTTAAAGACAGCAATTTCAGCAGACAAGGCAGGCAAGAACATAGCAGGAAATGGGGGAGGGGGAACTGATGAGTAAACTGCATTTATTTCAATGAAAGGGGCCTGACAGCTAAGGAAGATGAACTCAGGGCATGGATTGGAACATGGGACTGGGATATTATCGTTATTACAGAAACAAATCTGAGGGAGGGGCAGGACTGGCAGCTCATTGTTTCAAGGTGGAGATGCTACAGGAAGCATCGAAGGGGAGGCAAGAGAGGACGCGTGGTGGTGGGTTTTCATTACGTGAATCATTACATCAGTACCTAGGGAGGATATTCCTGTGGGATCACCCAGCGACGCTATGTTAGTGGAACTGAGAAATAAGAATGGGTCATCACTCTGACACGATTGTCTTACTGACCCCGAATAATCAGTGGCAGACTGAGGAACAAATATATCAAGAGATCTCAAATATCAATCATAATAATAGGCCTGTTATGGTTGGGGTTTTTAAACTTTCCAAACCTAGACTGGAACGGCCAGTGTTCAGTGTTTGCAAGGGAGGAATTTGGTAATTGTGTTCCAGAAAACTCCCAATCAATATGTAAATGGCCTGAAAAGAGAAAGGGGCAAAACCTGACCTCCCCTTGGGAATTAAGGTAGGGAAAGGGACTGAGGTGTGAGTGGGAAAGCATTTTGCCAAAGTGACTCAAGTCTATTAGCTTGGAAATAGCGATGGAAAAGGACAGGGCTGGTCCACAGGTTCAAGTTATACAATGGGGCCAGGAATATTAGCCAGGAACTCTCAAAAGGTGATTGGGGAGTCTATTTGCAGGGAAAGGGAAGTCTGGCAAGTGAGGAATATTTTAAAAGTGAGATAAATTGAGCAATCACCACCTGTTTGTGTGCAGGTCAATGCTGACAGCATTCGGAAACACTGGCTGTCTACTGAGGGTCTGGTCAAGGAAAAGGGGGCACGTGTCAGGTATAGCCAGCTGGAACAAGGGAATCCCTGAGGATCACAGGGACTTTAGGAATACACTTTGGGTAGAAATCAGGATTGCAGAAAGTGTACATGCAGAGAATGATAAGGAGAATCCAAAAGTGATTGTATAAATATATTGAGTAAAAGAGTAACTCGAGACAAAATGCTGTCTCTTAAAGATCAATGAGACCACTGATGTGTGGAACAGCAGGATATGGGTAAGACCTTAAACACATTTTTCCCTCCAGAACTTACTGTGGACAAAGACTGGGGAACTCAGGGAACAAGAGTAATACATTAGACCACATTTGGAGTTCTCTGTAATTCCAGTCTCCCTGCTATAGGAAGGATGGTGTGAAATTTGAAAGTGTTCAGAAAAGATTTACAAGATGTTCCCAGGGTTGTTGCTGAATAAGCTGGGGTTATTTTCCCTGGAGCATCGGAGACTGAGTGGTGACCTGACAGAGGTTTATATAAACATGAGGGGTATGGATTTGGCAAACATTCAAGGTATTTTCCCAGGGTTTGGAGAGTCCAAAACTGGAGGGCATAGGTTTAAGGTTAAAGGGGAAAGGTTTAAACGGCACTGAAGGGACAGCTTTTTTATACACACAGAGCTGAGAGAGAAAGTAGCAGATACTGATACTATGACAACATTTAAGAGATATTTGGATGGGTATATGAATAATAACGGTTTAGAAGTACATGGGCCAAATGCTGGTAAATGGGATGGATTTATTTACATCTTCTGGTCAGCATCAACGAGTTGGACCAAAGGGTCTGTTTCCATGCTCTACATCTCTATGACTTGAAAAGAGTGCATGTTATAGAAGGTTTTAAAACACAAAGCTATGGAAAAACCCAGGACCTGATTAAGTGCATCACAGAACATCGTGGAGCCCCGAGCAAAGATATTTGTCCCATTGATAGCCATGTGTGATGTGCTGGAAAGGCTGGAGGGTGGCATAGTGGACAGTGAAGACGTTGTAATCGAGGATAAAGCGGATGGCCCTCAGGACAACTCCATACAACCCTGTTACGGTGGACACTGCAAAACGTGTCAGATTGTGGATATAGATACCACTATTACGTGTGGGAACACCTCCCACCTTGGACATGGCAGGTACTCATGTGACTCAGCCAACATTGTCTATCTTATACATTGCAGGCAAAAATGCCCGGAAGCATGGTACATTGGGGAAAC
Source organism: Chiloscyllium punctatum (assembly GCF_047496795.1). Classification (NCBI taxonomy): domain Eukaryota; kingdom Metazoa; phylum Chordata; class Chondrichthyes; order Orectolobiformes; family Hemiscylliidae; genus Chiloscyllium; species Chiloscyllium punctatum. Next base: position 22,292,188 of record NC_092755.1, read on the forward strand.
CAAACAAAGGCTCCGACAATGGATGAATGGGCACCGCACAACGATCAACAGACAGGAGGGTTCCCTCCCAGTTGGGAAACACTTCAGTGGTCCAGGACATTCAGTCTCGGACTTTCGGGTGACCATCCTCCAAGGTGGACTTCGGGACAGGCAGCACAGGAAAGTGGCTGAGCAGAGGCTGATAGCTAAGTTCGGTACCCATAGGGAGGGCCTCAATCGGGACCTTGGGTTCATGTCACATTACAGGTGATCACGATTGCACGAGACACACACAGATATTCCTACACACACACACACACACACACACACACACTCACATACACACGGAGACAGGTACACACAGACGGGTACACAGACACCCACACACACTCCCACACTCACAGACTTAAGACACTCTGCACTTCCTACACACACACTTTCTCACACTCACAGCCCCCACCCAGACAGACACACACAGACAGACAAAGACCCACAGACACACATATTTTGTGGGGTGAATTTGTACTTGCAGAATTACATTGTACTTTGCTCAAAAACTGCATGCATTCATGGAGAACTCTGAGCTCAAAAACTGCATGAATTTATGTCAAACTCTTATCTCACTTTTTAGATTAGAATCAATCTAAATATCAGGGCATAGACAGAGAACACAGGGGGCTAACACCTTCAACATATTGTCTAGCTATCACCATTGTTAACAGCTAACCCGAGAATGCAACTTTAAAAAAATGTTTTGTGATTTACCCATGAAAGAAGTGAAACTATCACTGTATTCTAAACAATGAAAGGCTTAACAGACAATCAATTTTTCAATGTATAATGTCAGTTGCATCACACTGTAAATTTTTGCTATAAATCTGTGTTACGATCGAGCCCTCCACTCTCACCTGATGAAGGAGCGTTGTTCTGAAAGCTTTCAATTAAACCTGTTGGACTATAACCTGATGTGTGATTTTTAACTCTCTTCAATATGGTAGATTGATTTGTGACACTGAGATAAAAGAAATTTAGACACCAGAGAGACGTGGTTACAGGGCGAACAAAAGGTGGACATAAATATTCAATGGATCACAACCTTGTGGAAACCCAGGAAAATGGGTAACGCTAACAATAATGGATAACAAAGGCAGTACAGAGAAATCATTTGACCTCAGATCATGAAGTAGAGTCAGTCTGAATGTAAATTCTGGCTACTACTTGCCAAGGACACAAACAGCAGAACAGTTTTACGCCATCGAACAGCATTCCATTTCTCATCACTGCATTACACAGGAACTCATTGGAATTTTTTAACAAACACTTTGTGATAATTTTGGGAAACTTCAATATTCCCATAATCTGGGACAGTCACACTAACAACAGTGATATTGGAAGATTAGTTCAGAGAATTTTTTTTTCAGTGTTTCTTTGAATAATAAATTGTGCAACTGGCTAGGGACATAACTATCTCAGAGCGATCGTTGTGTGATGTAACTTATTGAATGAGTAATGTCACCTGGAGAGATACTCAGGGAAATTGTGATAAAGTTCAGTTTAAAGTAATATAAAGTTTTAAAGTGAATCACAGAAGGACATGCTACAACTCGAAACAAAAACAGCCAGTGACATGGGTTTGAGAGGAGAACTGACCAAGGTAAATAGGCTAAACAGATTGAAATATGTGCCTGTAAATGGACAGTGGAAAACATTTGAAAGGACAGTGTAAATCACTCAACAAAAGAACATTACACTGAAACAGACAAAACCTCAGCAAGAAATTCCCACTGGCGCCTCACTTAGGACAAAATGTATCATATTAGATTATGAGGCTTAGAAGATCACCAAAAAGTACTTAAAATCCTGAAGTGAGAGAGTGTTTTAGGAGTAAGAGTTAAAGGGATTGCAAAGGGTCTGCCAGCAGGAGTTGAGCAGTGGGAAAGGGAATCAGTGTCAGGGTTCAATGTCACAAATGGAACAGGGAGAGGTGAAGGTGCCGGAGGTGGTAAGAGTGTTACAGAGAGTGGTCAGGGCCTGAACGATGTTATAAAGCCAGTACAGTTTGCTGCAGCTGGAGGGGTTTGTAGAGGTAGAGAGGGACATATGTATTTTTATTTATTCATTCATGGGATGTGGGAGTCACTGTTAATTACCCAGAGGACAGCTCAGAGTTAGTCATATTGCAATGGGTCTGGAGTGACATGTTAGTCAGGCCAGTTTAAAATGTCAGATGGTCTACACAAAAGGAGGTCAGTGAACCAGATGTGTTCTTCCCACTGATCAACAACGCTTTTATTGTGACCTGACCAATGTCTTGTACAGATACAACATGACATCCCAAATCCTATGCTCAATGCTCTCCCCAATGGAGGTAACCACCCCAAACGCCTGCTTCACCAGCCTGTCTACCTGTGACACCACTTTCAAAGAACTGTGTACCTGCATCCCTGGGTCACTGACTGACAACACTACCCAGGGCCCGAACATTAACTGTACAGGTCCCACCCTGGTTTGTTTCACCAAAATGGAACACTTCACGTTTATCTAATTAAACTCCATCAGCTATTCTTCAGCTCACTATCTCAGCAGTACTGTCCATCCTGTTGTATCACAGATAACCTTCATCACTGTCCTGTTTACCACCAATTTCTGTGTCACCCAAAAAACTTATTTAACTTACTTAACAATATTCCCATCCAAACCATTTATCCAAATGACAAACAACAGTGGAACCACTCCACCGCTGGTCACATGCCTCTAGTCAGAAAAACAACAGCTCTCCCACAACCCTCTGTCTACAACCATCAAGCCCAATTTTCTGTCCAGTTGACTAACTCCTCCTGAACGCTATAACGTTTTACATTCATCTGAGCTAATTACCCAGCTTACCATCCGACATGTAGAACACAGAACAGTACAGAACAAGACCCTTCGGCCATGATGACATGCCAATCTTTTATCCGACCATAAGATCAAAAATAAAAGTGGCATATAGAGTTTAGTTCAGGTAAATGCGAGGTGCTGCACTTTGGGAAAGCAAATCTTAACAGGACTTATACACTTAATGGTAAGGTCCTAGGGAGTGTTGCTGAACCAAGAGACCTTGAGGTGCAGGTTCATAGCTCCTTGAAAGTGGAGTCGCAGGTAGATAGGATAGTGAAGAAGGCGTTTGGTATGCTTTCCTTTATTAGTCAGAGTATTGAGTACAGGAGTTGAGAGGTCATGTTGCGACAGTACAACACATTGGATAGGCCACTGTTGTAATACTGCGTGCAATTTTGGTTTCCTTACTATCGGAAAGATGTTGGGAAACTTGAAACGATTCAGAAAAGATTTACAAGGAAGTTGCCAGGGCTGGAGGATTTGAGCAATAGGGAGAGGCTGAACAGACTTGGGCTGTTTTCCTTGGAGCGTCGGAGACGAAGGGGTGACATTATAGAGGTTTACAAAATTATGAGGGACATGGATAGGGAAAAAAGACAAAGTCTTTTCCCTGGGTTTGGAGTGTCCAGAACTAGAGGGCATAGGTTATGGATGAAAGGGGAAAGATATAAAAAAAACTAAGGGGAAACTTTTTCATGCAGAGGGTGGTATGTGTATGGAATGAGTTGCCAGAGGAAGTGGTGGAGACTGGTATAATTGCAACATTTAAGAGGTATTTGGATGGGTACATGAATAGTAGGGGTTTGGAGGGATATGGACCGGGTGCTGGCAGGTGGGACTAGATTGGGTTGGGATGTCTGGTCAGCATGGACAGGTTGGACTGAACTGTTTCCATGTTGTACATCTCTACGACTCTAACTTCCATACCCTTCATTTTATTATCATCCATGTGCCTATCCAGAAGTATATTAAATGTCCCTAATGCATCTAATTTATCGCCACCGCTGGCAGTGCATTCCACTCAGCCACCACTCTGTATGTAACGAACCTACATCTGAATTCTCCCCTTAACCATCAACTAATCACCCGAAAATTATACCCCCTTGTAATGACTATTTATATGAGGGTTAAAAAAATCTCTCTCTATTGACTCTATCTATGACTCTCATCACCTTGTTCACCTCTACCAAGTCACCCCTCATCCTTCTTCACTCCAATGAGAAAAGCCTTCGCTCCCTCAACCTCTCTTCATAAGACATGCCCTCCAGTACAGGCAGCAACCTGGTAAATCTCCTCTTCACCCTCTCTAAAACTTCCACATCCTTCCTGCAATGAAGGGACCAAATCTGAACACAATATTCCAAGTGGGGTCGAACTAGGTCTCTATAGGGCTGCAGCATAACCTCACAGCTTTAAAACTCAATCCCCAAACTAATGAAATCCCACACAATATATTGCTTCTTAACAAGCCAATCAGCTTGGGTGGCTACTTTGAGAGATGTATGGACTTGGAACCCAAGATCCCTCTTTCCTCCACACTGCTAAAGATCCTGCCTTTAACTCTGTATTCTGCATTCAAATTCAATCTTCAAAATGAATGACTTCACACTTTTCCCAGATTGAACTCCATCTGCCATTTCTCAGTCCAACTCTGCATCCTGTCAATGTTCTGTTGCAACCTACAACAGCCCTCCACACGATCAACCACTCCACCAACCTTTGTGTCATTGGGAAACTTACTAACCCCTCTTTTAATCACACGTCCAAGTCATTCCTAAACTCACAAACAGCAGAGGTCCTGTAACCTCTCCCTGCAGAAAACCACTGGTCACTGAGCACCAGGATGAATGCTTTCCATCTATCATCACCCTCTGTCTTCTGTGGGCCAGTAATCCTGTATCCAGACAGACAGGTTTCCCTGTACCCCATGCCTCTATACTTTCTGAATGAGCCATAAAGATGTTTTGTCACATTCTCTAAAGATTCAATAAGACTTGTAAGGCATGTCCTGCCCCTTACAAATCCATACTGACTATCTCTGATCAAACTATGGTTTTCCAAGGAATAATAAATCCTGTCTCCCAGAGACCTCTCCAATAATCTGCATACCACAGACATAAGACTGACAGGTGTGCAATTCCCAGGATATTCCCTTTCCTGAACAAGGGAATAATATTTTCCTGCCTCCAATCATCTGGTCTGACTCCAGTGGACAGTGAGGCTGCAAAGGTCATCACCAGGTGCTCAGTAATCCACTCCCTCGGTTCCTGTAGTAACTTTCGACGCATCCAGTCTGGTTCAGCGACTTATCTGTCCTTATCTTTTACAAAATTCTCAGCACATCCTCCTTCTTAACATCCACCTGTTCACGTACATTAGCCTGTTTCACGCTGTCCTCACAAACGACAAGACCCTTCTCAGCAGTGAATACTGAGGCATAGTATTCATTAAGGACCTCCCCTACCTCCTGTGACTCCAGGCACAAGTTCCTTTCACTATCCCAAATTGACCTTATCCTCACTCTGGCCTTGCTCTTGTTCCTCGCATAAATGGAGAATGCCTCACGGTTTTCCTTAATCCTTCCCAACAATGCTTTTTCATGCACCCTTCTAGTTGCCCTAAGTCCATCTCTTGGTTCTTTCCTGGTACCTTCAGAGAATCCCTACTGTGTGGAAACGGGCCATTTGGCCCAACACCTCCATATCAACCCTCCAAACAATATCCAACCCAGCCCCATTCCCCCACCCTATTACTCTCCATTTGCACTGACTAATGCACCAGACCTACCCATCCCTAAACACTATGGGTAATTTAGCAAGGCTAAGCCACCAAACTGGCACATCTTTGGGCTGTGGGGGGGAAACCGGAGCACCTGGAGGAAACCCACAGGGAGAATGCGCAAACTCCCCACAGACAGTCGCCTAAGGCTGTAATCGAAATGGAGTCCGTGGTGCTATGAGGTAGCAGTGCTAACCACTGAGACACCGTGCCATCCAATGTAACTCTCTGGAACCCTGTCTGATCCTTGCTTCCTCGACCTTAAGTAAGCTTCCTTCTTCCTCTTGATTAGATGCTAAAGTCCATGTAGACAACGTTGACTGCTCTGCCTTCATCTATCTTTGGCCACCTCCTCGAAGAGTCAATCCTGTTTGGGAAACGTGGTTTTCCACTCACAAAGCCATGCTGACCATCTCGAATCAGCCCTTGCCTTTGTAAATGTAAGGAGGTCCTTTCCCTCAGAATCTCCTCCAACAACTTCCCCATCACTGGGCTCACTGAGCTGTAATTTCCTGGCTTTTCCCTGCAGTCCTTCAGTGATGGGACAGCGTTAGCCAACCTCCAGACTTCCAACATCTATCTGTGCCTGTTGATAATATACATATCTCTGTAAGGGATACTGCAATCTCTTCCCTAGCTTCCCACAATATTCTAGGATCGACCTAATGAGCTACTGAGGACTGATCTACCTTTATTTGTTTTAAGATTCCAGCACTTTCTCTTCTCTGTTGAGGATTCTTTCCAAGACATCACTATTTATTTCCCCACGTTCCCGAGCTTCCATGTCTTTCTCCACAGTAAATACTGACAACACTATTTTGTCTAATATCTCACCCATCTCCTCTGGTTCCACACATGGGTGACATTATTGATCTTTAAGGGGCCCTATTCTCTCCCAAGTTACTCTTTCGCCCTTATTGAAACTTTCATAAAGGCTTCTGATAATTCAAATACACCATATCCCCTATACCAGTACACCCCTCGTACACCCTTACAATTCTGCCATTTATATTCACACCAACAAATTCAATCCAACAGGCTCGTTGCTGTATCAGTCGGCATGGAGACCACTGTCACACACAGTTACTGTATTGCCCTTGCCATAAGTACATTCAGTGTCCCGACTGTCACTATATTGACATTCCCATCACTGTTTGGAGCCTACAAAAGAATTCCTGATGGAGGTTGCTGCTACTTGCTTATTCTCAGCTCTACTTTTCATATTCAGATCTACATGACTGTCTCATTAATGCATTAACCTCATGCTTCCTTCATAACGTGTTGGCTTTTTGCCTAGTCTGCCTATTGGGACTAGATTGGGTTGGGATAGCTGCACAGCGTGGATGGGTTGGACCGAAGGGTCGGTTTCCATGCTGCGCATCTCTCAGACTCTATGACTCTATCCCAACAACCCTTCAGTATTCACTTCCCAGCGATGGTCATTCTGCAGCTTCATTTCCAGAATGACAGTTCCATCATATCTGTTCACTGTCATTCCATCTTCCTTATGGCGAATACAGGGAGTCATTCCTCAATAGTGGGGGGTTGAACAGAAGAGTAGAGTTTACAGAGATAGGGAGGCTTACGGGGGCTCAAGCATGTTAAGAGTTATACAGAGTTACATCTGTTCAAGAATGTCAGTGGGACAAAGGGATTTGGGGATTGAAGGAATTTACAGAGATCGAGGGAGCTGGATTAGATTCTGGAGATAGGGATGGAGATAGGAAGAGGCAGGCAGACTGAGAAGCACAGACAGGGGGCTGTTTCATCTCGGAGATTATTGTGTATACTAACAGAGATATGGAAGGTTGTCTTGACTGAAGACATTTACAGATATAAGAAGGCTTCTGGGCTCTGGAGGCTACATAGATAGGAAGGCAATGGAGAATGCCAGGTTACTGGGTTGGAGACAGTTACACAAATGGGGAGCGTTGCACAAACTGAAAGAGGTTCCTATGGTCGGGAGGGGTATGGTGTCGGGAATGAGGGTGAAATTTAACAAGATAAAGATCAAAGAATTGTAGAAGGATAAGGAGATTACAAATTTTTCACAGCTAAGGAAGGGTTGTAGGAGCTGGAGAAGGTTACATAGGTAGGTACCGATGGGGTGGTTAAAGACAAATACATGGAGGGTGGTATTGGTGGGAGAAGCTTACAGGGATAGACAGGCCTGTTAGGGTTTACAGGGATGAAGGAATTTAGTATCTACTGCAGAAGGTTAGGGATTAGGGTGTTAGGGACTGGAGAACCTGACAGAGACAGAGACAAAGACACATAGAATGATGCGGCATAGAGGAGATTCCAAACAGAGGAAGCATTATCGGGACTGGAGAATATTACAGAGATCACTAAAACAGCATAGGCCAGGATTGATGCCTGCGATCCCCTGTGCTGTCGCATTGAGGACCAGTCCAGAAGAGATGAAAGCAGGACCCTCACAAGATGGTGGGAATGAAGCCTAGAATGTTGTTGTTCCTTACCCAGCTCTGTATCTATGTCCGGTCTTCCAAGTCTGAATATAGAAGTCTACTACCTCCACCCTGTGCTGTTTACTGTGAGCGATCTTAACAACTGCAGGAATTACTGAAGGTTCCAGATCTCCTTCTCCATCTCTCTCTGGCTGACCAACCAGTTTCAATGAGGTGATGGATGAGACAGGAGTTAGGAACATCCTGATGACCTGCATGAGACAGAAATAGACAGAATGGGAAATTAGACTGATGCAATGAGGAGAACACATGCAGAGTGGCGCTGAGTGCAGCAGAGATCTCGATAATCCCATTCTCCATCCCTTGCCTGTGCTGCTGCATCTCTCTGGAATGGACAATTCTGTTGACTCAGGATCTCAGACCATCTGTAAGAGGGAGAAATGCTGACAGAGGCAGTAAATAGACCCACACAGCGAGGGATACCAGATGGAGAGATACTGAGTGATAGCACATTATTAGACAGTGCATTAACAGGGAATTATTTGAATTTGTAACAAACACACTGGGATAATTGTGAGGGGATTCAACCTTCCTATCTCATCATCTCTTTGGCAGTGGCTCACAGATGAGGCTGACTCTCTCCCACTCTCAGTGGGGGTGGGGGAGTCTGGAGTTGGCTGTGCAGACCGATGTGGCCTTCCACAGACTCTGTTACACTTGAGGCCGAAGGTGGACATGGAAAGGGGGTGGGTGGGGTGGAGGTGTGACAGCGCGCTCCTTGTGCTGTTTTCTCCTGGATTCCCGTTTTCCCCACAGAAAGTCTCGAGGTGCTCAACACCTTCCCAATGCTCTTTCCCCACTTCAGACGGTCTTGGCCGATTTGATTAAGAGATGAAAAAGAACCGATCAATTCTGAAGTAACTAACATTTAGAAATGTGGAGGAGTGCAGTAGGAAGAGGAAACATTGTCAGTGTTTAATCAGAGTAGTGGAACAGGGAGGATTGAAGGTGTTGGAGGTGGTGAGAGTGTTACAGAGAGGGGCAAAGGCCTGAACAACATTACAAAGCCAGTACGGATTGCTGCAGCTAGAGCTGTTTGCAAAGGTAGGGATAGACATATGTATTTTTTCATTGATTCATTCACGGCATGAGGATGTCACCGGTTGGACCAGCATACATTGCCCTCCTGCTAATTGCCCAGAGGCAGCTCAGAGTCAGCCATATTGCTGTGTGACTGGAGTCACATGTGAGCCAGACCAGGTAAGAATGTCAGATATCCCTCACTAAAGGACATACGTGAACAAGTTGATTTTTACCAGATAATCAACAATGTTTATACAGAGGCCTCACTAATGTCCTGTACAGATACACCATGACATCCCAACTCCTACTCTCAATGCTCTGCCCAATGAAGGGTAACCCTCCCAAACACCTGCTTCACCAGCCTGTCTACCTGTGACGCTACTTTCAAAAAACTGTGTACCTGCGTCCCTGGGTCACTGATTGACAACAGTACCCAGGGCCCAAACATTAATTGTACAAGTCCAGCCTGGTCTGCTTTACCACAATACAACTTCTTGGATTTCTCCACCTGTTATTCCTAACCTCACTGGTCCAGCAGTAGTGTTGATCCCATTGTACTCTTCGATAACCCTCTTCACTGTCCACATTATCACCAATTTCAGTCTCACTCACAAACTTGCTAACCATGACTCCTGTACTATCAGCCAAACTGTTTATACAAATGATGCACAACAGTGACCTAGCACCGAACCCTATAGTACACCGTTGGTCACAGGCCTGCAGTTTGAGTGGCAACCCTCTATGAACATGCTCTGTCTCCTACCGTCAATCCTGTTTTGTATCCAATTAGTGAGCGCTCCCTGGTTATGTGTGATCTAAACTTACGATCCAGTCTGCCATGCAGAACCTTGTCAAAGGCCTTGATAACCTTCATGTGGACATCGTGTACTGCTCTGCTTTGACGTCTCACTTGTCTACCTCCACACTCAGGTTTGAGGCATGATTCCCCGTGCACAAAGCCATGCTGATGATCATTAATCTGTCCTTACGTTTCCAAATGCACGATGATCGTTTCTCTCAGAATCTCGTCCAACACCTTATCACCCTGCCATCAGTCTCACTGGTCCGTAGTAGCTGTCGATGCAACAAATATCTCTGGAAGGGGCCCTGTAATTTCTTCCCTCGCTTCTCACAAGGCGCTGGGATACATCTGACCATGTCCCAAGGTTTTATCTAACTTATTGCATTTTAAGACATCCAGCACCTCCTGTTCTCCAATGTGCACTCTTTTCAAGACATCACTATGTATTTTCCCAAGTTTCCGAGCTTCCATGTCTTTCACCACAGTAAATCCAAAAACAAAATATGTGTTCAGTATCTCACCCATCAGCAGTGATTCCACACAGACAGCCTCATTGACCTTTCAGGGGCCCTATTCTCTCACGAGCTAAGATTTACCCCTGTGAAAACTTGTCAAAATGCTTCTGAAATTTCAAATATCCCTCTACCGCAACTAGCCTCCCCCAACCTTATCTATTCTGCATTTATGGTCACACCAAAATATAGAATCCAAAAGATTTAAAAATATTCCACTTTTATAAAATCATACAGCTCCCTTTGTTTCTAAACATCCAGTTATCAATTATTGTCATATCCTTTTAAACACATTCCAGCACGTTCCCGACTTACTGTCAGACTAACAAGGTTTGGTTTCAGACTGACTGCACAAAGGATTTTGGGAATCGTTGTGTATCAATCTGAAACAGGTAGCTTACAGGATCAGCAGGTCATAGAGAAGGCAAATCAAATGTTGTCATTTATTACAAAGGGAATGGAGTCTAAAAATAGGGGGGTCTTGCTAAAACGATGCAAGGTACAAGTCAGACCACACCTAGATTATAATGAATAGTATGTGTGCCCTAAGGAAAGACATTCTTGTGTTGGAGGCAGGCCAGGGAAGGTTCACTCGGCTGATTCTGGAGATGGGGGATTTTCCAATGTGAAGAGGTGGAGTAGATTGCCCTTGAACCGAATGGGATTTTGAAGAATGGGAAAGAAATTGAATGAAACATCCAGGACTCTGAGGGGCTTTGATAGGGTAGATGCCGTGAAGTTAGAAACTAGAACAGTACAGCAGAGTAATAGGCCCTTCGGCCCACCATGGCTGTGCTGACAATGATGCTATTCTAAACTAATCCCATCTGCCTGCACATGGGCGATATCCCTCTATTCTCTGCCTGTTCATGTTTCTGTCTACATGCCCTTCAAAACTTTGCTCTTATTTCCACCTCTCCCACCTCCTGAGCAGCTTCCACCCTCTCGGTAAAGACAACTGGTCTCATTCATCTCACTTAAAACTTCTCACTCTCACCTTAAACCGATGCGCCCTAATATTTGATATTTCTTCATTGGAAGAAGGATTCCAATTATCTACACTATTCACGTCTCTCCTAATGCTATATACCTGTACCAGGTCACCCCTCAGTCTCCGATACTCACGCAAAACAATCCAACTGCGTCCAACCTCCTAACAGTAAACACATTCTCATCCAGGCAACATTCTGCCAACCGTCTGTTGCACGCTCCCCAAAGCCTCCACACCCTTCCTATGGTGTGTCGATGAGAACGACAAGCAACCTTCCAAACATGGCCGACTGAAGTTTCATTCAGTCACAACATGACATGCAAACATCTGTACTCAATACTGTGACCAATGAAGGGAAACCTACCATACTCCTCCTTTATCACCACATCCTGTTGTGTTGTTATTTTGAGGGAGCTGTGGATTTGCTTCCAATGTCTCTCTGTTTATCAATGTTTCCAACTAGTCAATTAGTGTACTACTCTCTTCCATTTGGCTTCATAAATGCATCACTTCACACCTGTCCCGATGTAATTCAATTTGCCACATCTCTGCCCAGCGTTCCAGCTGATCTACATACTACTGCAACCTTTAACACTCTTCCTCACTATTCACAATTCCCTTAACTATCCCTAATCATTACATGCCTTTCCAAATGTCGTCCGCAAAATTACCACTCAAACTGCTGACCTTTTCATCTGAATCACAGATATAAATTACACACAGACATCGCAGCACTGATCCTTGTGAAACAGCATTGGCCACAGACGTCCAATCAGAAATTGACCACTCCACATACCTCTGTCTACTATCACCAAGAAAATATTGCAACCAACTTAACAACGAGCATGGATTGTGATTTGATCTTCCAGATCCCCCTTGCTATTTGGAAGCTGTCCATTCAAAATGACTCGATATTTTGATTCCCAGATTAAATTGGCTCTCTCACTAATGCACTGACTGCATTCTTTCTTCACAACAAAACAGGACCTTGTTTGGTTTTTTGCTGATCCTGCCTAAATCCCTACGACCCCTCAATAATCACATCCCAGCCACGGTCATTCTGCAGCCACCCCTCCACAATAACAGTTCGATCATATCTGTTCCCTTCAGTTAATGCTGTCATTCCATCTGCCTTGTTGCAAATGCATGGCACGTGTCACCGAGAGAGGGCCTTTGAGGGATGGATAGAGGCCACAGAGTGGGAGAGAAGTTTGAGGGCGCGACAATGTCGCAGGGTTAAACATAGTTACAGTTGCTACAGAATGTTCGCAGGAGAAAACATTTTATTGCTTGGAGGAAGTTAGAGAGATAAAGCGTCTTTGATGATATTCCAGAGAGAGGGATGTGTATAGGGTTGTGGATTGTTACATGGACTATGTTGATCAGGGCGTAGAAACATTCACAGGATTCCAGGATGTCGTACATTTAACAACAGGTGTGGGATCTGGAGAATATCACAGTGAGAGGGAGGATGGTATGGACTGGAGAATATTACAGGGAAAGGGAGGGTGGTCTGGACTGCAGAATGTTGCAAACACATGGAAGATGATATAGACTGGATAATGTTGCACGGATAGGGAGGAAGTTGTAGACTGGATAAAGTTAGAAGGAGAGATGAGTTTATGCACTGGAAGGTATGTCAGAGAGAGAGTGGTGTACATGCTGCATGTTACGACAGGGATAGGGAAGCTTATAGATACTGGAGGAGAGAGTCGTAGAGAAGCTTGTGAGAGAGCAGATTCACTTATGAGCATAGGATGTACTGCAGTGAGCGGAGCCTTTTGCAGATATAAACGAGAATACAATGGCCACAAAGCAATCACACCAATACATAGGAATATAGAAACTGAAGGATGTGAAGAGATTACACAGACTAGGAGTGTTGTATGCAGTGGAGGAGATTAAACTGATAGGGGTGGTTTAAGAGACACAACAATGTTAGGAAATAATGGGAGTTGCAAAGGTAAGAGCAGGTTTCAACAATTCGGAGGATATAGACCTGAAGGAGCTTTGACAGATAGCGATGGTACGGTAAAGGGAATTGTAGTGGCTTCCCTTTCATAAGCAATCCATAAGGACTTAAAACAGCCTGTTTGACATGTGCATTATCTCTCGACCATTCATCAGACAGCGCTGCAAATATTTCACTGGCTCTGCCTACCAGCTTAGACTGAACTAGCATTACCCAGAAGACCTCGGGCCACTCTACCCGTCTATGCAATTTTTCAAATGAAATACAGAGTTCCTTGACAGTAGAGTCACAGGTAGTTAGGATAGCGAAGGCAGCGCTTGGTATACATTCTTTTATTGGTCAGAGTATTGAGTACAGGAGTTGGGAGGTCATGTTGCGGCTGTACAGGGCAGTGGTGAGGTCACTTTTGGAATACTGCATGCAACTCTATTCTACTTCATATCGGAAGGATGTTATGAAACTTGAAAGAGTTCAGAAAAGATTTACAAGAATGTTGCCAGGGCTGAGCTGTAGGGAGAGTTTGAACAGGTGATGGTTGTTTTTCCTGGAGTGTCGGAGGCTGAGGGTGACCTTATAGAGATTTATAAAATCAAGAGGGGCATGGATAGGGTAAATAGACAAAGTCTTTCTCCTGGGGTATGTGTTTCCAGAATTATAGGGCGAGGTTTCGGGTAAGAATAGAAGGATATATAAGAGAACTAAGGGGCAACTTTTTCACGTAGAGGATAGTGTATGTACGGAAGAGGTGCCAGAGGAAGTTGTGGAAGCTAGTACAATTGCAACAGTTAAAAGGCACCTGGATGGGTATCTGAATAGGAAGGGTTTAGAGGGAGATGGGCCGGGTGCTAGCAGGTGGGACTACATTGGGTTGGGGTATCTGATCTACAGGATGAGACCATGAATGGGTTGTGGAACCTGGAGGATGTTATGATTTGAACCACCTGTAATTTTTGATTGGATCTTTCAGCCAATCTTACAGATGGTACAATTGCAACATTTAAGAAGCATTTGGATGGATATATGAATAGAAAGGGTTTGGAGGGAGATAGGCCAGGTACTGGCAGGTGGGACTAGATTGGGTTGGAATATCCTGCCGCCATGGCTGGGTTGGAATGAAGGGTCTGTTTCTATGCTGTACATCTCTATGACTGTAAGATTGGCTGAATGGTCCAATCAAAAATTACCTGTGGTTCAAATCATAATATCCTCCAGGTTCCACAAGCCATCCCCTGTCCCATCCTGCAGGTTCAATGAATCCCGGAACTTCTAACCTTCTGCAAGTCCCACGTCCCTTCCGACATTTGTACCATCCTCCAGGTTCTGCAGTCCTTCATACCTCGTAACATGGCCCAGACTCTCCAACTCCTCCTTCCTCTGCAATGTTCCCCAGAAGGGCACTGGAGGATGGTGTGGGTTACAGAGATATGGAGGGACATCAGGACGGGAGGATTTTGCAGACATTAGGAATATATGGACTTGAGGAGGTTTCACAGTTTATGAATGTTGTAGGGACTGGAGGAAATTGCAAAGATAGGGATAGTTTTAGATTGGAGGATTCTGCAGAAAACCTTTACGTGGTTAAAGGCAGGATTCTTAGCAGCGTGCAGGAACAAAGGGATCCTGTGTCCCTCAGGTTCCCACCCAAGTTGACAGGCTGTTAAGAAGGCGGATGGTGTGTTGGCTTTCATTAGCAGGGGGATTGAATTTAAGAGATGTGAGATTTTGCTGCAGCTCTCCAGAACCCCAGTTAGACCACACTTCGAATATTGTGAACAGTTCTGTTCGCTTCATTATAGGGAGGACGTGGAAGCTTTAAAGACAGTGCAGAGGAGATTGAGCAGGATGCTACCTGGACGGGAGGGCATGCCCATAGAAGGGAGGTTGTGGAAGCTAGGGCTTTTCTGATCACAGCGAAGGAGGAATGAATGGTGACGTGATAGAGGTTTACAAGGGAATGAGAGGCATAGATAGAGAGGATAACTAGAGACTACTTCCCATGGCGAAATGGCTATCACAAGGGGACATAAGTTTAAGGCAATTGGCGGAAGGTTTAGCTCAGATATCAGAGGGATATGGGCCAGGTGCTGGCAGGTAGGACTAGATTGAGTTGGGATATCCTGTCGGCATGGATGGGACTGGTATGTTATTTACACAGAGTGTAGTGGGTGCGTGGAATAGACTGCCAGCCATGGTAATAGATTCAGACACATTACAGACATCTAAGCAACTCTTGGATACGCACATCAATGATAGTAAAATGTAAGGTATGTAGGTTCGTTTCATCTTCAGAGTAGGATAAAAGGTCAGCACAATATTGAGGGCGGAAGGACTTGTACTGGAATGTGGTATTCCATGCTTTAAATAGCAAGGGTTATGATGGCAGCAAGAGGTTTCGGGAAGCGGGAGAGGATGCGATCTGAATGAAGTGACACAAATAGGAGGCGTTGCTAAAGGTGTATGAGGTAACAGAGACAGCAATGCTCTGATCTGGAGCAGATGACCAGACTGGGAGAATTGTGGGGACTGGAGGGGCTTTCACAGGGAGGGAGGAGCATAGAGCTACAGGAGGTTACAGAAATGTGGAGAGCTGTCGGGCCGACAGGAGGACATGGAGATGGGAAGGTTGGGAGGAATGGAGCAGTTTACAGGGATAAGGATGTTGGTAGGATGGGGTGTTTTACACAGACAGGAATGTTTCAGGTGAATGGAGCTGGGTACAGAGATAAAGTGGGTTGTACAGATTGGAAAAACAAATAGACGTATGGAGGGTAGTCATCACTGAAGATGTTTATAGACACAGGAAGGCTAAGGTGCTGCAGGTTATTTAGATAAAGGGGGTGTGGAGTCAGACAGATTCTCCAAGTGACAAAGACAGCAATTTTGGTTGGAGACAGTTTCACAGATTAGGGAGCGTTAGTAACCTCCTCCAGTTTGGTCAGAGTGGGAAGGGTTGGAGGGGAGGGTGATGTTTACACATGGAAGAGCTGGAGAAGATTGTGGAAATGAGTAGATGGATGGAGACACTGGAGGAGCTTACATTGACAGGGTGGGTGCTGGCAATGAAAAGATATCACATAGATAGAGGGTCTTGGAGGAACTGTATTGAAAGAGTCACAGGCATTAGAATGACTTCTGCAGATTGGGAGTATTACAGGGACTGAGAGGATTGTAGGGTCTCCACAGATTGATCGTGTCTTTAAGAATATGTAGATACGGAAATCTTAAACCCAATGTATGCAGTCTTCATTTCAAGACCAGAGCCTTATTATCCCTCACCAGCCAAGGATCCCTAACCCTGACAGCTTTTCCCTTTATCCCAATGGGGCGGACTGGTCCTGGATTCTTCAAATCACACTTTGAAAAGCCTCCCATTTGCCAGTTGTTCCTTTTCCTTCAAACGGACTCACCCAATCGATTGGAATCATAATGTGGAGGTGCTGGTGTCGGACTGGGGGTGTACTAAGTTAAAAATCACCCGACACTCGGTTCCAGTCCAACCGGTTTATTTGAAAGGACTAGCTTTCAGAGCACTGCTTCTTCATCAGGTGGTTGTGGAGCACAATCCTAAGGTACAGAATTTATAGCAACAGGATGGCAGTGTCATGGAATATCATATCAAACAAATTTAGTTTAAGCCTTTCATCTGTTTCAGTGATCACCGGCCCTTCCAAAGCGAGTTGGATTATAACTGGGCATTGTGCAATTTTAAATTCACGGCATTGACGCTGGCCAGATCCTGCAGAATGGCCCCAAACCTGGCCCTGTTCCAGTATTCCTCTTCAATCTGTGGAGCTGCTGATCTTTTTCCATAACTATGTTAAAACGAAGACAGTTGTGGGCACTGGACCCAAAGTGCTCTCTGAATGACACTTCAGTCACTTGCCCGACCTCGTTTTCTGAGGGGAGGTCCACTGTTGCACCCGCCTGAGTAGAGTAGGGCCCTCTGCATATTGATTTAGGAACCTTCCTTGGACACCTTTGAAAAATTGCTCTCCGTCCAGGTCTTTTTATACTCTAGGTGGCCCAGTCAATACAGGGAATATTAAAATCTCCAGCCTGCACTCCTCTATTATTCCTATAGTTATCTGCAATCTCTCTATACATCTGCTCCTTTGGTATCTGTTGGGTCTACAACAGTCTACAATACAGTCCCAACAAAGTGACCACCCCCCTTCTTCTTTCTAACTTCTAACCATGTGGAATTTTAAATGAATATATGTTTTAATAATTGGAATTAACAATCCATAAATAAATATTGATAAAAATCCAAACACAGAGAAAGACAACAGTTCACTCTCATGTGGTCTGCAGGACATCCCCACAGCAAAGTGTTTGCCTCTCAATGACCCTGTGAAATGGGCGAGCCAGCTGCTTCGCTCAAGGGCAGCAAGGGATGGGCAATAAAGGCTAGTCAGACAGAGACACCCACTTCCCATACCTGATTTTTTAAAAAATCCATTCAGATTGGTCCCAGCACAGTTCCAGTGGAACAATGTCCTGGCCAATCACATTGGTAGATTTATGGACAGGGCTTTAAACTGACAGAGAGGATGCAGGGACATGCTTCAAGTGAAAGGAGCTTTCCAAATCCAAAGAGAAAACATGAAGCATCAGAGCAGCGTGGGAATGTGACTGAAGACAACAGAAAGGAACAGGATGGGACAAAGTTTAACTAAAACTGTCGATCAGCAAATCCATTTGTGACAGGAAATTGTGGGAACGAGTAACTTATGTTTTTTATTAATGGACAAAGTCTCTGCACAAGGTAGATGGATTTGTGACACAGAGATAAAAGAGATTTAGACACCAGAGAGATGTGGTTACAGGGCGAACAAAAGGTGGAATGTAAATATTCAATGGTTCACAACCTTGTGCAAATTCAGGCAAAATGGACGATGCTAACAATAATGGGTAAGAAAGGCATGACAGAGAAAGCATTTGGCATCAGATCATGAAGTAGAGTCAGTCTGAATGTAAACTCTGGCTCCTACTTGCCAAGGACACAAGCAGCAGAACAGTTTTCGACCACCCACCGAACAACATTTCATGGCTCATCACTGCAATAAACAGGAATTCATTGGAATGTTTAATACAGGCATGGTGAACATTTAGTGAAACATCAATATTCACAAAGTGTGGGACAATCACACTGACAACAGTGATTTTGGAAGAGGAGTTCAGAGAATTTTTTTCAGTGTTTCTTAGAATAACACATTGTGCAACTGGCGAGGGACGTAACTGTCTCAGAGCGACTGTTGTGCGATAAAACTTCGTGAATGAGTAATGTCACCTGGAGAGATCCTCTGGGAAATTGTGATAAAGTGCAGTTTAAAGAAATGTAAAGTTTTAAAGTGAATCACAGAAAGGACAAGCTACAACTAGAAACAAAAATAGCCAATTACATGAGTTTGAGAGGAGAACTGACCAAGATAAACAGGCTAAACAGACTGAAACATGTGCCTGTAAATGAACAGTGGAAAACATTTGAAGGAACAGTGTAAAATACTCAACAAGAGGACATTCCACTGAAACAGACAAAAACTCAGCAAGAAATCCCCACCGGTCCCTCACTCAGGACAAAATTGATCATATTAGATTATGAGGCTGAGAAGATCACCACAAAGTACAAAAAATCCTGAAGTGAGAGAGAGTTTTAGAGTAAGTTTTAAAGGGATTGCAATGGGTCTGCTCGCAGGAGGAGGGCAATGGGAAGGAGAATCGTTGTCAGGGTTTATTGACACGATACGAACAGGGAGAGGTGAAGGTGCTGGAGGTGGTGAGAGAGTTACAGAGAGTGGTCAGGGCCCGAACGGTGTTACAAAGCCAGGACGAATTGCTGCAGCTGGAGGGGTTTGCAGAGGTAGGGAGGGACATATGTATTTTTATTTATTCATACATGGGATGTGAGTGTCACTGCTTGGACCAGCATTCTTTGACCCCATGCAAATTACCCAGAGATTGTTGGGGCCCTGGTGGATTAATATAATACTTTGCTGGACACAGGTGAAGTGCTGAATGACTGGAGGATCACTAATGTGGTTCCTTTGTTCAAGAAGGGCAGCAGTGATAGGCCAGGTAATTACAGAGCAGATAGTCTGAAAGCAGGGGGGAGGGAAATTATTGGAAACAATTGTGAGGATGAATCAACACTTGCAAAGGTAAGAATCAACTCGGTTTAGTCATCACGGATTTGGCAGAGGGAGATACTGTCTGAGGAATTCAGTTCAGTTTTTTTAAAATGTTGCTTAAGTATATTGATGAAGGCAGTGCAGATGATGTGGTTTACATGGACTTGAATAAGTCCTTAAACAAGATCCAACATGGAAGGCTGGTCCAAAAGGACTGGGTTCCAAGGCAAGTTGGCAGATTGCATGTAAAATTGGTGGATAGAATATTTTCACCACCGGATGTACCACAGAGATCTGTGCAGGAACCATTGAACATTAATAACACGGATGTGAAAGCAGAAGTTATCATTAGTCGGTTTGCAGGTGACATGAAAGGTGAGGGTGTTGTTCACAGTGAGGAGGATGGTCTCTGTCTGCAGTCCGATGTCGATTGGATGATAATCTAAGCAGAGTTTAGTTCTGATCGAAGTGAGGTAATACTCTGTGGGAGGTACGATAAGCGAAGGATAGACGTAATAAACGGTAGGTCCTTGCGGAGTACTGAGGAATACAGGGACCTTGGTGGACAAGTCCATAGATCCCTGAAGGTGTCAGCACAGGGAGACAGGGTGGGAAAGGCACCTCAACTGGGAGCGGGAGAGGGACCCATATCCTGGTGGGGTGAATTGCTAGAGCTGCTTGAGAGGATATAATCTGGTCTGGCAGGGTGTTGGACCTTAAATAGACGTAAGGCCAGAAAGAAGATTGAGGCTGGTACACAAGTTAAAGACAGCAATTTCAGCAGACAAGGCAGGCAACAACATAGCAGGGAATGGGGGAAAACTGATGATTAAACTGCATTTATTTCAATGCAAGGGCCTGACAGCTAAGGAAGATGAACTCAGGACATGGATTGGAACATGGGACTGGGATATTATAGTTATTACAGAAACACAGCTGAGAGAGGGGCAGGACTGGCAGTTCATTGCTTCAAGGTAGAGATGCTACAGGAAGGGGAGGCAAGAGAGAACGTGTGGTGGTGGGTTTTGATTGCATGAATCATCACAGCAGTACTTAGGGAGGATATTCCTGTGGGATCGCCCAGTGAAGCTATGTTAGTGGAACAGAGAAATAAGAATGGGTCATCACTTTGATACGATCGGACTGCTGACCCCGAATAATCTGTGGCAGACTGAGGAACAAATATGTCAGGACATCTTAAATATCAACCAGAATAATAGGGCTGTTATGGTAGGGTTTTTGAACTTTCCAAACCTAGACTGGGACTGCCAGTGTTCAGTGTTTGCAAGGGAGGAATTTGGTAATTGTGTTCCAGAAAACTCCCAATCAATATGTAAATGGCCTGAAAAGAGAAAGGGGCAAAACCTGACCTCCACTTGGGAATTAAGGTAGGAAAAGGGACTGAGATGTGAGTGGGAAAGCATTTTGCCAAAGGGACCACAGTTCTAGTAGTTTGAAAAGAGCTTTGGAAAAGGACAGGCCTGGTCCACAAGTGCAAGTTATAAAATGGAGCCTGACCAATCTTGATTGTATTAGCCAGGAACTTTCAAAATGTGATTGGGGATGGGAATTATTTACAGGGAAATTGAAGTTTGGCAAGTGAGAATATTTTAAAAGTGAGATAAACTGTTCGATCAGCGCCAGCATGTTCCTGTTTGTGTGCAGGTCAATGCTGACAGCATTCGGAAACACTGGCTGTCTATTGAGTGTCTGGTCAAGGAAAAGGGAGCACGTGTCAGGTATAGCCAGCTGGATCAAGGGAATCCCTGAGGATATACAGGGGCTGTAGGAATACCTTTGAGTAGAAAACAGGAATGGAGAATGGCTAAATGAAATAGCTTCAGCAGAGAAGGAAAGGGGAATCCAAAAGTGATTGTATCTGTATATTAAGAGTGCATAAGTAACTCGGGACAAAATAGTGTCCATTAAAGATCAATGAGGCCATCGATGTTTGGAACTGCAGGATATTTGCTAAGATCCTAAACATTTTTTCACTCCAGAACTTACTGTGGAGAAAGACTGGGGAACTCAGGGAACAAGAATAATATGTTAGACCACAATTGGAGTTCTCTGCAATTCTCTGCTACAGGAAGGATGTCGCGAAACTTGAAAGGGCTCAGGAAAGATTAACAAGATTTTGCCCGGGTTGTTGCTGAATAAGCTGGGGTTACTGTCACTGAAGAATCGGAGACTGAGGGGTGACCTGACAGAGGTTTATATGAACATGAAGGGCATGGATAGGGTAAACATTCAAGGCCTTTTCCCAGAAGTTGGTGAGTCCAAAACTAGAGGGCATAAGTTTAAGGTTAGAGGTGAATGGTTAACAGAGGGACTGAAGGAACAGCTTCTTCATACACATAGTGATGTGTGTATGGAATGAGCTGAGAGAGAAAGTAATGGAGACTGATACAATGACAACAGTTACAAGGTATCTGGATGGGCATCTGAATAGTAAGGGTGTAGACGTATATGGGCCAAATGCTGGAAAAGGGAATGGATTTATTTAGATCTTCTGGTAAGCCTGGACGAGTTGGGGACCGAAGTTTCTGTTTCTATGCTGTATATTTCTATGACTTGAAAAGAGTGCATGTTATAGAAGAGGTGGTGCTGGAGGTTTTAAAACACAAAGCTATGGCAAGTTCCAGAACCTGATTCAGTGTATCACAGGACACTGTGGGTTGCTGGGGAAGAAATTGTGGAGCCCGTAGCAAAGGTATTTGTACTACTAACAACCACGTGTGATGAAGTGCTTTTGCCCGAAACGTCGATTTCGAAGCTACTTGGATGCTGCCTGAACTGCTGTGCTCTTCCAGCACCACTAATCCAGAGCCACGTGTGATGGGCTGGCAGGCTGGAGGGTGGCATCATGGACAGTGAAGGAGGTTTTCTGAGATTACAAAGGGATCTTGATGAAGGGAGTGAATGTGCGGAAAAAACTCGAGATGGGATTCAATCTGAATAAATACGAGGTAATGCATTTTGTAAAATAAACAAGGGTAGAGCTTATACAATTAATGTTAAGGCCTCGGTTAGTGTTTTAGAGCAGAGGGACCTCCGGGTTCAGGTACATAATCCTTGAAGTTTGCATGCCTGACTATTGCTCAGTTCATTGAGTGGAGGATTTGGGACGTCATGTTGGGATTGTATAGACATTTGTGAGGCCTGTTCTGCAATACTCTGTCCAGTTCTGGTCGCCCAGTTAACAGGGAGGATATTATTAATCTGCAGGGCATTCAGAAGAGATTTACCAGGATATTGCTGGTATGGAAGGATTGAGTTCGGAAAAATGGCTGGAGAGGCTGAGTCTTAATTCAATGGAGCCTGGAGGTTGAGACATGATGCTATAAAGGTTTATGAAAACAAAAGTGATTTATAGATCAATTTAATGGTAGTTGCCTTTTCCTCAGGATGGGGGAGTCTCAAGAGGAGGGGCCACATTTTTAAGGTTAGAGGATAGAGATGATCAAAACAAAGATATGGGGCAATTTGCTACACAGAGGGTGGATTCAGTGTGGAATGAACTTCCTGAGAAAGGGGTTGATGTGGGTAAAATTACAACATTTAAAAGATATTTGGATAAACAGGTGAATAGGGAAGGGTTGGAGTGATATGGGCCGGCAACAGGCAGCTGGGAAGAGTTTAGTTTTAGATTATGGTGGGTATCAACTGAAGGGTCAGTTTCCATGCTGTTTGACTCTATGACAAGAATATGGTTTTATTCCATTATTGAAAAAAGGATCAGGGCTGGGTCCACTGAAGTGCATCATCTCCATAAACGATTTGGTTGAAAATATAGGAGTGATTGTGCAAAAGTTTATTGATGATCAAATGAATGGTGTAGTGGGCAGTGAATACGGTTATCAAAGGGGATACTGACCAACTGGGCCAGTGGACCAAGGAATGAAAGCTGGAGTTTAATTCAGGGGTTGGATTTTGTTAGGACAAACCATGGAGGACCAACACAGTTAATGGAAGGGCTCTGGCCAGGGTTGTTGAACAGAGAGAGAGAGAAAAAGAGAGACAGAGTGAGAGAGAGAGAGAGAGAGAGAGAGAAGGGGGTGCGAGTTACATTATTCATCGGAAGTGGCATACCAGATGGAGAGGGTCGGGAAAGCGACATTTGGCACATTTGCCGACATTGGCCAGCACTTTGTTACATACGTTGGAGATATTTGTAACATTGTCCTAAATATTTCACTTGGGTAGAGGAGGCCACGGGGTGACCCTAAGAAAGGTGAATAACCAAGGGTAGGTGAGTCCAAAACTAGAGGGTATAAACGGGAGGTGAGAGAGCAAAGATTAAAGAGGGAGCTGAGGGGGAACATTATCCACAGAGGATGGTGCATAGATGGAACAGACTCCCTCAGGCACATTGGAGAAACAAGAACAATTACAGCATGGAAAAGACATTTGGGCAGGTACATGGAGAGGAGAAGGTTTGAAGAGATAAGGGCCAAATGCAGGCAAATGAGACTCGTTCAGTTTCGGTAACCTGGCCACCATTGAGGAGTTGGACCACAGGTTCTGTTTCCGTGCTGTATCACTCTGTATCCAGCTAAAGAGGATTAGTGTACCAAAATATGGCATGTTGTCGACACTGAAGCAAGTTACAGCGATGGGGATGGTAGTCTGGAATGCAGTACATTTCAAATATGTGGAGGGACTATCGGGGAAGGGAGGTGGTTACAGGGACAGGGACTATTGTATGAGTTAAAAATGACTGAAGACACTGGTGCACAAGCCATGCCACAGATATAGTGTTTCAGAGTCATGAGTCTTAGTACAGTGTTGGAGGGAGAACACAGAACAGAAAGATCCCAGGCAGCATTCCCAACCTCTCGTCGGAGGCCTACTCTCCCCTCTGTTGTACTGATGCTCGCTAAGACAGCACAGGACTGGATTGATAACTGTGAACTCCCGATGCTGACTCAGTGCAACATAAGTTAAAGTAGACGTGGTGATTGAGTCTGGGGTGTGTCTGTACTGTGCTCCCCATCCAGCACTGTATCTACGTCTTGTTAGCCAATGTTTGGAGCCCTCTCATTGCTCTCTGCTCTGTGCACTATGAGTGATCTTACCTCGCTGCAGGATTTATTGAAGGCTCCAGATCTCCCTTCCCTTTGTCTCTCTGGCTGACCAACCATTTTCAATGAGGCGATGGATGAGACACACAGCAGTTGGGATGTCTATTGAGTAAGCAACTTCCTGAGTACCTACAGTAGACAGAGAAAGAGACTGAATGGGAAATTAGACTGATGCCGTGAGGGTTACACAAGGAGAATGGAAATGAGCCCCACAGATATCTGGAAAATCCCAAACTCCATCCCTGGCCTGCGCTGTTGCGTCTCTCTGGAGTGGAGAATTCTGTTAGCTCAGGATCTGGAGAAGCTGCAAGAGTGAGAGACGCTGACAGAGGCAGCAATTAGACCCACACAGAGAGGGATACCACATGGAGAGAGACTGAGTGATATCAGCAGAGTGCTGGAAGGTATCAGGATCACACAATCATGTTGGAAGAATGGGTTCAGCTTCATGTGTCAGTGCTCAGGGATGAGCAACCAGCGAGCAGGTGAAGTGATGGCCGAGTAACATTATTGTTCGGGCATTTGTGCAAAACCTCAGCTAATGTTCAGTGGAGGCAGGTTTGAATCCCATCATAAGATATGTTGGAATTTAAAATCAATAATTTTAAAAATAGCAATTAACAATCCATAAACAAATATGAAACCATTGATGATGTACAAACATCCCAATCCCTTAGATTAGATCCCATACAGTGTGGAAACAGGTCTTTCGGCCCAAGAGTAACCCACTCAGACCCATCTCCCTCGACCAAATACACCTAACATTATGGGAAATTTAGCATAGCCAATTCACCTGGCCTGCACGTCTTTGGACTGTGGGAGAAACCCGGAGCATCCGGAGACAATTCACGTAGACATGGGGAGAATGTGCAAATTCCACATAGTCGCCCATGGCTGGAATCGAACCTGGGACCCTGGTGTTGTGAGGCGGAGTGCTAATCACTGACCACCGTGCCGCCCACGTCCCCTTTCGACAACGAGATCTGATCATCCTCATGTGGTCTGCACGA
Source organism: Chiloscyllium punctatum (assembly GCF_047496795.1). Classification (NCBI taxonomy): domain Eukaryota; kingdom Metazoa; phylum Chordata; class Chondrichthyes; order Orectolobiformes; family Hemiscylliidae; genus Chiloscyllium; species Chiloscyllium punctatum. The sequence goes on from NC_092755.1 coordinate 22,317,836, forward strand.
CATACCCACAGCAAAGTGTTTGCATCTCAATTGACCTCTGAAATGGCGAAGCAAGCTACTCAGCTCACGGGCAGCTCAGGTTGGTCAGCTAGAGACACCCACATCCCCTAACTGATTTATTAAAAAATCCAATAGGATGGTCCCACTGGAACCATGCTGGGACCAGTGCCCTGGCCAATCATATCAGTAGGTTTATGGACAGGGCTTTAAACTGACAGAGTGGATGCAGCGACAGGGACCAGGTGAAAGGAGCTTTCCAAATCCAAAGAGAAAAGGTGAAGCATCGGAACAGTATGTGGATGTGGCTGAAGACAATCAGAAAGGAACAGGATGGGACAGCAATTAACTAACACTGTACATCAGTGAATAGGTTTGTGACAGGAAATTGTGGGAAAGAGTCAATTATGGTTTTTTTGAATGGATGTAGTCTTATCAATAAGGCAGGTGGATTTGTGACACTGAGATAAAAGAGGTTTCGACACCAGAGAGATATGGTTACAGGGTGAACAAAAGGTGGACGTAAATGTACAATGGATCACAAACTTGTGGAAACTCAGGCAAAATGGATAACACTAACAATAATGGATAAGAAAGGCATCACAGAGAAAGCATTTGGTCTCAGATCATGAAGTAGAGTCAGTCTGAATGTAAATTCTGGCTACTACTTCCCAAGGACACAAGCAGCAGAACAGTCTGAGCCACCAAACAGGCATCACTGCATTACACAGGAACTCATTGGATTTTTTTTAACAAAGACATTGTGATAATTTTGGGAAACATCAATATTCACAAAATGTTGGCAGTCACACTGGCAAGAGTGATATTGGAAGAGGAGTTCAGAGAATTAGTTTTCAGTGTTTCTTTGAATAACAAACTGTGCAACTGGCGAGGGACATAACTATCTCAGAGCGACCATGATGGGATGACACTTCGTGAATGAGTAATGTCACCTGGAGAGATCCTCTGGGAAATTGTGATAAAGTGCAGTTTAAAGAAATATAAAGTTTTAAAGTGAATCACAGAAAGGACAAGCTACAACCCAGAAACAAAAATAACCAATAACATGAGTTTGAGAGGAGAACTGATCAAGGTAAACAGGCTAAACAGACTGAAATATGTGTCTGGAAATGAACAGCAGAAAACATTAGAAGGAGCAGTGTAAAACACTCAACAAAAGGACATTCCATTTAAACAGACAAATCCTCAGCAAGAAATCCTCATCGGTCCCTCACTCAAATAAAAAGGATCATATTAGATTATCGGGCTTAGAGGATCACCAAAAAGTACTTAAAATCCTGAAGTGAGAGAATGTTTTAGGAGTAAGTTTTCAAAGGGATTGCAAAGGGCCCGCTCACAGGAGGAGGTCAGATGGAAGAGGGAATAATTGTCAATGTTTTATGTCACAAAAGGAACTGGGAGAGCTGAAGGTGCTGGAGGTGGTGAGAGTGTTAAAGAGAGTGGTCAGGGTCTGAACAGTGTTACAAAGCCAGTACAGATTGCTGCAGCTGGAGGGGTTTGCAGAGGTAGGGAGGGATATATGTATTTTTATTTATTCATTCATGGGATGAGGATGTCACTGATTGGACCAACATTCTTTGTGCCACTGCTAATTACCCAGAGTATAGCACAGAGTCAGCCATGTTGCTGTGGGTCTGGTGTCCCGTGAAAGCCAGACCAGGTTAGAATGTCAGATGTTATTCTCTAAAGGACGTAAGTGAACCAGATGAGTACTTCCTACTGGTCAACAATGCTTTTATGGTGGCCTCACCAATGTCCTGTACAGCCACAACATGACATCCCAACTTCTATTCTCAATGCTCTGCCCAAAGAAGGTAACCATCCCAAACGCCTTCTTCACAAGCCTGTCTACCTGTGACACCACTTTCAAAGAACTGTGTACCTGCACCCCTGGGTCACAGACTTACAACATTCCCAGGGCCCGAACATTAACTGTACAGGTCCCACCCTGGTTTGTTTCACCAAAATGGAACACCTCACATTTATCTAATTAAACTCCATCTGCTATTCTTCAGCCCACGATTCCAGTGTACTATTCGTCCTGTTATATCATAGATAACTTTATTCACTGTCCACTTTCCCAACAATTTCAGTGTCACTCAAAAAAACTTCCCACAAAACCAATATTCCCATCCAAACCATTTATCCAAATGACAAACAACAGGGGACCCACTTCACCGCTGGTCACATGTCTCCAGTCAGAAAGGCAACATGTCTCCCATCACCCTCTCTCTCCTACCATCAAGCCCAATTTTTGTATCCAGTGTGCGAGCTCCTCCTGAATGCCATATCCTTTTACATTGACCTGAGCTTATTACCCAGTTTGTCAGACAGAACGTAGAATACAGAACAGTAAAGCACAAGACCCTTCGGCCACGATGCCATGCCCATCTTTTACCCGACTGTTAGATCAAGCTAACTTACATACCCTTCGTTTCGCTACCATCCATGTGCCTATCCAAGAGTCTGTTAAAATGTCCCGTTCCACTCACCCACCACTCTCTGTGTAAAGAACCTCCATCTGAAATCTCCCATTACCCATCCTCCAATCACCTTACAATTATGCCCCCTTGTACCATGTATGCCATGGGATAAAGAGGTCTCTCACTGTTCACTCTATCTTTGCCTCACACCATCTTGTTCACCTCTACCAAATCACACCACACTCTCCTTCACTCCAATGAGAAAAGCCTTAGCTCCCTCAACCTTTCTTCATAAGACATGCTCTCCAGTCCAGGTAGCATCCTGGTAAATCTCCTCTTTACCCTCTCTAAAGCTTCCACATCCTTCCTGTAATGAAGGGATCAAAACTGAACACAATATTCTAATTGGGATCTAAACAGGGCTGTATAGAGCTGCAGCATAACCTCATGGCTTTAAAACTCAATCTCCCAGCTAATGAAAGCCAATATTCTTTCTTAACAACACCATCAGCTTGGTGGCAAATTTGATGGATCTCTGGTCATGAAATCCAAGATCCATCTGTTCCTCCACACTATTCAGTATTCTGCCTTTACCCCTGTATTCTGCATTCAAGTCTCACCTTCCAAAATGCAGCAATTCACACTTTTCCAGATTTGACTTTATCTGCCACTTCTCAGCCCAGCTCTACATCCTGTCAATGTCCCATTGCAACCTCGAGCAGACATCCACACTATTCACCACTCCACAAACCTTCGTGTCATTGGCAAACTGACTTACCCACTCTTCCACTCACACATCCAAGACGTTCATAAAATCACAAAGAGCAGAGAGTTTTTGACCTCTCCCTGCAGAAAACCACTGGTCACTGAGCTCCAGGCTGAATGATTTCCATGTCATCACCCTCTGTCTTCAATGAGCCAGGAATTCTGTATCCAGACAGGCAGGTTTCCCTGTATCCCATGCTCTGTACTTTCTCAATGAGCCATAAATGTGTTTTGTCACATTCTCAAAGGAGTCAATAAGATTTGTGAGGCAAGACCTGTCCCTTACAAAGCCATGATGACTTCCTCTAATCAAACAATGGTTTTCCAAGGAATAATAAATCCTGTCTCTCAGAGTCCTCTCCAATAATCTGCACATCACAGACAGAAGACTGACAGGTCTGTGATTCCCAGGATTATCTCTATTCCCTTTCTTGAACAACGCATGGCTGATTCACCAAACCTGCACATCTTTGGGCTGTGGGTGGAAACCGGAGCACCTGTCGGAAACCCACGCAGACTTGGAGAGAATGTGCAAACTCCACACAGACAGTGGCCTGGGGCTGGAATTGAAATCGCGTCCCTTGTGCTGTGAGTCAGCAGTGCTAACCACTGAGCCACCGTGCTGTCCCATGTAACTCTCTAGAGTCCTGCTTCTGATTGTTGGTTCCTCAAACCAAAGTTAGCTTCCTTCTTCCTCTTGACAAGATGTTCTACATCCCTTGGAACCTTGTCAAATGCTTTGCTGAAGTTCATGTAGACAACGCTGACTGCTCTGCATTCATCTATCTCTTGGTCAACTCCTCGAAGAGTCACTCCGGTTTGTGAAACACGGTTTCCCACTCACAAAGCCATGCTGACTATCTCTAATCAGCCCTTGCCTTTCCAAATATATGTAGCTCCTTTCGCTCAGAATCTTCTCCAACAACTTCCCCATCACTGGGCTCACTGGGCTGTAATTTCCTGGCTTTTCCCTGCAGACCGTAAGTGATGGAACACCCTCCAGTCTTCCAGTAACTCATTGTGTCTGTTGATAATATAAATATCTCTGTTAGGGACATTGCAATCTCTTCCCCAGATTCCCACAATATTTTAGGATCAACCTAACAAGCGACTGAGGATTGATCTACCTTTATTTATTTTAAGATTCCAGCATTTCTCTTCTCTGTTGAGGATTCTTTCCAAGACGTCACTATTTATTTCCCCAAGTTCCTGAGCTTCCATGTCTTTCTCCACAGTAAATTCTGACAACACTATTTTGTCTAATATCTCACCCACCTCCTGACAGTTAAGGTGCCCTATTCTCTACCAATGTTACTCTTTAGCCCTTATTGAAACTTGTGTAAAGGTTTCTGAAAATTCAAATAAACCGTATCCTCGGTACAACCACTCCTACACTCATATCTATTCTGCCATTTATATTCACACCAATAAAAATAAAATCCAACAGGCTCAAAAACACATTCTCTTTTTCTTCAAAGCGTTTCTAAGGGTCCAGTTATTCTTCATTGACATATCCTTTCAAACATATTTCAACTCCCAACCGACTATCAGATTAACACTGTTTGCTTTCAGACTGGCAGCAGAAAGGGTTATGGGAGTTCGTGTTTGTCAATCTGAAAACTGTAGCTTACAGGTTCAACAGGTAATAGAGGTGTTGGAAATAAGGAGGGTCGTGGGGATTGAAGGACATTATGGAGATAGGGAATGATGTGGGGACTGTATGAGATTATGGACACAGAGAGTGCAGTGGTGACTGAAGAATATTATGGAGATAGGGAGTGCTGTGGGGCCTGAAAGGGGCCAAAGAGATCTGCAGGACTGTTGGGTCTGAAGGAGGTTGCACAGATCAGGAGGATCTTGGGGATTGAAGAAGGTTACTCTGAACGGGAGGGTCGTTGGGTCAGGATGAGATTATGGAGATAGGGAGGGTCGTGGGGCCTTTTGGAGGTTATGAAGTTAGGGAGGTTTGTGGGGAATGATTCAGGTTACATGGATAGTAAGAGTCGTGGGGACTGAAGGAGTTTATGGACATAGGGAGGGCTGTGGGGACTGAAGGGGCTTACACACATAGGGAGGGATGTGGGGACTGAAGGAGGTTATATGGATAGTAAGTTTATAGAGAAGCACAGGAAAGAAGAGCAGGTATCGGCCATTTGACCACAGAGTCTGTCCCACCATTCAATATGATCACGACTGATCATTTAACCCAGTACAGTCTTCCTGCTTTCACACCTTACTCTGATATTATAGTGACTACTGGCATTTAGTGATACAGGGGGCTGTAGTAACTGGGACAGGGGGTGTGCCTTACAGAGATAGGGAGGGTTGTGGAAGCTCGGACAGGTGACAGATACAGGGCGGGTTTTAGGAAGGGGAGGACTTTACAGGGATTCGGAGGAATGCAGGGATGGGACGTGATAACAATCACAGGGAGGATATTGGGAGCTCGATCTGAGACGGGTCCAGCTGAGAACAGAAGGGAGTCAAACAGTCAGGGACAGGCAGGGACAAGAGAGGATTAATAAATTAAACTGCATTTATTTCAATGCAAGGGGCCTAACAGGGAACGCAGATTAACTTAGGGCCTGGTTAGGAACATGGGACTGGGATCTCATAGCATTTAAAGAAATATGGCTCAGGGATGGGCAAGACTGGCAGCTTAATGTTCCAGGATACAAATGCTACTGGAAGGATAGAAAGGGAGGCAAGAGAGGAGGGGGAGTGGCATTTTTGATTAGGGATAGCATTACAGCTGTGCTGAGGGAAGATATTCCCAGAAATACATCCAGGGAAGTTATTTGGGTGGAACTGAGAAATAAGAAAGGGATGATCACCTTATTAGGATTGTATTACAGACCCCCCAACAGTCAAAGGGAAATTGCCAAACAAACTTATAAGGAGATCTCAGTTATCTGTTAGAATAATAGGGTATTATTAGTAGGGGATTTTAACTTTCCAAACATTGACTGGGACTTCCATAGTGTTAAAGGTTTAGATGGAGAGGAATTTCTTAAGTGTGTACAAGGCAATTTTCTGATTCCGTATGTGGATGCACCTACTAGAGAAGGTGCAAAACTTGACCTACGGTTAGGAAATAAGGCAGGGATGTACCTACTAGAGAAGGTGCAAAACTTGACCTACGGTTAGGAAATAAGGCAGGGCAGGTGAGTGAGGTGTCAGTGGCCAGCTCTTTGAGGCCAGCGACCATAATGCTATTTGTTTTAAAACAGTAATGGAAAAGGATAGACCAGATATAAAAGTTGATGTTCTAAATTGGAGAAAGGCCCAGTTTGACACGATTCGGCAAGACCTTTTGAAAGCTGGTTGGAGGCAGATGTTCGCAGGTAAAGGGACGGCTGGAAAATGGGAAGCCTTCGGAAATGAGATTAAAAGAGTCCAGAGAAAGTATATTCCTGTCAGGGTGAAAGGGAAGGCTGGTAGATATAGGGAATTCTGGATGACTAAAGAAATTGAGAGTTTAGTTCAGAAAAAGAAGGAAGCATATGTCAGGTATAGACAGGATAGATCGAGTGAATCCTTAGACGAGTATAAAGGAAGTTGGAGTATACTTAAGAGGGAAATCAGGAGGGCAAAACGCGGACATGAGATAGCTTTGGAAAATTGAATTAAGGATAATGCAAAGGATTTTTACAAATATATTAAGGACAAAAGGGTAACTAGGGAGAGAATAGGTCCCCTGAAAGGTCAGCAAGGCGGCCTTTGTGTGGAGCCACAGAAAATGGGGGAGATATTAAATGAATATTTTGCATCAGTATTTACTGTGGAAAAGGATATGGAAGATATAGATTGTAGGGAAATCGATGGTGACATCTTGCAAAATGTCCAGAGAAACAGAGGAGGAAGTGCTGGATGTCTTGAAACGGTTAAAGGTGGATAACTCCCCAGGACCTGACCAGGTGTACCCGAGAATTCTATGGGAAGCTAGAGAAGTAATTGCTGGGCCTCTTGCGGAGATATTTGTATCATCAATAATCACAGGTGACGTGCTGGAAGACTGGAGTTTGGAAAAAGTGGTGCACTTTTTAAGAAGGGTGGTAAAGTGAAGCCAGGGAACTATAGACCAGTGAGCCTGACCTCAATGGTAGGCACGTTGTTGGAGGGAATCCTGAGGGACAGGATGTACATGTATTTGGAAAGGCAAGGACTGATTAGGGATAGTCAACATGGCTTTGTGCGTGGAAAATCATGTCTCATAAACTTGATTGAATTTTTTGAAGAAGTAGCAAAGAAGATTGATGAGGGCAGAGTGATAGATGTGATCTATATGGACTTCAGTAAGGCGTTCGATAAGGTTCCCCATGGGAGACTGCTAAGCAAGGTTGGATCTCATGGAATACAGGGAAAACTAGCCATTTGGATACAGAACTGGATCAAAGGTAAAAGACAGAGGGTGGTGGTGGATGGTTGTTGTTTTTCAGACTGGAGGCCTGTGACCAGTGGAGTGCCACAAGGATCGGTGCTGTGCCCTCTACTTTTTGTCATTTACATAAATGATTTGGATGAGAGCGTAAGAGTTACAGTTAGTAAGTTTGCAGATGATACCAAAATTGGAGGTGTAGTGGACAGCGAAGAGGGTTAAAACAGGATCTGGACCAGATGGGACAATGGGCTAACTGGCAGATGGGGTTTAATTCAGATAAATGCGAGGTGCTGCATTTTGGAAAAGCAATTCTTAACAGGACTTAAACACGTAATGGTAAGTTCCTAAGGGGTGTTGTTGAACAAAGAGACCTTGGAGTGCAGGTTCATAGCTCTTTTAAAATGGAGTCGCAAGTAGATAGGGTAGTGATGGCTGCGTTTGGTATGCTTTTCTTTATTGGTCAGAGTATTGAGTCCAGGAGTTGGGAGGTCATGTCCTGCATAGCCGCAACATTGGTTAGGCCACTGTTGTAATATTTTGTGCAATTTCTCTGGTCTCCTTCCTATCAGGAAAAATGTTGTGAAAATTGAAAGGGTTCAGAAAAGATTTACAAGGATGGTGCTAGGGCTGGAGGATTTGAGCTACAGGGAGAGGCTGAACAGGCTGGGGCTGTTTTCCCTGCAGCATTGTAGGCTGCGGGGTGACCTTATAGAGGTTTACAAAATTATGATGGGCATGATAAACAGACAAAGTCTTTTTCCTGGCGTCGGGGAGTCCAGAACCAGAGGGCATAGGTTTAGGGAGAGAGGGGAAAGATATAAAAGAGACCTAAGTGGCAATTTTTACACTCAGAGGGTGGTACGAGTATGGAACCAGCTGTCAGAGGATGTGGTGGAGGCCGATACAATTGCAACATTTAGGAAAAATTTCAATGGATGTATGAATAAGAAGGGTTTGGAGAGATATGGTCCGTGCTGGCAGGTGGGACTAGATTGGGTTGAGATATCTGGTTGGCATGGATGGGTTGGACCGAAGGGTCTGTTTCCATACAGTACACCTCTATGACTCCATCACTCATAGAGGTTATAGAAATAAACGGTGTGGTCGCGTCTGGAGGAGATTAAAGGTATAAAGGTTTGTAGTTCCCGAAGGAAATTACATCAATCGGGACCAACAGAGTTTACAAAGACTGAGTGCGTTTTAGAGACAGGAAGAGTTCATAGTCATCATTATTAATGCAGAAACTAATTTATGAGAGAAGCAGGGTCACTCTGCTTTGTGCCCAGAGACAAGGAGGAGCCTCACAGCTGGAGGAGTTTACTAAGGTACAGAGCTTTTTTGTTGTCGTGACGGGAAGGTTACAGAGATCATGAAGGTTGTAGGAATTCAAAAAAGGTCAGAAAGACAGGGAGGTTTTTCAGGTCTGGAAAGGACTACACTGACCAGGATGGCTTAAGGAACTGAAGAGTTGTTTTTCACAGATAAGCAGAGATGTGACAGAACCTGGGATTAAAGGCAAAGGCAGAAACTTGGAGAGTTTACTGATATGAGGAGCTTACAGGGATAATCAGGTTTGTAGGGGCTGACAGAGATAGAGAAAGTGGTATCAATGAAACCGACAATGGAGAAACTGACAGACATAGGGAGGGTTCTGTGGAACAGATGAATGTACAGACAAGACGGTGATAATGAAGCCTGAGAATTTTCTCCTGTTCCTTTCCCAGCATTGTTCCGACATCATGCCCTCAGGGTCTGAATTAAAGTCCACTAACTCCTCCCTGTGCTGTTTACTGTGAGTGATCTTACCGCTGCAAGATTTACTGAAGGCTCCAGATCTCACTCTCCATCGCTCTCTGGCTGACCAACTGTCTTCAATGTGGTGATGGACGAGACAGGAATTGGGAATTCTGCTGAGTCAGGGACATCAGGAATACCTACAGGAGACAGAGAAGTAGACAGAATGGGAAATTAGACTCATGCAATGTCGGTTACACATGGAGAATGGCATTGAATCCCACAGGGATCTGGAAATTCCGAGTCTCCATTCCTGGCCTGTTCTGAGGCGTCTCTCTGGATTGGAGAATTCTGTTAGCTCAAGAGTGGAATAGCTGCAAGAGTGAGAGACACTGACAGAGGCAGCAATTAGACCCACACAGTAAGGGATATCACATGGAGAGAGACTGAGTGATATCAGCAGAGTGCAGGAAGGTATCAGGATCACACAATGGTATCATCAGAAGTGGTTCTGACCAGTGAGCACTGCGACCAGTACTCAGGGAGGACTGAGCTATTTTATTGGGATAGGCTCCTCTGGTACCAGGATTATGCAGTGTGCTATAAATGGACACAGATGAGGAGGGGGACAAGTCTGAGGTGAATGGAAATTCCCAAGTCCAAAGAGAAAGGTTGAAATATTGGAACACCATGGAGATGTGAATGAAGACCAAAAGAAAGAAACAGTAAGGGACTGAGTTGAATTAAAATACGACATTGTCAAACAGATTTGTGACAGGAAATTATTGGTTAAAATAAAGTAAAAGCCATTCTACCCCTCACAATTCCTCATACACCACACGTGACCTCACTTCTGCCCCTCACATCATCACTGATGTCACACACTCAGTGACTTCCACACCCCCACAACTGCCGTGTTTGCCACCACTTCCGTCCCCACCAACGCCACTCATCTGCATTCTGCTGACACCCCCCCCCCCAGGTCCCACCGTCACCATCTCTGCCCCCAGAACCCTGAGGGGAACACCACCCCTGCTCATGACTCCATCCCCATTCCCCCTAACACCACACCCACAGCAGTTTCAGGCTCCATCGCCTCCCCCAGCTCTACACCTACGCCAGGTCCCAGCTCCCAGTCCTGCCGAGTTTCCACCTTTCCCCTGACCTCCCCCTCACTGAGGACGAATGATCAGTCCTCAGCAAATGCCTCACCTTTATCCCCCTCCATTCACGCATCAATGAATTTAATACACGCCGTGATGTTGAACACTTCTTCTGCCGCCTCCGAGCTTACTTGTACAATCAAGACTCCTGCCCACCTTCTGAGGACACCTTTGCCCACCTCCAATACACTCCATCCACCTGGACACCTTGTGCTGGCCTATCACCTTCCTTCAATCTCTTCATTTGCAACTGCCGCTGGGACATTAACCGCCTCAACCTATCTACCCCCTCCCCCACTCCAACCTCTCACCTTCACAACGTGAAGCCCTCCACTCTATCAGCTCCACTCCCGACCTCACCATCAAACCAGCAGATAAAAGGGGTGGAGTGGTCGTTTGGTGCACTGACCTCTACACCACTGAAGCCATGATGCCAACTCAAAGACACCTCCTCCTATCACCCCCTCTACCATGACCCACCTCCCATCACCAAACCGTCATCTCCCAGAGCAGACAGAACCTCATCACCTCAGGAGGAGATCTCCCACCCACAGATTCCAACCTCATTGTCCGGGATCCCCCACTGCCCGGTTCTACCTCCTTCCCAAGATCCACAAGTCTAACCACCCCAACTGCCCCATTGTCTCAGCATGCTCCTACCTCACCGAACTCATGTCTACCTACCTCAACATTGTCCACTACCCCCTAGTCCAGGAACTCCCCACATTTGTTCAAGACACCACTCACACCCTCCACCTCCTCCAAGACTTCCATTTTCCAGGCACCCAACGCCTCATCTTCACAATGGATATCCAATCCCTCTACACCTCCATCCACCATGACCAGGACCTCCAAGCCCTCCGTTTGTTCCTCTCCCGACGTCCACAACAGTACCCTTCCAGCAACACTCTCATTCGTTTGGCTGAACTTGTCCTCACCCTTAACAATTTTTCCTTCAAATCCTCCCACTTCCTCCAGACCAAAGGGGTAGCCATGGGCACCCCTATCGGCCCCAGCTCTGCCTGTCTCTTTGTTGGCTATGTAGAACAGTCCGTCTTCCGTCGTTACACCGGCACCACTCCCCACGTCTTCCTCCGCAACATTGATGACTGCATTGGCACCACCTCGTGCTCCCTCGAGGAGTTTGAGCAATTCATCAACTTCAACAACACATTCCACCCTGACCTTAAATTTACCTGGACCAGCTCTGACACCTGCCTCCCCTTCCTGGGCCTCTCCATCCCCGTTAATGACAACCGATTTGACACCGACATTTTTTACGAACCTACCGACTCCCACAGCTACCTAGATTACATATCTTCCCACCCTCCCGGTTGCAAAATTGCCAACCCCTATTCCCAATGCCTCCGCCTCCGCCGTACCTGCTCCCAGGAGGGCCAGTTCCACCACAGAACACACCAGATAGCCTCCTTCTTTCGAGATCGCAATTTTCCTTCCCACGTGGTAAAAGATGCCCTCCAACACATCTCGTCCACATCCCTCCAACCAAAACAAGGACAGAACCCCCCCGGTGCTCACCTTCAACCCTACCAACCTTCGCATAAACCAAATCATCCACCGACATTTCTGCCACCTCCAAACAGACCCCACTACCAGGGATATATTTCCCTCCCCACCCCTTTCCGCTTCCGCAAAACTGTTCCCTCAGTGACGACCTGGTCAGGTCCACGTCCTCCAAAATCCCACCATCCCTTCCTGATACCTTCCCCTGCCACTGCACAAATTGCAAAACCTGTGCCCACACCTCCTCCCTCACCACCATCCAAGGTCCCAAATGAGCCTTCCACATCCAAAGTTTTACCTGCCCATCCACCTATATCATTTATTGTATCCGTTGCTCCCTATGCAGTCTCCTCTACATTGGGGAGACTGGACACCTCCTAGCAGAGCACTTTAGGGAACATCTCTGGGACACCCGCACCAATCAACCCCCCCGCCCTGTGGCCCAACATTTCAACGTCCCCTCCCACTCTGCCGAGGACATGCAGGTCCTGGGCTTCCTCCACCACCACTTCCTCACCACCCGACCCCTGGATGAAGAACGTCTCACCTTCCGCCTCGGAACACTTCAACCCCAGGGCATCAATGTAGACTTCAACAGTTTCCTCATTTCCCCTTCCCCCATCTCACCCCACCTCCAGCCTTCCAGCTCAGCCCCCCATGACTTGTCCTAACAGCCTACCTCCCTTCCCACCTATCCACTCCACCCTCCTCCCTGACGGATCACCCCATCCCCTCCCCCATTCACCCATTGTACACTTTGCTACCTTCCCCCATCCTCCACTCTGACCTATCACCTTCTTCCCCACCCCATTCACCTCTTGTACTCTATGCTACTTTCTCCCCATCCCCACCCCCCTCTCATTTATCTCCCCACTCTGCAGGCTCCCGGCCTCTATTCCAGATGAAGGGCTTTTGCCCAAAACACCGATTTTCCTGTTCCACGGATGCTGCCTGACCAGTCGTGCTTTTCCAGCACCACTCTAATCTAGACTCTGGTTTCCAGCATCTGCAGTCCTTGTTTTTACCGTACTAGAGGAGGAGACTACCGAGATAAGGCATGTTGTAGACACTGAACCAAGTTACAGGGATAAGGAAGGTAGTCTGGAATGCAGCACAATTCAAATATGTGGAGGGACTATCGGGAAGGGAGGACGTTACAACGATAGGATCTGTTATAGGAATTAAAAATTATTAAAGACACTGGACCACAAGACATGCCATAGATACACTGTTGCAGAATAGTGAGTTTTAATATAACAGAACTTACATTGGGGTGGTGATCGAGCCTAGGGTGTGTGTGTGTACTGAGCTCCCCTCCAGCACTGTATCTATGTCATGTTGTGTTAACAGATGTTTGGAGCCCTCTCATTGTTCTTTGCTCTGCGCACAGTGGGTGACCTTACCTCACTACAGGATTTATTGAAGGCTCCAGATCTCCTTTCCCTTTGTCTCTCTCTGGCAGACCAACTGCATTCAATGAGGTGATGGATGATCCACCCAGCAGCTGGGAAGGCTATTGAGTCAGGACTTTCCTGAGTATCTACAGGAGACAGAGAAATAGACAGAATGGGAAATTAAATAGATGCACTGAGGGTTACACATGGAGAATGGCACTGAGTTCCACAGAGATCTGGAAAATGGAGCGATATTAAGTAATAGTCCCAGATTGCTGGAAGATGTCAGGATCACACAGTTATGTTGGAAGAATGGGTTTAGCTTCATGATGCCCTGGTATCAGTGCTCAGGGATGAGCACCCAGTGAGCAGGTGAAGTAATGGCCTAGTGATATTATTGTGAGAGAATGTATCCAAAACCTCAGCTCATGTTCAGGGGAGGCAGGTTTAAATCCCACCATCTGAAAAGGGGACATTTGAAATCAATAATTTTAAAAATAATAATTAATAATCCAAGTATGAAACCATTGCTTATGTACAACAAATCCAAACACTTGTCCTTTCGAGAAGGACATCTGCCCATCCTCACGTGGTCTGCACGACATCCCCACAGCAAAGGGTTTGCCTCTCAATGACCCTCTGAAATGGCCGATCAAGTTACTCAGCTCAAGGGCTTCTAGGACTGGGCAAGAAAGGCTGGTCAGCCAGAGACTCACACATCCCATACCTGATTTTAAAAAAAATCTATCAGGATGGTCCACCTGGAACTGTGCTGGGAGCAGTGTCCTGGCCAATCATGTCGGTAGGTTTATGGACAGGGCATTAAACTGACAGAGAGGATGCAGGTGAAAGGAGCTTTCCAAATCCAAAGGGAAAAGGTGAAGCAATGAAACAGCATGGGAATGTGGCTGAAGACAATCAGAAAGGAACAGGATGGGACAGAGTTTAACTAAAATTGTACATCAGCAAATAGATTGGTGACAGAAAATTGTGGAAGAGAGTATATTATGTTTTTATTTGAATGGACAACGTTGCTGCAATAAGGTCGATGGATTTGTGACACAGAGATAGAAGAGATTTAGACACCAGGGAGACATGGATACAGGGTGAACAAAAATATTCAGTGGTTCGTAATCTTGTGCAAACTCAGGCAAAACGGGGAACGCTAACAATAATCGATAACAAAGGCATTACAGAGAAAGCATTTGGCCGCAGATCATGAAGTAGAGACAGTCTGAATGTAAATTCTGGCTACTACTTGCCAAGGACACAAGCAGCAGAACAGTTTTTGCCACCGAACAGCATTTCATTGCTCATCACTGCATTAAACAGGAACTCATTGGAATTTTTTAACAAAGATATTGTGATAATTTTGGAAAACATGTCAATATTTGTATAATCTGGGACAATCACACGGTCAACATTGATATTGGAAGAGGAGTTCAGTTAATTTTTTTTTCAGTGTTTCTTTGAAAAACACATTGTGCAACTGTTAAGGGACATAACTATCGCAGAGCGACCGTGTAATGAAACTTAGTGAATGAGTAATGTCACCTGCAGAGATCCTTCGGGAAATTGTGATAAAGTGCAGTTTAAATAAATATAAAGTTTTAAAGTGAATCACAGAAAGGACATGCTACAACTAGAAACAAAAATAGCCAATGACATGAAGTTGAGAGGAGAACTGACCAAGGTAAATAGGCTAAACAGACTGGAATATGTGTCTGTAAATGAACAGTGGAAAACATTTGACAACGCAATATACTCAACAAAAGGACATTCCATTGAAACAGTAAAAACCTCAGCAAGAAATTCCCACTGATCCCGCGCTCAGGACAAAAGGGATCACACTAGATTATGAGGCTGAGACGATCACCAAAAAGTACTTAAAATCCTGAAGTGAGAGAGTGTTTTAGGAGTAAATGCTAATGGATTGCAATGGGTCTGCTCGGAGGGGGGGAGGGGGCAGTGGGAAGGGGAACCATGGTCAGAGTTCATTGACACGATAGGAACAGGGAGAGGTGAAGGTGCTGGAGGTGGTGAGAGTGTTACAGAGAGTGGTCAGGGTGTTACAAAGCCAGGACGGATTGCTGCAGCTGGAAGGGTTTGCAGAGGGAGGTAGGGACATATGTATTTTTATATATTCATTCATGGGATGTGGGTGTCACTGCCTGGAACAACGTTGTTTGACCCCTCTGCTAATTACTGAGAGGGAAGCTCAGAGTCAGCCACATTGCTGTGTCTCTGGAGTCACATGTCGGCCAGACCAGGTTAGAATATTTGATGTCCTTCCCTAAAGGAGGTTAGTGAACTAGATGAGTTCTTCCTGCTGATCAACAATGTTTTAATGGTGGCCTCACCAATGTCTTTTACAGCCACAACATGACATCCCAACTCTTACCCTTAATGCTCTCCCAATGAAGGTAACCATCCCAAATGCCTGCTTCACCAGCCTGTCTACCTGTGACACCACATTCAAAGAACTGTCTACCTGAATCCCTGGGTCTCTAACTGATAACACTACCCAGGGCCCGAACATTAACTGTACAATCCCGCCCTGGTTTGTTTCACCAAAATGGAACACTTCACATTTATCTAATTAAACTCCATCTGCTATTCTTCAGCTCACTATCCCAGCAGGACTGTTCATCCTGTTGTATCACAGATAACCTTCTTCACTGTCCACTTTACCACCAATTCCAGTGACACCCAAAAACATTACTTACCAGGAAACCAATATTCCCATCCAAACCATTTATCCAAATGACAAACAACAGTGGGCCCACTTCACCGCTGGTCACATGTCTCCAGTCAGAAAAACAACATGTCTCCCACCACCCTCTGTCTACAACTATAAAGCAAATTTTGTATCCAGGTCACTATCTCCTCCTGAATGCCATATCCTTCTTACACTGATCTGAGCTTATTACCCAGTTTACCAGACAGAACACAGAACGCAGAGCAGTTCAGCACAAGACCCTTCGGCCATGATTTAATGCCAACCTTTTATCCAACTGTAAGATCAAAGTAAACTACATACCCTTCATTTTACTATTATCCATGTGTCTGTCCAAGACTCTATTAAATGTCCCGAATGTGTCTAATTTTACTATCATCATTGGCAGTCCGTCCAACCACCTACCATTCTCTATCCTCTGATCCATCCTCCATTCACCATAAAATTACACCCCCTTGTAATAGCCATTTATGCCATAGGAGGAAAAGTCTCTGACAATTCACTCACTCTGTGCCTCTTATCATCTTGTTCACCTCCACAAAGTCGCCCCACCCCCTTCTCCAATGAAAAAAGCCTTAGCTCCCACAACCTTTCTCCGTAAGAACTGCCCTCCATTACAGGCAGCATCTTGGAAAATCTCCTGTGTACACTCTCTAAAACTTGCACAGCCTTCCTGTAAACAGGGGACCAGAACTGAACACAATATTCCAAGTGTGGACTCACCAGGACGCTATAAAGTTGCAGGAAAACCTCACGGCTCTGAAGTCAATCCCTTTCTACGGAAAGCCAACACAACATATGCCTTTTTAACAACCCGACCAACGTGCGTGGCGATTTTGAGGGATCTATGGACACCGACTCCATGATCTCTGTTCCTCCACACTGCCAAGTAGTCTGCCTTTCACCCTGTATTCTGTATTCAAATTCGACCTTCCAGAATGAATCACTGCACACTTTTCCAGATTGAACTCCATCTGCCACTTCCACCCCTGCTCTGTGTCCTGTCAATGTCCCATTGCAACCTACAACAGCCCTCCACATTCCCCACCACTCCACCAAACTTCATGTTATTGGCAAACTTACTAACCCACTCTCCAACATCCACATCCAAGTCATTTACAAAAATCACAGAGAGCAGAGTCCCAGAGCCGATTGTTACAGAACCCCACTGGTCACTGAGCTCCAGGCTCAATACTGTCCATCTGCTGCCACCCTCTGTCTTCTCTGAGCCATCCAATCCTGTATCCAGACAGACAGATTTCCCTGTATCCCAATTTTCCTTCTTTTTTGAATGAACCATCAACCTATTCTGAAATATTCTCAAAGAATTCAATAAAGTTTGTGAGGCATGACCTGACCCCTCAAACCCATACTGACTGTCTCTAATTTAACTATGGTTTTCCAAGTAGTCATAAATCCTGTCTTTAGAGTCCTCTCCAATAATCTGCACACCACAGACATTCGACCAAATCTGTAATTCCCAGAATTCTACCACCGTAACATGGCTCGGACTTTACAAATCTTCCCTCCTCTGCCATGTTCCCCAGAAGGGCACTGGAGGGCGGTGGGGATTACAGACTCAGGGAGGGGTATCAGGACACGAGGATTTTGCAGACATTAGGAGGGTTGCAATGCCAAAAGGAGGCTTCAGTAATTGTGAGGTTTCATGGTGATGAAGGCATTTGAGGAGGGAGGGAGGGAGGGAGGATTGTAGGGAAATGAGAGGTTTCACAGTTTAGGTGTTTTGTTAGGGCTGTAAGAGGTTACTGAGTTGGGGCGGGTGTAAGCACTGGAGGATTTTACAAAAACATGTGGTTTTAGTTGCAATGCAGGAAGAGGATTCAGGAAGCTGGAGAGTATGGGGTCTGAACGAGGTTACACAAATGGGAAGAGTTGTCAGGAGTGGAGGTGTTTACAGAGACAGCAATGGCCTGATCTGGAGCAGAGGACCCAGATTGGGAGGGATGTGGGGACTGGAGGTGGTTTCACAGGGAGGGAGGACCATAGACCCACAGGAGGTTACAGAAATGTGGAGAGCTGTAGGGCTGACAGGGGTTCATGGAGTTGGGAATGTTGGGAGGGATGGAGAAATTTACAGGGATAAGGATGTTTGTAGGCCAGGGCTGGATCACAGACAGAGACTGTTTTAGGGAGCTGAGCAGATTACAGAGATAAAGATGTTTGTATCGACTGGAAGAACAAACAGAGATATGCAGGGGAGTCGTGACTGGAGATGTTTATAGACATAGGAAGGCTTAGGTTCTGGGGGTTATGGAGGCTGTGGAACCTGGATTTCTTTTCAGAGACTGAGATAACAATTTTGGTCAGAAACAGTTTCACAGATAAGGGAGCATAGCACAAACAGGAGGAAGTTGTAGAGGAGGGTGACGTTTAAACAGATAGTGGTGTAAGAGCTGGACAAGGTTATGGAGATGGGTAGATGGTGGAGACACAGGAGGAGCTGACATTGACATGGGGGTGATAGTGACAGGAGGGTGTTAAATAGATAGTGGGTTTTGTAGGGACTGGATTGGGAGAGGCACAGGCATGGAGTGAGTTCGACAGATCAGGATTACTGCAGAGACCTGAGAGGATTACACTGATAGGGATGGTGGTCGGGTCTCCACAGACTGTTGGTGTTTAGGGACTGGAAGAGATTTGGTAGACAGGGAGGGATGTAAGAGCTGCAGGAGCTTATGGAGAGTTGAAGAGTTGGAGCAGTTTGCAGAGGTAGGTTTCTCAGACAGGAGTAGGTTATAGATAGTGAGGGGTGTGTGGTCTGAGTAAGTCAAAAAGAGGAGAGTTTTCACATCTGGAGAATGTTACACTGACAGGGACAGTTGAAGAGACTGAAGCAAAAATGCATGGAGAAGGTTACACAGATAGGGAGGTGAGTAGGGACTGAAGGTGAATACACAGACATGGAGGGTTGTATTGTTAGACGGAGCTGAGAGGGTCAGGGACTGGTGTAGGGATTTACACAGATAGGGAAGGTTGTGTTTTCGGAGAAGGTTACACTGATACAGACAGTGTTAGGGAGTGTTTAGTGGACTACAGAGGAGATCAGAGAGAATGTATTATGGGGAGTGGAGGAGTTTACAGACAGAGATGGCTGTGAGGTTGAAAAGAGCTTCGACAGATCCTCAGTGCTGTAAGGCTGGAGGGAGATTATAACAGTGAGTGTTGCCAAGACTTAATTACTTCACTGATATAGAGCAGGTCTCAGCATGTAATTGTCAAAGGGAAGTTGAGACAGTCCAGATGAGTTTTCAGAGATACAAATGTTTATGGGAGTTTCAAGAGGGAACAATGATTGGGAGTGCTGTACCAAATGGTAATAGTTATAGGGAGGGTTCTAAAAGCAGGAAGAGGTGACAGACATATCGATCTTTGTAGGGACTGGAGAAGCATACATAGACAAGGAGTATTTTAGAGTCTGGGGGAGATTACTGTGTTAAGGAGAATATTGGGGATAAGGCCAGATGTAAGAGACGGGGATGGTTGACAGGGCTGGACAATAACCTGAATAGAATCGCCATCATGTGCAACCAGGCCATTCGGCCCAACCAGTCCATTCCAAAACTCTGAAGAGTATCCTACCCAGACCCACCCCTCTATCTATACATTAAACCCTGCATTTCTCGTGGTGAACTTACTTAAACCACACATTCCTGAATACTACAGTCAATTTATGATGGCCAATTCACTGATAGTGCAAATTTTGGACACACACACACACACACACACACACACACACACACACACACACAGCGAGGGAGTGACACGCAAACACACACAGTGAGGAAGATACCCGCACACACACAGCGAGGGAAGGACATACACACGCAGCGAGGGTGGGACACGCACATACGCAGCGAGGGTGTGACACGCACACACGCAGCGAGGGTGGGACACGCACACACGCAGCGAGGGAGGGACACGCACACACATACGGCGAGGGAGGGACACACACACACAGCGAGGGAGGGACACAGACACACATACAGCGAGGGAGGGACACACACACGCAGCGAGAGAAGGACACGCACACACGCAGCGAGGGTGGGACACGCACACACGCAGCGAGGGAGGGACACGCACACACGCAGCGAGGGAGGGACACACACACGCAGCGAGGGTGGGACACGCACACACGCAGCGAGGGAGGGACACACGCACACACACAGCGAGGGAGGGACACACACGCAGCGAGGGAGGGACACACACACGCAGCGAGGGTGGGACACGCACACACGCAGCGAGGGTGGGACACGCACACACACACAGCGAGGGAGGGACACACACACGCAGCGAGGGAGGGACACGCACACGCAGCGAGGGTGGGACACGCACACACGCAGCGAGGGAGGGACACGCACACACGCAGCGAGGGAAGGACACGAACACACGCAGCGAGGGTGGGACACGCACACACGCAGCGAGGGTGGGACACGCACACACGCAGCGAGGGTGGGACACACACACGCAGCGAGGGAGGGACACGCACACACACAGCGAGGGGGGGCACACGCACACAGCGAGGGGGACACACACACAGAGCGAAGGGAGGGACACGCACACACACAGCGAGGGAGGGACACGCACACACGCAGCGAGGGTGGGACACGCACACACGCAGCGAGGGTGGGACACGCACACACGCAGCGAGGGTGGGACACGCACACACGCAGCGAGGGTGGGACACGCACACACGCAGCGAGGGAGGGACACGCACACACATACGGCGAGGGAGGGACACAGACACACACAGCGAAGGGGGGACGTGCATCTGCACACACACACAGACACAGCGAGGGAAGGACACGCACAGACACTGAGGAAGGGACACTCACACACACAGCAAGGGGGGATGCGTGCACACACACACAGCAAGGGAGGGACAAGCTCACACAGTGAGGGAGGGAGACACACACACACACAGCAAGGGGGGATGCGCGCACACACACACAGTAAGGGAGGGACAAGCTCACACAGCGAGGGAGGGAGACACACACACACAGCAAGGGGGGATGCGCGCACACACACACTGCAAGGGAGGGACACGCTCAAACAGCGAGGGAGGGAGACACACACACACACAGCAAGAAAGGGATACGCACACACGAGGAAGAGACATGCACCCACACAGCGAGGGAGAGACACGCACACAGCGAGGGAGACACACAAACATGCATACACACAGCGAGGGAGGGATATGCACAGACACGCAGCAAAGGGAGACACACACACGGACACAGCGAGGGAGGGACACGCTGAGCCACGCAGTAAGGGAGAGACACGCACCCACACAGCGAGGGAGAGACACGCACACAGCGAGGGAGACACACACACATGCATACACACAGCGAGGGAGGGATATGCACAGACACGCAGCAAAGGGAGATACACACACGGACACAGCGAGGGAGGGACATGCTGAGACACGCAGTGAGGGAACGACACGCACACACACAGCGAGGGAGGGACACGCACATACACAGCGAGGGAGGGACATGCACACACAGCGAAGGAGGGACAAACACAAACGCCGTGAGGGGCAGGGCATGTGCACACAAATTGAGAGGGGGCACACACACGCAAAGCGAGGGAGGGACACGCAAACACACACACAGTGAGGGGAATACAGACAGACACACGGTGAGGGAGGGACACACACACACTGCGAGGGACAGGGACACACACACACAGCGAGGGAGGGACGCGCACATACACACAGTGAGGGATGGGGACACACACATATAAAGCAAAGGAGGGACACGCACACATACACACACACACACACACAAACACACAGCAAGGGAGAGACGCGCACACACAGCGAGGAAGGGACAAACACACACACTTATGGTGAGGGGAATACACGCAGACACACAGTGAGGGAGGGACACGCACATACACTGCAAGGGAGGGACACACACACACCACGAAGGAGGGACAAGCACACACATGGCGAGGGGGAGGACATGTGCACAGAAATTGAGAGGGGGCACACACACACAGCGAGAGAAGACACACACAGACAGGGCAAGGGTGGGACACACGCACCCAGCAAGCTGGTCACACACTCAAGGGACGGATACACACACACACGCAAAGCGAAGGAGGGACACGCACACATACAAACACACACAGAACAAGGGAAGGATATGCACACACGCACACAAGGGACGGACGGACACACACACACACACACACACGCACAGCGAGGGAGTCATTTGCAAACACACACAGAGAGGGGGTTGCCCACAGACACACAGCAAAGGAAGGACACACTAACACACACGCACACTGCGAGGGAGGGAAACATACACACACACATAGCGAGGGAGGGACACGCATATGCACAGTGAGGGAGGGATACGCGCACTACACAGAGAGTGGGTTACCCGCAGACACACGGCGAGGGAGTGATACGCACACACACAGCAAGGGAGGGACACACTCACACACAGCGAGGGAGGGACATGCTCACACACAGCGAGGGAGGGACACGCACACACACAGCGAGGGGACACACACACACACAGCGAGGGAGGGACACGCTCACACACAGCAAGAAAGGGATACCCACACACGAGGAAGAGACAAGCACACACACAGCGAGGGAGGGACACGCACAGACACGCAGCAAAGGGAGACACACATGGACACAGTGAGGGAAGGACATGCACACACAGCGAGGGAGGGACACACTGAGACACGCAGTGAGGGAGCGACACGCACACACACAGCGAGGGAGGGTCAAGCTCACACACACAGCGAGTTAGGGACACGCACAGACACGCAGCAAAGGGAGACACACATGGACACAGTGAGGGAAGGACATGCACACACAGCGAGGGAGGAACACTCTGAGACACGCAGCGAGGGAGCGACACACACACACTCAGCAAGGGAGGGACGCGCACACACACAGCGAGGGAGGGACACACTCACACACAGCAAGAAAGGGATACCCACACACGAGGAAGAGACAAGCACACACACAGCGAGGGAGGGACACGCACAGACACGCAGCAAAGGGAGACACACATGGACACAGTGAGGGAAGGGCATGCACACTCAGCAAGGGAGGGACACACTGAGACACGCAGTGAGGGAGCGACACGCACACACACAGCGAGGGAGGGACACGCACACACAGCGAGGGAGGGACACGCAGCGAAGGAGGGACAAACACACACACCGCGAGGGGGAGGGCATGTGCACACAAATTGAGAGGGGCACACACACGCAAACACACACACAGTGAGGGGAATACAGACAGACACACGGCGAGGGAGGGACACACACACAGCGAGGGAGGGATGCGCACATACACACAGTGAGGGACGGGGACACACGCACGTAAAGCGAAGAAGGGACACGCACACATACACACACACAAACACAGAGCAAGGGAGAGACGCGCACACGCAGCGAGGAAGGGACAAAAACACACTCTTATGGTGAGGGGAATACACGCAGACACACAGTGAGGGAGGGACACGCAGATACACAGCAAGAGAGAGAGACACAAATACACAACACGATGGAGTGACACACACACAAACAGTGAGTGAGGGACACGCAGTGAAAGGGGGACACACAAACACAGACTGTGAGGATATGACATGTACACACACACAGAGATGAAGGGACACACACACAGCGAGGGAGGGATACGCGCACACACAGTGAGGGAGTGACACGCACATACACAGGGAAGGAGGGACAAGCAGACACACGGTGAGGGGGAGGACATGTGCACAGAAATTGAGAGGGACACGCACACACAGCGAGAGGGAATACGCACAGGCACAGCGAGGGAGGGATACACGCACACACAGCAAGGGGGGAACATGCACTCACACACGAAGGGAAGATGCGCACACACAGTGAGGGGGATATACAAAAAGAGCAAAGGAGGGACACACACACACACACAAGGGATGGACAAACACAGACAGCAAGGGAGTGACACGCGCATACACATCCAGGGAGGGACATGCACACACAGTGAGAGGGGGCGCGCGCGCACACACACACACACACACACACACACACACACACACACACACACACACACACAGAGCTAGGGAGGGAAGGACATGCAAAAACAGTGTGAGACCGACACGCACACACAGCGAGGGGGGGCGCGCGCACACACACACACACACACACACACACACCAAGTGAAGGAAACGCGCGCACAAGCACACACACACATACGTACACTCACAGCGAGGGATGGACACGCACACACAGAGTGAAGGACACGCACACACACACACAGTGAGCGAGGGACACATACACACGGGGAAGGAGGGGCAAGAACACACACGGCGAGGGGGAGGAAATGTGCACAGAAAGTGAGGGGGGCACGCACACCCAGTGAGAGGGGACACGGACTGACACGGTGAGGGACGGACACACGCACACACAGCAAGGGGGGAATATGCACTCACACTGCGAGGAGGATATACACAAAGAGCAAGGGAGGGACACACACACACACACACACACAGAGCGAGGGAGTGACACGAACACACAGCAAGAGACATGCACAGCAAGAGGGAGGGAAGGACATACACACACACACACACTGGAGGGAGGGAAGGACATGCACACACACAGAGCAAGTGAGGGACACACACACAGCAAGGGAAGGACATGCACACACACAGAGATGGAGGGTCATCCACAAACACACACAGCGAGGGATGGACACGCACACACAGAGAATGAGGGACACGCACACAGAGAGAGAGAGGGAAACACACACAGAGCGAGGGAGACACACACAAACAGACCCAGCGAGTGAGGGACACACACACGTACACACACACACACACACACACAGCGAGGGAGGGAAGGACATGCAGACACACACAGAGCGAGGGAGAACGTACACACACACACGTACACACACAGCAAGGGATGGACACCCACACACAGTGAATGAGGAACACGCAAACACAGCGAGTGAGGGACACATAAACAGCAAGTGAGTGAAACGTACACACGCACACAGTGAGAGTGACACTCAGCGAGGGAGGGAAGGACATGCACACACACAGAGCAAGTGAGGGACACACACACACACAGCAGGGGAAGGACATTCACACATACAGCGATGGAGGGTCATACACAAACACACACCGCGAGGGAGGGACACACACTCACATAGGGAAGGAGGGACAAGTATACACACAGTAAGGGGAAGGAAATGTGCACAGAATGTGAGAGGGGACACGCACTAACACGGCGAGGGAGGGATACATGCACACACAGCAAGGGGGACATGCACTCACACAGCGAGGGGAATATAACAAAGAGCAAGGGAGGGACACACACATGCACGCACAGCGAGGGAGTGACTTGCACATACAGCAAGAGGGACACACACATACACTCACACAGCGTGGGAGGGACACACAGGCACAGTGAGGAATTGATACGCATACATACACACACACACACACGCGCACACACACAGCAGGAGAAAGACACACACACACATACACAGAGCAAGGGGGGAAACTCACACATACACAGCGAGGGAGGGAAATGCACACATCGCAAGAGGGACACACACACACACACACACACAGCGAGGGAGGGACACCCACATATACTGTAAGAGGGACACACACACTCACAGCAAGAGGGGGACACACACAGCGAGGGAGGGACACCTGCATGTGCAAGCACACAAACACAGGCACACACAGTGAGAGTGGGACACGCACACCCAGCGAGGGAGGGACACACATACACACACACACGGAGGGAAGGACATGCACACACAGCGGGGGAAGTACATGCACACACAGCGAGGGAGGGATATACATAAACACACAAAGCTAGAGAGGGACACGCACATAAACAGCAAGGGAGGGACACGCACACACACAAGAGACGGACACACACTCAGCGAGGGAGTGACACACGCACACACAGCAAGAGGCGCCTACACACACACACAGCGAGGGAAGGACAGTCACATACACTGTAAAAGGGTCACACATACTCACAGCAAGAGGAGACACGTACACACAGCGAGGGATGGACACGCTCATGCTCAAGCACACAAACACAGACACACAGCAAGTGAGGGAGGGCCACACACACACACAAACACACACACACACACACACACACCCCAAGGGGGTAACTCACACATACACAGCGAGGGAGGGACACGCACATACACACACACACACACACACACACACACACGCACACAGAGGAAGGGAGGTTCACGCACACACACAGTAAGGGGGCATATACCCACACAGCGAGGGAGAACACACAGACACATGCACAGTGAGGAAGGGACACACACACATCGAGGGAGTGACACGCAGCGAAGGGACACACACACCCAGACACAGCGAGGGAAGGGCATGCACAAACAGTGAGGGAAGAACATGCACGCGCACATACACAGAGAGCGAGGGATACACACACAGAGCGGAGGAGGGACACGCAGAGACACGCAACGAGGGAGGGAGCATGGACACACAGCGAAGGAGGGACACGCACACACACAGCAAGGGAGTGACATGCACACACATAGTGAGGGAGGGACAAACAGCGAAAGAGGGACAGGCACACACACCGTGAGGGGGAGGGCATGCGCACACAAATTGAGAGGGGGCACACACACGCAAAGCGACAGAGGGACATGCACAAACATACACACACACACACAAACAGCAATGGAGGGACACGCACATACACTCAGACACACAGCGAGGGAGGGACACACACACTGCGAGGGACGGGGACACACACACGCAAAGCGAAGGAGGGACACACACGCACACACACACACACACACAAACACAGAGCAAGTGAGAGACGCACACACACAGCGAGGGAGGGACAAACACACACACAAGAGACAGACACACACTTAGCGAGGGAGTGACACACGCACACACAGCAAGAGGCGCACACACACGCACAAAGCAAGGGAGGGACACGCACACATACACACAGACACATAGCAAGGGAGGGACAACGCATATGCACACACACGCAGCGAGGGAAGGACAGTCACATACACTGTAAAGGGTCACATATACTCACAGCAAGAGGGGTCACGCACACACAGCGAGGGATGTGCACGCGCATGCTCAATCACACAAACACAGACACACAGCGAGAGAGGGACACGTACACTCAAAGCCAAGGAGGGACATGGACACACACAAACAAAAAACACAGACACACACACACACACACATACACACAGAGCAAGAGAGGGACAACGCGCAAAAACAGTGAGGGGGAGACACATGTGCACACACAGCGAGGGAGGGCCACATACACACACGCACAGCAAGAGTAACACACATATACACACACAGGGCAGGAAACTGACACATAAACAGTGAGGGAGGGACACACATGCATACACACACACACACACACACACACACACACACACAGAAACACACACCACGAGGGAAGGACACTCAGATACACTGCAAGAGAGACACACACACTCACAGCAAGGGAAGAACACGCACATAACCAAGCACACAAACACAGACAAACAGCGAGAGAGGGGCACGCACACACACAGCCAGGGAGGGACCTGGACACACACAGCAAGAGAGGGAAATGTGCGCACACATGAGGAGGAGACACATGCACACACAGCGAGGGAAGGCCACACACACACACACACACACACATGAGCAGCAAGAGGGACACACACACAGAGCAAGGGGGTAACTCACACATACACAGTGAGGGAAGAACACGCACACACACGCAGCAAGGGAGGGACACGCACACACAGAGACAGCGAGGGTGAGACCCGACAAACACACACACACACATACACACACAGAGCGAGGGAGTGTCACACACAGAGCGAGGGAGGGACACACACACACACCAACAGCGTGGGAGGGACACGCACACACAATGAGGGAGCGACATGCGCATGAGGAAGCACACAAACACAGACACACACAGTGAGAGGGACACGCACACACACGCACAGCAAGAGGGACACACACACACAGAGCAAGGGGGGAACTCACACATACACAGTGAGGGAGGGCCACACACACACACACACACACACACACACACACACGCACACACACGCACAGCAAGAGGGACACACACACACACAGAGCAAGGGGGGAGCTCACACATACACAGTGAGGGAGGGCCACACACACACACACACACACACACACACGCACAGCAAGAGGGGTGCGCACACACACACACATGCACAGCAAGAGGGGTGCGCGCGCACACACACACACACACACAGAGGGAGGGACACACATACACAGAGCAAGGGAGCGACACACATGCACACACATAGCGAGGGATGGACACACAGCGAAGGAGGGACAAGCACACACACCGCGAGGGGGAGGGCGTGTGCACACAAATTGAGAGGGGGCACACACACGCAAAGCAAGGGAGGGACACGCACAAACATACACACACACACACACACACTCACACACACACACACACACACACAGAGCGAGGGAGGGACACGCACATACACACAGTGAGGGGGATACACGCATACACACAGAGAGGGAGGGACACACACACACACTGCGAGGGACGGGGACACACACACACAAAGCGAAGGAGGGACATGCATACACACACACACAAACACAGAGCAAGTGAGAGACGTGCACACACAGTGAAGGAGGGACAAACACACACACAAGGGACGGACACACACTCAGAGCGAGGGAGTGACATGCGCACACACAGCAAGAGGCGCACACACACACACACGCACAAAGCAAGGGAGGGACACGCACACATACACACAGACACACAGCAAGGGAGTGACACGCATACACACACACACAGCGAGGGAAGGACAGTCACATACACTGTAAAAGGGTCACACATACTCACAACAAGAGGAGACACGTACACACAGCGAGGGATGGACACGCGCATGCTCAAGCACACAAACACAGACACACAGCGAGAGAAGGACACGCACACACATAGCCAGGGAGGGACATGGACACACGCAAACACACACACATGTACACACAGAGCAAGAGAGGGACACACACACAAACAGCGAGGGGGAGACACATGCACACACAGCGAGGGAGGGCCACGTACACACATGCACAGCAAGAGTAACACACATACACAAACACACACACAGTGCAGGAAACTGACACATAAACAGTGAGGGAGGGACACACACACACAAGACACACCGCGAGGGAAGGGCACTCACATATACTGCAAGAGGGACACACATACTCACAGCAAGAGGGGGACACGTACACACAGCGAGGGAAGAACACGCACATGCCCAAGCACACAAACACAGACACACAGCGAGAGAGGGACACGCGCACACAGAGACAGCGAGGGTGAGACCACACACACACAGAGCGAGGGAGTGTCTCTCACACACACACACAGAGCGAGGGAGTGTCACACATGCACACACACACAGCGAGGGAGGGCCACGCACACACACGCACAGCAAGAGGGACACACACACAGAGAGCAAGGGGGAACCCACACATACTCAGTGAGGGAGGGACACACACACACGCACACATTCAGCGAGAGCGCGACACATGCACAGACAGCGAGGAAGGGCCACGCGCGCACACACACAGCAAGAGGGGCACACACACACACACACACACACACACAGAGCGAGGGAGGGACACACATACACAGACAGCGAGGGAGCGACACGTGCATGAGGAAGCACACAAACACAGGCACACACAGTGAGAGAGGGACACACACACACATGCACACACAGCGAGGGAGGGACACACACACACACACACACACACACACACACACACACAGAGCAAGAGAGGGATACGCACACACACAGTGAGGTGGAGACACATGCACACGCAGCGAGGGAGGGCCACGAACACACATGCACAGCAAGAGGGACTCACACACACAGCAAGTAGGGGAAACTCACACATACACAGCGAGGGAGGGACACACACACAGACAGCGAGGGTAGGACCACGCACAGCACAGTGAGGGAGGGACGGACGTACACACACAGATACAGTGAGGGGGACACGCACACACACACACACACACACACAGGGACACGCACGTAAACACACACACAGAGCGAGGGAGGGATACGCACACACACAGCGAGAGAGAGAAACATACGCACAATGCGATGGAGTGACACACACTCAAACAGCGAGTGAGGGACACGCAGTGAAGGGGGTCACACAAGCACGTACAGTGAGGATGTGACACGTACACACAAACAGCGAGGGAGGGACACACACACACACACACACACACACACACACACCGATCGAGGGACTTGCTGAGACACGCAGCGAGGGAGGGATGCGCGCACACACAGCAAAGGAGGGACACTCACACACAGCGAGGGAAGGACAAGCACACAGCAAGGGAGGGACAAGCACACACACAGAAAGGGAGGGACATGCACACACACGGAGAGGGGGAGGGCATGTGCACAGAAATTGAGAGGGACACACGCACACACAGAGATAGAGGACATGCACAGGCACAGTGAAGGAGGGACACGCTCACACACAGCAAGGGGGCGTCATGCACTCACACAGCGAGGGGAGATGCGCACATACAGTGAGGGACACACACACACACAAGGGAGGGACACACACGCAAAGCAAGGGAGTGACACGTGCACACGCAGTGAGAGAGGGACATGCGCCCACAGCGAGGGAAGGACATGCACATACACAGCGAGGGAGGGACATACACACACACACACACACACACACACACACACACACACACACACAGCAAGAGGGACACGCACACATACACACAGTTAAGGGGATACACGCAGACACACAGCGAGGGAGGGACACTCAGGGAGGGACACACAGACATACAGTGAGGGAGTGACACTCACATACACATCAAGAGGGACACACACTCACAGCAAAAGGGGGACATGCGCACACACACACAGAGCAAGGGAGAGAAGGACATGCACACACAGAGTGGGAGGGACACACAAACACTGCAAGGGGGGACATGCACTCATACACATACACACATACGGGGGAACTGACACATCCACAGCGAGGGACACGCACACACACAGAGCGAGGGAGGGACACACATATACACAGCAAGGGAGGGACACACACACACACACAGACAGCGAGGGTGGGACCGTATACACACACACACACACACACACAGCGAGGGAGAGGTACACACACACACAGCGAGGGAGGGACTCGCACACACATAGTGAGGAGGGGCACGCTCATACACAGCGAGGGAAGGACGTGCACACACAGAGCGAGGGAGCGACATACACAAACACACACAGCAAGGGGGTCATGCACTCACACAGCAAGGGGAGATGGCACACACAGGGAGGGGGATATACACAAAGAGCAAGGGAGGGACACACACACACACACACAGTTAAGGGGAT
This sequence comes from Chiloscyllium punctatum, assembly GCF_047496795.1. Classification (NCBI taxonomy): domain Eukaryota; kingdom Metazoa; phylum Chordata; class Chondrichthyes; order Orectolobiformes; family Hemiscylliidae; genus Chiloscyllium; species Chiloscyllium punctatum. The sequence continues at coordinate 22,349,444 of NC_092755.1, forward strand.
ACACGCAGACACACAGCGAGGGAGGGACACACATACTCACACACACAGCGAGGGAGGGACACTCACATACACTGCAAGAGGGACAAATATACTCACAGCAAGAGGGGGACAAGCACACACAGCGAGGGAGGGACACGCGCATGCGCAAGCACACAAACACAGGCACACAGCTAGAGAGGGACACACAAATACACGGCATTGGAGGGACACACACACAGACAGCGAGGGAGAGACACACACATATACACATAGCGAGGGGGCGACACATGCACACACAGCAAGGGAGGGCCACACACACACACACGCACAGCAAGAGGGAAACGCACACATACACAAAGTTAAGGGGATACACGCAGACACACAGACACACAGTGAGGGAGGGACACACAGACACACAGTGAGGGAGGGACACTCATATACACATCAAGAGGGACACACATTCACAGCAAAAGGGGGACATGCGCACACACAGAGAGAGCAAGGGAGAGAAGGACATGCACACACAGAGTGGGAGGGACACGCAAACACAGCAAGGGGGGACATGCACTCACACACATACGGGGGAACTAACACATACACAGCGAGGGACACGCACATACACAGAGCGAGGGAGGGACACACATATACACAGCAAGGAAGGGACACACATATACACAGCAAGGGAGGGACACACACACACACACACACACACACACACACAGCGAGGGAAAGGTACACACACACACACAGCAAGGGGGTCATGCACTCACACAGGAAGGGGAGATGGCACACACAGGGAGGGGGATATACACAAAGAGCAAGGGAGGGACACACACACACACACAGTCAAGGGGATACACGCAGACACACAGCGAGGGAGGGACACACATACTCACACACACACACACACAGCGAGGGAGGGACATGCACACACGCACACAGTTAAGGGGATACACGCAGACACACAGTGAGGGAGGGACACACATACTCACACACACAGCGAGGGAGGGACACTCACATACACTGCAAGAGGGATACACATACACTGCAACAGGGACACACATACTCACAGCAAGAGGGGGACACACACACAGCGAGGGAGGGACACGCACATGCACAAGCACAAAATTACTGACACACAGCGAGAGAGGGACACGAACGCACAGCCTGGAAGGGACATGCACACACAGTGAGGGAGGGACACACACAAACACAAACACACACACAGAGCAAGAGAGGGACATGCGCACACCCAACGATGGGGAGACATATGCACACACAGCAAGGGAGGGCCATGCACACACACAGCGAGTAGGGGAAACGCTCACACACAGCGAGTAGGGGACACACACACACTGCAAGAGGGAGGGACACACGCACACACAGCGAAGGAGGGACATGCTCACACACAGCGAGGGAGGGACACACACACACAGCGGGTGTGGACACGCAAACACACAGCGAGGGAGGGGTAAACGCACACAGCGAAGGAGGGACACGTTCACAGACAGCGAAGGAGGGACACGCTCACAGACAGCGAAGGAGGGACACGCTCACAGACAGCGAAGGAGGGACACGCTCACAGACAGCGAAGGAGGGACACGCACACACACAGCGAGGGAGGGACACACACACACACAGCGAGGGAGGGACACGCTCACAGACAGCGAAGGAGGGACACGCACACACACAGCGAGGGAGGGACACACACACACAGCGAGGTAGGGACACGCTCACAGACAGCGAAGGAGGGACACGCTCACAAACAGCGAAGGAGGGATATGCACACACACAGTGAGGGAGGGGGACACACACACAGAGAGGGGGGATACACGCACACACACAGCGAGGGAGGGACACACGCACACAGCGAGGCGGGGTCACACGCACACAGCGAGGGGGGATACATGCACACAGTGAGGGGGATACACGCGCACACACACAGCGAGGTGGGGGACACGCAAACACAGAGCGAGGGAGGGGGACACGCACACAGCGAAGGAGGGACACACTCACACACAGCGAGGGAGGGATACGCACACACACAGCGAGGGAGGGACACACGCACACAGTGAGGGGGATACACGCGCACACACACAGCGAGGGAGGGATACACACACACAAACACACGCACACAGCGAGGGAGGGACACGCACACACACAGCGAAGGAGGGACATGCTCACAGACAACGAAGGAGGGACACGCTCACACACAGCGAGGGGGGGACACATGCTCACAGCGAGGGGGGATGCACGCACACAGTGAGGGGGGATACACGCGCACACACACAGCGAGGTGGGGGACACGCAAACACACAGCGAGGGAGGGAAACACGCACACAGCGAAGGAGGGACACACTCACACACAGCAAAGGAGGGACACGCACACACACAGCGAGGGAGGGACACACGCACACAGCGAGGGGGGATACACGCACACAGCGAGGGGGGATACACGCACACAGCGAGGGAGGGACACACGTACACAGCGATGGAGGGACACACGCACACAGCGAGGGAGGCACACGCACATGCACACACACAGCGAGGGAGGGACACGCTCACACACAGCGAGGGGGGGCATGCTCACACACAGCGAAGGAGGGACATGCTCACACTCAGCGGGGGGGGACACACGCACACATCGAAGGGGGGAGACACACGTACACAGCGAGGGGTGATACACGCGCACACACACAGCGAGGTGGGGGACACGCAAACACACAGCGAGGTGGGGGACACGCAAACACAGAGCGAGGGAGGGGGACACGCACACAGCGAAGGAGGGACACACTCACACACAGCGAGGGAGGGACACGCACACACACAGCGAAGGAGGGACATGCTCACAGACAACGAAGGAGGACACGCTCACACACAGCGAGGGAGAGACACGCTCACACACAGCGAGGGGGGGACACATGCACACAGCGAGGGGGGATACACGCACACAGTGAGGGGGGATGCACGCGCACACACACAGCGAGGTGGGGGACACGCAAACACACAGCGAGGGAGGGAAACACGCACACAGCGAAGGAGGGACACACTCACACACAGCAAGGGAGGGACACGCACACACACAGCGAGGGAGGGACACACGCACACAGCGAGGGGGGGACACACGCACACAGTGAGGGGGGCTACACGCACACAGCGAGGGGGGATACACGCACACAGTGAGGGGGGATACACGCACACAGCGAGGGAGGGACACACGTACACAGCGATGGAGGGACACACGCACACAGCGAGGGAGGCACACGCACACACACAGCGAGGGAGGGACACGCTCACACACAGCGAGGGGGGGCATGCTCACACACAGCGAAGGAGGGACATGCTCACACACAGCGGGGGGGGGGACACACGCACACAGCGAAGGGGGGAGACACACGCACACAGCGAGGGGGGACACACGCACACAGCGAGGGGGGACACGCTCACAGACAGCGAGGGAGGGACATGCACACATACAGCGAGGGAGGTGGACACGCTCACAGACAGCGAGGGGGAGGACACGCACTCACACAGCGAAGGAGGGACACGCTCACAGACAGCGAAGAGGGACACGCTCACACACAGCGAGGGAGGGACACGCACACACACAGCGAGGGAGGGACACGCTCACAGACAGCAAAGGAGGGACACGCTCACACACAGCGAGTGAGGGACACGCTCACACACAGCGAGGGCGGGACACGCTCGCACACAGCGAGGGGGGACACACGCACACAGCGATGGAGGGACACACGCACACAGCGAGGGAGGCACACGCACACACACAGCGAGGGAGGGACACGCTCACACACAGCGAGGGGGGGCATGCTCACACACAGCGAAGGAGGGACATGCTCACACACAGCGGGGGGGGACACACGCACACAGCGAAGGGGGGAGACACACGCACACAGCGAGGGGGGACACACGCACACAGCGAGGGGGGACACGCTCACAGACAGCAAGGGAGGGACATGCACACATACAGCGAGGGAGGTGGACACGCTCACAGACAGCGAGGGGGAGGACACGCACTCACACAGCGAAGGAGGGACACGCTCACAGACAGCGAAAGAGGGACACGCTCACACACAGCGAGGGAGGGACACGCACACACACAGCGAGGGAGGGACACGCTCACAGACAGCAAAGGAGGGACACGCTCACACACAGCGAGGGCGGGACACGCTCGCACACAGCGAGGGGGGACACACGCACACAGCGATGGAGGGACACACGCACACAGCGAGGGAGGCACACGCACACACACAGCGAGGGAGGGACACGCTCACACACAGCGAGGGGGGGGGCATGCTCACACACAGCGAAGGATGTGCGAGATAAGTGGCTGTCCAGCCCCATCTACGGCACTTTTTTATTTCCCTTCCCAGGAACAAAGACACGGAGGAGTCTGTCCAAAACTTTTTCATTCAACTTTGCAAAGTCGGGTGCTGTTCCCAAAGGTACACACACACAAGCATAGTAATCTCCACACATTATATACATGTATATGTGGGCTCGGTCTACTACTGCTGCCTTGACCAACGAGTGCTCGGATTCCCCACTGTTTTCCTTATTTGGGTTCTGGTGCCTGCAATTATTTTATTATTCACTTGGCCAATCAGTGTTTGAGCTTCCCGTTCTTCCCTTATATGGATGATGTTGTACAACTGTGGTTAAGGGCGGTCTCTCAACTATCGAGGAAAGCTGTTACAACTGTTTCATTCATATAAACGTGGGGGAGGTCCGGCAACAGTTTCGAGTGTCTGCTTGTGTTTACTATGAGGTAGAAAAGACTAAAAGGCAGCTAACCGTCTACCCCCTACATGCTTGTGTTTACTATGAGGTAGAAAAGACTAAAAGGCAGCTAACCGTTTAAAAATTACACTACCCCCTACAAATCCCCCGTGTCTTTTCTTACGGCCTGTAATTTTTCAACCGTAAGTTTCTTCTCCAGGGCATTTAATAACTCCCGAGCTTGTTCATCAAACTACCCTTCTCTAATACTACCCCCGCCCAAGAGGGATTCACGTTGTTCCATCTCGAGATTTATTCGTTCAACCTGCCCATAGGGAACATAGAACATAGAACATAGAACATCCTTCTTAGTAAGGGCGGTTTCGATCAGTCGTTGAGTTAATCCCCGGACACAGGGAATAACGCAACACCCAAGGGCAGTGAGTACCCCTGCCACCACTATACATGAGACAAGAAAGGGAACGACCACCCCCGTCCATTTACCGAACCAAGCTTCCAACCAGTCCGTGAGGCCAGAGTCGATACCCGGGTTTTCGGCCAGTTCGTCCGCCAATGTGGTGAGTCCATCCAGGGCGCGGGTGATGGACCCATCAGGGGCTGTGTTGTTGGGGATGAAAGTGCAGCACTGAGTGCCTATCATGACACAAACACCCCCCTTCTCTGCCAACATCATATCTAAGGCCGACCTATTTTCCCACGCCATCCTACTAGTGGCGTCCAGTTGTTCTGTTATTCCTTTCACTGCATCCCGGGTATAATTAATGAACCTCTGCTGATTGTAGTAAATATAATTAATCCAATCCACATTCTTATTGATGGTCACCCACCAGAACAGTGACGACTCAAAACCCGCCGCTATCTGGTTCCTAGCCTTGTATTCGTCAGGAACACCCCTGGGGACCCCTATGGCATCTAAATATATGTTATCATCGAAAGAGGTCTCCAAAGCTCTCTCAGTTCTTCCACTAGAACGGGGTTGCTCTTGTTTTTCGAATACCAGGGTGAATGGGATGGCCAATTGAACGATCGCACAAGTGCCCGTCCATTTTTGGGGCAGGGTCGATCGCAGAACCCTCCCACCACAGTACCACCAGAGGTCTGCCCTAGGCACATGAATGTGGGAGTAATTCCCGCCCCCGGTAGTTTCATTGACCAGCCGAATTGATCCGCTGCACTTGTCAAATGTCCCCACATCGTTGTCCCACTGTAGACCCGTCCGAGAGACGCAGGCCTGGTGCGTACCCGTTACCCCTGAGAATGATGGCGGGCGGGGCGCCCCCTCAGACCTGACGGGGGGAAACTTCAAACTCAAGGGTCGACAAGTGGGGTCGTTCCAGGCCTCTCGGTCCTGGTACAGCCTTATCATACAGTCCATGGCTCGTGGGTGTTTCTCCCATCCCAGCGGGAATGGGACCACCTGAGGGTTAGGGCGGGCACTCGTGCATGCGTAGCAATCACTCTTTTTCATGCTCCTCACAGTATATTTGACCCATTCCATCCAGGCATTCGCCTCCCCGTATCCCGTTTCTATTTCAAAGGTCTTTTCCAAATCCGTCGTCTCAATTATTCTAATCTTTTCCTGCTTATCAGTGGTGGATGAGCCCCCAGACTCAGCTTCAATGACCGTGATATACGTGCAGCACAGCTGCATTCCCCCCCATCCTGCCTGGCCCCCAACTCTAATACCCAGTATTGTTCCATTAAGGCTTCCCCGTTCTTTCCCAAGTTCTTTATGGTCAGATAGAGCGGATTGCACTGATTCTGCCCACAATCCCGTCCAGGGGTGATGGGATCACGGACAACTGACACCATCGCCTGGACCCCGGGGGCTGGAGGCCTATTTATGCCTTCCCTACCATACAATTGTAATACTAACGTCTGACCCTGGAATCCCCTTTCTCTCTCGAGGTTCCGCTTAGTTTGATTCAGTTCACCTTTAGTCCTACAGGGCACCAACTCACATAGGTCTAAGCTAAATGTCTGTATTGATTGGTTGGCAAGCACGGAGATGGGGAACCACTGATGGTCCTCTAGTTGTTTTTTCCAGAGGCCAAATTGGGTAACCCGCACACTATGACCCAGCCCAAGGATAATGGCATAGCAAGTTAACAATACGATTGACCGCATTTTGTTGCGACACCCGTAGCCCGAGGGCACAGTTCCTTTAGACTCACCAAAGTCCGATTAGTTCGTTCTCAGGGTCTCTGTTCCTTAGATGCCTTTGCCAGAGAGGTTCGTTCGTCCTCCGTCGGTTGTGGCACTGGTCCCTTGACTCGAGTGTAATGTGTCCAGCCCTTTTCGGCCGTACGGATAGCCGTTTCGGTAGTCAAAAATACCAGGAAGGGACCGTCCCAAGTTGGTTCGAGGGTACGTTGCTTCCAGCTTTTAATCAGGACCCACTGACCCGGCTTGACGGTGTGCACCGCAAACTCGAGGGGCGGCGTCTGTGCCAAAAGTCCCTGTTGGCGTAAATGAGATAGAGCAGACCCCAGAGCCACCACATATTTTTGCACAAACATATCCCGAGACTCAAATACAGGAGGTTCCCCCTTCGGCCCATGGAATGGGAGGCCAAACAGCATTTCGAAAGGGGAGACGCCCAAATCCCGCCTTGGCTGGGTGCGAATTTGCAATAGGGCAAGGGGTAGGCATTTGGTCCAAGGCAGGCCGATTTCACTAGTGAGCTTGGTTCGCTGCTTTTTGATGGTCTGGTTCATTCTTTCGACCTTGCCCGAGCAGGGGGGATGCCAGGGGGTGTGCAAATCCCAGTCAATCCCCATTGCTTGCACTATATTCTGGAGGACGGTCGAGGTGAAGTGGCTCCCCTGGTCAGAGTCAATAGCGCGGGGTAGCCCAAATCGTGGGATGATTTGTTCGAGTAGAATCTTGCTAACCTGAGTTGCCGTTGCCGTGGTAGTGGGGAAAGCTTCCACCCATCCTGTCAGGTGATCTACCACTACTAATAGATACTTCAGGCGACCTATGGGGGGGAGCTCAGTGTAATCTACCTGGACATACTCAAACGGCAAAATCCCAACAACCCATAGGGAAGATGGGGGAGGTGAAGGAGTTCCACCTGGAGCTCCTCCTCCTCCAGCCGCAAGGGTTGTGGTTCGAATATTTTCGCACTAAAAACCCCACCCTTAACTCCTGAAATGTTTAATGTTTTAGTTTGGAAGCCAACCCCCCTAGGATGGAGGGGAATTGAGGACCAGACGGCGCCTGTGTCAACTAAGAAGGTAACATCTTGTCTAAATGGGCCCACCCGTAAATTTACCAGGGGTTCTTGGTAGGCCCGTGTTCCGATCCTCCCCTGACTTCCCTAATCCATTTGTTCACGCTCCATTTCATACATCCCTTCTCTTTCCCTTTTAAACTCGGGACAATCCCTTTTGAAGTGTCCCAGTTTCCCGCAATGGTAACATCCGGCCTTCTGAGGCTGCTCAATTCCATAAGATCCTCCTCTCTCACTTCTGCCCCGTCTCGCTTCTCTCCCTCTCCAACTTTCCTTCGACGTTCCTCTTTCCACCCCATAATCTCCCTCCCCCATTCCGGTGGACTTACAAGCTTCCCGTACGGCTGCCACCATCATTTTTGTCTTATGTTTCTCCCTTATTACATCCCTCTGAACGTACACCTTCTGTGCTTCCCGTAATAATTCTGCAACATCCTTTTCAGCCCAATCCTCCACTTTCTGTAATTTCTTCTGAATGTCAGGCCATGACTTAGTCACAAAGTGCACCTTAAGCATGCCCTTGCCTATTTCCCCATCGGGGTCTAAACCTGAATACTTTCGCATGGACTCCCGCAAACGGTCTAAAAACTCACTCGGGGATTCATCCTTTTCTGTCCAACTTCAAATGCTTTTGCTAAATTCCGCTGTTTGGGCACGCAGGTTTGGATTCCCCTGATTATAAGGCTTCTGAGGTCTGTCATATTGGCCCGTCCCCCCGCGTCGTTATGATCCCACCGGGGGTCATCTAAGGGGTACTTCTGCTATCCACGCTGGGGGCCGTCCTGATGCTCCCTATCCCAAATGGCCATTGCACTATTCCGGATCATAACAATTTCATCGTAATTAAATAGTATTCTCATCATGGCCTGCAGTTCAGCCCATGTGTATATACTGGGCCCCAGACATTGGTCCAGTTGTATTCCCACACTGACGGGGTCGTCCAGTAGACGGGGTAGTTCATTACGGAGTTGCCGGATATCCCCAGAATTTAAAGGTTGTACTACAAACCCGGTCCGTTCATTCCCAAACGGCACCTCTCGTAAGGGGTTCAGCTGTTCAATATTGTCACTCCTCCCAGCTCTCAATCCCTCTTCTCGACCTTTCCGCATCTCGAGTAAACTGATTTCCTAGTGCCTGGGGTGAGTTCTGCGCCCCCTCCTGTGCCCCCCCCCCCCCCCCCCCCACACCCAGCAGTCTCTTCCTCACTGGTCGTAGCCTGCTGGGACTCGGATTTATCCGTCGCAGGAGGGAGATTGTTGTAATCAGGCTTGATCCGTGAGCCGAAGAGACTGCCCCCCCCCGGCAATAATGATTTCATCCCGGATGAGCCCCCAATTGTGCGAGATAAGTGGCTGTCCGGCCCTATCTCCGGACACTTTTATCTCCCTTCCCAGGAACAAAGACACGGAGGAGTCTGTCCAAAACTTTTTCGTTCAACGTTGCAAAGTCGGGTGTTGTTCCCATAGGTACACACACACAAGCATAGTAATCTCCACGCATTCTATACATATATATGTGGGCTGGGTCTTCTACTGCTGTCTTGACCAATGAGTGCTAGGGTTCCCCACTGTTTTCCTTCTTTGGGTTCTGGTGCCTGCGATTATTTTGTTATTCACTTGGCCAATCAGTGTTCGAGCTCCCCGTTCTTTCCTTCTATGGATGATGTTGTACAACTGTGATTAAGGGCGGTCTCTCAACTATCGAGGAAAGCTGTTACAATTGTTTCATTCATATAAACGTGGGGGTGGTCCGGCAACAGTTTCGAGTGTCTGCTTGTGTTTACTATAAGGTAAAATGCAGCTAACCGTTTAAAAATTACACTACCGCCTACACAAGTTCCCCTCCCATCTTTCCATTTCTGACCTTCCTAATGCACTTTACCCTGGCACATTAAGCTGTCAATCCTTTCTCCCCTGAATCATATTTCCGCAATAGCTACACTATCCCAGTCCCATGTACCTATCCACACCCGGAGTTCATCGATCTTAACTATCACCCCTTTTGCATTGAAATAAGTGTAAATTAATCCAACAGGCATTCCTTGTTCCCCGTTTTGTTCCAGCCTGACCTGTCTTTTCACATTACAAATCCTGATTACTCTATCTCTTTCCAGCCTCGTACTTGCATCGCTGCTCTTGCGGTTAACACCCCCCTGCCAATCTCCTTTCAACTCTCTCTTGCAGCACTAGCAAAACTGGCTGCAAAGATATTGGTGCCCTCTCCAGTGCATGTGCAACCTGTCCCTCTTGAACGGGTCACCTTTGTCACAGAAAAGATCCCAATGATCTAAAAATCCGAATCCCTGTCCCCGCACCAATTATTTAGTCGCGTATTTATTTGCCATGTTCTCCTATTTTTAACTTCACCTGCTCATGACACTGGAAGTAATCAAGAGATTACCACGGTCATGGTCTTGGTTTTTAATTTTCCTCCTCGCTCTCTGTAATCACTCTGTAGGACCTCATTCCTATATCTACCTCTGTCATTTGTGCCAACGTGCACAATGACTTCTGGCTGCTCTGCCTTCCCCTTGAGAAGGTTCTGCAGCTGCTCTGAGACATCCTGGCCTCTGACACCTGGGAGGCAACACACCATCCTGGATTCCGGTTTGAGGCCACAGAATTTTCGATCTCTCCCCCAACAATCGACTCTCCTACCTCTAAGACCCAATTTATCTTTTCCCATTCCCGCTGTGCCCCAGAGCCAGTTGTACTGCAACCAACCTGGCTACTGTTGCTTTCCCTTGCACGGTCATTTCCCGACACCCACATATTCCCCCACCACCCAAATCAGTATCCAGAATGGTATATTTGTTTTCAAGGGGAATAGCCACAGAGGATTCCTACACTCTCTGCCTACTCCCTTTGCCATTCCTAGTGGTCGCCCAGCTACTCTCTGCCTAGAACACGACAGGAAGCAAGGAACGCCTGTTGGATTAAATAGCGTTTATGAAAAGACAACAGGGCTGACAAGTAAGGCAGATGAACTCTTTACATGGGACTGGGATGTGACAGTCATTGCAGAAACAGGCTAAGGGAGGGACCTGGCTGTGACCACCTCACTAAAGCTCTTATCTATGAAGTTCTCAGTATCTCGGATGACCCTGAGAGCAGCCAGCTACAGCTCCCGAACACTTCCCATACAAGTGTAGTCATCAGGGACAGTGGAAGTCTTCCTGAGGTCCCACATCCCGCAGCAAGAACGTGTGACTGCCCTAACTGCCATCTTGACTGCTGTCAGACTAGCATTAAAGGGACTTTATCTGAGCTTACCTGCACATTTTGCTGAACTGCTGCTTACTGAAGCTTCTCGAACCAAAGCATTACTACCTACTCTGCCAATTACAGCATGTCAATCGACCACTCCACACATAGTTTTGGTTAGAGAAGGAGGGAAACACTTTTTTAATTTCAAAAATATACTTTGCTCATAAAATATTTTGATGATATACAATTGATGATGCGATTCCTATGTGCACATTGCATTTCTTTTGATAAAGAGATTAGAATTAATCCTTCGTATATACAAGTCTGTACGTTTACCATCCATGTATTTAGCTGAGTTGTCAGCGGAGCCCACTTTCTGAGTGGGCCCACTGTTGGTGGACAGACATTACTGCGCCTTAGTGGCAGCTGCCCCAAGATTCAGCGCCTCCCTCAACACGTAGTCCTGTACATTGGAATGTGCCAGTCTGCAACACTCAGTCGGGGTCAACCCCTTCAGCTGGAAGATCAACAGGTTTCAGACAGACCAAAGAGCGTCTTTGACCGAGTTGATGATCCTCCAGGCACAGTTGATGTTCGTCTCGGTGTGTGTCCTAGGGAACAGACAATAGACCATGGAGTCCTGTGTCACGGATCTGTTTGGAACGAAGCTCAACGAACGCCGCTGCATTCTTCTCCAGAGTTCCTTTTCATAGGCACATTCCAGAAGGAGGCGTGTAATAGTCTCGTCTCCTCATGTGACACCAGGAACCCTGAGTAAACTGTGGTCAATGTGAATCGAAGGAAATTCTGTGCTGGTAATTTTCTCACTGTGCAATGACACCTTCCCCAGAGCTATTGGGAATAACAAATAAACTCTGCCCTTGCTAGTGCCTTCCAAAACCATGGATAAATCTGTCCAGTTAATAACATCAAGACATATTATGTTTTTCCAGTTTGGTCAAACTCTCAGAAAGACTTTAGCTTGCAGGTTGTGTGCCACCCCAAAGAAATCAGTACGTTTCACGAAGATTATGATCCTGATTATTTTCAATTAGTTACTTTCTGAGGACTCATCGTGCAATGTCAGTGCCACTGAGAGCCACATTTTCTCTGTCCAACAACATCGTATCACATTGGGTCAAGGCTGCAGAACTCCACTATTCTAATTTATTCCCCAGCTCATTCGCCATGCTCACCAGATGTAGTAGGCTCCCGAATGTGCAACAATATAGAGATACCCATGATACTCTGGAAGCCTCCTGACTTCCCATACCCTACCCTCTGACTCCATGCCCTCCCTCAACTCGACCTCCTGTCGTATATTCACCATCCCTCCTGAACTTCCACTCTCTGATACTGAATGTTCTGAACTCAGCAAATATCTGACCTTTGCCTCTCCGTGCCACCACCTTAATGAATTTTGGTCTCGACATGATGTTGAACTGTTCTTCTGCTGTCTTCGTCTCAGTGCCCATTGTTTTGGACAAGATTCTTCTCCCTATCCAATAGACCCCGTCACCCAGCTCCAACACTCTCTCTACACCTGGACCCCACCCTCTCCCCTTTTATCTGAACTCAATCTGTTCATTAAGAACTCTCGACGTGACATTGGTTGTCTTCATTTCTTTTCTCCCCCTTCTTCCAAACCAACATATCACCCTCTGAAATAACTGCACACCATGTGCTTATATTCAACCCTGACTGTGTTATTCAGCCTGTGCTGATAAGGGTGGTGCTGCTGTAGTCTATTGGACTAACAGCTACATTGCAGAGACTGAGCACCCGCTCTCAGATATCTCCTCTTATCTTCCCCTGGACCATGACCCCATCATGGCACATCAGGCCATTGTCTCAACTACGAAAATTGACCGCATTCAATCTGGAGATTACCGCCCCACTTGACGCCTCCTTCCTTAATTGCCTCATGCTGATGGCTGTCTGATAGCAGAGCTCGATTCCATCTCTTCCTGAAAATCCAGAAACAGAACTGCCTGAGCAGACCCATTGCTTCACCCTGCTCCTGCCACACAGAGGGGGTGCATGGATACACACGTGACGGTGTTCTACCTGTTTCTTCATGGCGTACATAGTCCATTCCGTGTTCCAGTTCTATTCCAGACCCCTTCCTCTTTCTCCGATACAAAGATGTTATCATCGCTGCTGCTTCTCTCTCTTGCCCAGAATTAGAAACGTTCATTCATTTCACTTTGGGTTTTCACCCCTCCCTTTCACCTGATCCACGGGTGACTCCTCCCTTCCTTTCCTCGACGTCTCTGCTTCCAATTCTGAGGATAGACCAACCCTTGATATTTAGTATTAACCCACCAACTCCTAAAGCTGTCTGGAGCAGACATCCTCACACCCTGTTTCCTGAAAAGACTCCAATTCATTCTCTCAGTTCATCCATCTCCACCGCATTTCTTCTGATGATGCCAAATTCAACATGGACGCCTTTTACATGCCCACAATGTTCCTCAAACAAAGATTCCACGCGCTGTTGTCAAGAGGGTCCTCAACTTGGTCTGACTCATTTCCTGCACGTCCAGCCTCCCCCTCCACTTCCCTACTGCTGCAGACTTCCCCTTGTCCTTACCTACCATCCCACCAGCATTCACATGCAGAGGACCATCAGCCACATACCCACCTCCCCCCCCCCCCACCACTCAAGAGAGATGCCACCATCAGACACATATTCGCCGCCCCTCCCTTGTCCGCCTTCGACAGGGACCAATCCCTCCAGGATACATCTGTCCGCTCTTTATTCACTCTCAACACCTCCCCGCACCCCCCACCGCATGTCCACTTCACTTTCCCTTGCCGAAGGTGCAACACTTCACCACTTACTGCCCATCCTCATTATCCAAGGGCCCAACCTTAACTCCCAGGAGAAACAGCATCTTATCAACATATTCCACAATCTAGCCCACTGCATTCGCTGCTCATAATGTGGTCGCCTTCTACATTGGAGAAGTGAAGAGTAGGCTACTTGGCTACTTCGCAGAACATCTATGTTGAACGTCTGCAAAAGACCCTGAGCTTCCAGTTGCCTGCCCGTTAATATCCTATCCTGTTTACTGGCCATTATCTCTGTGTCAGGCTTGCTGCAATGTCCCAGGAAAGCTCCGCTCAAGCTGGAAGAACAACACATCATTTTCCTCATATGGTCCCTGCAGCCCTTCAGACTGAAAATCAAGTTCAATAATTTTAGGGCCTGAACTCCTCAATATCCTTGCCCCCTACCCATACAACAGGCCTAGTCCTCACATAACCTTCCATTACTCACCCTCTATTGTTAGCTACTAATCGTTTCCATTAACACCTATCCAGCCTCTTCTGCATATCAACCACATTTTCCTAGCTGACATCAGTTCTGAGGAAGTGTCACTGGACCCGAAACGTTAACTCTGATTGCTCTGTACCGAAGCTGCCAGACCTGCTGGGATTTTCCAGCAAATTATACTTTTGTTTCAACATTTTCATGGCAAGTTCTCACAACGCAATACATCAACGATATTTAGAGCCCTGTCAAACGTAGGAACTTTGTAATTTCTCATTTAATGTCCACAACAAATTACTCGAGATTCAACTGAGATAACGGTTTTGCTGATATCATTCTGATCAGACAATTTGTCACAGTTCCGAAAGAAAAAGAAATCGAAAGAACTGAAGCAAAACTTTGCAGGTCAGATAACATCTGAGAAGAGATGCACAGACTTAACCTTTGATTCCAATATTACTTTTCAGAACAGTGTCTCGTCATATTCGATATTTTAACTCTGTTTCTGTCTACAGATACTTCCTTATCTGTTGCATTTTTCCACCATTTTCAGTTTGTATTTCATATTTCCATATCATTATATTTCATGATTCGTGTCAGGTCTATATGTTGAACTTGGTTATATTTGGACAATTTGATCCTTTCCAATTCCTATTATATTTGGTGCGTCTGTGGCACTTGTATTACAGCTGAAGTCTGTTTCTTTTTGAAGTATCAAATGAAAAAAATCTTTTTAAGAATATCCAGCAAATCTCAGGAAATCCACTTTGTTTGAAAAGACATTTTCGAGGCAGCTGAACTTCATGAACTGATAGGAATAGATTATTGGCGATTGAACACTCTGTGTCCTTCATTGAACAAGCTTATTTCCCTACTCTCCAAAGTCTTTCAATATATATATCACCATATATATATGCTGTTTCCTTGTGTTTTATGGTTAATTCTATCTGTCAGAAAGAGTGATCATGATTGGGGAATATCATTGAACTGTCCATGCAGTCTCCCCATGGCTTTCAGTTGCCAGTATACAGAGCACTGGGAGACAGGCAGTTCCAAAATATTTCGCGAGAGAAACAGAAGGCCAGTCAGTCAAATAGAGAGAAAGGAAAGCCACTGCACCCATTTCATGCCATCTTCCAGCCAATGTCATATTCATTTCAACCTGACTCATTAATTCATAGGTCTTAATGAATAAGTTCATTGTTCTTATCACTTTTGGTTTTGGACTGAGGCCGAAAAGCGTAAAAATTACTTCTTCACAGCAAATAAAACTGCATTAAAATGTTTGTCAATTTATATAAATAAATTACTGAAGCAAATTCAGAATGGAAGTTCCAAAGTTGCCTTATTAGAGCAGCGAGAGGAACATTCAGAAAAGTCCACACTTCCTAATCCCATATACAGTCGTAGGTTTTGTTTTGTGAGAAGTGGAGGCACGTGGTAATAAGCAAGAAAACAGAGATTTAAAAAACTGTGTTGCTCGAAAAGCGCAGCAAGTCAGGCAACATACAAGGAACAGGAGAATCGACGTTTCGGGCATAAGCCCTTCTTCAGGAATGAGGAGGGTGTGCCAGGCAGGCTAAGATAAAAGATAGGGAGGAGGGACTTGGGGGAGGGGCGTTGGGAATGCAATAGGTGGAAGGAGGTTAAGGTGAGGGCGATAGGATGGAGAGGGGGTGGGGGTGGGGGCGGAGAGGTCGGGAAGAAGTTTGCAGGTCAAGAAGGCGGTGCAGAGTATGAGGGTTAAACATCTCTGGGACACCCGCAAAACCAACCCAACCGCTGCGTGGCTTAATACTTTAACTCTCCCTACCACTCCGCCAAGAACATGCAGGTCCTTGGCCTCCTCCATCGCCAGACCATGGCAACACGACGCCTGGAGGACGAGCGCCTCATCTTCCGCTTAGGAACCTTCCAACCACAAGGGATGAATGCAGATTTCTCTAGCTTTCTCATTTCCCCTCCACCCACCTTTTCTCAGTCCCAACCCTCGGATTCAGCTCTGCCTTCTTAACCTGCAATCTTCTTCTCGACCTCTCCACCCCCACCCCCTCACCGGCCTATCACCCTCACCTTAACCTCCTTCCACCTATCGCATTCACAACGCCCCTCCCCAAGTCCTTCCTACCTACCTTTTATCTTAGCATGCTTGGCATACGCCCCTCATTCCTGAAGAAGGGCTTATGCCCGAAACGTCGATTCCCCTGCTCCTTGGATGCTGCCTGACCTGCTGCACTTTTCCAGCAACACATTTTTAAGCTGTAATCTCCAGCATCAGCAGTCCTCACTTTCTCCAAGAAAACAGAGATCACAGGGTACTTAAAAAGAGTGAGGCATCACACAGGCGGCGTGCAGAGCAAGATCGACGTTAGCACATTTGATATTATTTGAAGTTAGAGAGGGCAATTCATCAGTATAATGCAGGTGTTTGCAGGAGATAATTATCTGGGTGGGAGAGATCTTTGATGTTGCGAGACTTTCTGCGACAATGAGAAGTATAAATGGTGTCTGTGGATGAGATGTTGGCTTCTGTGATGGTGTGGGCTGTGCACACAACTTTCTGTACGTTCTCATGGTCCTGGGCAGGACAGTTACCATGTCAGACGATTATGCACTCGAATAGAGTGTTTTCAGTTGCCAGTATATAGAAAACTGGGAGACAGGCAGTTCCAAAATAGTTCGCAACAGAAACAGGAGGACAGTCAGTCAAAGAGAGAAAGGAAACAAAACAAGGAAACAAACAGTCACATGGACAGGGTGAAGGGGAGAGAGTAAACCCAGGGGGACAAACAGAAAACAGAGAAAAGGAAAACACAGGGAAACGGAGTGAGAGAAACAGTGAGGGACAAAGGATATGGGGAGCTGGGTTGGGTGGGTCGCACAGAGCTGGGGGTACGGATCATGAGAAGCTGGAGGTGAGGACTGGAGGGAGCTCAGAGTGAGGATCAGAGGGAGCTGGAGAGTGGGAGGTGAGGATTTATTGTCACCTGTATCAAGATGTCCAGGCAGATGATAATGAGCAAGGATGTACAGAACAATGGCTGTAAAACATGTCTGAGAGGCATTAGGTTACGTTGCACAGAGCGTGCGCGAGGTGAGATCAACATGAACAAGATCAGCATTATCTAAGATTAGAGAGTCCATTCAGTTTGACAACGGCTGGGAAGAAGCTGTTCCTGAACCTGCTGCTGCGTGTGTTCAAGCTTCTGTATCGTCGAGCCTGATGAAAGTGGTTGTAGGAGATCATTACTGGGGTGTGATGAGCCTTTGATAATATTAGAACAAAGAACAAATAAAATTACAGAACAGGAACAGGCCCTTTGGCCCTCCAATCTTGAGCTGATTCAGATCCTCTGTCTAAACCTGTCGCCTACTTTCTGTGGGTCTGTACCCCTTTGCTCCCTGTCCAGAAAAATATCTTAAATGGCCCTATCGTATCCACTTCTACCAGCTCCGCTGGCAACGCATTTCAGGCACCCACCACCCTCTGTGTAAAGAACTTGCCATGCAAGTCACCAATAAACTTTTCCCCTCTCAATTTGATCTCGTGAGCCCTGGTAATTGAATCCCGTTCTCTGGGGAAAAGCTTCTTAATATCCACCCTGTCTACACCTCTCATAATTTTGTAGACATCAATCAGGCCCTCTGTCAATGTCGTCTTTCTAATGAAAATAATCATAGTCTACTCACGATATTTTCACAGCTAGCGTCCTTCATCCCAGACAATCTCCTGGTGAATGTCCTGTGCACCCTTTTCAAAAGCATCCACATCCTTTTGGTTATGTGACGACCAGAACTCGACGCAATATTCCAATTGTGGCTGAAATAAAGTCTTATGCAACTGTGACATGTTTTGCTAACTCTTGTTCTTAATACCCCGTCCAATGAAGGAAAGCATACCATATACCTTCTTGACCATTCCACTGACCTGCCATGGGTGTACAGGAAGTACAGTTGGGGACTGAGGACACAAACGTGGATGTACAGTGAGTCCAGTAGGGGTCCGAGGACACAGCTGTGGGTATACAGGGAGGATGGAAAAGGGCTGAGGGCACAGCCGTGGGTGTACAGTGAGTACAGCTGGGGGCTGAGGGCACACCCATGGGTGTTCAGTGAGCACATTAGGGGCTGAGGACACAGCTGTGGGTGGACAGGAAGTACAGTTGGGGGCTGAGGATACAAACGTGGATGTACAGTGAGTTCAGTAGGGGTCCAAGGACACAGCTGTGGATATGCAGGTGGATGGCAAAGGGTTGAGGACACCGCTATGGTTGTACAGGGAGTACAGTAGGGGGCTGAGGGCACAGCCATGCGTGTAAAGTGTGTACAGTAGGGGGATGAGGGCTTATCCTTCTGGAACTCCTGTGTTGAGTGTTATTGTGGAGGAGGTGCAGTTACCTGTCTTCATTCATCGTGATGTGTGTGTCAGAAAGCTGAGTATCCAGTGGCAGAGGGAGGAGATGAGACTATAGTCATGGGGTTTTGTGATCAGTCTGGAGGGGATATTGATGTATGATGTAGGTGCCTTTGTTGTCCAGATGTCCCAGGGAGGAGTGCAGTGTTCGGGATATGGTATCCATTGTGGACCCATTACATCAGTCAGCAAATTATTCGTGATTTGGGCAGGCTGGAAGACTGGAGGTGGTGTGGATCATAACCAGTCTCTCGAATCACTTCATATTTATTGAGTTCGGAGCCACTAGGCGGTAATCATTAAAGTAAGTTGCATGAGCTTTCTCACTTACTTTCTTCACCTTCTTGAAGCAGGTTGGAATGTGGGCGTCAGGGGGAGAAGCTGAAGATGTATGTAATTACCTCTGCCAGTTGGTCCAGACAGGATCTGAGTGCTCAGCCTGGAACATCAACCAAGCCTATCACTTTCCTTGATTTGACTCACAGGAAGACTTATCATGCCTGCAGCGGTGACAGAGGGCACAGGTACATCCGAGGCTGTCGGGGCAGATTACAACCTAACAGTCACACAGTTATTCATCATAGCCAACCCCTCCCCTACCTCCCTCCGTCGTCATGAAGACACAGTGACATTGGTCGGTATAAGCGCCACACAAGTAGTGTCGAGATAGAGTGACATCAATACACTGGGATTGTGCACCATCAAGTCCTGTGTCACCAAAATGGGGTAAATTCACAACAAAAGGGTCGAAGCATGCTCCTACTGAGTGTCAGTGGCGCAGAGAGTGAAGAGTTTACAGGTATAATTCCAATCAATCCACTATGTTAACCTCAATGGAGTCAATATCTAGAGTGTTGGCCTTTGTAGATCAGTGGACAGTCCTTTGGGAATTCAGGAAACATCTTATACAAGAACCACCTGGACCAAGGATTGAGGGAAGTTTTGCTAAGTTTGCAGATGATACAATAATGGTTGGACGGCCAAGTGATATAGAGGAAGTGGGGAGGCTGCAGGAAGACTTGGACAGTTTAGGACTATGAGAAAACACGTGGCTGATGGAACGTAATATGGGAACGTGTGAAATTATGCCGTTAAGTCGGCTGATTAGAGGCAGACACTATGTTCTAATAGGATCCACTAAATCTGAAGCACAAAACGATTTTGAAGCATTCGTCCTGTCTTATTGTTAATCCGCAGGTTCAGTTGGCAGTTTGGAAAGCAAATGCAATGTTAGCATTCATTTCAAGAGTCTTTGAAAAGTCATACTGCTGAGAATGCAATGGACTATGTTGGAGGTGATCCATCCTGGGGATGACAGCTTGCCATATGAGCAGCATTTGAGGGCTCTTTTATCCATACTCGATGGAATTTAGAAGAATGGGAGGCGAGGCATCTGATAGAAACTGATCGATTACTGCAAAGATTGATACAGTCAACATTTAGAAGACATTGCCACTAGTCATAGAGACTATCACAAAATAGCACAGTTTCAGAGTGAAGGAATCGGCTGAATGACCTAAATCTATTGCTATATCTCATGCCCTTATGATCATATGGTCTACTATTCAGTGCAGAATTATAAGTCTCTGACATGCTTTTGTAATCATGGTATTTGTATGTTGTTTTGCCTTCACATTCTGGTCAATGTTAACAACTGTGATACGGACGGTGGGAGGATTCAATGTTGGCCAGTAGTCCATTAGTATTTTGAATATGAGCTCCTATCTGTGAGTCTCATATGGCGGGAGCACATTGTCTCCATGATGATTGTCATTTTCCGTCTGGTATTTTTTGAAGAATCGATCCTGCAACGCCAGTATTGTTAAATTTAACAAAACGGTGCAATTTATCACAAAACTCAGCAACAATGTGTCATCGAATACTGAACACCCTTCGAATAACAGAAAGGTCTAAAATGTTCAATATTAGAAACATAGGTTTCCTGTTCGTGTTCAAACTAGATAACCTGTCCCATCGAGATGATCAACTTGGAACGATTTGGAAAATCATTTTTGGATGTGGGCATCGCTGGATGGGCGCAGCATTTCTTGCCCGCCCCTAGTTGCCCCTTTGTGAAGGTGGTGCCGAACTGCCTTGTCTTACTGCTGCAATCCACCTGCTGTGTGTTGACCCACTCGTGATTAAGGAGGGAATACCAGGGTTTTGACCCAGCAACAGTGAAGGAACGGCGATCTATTTCCAAATCAGGATGTTAACTGGTTTGGAGGGGAATTTGAAGGTGGTGGTGTTCCCAAAAGTCTACTGCCCTTGTCATTCCAGATGGAAGTGTTCGTGAGATTGGAAGGAGCTGTCTGAGAATCTTTGAGGAATTTCTCCACCATTGTGTCTTATAGATAGTACAAACTGCTGCTTCTGAGTGACATTGTTGAAGGGAGTGAATGCTTGCGGATGTTGTGCAAATCAAATGGGCTGTTTTGTCCTGGATTATGTCAAGCTTCATTAGTGTTGTTGGGGCTGCACTCATTCAGGGAAGTGAGAATATTCCATCTCATTCCTGAATTGTGCCTTGTAGATGATGAACAGGCTTTGGGTAGTCAGGAGGTGAGTTACTCGTAGAGTATTCCCAGCATCTGATCTGCACTTATATTCATGTGGCGAGTCCAGTTGAGTTTCTGGTCAATGATACCCCCCCCCCCCACCCCCAGGATATTGATAATGGGTTAGTGATGATAATGCTGCTGAATACGAAGTGATTATATTGTTTCTTATTGGTGATACTCATTGTCTGAATTTTTATGGCGCATGTTACTTGCCACTTGCCAGCCCAAGCCTGGATATTGTCCAAATCATGTTGCTTTGGGCATGGACTGCACCGCATCTGACCATTTGCGAATGATGCTGAACATTGTGGAGTCATCATCGAATATCCCCACTCCCGACCTTATGATGGAAGGAAGGTTATTGTTGAAGCAGCTGAAGATGTTTGGACCTAGGACATTATCCTAAGGGACTACTGCAGAGATATTCTGGAGCTGAGATGACTGACCTCCAACAACAATGACCATCTTCCTATCTGTCAGGTATGACTCCAATAATGCAGTATTGGCCCGGGATACCATCTTTGCTAGGGCTCCCTGATGTCACATTTGGCAGAATTCAGCCTTGCTGTCAAGGGCTGGAATTCAGTTCCCTTTTCTATGTTTGAACCAAGACTGTGACGAGCTCAGGAGCTGAGTGACCCTGGCAAAACCCAAACTGGGCCTCACTGAGCAGGTTAGTTTTGAGCAAGTGCGGTTTGATAACACTGTTGATGACACCTTCCATCATTTTACTGATGATGGAGAGTAGACTGATAAGGCAGTATTTGGACGGGTTAAATCTGTCCTGCGTTTTGTGTACAGAACATATCTGAGCAGTTTTTTTCCCATTGTCAGTTTGTAAGCATACTGGAACAGCTTGGCTAGGGGAGAGGGAAATTCTGGAGCACAAGCCTTCTGGACTATTGCCGGCATGTTATCAGGGCCCATAGCCTTTAAAATATCCAGTACCTTCAACCATTTCTGGATATCAGTTCATCTCATTTGTTGAAGACTGCTACCTATAATGATGGGGACCACGGGAGGTGTCCGAAATGGATCATTCACTCAAATCTTCTATCTTTTGCATTGATGTTCTGGGCTCTTCGATCATTGAGGATGGGGATATTTGTAGAGACTCCTACTCTAGTGAGTTGCTTAATGGTCCACCACCATTCATGATTGGATTAACAGGACTGCAGAGCTTAAATCTGATGCATTGGTGCTGGGATCGCGAAGCTCTGTCTGTCCTTTGCTGTTTATGCTATCTGGCACGCAAGTATTTCAGTTTGGAAGCTTCAGCAGATTAACATTTTATCATTATATATTCCTGGTTCTGCTCCTGGCGTGCCATCCTGCACTCTCTTTTGAAACACGGTTAATTCTCTGGTTTGATGCTAATGTTTGAATGGGGGAGGTGGGGGGGGGGGGCATGCTGGGCCATGACGTTACAGATTGTACTGGAGAAAGTTATGCTGATATTGATGGTCTGCAGTGTCTTATGGACGCTCAGTCTTGAGTTGGTAGATCTGATAAACGTCTGTGCCATTTACCATGGTGATATTGCCACACAACACAATAGAGTTTATGGAGACAATAGACTTTGTCTCCACAAGGACAGTGTGGTGGTCACTTTTACCAATACTGTCATGGACAGATACATCTGCAGTTGGTAGAATGGTAAGGATGAGGTCAGGTATGTTTTTTACCCTCTCGCTCATTCCGTCACCACCTTCTGCAGACCCAATCATGTAGCTATGTCCTTAGGAGCCGACCAGCATGATCAGTAGTACTGCTGCCAAAACCACTCTTGGCAGTCGACTTTGAAATCCCCCAGCCAGAATACACTTTGTGCCCTTGCCACAGTCAATGCTTTCTCCAAGTGTTGTTTAACATGGAGGAGGAATGATTCAGCTGAGGAACGACGTTACGTGGTAATCAGTAAGAGACACCTTTGTCCATTTGTCCATGTTTAATTTCTGTTATTTCTGTAAGGTATGATTCCGTGAGTATGACGATGACAGGCTGTTGCTTAACTAGTCTGTAAGGCAATTGTTCCAATGTTGGCACCAGACCTCAGATGTTAGTAAGGAAGACTTTGCAGGTTCGACAGTGATGTTTCTAATGTTGACTTTTCTGATGCTCATTTCGATGCCAAGTGGTCCATCCGGTTTCATTTGTTTGAAACTTTGTAGCGATTGGTACAACTGAATAACTCACTAGACCATTTCATAGGGCGATTAGGAGTCAATCATATCGCTTTGGGTCTGAAATTACACGTCAGCCAGACCAGGTGCGGTTGGAAGATTCCTTCATTGCAGGATATTAGTGAACCAGGTGGATTTTTCTGACAATCGGCAATGATTTCATTCTCATCAGTCGATTCTTAATTCCAGGGATATTCTTACAATATTGAACTGAATTTCCACCATCTGCAGTGGCGGGATTCGACTCAGCTGCCATTTCTTATGTTGCCTGTTTTTCAATCATTGCTTATGTTATTCTGGAATCTCATCCTTCATTAAATCCTGATTGAAATATACAGCCTTCTCGATTGCTCGAACTTCATTCAGTCCACTTATTTTGAACAGACATTTCAAGGCAGCTGTACATCAGAGAATAGCAGGAAAAGATAACGGGTGATTGTGCACTGTACATGCCACCGGACCAACAGGTCTGCCCACGAGGTATTTATTGTGGGTCAGAGTACCTCAGAATTATTTTGGAATGGATGGAGGCCATTCAGCCCATCGTGGAGTCGCAAGCTCTCCAATTGCACAATTGGAGATCGAGAGAGTGTTTGAAGATATATTGTGTGACAATTAAATAAACTGAGAGAAAGCAAGTGAAGTGAGATAAACTGAGAGAGGCTAGAAAGGGGAGCGACAGACTGAGTGCAAGAGGAAAAGGTGTTAGATGAGGGTGAAGTTAGATAGATCAGAAGACCGCAGACAGAAGTTAGAAGCTTTATTTAGAAATTTCTCTGGACGGCAAACCCTTTGTCTGTGCGCCATACACTGTGAGCACTGTGCTGATACTGGCTGTCATCCCAGATTATTTATTTCCAATAATATCACAGAGCTTGGTTTCTGACAGCTAAACAAAACCCACTAGGCCAATAGATTGGTTCCATGGAGAAAGCAGAGTTTGGAAGTAGACTGTGCCAAGAGCAGCAGGAAATGATAACCAACACGACCCCCCCCCCCCCCCTTCCCCGATACTGTATGAGAGACTAGTCCAGAGAATCTTAGTGAGGGGACTCACTGACAGAGAGGAAATCACGATCTCAGCTGTGAGTCAAATAATGATTGATAAAGTTTGCACACCACTTCTCTAGTTATGTAAATCACATTTCAATTTATATAGCTCAATATCAGGAGTGTATTTTAACAACCTTATCTCTTTGTACTTTGCATATATTGTTGTTTGCAGAAAATCATTTTGTTCCTGTATTTTATATTGTAGAAAAAAATTTCATTAATATTGTCTCTGTTAATTCCTCATTGTAGATGTATTCTTGAATCTGTTCTTCATATGAGTTATAAAGAGTAATGTTCCAATTCTGGTAACTGGGGAACATCACTGTCTCTCCACCCTCCGCCATGTCCTCCAGACCTCTCCGTCTTCTGCCTTTTCCCCAATATCATAATCACAATGTACTCGAAGTCCATTAAATTACACTTCATGACAGTTCCTTAACATCGATAACATCAACAGCATGACCCACAGCTGCCCTCTCTGATCCTGGAATAGCAATCTGCACTGTGTTTGTTATGTGCAATTCTCCGTTGACATATCGACGCCATTTGTTTGTTGTAACCTTCGTTTTCTTTGGCACATTTTGCTATCAGATCATGGATGATAGTTGTTCTCTCAATATTTTACTGATTTTGCAATGACTGATCAGTATTTACTGGATTTATTTCTGTATACAAGAACAGAGAAGCATGTTTATGTCCTGTTAAGCCTCTGGAATTACTTCCATATCCAAGGCAGACTAATGAATACACACAATCAATCTGCCATCTTCAACATTCCTTCCTTCAGTCACACTCACATATCACACACAGAACGCACAAATGTTTGAAGGTATTTTGAATTTTAATAAATTAGCATTTAATTCAAAGGGGATAACTGGAGCTATTTGTTCAGCGAATGTAAATATGTCAGTCTCCATGGATCCTATACGCCCCTAGAGAGGTTCTCTCTTCTACTAATAAGGGAATGCTTTCAGTGTTGTATCCCATAGTATAAGCGGGAGCATGTCCAACAGCAGTAACATGGATTTGCAGCATCAGAGAGAAGGGCAGGAGAGTTGGGAATCTGGGAACACTAGACTGGAATGTTCCAACAATGGATCAGAATCTGAGAACATTAGACTGGAATGTTCCAACAATGGACAGGGGTTTATCCTATGGTCTTTACTGGCTTTCCCAGCCTTGGATATCATTAGTGTCGCGGATTGAAGATGTACTGATGGTTATCCACGCTAGTTACTATCCTATCCTTGCTATATTTGGTGTTCCTGGTAACTCACTCTGTCTTCTAGTGAAATGGTCTGAACTGAATCGATGGTCATGATATGTAGATTTTGGAAAGGTGTAAACCAATGTTTTCAGTTCGAATCAAATATACCATTCCTTAGAAATTATAACTCGCAAATTATTATTTACAAATTACTCACCAATATGCAAGGATAAAACGCACTGTTCTCAACTACTTTGATTCATTTTCTCCTGAAAAGTGTACATCTCCATATCCTCCCAACATACCAATCCTGTCCAGTACCACCATTAAGGCGATCCAGTCTCCTCCTCAACCTCAGTTCAATTCCTGAATAAACCATCGTTTGTGCCTTTGCTAATTCCAGATGCATCTGTTTCGACTCCCTTCTTACCACGTGCCCATTGCAAAATAATTGCACTTGAGATGTTTAACTTGTCTCTCCACAAAATCTGAAAGATGGGCAGACAGTTTATGGTGGGTCACGTCATAGGCTCGTATTCTAGAGCCAGAGAATAATAATCTGTTGATACCGTTTTGCCTTATGCCCATTAGAGAATGCAGTGGGTCATCCTTCTCTGGTCAAGTCTCTGTTTAACTGCAAACCTACGGCAATTTGTTTTACTCTTGATTGTCCTGTGGAACAGCTGAAACAGCCACTCAGTTCAAGACTGGTATAACACGCTGGCCTGACCAGAGCTGCACACATCCCGTGAGGGCAGAACAAAAGGAAAGGTAGCTCCCTTCCTCTGCCTGCATCCCATATTCCACCGGCTCGTTTCCATTCAGGTAGGTAGCCATTCACTGTTTTAGATGGATTCTTTGTAATTCAGCCTCTCCAAAGAGTGATGTCAATCCCCATGGGCACCTCTAATGCTGGCTTTATTGATACTGACCTACAGATGTAAGGATGTTTTAAATTCCCCATCAGTGGCAGTGCATCGTAAATGAATGGTTTCCTTTGTCACATGAATGAAATGGAGCCAGCAAAGTGAGGGAAAGGAATTATTGTGATCAAACCTGAGAGTATTTTTGAGGCAGTATTTGGGGCATTGTGGACAGATTTTCTTTCCTTGAAATAAAGTGAACTCCACACCACAGAGAGAATGAAGAGGAGTTCCACCAGATTAATCCCTGGGATGATTGCACCATGAGGAGTGAGTGAAGGTTGATCTGTAGCGCTGTGAGGGAATAAGAGGTGATTGCATTGAACCCTGAGAGAGATGAACAATCACTCCTTATATTCGAAACAGACAAAGAGAAGGTGATAAATTCATGACTGCTGTTCCACTCAGGATGCATGATTCAGGATAGTTGAAATGCCTGGGAGGATGTTGCACCCACCCACCCCAACCCCTACTCCCCATTGTGAGAGACAGAGAGGTCCAGGATTTGAACACACTCTCAGCACATTAATACAGTGCGGTTGGTGTGTGATCCTGCACTGAATGTCATATTATCCACCACCCCGACAGCAGCCACAATACCTTCATTCTTAAACAGTTAATTATTCCCAACAGCTTCTGACATTCATGAAGAACATGAATCTATCTTCTCAGAGTTGCAAGGTACTTCCTTAAGTTTTAGACCAGAAGACGATAAGACATTTGAGCATGCATTAGGGCAGTTAGCCCATCGAGTCTGCTTCGTCATTCAATCATTGCTGATAGGTTTCTCAAACCCATTCTCCGACCTTCTCCCCGTAACCCTCGATCCCCTGGATAATCAAAATCTATCTACCTCCGTCTCAAATATACTCAATGACCTGACCCCACGGCCTTCTGTGGCAATAAATGTCAAACATACACCATTTTATGGTTAAATAACTTTCTCCATATCACAGTTCTAAAACGTGTTCCTTTGTGCCTTTGGATCCTAGTCCAATGGAAACATCTTATCAACATCCACTCGCTCCAGGTCATTCAGTATTCTGTATATTTCAATTTTATTCCCTCTCATCCTTTTAAACTTTATCGACTATAGACACAGAGTCCTCAAACATTTCTCAATACAATAAGCTTTTCATTCCGATGACCATTCTTGTGAAAGTCTTCTGAATATGCCCCAGGACCAGTACATCTTTCCTGACATATGGAGCTCAAAAGTGAGCACAATACTCCAAATGTGGTCTGATAAGAGCCATATATATCATGTTCTTATATTCAATTCTTCTCGTAGTAAATGCTCCCAATCCTAATTACGATTGCCCTCCTAACTACTGCCTCAACCTGCAAGCTTACCTTGAAAGAACACTGCACTAGAACTCCCCAGTCACTTTGCACTTCAGATTTCTGAATTTCCTCGCCATTTAAAAAAATAGACCATGCCTCTATTCTTCGTTGCAAAGTGCATGACCTCACACTTTCTAACGTTGGAATGCATCTGCCGATCTCTTTACCTGTCCAAATCCTTGTTCAGCCTCTCTGCCTACTCAATAAGACCTGGCCATTTGCCTATCTTTGTATCATCTGCAAACCTAGCCAGAGTGCACTCAATTCCCTCATCTAGATTGTTAATGTAACAAGTAAATGATATGATTCCAACACTGAGAATTGTGAATTACCACTTGTCACCAGCTGCCATCCTGAGAAGTACTCTTTTATCCCCACTCTCTGCTTTCTGCCAGACAGACAAGCTTCTATTCATACCACTACCCTTGCTCTAACACCACGGACCGTTAACAAAACCAGTAATCTCCTGTGTGATACCTTGTCGAAGGCCTTCTTCAAGTCCAGGTGGATAACATCCATTGGCTGTGCTTGGTCGAGCCTGCTCATTCGTCTTCAAAGCATTCCAACAGATTTGTCAGGCATGAACTTCCCTTGACGAAATCATGCCGACTTTGCCCTATTTTAACAATCACTTTCAAGTATTCAGAAATCTTATCCTTCGCAATGAATTCCGGGATCTTACCCACGACCGAGGTTAAACTATTCATGGTGGGTTTTTGTTGTCTTTTTCTTTATTCTCTTTTTAAAATGGGGTGTCACACTAGTGGGTTCCCAGTGCTCGGGATCGTTCCTTACTCTAGTGATTCCTGAAAGATCACCACGATCACCTCCACTCCTTTTTCAGCTATCCCCCTTATAATATTGGGATGTAGTCCATCTGGTCAAGGTTATTTAACCACCTTAGGACCATTACAGTTTTTTCTAGCATGTTCTCCATGGTAGTGGCCATCATACGCAGCTCTGGCCCCTCAATCTCTTGAATGTTTAATGTATTACTCGTGCCTTCCACAATCAAGGCTGACGCAAAGTAATTATTCAGTTCCTTGGCCATTTCTCGTTCCCTACTACTATCTCCCCAGTATCATTTTCCAGCAATCCAATGTTCACTTTTGCCGCTCTTTTGAACTTTATATATCGAAACAAACTGTTAGTCTTCTTTTATCTTAATAGCTCGCTTACCCCCCTTATTTAATAATCTCCCTCTTTATTTTATTTTGTTTGCCCTCTGTTTTGTCTTTGTAAGCTTCCCAATCCTCAGGTTTCCCACTGCACTTTGCCACATTATATCCTTTCTCTTTTGCTTTTATGCTATACCTGAGTTCCCTAGTCAGCTATGGTTGCCCCATCCTCCCCATATAAGCCTCTTTTTTCCTCAGGATAAATCTCTGCTGTGCCCTGAATTACTCCAAAAATCTCCTGCCATTGCTGTTGTACTATCTTTAATGCTGGGCCTGTCTCCCAGTCAATTCTAACCAGCTCCTCCCTCATGTCCCTGTAATTGCCTTTATTCAGCTGTAATACCATTACTACTGATTCTACCTTCTCCATCTGAATCTGCAGTATACGTTCAATCATATTATGATCACTGCCTGCTAAGAATTCCTTCACCTTAAGCTCCTTCATTTATTTCACCTTTGCAAGCTGCTCCAAAAAGCCATCTCATAGACATTCCACAAATTCCATTCCTTGCGAACCACTACCAACCTGAATTCCCAGTTCACCTGCATAATGAAATCCCACAGGATCACTGTAACTTTGTCTTTCCTACAGAAATTTCTAGCTCCTGGTGTATCTTGCACCTCAGCTTCCTGTACATAACTCTAACTGCATTTTTTTCACCTTTTTGATTCCTCAATTCTACCAACATAGATTCTACATGATCTGACTTTACTTCATTTCTTATGATTGATTAATGATTCAATTCCATTCTTAATAATGAAACAACTCTATTACTCTGCCCACCTGCCTATCTTTTCGACAGGATGAATATCCTTGAATATTCCGCTCCGAATCCTGATCCTCTTGCAGTGATATCACTGTAATGCCCATGTCGTGCCTGCCAATTTGTGAATGAGTCACAAGCGTGTTTACCTTATTCCTTATGCTGCATGCATTTCGATATGATAGTTTAGTCCTGTATTACCCGTTGCTCTTTTCACTGTCATTTGTTTGTCCAGCCGTTGGTACCTACACAGACCCTGTCCACTGGATCATTCCCCGCCCAATCCAAGTTCTTCTGCAGCCCAGATGATATATCCCAAACCCAAGTACCAGGTAGGCAACACATCATTCAGGACTCTCAATCCCAATCACAGAGAACAGTAGCTCTGTCTCTAACTCTGATTATCCATCATTGGGCGGCACGGTGACACAACACTGCTGCTTCAAAGTGCGAGGGACTCGGGTTCAATTTCAATCTCTGGACCCTTTGTGTGTGGGCTTTGTAAATTCTTCCCGTGTCTGCATTCGGAACATTAACTCTTTCGTCTCTCCACAGTATGTCTCTGTGTTTGCTTCGGATTTCTACCATCTACAGTATTTTTGCTTTGGTTCGACAGAGAAATCTAGCAAACGTGACAGGTTTTTGTAAAAGCAGCCGTGCATCGCGGGTTCCCTGGTTGTTTAGGAATTTTTCCCGGCCCCTTCCTTGTGTGCAGTGTCCCTGTATACCCATTCCATCCCTTTCAGTGCCTCAGTCCATCGTCTCTACATGCAGCCTTTTCTTGTGCCACCCCTGGGACTCCCCAAACCCCATTGCCTGGCACTGAACACTCCCTTCGTAGGACTGTGCACACAACGACACTGGGCACTTTCTGACCCACTGGGGATGCTGCATAAAGATCCTGCCATTGAAAGGAACAGAATAACTAAAGTCCAATTGAATAGCAAAGCAGAGTAAACAAGCTGCATGACATCCATCTGCTCTGACATTTTCTAGTTTTCTGTTTATCCTCCTCCATCTGTAATTATATGGTTCATATGTATACCTTTGTCAAAACAATGACTGCAGATGCTGGAAACCATATTCTGGATTAGTGGTGCTGGAAGAGTACAGCAGTTCAGTGGTGCTCTTCCATCACCACCAAACTATATGTATACCTTGTCAAACAGGTTGAGTGGCGGGGATAGATATCAGATCCTCTGGGCATTGGACTAATTCAGTGGACTCCACTTTCCTGAGGTCACACTTAAGTTTTTATTATCAAGTCTATCCACTTTAAATAAAAGGCCTTGCGAGAGTTCTGTTGAAAGGATATTTGAATTTTGGAGACACCAGAATATGCGAGTGAGGTTAGGACTAGGAAGGTAGCAAAGTCAAATACATGGCCAAACAGCTGGCAGGGCAGGCAGCACTTCTGATATGTGGATCATTGGGATTCCCGAGTCGGTAGGACCTAAACAAGAAAGACTGGATGGACCTGAACTTGCAGCAGTCTCTGATATGTGGAGAGGGGTATAGCAGGAAAGACAGTGGGACAGCAATGGCAGGGGATTCCAAGATTAATTCAGGAGACACTGCAGAGATTCATGCTGAGGAATAGAGGCATGATACAGGGAGGAGAAGGCAACCAGGGCTGAGGAGGGAAGTCAGGGATTGCATACAAGCAAAAGTGTTAGCATACAATGTGGTGAAGGGCAGTGGGAAACGAGAGAATTGCAAAACTTATAAAGACCAACAGAGGACAAAAAAATAAGGAGGGAGAAGATTAAATTTAGGGGTAAGCGAACCAACAATATAGAGGAGACTGTAAGAGGTTCTTGAGATATATAAAGTGCAAAAGAGAGGTAAAAGTTATATTGGACACTGGAAAATGATGCTGGAGACATAGTAGTGGGAAAAAAAGAAATGAATGAACAACTTGGCATCAGTCTTCATGGTGGAAGACATGAATAATTTCACAGAAGTTGAAGAGAGTGAGAGGGCAGAGCTGAGTATGGTGGCCATCATCAAGAATAACATGTTAGAAAACTGAATGGCCTGAATTTGGATAAATCACCTGGACCAGGTGGACTACACCCCAGCTTTGGAAGGGAGATAGCTGAAGAGGTAGTGCAAGTATAAGTAGTAATCTTTCAGGAATGACTAAAATCAGGAAAGGGCCAAGAGGCTGGAAATTGCTCATGTCACACCCCGTTTAATAAGGGAAAAAATGGAATATTACAGACTGATTAGCCTTACCTTAGTTGTGGGTAACAAGCTGGAATCCATCGTGAAGGATGGGATTTCTGAATACTTGGAGGTCTTTGGTAAAATAGAACAGAGTCAACATGGTTTCATCAAGAGGAGGTCAGGCCAGACAAACCTGTTAGAATTCATTGAGAGAGTAACAAGCAGATTAGACCAAGAAGAACAATAGATGTTATCCGCTTGCTCCGCAAGAATCTTTTGATAAGGTGCCACACAGGAGGCTATTGAGAAAGATAAGGGCCCATGGTGTTCGAAGCAATGTACGAACATGGATAGTAGCATGGCTGTCTGACAGAAAGCAGGGAGTTGGGATTAAAGAGTCCTTCTCAGGATGGCAGCCAGGGACAAGTGGTGTTCCACAAGACTCAATGTTGGGACCACAACCTTTCCCTTTATGCATTAATGATTTGCATGAAGGAACTGAGAGGATTCTGGCTAGGTTTTCAAACAGTGCAAAGATAGATAGAGGGACAGGTAGCACTAAAGAGGTGGTTCGGCTACAGGAGGATGCTCTAGCGCATCTCCTCAACTTCCCGCACCTCCGTCCTTGATCTCCACCTTTCCAACTACAACAAGGACAGAACCCCTCTGGTGCTCGCCTTCCATCCCACCAACAACAGGATACAACGCATCATCCTCCACCATTTCCGCCACCAACAGTCAGACACCACCACCAGAGGTATAATTCCCTCCCCACCCATATCACAGAGACCATTCCCTTCACATCTCCCTCGTGCGGTTCATGCACCCTCAACCCCACCCAGCCACCTTCCACTCCTGACACCATCTTTGCCACTACAAGAGGTATGTAACCTATGTCATCACTCCCTCCTCACCTCCATCCAACGCCCAAAGGATCCTTCCACATCAGGCAAAGAACATCCTGTGCATCCAAACACCACATCTACTCTGTCCATTGCACCGGATCTCCTCTCCATTGGGGAGATAGGACATCAATTTGCAGAACGGTTCAGGTAACACACTCGGACACACACACCGAAAAACCCCATTTCCCTATCCTTGAACACTTCAACTCTCCCTCCCACTACAACAAGGATATGCATGTTTTTGGCCTCCTCCATGACCAATTCCTATCCAGCAGTCGTCTGGAGAAAGAATGCATCATCTTCCACCGAGGGACCCTCCAACCACACGGTATCAAAGGCAATTTCGCCAATTTCCTCATCTCCCCTCCCACCATCTTATCCCAGATCTAACCCTCTAGTTCAGTACCGCCCTCTTGAACTGTCCAACCTGTCCATCTTCCTTCGCATGTATCCACTCCACCTTCCACTCTGACCTTTCACTATCACCACTCACCTTCATCTAGCTATCGCTGTCCAAGCTACCTTCCTCCCAGCCCCAGCCTCTCCCATTTGTCTCTCAGCCCCCTTCCGCCCAACCCCCTCATTCCTGATGAAGACTTTATGCCTGAAACATCGAATCTCCGGGTCCTCGGATGCCGCCTGACTGGCTGTTCTTTTCTCGCATCACACTTTTTGACTCTGATCTCCAGCATCTGCTGTCTTCACTTTCTCCTACTGAAGGATTTGTACAGGTTAGGGGAGTTCAGCAAAGTTGTGGCAGATGGAGTATAACGTGGGCAAGAGTGACATCATGCGCTTTGCTAGGATGAATACAGACATGGACTATTTTCGAAATAGCGAGCAGGTTCAGAAGTCAAAAGTGCAAAAAGCCGAGGGAGTTGCAGTCCAGGAGTCTCGATAGGAAATCTTGCAGGTTGTCAATAGTTAGGAAGGCAAATACAATGATGGCATTTATTCCAAGAGGGCTTGAATATAAAAGCAGGGATGTACTTCTGAGGCTGTATAAGGCTTTGGTCAGGCCACATTTGGATTATTGTGCACAGTTTTGTGTCCCATATCTCAGGAAGGATGAACTGGCC
This sequence comes from Chiloscyllium punctatum, assembly GCF_047496795.1. Classification (NCBI taxonomy): domain Eukaryota; kingdom Metazoa; phylum Chordata; class Chondrichthyes; order Orectolobiformes; family Hemiscylliidae; genus Chiloscyllium; species Chiloscyllium punctatum. The sequence goes on from NC_092755.1 coordinate 22,383,679, forward strand.
CTTGAGCGTTTTCCAAGGAGATCCACGAGAATGGTCCCATTTGTCTGTTATGAAGAACGTCTGAGGGCTCTAGGTCCATATATGGTAGAGTTCAGAAGATGTTAGGAGGTCTACTCGAAACTTACAGGACACTTAATGTCCTGGACAGAGTGGAGTTTGGGGCGATATTTCCAATGGTAGGAGAGCCTATGCCCCGATGGGAAAGAGTAAAGAGAAGACCTTTCAGAACAGAGATACGGACGAACCATTTCAACCAAAGAGTGGTGAATCTATGGAATTCACCGCCACAGAAGGCTGTCGAAGCCAGGTCATTGAGTATATTTACGAGTGAGACAGATAGGTTCTTGATTGTAAAGGGGATCAAGGGTTACAGGTAGAAAGCGGGAGAATGTGGTGGAGAATCTTAACAGCCATCATTGAATGGCGGAGCAGGCGCAATGGGCCTGATGGCCAAATTTCTGCACCAATGTCTTCTGATTGTATGGTTAATATTGGCTCTCCTCATTCCTCATTGGAGTTGTATCCCGGAATTTGATCTTCATATGATTTATGAAGAATACAATTCCCATACTGATGGCTGGAAAATATCATATTCCCTCCCTCCAGTCTCGGCAGCCATGTCCCCAATATCATAATCACACTGCAATCGAAATCCAGTGAAATTTACTTAATCACAGTTGATTGACATCGATAACATGAACAGCATGACCCTCACCTGCCCTCTCTGATCCTCGAATAAACATCTGAATTGTGTGTCACATCATATTCTCTGTTAACATATACATGCCATTTGTCTGTTATCACTCATGTTGTTGTATGCACATTTTCCTGTCAGATTATGGACTAGAAAAGTTGTATCCATATTTTCCTGACATCAGAATCACTAATCAGTAGTTACAGATGATATGTTTCGATTTATAAATGGAGAAACTTGTTACTGTTCTGAAAATCCTTCGACATCATTCGCATATCTAAGGCAGACTGAATGATTACATACAATCAATCTACCATCTCAAATATTTCTTCCCTCTGTTCACCCTCCCCCACATATATTCTATGCCAAATGTGTAGCTTTAAACGTTTTTTTGAATTTTAATAAAATCAATATTGAATTCAAAAGGGTTAACTGAAGCTAGTTGTTCAGTGACTGTGATTACTGTCAATCTCCGTGGATCCTAATTATTACAATGGAGAGTTTCCATCGTTGAAAGATAAATGAGCTCTGTTCAATGTGCTATCCCATAGTATGAGTAGGAGCATCACTGACAGCACTAACAGGGATCAGCAGCTCGAAAGAGAGAGAGATGGGGAGGAGAGATCAGAATCTGAAAACATTAGACTGGAATGTTCCAACAATGGACAGGAGCTTATCCTCGGGTCTTTACTGGCGTTCTTGGCCTTGGATATCATTAGCATGGCGGATCCAGGACATCCTTTGGATTATTCAAGGTGGTTACTATCCCATCCTCGCTATAGTTGGTATTCCTGGTAAGTCATTATATTTAATAAGAGAAAGTGAGGACTGCAGATGCTGGAGATCAGAGCTGAAAAATGTGTTGCTGGAAAAGCACAGCAGGTCAGGCAGCATCCAAGGAGCAGGACAATTGACGTTTCAGGCATAGGTTCCTGAAGAAGGGCTTATGCCTGAAAAGTCGATTCTCCTGCTCCTTGGATGCTGCCTGAACTGCTGCGCTTTTCCAGCAACACATCTTTCAGCTTTCAAGTCATTATATTTGTCGACTGAACCGGGTTGACGTGAATTTCTGCTCATTATGGAAAGTGCAACTCAGTGCCTTCAGTTCCAAACAAAAATTCCTTTCCTTATGTATTATAACTATCAAACTACTATTTATAAATTACTCACTGATATGCGAGAAGGAACCAGACTGTTCTCAAACTCCATAATCCATTTTGTCCTTCACAGAATTACATCCCCATGTCCTCCCCACTCACCAATCCTGTCCAATACCATCATGATATCCCAGTCTCGTCCTCAGTCTCAGTGCAACTTCTGAATAAGCCATTTGTGCCTTTGTTCAATCCGAATGCAATAGTTTCACGTTCCTTCTAACCACATGTCCATCATTAAATAATTGCTCTTAAGAATGTTTAACTTGTTATCTGCACGTACGGGAAGACAGCTTATGGTGGTCAAGCCATTGACTGATAATCTAGAGCAACAGAATAATGGTGTGTTGGTATCTCATGAAGGAAATTGGGGTGTTTAAAAGCAACCATTATCATTTGTTATAAAAACGAATCTGCTTGCCTCAAGACCTTCAGAGAAGTCAATGTGTCATGCTTCCTTTGTCAGGTTTCCGTGTGACTTCTGTGATGAACAAGTGGGTGTAGTGTACAATTGAGAGAATTAAAAGCCAGCAACAACTATCTGACAGCACCAAGTGTTCTGAAAAATAGATATAATGTAACATTTGGTCAAACAACCCGATTAGCTCATTTTCTTGAAACAAAAACAAATTCAGCAAAACATTTTAAATTATATCCCAAAGTACCCACCTCCAACCAAGTATGAAGTTATTATATTGACAATCTGAAAAGCCAATGATACAATCCCCAATAGTTTGGCGGTACAAGACTATAGAAAATTGAACAGTTGAGAGGAGAACTGCCAAGCTACCAGCATGCAAAGACTACCTGAATAATAGCTCTCCTATTGGTACATTTATTGATTAGTAACTGGTGAAGCAGAGTCCCCAAGTAGAAAAGAAGACAGGAATATGGAGAAGAACCGAAAGCTTCCTGGTTTTAAGATAAGAAGTTTTGTTTTTAAAATCTTAATTAGGAGTCTTATCGGTCTAGTATTGTGGAAGGGGAGGAAGGTAGAAGTTGTAAATAGTCACTCGTTTATTATTCTCTGTTATATTTTAAGAAATAAAGTTGTTAATTTTTACTTCAAATAGATTTGGACTCGAGAATTATAACAGATTACTGCATGGGATAAATCTTTTCTCTGTTGCTGGTTTTGATTAAGCAGGAAGATTTATCCTGTGTTGTAACACAACAAACCCACAGCAATGCGTTTTTCTCTTTACTGTCCTGTGGAACAGCTGAACCAACCACTCAGTTCAAGATCTGCATAACATGCTGCCCTGACCAGAGCTTCATACATCCTGTGAGAGAAGAACAGAAGTAAAGATAGCTCCCTTTCTCTGCCTGTTTTCTGTATTGTTACATCTCATTTCCATTCAGGAACGTGATCCTCCCCTATTTTAGGTGTATTCAATCTCAGTGAAATTCTCCCCGAGAGTGATGCACAGCTCCAGAGGCAACTCTGGTGTTCGCTTTATTGATGCTGACGTACAGATGTAAGGGACTTATAAATTCCATGTCAGTCGTAGTTCATAGAGAAGGAATGGCTTTTTGTGGCACAGGAAAGAAGTGGCAATGTCTAAGTGAGAGAAAAGGTGCTTTGTGATCATCCAGGGGAGGGTTGTTGAGGCAGTATTTGGGGTACTGTGGAAAGACTTTCTCCCAATTTTCATCAGACTAAGCCCTGGGATGATGGCACCATGAGCAGTAAGTGAAGCTCAGTGAGAGAATAAGAGGTGATTGCATTGAACCTTAAGGGGGATGGACAATCACTCATGATGTTCTAAACAGACACTGGCTTTTTTCACTCAGATTACATGATTCTCGATAGTTTACGAGCCTCTGAGAACTTTCCACCTCACCACCCCAACTCCCTATTTCGACTGAGAAAGAGAGGAGAGAGAGAGAGGGAGAGAGAGAGAGAGAGAGGTTCAGGCTTTTGAATAAACTCTTCCAACATTAATACAATTCAATTGGTGCGTGATCCTGCAATGAACGTCATGTTATCCATAATTCCGACAGCAACAACAATACCGTCATTATGAAAGTGTTAACTCTTTCCAGCAGTGTCGAGAGAAGGAGGGTCTTTTTTACGCTACAGGAAAGAAACGGAGATGTCTACGAGGAAAAAGAGTCATTGTGATCATTGGTGAGAGTGTTGTTGAGGCAGCATTTGGGATATTGTGGACAGACTTTCTCTCCTTTATAACGAATGATCACCTTGCCACAGAGAGAGTGCAATGGGGTTTCACCAGACTAATCCCTGGGATGGTGGTGCTATGAGGAGAGAATGATGATCAATCTCCAGCGTTGTGAGAGAATGAGAGGCGATTGCATTGAAATTTGGGGTGAAGGACAGTCACTCACGATGTTCTAAATAGATACTGATACCGTGAAAAATTCCATGGCTTCTTTTATACTCGGGTTACATGACTGTCAATAGTTTAAGACCCTCTGAGAATATTCCCCTCACTCCACACCCAATCCCCATTTCGCATGAGAGAGACAGCGGACCAGTCTTTGAATAAACCCTCCCCACAGTAATACAGTGCATTCCGTGTGTGGTCCTACACTGAAATGCTCGTTATTCGCAATCCCTACAGCAGCCACAATACCCTCATGCTAAAACAGTTAACTTTTCCCACCAGATTCTGACCCCCATGGAGAAAATGGGTGTGTCTTCTCGGAGATGCAAGTTGCCTCCTTGAGACTTGGCACAAATCATTTGGCTTCCCTCCTCACTGCCAGCAAACCTTGTTAAAGTAGCACCCGTTCTAAAAACAATGGAACCATGATTAACATCATGGACTCCTCTATCAGTGCAGTCTTGATTTCATTAGTTTGTCGTGTTGGAATATAAATGACCCCCTCTTGTTCCTGTATAACTGTCTCGTGGGCATGAATAGCCTCCTCCTGGTCTCATGGAACAGGTTTAAGGGTCTGATTGAGCTCTGCCTGTTCGTGTTTAACAGCTCGATGCACTGAACAGACCACTCTTCTTCCTGTGTAACAGGCAGGAGTATTGAATGTGCTGTCACTTTTCCTGTTCCTGAATGTTAGCTCATACCCGTGTGCAACCAGCTTGAGATGCTGAATGAGCTCTTCTTTTAACTGCGGAAATGGGCAGTGTCTGGCCATGCTGTTACATAAATGTTACCGTTACTTTAACAGCACAAACCGGAATGCTGTCCGGGTCTTGATGCACATGGACGCAGAATGGTTCAGGAGCTGATGGGGGACAAAATGTTCTGAACATTCTGTGATCTTCAGTCATCATACCCACTTCCGATCTTATGATGGGAAAAGACATTGATGGAGCAACTGAAGATGTTTGTGCTGAGGAGGCTAACGTGAGGATCTCCTGCAGAGATGTCCCGGGACTGAGAGGGTTGTTGGTGACTGACCCCAAACCTTATTGTGTTCTGAAAGACCACGTCCAGTGGGAAAGTTGCACCTGATTCCCATTCAGCTCAAATACATAGGTGGTCCCAATGCCATCCTCAGTCAAATACTGCATAGGTATCTTAGCCATTCACTCTTTCCTCAGCCCCTGTGTTCGCCTCTTGTTCATATCAATAGGTGATAATGTATGTGTAGGGAGTGTTTTCCTCTCACAGAAGGTAATCACTGTTAGAAATTATCTGGGCTAGAGAGCTAGGGGAGCTACATTACTGAAAGCATTTCAGTCGGAGGTAGATGGATTTATGACCTGTCAGAGAGCTAAGGGGTGAAGAATTGGGCATTAAAGGGGAGTTAATGTCAACAGTAGATCAGCCATGATGGTATACAATGGCTTAATCATCCGAATTAGCTGATCCTATTCCTTTTGTTCTCCTATTCAGTAATTGCAAAGTTAATGTTTGTAATTTTCCTGAATGTTTTTTTATTGAACTTTGCAATCAGAGAGAGTGAAGTATTTTGTAACTCATCTCTGGTTGAGGTATGGGGACTGTATTCACAGTGAATCTGGGTCTATAATATGACCAACAAATGAATCACAAGTTGCAGAGAGGAAACACTCTGTAATGAGACCAGAGGCGTCTTTTGAACCAAATAACATTTTCCAACCTACACCAAACCATGTGTGACAGTCTTGAGGGACTGGATGAGATACTGTGTTACTGTGGACCAGGTATCTGGGACAAGTGGCCTCCATCTGCTCCTTGCAGGAGCTGTGAGGGGTTGAATAGAACACAGAAACATAGGACTGAGTAGCAGGAGTGGGCCATTAGATACTTTATCACCGCCTCATGTGCTTTTGGTCTCAGCAGCACGTTTCTGTCTGTATGCCATTTTACTACATACCAAAAACAACTTTGAATAAATGCAAACATCCAGAAACCACAATCCACTGGGGAAGGGAATTTCCACTTGAGCAGCCCTTTGAGAATTTCTCATTTGTGTTCCACTAAATGTTGGAAGGTCATTATGTCCTTTTCCAGTCCCACTCCTCCACTGGTTACACCAATCTTAAATGCAGCCAGTTTAGTGATGTGGCCAATGATGTAGATCTCAGAGTAGGTCATTTTCAAGAAAAATGTGAGACACAGAAAGTTGAACTCATAACAAATGGTAAAATGACAGAGTGCCCCAAATGTTATTCTGCCTTTGAAGTTACTCTGCTCACACAAGCTACTGCTAGTGGGATTTCTTTCTGGAACAGTTGGATTTGGCTGAATTCCCTTCGTTTCAGGCAGCGAAGAGATTCCAATGAACCCTCACCAGGAATCCTTCACAAGTGGTAAAGATAACTCAGGGATTTTCTGGTCTCACACTTTGCTATCGGGCGCAACAAAGTAAGAGAGAGGGATCAATCGGCTGCTGCTTCTCAGGCAGGGAACATTTTTCTCCTTTTCTGTGTTGGAACAAATAATTATGTCAACTGACCACCAAACTGGACCATGTCCGATCTCCTGGAACATTCTCTGGAAAACCTGATTATGGAGTATATGCAAGTGCGTCATTGCTCTTGTTGTGCACAAATCCTTCCAGTCCCAAAAATTTCCAACTTTACAATTTGATGACATGCTTATATGTGTCTGTGTAATTTGTAAATATTGGTAGGTGTCTTCATAGTATGTGTGTTAATATCAATGTATCTTTTCCTTAAAATTTATTCTCTAGCTTTAGTCTCCCTGACAGAAGATAATATGCATCCAGTTTATACAGTTTTCATAAAGTCATGGATGGTTCAATATTATTTCTCAGCTAAGATCAATACTGATAATCCCCCATAACAAAAGACCTGCTTTCCAGGAATGAGTAAATCTTCGAAAAGAATTATATCTTTTTATTTTAGTTTAGTGGATCAAACCTGAACACAGTGTATTAGGTGTGGTCTCAGTAATGCCCAGTACAGATGCAGTAAAACATTCCTGCAATTAAACCCGATCTTTTTTTTGCCAAAAACAGCATTATTCCACTTACCTTCCAAATCACTTGCTACATCTGACTTCATATGATTCATGTCGCAAGAACATGGAAACCTCCTGTATCACAGAGTTCTGCAATCTCTCTCCATTTAAATTGTTTACCATTGTTTCATCTTTCATGCCAAAACAAATAACCTACCTTATGTTATTTCTGCTGAAGGTTTGCTCACTAACCTTCCCTGCCTGTATCACTTTGCAGCTCTCATACCTCCATTTGACGACACATTGAATGGCCATCTTGGTGTACGAGTTTATTGAGCTCCAAGCCAATCCCTCCCCTTCCTCCAGATCTTTGATAAAGATTATTGATCATTGATGACCCCACAGTGATCTCTGAGGCACTCCATCAGTTACAGCTTTGCAGCCTGAAAATAAACATTTGTCTTTACTCTCTATTTCCTGTTGGCAACAGCTTCCCTGTTCCTGTGTAGTAGCTCAGGTGGGTTGAAAGGCCTCCTCCTAGACTGTGTAGTGTACTGAACGAGCTGAATTACTTCATTCTATATTCCTGTGTAATTCCTTACAGGCGCATAATGGCCTCCTCCTGTCTCATTGTAACGATCCTGTCTGACTTAATGGAGTGGTCCCCTACCCTGTAACAGCATCGAGGGGTGGATTGAGGGAACAACACATGGGGTAGGGACAGCAGTATATCTCTGTAACAGCCTCGAGTGGTGGAATGAGGGAACACATGGGGTAGGGGCAGAAGTTGCCTATTCGGCTGCACCATTCAGAATGCTCATGGCTGGTCCGAGTGTGCCTGACCATCCATTTCCTGTCTGTTCCCAATAAACACTGACCCTTCTGTCCAGTAAAGGTCTCAGTCTGGAATATCTTCTATAACCGAGTCTTCACTGCTCCCTGAGGATGAGGACACCACAGGTAGCACAAGACTAAAGTGAAAGGGACATCCTTATTTCATTGTGGGACAACTGTTATTTTAAAACTGTGTTAACTGAACATCAAATCACCACCTCTTTTCAGACATAAGTGCAGAATAATTAGGAATAAAGATGAACCACTATGGACTCCAAACCTATCCCACATTCCCACTGACCCTTTCCATTCAAATATTTATCACGCTGATCCTCTGCTACTGTCTGAGGAAGAGAATGCCTGATAGCATAATACCGCAGGAGCATTAAGGAAATGAGCAGATCGAAGCCATTCAGCCTATCGAGTCTGAAATTCCGTTCAATAATTTCTTATTAGTACCTCGACCTCATTCTTCTGCCTTTTCCCTGGAATCCTTGATCCCCTTACAAATCAAAAACATATCGATTTGTGTCTTAATGACACGATTGTCTGTGCCCCTGTGTGTCTGTATGTGAGTAAGTATTTGTGCGTGTATCTGAATGTGTGTGTGTATCTATGCCTGTGTTTTTGTATGTCTGGATGTGTGTGTCTGTGCCTGTGTTTTTGTGTGTCTGTATGTGTGTGTGTGTGCCTGTGTGTGTGTGTCTGTGTGCTTGTTATCTGTGTGTTTCCGTGTCTACATCTGTCTGTCTGTGTTTCAGCCTGTGTTGCTGTCTGTATTTATGTCTATTTGTATGTGACTGTATATGTCTCAGTCTGTTTATACGTGTGTGTATGCCTATCTCCTTGTAAGTATTGTGTGTGTTCGTCTGTGTATTTCTGTGTCTGCGTCTCTGTGAAGTGAGGTATCTGTGGCTGTTTTTTTTGGAAATGAAAGGACTGTTGTGAGTGTTGTGGGAGCTGCCAGTGGGTTTAAACTGAGAAATGTCTTTCACTGAACATTACTTCTTAACTGGTCAGTAGGACGTGGATGTTTCAGATTATCCACACGAGGCGTCCTGATCCACTCCAGCTCCTTAAGAGTCCTCCCCACATGGCGGGGTGAGGGGAGTAAGGGAACGGATATCGGGCACTCCACTACCCGGCTTGGAAATTTCTATCCTATTCCAGGCGGTTTCTCCTGGAAAGGGAGAAAGGGGTGGAGGGAGAGTGTGAACGGGTGACCCTGCTGTTGTGCTGGTGTAGGTGGGGAAAGTTGTGAGGTGTCTGGAATGAGTCAGTCGACAATTTTGAATCCATATAGTGTTATTAGTTGCTGAATTCAATAGTGAGAGTGGTACTGCCTGAGCCTTATTTGAAGACAGAGCGTGAACCTTGTTCGGGGCTAGGTGCTATAACAGATATACAGTGAGTGTGAGGGAGCAGAGAGTATATGGTAAGTCTTATCCTAACAGAGAGAGGAGGATATTGTTGCTTGTCCAGTATTGTGGGACATTTCTCCAGATCATCTCAGCGTCGAGGTGAGCCTCCCTGAATGTCTTGTCCAGGTCTATCACTAATAACGACACAGACCTGTCCCTCAGCTTCCACCGAATCAGTTTAGGTAGAGTTTACAGATAGCAAGGAGAAGCAAATATTGGTGTGTTATATATCGAAATCAAAACGGTAGCCGAAAATCGGAGCATCATATGCTCTGAAAATTAGATAGGCAAGTATTGTGGATACCGCAGTCTTATTGAATGGTTAACAGCGTTAACTAAGTGACTGCTGAAGCTGTGAAAAATAAGTTCCGTAAGTGTATATGAGGTCGGTTGAAGAGTATGTTGTGAAGCAAACTAGAGAGCAGGTTATTTCGGATTTGATGTGGTGTGGTCAGAAGGACGAATTATTAACCTTGGTCTGAAGCAGCCTTTAAGGAATAATGGCATTTATAAGGTACAGTTTACAAGGTGTCTGCATACAATATAGAATGCTTGAATATTCTAGTCAAACATCGCGTAAGACTGGAGGCTAGAATGTCAAGATATCTTCAATAATTTTGGAAAGTACAATATAAAATTCAGTGGGAGACAAGCAATGGTTGTTAGAGTCATAGAGGCAGACAGCACGGAGACAGGCGCTTCATCCCAAACTGGTCAATTGCAACCAAAATGCCCATCCACGCTAAACCCATTTCCCTGTCATTGTCCCGTATCTTTCCAATCCTTTACAATCCGTGTATTTGTTCAAATGCCTTTGAAATATTGTTAATGTATCCGTCTCAACCACTTCTCATCCCATATGCGTAACAGCCCCTGTGTTAAAAAGTTATTCCTCAAGTTCCCTTTAATTCTTTCCCCTATGACCTTAAACTATAAGATCTCAGTGAGTTCGTAAATGCAATGAATGTGAAGGGTATTTGGAGGAATATATGTAAGTGGAAAGTTAAAGTTTGGTTTTCCTTCATTTAAGGGAGTTAGAACATTGATGTAAAGACATGTTGAAACAGTTTGACAGCGTGTTGGAGGGACTGTAGCTGGAGTATTGTGCACAGGTTTGGTGACCGAATCACAGAAAGAATATACTGACCTGAGAGGAAGTGCAATTGGACATTCTCCAGATTAATCCCTCAGATGGTGAGATTGCCTGATGAGGAAACTCGGCCTGTGTTCTCTAGAGTTTCAAAGAATGAGAGGTGGGTCACAGTGAAATTTAGATAATTCACAAAACATTTGACAAGTTTGAAATTAACAGAACGTTACCCTCGCTGTCTATTCCACATTCAAGGCAAATAATGGCAGGATCTGGGACAGGACAGTTAAGACTGCAATAAGGAGGAAATTCATCACTTGTAGGCCACTAATTAACACAGGGGCATGGAAACCGACTGGTAGGAAAGATTCGGGAGAATCACCAGATATTCTACAAGTGTCTCCAGCAGAACAGAATAACTCGGGAACAGGTAGGACTCATTAGTGACTTGCCAAGTTGGAACCAAATGAACCTAAGTGTTAGGAGACAGAGGGTGGTGGTAGAGGGTTGTTTGTGTGATTGGAGGCTCGTGTCCAATGCTGCACCACGGGTATCAGTGCTGTGTCTCTTAATATTTGTGATTCGGAGGTGTTAGTGTTGGATTGGGGTGGACAAAGCTAAAAATTGCATAACACCAGGTTATACTCCAAAAGGTATATTCGGTGGGACTAGCTTTTGAAGTGCTTCATCAAAGCGCACAACCACCTGATGAAGAAGCAGCGTTTTGAAAGCTCGTGCCTCCAAATAAACCTGTTGGACTACAAGCTGATATTTTGTGATTTTAACCCTTATCATAAAGGATGCAACTGTGAATATGGACGAGGGGTGGGGAGTGTCTTAAGTAAGTTTGTGTTTGATACAAAGAATGGCCGGGGAGATGACAGTGAAGAGGAAGGCCTTACGTTGCAGGAAGATACAGATGGAATTGTCAGATGGGTGGATCAATGGCAGATGGAATGTAACCCTGATAACTATGAGGTGATGCACTTTGGAAGAAGGAACCAGGCAGGCAAGGACTCAATGAATGGCAACACACTAGGAAGTTGGGAGGGTGCTTCTCCACACATCTCTGAATGTGTCTGGACAGGGTAACACACAATTTGAGAAGGCGTACGGGAGCGTAAACATAGCCTTCACATATCGAAGCATAGATTATAAGAGCTATGCGGAACTTTCATTAGCCAAGATGGAATACTGTGTGCAATTCTGGGAGCTACATTACAGGAAGGATGTGATTGTACTGGAGGGGGTGCAGAGGAGATTCACCAGGATGTTCCCTGGGATGGAGCGTATCAGCTATGGATAGAGCCTGGATAAGCTCGAATTGTTTACTTTGGTGCAGAGAAAGCTAAGGGGGACCTGAATCAGGAGGATAAGATTACGAGGGATATGGATGGGGTAGATAGACAGCAGCTGGTCCTTTTAATCAAAGGGACACATTTTTGAAGTGAAGGGTTTGAGGTTTAGTGAGGATTTGAGGACTGTTTTTGAAGCACAGTATGTTTGGGTCTGGGATGCACTTCGTGAGAGGGAATTGTCATGGTAACCTCAAAACCATTAGAAAATACATGGTTGTGCACTTGAAATGCCATAGGATTCACGGCGACAGGTTTTGTGTTGGAAAGTGGGGCTAATGTAGACCGTGCTGTATTTCTGATAGTACAGAGTCTGTGCTTCTGTGATTAGATGGCTGTGGAAGGTCAATCATTCAGCAGCTTAAGATAGGAATTGATGGTTTTCTGAAGAATATCTTATCACAGTGTATATGAGTGAACTTGTAATATCTTCTGAAAATACGCCAATGGCAAAATTAAGAGAAAAAGGTGCAGCTTTCTTACAGTCTGATACCAGAGAATTGAGGACAGGGAACTAGCAGATCAATGGAGCAAATACTTCGGTTATGCCTTCACAGAAGAAGAAAAAACAAAAATAAAATTTCCTCGCAATACTCGGGAACTTTAGTCTGGTGAGAAAAAGGGAATAGAATGAAATTAGTAACTAAAACATTTTCGAGAAAATATTGGACTGAAATTAATGGGCATAGACAAAGTCAACAGAGGTTTATGAAATAGGAATCATGTTTGGGAAAATGGCTTTTAGCAAAATTATGGAGAAGGTATCAACGCAATACGATTGGATTTTCAGAAAGATTTTTGATAAAGCCCCAAGCCTATTGTGCAAATTCGAATCCTATGGGACTGGGGCTAATATATGGTCATGGTTTTAGAATGGGAGAATTGGCAGGAAACAGTGAGTAGGAATAAAACCATGTTTTTTGAATGGAAGGCTTGGAGGATATAACAAGGATCGAGATTTGGCATCCAACTATTCCAAATACACATCATATCTTTGGTTGAGGGGCTCAATTCCAATATTCCCAAGACTGCTGACAGCTCTAAACGATGTCAGCTTGTGAGTGGATGAGGAGGACGTAAAAAAGGCTCCAAATTGATTGAGACAAGTGGAGTGACTGGGCAAATACCTGGCAGATGGAGAGCAATGGCAGAGATGAGAGGTTGTGTACATTGATGGGATCAATTGAATGGCAGCCTATCCTTTGAAAAGGGATTGGTTGAAATTTGTTGATATATAAATGAATTTAAGCTGCATTTTTGTTTATTTCTGCGCAGCATTCCGAGTCCATGTAGGGCAGTGAGTTCTGAACACGGAAGTCAATACTGGGAATGGCATTGGCGCGCTGTATACAGTGTACGTAGACCCAGCAAGTAGGGAGCTGTAACATTGAAAAGAATCTGGATCTCCCTGTACACTAGTCACTGAAAGCAATATTGCAGCAGCAGAAAGCAGGTAGGAAGATAAATGGTTTATTTAACTTCATTTCAGGGTGATTTAGAATACAGGAGTAAGTGTCATTTACTGCAACTGTACGGGGACTTGGTGGGACCCCATATCGAACATTGTGGAGTATTGTGTGCAGTTTTGGTGTCCATACCTAATAAAGGGCAAACCTGACATTGAGGGAGTGCAGTGAAGGATGACCAGACCGATCTCTGGGATGACAGTTAGTTGTGGGAGCAGAGTTTGGGGTGACTGGGCCTGTATTCCATGGGCTTTAGGAAAATGAGTGGAGATCTCAGTGAGATATATAAAACTCTGACAGGGTGTGACAGATTGGAAGCAGGGATGTTAGTTCATTTTCTAGAAAATGGTTCACGAATCACATTGCAGTCAAATCATACTTAATAAACACGTGTTATCAGAGAACTCCCTATATATTGATGGGCCGAAGGCACTATATTTCAATATTGTTTCAACATATTTTGGGATATGAACATTCTGTGGGGGAAACTGCATCGAGGAGATGTTCGGCCATGAAATAGCATGCAGAAAGCTCAATGTGCTACATGACTTCCCCCTCTCCCGATGTTTCTGTTCAGTCTGTGGGAAAGCTCTGTAAATGTTGTCATAAGCTCTCAGATGTTTGGAAGGATGTCTATGCAGGGTCGATAGAACTGTGTTTCTCACTCCCTTTTCTGATAACGAGGTTGATGCTAGATGTTCTGTCAGGTTTTATCCTTTAAGACCTCAGAGTAGTTTGATACTATTGAGGGTCTCACTTGGCAGATTCAGAGACCATGTTTGTGTATCTGGAGTCACTTTTAGGCCAAGAAAGCACGGGAGATCACTTGGGGAAGGAGACCGATGTTTACAATCAACATTGGACACTATTACTGACACCAGATTTTAGGTATCGATATTTTATTAATTATTTTTAACTTCCAACAGCTGCCAGATCATTGGGTTGGACTGGATTCGTAAACCAATTATATGTCCACTGCAGCACCATCTCCACATGGGGACCTATCAGAAACCACACTGACCCGATTATTTCGGTGCTACCTGACAGCTTTATCGAAAAGTATTCCCACCAATTTGACTGTCGAGATGGGACTGAGAGTGTGGTAATTGGTCAGATTGTAATTATTCTCCTATGCAGGGACTGGATATAGTTGAGTAATTTTCCTCATCGCCAGGGTCATATCAGAGTTGGAGCTGGAATGAAACGTAGGATGGCGTTTTTACAGGGGGCAGGGTGGGAAGAGGTGTAATCTAGGTAGCTGTGGGAGTCAGTCGGTTTATAGTATACGTCCGTGTTGAGTCGGTAATCCGAAACAGAGATGGAGAGGTCTCGGAAGGGGAGGGAGGAGTCTGAGACTCTCCAGATAAATTTGAGGTCTGGGTGGAAGGTGTTCATAAATGGATGAACTGTTCAATCTCCTCGTGGGAGCACGAGGTAGCGCCGATACAATCATCAATGTAGTGGAGGAAAAGGTGGGATTATATTCCCAATTCCTTCGCCTTCACCGCATCTGCTCCCAGGAGGACCAATTCCAATACCGAACAATCCACTGGCCTCCTCCTTCAAAGACCGCAATTTCCCCTCAGACGTGATTGATGATGCTCTCCACTGCATCTCCTCCACTTCCCGCTCCTCCGCCCTTGAACCCCGCCCCTCCAATCGCCACCAGGACAAAACCCCACTGGTCCTCACCTACCACTCCACCAACCTTCAGTAACATTGTATCATCCTTCGTCATTTCTGCCACTTCCAAACGGAACCCAACACCAAGGATATATTTCCCTCCCCACCCCTATCAGCGTTCCGGAAAGACCACTCCCTCCGTGACTCCCTTGTCACATCCACACACTCCACCAACGCAACCTCAACTCCCAGCAACTTCCCCTGCAACTGCAAAAAATGAAAAACTTGCGACCACACCTCCCCCCTCACTTCCCTCCAAGGCCCCAAGGGATCCTTCAATATCCATCAGAAAGTCACCTGCACCTCCACACACATCATTTAGTGCATCCACTGCACCCAATGTGGCCTCCTATACATTGGGGAGACAGGCCACCTACTTGCAGAACGTTTCAGACAACACCTCTGGGACACCAGCACCAACCAACCCAACTCTCCCGTGGCTGAACACTTTAACTCCCCCTCCCACTCCGCCAAGGACATGCAGGTCCTTGGACTCCTCCATCACCAGACCATGGCAACACGACGCCTGGAGGAAGAGCGACTCACCTTCTGCCTAGGAACCCTCCAACCACAAGGGATGAATGCAGATTTCTCCAGCTTCCTCATTTCCCCTCCACCAACCTTTTCTCAGTCCAAACCCTCAGACTCAGCACCGCTTTCTTGACTTGCAATCTTCTTCTCGACCTCTCCGCCCCCACCCCCTCTCCGGCCTATCACCCTCACCTGAACCTCCTTCCACCTATCTCATTCCCAATGCCCCTCTCCCAAGTCCCTCCTCCCTACCTTTTATCTTAGCCTGCTTGGCACACCCTCCTCATTCCTGAACAAGGCCTTATGCCCAGAACGTTGATTCTTCTTCTCCTTTGATGCTGCCTGACCTGCTGCGCTTTTCCAGCAACACATTTTAAAACAACTACCTCATTGTCCACTTTAATTTTAGGAATGTCCGATTCAGAATCCTCTGAAGTTGTTTTTTCCTTCTGTGCCATAATCATTAACACCTAGTTCTCTGGCTGTCCTTACCTGTCAAAGTACATTTTGAGCATATTCACATGACATACGCTGTGAGATTTCTTTTTTTCTGGAGTCCTATCAAGTAGTTACTCTCACTCAATATCCGTTGTGTTTGATAAGGTCTACTAAACCTTGCTTTTCAAGGTTCACCTATAACTGGAAGTAACAGTAAACTCTTATCCCCGATAACAAAATTGCACTTTTTGAAATTTCCTATCCGCTTCCTGTTTTATTGCATGTTGCATTTTTTTTAAATGCTGTCTAGCCACTCCCCAGCGCTATTAATCGTTCCTTAAATTTTGAGACCGAGTCCAAATGTGTGGCCTTTGAACTCTAATTTACTATTTTCTCCTTAATCAATTTTAATGGTCCCCTCACTTAATGCCCCCAAAATAATTCCAATGGAACAAATTTGCTCTGTTAATCGGGGGCATCCCTGATCACAATAAGTGCAAATGGAATTCCCCGACGCTAATCATCTGGACAATCCTGATTATAAACCCTCAACATGGTCTTTAATGTTCAATGTCACCTTTCTCGTGCTCCCTGCAATTGTGGATGGTTTGCAGTAGATTTGAATTGCTTCATTCCTAAGACATTATCGTGATTAATTAGATGTGAACTTTGAACCTTGATCTCACTGTATCTTCATTGGTAGTCCGTATCTATTTTTTATAAAAGAGTAATTCCTTTGCAATTCTTTTAGCTGTGATACTGCACCTTGGGATGGCCTCTGGAAATCTAGTCGATGCATCCATTATTGTTAAAAAAAATACTGATGCCCACTCTTTTGATTGTGGTCTGGGACCGAGCCAATCAATTAGGACTCCTGTAAAAGGTTCCTCAAATGCCGGAATAGTTAAGAAAGGTGCAGGTTTTATTATCGCTTGTGTTTTTCCAATTACCTGACATGTATGATGCATCTGGCAAAATTCAACTGCATCCTGTTGCAGTCCAGGCCAGTAAAATGTCTCTGTATTCAGTCTGGTTTTTTTCCTCACTCCGAACTGACTTCTCAGTGGTAACTCATACACCATTCGCATCACCTCGTTTCTGTACCACATTGGCAATATGATTTGATGAATCTCTTCTCATTTCTCATCTCCTTGAATATATGATCGCCTCCATTTCCTCATTTGGACATTATCTTTAAGGTAATAAAGCTCAGGGATACAGTCAAAATTCCTAACGTATGTGCTTTTTGATACAACTGCTTTAAACTTTTATCTTTCTGCTGTGACTCAATTAGTTTAGCTGAGCAAAAATAGTTACATGATCACCTATTTGCTCCTGTTTTGTCTCAACTTTCTGATGGAACAAAGTATCTGCTCATGCCACTTAAGCTTCCTTATCTTTACGTTTTTGGTATTTTCTGTTTCAACTGGTAATATTGGGACTTTATTACCCATAATCAGGAAACTTTCCAGGATAAGATTCCTACATTGATTCATTTGTCTGCATATCCACTGGCTTTTCAACGAGAGTAGCAGTTATCCTACCACTGAATCAGCTATATTTTCCGCAAGGACAAATTGTATTCCTGGAGCTGAGAGTTTATCCAATACCTCTACCACAATTTCCCCACACTTTTCTGGACACGCTATGCTCACTTTACATGATTTTGCACCTTTTGTCTCATGGTGAATTGCCTTTCACTGTACCTTTTCTGGAAATATTCCTTCAGGAGTATATATCTCCTTATCTATTCACAGAGGATCCGGTGTCTCTTAATATTGCATTCTCTTTAACTGCCCTATGTGAATAAACTTTCCCTTTGCAGGTATATTTTATAAGCAGATCTGGTACTCCCTCCGTAACAAACCTCCAATCAGATTATACACTCTGATGCAGCTTTCTAGTTTCCACTGTGCATTCTGTTACCGCTCCATCAAAACTCCCAGATTTATTCCTTTTTCCTACGTCTGTGTTTTTTTCTGAATCCACCAAAACAGTGATTTCACGTGACCTAATTTGTTGCAATGAAAACACCGGAGGCTTTTAAAAAATCTTCTCTGCCTCCTTCAAGTATTGCCTTCACCAAGATCTACGTCTCCCTTTCTACGTGGGGATTTCTCTTTGCCCCAATTTCTATCCATCATGGACTGAAATTGACTCTGGAAGCCAAAACAAGTTTTATAACAATAATCACCAGTCATAATCATCAGCCTCTTCAGCTGCCAGCCTTGCCTTTATTACTCTAGTATCTTCCAAATGAGTTTGCACAATGTGATTGCTTAAACCCCTTCAAAGTGATTGTCTCTCTCAGAGCATTGTAGGTTTGCTCTCTTTTTAAAGCTCTTATCCATCTATCAAAATTACTTTGTTTGATTCTTTCAAACTCAATATGGGTTCGACCAGGATCCTTCCTTATATTCCTCACGTTGTCTGTAGGCTTTTGGCACATGCTCATATGTACATTTTCCCCTTCTCATACTCCCCAGATCCCTCCTCTGATAGTGTTGCACATACCTCACTAGCTCTACCTACAAGTTTTGTTTGGGTCAACAAAACCTACATGGTCACTGCCCACTGAAATTCTTTAGCCACTTCCCTACTCATTAATCTAGGCTGTGAATATACTGAAACACATTTCTCACCAGGCTTTGGACTCACCATGGGTTTACCCATCTTCAGTCTGTACCTCGCTAAGCTGACCTTCAGCCTTCATCCTCATCCTTTTCAGCTGACTTTCCATTCTAAGTGTCCACCTCGGAAGCTCAAATGCTCCCTCTTTTTCTTTCTCTCCTGCTGAAGCTATTTTTTTCTCTTTCCTCTGTTAAACCTATTCGTTATCTTTCTTCCTCTTCTGATTTTAGTCGTAGCTCAAACTGCTTCACCTCTGCTTCCAACTCAAGCTGCCTCTTTTGCGATTGAAGTTTAGTCATCTCCACAGATCCTGATGGAGTTTCCAGCAAGATGGAATGCTGAACTACTGCTGCATTCATCTCATCTTTCCTCACATCAGAGCGTAGCTTTCACTCCCTTTGTCTACTAATTCCTGCGGCTTGGACTTATGTGCATTTTGTAAAACCCCCAAGGTCACTTCCTCCACCTCCAAAACAAGCTTTGTTCCTGCAGGAACCATTGCTATCTGAAGGTCTGTTTACTCACCAAATCAACACACGAAATAAGAGACAATATCACCTGCCACTCGCTGTCGAAATTCCGCGAAGGCCCCTAATCTGTTATGGACCAGACCCGAACCCTCAAAACATTTTAAGCAGGTAGCCGGACGATAAATTTGCTACTTGTTGAAGGTTAGTGTATAGCTGATATTCCCAGAGTGAATTAGCTGGTCAGACTGCCGAGTTTTAAACAAATGACATTTATTTGCTAAATTATCAAATTAAACATAAGGAACCGAAAATAGAATACCTGAATAACGTATCGTATCCGAACCTGACAGGCTATCCCGATTTAAGGATGATGTTCCAATATACTTGCAACAATCCCAATAAACAAAACCCCTTAGCACCAAGAATAAAACTGACACAACTGCTTACAGGTTATAATTTCGGAAGGGCAGAAGGAGGCAGAGAGCGTCCAGTGACCCTGACTCAACTGATCCAACCTGTCCACCTAGGGAGCTGGACAGGTCCTCCTGATTATACAGGGTACTATTTAGAGACTTGAAAGGCTTCTTGGATGAGGCATTATCTGTTAGGTATTAACAAAAGGACCCCAACGAACCTTTCAAAATTCTGACATATTGGAATCTTGGGTCCTTTAGACCCTCTTTCAAAAAAACCAATGACAACATAACCCTGTAAAAGGACTAGCTTTGTGAGAACATGCCACATTTGGCTTTGGACTGAATTCCAAAACTGTAAGTCTTGCCGCTTTGAAGCCAATATAATGTATTAAGGTGTTTGTTAGTTTACATAAAACAGTGCTCAATCATATTGTGTGTTGAAGATTCAGCATTGTCACGAGTGGAATGTCCAGACATATCCACACTTCCTGTGTATGGTCAGGGCAAATATATCCACTGAGAATCTGTTGCTTGGCGCCTGTTCTAGTCAAGGAGAGACCAGCATGGAAACCACATATAGATTGTGATTTTTTTTTGTGGATGGTCATGGTGGAGCGTTCAGGTGGTTACAGTATTGCAAATGAATAACACAGCAGAATCATCTAACCCGCGATAAGAAAACGTCAATAATTCTCCCTCACAATTAACTTCACGAGAGCAAATGGAAATGGGAGATGTGACCATTAGCCAGCGATGTCAACATTCAATTCAATCCAGTTGTTATTAGAACTGAAAGTCGTATTCCAAAAGGAGTTATCTGGATCTGTTTGTTCAATGACTGTGATTGATGTCAGTCTCCATGGATCCTAATTATGTCACTGGATAGTTTTCCTCTTCTATTTGTACGGGGCTTCTTCCAATGCTTTATCCCATTATTGATGCAGATGTATCACCAGCAACACTGACAAGGATCATCAGTTGCAGCGACAGGGAAAGGAGAGATCAGAATCTGAGAACCATAGACTGCAATGTTCCAACAATGGGCCAGAATCTGAGAGCAGTAGATGGAATGTTTCAACAGTGGATCAGAATCTGACAGCATTAGACTGGAATATGCCAACAATGGATCAGAATCTGAGAACAGTCGACTGGAATGACGCATCAATGGTTCAGAACATAAGGAAAATAGACTGGAATGCTGCAACAATGGACAGGAGTTTATCTTGGGGTCTTTTGTATCTTTCCTGGTATTGGCACATAATACCAGTTCGGATATTAGGTGTACTGCTGATTATTCAGGCTGGTTACTATCCCATGCTCGCTATTGTTGGTGTTCCTGGTAAGTCTCCCCATCACTATCGATTTATTAATCCCATGGTGAACTTCTGTGCTATTGCTGTTATCTATATTTAGTAAATACTGAAACTATTGTCTTCAGTTTCAAATGCAAACGCATTCGTTACCCACAAATTTCAGAACCGCCCACACCCCCGCACACACAAACATCTGAAAACAAGACTGTTCACAATCACAAAGTACCTATTTTCCCCGAATTGATTTATGTCTTGGTATTCTCTCCATCACCAAAGCTACTCACTCCCAGCTCCATGGTAGCGCCAGACCCTATCTTGACGTCAGTGTGAGTGCTAAATAAACCATTATCTATACCTTGGTAAAAGTCAGACTTTATGGTTCCTGTTCTCTTCTAATCACTCTTTCCGTTACAAATGTTTCCATCAAAATCTTGTTCTTGTCTGTAAAGTAAATTCATGACAGGGACACGGTGTCAGAGTAGTAATGTCGCTGGCCACGTAATTCAGTGGCCCAGGTAACTACACTGTGGACACTGTTTCAAATCCTATCACAGATGATGACAGAACTTAAATTCAAATGACAGGAACTGGAAATAAAAGTGAATTTTACTTGTATAATCCCACCAGCACTTTGTCAATAAGTTTATCTATTTCATTGTTGTCCTTTGGTGATTAGATCTCACATTATTGCCCGGTCTGAATTAAGACTGACGACAGACCCAATACCTTAAGGAATGGCCTCACAGTAAAAGACATTTAGTGAGGTCCACAAATGCTGCTCTGTCAGTGATGCAGACATCCCATGAAAGGTAGAGGGAAAAAATGCCTCTAGAGATCAGAAACAAAAGGAACGAATAAGTGCCAGAGAAACTGAACAGATTTGGCAGCGTCAGGTCGAGAGAAAAATAGAAGTGAAGTTTTGCGTCCAATCACCATACATCAGAACCGAATGCAGCTGGGAAATAGTGTGTTTGATGTTGATGACAGGGATGGCAGTTGTGAAAGGGAGAAGGAGTGAGTTGAATAGATAGAGAAAGAGAGAGGTAGAGAGAAAGAAACAAACAGAGGGACTGTTGATGATTAGCTGGAGTGGAAATAATAGTCCAGACTAATCTTATTTATTTTTCTCCTGTTCCCATATTACTGAAATGCATGCCTATGTGAGGTGTACCTCCATGTCCCAGTTTGAAGTGAGCTATGTCCCTTTGTCTCTCTTCCTTGAGTGTCATCATCTTCTTTTATTCAGTAATGGGATGTTGGGCCAGTAATTAATTCCTTTCCTGATTGTCCTTGAGAAGGTGTTGGGGAGCCGCCTCCCTGACCCACTGCAGCCTGTGAGCTGTAAGTAGTCAGTGTTGTGGTCAGCCTGGTTTCATTTATTTGAAAATTTTAGTGAGTGATATAACGGAGCGGCTGGCATGGCCATTTCAAACTACAACTGTGTGTTAACCACAGTGCTGTGGTCTGGAGTCACATGTAAGTCCGACCGGGTGAAGACAGTGGATTTCCTTCTCTGAAGTGCATTTGTGTTCCAGGCAGGACAAACACAATAGTTTCATTAGATTCTCCATTCCTGATATTTTATTGAATGCAAATTCCAACATTTGCCGTGGTGGGATTCGAAACCGGGGTCTCGGTTATCACCTGAGTCTCTGGGTTATTATTCCAGAGAAAATACAGCTAGGCCATCACCTCCGCAGAATCTGCAACCATCTCCAATGGCAGGGGTGGTGTTGTTGTTGGCGTGGCTGTGCTTAAAGCATAGCGTTTTTCAAGGCAACAAAATGATTTGGCAAAAAATACGATCCTTCCCAGTTTGTATTTATGCGAAGGTGAGATGATGGCAAGTGTTCTTGGTGAAAAGGAGGTGGATGTCCTTGGTCATGAGACACTGATAGAATTCATACGGAGCAGTAGGTAATCAGCCCAGTAAATGTATAGTGTCCTTCATTGCAAAATGGTGGAAGTATAAGTATGAAGACACCTTACTGAATTTGTAAAGTGTTATTGAAACAGTACTTGGGACGCTGTGAACAGATTTTCTCTCCTTTATGAGGAATGATCTCCTTGCCATAATGAGACAGAATACAGTCAATGCGCCAGAGTAATCCCTGCGTTGAAGGTACCACAAGGAGAGTGTGAAGGAAACGAGTGCTTAATCTGTAATGCGAAAAAAGAATAAAATGTGATTGCAATAAAACTTGAGCGTTATGGACCAATATTCATTATTTTCAAAACTAAGCATGGATACCGTTAAATATTCCGTGTTTCCCGCAATTTATGTTTTCTCATTTGGACAAATATATGATAGGGAATGTTAAGAAGGACATGGGCCAAGTACAGGAAAATGGAGATAGCATGGATGGACATTTTAGTCTGAATGGTCCAGTTTGGGCTAAAGGGCACCTTGAACTCTATGACTCTGTGATAGCTTAGATGTCCCTGTGGAGCCCCCATGTTGTTGAGAGACAGCTCCAGGCTCTGACCAAACTCTCTCCGTGTCAACGCACGGTTGTAGTGAGACCCTGCACTGAGCATCATGTTGTTCACAAACTTGTCAGCAGCCACATTCTGACAGGGTTGGTCATTCTCAAACGCTTCTGACATCCATACAGAAGACTAGCCTTGTCTTCTCGGAGATGGAAGATGCCTCCTTGAGATGTGTCACAAACCATCCGGTGTGCCTCCTTACCATCAGCAAACCATGTTAATGTAACACGTGTGAAACATTAGCAAAGGAGCCAGGAGGCACAACATGGAGCAATCTGTCTGTGCAGCCTCTGCTTCATTAGTTTGAAGTGTTGCAGCATCAATTACATCCTCCTATTTCAGTGTAACAGTTTGGACGGGCTGAATGGCTTCTTCTGTTCATTTGTCAATGTCTCGGGTGGCTGAATGTCCTCTTCCTCGTTCCAGGGAAGAGGTCCATTATTGGGTGACCGGTGGCAGCTGCTTACCTGCGTGTTGTGCTGACTAGATTCCTTATCTTCCTGTGTAACATTAAACAAACAAGAGGCTGGAAGAAACAGCAAGTCAGGCCGCATCAGGAGGGAGAGAAGTCAACATTTCAAATATACCCGTTCTTCAGGACTGCGAGTGGGGGTAGGGGGAACTGCAGATAAAGAGGGAAGGGAGTGGTTGGGGTGGGGAGAGGAGCAGGATGGTGAGGTAGGAGTTAGGTGGACACAAGTGGTGGGTGCAACCTGGTTGGTCGATGGGAGGGATGAATCCGGTTGGGAGCTAGAAGGTGCAATGGAAGGGAGAAGGCGGGACTGGAAAGGGAGTAGGTCCATGGTTGGAAAGGTTATTCCAAATTGGAGAACCCAATGTTGAGTCCTCCAGGTTGTAGGCTAACCAGGCAGAAGGCAAGATGTTGTTCATCCAATTTGCGGTCTGACTCACTGTGGCAACATAGGAGGCCAAGGAGGTCATGTTGGAAAGGAATTGGGAAGGGGAATTGAAATGGGTGGTGCCTGGGAGTTCAGGTCGGCCGCTGTGGGCCCTGTCTTGATGCTCGGCGAAATGAGCCCTTAGTTTACGTTGCTCTCCCCGATGGAGAGAAGACCACATCAGGTGCACCTGATGCAGTAATCTAGGTTGAAGGAGAGGCATGTGACCTATGATTAACATGGAAGGACTGTTTGGGGCCTTGGATGAGATGAGGGAGGTGGTGTTCCAGCAGGTGATGCATTTTTTTCATCTGCAGGGTCAGTTGCCAGTGAGGATTGGCGGGTTTGGCGGGGAGTGTGGGACGAACCAAAATTAGTGAAGTGATTGGTCCTTGTGGAAGATGTGTCAGGTGATGGGATCCAACCTCGTTAACTGTATCTGGTGCTACTGATGTGGTCTTCTCTATATCAGGGAGACCAAATGTAAACTAAATGGAATGCTTTGCTGAGCATCTCAGCTGGGCCTGTAAGGGCAGATTTGACCTCCCAATCACCTCCAATTTCAATTCCCCCTCCCACTCCATTTCCGACATGGTCATCCTTGACCTCCTCCATTGCCACAACGAACCAAAGCACATCTGGAGGAACATTGAATATTCCACCGGTGCAGCCTAAAGCCCGGGAGACTCAACATTGAGTTTTCCAATTTCTAATAACCTCCCTTCCAATACCCCGACTCCCTTGCCAGCCTCTCCTCCTTCCTTTCCTCTGATCAACCCATCTTCCAGCTGTCAACTGGATTCATTCCTCCCATTGACCAACCCGGTGGTACCCTCTACCTGTGTTTCCCACTTCACCACACCGCCTCCTCCTACTCTTGCACCTCGACTATTTATCTGTACACACCGTTACCCCCACCCCAGTCATGAAGAAAGCTTATGCCCAAGGAGTGGACTTCTTCTCCTGATGCTGCCTGGCCTATTGCGTTCTTCCAGTCTCCTGCATTCCAACATTTGTAGTTTTTTTAAAACTCTTCTTGTGCAATAGCTAAGAGATAGTAAATGGGCTGTGCCTCTTCTTATCCAATAGCTTCAATGGGCTGAATGGTGTTCTCACATTTCAGTGACACCAGCTTGAGATACAGAATGAGCTGCTCTTTTTTAGTTCTTTGGAAATGTTCAGGGTCCAGTAGTACTGTTATATTAATGTTACCTAGACGTTAACAGCATGAGCTTGAATGTTGACCAGGTTTTGATGCTTTATGCGATATTTTCTGAGCATCCTCACTTCTGATTTAATGATGGAGGGTAAGACGTTGATGAACCAGCTGAAGATGTTTGTGCCGAGGAAGCTACCTTGAAGATCACCAACATAGATATCTAGGGACTGAGAGGATTGATCTGCACCAGCCACATGGTGTCCTGAATGGCCCAACCACTTGCTAGTTTACAACTGATTCCCATTAGGTTCAATGTTATTCAGTTTCCTTGACACATTCCTCAGTCACGCCCTGCCGTGATGTCAGGGCCAGTCACTCTGATACTGTGCTCATATATTTTGTTCATGTCAAAGGTCAAGGTAGATCCGTGGGGACTGTTTCCTTCTCTCAGAGGGTAGTGACTATTCTGGCCTCTCTATCTCAGACAGCTACATCTCTGAAATGTTTGGGGAGCAGAATGGTGTTAATGGATCTTGACACATCAGGGAGTTAGGGCTACAAAGAATTGGGCAGAGAAGAGAAATTAATGCCGGGAGAGATCAGCCCTGACCTTATTGAAGGCTTTACAGGCTATATAGCCTGGTGTTATTCCAGTGTACCGCATAGGCCAGTCATTTTGTTGCCTCTTCCATTTCCTGTGTTATTGACTTCAAGTAGCTGAATAGCCTGATCATGTTGCTGCATGATCCAGAATGGGTCTAGTTCTATTGCCTTGAGGGCTGATTGGCCTCCTCCTGTAACTGTATATCATACTCCAGGGGCTGAAAAGCCTCATCCTGTTCTGGTGTAACTGAAATCCATATAGTCCAGATCTACCACCCTTGGAGAAAGTGAACACTGCAGATGCTGGAGATCAGAGTTGCAAAGTGTGGCACTGGAAATGCCTAGCTGGTCAGGCAGCATTCAAGAAGCAGGAGTATCGAAACCTTGGACATTCCTGATGATAGGCATATGCCAAAACATCGATTTTCCTTCCCCTCCAATGCTGCCTGATCTGCTCTTCTTGTCGGGCACCTCACATTTGGACGTCTACTGGCCCGCCCTAGTCAACCTTCCTGGTCATGTCATCAAAGAAAATTAACAAATTCTTCAGGCATGAACCTCCACTCAAAAAGCCATGCTTACTATTCCTAATCAAACCGTTTTCCGAATGCATGTACATCTTATCCTTCAGAATCTTCTCAAGTAATTTACCTACCACAGATGTTAAGCTGACTGGTCTGTATTTCCCATGCTTTATTTTTTCAGTCCTTCTTGATTAAGTGCACATTTGCTATCCTTCAGTCTTCTGGGATCTCACCTGTGGTAACTGATGATCAAAATTATCAGCCACGGCCCCCGCAAATTCTTCTCTGGCCCCTTTCAGTGTTCTTGGATATATCTGGTAAGGACCATGAGATTTCTCCAACTTCAAAGATTCTAGTACATCAATTACCTCCTCTATTGTGATAAAGACTGTCCCTAAGATATCACCACTAATTTCCCCAAATTCCCATATATTCATATCTTTCTCCACTGTAAATATAGAGGAGAGATATTTGTTGAGGACATCGCCTATCTCTTATGGTACTACACATGCATGTCCACTTTGGTCTTTGAGGGGTCTTATTCTCTCTTTAGTTAATGATTTTCCTTTAATATACTTAAAGTGCCTCTTTTGATTCACCCTGATCTTCTCAGTCAAGGTTATCTCATACCCCCTTTTCGCACTCCTAATTTCCTTCTTCAGTAAACTCCGATATCCACTGTACACCTCCAGGGATTTCCGTGATCCAAGCTGCCTCTACCTGAGCCACGCCTCCACAATTTGTTTGGTCAAAGCCTAAACATTTCTTGTTATCCAGTGTTCCTCATTCCTGTCAACGTTCCTTTCATCCTCACAGGAACATATAGATCTTAAGCTCCCGCTTGCTGGAGGTCCCTTTGCTTGCAAACAGACTACTCTGATCAACTCCTGCAAACGCCTGTCTGAGTCTATCAAAATTAACCTTGCCCCAATTTAGAACTTGAATCTATGGACCAATTTCTTCCCTCTCCATAACTTTTTGCAAATTAACAGAACTATGGTCACTGGTCCCAAAGTGCACATCTACTGTCACCTCACTCACCTATCCTGATATATTTCGTAAGAGTATGACAAATATTGCCCCTTCCCGATTAGGACCCTCTATATACTGCTGGAGGAAACTTTCCTGACACATCCCATCAAATCCCTTAATGCTCTGGCAGTTCCAGTCTGTGTTATAAAAATTAAAACCCCTATTATGACAACCCGAATGTTCCCTGCAAGTCTCCCCAAACTCGCTAGATAGTTTTGTTACTGTAATTCCTGTTGACAGTTTGGGGGCCTATATTACAACCCCAATAAAGTCACCATCCGCTTCTTATTTCTTAGTTCCACCCACAAAGCTTTCTACACCCCTTGATTAGAAATGCTACTCCCCTCCCACTTTCCACCATCTCTGTCCCTCCTAATGCATTTATCCGTTTACATTAAAGGTCAGTCCTACCCATCCCTCAGCCATGTTTCTGTAATAGCTAGACTATCCAGTGCCAAGTATCTATCCACACCCTGAATTCATTGGCCTTACCTGTCAGCTCTTTCACATTGAAATAAATGCAATTTAATCTACAGGCATTCCTTGCTCCCTATCGTGTTCCAGCCTGGTCTGTCTCCTCAACGTACTATTTCTGAATACTGTATTTCCTTCCAGCCTCACACTTGCCTCCCTGATCTCGAGGGTCCCACCTCCTGCCAATCTCGTTTAAACACTCCCTTGTAGCACGAGCAAAACTGGCTGCCAAGATATTGGTCCCCCGTCCAGTGCATGTGCCACCAGTCCCTCTTGAACAGGTCAACTCTGTCACAGAAAAGCTCCTAATGATCAAAAAATATGAATCCCACACCCTGCACCAATTCTTTCGTCACATACGTATCCGCCATATCTTCCTGTTCTTACCCACACTAGCTCATGACAATGGAAGTCATCAGGTGACTGTCAAGGTCTTGTTTTCTAACTTTTCTTCGAGCTCTCAGTAATCACTCTGAAGGACCACATTCCTATGTCTACCTGTGTCATTTGTGCCAACGTGCACAATGACTTCTAACAGTTCACACCACCCCCCACGCCCCCCAACTCCAGCA
The DNA here is from genome assembly GCF_047496795.1 of Chiloscyllium punctatum. Taxonomy (NCBI): domain Eukaryota; kingdom Metazoa; phylum Chordata; class Chondrichthyes; order Orectolobiformes; family Hemiscylliidae; genus Chiloscyllium; species Chiloscyllium punctatum. The sequence goes on from NC_092755.1 coordinate 22,412,264, forward strand.
GACACTCAGAGACATCCTGGACACTGACAACTGAGAAGCAACACACCATCCTGGTTTGCCGTTTGAGGCCACAGAATCTCTCATTTCTAAGACCCTGTTTACCTTTGTCCTTTCCCATTGCTCCCCAGACCCAGTCGTAATGCAACTAAACTGGCTACTGCTGCTTTCCCCTAAACGGTCATTTCCTAACACCCATTTCCCAACACCACAAAGTCAGTATCAAAAATGGTATACTTGTTTTCGAGAGGAATGCCACAGGGGATTCCTGCACTCTCTGCCTACTCCCTTCCCCATTCCTGGTTGTCGTCCAGCTACTCTCTGCCTGGAACATGACAGGAAGCAAGGAACACCTGTTGGATTAAATTGCGTTTATTTAAATGCAACACGGCTGACAGGTAACGATGACGAACTCATGAATTAGATCTTTACATGGGACTGGGATATGACAGTCTTTAAAGAAACACGGCTAAGGGAGGGACTTTGGTGTGACCACCTCACTAAAGCTCTTACCTCTGAAGTGCTCTGTATCTGGATGATCCGGAGAACAGCCAACTCCAGATCCTGAACACTGTCTCCCAGGAACTGCAGCTGGTTGCACTGCCCACACGTGTAGTCATCAGGGACAGTGGAAATCTCCCTGAGCTCCACATCCCGCAGGTGGAACGTGCAACTGCCCTAACTGCCATCTCAACTGTTGTCAAACTAGCATTAAACAGACCTTACGTGAGCTTACCTGTACCTTTTGCTGAGCCTATGCTCACCAAAGCCTCTGGAACCAAAGCATTACTACCTATTCTGCCACTAACAGCACGTCAATAGACCACTCCACATTTAGTTTTGGTTAAGACAGGAGGGAAACACTGCAGTGATGCATTGTTTGGGACTTAAGCACCCCTTGACACCAGACCCATACTTGGACTTGGAGAGTGTCTTGCTGAGGTTTTCTTTCTCGTCGTGGTGACTGCGCAGATGCAATGATTCACCCTGACAGCCAATCATCGTTGTCGCAGTCCTCTGATCTTTTCTGTCTATTAATACTGCATTTGTGAATTCCTTGAATCTATTGATTGCTTTCCAAACTGTGTCTCATTCTGGAGGGAGAGATGCTGGTGTTCCAGTGAATACAGGCCTATTTGAAAAGGTTTACCATTAGTCATATGAGCGATATAATGCCCATCCGCTCGCTGACTCTATTTTTCCTTTCAATTAGGGTACATTTATTCTGATAACCTTCAATTCCATTTTCCAGCATTTTCCCTGTAACCCTTGTTTAAAACTCTGTCCATCTCAGCCTTGAACATATTTAGTGATCATTCCTCAACAGCTATCTCAATTTTCTACAATTGTTTCCCTCCCACTGATGTGAGACTTGGTGGTCTTTAATCCCATGGCTTTTTTTCTAGCACTCTGTGTGGAAGTTAAACCTACATTAGGTGTTATCATGTTCGATAATACCAACTTTGTGGCCAGAGGCAAAACTAAAAAAAAAAGAAACACAACGGTTAAGAACCTGTAATCTCCTCCCTCATCTTCCACATCAGTCTAAGATACAGTTCATCCGGATCAAGGGATTTGGACACATTTTATCATACACCAACTTCCAATTCTTCCTCAGCTTCTGTGTCAATTTGCTCAAGGTCACACATTCAGGAACAGACATTGAATACAGTAACTGCTCCTCCAAATTGAAGACCAATATGTAATTGGTCTTTGACATATTCTCTGGCTCGATGCACAGGTTGCCTCCTCGGATCCTAATACTCCCTATTCTTTCTCTAGTTATCCCTCTTACCCTTAATAAACCGATAAAATGTCTTTGGAGTCTTGAAAATACTGCCCACTAATATTTTTATCACCGCTGCACCCCCACCCTCTTTTTGCTCTTTTACTTACTTTCTTGAGTTTAGACCTTCACGTTCTCTCCTCTTCTGGGACCTCCATTGACCTGCTCCCTTTATGCCTGTTTTAAGCTTCTCTTTCATTATTAATTCCATTCTGAATATGTGTAGATATCCCAGGCTCTCCGGGCTGGTTTTCCTACATTTCATCTTTGGTGTAACATGTTGTGGTGACACTCTCATCAATTCCATTGTGAGCATGTGATCCCCCCCCGCCCCCACCTATACGCTGTTCTGTTACAGTTTCACCCAGAAGTAACTGTACTGTGGCCAGATCCTGTCTTTCTCTTGGTAAGATCTGCCTCCATCATCCAAATTACTTTTAATTTTCAAACCTTTTTCTTTTGGTCTTTTCCTTAACAAGCTAAAAATGCTTGAGTCACGGTCACTGGTCCTGCAATGCTCTCCCAAACCTGCCTGGCACCTGACTGGCTTCGCTCCCCACAGTCACGCCTATGCACTGCCCCGCCCATCGTTGTATCTGCTCCATGTTGATATAAGAGTCTCTCTGGAATAAATGTCAAGTCATCTTCCCCTCTTTAAAAAAAAATACTGTCCTAATGAATATTTGGAATTGAAATGTCTAAATATAATAATCCTGTTATTTTATTAACACACCTCAGTGAATTGGTTATATATCTGCTGCTGTATTTTCTTTTATCTGAGAGTCGGTAATATATCCCCCGCAGTGCATTTGTCATCGTTTTGATCCTAACCTCAACCCACAAAGCGTCATTTGAATACCCTTCCAAGATATGATGCTAGCTAAATGCAGTCATTGACTCCATAATTAATAAGGCAACGCCACCTTCTCTTTTACCCTTCTCCTGTGCTGTCCATAGTTCTTATACCACAGAATATTGAGTTGTCAGCCCTGACCACCCTCAAACACATCTCTGTGATGGCAAAAATGTCACACTGCAAAAATGTCATCTCATTCCCTTATCACACCTGTCGGTCCGATAATATTCCCAACATTAAGGTAAAGGACATCCAGCCTGGAATATAGCACACGGAATACTCTGTACCTCGCAGTTCTTCAGTCATTTACTGTTTGTTATCAAACTGCCTTTCCATGAACTAAAACTGTAACTCTGGGACTGAATGAATAATTGTTGAATTGTAATTTCTTTTTTAATTTATGTGTTAATCAAATGCAACGTTCCAGAACTGAACAGTCAGCTCCAATTACCTTACTTTGCTTCGTGTGCAGAGGGGTCAGCCCTCAGTAATGGAAAAAGTGAGGACTGCAGATGCTGGAGATCAGAGTCGAAAAGTATGGTGCTGGTAAAGCTCAGCGAGTCAGGCAGCATCCGAGGAGCAGGAGAGTGAAAACTTTGAGCACAGTCCCTTCATCAGGAAGACATTGGTGCATTCACATTTTTTCCATTCCATGGGAAATTTGGAAAGTTACTTGCTCAGGAGGGCAGCACTGTATATAGCCCTGAAATGGAAAGCAGTCAATCAGTTGTTTGGACAGGGGGTAGACAAAGTAAGGTGAGTACAGACTGATTGAAGTACAAACATAAGGATAGATAAGTCCCCTGGACCAGGCAGGATGCACCCGAGGTTACCAGAGGAAGTGAGGGAAGAGATTGCTGCGCCTTTGGAGATGATCCTTGCATCCCCACTGTCCACTGAAGTGTTGCCTGATGATTGGAGGGTGGCAAAAGTTATTCCCTTGTTCAAGAAAGGCAATAGGGATAATCCTGCAAAATACTGGCCATTCTGTCTTACTTCTGTATTGGGAAAGGTATTGGAGAGGATTCTGAGAAACAGAATTTATGATTACTTGGAAAGTGATAGTTTGATTACAGATAGTCAGCATGGCGTTTTGAGGGACAATCATGCCTCAAGGAACTTATTGAATTCTTTCAGGATGGGATCAACCACATTGATGAAGGTAGAGCAGTGGATGTGATGTACATGGATTTTAGCAAGGTGGTTGATAAAGTTCCCATAAGATCGGCCCATTCAGAAAGTAAGGAGGCATGGGGTACAAGGAAACGGAAACCTGTGTGTGTGGATACAAATTGTCTGACCTGTAGAAGACTGATGGTGGTAGAACATGGAAAGGATTCATCCTGGAGGTTGGTGACCAGTAGATAGCGTTCTTCAGGAATCGGTTCTGGGTCTGCTGTTCTTTGTGATTTTTACAAATGACTTGGATGATAAAGTGAAAGGGTGCTTTAGTAAGTTTTACAATGTAATAAAGATGTTAGAGGTATGGATATTGTTAAGGGCTGTCTTAGGTTGTAATTGGACATTGACAGGATTAGCTGGTAAATGGAAGATGGAGTTCAACTTGGATAAGTGTAAAGCGATTCATTTTTTAAGGTCGAATTCGAATGCAGCATACAGGTTTGAAGGCAGGATTATTGGTAGACTGGAGGACCATAGGGATCGTGTGGTCCATATCATAGGATGCTCAATGTTGTCACCCAAGCTGATAAGGTTGTTAAGATGTCTGGTGTTTTCATTAGCCAGGGATTGCGTTTAAGAGCCGCAAGGTTACGCTGCAGCGCCAAGAATCTCATTTGGGACTACACGTGGAATATTGTATTCAGTTCTAGTCGCCTCATTACTGAAAGATGTTGAGACTTCGGAGAGGGTGCCGGGGAGATTTACCAGGATGCTTCCGAGACTGGATGGCATGTCTTACAAAGAAGCGTTGAGGGAGCTAGGGCTTTCCTCCTTGGAGCAATAAAGAATGGGAGTTGACTTCATAGACGTGTATAAGATGATGAGAGATATAGGCAGAGTTCATAGCCAGAGACTTTTTCGCAGGGTGGAAATGGCTATCTCGAGCCGGCATAAGTTTAGTATGATTAGAAGAAGGTTTGAGGAGATGTCAGAGGTAGGTTCTTTAAACAGAGAGTGGTGGGTGCTTGGAATGCACTGCCAGCAGCGTTAGTGGAGTCAGCTGCATAACGGATATTTAAGTGACTATTGGATAGACACATGAATGATAGTACAATGAAGGGTATATCAGTTAGTCTGAACTTCGAGTAGGATAAACGTTCGGCAGGACAAGAAGGCTTGAAGGGTTTGCACTAAGCTGTACTGTTCTGTGTTTTATGTTTCACCCAGCCTCTGGATTCTTTTCAATTGTTGAATGTGTGAGGGAGTGATCTGAGTGAGATTAGGAAGCTGGGGAGGGGCGTTAGCCCAAAACTTCCAGTTATGTTGTTCATTGTTCCATTCACCTGACTGCCAGTGCAATATGTGACGTGTCCTACACCAGACAGGCTCCGCCAAGTTCAGTTATTAACGTAATTCTTGACTTGTCATTTGCTGCTGTTTTCTTCAGATACAATCTGTTGGGTGACCCATGTATTAGTCAGATGTTAGCTATGTTTCGTGAATTGCGCAAAAATAAGACGTCAACTATCATTATTCGACTGAACTATAATCTCTGAAAAGAATTAGGCTGATTCTATATTTATGGAACAAAACTATAAACTCCTGTCAAGATTTTCTAACACAGAAATAAAGAATGTACATTTTATTTTGTATCAAACAAACAACATGGATGTAACTCTTTTGGTGATCAGAATTACACACACAATGTCAGGATTCAAAACAATGCATTGTCACTCCAACATTTTGAAATTGGTTGGCTTCTGAGTGATTACATGTTCAGGGTGAGCTAACGATTGAATAATCAAATAGAATTAGCATTCTTATATATTTATATATCTCAATCAGTTCAATTTCTCACTAAAATGTACAAGCTTCAGCTATTTGTCAGCGAATTAAAAATGGCTATAGTTCAAAATGCTCTGTGAATATTAAACTAACTAAATGATTTGTGCTATCAAATTTTAGTGAACGACAATTTGAAAACGTTTAACTTTTAGAAAGAATGTCATTTAATTTGAAATGCAGACAGTGAACAAAAACGATGAGCATATTATCGTGTAAGTGAAAAGTCAAACCTTTTCAAAGAGATTTGTGCCAAAGCAATGACAGATTTGTTTTCGTAATTGGAATTCAACATTTCAAATATTCATATTCTGAGTAATAATTAGATTATTTAATGAAGCTGACCTTGCAGTAGTTGCATTTTAAATGCTTATGCTGCACTAAATAATCAGATATTCGTGAGTATTTACAATGGGAAATAATCGGATCCTGACTTTTATTTGCATCAGACACATGATAGAGTGCAAAACCTTAAAGTACAGGAGGAGGCCATTGGCCACTGTGTGTGCATCAGTTCCAGGAATGTCTCCCAAGCCCCTCCCATTTGCCAGCCCTATCTCTGCAGCCTGTTAAATTCATATTTCCAAATGCATATCCAGTTCTATTTTTTAATGTTCATCCACAACTCTCCCAGGCAGTTCCATTCCAAATCCTAACAACTCTCTCAATAAAGAAGTGTTTCCTTATCTCATTCCTGGCTCTTTTGCTGACAAGCTTGAAATTAGAACTCCTTGATGCTGTAATGCCAACTAACGGAAACAGAGTATTCCTGTTTTACTCTACAAAGTTTTTTCATACTTTTGAGCACTGCAATAAGTTCACATATTTGTCTGTTCTGCTCAAGCAAAAATAATCCTTGCAAGAACTGTTACAAGCACTACATCGGAAAAACAGTCAGAAAACTAGCCACCTGGATACATGAACAACAACTGGCCAGAAGAAAAAGACATGACCCACTATCACTGGTATCCTTACTTATAGATGAGGAAGTACACGATTTAGACTGGGTCTGCATATCCATCCAGGACAAGCCAAACAGAGACACGCACGAGAATTCCTAGAAAAATAGCATTCCAACCTGAACTCTATCAACAAACATATCGATTTTGATTCCATCGAACACTCTCTGACAAAAAGAACTGGACATAAAATCACCAATACTGGAAATTACATCACTGACTCAAGGAAACCTAAACACATAAATAGCAAATGGGACATAATACCAGCACTTCACCGAAGGCTCACTGATTATGTTCCCTAGTACAGTGATGAACCATCTGAAAATGAACTCTCCAACTCAGCGAGCAAACTGACATCCAGAAGAAGCACAATTTCTCTCATCCTCCCTTTAACTAAATACTTCATTCCACTTGTCATTCCGATTATTTTAAGGTTATTTGCATTCTTTTGCAAAGTAATATAGTGTCTTTCTGTGTGTGTTTGAATGTGTGTGTGTATATGATAGAGAGAGAGAGACAGCGAGCGAGAAAGAGAAAGAATAATCCTCTGTAATCCCTGGATTACTCCCCGTGCCATGTGGAAAAGAGAGAAGGATGAGGAAGACACTAAAGCTTAACATGTTGTTAAAAATCTAGTTCAGGGGTGAGAGTTCCAGATTGTTGTATCATTGGGATCTCTTCCAGGACAGGTGGGGACCTGTACAAAAAAGACAGATTGTATCTTAACTGTACAAGCACCATCATCCTTGTGGGGATGTTTTCTAGTACAAGTCAGATGGATTTGAATAAACCAGGAGAGTGAGAACCAAAGCAGAATATCACGAAGTGAGCAGAAGGTTAGGTGAATAGGACATCAGGCACGGCCAGTCTAATGACCATGCCGAGAGAAGGAATCAAATCAGTGAGTTGGGAGTTGGAATAAATTATAGAGAGGAGGCGCAGGTTTTTCAGAGATTAACAAGTAAGGATGGAGAGTGTGGGGGATGTGAGGGAGTGAGGTGTGTGGGATCAGGGAGACAGTGCACAAGAAAATGTTAAATGGGAAAGAGGTTGGGCTGGGAAATTCCACGATAAACAACTGGCAGCAAAATACAGGAAAACTTGCTGCTTGTAAAAGTGAATACCTGGGAAAGAATTTATTATGCTTCAGATAAAGAACACCCTTATTGCTAGAGGTCTGTATTATAATGGAGGAAAAGCTGTCTTCATATTATGGCTGTAGCTTTACTAATGGTTGCATATAGCTCGAATAGTGTCAGTGTTGTTGTTGGACAGCATCCACTGAGAATATGAATTCCACTGGATGGTCCCAGAGATGGCTGGGCTGCCTTTGGTTGAGTGAGTGCTGAAGATGCATGAGATGATGGTGGTTTGTAATATAGCCACTTACTGAGTACAGTCAAAGGAACAAAGCAGCAACTGCCATTGTTAATTGTTTCAGAATATATCAGAGTGTTCATGGCTGCCACTGCAAAGAATCATGCAATGAAAAACAGGCCTATCACGTCTGTGCCAGCAAGTGCATATCCAAAGACATTTTAACCGTTTGTGAGGTTACCTGCCTCAACCACCCATCGAGACAAAGCATTCCAGATTCATACCATCCTCTCAGTTCGAAACACATTCCACAAATCCTCTCTCAATCCCCTGACATTCACTTTAAAAGTGTGTCTCTTTGTTTTTGATCCTTTGACGAAGGAAAACAGCTGCTGTCTGTTCATCCCCTCCATACCCCATTTGCTCTTGTACACCTGTACCATATTCCCTCCTTAACTTTCCTTGCTGCAAAGAAAAAAGGAGCAAATTTAGCCCTCCTCTTTCATACTTACTTTTGAGTACTCACTTGTCTTGTTACTTCTGACTTGCATCTTCCCAAATTATCGGTGTTAAGTTTCATCAGGCCATTGATCTGGCTATCTGAATAATCTGTTTCTGTCCTCCTGTAGCCTAACACTTCCCTCCTGACTGTGATCCACCCCGCCCATCTTTGTGTCATCTATAACATTGATCATCATTCCACTGCTCCCCACCTCCACATTCTCACAATCGTCATTTCTGAATATCACAAACAACCAGTGATTTCCTTCCTGTTCGCCAGATGTTATTTAGATGATGATTGGTCAATTACAGTCTCTTGCTTTTCCTATTTTGGTGAATTTATGAGTGATGTAGTTAACGCATTTTATGAGGGATCCACAATTAACATTTTCGACACAGAGTTGAATTCACCTTTTACACTCCGCCCCTCTGCATGTTTTGTTTATAAACATTGTAAATAATTTAGGATAAACTAGGATTTGGCATTTTGCGGTAGAACATTAGCATTTTGTGTGGCACTGTTCTTTGTAACATTCCCTGCAATAGCCAGAGCTGAAGAAATTTTTCATCTGCAGGATGGACATGCACTCATTCATTGTTTGTTTTAATCAGCGAGTGTGATGAGGATAAATATTCAAATAAATTCTATATTATGGGCAAACTGCAGAAGATCAAATCATATTCTCATATCCACCTTGAATTGGAAGCAAATATTTTCTGTAAAAATAAAATCAAAAATATTGAAACACCACCGTAGGGGAGAAAGAAACATATCGTCTGTACTTGATGGAGACATAGAAATATATAGTACATGTACAACCTGAACAAGAATCAAGTGATAGAAGAGAAAATACAAGAAATCCTTTCTTAATTTTGAATGGAAACCAGATCCCGATTTTCTTGTACAGTGATGTTTTCTCATCCAATCTCACTTCCTCAAAAGCAAGCTTTTCCCTGTCACTAAAACTTCATCTGCCTTTCTTCCTCCTCTGTCCTACTCTTTTCTTACAGTCCTACTTCTCTTGCACTACCCCTTCTGCTGCTACATTCTCTTCCACTGATGATCTCCCTTCACACTCTTCTTCTGCCACTCCCCTGTAAGTTACACCAATTCCCCAGTTACTCCCACTTTCTCTGGCTATTCCTTCCCCATTTTGCTTTCCAACTGGGATGATGGGAGCTGCTGGCTTCTGGGCTGCTATTGAGCATCAGTGAATGATGAGATTGAGATGATCAATGTCCAATAGGAACTGACAATAGTTGTTTCTGTCACTGTCTGATGCACCGTAAACAGGGTGGTTTTGTTCCCCATGGTACAGAGTGGAGTGTCTTTCTGTCTCTCGGTCACATCGCTTAACCAAACAGCCTCATCACAAATAGGACAAACCTCTCCTCACAGTCAGAAATCCATGCATCAGTTTTACCTTAAACGTTGTGAGTAGAGTGAGCACATTGTTCTAACAGGCTGTGTACTGGCCTTTTATTCTTTATTCATTTAACTGATCTTCCAATATCAGTTGAGGTGAGATCAGAGTAACTTGCATTGCATTAAAGTAGTATTTGACTCCTGTGACATCAGAGATCCTGAGTAAACTGTGGTCACTGGGAATCGCAGGAAATTTTGCGCTGGTAATTTCCTCACTAAACAATAACATCTTCCCCAGAGCTATTGGGAATGCCAAATAAACTCTGCCCTTGCTAGTGCCTTCCAAAACCATTGATAATTTTTTCTTGTTAATAACATCAAGACTTATTATATTTTAAAGTTTGGTCTAAAGTCTCCGAAAAAAATAAGACCTTGCTGCTTGAGTGTCACTCCATTGAAATAAGGATGTTACAATAAGTATACCTTCCCAATTATAGTCAATCATTTACTTTCTGAGGTCTGATCGTGCGATATCAGTACCACTGAGATCAACGTTTTCTCTGTCCAGCAGAATCGCATTATATTGTCTAAAGACTGCACCACTCTACAATTCTAATTTATTCACCGGCTCATTCGTCATGCTAAACAGATGCACTGGTCACACAATTTGCAACAAGATAGAGATGCCCTTGACCCTCTGGAACCTTCCTCCCCTCTCATACCTGCCCACTGACTCCATGCCCTCCCCCAGCTCCACCTCCTATCGTTTATTCACCGTCCCTCCTTAACTTCCACTCTCTGATGCTGAATGTTCTGTACTCAGCAAATATCTGAACATTACCTCTCTGTGCCCCCACTTGAAGGAATTTTAGGCATGACATTTAGTTGAGCTCTTCCACTGCGTTCGCCTCAGTGCCCATTTCTTTCAGCAATATTCCTCTCCCTGTTCCAAATACGCCGTTACCCAGCTCCAACACTCTCCCTCCACCTGGACTCCTCCCTCTGGCCTTTACCTGAACTAAATCGGTTCGTTGATAAATCTCAACTTGACATTGGTTGTCGTAATTTCTCTGCACTTGCCTCACCAAATCCATACTATCAATGTCCGAACAGCCTATACTCCATGTGCTTAGGTCCAACTCTGACTGTGTTATTCAGCCTGTGCTGACAAGGGTGGTGCTGCTATAGTCTGGTGGACTGACCTCTACATTGCAAAGGTTGAACGCCCACTCTCAGGTACTGCCTCTAATCTCCCCCTCGACCATGACCCTACCATGCCACATCAGGCAATTGTATCAACTATGATAACTGACCACATTTCATCTGGAGATTTCTGCCCCACTCGCCCCACGCCCCTAACTGCCCCCGAGCTGATAATCCTCTGATAGCAGAGCTCGCTTCTATCTCCTCTCAAAAGTTCACAAACAGAACAGCCCAGGCAGACCCATTGCTTCAGCCTCCTCCTGCTACACGGCGGAAGTGCACGGATACACACTTGGGCCCCAGTTATGCCTGTTTCTTCCTGGGGAACATCGACCATTCCCTGTTCCAGTTCTACTCCAGCACCCATCCACAAATCTTTGTCCGATACACAGATGATATCATCGCTGCTGCATCTCTCTCTTGTCCGGAATTGGAAAAGTTCACCAATTTCACTTGGAATTTGAAACTCTCCATCACTTTCACCTGGTCGATCTCTGGCTCCTTACTTCCTTTCCTCAACATTCTTGCTTCCATTTCTGGGGATAGCCAGGCAACTGATATCCAGTATTAACCCACCGACTCCCACAGGTTCCTGGAGTATTCATCCTCACATCTGGTTTCCTGTTGTAGACTCAATTCCATTCCCCCAGTTCCTCAATCTCCACCGCATTGCTTCTGATGATACTAAATTCAACAAGGAAGCCTTTGAAATGTCCACCTTGTTCCTCAATCAAGGGATTCCCCATCACTGTTGACAACAGGGTCCTCAACTGAGTCTGATCCATCTCCTGCACTTCTAGCCTGCCCCTCCCCTTCCCTCTCGCAACGGAGTTTCCCTTGCACTTGCCTACTATCCCAGCAGCATTCACATGCAGAGGATCATCAGCCCACATTTCCCCCACCTTCAGCGAGATGCCCCACCTGCACATATTCACCTCTCCTCCCTTGTCCACCTTCTAGAGGGATTATTCCCTCCAGGATACACTGGTCTACTCTTTATTCACTCCCACCACAGGTCCACTTCACTTTCCCCTGCCGGAGGTATGACACATTCCCATTTAGATTAGATTACTTACAGTGTGGAAACAGGCCCTTCGGCCCAACAAGTCCACACCGCCCCGCCGAAGCGTAACCCACCCATACCCCTAGATCTACATCTACCCCTAACCTAACACTACGGGCAATTTAGCATGGCCAATTCACCTGACCTGCACATCTTTGGACTGTGGGAGGAAACCGGAGCACCCGGAGGAAACCCACGCAGACACGGGGAGAACGTGCAAACTCCACACAGTCAGTCGCCTGAGGCGGGAATTGAACCCGGGTCTCTGGTGCTGTGAGGCAGCAGTGCTAACCACTGTGCCACCGTGCCGCCCATTTACCTCCCTCCTCATCAGTATCAAAGGGCCCAACTATACCTTCGAGGTGAAGCAGCACCTTACCAACATTTCCCACAATCCAGTCTACCTCATGCGCTGCTCACAATGTGGTCTCCTCTACATTGGGGAAATGAAGGGTAGACTGGGTGACCGCTTCACAGAACATCCAAGTTGGACCGCTGCAGATGACTCTGAGCTTTCAGTTGCTTGCCAGTTTAACAGCCCATCCTGTTTCCTGACCAATATCGCTGTGTCAGGCTTGCTGCAGTGTTCCAGGCAAATTCAACGCAAGCTAAAAGAACTACACCTCATTTTCCATGTGCGGACTCTGCAGTCCTTTAGACTCAAAATCAAGTTCAATAATTTTTGGGCCTGAAATCCCCAAAGTCCTAGCCCCCTATCCATACACCAGGCCGAGTTCTCACATCGCCTTCCATTACTCACACCCTATTGTTAGCTACTAACAGTCTCCATTAAGAGCTATCCAGTCTCTTCTGCATATAAAACAACATTTTCCGTGTTACTATCAGTTCTGAGGAAGGGGCACTGGACCTGAAACGTTAACTCTGATTTCTTTCCACAGATGATGCCAGACCTGCTGAGCGATTACAGCAACTTCAGTTTTGTTTCAACATTTTCATGGCAAGGTCTCACAATGCAATACGTCATCGATATTTAGAGCCCTGTCAAACATAGGAACTTTGTAATTTCTCATTTAAAATCAATAACAAATTACTCGAGATTCAACTAAGATAACAGCTTTGCTGCTATCATTCAGATCAGACACTTTGTCACAGTTCAGAAAGAAGAAAGAAATCAAAAGAGCTGGAGCGAAACTCAGTAAATCTGGCAACATCTGAACAGAGATGCAAAAAATTAACCTTTGATTCTAATAGGACTTTTCAGAACAGTGTCACATCATATTACATATGTTAATTGTGCTGCTCTCTGCAGACACATCCTCACGTTTTTTGTTTATCCAGGATTTTCTGTTTGCATTTCATGTTTCCATTATCACTTTATTGCATGTTTCTTGACAGGTCTACATGTTGACCTTGGTAATGTTTGGACAATGTGGTACTTTCCTGTTTCTATTACTGTTGGTGTGTCTGTGATACCTGAATTACAGCCGAAATCTGTCTCTTCTTTAAGATCAAAAGTAAAAAGAAAATCTCAACATCTTGTAAATCTCAGGAAATCTATTTTGTTTGACAATACATTTTAGAGGCAGCTGAACTTCATGAAATAATAGCAATAGATTTTTGATGATGGAACACTTGTGTCCTTCATTGAACAAGCTTGTCTCCCCAATCTCCAAAAGCTTTCAATGCATAACATAGAATTATTACAGCAAAGGTGGTGAAAACTCAGCCCATTGTCTTTTCCAGTTTGGAATGAGCGATATTTCTACAGTCATTCTCTTGTATTGTCACCACACCCCTGTACAGTTTGTTATTAGCATCTGCTTTTAATTGCAAGCATCCTGCCAGATATGAACAACATGATCAATCTCAAACAAAAACAGACGTTGGAGGGAAAGCTCAGCAGGTCTAGCCGTATCTGTGAAGAGACATCAAAGTTAATGCTTCAGATGCGGTGACCCTCCTCAATCTGTATTCCCAATGATGAAATGGTGTGTATATATAATATAGTTCACTTTATCACATTTACAATTATCCGTTTCAGTTCACATTGTCATTGAGCATTACATATCCCAAGCGTTGGCTCGTTCCTTGTTGTGAACTATATTTAATTCTATCTGACGTTAAGAGTGATGATGACTGGGGAATATCATTGTACTCCCCATGCAGTCTCCACAGCCACTATCCCCATTCCGCCCGATCTACTCGGTAAATCTGACTTATTAATTCATAAGTCTTAATGAATAAGTTCACTTTTGGTTTTGGGCTGAGGGGAAAAAAGTGAAAAATTATTGCTTTACAGCAAATAAAACTGCATTAAGATGTTTGTCAATTTGTATAAATTAATTACTGAAGCATATGCTATATGGAAGGTCCAACGTTTCTTTATTAGAGCAGTGAGAGGACCATTCAGAGAAGTCCACACTTCCTGTCTATGTTCAGGGCAATTGTGCCCAGTGACAGTCTGTTGGCTGGGGTTTGTTCCCGTGAAGGAGAGATCAGCACAGTAACAACATCCTGACTGTGTTTCTTTATTTTGTGGAGGGGCAGAGATTCCGGGTATGATGACGACAGCATTGCAAACGTACATCAAGGCAGAGTATTCTAGCCTGCGATCAGAAAACTTCCATCATTCTCCCTCACAACTGACTTCACTCGAGGAATTGGCGATGGGAGATGTGACCAATAGCCAGCAATGTCAGAATCCAGTCCAGTCCAGTCCAGTTATATTGTGAACTGAATCTGCTGTATTGAAAGCTAGACCTGTTTGCTCAGTGACCGCGATTGATGTCAGTCTCCATGCATTGTAACTGTGCCCTATTGGTGAGGGGCTTCACTCAGTGCGCTGTCCCAGCCGAGGAGCCAATGCATCAGCTTCAACAGTAACAGAGATCAGCAGCTGGAGAGACGTGGAGAGGACAGATCTGAATCTGCGAATAATGGACTGGATAATTACACAAATGGAGAGGAGGCTTTCCTTGGGTCTTTACAACATTTCCCTCTGTCGGAAATGTTTACCTTATCGGATATTAGTGGTGCTGATTGGGCGGAGTGGAGAGTGTGTTACTCCTGATGGAGGAGCGACGCTCCGAAATCTAGTGCGCTTCCAATTAAACCTGTTGGACTATAACCTGGTGTTGTGTGATTTTTAACTTTGTACACCCCGGTCTAACAGCGGCATCTCCAAATCATAACCTATTCTCGCTATTGTTGGTGTTCTCTACCTCTGTCCATTCATTAAGCCCATAAACAATTTTGAACTTCATTGCAATTTCTATTATCTATATTTGCCAATGAAAAAAACTTTTATCTTCAATTTCAATTGCAGTTTCCATTCATCTGAATTGCAGACCACTCCCTTACAAACATCTGAGAACAAAACTGTGCACAACCTCGAGATCTCTTATTGCCCTGAACTGATTTATGTATCTTGTTCTCTCTGTCACGAACCCTGTCCACTACCAGGTCATAATATCCCCAGTCTTCATCTCTGCGTCAGTGCTGTGGCTGAACAAACCATTGTCTGCTCGTTGGTAAAATTCAGACTTTATGTTTCAAGCTCTCTTCTGGCCACTTTTCCAGTTACAAGTATTTCAATCACAAAATTGTTCTTGTCTCGGACGTTACTTCATGTTTAGGACAATGTATCAGAGTAGGAATGTCACTGGACATAATTCAGGAGCAAAGCTTATTAAACGAAATACATTGTTTCAAGCGATTTGTTTCAAGTCCTACCACAGCTGATGGCAGAACTAAATAAAAATAATAAGAATTGGAATAAAAGTGAATTTCACGAAAAACAACTATAAAACCACATTTTGTCTGAACATCTTCCTGTTTCACTGATGACCTTCGGTAAAGAAATCTAATGTTACTACCCATCTGGGTTAAGTGTGACTTCAGACCCATATCAATGTGCTTGACTTTCTATTGGCTTGTGGAATGTCGTCAGAGTCAGGACAATTAGTGATGCTTATCAAATGTTGCCCTGGGCAGAGATGCCGACTTCCCATGGAATAAAAAATTTGAAGGTTAAACAAATTTGAAAGATGCTGGAGATCTGAAATTGCATAAATAATGCAAGGAAAAGATCAGAAAGTTCTGGGAAGCTTTTCTGAACTGAAAGCAGCTGGAAAATAGTGTGAACAATGCTGGTGACAGGGAAGTCTGCTTTGAAGGGCAGGAGGAGTGAGTTGAATCGATAGAGAAAGAGAGAGATAGAAGACAAAGAGCAAACAAAGGGAATGATGATCAGCTGGGGTGGAAATAAAATGTGAGAATCACCTCATTTATTTTTAACTTTTCAAATCTTCCTGAATATCACGCCCATGCTGCTACACGTATCCCCCGCTTTTAAAAAAATTCGCATTTTGCCATTTCCCTTTCCGGAAAACCTCCATTACGTCCTGTTTTCACTAATCAAAAGAAATCCGAAGAGGATTTTCACTTTTAACAAGAAAAGTAAATTTTCCCCACATAAATTAATGATACCTCACTTTATGCCATATCAGCTTATGAAAGGCTTTGTCAGAACACTCTACTTTCAGATACCGAGGGAAATCTCTATCTATCTAAGATCATGTTTAAAGCGATTTGATCCGACCTGTCTGTGTTCCCTGAGTATTGTCATGTTCTTATATTTATTAATGGGATATAGGTATCGCTGGGTGGGCCAGCATTAGTTCACTTTGTTGATTGCCCTTGAGAAGACCTTGAGCCTCACAGGGCACTTACACAGAGTGAGGCACACAAGGTGACAGCAACACAGGAGCAGTGCGATTCAAGATCGAATTTAGCAAGATTAATATTATTTGAAAAGTTAGAGATTTCAATTCGTCAGTCTAATTAGGGTGGGGAAGAAGGTGTTCCTGAGCATACTGATCCATGTTTTCAAGTCTCTGTATCTCCTCCCTTTTGGAAGAGGTTGTAGGAGATCATTACCAGTTTGGGAGAGATATTTGATGTTGCCAGACTTTCGCTGACAATGAGAAGTATAAATGGATGGAAGGTTGTCCTCCATGATAGTATGGGCTGTGCACAAAACCGTCTGTAGTTTCTTATGGTCCTGGGAAGAGCAGTTACCGTCACACTATTATGCACGTGAATAGAATGCTTTCAGTTGCCAGTATGCAGAGCACTGGGAGAAGGCAGTTCCAAAATATTTAGATGTAAGAATTGGTTGTTCAATGGAGATCCAAGTTCTGGTTGCTGTTTTGACAACAATTGAAATTTAACCAATAAATTTAAATTATGTTTAAGATACCAAAACATAATTGAATTTATTGTATTTCTAACATCCAACCAAAGAGCCATCACATGCTTCAAAAGAATAGAGAAGCCATCACTATCACAACGAGAGAGAAAGAGATGGACATGTAGAAGGAGAGAGAGAACACAGCGAGGCAAACAGAAGGACAGTCAGTAAAACAGAGAAAGGAAACAAAACAAGAAACAAACATTCACAAGAACAGGGAGAAGGGGAGATAGTAAGTTATGGGAAAGAAACAGAAGACAAATAAAAGGATAATACTAGGAAACAGACAGTGTGAGAGAAATAGTGAGATACAAAGCACACAGGGAGTGGGGATGGGGTCACAGTGTGCTGGGGGTGGTGAATGGGAGGTTCTGGGGCTGTGGACCAGAGACAGGTGGAAGTGAGCACTGTAGTAACTGGGGGAAGGGAGGTGAGGATTTACTTTGACCTTTACCAAGAAATGCAGACAAAGCATAGTAAACAATGATGTACAGAACAATGGCTATAAAATATGTTTGAGAGCCATGCAGGTTACGATGCACAGGGCGTGTGCGAGGCGAGATCAGCAGGAACAAGATCAGCATTATCTGAGATTAGGGAGTCCACTCATCAGTCTAATAACAGTCAGGAAGAAGCTGTTCCTGAACCAGCTGATCAGTGTTTTCAAGCTTCTGTACCTTTTAGTCTGAGGGAAGAGGTTGGAGGAGACCATCACTGGGGTCTGATGGGTCATTGCTAATCTTATAACAAAGAACATTCCAGCACAGAAACAGGCCATTCGGTGGTCCGAGCCTGCGCCGATCCAAATCTTCTATCTAAACCTGTCGCCTATTTTCTAAGGTTCTGTATCCCTTTGTTCCCAGCCATTCATGTATCTTTCCAGAAACATCTTAAAATAAACCACTGGTCACAGTTCTCAATTTTGCGAAACTCCCTCCCCTTACTATTCTCTTCCTCCTGTTGCCCAGCCAGTTCTTTATCCACCAGCTCGTGCATCATGTGACTTCACTTTTGACATACCCCAACCATGGGGAAATATACCAAACGCCTTCCTGAAGTCCACGTACATGACATCTACAGTGCCTCCTTCATCAATCAACTTTGTCACTTCCTCAAACAATCTATTGATTTGGTAAGACATGACCTTCTCTGCACAAAACCATGTTGCCTATCACTGATAAGACTATTTTCATTCAAATAAGAATAATTCCAATCTCTGGACCCTGTTTTGGGGAGTTTTTTACAATCTCCCCGTGTCTGCATTGGGAGAATTAACTCGTTTCTCTCTTCATAGTATGTTTCTATGTTTGTTTCAGGTTTCTGCCATCTGCAGTATATTTACTTGTATTTGATGGAGAATTGCTGCAAATATGACGGGTTTATTGTAAAAGTGGCACTGCACAAGGCCACTGCACAACAGGCAACAGGAAGAGATAAAGGATGATTCTGCACTGTGTCCTTCGCAGGACCAGCTTGTCTCTCCAGGCACCTGATGTCTTTATTGTGCTGAAGTCTTCATAGTGGTTCAGAGAGCTTCAGAATTAATAGAGCACTGAACGAGGCCGTTTAGCCAATTGTACAATTTGAAAACAGAGTGAACTGTGTGTGCGTGAGAGAGAGAAAAATTAACAGAGAAAAAGGAAGTGCAGAGAGATAAAAGGAATGGAGGGAAAATGAAGCGACAGAGTGAGTGAGAGCAAGGGGTGTCAGACGAGTATGAAGTTAGATCAGAAGACAGCATGAGGACAAACATACAGAAATTTTATTTAGAAATTCCCACAGACTGCAAGCCCTTTGTCTGGTGCCGTACCCTGTGAGCACTATGCTGTCATCCCAGATCATTTATCGCCAATAATTTCACAGAGCCGGGTTGCTGACGCTGAACAAGTTCCAAAATAACAATAGATTGGTTCCAGGGAGAAGGTGAATTAATTTAAAAATTTTGGGCCAACTAGACAATGCGTGAGACAGGGCGAGAGAGTCTCAGTGAGGTGGATCACTGACTGGGGGGAAATCAGTACCTCAGCTGTGGGTCAGATAATGACCAATAAAGCTTGAATACCTCGTCCGTGGTTTTGTAATTCACATTTCAATTCATATAGCTCCACATCGTAAGTGAATTTTAACAGATTTGTCTCTTTGTATTTTTCATGTTTTGGTATGTGCTGAAACGCTTGTTTTTTGTCCCAGTATTTTGTGTTGAATAAACACATTTTATTGTTGTGGTTCTGTTCGCCGAGCTGGGAATTTATGTTGCAGACGTTTTGTCCCCTGTCGAAGTGATATCCTCAGTGCTTGGGAGCCTCCTGTGAAGCGCGTCTGTGATCTTTCCTCCGGCATTTATCGTGGTTTGAATCTGCCGCTTCCGGTTGTCAGTTCCAGTTGTCCATTGCAGTGGTCAGTATATTGGGTCCAGGTCGATGTGCTTATTGTTTGAATCTGTGGATGAGTGCCATTCCTCTTGGAATTCCCTGGCTGTTCTCTGTTTGGCTTGACCTATAATAGTAGTGTTCTCCCAGTCGAATTCATGTTGCTTGTTATCTGCGTGTGTGGCTACTAAGGATAGCTGGTCGTGTCGTTTCGTGGCGAGTTGGTGTTCATGGATGCGGATCGTTAGCTGTCTTCCTGTTTGTCCTATGTAGTGTTTTGTGCAGTCTTTCCATGGGGTTTTGTACACTACATTGGTTTTGCTCATGCTGGGTATCGGGTCCTTCGTCCTGGTGAGTTGTCTGAGAGTGGCTGTTGGTTTGTGTGCTGTTATGAGTCCGAGTGGTCGCAGTAGTCTGGCTGTCAGTTCAGAAATGTTTTTTTATGTATGGTAGTGTGGCTAGTCCTTTGGGTTGCGGAATGTCCTCGTTCCATTGTCTTTCCCCTAGGCATCTGTTGTTGAAATTGCACTGGATCATCAACGCCACACTCTCAGGAATCCGATTCACTAGAGAGGAAGAAAAGGGCAACCAACTCCCATTCCTAGACGTGATGGTACAGAGAACACCGAACGGAGAATTCACCACAAAGGTTTACAGGAAAGCCAAAAACACAGACCAAATCCTGAACTACGAAAGCAACCACCCCAACACACACAAAATAAGTTGCATCAAGACACTATTCAAAAGGGCCAGAACACACTGCAGTACACCAGAACTGCAAAAAGAGGAAGAGGAACACTTAGACAAGGTATTCGCCAAAAACGGATGCCCCCGCAATTTCATCAACAGATGTCTAAGGGAAAGACAATGGAACGACGACATGTCACGACCCAAAGGACTAGCCACACTACCATACATCAAGAGTATTTCCGAACTGACAACCAGACTACTGCGAACATTAGGACTCATAACAGCACACAAACCAACAGCCACTCTCAGACAACAACTCACCAGAACGAAGGACCCCATACCCAGCATGAGCAAAACCAATGTAGTGTACAAAACCCCATGCAAAGACTGCACAAAACACTACATAGGACAAACAGGAAGACAGCTAACGATCTGCATCCATGAACACCAACTAGCCATGAAACGACACGACCAGCTATCCTGAGTAGCCACACACACAGATGACAAGCAACATGAATTCGACTGGGAGAACACTACTATTATAGGACAGACCAAACAGAGAGCAGCCAGGGAATTCCTAGAGGCATGGCACTCATCCACAGATTCAATCAATAAGCACATCGACCTGGACCCAATATACCGACCACTGCAATGGACAGCTGGAACTGACAACCGGAAGCGACAGATTCAAACCACTATAAATGTCGAAGGAAACATCACAGAAGCGCTTCACAGGAGGCTCCAAAGCACTGAGAATGTCACCTAGAGAGGCGATGAAACGTCTGCAACACAAATTCCCAGCTCGGCGAACAGAAATACAACAATGAGCACCCGAGCTACAAATCTTCTCACAAACTTTAAACACATTTTATTACTGAGGAAGAAATAACCTGTTCTGATGGGACAGTCTTCGTCTGAACCGTGCTGAGACCAGAGTCCAAGTGAATCCTAACCAAGGATGTCGACAGAGCTTTAAAATGATTAGGAGTGTGTGTGTGCGCGGGGTCGGGGTTTCCTTATCGGGTTTAATAAGAAAAGAGGAGGTAAGAGCACAGAGCTCAAGAGAGGTTTTTAAAATCTTCAGCATAGACGCAAATAGAACAGAGTGTATGGAAAGTGTAAGCAATCAAACTTCAATCACACTGGACAAACAAATGGCAATAGAAGAGGGAACGTTAACACAAGATTGAAGGGTTATATCTGAATGCGAGCAGTATAAGGAATAGGGTATATGAGCTTGTGGCATAGATTGAAATTGGGAGGTATGACGTAATGGGCATCACAGAGAAGTGGCTGCAAGGGGATCAGGATATTCAAGGACACATATCGTATCGAAAAGATAGAGAGAGTGGATTTACATTATTAATAAAAAATGAAATTTAATCAACAAAAGAAAGGAAATAAGGTCAGATGGTTTAGAATCTGCATGGTAGAATTGAGGAACCACAAAGGTAAGACAACCACAGTTGGAGACTTGCACAGGCCTCCAAAGAGTAGTCAGGAGCTGGGGCACAAGATACACCAGGAGATAGAAAAGATCTGTAGGAAAGACAACGTTACAGTGATCATGGGGGATTTCAATATGCAAGTGAAATGGGAAACCAGTTTGGTAGTGAATCGCAAGAAAAGGAATTTGAGGAATATCTACGGGATGGCTTTTTGGAGCATCATGTGGTGGAGCCCACTCGGGAACAGATGACACTGGATTTAATGACGCAGGCTAGACAAGGGAGCTTAAGGTGAAGGAAAACTTCAGAAGCATTGATCAGAACATGGTTGAATTTATTCTGAAATTTGAGAGAGAAGATAGAATCAGAGATAACAGTATTTCAGCTGAATAAAGGCAACTGGAGAGGCATAAGGGAGAAGCTGGGTAGAATTGACCGGGACAGGCGTCTAGCCGGAAAGACAGGGTAACAGCAATGGCTGGAGATTCCATGATAATTTAAAAGACACTGCAGTGATGCGTGCTGAGTAATAGAGGTATGGTACAGGGAGGATGAGGCAACCAGGGCTGACAAGGGAAGTCAGGGATTGCATATAAGCAAAAGAGCAAGCAGAGTGAAGAGCAGTTGGGAACTGGAGAATTAAGGCCAACAGAAGGCAAGAAAAAATAAATAAGGAGGGAGAACATTAAGTATGGGGCTAAGCTAACCAGTAATATAAAGGAAACTGTAAGAGATTCTTTAGATATATAAAATGCAAAAGAGACGTAAATGTGAATATGGACCACTGGAAATGATGCTGGAGAGACAGTAGTGGGAAGCAAAGAAATGGCTGAGGAATTTTGCATCAGTCTTGACGGTGGCATACACGAGTAATTACCCAAGGTTTGAAGAGAGTGAGAGGGCAGTCCTAAATACAGTGGCCATCACCAAGAAGAACATGTTTGAAAACGGAATGGCCTGAATGTGGATAACTCACCTGGACCAGATGGATTACACCCCAGCCTTGTAAGGGAGATCGCTGAAGAGTTAGTACAACCGAAAGTGGTAATCTTTCAGGAATGACTAAAATCAGGAAAGGGCCAAGTGGCTGTATAATTGCTAACATGACACCCGGTTTAATAAGGGAGTTAGGCAGAAGATGGAAAACTGCAGACTGATTTGCAGACTTGGTTGTGGGTAACATCATGGAATTCATCGTGAAGAATGGGATTTTTGAATTCTTGGAGGTCTTTGGTAAAATAGGACAGAGTCAGCATGGTTTCATCAAGGGGAGGTCATGCCTGACAAACCTGCTAGAATACATTGAGGGAGTAATGTGCAGATTTGATGAAGGAGAACCAATAGATGTTATCCATCTGCACCTCAAGAATCCTTTGACAAGGTGTCATGCATGAGGCTATTGAGAATGATATGCGTCCATGGTGTTAGAGGCATGGTGGAAGTTGAAGTTTGGCTGTCTGACAGAAAGCAGAGAGTGTGGATTAAAGTGTCCTTCTCAGGATGGCAGCCAGTGACAAGTGGTGTTCCTCAAGACTCAGTTTTGGGACCACAACTTTTCACTTTGTGCATTCATTATCTATATGATGGAACTGAGGGCATTTGGGTTAAGCTTTCAAACTGTGCAAAAATAGATATAGGGACAGGTAGCATTGAAGAGGTGGTTTGGCTGCAGGAGGGTGCTCTGGCGCATCTCCTCAACTGCCCAAAACTTCAGCCTTGAGCGTCACCCTTCCAACTACAACAAGTTAGAACCTCTCTGGTGCATGCCTTCCAACCCACCAACCTCAGGATACAACGCATTATCCTCCGCCATTTCTGCCACCAACAGTCAGACCTCACCAACAGAGATATACTTCCCTCCCTACCCCTATCATCATACTGCTGAGACCATTCCCTCACAGCTCCCTCATCAGGTCCACGCAACCCCAACAAGCCACCTTCCACTCCCGGCACTTTCCCTTGCCACTACAACAGGTATGAAACCTGTGCCAACACCTCCCTCCTCACCTCCACCCAAGGCCCCAAAGGATCCTTCCACATCAGTCAGATAACATCCTGTGCATGCAAATACCTCTTCTAGTGTGTCCATTGCTCCTGGTCTCCACTACATTGGCGAGAGAAGACGTCAACTTGCAGAACAGTTCAGGGAACACTCTCAGACACACACACCCAACAACCCTCCTGACCTGTGGCTGAATACTTCAACTCCCCCTCCGTCTCCGCCAAGGCTTTGCAGGTTTGTGGCCTCATCCACTGTCAAATTCTAGCCACCTGACGTCTGAAGGAAGAACGCATCATCTTCTGCCTTGGGACCCTTCCAACACACGGTATCAAGGACAATCTTACCAGTTTCCTCATCTCCCCTCCACCTTATCCCAGATCAAACCCTCCAACTCAGAACCGCCCTCTTGAACTGTCCTACCTGTCCATCTTCCTTCCCATCTAGCCACTCCACCTTCCACTCTGAACTATCACTATCACAACCCACCTTCATCTAGCTGTCACCTTCCAAGCGACCTTCCTCCCAGCACCAGCCCCTCCCATTTATCTCTCTGGCACCTTCCGCCCACCCCACATTCCTGATGAAGGCTTTATGCCTGAAACGTCAAATCTCCTGCTCCTCGGATGCTTCCTGCCAGGCTGTACTTTTCTATGACCACACTTTTTGACTCTGATCTCCAGCATCTGCGGTCCTCACTTTCACCTGCTGAAGGATTTTCACAGGTTCAGAGAGTGAACAAAGAAGTGGCCGAGGTAGTACAATGTGGAAAAGTGTGGAAAAGCATTTTACCAGGATGAATAGAGGCATAGACTATTTTATAAATAGCAAGCAAATTCAGAAATCTGAAGTGCAAAAAGACTAGGGCGTTCTAGTCCAGGAGTCTTGAAAGGTAAATTTGCAGTTTGTCAGTAGTTAGGCAGGCAAATACAATGATGGCATTTATTTCAAGAAGGCTTCAATATAAAACCAGGGATGTACTTCTAAGGCTCTACAAGGCTTTGGTCAGGCTCCATTTGGATTATTTTGCGCAGCTTTGGGTCCCATATCTCAGGAAGGATGTACTGGTCCTGGAGCGTTTTCAGACGAGATTCACAAGAATGGTGCCAGGAATGAAAAGCTTAACATATGAAGAATATTTGAGGGCTCTGGGTCTGTATTTGATAGAGTTCAGAAAGATGTTAGGAGGTCTAATTGAAACTTACAGAATACTGCATGCCGTGGGACAGAGTGGATTTTGGGAAGAGATATCCAATGGTAGGAGAGACGAGTACCCAAAGGGACAGAGTAAAGAGAAGATCTTTTCAAACAGAGATAAAGAGAAACATCTCCAGCCAGACAGTGGTGAATCTATGGAATTCACTGCCACAGAGGCCACCGAGGGCTGTCGAGTCCAGATCATTGCGTACATTTAAGAGTGAGACAGATAGGTTCTTGACTGTAAAGGGGATCAAGGATTACAGGTAGAAAGCGGGAGAATGGGGTTGAGAAGCTAAACAGCCATCATTGAATGGTGAAGCAGGCTCAAGGGGACTAATGTCCAAATTTCTGCTCCAATATCTTCTGGTTGTATGGTTAATATTGGCTCTCCTCATTCCTCATTGGAGCTGTATCCTGAAATTTGATCTTCATATGATTTACAAAGAGTAACGTTTCACTAGTGATGAGTGGGAAATATCATGTTTCCTCACTCCAGTCTCAGCAGCCATGTCCCCAATATCATAATCACACTGCAATTGAAATCCAATGGTAAATAATCACAGTTGATTGACATCGATAACATTAACAGCATGACCCTCACCTGCCCTCTCTGATTCTCGAATACTCATCTGAATTGTGTGTCACGTCATATTCTCTGTTACCATATCCATGTCAATTGTCCGTTATCACTCATGTTATCGTAGGCACATTTTCCTGTCAGATTCTGGACGAGAAAAGTTCTCTCCATATTTTACTGACATTATAATCACTGATCAGTAGTTACAGATTGTATGTTTCCATTTATAAACGTAGAAACTTGTTTATGTTCTGACAATCCTTTGTCATTATTACCATATCCAAGGCAGATTGAATGATTGCACGCAATCAATCTACCATCTCCAATATTCCGTTCCTCAGTCACTCCCACATATCTCATGCCAAATGTATAAATTTTATACGTTCTTTAGAATTTTAATAAAATCAATATTAAATTGAAAGGGGTTAACTGGAGCTATTTGTGCAGTGACTGTGATTAATGTCAATCTCCGTGGATCCTAATTATCCCAGTGGAGCGTTTCCATCATTGAATGATAAATGGGCTCTTTTCAGCGTGTTATCCCATAGTATGAGTTGGAGCATCACTGACAGCACTAACAGGGATCATCAGCTCGAGAGAGAGGGGCAGTAGAGATCAGAATCTGAGAACATTAGACTGGAGCGTTAGAATAATGGTTCAGAATGTGAGGACCTTGGATTGAAATGTTCTAATAGTGGATCAGAATCTAAGAATGGTAAACTGGAATGGTACAACAATGGATCAGAATCTGAGAATATTAGACTGGAATATTACAATAACAGTCAGGAGTTTATCCTTGGGTCTTTCCTACCTTTCTCAGCCTTGGATATCATTAGCATCACGGATCCAGGATATCCTTTGGATTATTCAAGGTGGTTACTATCCCATCCTCGCTATAGTTGGTGTACCTGGTAAGTCATTATATTTGTCTACTAAACTGGGTTGAACTGAATTTCTGCTCATGATATATAAAATTTGAAAATTGCAAGACAATGTCTTCAGTTACAAACAAAACCTCCTTTCCTTATATTAATCAGTGTCAAACTACTATTTCTAAATTACTCACTGATATGCAAGAAGGAACTAGACTGTTCTCAAATTCCATAACCCATTTTGTCCTTCACAAATTTACATCTCCATCTCCTCCCCACGCACGAATCCTGTCCAATATCGCAGTCATGATACTCCAGTCCCGTCTCAGTCTCATTGCAACTTCTGAATAAATCAGAATTTGTGCCTTTGTTTAACAGTTTCAAGTTCCTTCTAACCATATGTCCATCACTAAAAAAATTGCTCTGAGGATGTTTAACTTGTTCTCTGTACATACGGGACGGCAGTTTATGGTGTTCAAGACTCATACTCTAGAGCCACAGAATAATAGTCTGTTGAAATCTCATGAGGGAAATTAAAAGCAACAATTTTCATTTGCCATTTAAGCCCATCTGCTTGCCCCATGTCCTTAAGCGAAGTCAATGGGTCATTCTTCTCTAGTCAGGTTTCAGTGTGACTTCTGTGAGGAACATGTGGGTGTTCTGCACCTTTAACAGAATTAAAAGCCAGCAATAACTATCTGACAGCACCAAGTCGTCGAAAAATAGATTTAATGTAACATTTGGTCGATTAGTTTATTTTCTCAAGACAAAAACAAATTCAGCCAAACTGTTTAAGTAATAACCCAAAGTGCCCACCTCCAATCAAGTGTGAATTTAGTATATTGATAATCTTAAAAGCCAATGACACAGTCCAATGGTTTGGGGGTACAAGACCGCGGGAAATTGACAGTTGAGAGGAGATCTGCCAAGTTACCAGCATGCAAAGACTGCCTGAAAAATAGTTTTCCACTCAGTAACTTTATTGATTAGTAACTTGGAAAAGCAGAATCTCAAAGAAGAAAAGAAGAACGGAATATGGAGAAGAACCGACAGCTTCTCGGTTTTGAGATAAGAAGTTTTGTTTTGTAAATCTTAATTAGGAGTCTAATCGAACTAATATAGTGGGGGGGGGGGAGAGATAAAATATTGCTTAGAGGAAGAAACTGTAAATATTCATTCATCTATTATTCCCTATTATGCTTTAAGAAATAAAGTTGTTAATTTTTACTTCAAATAGTTATGGACTCGAGAATTATCATGGATTACTGCAGTGGATAAATCATTTCCCTGTTGTTGGTTTTACATTAAGCTGGAGAATGTATCCTGTGTTGTAACACTACAATCCCACAGGAATGTGCTTTTCTCTTTACTGTCCTGTGGAACAGCTGAACCAAACATTCAGTTCAAGATCGGCATAACATGCTGCCGTGACTAGGGCTGCATACATCCTGTGAGAGAAGAACAGAAGTAAAGATAGCTCCCTTCCTCTGCCTGTTTCCCGTATTTGTACAGCTTATTTCTATTCAGGTCGGTGTCATTCCCTATTTTAGGTGTATTCAATCTCATTGAAATTCTCCCCGAGAGTGATGCACATCTCCTACGCATCTCTGGTGTTGGCTTTATTGATGCTGACGGACAGATGTAAGGAACTTATACATTCCATGTCAGTCGTAGTGCATAGAGAAAGAATGGCTTTTTGTGGCACAGGAAAGAAACGGTGATGTCTAAGTGAGAGAAAAGGATTATTGCGATCATCCCTGAGAGTGTTATTGAGGCAGTATTTGGGGTACTCTGGATAGACTTTCTCTCAAGTTTCAACAGACTAATCCCTGGGATGATGGCACCATGAGCAGAGAGTGAAGCTCAGTGAGAGAATAAGAGATGATTGTATTGAACCTGAAGGGGGATGGACAGTCACTCATGATGTTCTAAACAGGCACTGCTACGATGATAAATTCCATGGGTTTTATTAACTCAGGTTAAGTGATTCTCAATAGGTTAAGAGCCTCCGAGGACAATCCCCTCATCCCACCCCGACTCCATTTGTTGATTGAGAGAGACAGAGGGTCAGTCTTTGAATTAATTCTCCCCACATTAATACAGTGCATTTAGGGTGTGATCCTGCATTAAACGTCATGTTATCCACAATCCCGACAACAGCCACAATACCTTCATTCTAAAACAGTTAACTATTCCCACCAGCTTCTGACATCCATGGAGGACATGGGTCTGTCTTCTCAGAGATGGAAGATGCCTCTCTGAGATTTCAGACAAAGCATCTGGCTACCTTCCTCACTGGCAGCAAACCATATTAAAGTTTCAAGTGTCCCACAGGTAATGGAGCCATGAAGAACATCGTGGATCCGTCTCAGAGTGCATTCTCTACTCCATTGATTTGTCAGGTTGGAGCATCAATGGCACCCTCCTGTTCCTGTATAAGTGTCCCGAGGGGCTGAATGGCCTCCTCCATGTCCCATGGAACAAGTTCATGGGTCGGACTTCGCCCTGCCTGTTCCTGTTTAACAGCTTGATGTGGTAATCAGACCTCTTCTCTTCCTGTGGAACAGGCAGGAGGATTGAATCGGCTATTCCTCTCTTTGTTCAGTAGTTTCGATGGGCTGAATGGCTTCCACATATCTGTTTCTAATGTGCCTGAGATGCTGACTGAGCTCTTCATTTAACTGTGGAAATGTAGAGTGTCTGGCCTTGCTGTTACATGAATGTTACCGACACTTTAACAGCACAAACCTGAATGCTGTCCAGGCCTTACTGCACATGGACACAGACTGTTTCAGGAGCTGAGATGTGGCACATTGTTCTGAACATTGGGTGGTCTTCAGTGATCATCCCCATTTCTGATCTTATGAAGGTGTTTGTTTTCAGGCAGCTACCCTGAGGATCTCCTGCAGAGATGTCCCAGGACTGAAAGGATTGTCGGTCACCGACCATAAACATCTTTCTTTGTGCTCTGAAAGACCCCAAACCAGTGGGGTGGGTATACCTAATTCCCATTAATCTCAAATAAGTAGGTGGTCCTGATGTCATCCACAGTAAAATGCTACCTTGTCATCAAGGCCATTCACTCTTTCCTGAGCCCCTGTCTTCACCTCTTGTTCACATCAATAGATGATGGTGTCTGTGTTGGGAGTGTTTTCCTCTCATAGAGGGTAATCAATGCCAGGAATTATCTGGGCTAGATAGTGAGGGGAGTTACATCATGGAAAGTATTCAAAGAGGTGGTACATGAATTTTTTGGCCTGTCAGAGTGCTAAAGGGTGTGAAGAATTGGACATTAAAGACCAGTTATTGATAACAGTAAGTCAGCCATGATGGTATACAATAGGTTGATCATCCGAGTCACCTAATCTTGCTTCTTATGTTCTCATATTCTGTAATTATAAAGTTAATAATTGTAATTTTCCTGAACGTTCTGTTATTGAATGTTGCAGTCACAGAGAGTAAAGTATTTTGTGAGTCATCTCAGGTTGAGGTATGGGGGCTGTATTCACAGTGAATCTGAGTCTCCAACATCACCAACAAATGAAGCACAAGTTGCAGAGAGGAGATACTCTGTAAAGAGACCAGAGCTGTCTTTCGAAACCAGCCTAGTTTTCCAAATAACATTTTCCAACCCACACCAAACCGTGTGTGACAGTCTTGAGGATGACATCCTGTGTTCCGGTGGACCAGGTATTTGGAGCAGGTGGCCTCCATCTGCTAATATCAGGAGCTGTGAGGAGCTGAATAGAACATAGGCACATAGGACTGAGCAGCAGGAGTGGGCTATTAGACACTTTGTCACCGCTTCACCACTCACAAATTCCATGGGTGATGTGCATGTGGTCTCAAAAGCATTTTTCTGTCTGTATGCCATTTGTCTGCATTCACTTGTCTGTCAAATGTCACCAAATATAATTTTGAATAAATGCAAGCATCCAGCACCACAAACTTCTGGGGAAGGGAATTTCCACTTGAACAGCCCTTTGAAAATTTCTCATTTGTGTTTCAACCAATGTTGGAAGGTCACTCCGTCCTTTTCCAGTCCCACTCCTCCACTGGTTACACCAATATTAAATGGAACCATTTTTGTGATGTGACCAATGATGTAGGTCTCAGAGTAGGTCATTTACTAGAAAAGTGTGAGACACAGAACGTTGGACTCATAACAAATGGTAAAATGATAGAGTGCCCCAAACGTTATTCTGCCTTTGAAGTTATTCTGCTCACACAAGTTACTGGTAGTGGGGTTTCACTCTGGAACAGTTGAATTTGGCTGAATTCCCTTTGTTTCAGGCAGTGGAGAGATTCTAGTGAATTCTCACCAGAAATCCTTCACAAGTGGTAAAGATAACACAGGGATTTTATGGTCTCACACTTTGCTATCGGATGGAACAACGTAAGAGAGAGAGATCAATAGGCTGCTGCTTCTCAGGCGGGGGACATTTTTCTCCCTCTCTGTGTTGAAACATACGATTATGTCAACTGAACACCAAACTGGACCAGGTGTGCTCTTCTGGAACATTCTCTGGAAAACCCGATTATAGATTATATGCAAGTGCATTTGTTTCAATCGCAAAAAAGTCCCCACTTTATAATTTGAAGACATGGTTACATGTGTCTGTGTAATTTGTAAATATTGGTAGGTGTCTTCATAGTATGTGTGTTAATATAAATGCATCTTTTTCTTAAAATTTATTCTCTAGCTTTAGTCTCCCTGACAAGAGATAATGTGCATCCAGTTGATACACTCTTCAGAACGTCATGGATGGTTGAATTCTATTTCTCAGCTAAGATCAAAACTGATAATCCCCGATAACAAAAGGCCGGCATTCTAGGAATGAGTAAAGGGAAACCTCTTTGAAAATCTTCGAAAAGAATTAAATCCTTTCATTTTAGTTTCGGGGATCAAAACAGCACACAGTGCATCAAATGTGGTCACAGCAATGCCCTCGTACCGATGCAGTTAAACATTCCTGCGATTAACCCTGATACCTTTTGCCAAAAACAGCATCATTCCACTTACCTTCCAAATCACTTGCTGCATCTGCAGACTGAATTCATATGATTCATGTCCCAGGAACATGGAAACCGCCTGAATCACAGAGTTCTGCAAGCTCTCTGCATTTACATTGTTTACCATTGTTTTATTCTTCATGCCAAAATACTCAACCTACCTTATGCTATTTTGCTGAAGGTTTGCTCACTAACCTTCCCTGTCTGTTACACATTGCAGACTCACTACCTTCATTTGATGACACATTAAATAACCATCTTGGATTACGAGCTAATTGAGCTCCAAACAATTCCCTCCCCTTCCTCCAGATCTTGGATACAAATTGTTGATCATTGATGACCCTACAGTGATCTCTGAGGCACTCCATCAGTTACAGCTTTGCAGCCTAAAAATAAACATTTGTCTCTACTCTCTATTTCCTGTTAGCGACTGATCTTTGCTGGACAGGAGAGTCAATGTTCCCTGCTCCTGGGTAGCCGTTCAGGCGGGTTGAATGGCCTCCTGGTGGGCTGTGTAATGTACTCAACGAGCTGAATGACTTCATTCTATATTGCTGTGCATTTCCTTAGAGTGACAGAATGGTCTCCTCCTGTCTCATTGTATCGATCCTGTCTGATTGAATGGGGTGGTCCCCTACCATGTAATAGCCTCGAGGGTGGATTGAGGGAGCAACACACGGGGTAGGGGTAACAGTTGGTCATTTGCCTGCACCATTCAGAATGCTCATGGCTGATCCGAGTGTGTCTGTCCATCCGTCTCCTGTCTGTTCCCAATAAACATTGACTCTCCTGCCCAACACAGATCAGTCGAGCGCAGACTTATACACTTAATGGCAAGGTCCTCGGGAGTGTAGCTGAACAAAGAAACCTTGGAGTGTAGCTTCATACCTCTTTGAAAGTGGAGTCGCAGGTAGATAGGATAGTGAAGAAGGCGTTTGGTATGCTTTCCTTTACTGGTCGAGTATTGAGTACAGGAGTTGGGAGGTCACGTTGCTGCTGTACAGGACATTGTTGAGGCCATTGTTGGAATATTGCGTGCAATTCTGTTCTCGCTCCTATCAGAAAGATGTTGTGAAGCTTGAACGAGTTCAGAAAAGATTTACGAAGATTTTACCAGGGTTAGAGGATTTTAGCTACAGGAAGAGGCTGAACAGGCTGGGGCTGTTTTAAATGGAGCATCGGAGGCTGAGGGGTGACTTTATAGAGGTTTACAAAATTATGAGGGGCATGGATAATTTAAATAGGCAAAGTCTTTTCCCTTGTGTCGGGGAGTCCAGAACTAGAGGGAATAGGTTTAGGATGAGAGGGGAAAGATACAAAAGAGACCTAAGGGGCAACAGTTTTCACCCAGTGGGTGTACTTCTATGGAATGAGCTGCCAGAGGAAGTGGTGGAGGCTGGGACAATTTGCAACATTTGAGAGGCATTTGGGATGGGTATACGAATTGGAAGGGTTTGGAGGTGTATGGGCCAGTTGCCGGCAGGAGGGACTAGACTGGGTTGAGATATCTGGTCGGCATGGACGGGTTGGACTGAAAAGTCTGTTTCCATGCTGCACATCTCTATGACTCTATAAACGAGTCTTCACTGCTCCCTGAGGATGAGGACACCACAGGTAGCACAACACTAAAGTGAAAGGTACGTCCTTATTTCTTTGTGGAACCTGTTATTTTAAAACTTTGTTAACTGAACATCAAATCACCACCTCTTTGCAGATAAAAGGACAGAATAATTAGGAATAAACATAAACCATTCCGGACTCCAAACCTGTCCCACATTCCCACCGAACCTTTCCAATCGAATATGTATCAAACCCAGTCTCTGCTGCTGTCTCAGGAAGAGAATAACTGTTAGCATAGCACCACATGAAAAAAGGAGCAGAATGAGGCCATTCGGCCCATCTAGTCTGATCTGCCATTCAATAATTTCTTTTCTGTTCCTCAACCTCATTCTCCTGCCTTCCCTCAAGAATCCTTGATCCCGTTATAAAACAAAAACTTATCAATTTGTATCTGTGTCGACGTGTGCATATGTTTGTCCATCTGCTTGTCATCTGGGTATTTGTGCTTCTACGTTTGTCTTTCTGTGCATCAGCCTGTGTGTTTTTATCTATGTTTGTGTCTATTTGTGTGTGACTCTATATGTCTGCGTGTGTTTCTACGTTTGTGTATGTCTATTCCCTTGTATGTATTGTGTTTGTTCGTATAATGGGGTGATACCAATAATTCTGTGTATTTCTGTGTCTGCATCTCTGTGCAGTGAGGTAACTGTATTTGGGGGTGGGGGGTGTGGGAGTTAAAGGACTGTCGTTTGAAATGCCAATGTGTTTACAGTGAGAATTGTCTTTCACTGAGCACTGCTCTTTAATCGGTCAGTGGGACATGGATGTTTCAGAAATTTCACGCGAGGCATCCCAGTCCGCTTCATCTTGTACTAGGTTCCTCCCACATGGCGGGTGTGGGGGAGGGGTGAGGGAATGGATATTGGGCACTCCACCACCCGGCTTGGCTATTTCTGTCCTATTCCAGACTTTTTCTCTTGGAATAGAAGAAAGGGATGGATGGAGTGAGGGCAGGAGTGGATGGCCTTGCAGTTAGTGCTGGTGGAGGTGTATCTGGGAGGAATTGTGAGTCGTCCGGAATGAGACAGTCGACAGTTTTGAATCCATATAGTATTATTAATGTGTGGGCGTATTGCGTAGGTGACAGAAAAAGTGTGGGAAGGAAGTTGCTGAATTCAATAGTGAGTGAGGTAGTGCCTAAGCCTTATTTGGAGATAGAGCATGAGGATTTTCTGGGGATAGATGCTATAACAGATATACAGAGAGGGTGACGGAGCAGAGAGAATTCGGTGACCATTATCCTGAGACAGCCGGGAGGATATTGATGCTTGTCCTGTATTGATGGAGATATCTTTAGATCATCTCAGCGTCAAGGTGAGCCTCCCCGAATGTCCTTTCCAAGTCTATCACTAATAATGACACAGACCTGTCCCTCCAAGTCTACGGAATCAGTTTATGTAGAACTTACAAAGAGCAAGGCACAGCAAATATTGCTGTGTTATATATCGGTTGTAGAAAATCTGAACATCATATGCTCTGGGAATTAGATATGCAAGTATCAAGGATACCGCAGTTTTGTAGGATGTTCTCAAATTGCATCTAAACTGTATTAACTAAGTGACTGCTTATGCTGTGCAAAATAAATTCTGTACGTGTATGTGAGGTGGGTTGAAGAGTATGTTGTGAAGCAAACTATAGAGCAGTTTATTTTGGGTTTGTTGTGTGATCAGAAGGAAGAGTTAATGACCTTGCTCTGAATCAGCTTTGAAGTAACAGAGACATTAATAAGGTGCAGTTTACACGGTGTCTGCATGAATATAGAATGCTTGAACGTTCTGGTTAAAAATCATGGTAGCCTGGAGGCTAAAGGGTCAAGTTCCCTCCAGTGAATTGGGAAAGTACAATATAACATACAGTGGGAGGCAAGCCATGTTTGTTGGAGTCAGAGAGTCAGACAACACAGAGACAGGCCCTTCAGCCCAAACACGTCCATTCCCACCAAACTGTCCATCCACGCTAACCCCATTTCCCTGCTGTTGTCCTGTATCTTTCTAATCCTTTCCTGTCCATGTATTTGTACAAATGCCTTTTAAATGTTGCGAATGTGCCCGCCTCAAACTCTTCCGCGGGCACATCATTCCATATGCGTATCACCCCTGTGTGAAAAGCAGTTGGTCCTCAGGTTCCCTTTTATTGTTTCCCCTCTGACATTAAACTGATGCCCTCTTGTCCGTGATTGCCTAACCCTGGAAAAAGGAACTGAGTGCATTCACTCTGTCCGTCCTTCCCATGATCTTATACACTTCTCTCAGATTCCCCCTCAGCCTCATACATCTTAAGTAAAAAGTCCTAACTTGTCCAACCTCTCCCAATAACTCAAACCATTGAGATCTTTGCAACATTCTTGTAAATTTCTTCTGCACTCTTTCCAGTTTAATACCATCCTTCCCATAGTAAAGTGAACACAGCTGAACATAACGCTCCCAGTATGGCCTCACCAACATCCTGTATAATTGCAACGTAAATATACACTGATGAAAGCCAGTGTGCCAAAAGCTTTCTTCACTGCCCTGTCTACCTCTGAATCAAATTTCAGAGAACCATGCACATGAATTCCAAGGTCCCTCTGTTCCACTACACTCCTTAGGACCCAACCATTCAACTTGAAATTCCTACCTTGATTTGACTTTCTTAAATGCAGGAACTTACACTGATCTATATTAAAATCCATTTGCCATTTCTCAGCCACTTCTCCAGCTGATCAAGGTACTGCTGTATTTGCTGAAATTTCTGATAACCTTCCTGAGTCTCCACGATGCTGCCTATTTTAGTGTTGTCTTCAAACTTACAAATTTGCCTGTTTATTCTCATCTAAACCACAGATATATGTAATATGTAGTGGGCGAAGCAGTAACCCGTGAGGCTTTCCATTAATCACAGGCCTCCAGGCTGACAAGCATCCTTCCACTATTACCCTCTGCTTCCAACCAACAAGGCAACTTTGCATCTCATTTGGCAGCTCCTCCCCAATTTCATGCGATCTAACCTTCCAGAGCAGTGTACCATTTGGAACCTTATTGAAGGCCTTACTGGAATCCATAAAGACTGCATACACCATTCTGCCCTCCTCAACGTTGCTAGTCACTTAATCAAAGAATTTGAACAAATTTGTGAGCCATGATCTCTCATGCACAAAGCCGTGCTGAGTTTGATGTTGGGCTTTTCCCCTAAATGTTGGTTTTCCTGTTCCTCGGATGCTGCTTGCTCCGCTGTGCTTTTCCAGCACCACTCTAATCTTGCTCCTAATCACACCCTGTCTTTCCAAATGCATTTATAACTTATCTCTCAGAACCTGTTCAAGTAAATTACCTACAACAGATTTTACATTTACTGGTCTATAGCTCCCGCGTTTTTCTTTGTAGCCCTTCTTGAGTAAGGACACAGCATTCGCTGTCCCCCAGTCCTTCGTGACTTCGCCCGTTGGCCAGCGATGATGCAAAAATATCAGCCAGGGCTTCGGCAATTCCTTCTATGTCCTCCTGCAGTGTTCCTGAATATATATGGTCAGGACGAGGAAATTTACAGAAATATTGCAAAGTCTTTTTATTTCAGGTACAAACACCAAAGAAAGGAAAAGTGACACAATGATGTTGAACATAACAAATTCGAAAATGTATTAATCATAGGAAATGGCTTCAGATGAATTTCAGTCATTGTGGAAACCTGAGAATTCTCAGAAATTCACGATCCAGAAACAAGGGCCATGAAACTGATAAGGAAATCAAAAATAGAACATGAATGCTAACAAACAGGAACAAAAACACTGCATAAATCTACAATCTGTATTTCAAAGGAAACAAAGTAAAAGCAAGGTCAAATATGGAAATTGGTAATTGGGAGAGGAGAGTTTATTGTGAAGAACAGGGAAATGGCCAAGAAAATAATCAGCTGCTTTGTATCTGTCTTCAAGGAGGAAGATCCATAAAATCAGCCAGTAATACCAAGTGAACATGTAGCGCTTGTGCAACTGAAGACAAAAAGTCAATTTATATCAGGAACAAGGTAGTATTTGAAAGTGTAAATGGATTGAGCATTGCTCAACCTGACAAACCTGACGTACTTCATGTTAAAATGTCAGACTTAAATCAGCAACAGAAGTATTAATTGCACTGTCGATGGCTGTGTTTTATTTTCCTGTGTATTCTGCAGAGGTCGGAAGCCATTCGAGATAAATGGAAGTTAGTAAACGTGGTCCAAGCACTATAGATTAATGGAAGGGATCCAAACATCTATAAAGGGAAGAAGCCATAGTTTGGAGAACTGCCGACCAATTAACTTGACATCTGCAGGGAAACTGTTGTAATCTATTACGCAGCATGTGATAATGGATATTTAGAAATTAATAGGATCAATGGAGAGAATCCACATGTATTTCTGGCAGACGTCTAACTCGATGTGCTATTAGTTGTTAGACCCCATCTACCACCCCCTGAGAAAAGGAACAGAAAGTGACTTCGCCACAGGAAGTGATATCAACAACCCAAAGAAACCCTTAAAAAGAAAGCAGGAATGTGTAGCATCACTTCGCCAGAGGTCCACTGAAGATGTTACCTAGTAAGGTAAGGAAACGTCGGGAAATGAACCTGCCAGCTCAGCGAGCGAACCTGCATCCATTATGTACAGTATTGGTGACCCAATCTGAGAAAAAATATACTGACCACAATAAAATTGCAATGGACGTTGTCCAGATTAATCTCACAGATGGCGGGATTGTTGGATGAGGAAACTCGGCCTATGTTCTCCAGTGTTTCAAAGAATGAGAAGTGGGTCACAGTGAGATTTACAAAATTCACAAAACATATAACAAATGGGAAATTAACAGGACGCTTCCCTGGCTCCCCAATCCAAATTCAAGGCAAATAATGGCAAGATAAGGGATTGGCCACTTAAGACTGTAACTTTGAGGAAATTCATCACTCGGTGAGAACTGCCTAAAACAGGGTCATAGAAACCTGCTGGCAGTGTAAGATTAAGGAAAATCTCCAGATATTCTGCAAATGTGTCAAGCAGAAATGAATAACAAGGGAATAGATACGAGTCATTAATGACTTGCCAAGTTGCATCCAAATCAACTTAGTGTTAGGAGACAGAGGGTAGTGGTTGAAGGCTGTTTGTGTGACTCGAGACTGATGTCCAATGGTGTATCACAGGGATCAGTGCTGTGATTCGGAGATGCTGGTGTTGGACTGGGGTGAACAAACCTAAAAATCACATAACACCAAATTATAGTCCAGCAGGTTTATTCAGAGGCACGAGCTTTCAAAGCACACAACCACCTCATGAAGAAGCAGCGCTTCGAAGTTAGTGCCTCCAAATACACCGGTTTTAGTATAACCTGGTGTTGTGTCATCGTTATCCTTATTATTTGGGGTATTCATAAATGATGCAGCTGTGAATATAGGCGGGGGTGCTGGGAGTGTGACAACTAATTTTGTGTTTGATACAAAGATTGGCCGGGTGGTTGGCAGTGAGGAGGAAGGTCTTATGTTGCAGCAAGATACAGATGGAATGGTCAGATGGGCAGAGCAATGGCAGATGGAATGTAACCTTAATAAATATGATGTGATACAGTTTGGAAGAAGGAACTGGACATGGAGTACTCAATGAATGGCAGCACACGAGGAAGCTCAGAGGGTGTTTCTCCACACTTCCCTGAATATGACTAAATGCGTTAATGCACAATTTTGAAAAAAACATAAGGGACCGTAAACGTAATCTTTATTCATCAAGGCATAGATTATAAGAGCTATGCAGAACTTTGGTTTGGCCAAGATGGAGTACTGTGTGTAGTTCTGGGAACCACATTACGGGAAGGATCTGATTGTAGTGGAAGGGGCTCAGAGGAGATTCACCAGGATGTTCCCAGGGCTGGAACATATCAGCTATGGAGAGAGGCTGGATAACCTCAGGTTGTTTAGTTTGGAGCAGAGGAGGCTGAGGCGGCCGTGATTCAGAAGGATAGGATTCTAAGGGACATGGACAGGGTGGATAGACAACAGCTGTTCTTTTTAGTCAAAGGGCCAAGAACAATGCAGCACATTTTAAAGTGAAGGGAATTGAGGTTTGTTTTTCATCCAGAGGGTGTTGGGGTCAGGAATGTCCTTCCTGAGAGAAGTTGTCATGGTAACTTCACAACCATTAGAAAATACACGGCTGTGCACTTGAAATGCCATAAGATTAACTGCTACGGGACTTGTGTCGGAAAATGGGACTAATGTAGACAGTGCTGTATTGTTGATGGGACAAAGTCTGTGCTTCTGTGTTTGTATGGCTGTGGAAGGTCAATCATTGAGTAGTTTAAGATACGAATTGATGGGTTTCTGAAGAGTATATTAACAAGGGTTTTAAGATTGAACTTGTAATATCTTATGAAAATATGTCAGTGGCAAAATTAAGTGGACAAATGTGCAGCTTTCTTACAGTCTGATAGCAGTGAATTGAGGACCGGGAAAAGGCAGAACTATGGAGCAAATACTTTAGTTATGTCTTCACAGAAGAAAACAAAACAAAAAAGAAAACTTCCCAACAATCCTAGTGAACATTAGTCTGTTGAGAAAAAAGGAATAGAATGACATTTGCAACCAAACACTCTTAGAGGAAGTATTGGAACTGAAAGTAATGAGCACAGATAAAGTTAACCGAGATTGATCAAATGGGAATCATAATTAAGAAAGTGACGTTTAGCATAATTATGGAGAAGCAATCAATGCAATATAATTGCATTTTCAGAAAGATTTTTGATAAAGCCCAAAGCCTATTATGCAAATTCAAATCCTCTGGGACTGGGACTAATATGGTTTTAGAATGGGAGAGCGGGCAGGAAGCAGTGACTAGGAATAAAACAATGGGTTTATTTGAAAGGAAGGCTTGGAAGATATAGCAAGGATCGGGGTTTGGGCTCCAGCTATTCCCAATACACAACATATATTTTGTTGAGTGGATCAAATTTAATATTTCCAAGTTTGCTGATGGCACTAAACAATATCGGATTGTGAGTGGGTGTGCTGGATGTCCAAAAAACTGCAAGATGATTGCGACAAGTGGAGTGTCTGGGTAAATACGTAGCAGATGGAGAGCAATGAGGGGTGGGTGATATGGTCTATGGGGCATATGTGATATTGTGACCTTTGATGGTAAAAACAGAACGGGAGCCTATCATTTGAAAAGGGATTGTTTGAAAAATGTTGATCTATAAAGGAACTTAAGCTGCATTTTTGTTTCCTCCTGTGCAACCCTCCGAGGTCAGTGTAGGGCAATGAGATCTGAATCCAGAAGTCAATACTGGGAATGGCATTGGCACGCTGACCAGTATACACAGACCCAACACGTGGGGAGGTGTAGCATTGAAAAGGATCTGGATCTCCCTGTGCACTGGTCACAGAAAGCAATTTTGCAGGAGCAGAAAACAGATAGGCAGATAAATAGTGTATTCACCTTCATTTCAGGGGGATTTGAATCCAGGAGTAAGGGTGTTTTACTGCAGCTGAGCAGGGCCTTGGTGAGACCTCATCTCGCACATTGTACAGTATGTTATGCAGTTTTGGTCTCCTTACCCAATAAAGGAGAAACCTGACATTGAGGGAGAGCAGTAAAGGATAATCAGACTGATCTCTGGGATGATAGGCTTGTTGTGGAGCAGAGTTTGGGGCGGCTATGCCTGTATTCCATGGGCTTTAGGAAAATGAGTGACGATCTCAGTGAAACATATAAAACTCTGTTAGGGCGAGACAGATTGGAAACAGGGGTGACAATTCCCCTGGCTGGGACTTCAAAACAAGGGGCCACAGTATTATGTACAGACAGGCCACTCTGCATTGAGATGTGAATAAATGTCTGCACTCAGATACTGGTGAACCTGGGGTACTATCTCACAGTTAAGGCTGTGGAAACCAAGGCACTGAATATAAATATGCATTTCTGGAAACTAAAGGGATAGGGAGACAGCAGGGTATTGTGTGAAGATAGAGGATCAGATACCATCACACGTTGTTGTCCAATAACGTGGTAGCTGCGTTCCTGTGCATCACTGTGTTGCAGAAAATCATGCAATATTAATAATGTGGTCTATGGGGAAAAGAGGATAATGGGCGAACTGCAAAATATCAGTAAAAAACAAAAAATAAAGTTAGTCTAACACACACTAGCACAGTCTAATTAAACCTTTAAATCATATATTGTAATGAAATAGTGTTAATAATGACAATTCAGTCACTGGCTACATCCCTGTACCTTTCACCAAGCTCTTCACCAGAAAGCGCTCAGGACTGACTGACCACGTGATGCCAACATGGAATTCCAGTTCTCCTGAAGATTCTCCCCCGGTTTGAAATAAAGTTCCTTCTAATTGGAGAGAGCAATTCCCTGTTTCAAGCTCAGGTTCAAAGCTTGCAGAGCGGATTACATTCCTGTTTTAGCTGAACACTCAGAGGGTGCATTTGGCAGACAGAGGATCCTGAAGCTGGGTTTTGTTGTACAGATGGTGCCTGGCAAGGAATCGCGTCACCTTGAGCGGGAGCTCACTTTATAGAAAAAAGGTGCACAATTCACGAATCGCATTGCAGTCAAATCACGTTGAATAAACACGCGTTATCAGAGAAATGCCTGTATATTGAATCGAGGAGCAAGATTGATGGACTGAAGGTCTACAACAGTTCTTATTTTACATTTCACAATGTTTAAACATATTAATAGATATGAACACTGTGTCGGGAAAACTGCTTTGAGGAGATTTTCTCAATGAAGTAGAATGGGGAAGGCTCAATGTGTTGAATGACCTACTCCTTTCCCGATGTTTCTGTGCAGCCTGTGGGAAAGCTCTGTAAATGTTGTCACAAGCTCTCAGATGTGAGGAAGGAGGACTCTTCAGCGTCAATAGGACTGTGATTCCCGTTCCCTTTTCTGATATCGAGGCTGGTGCCGGTTATTCTGTCTGTTTATTTCCTTTAAGACCTCGGAGCAGTGTGATACAATTGAGTGTCTTGCTTGGCCATTTCAGGGACCATTGAAGACTTTATCACATGTCTATGTGTCTGGAGTCACTTTTAGGCCAAACAAGGAAAGCACGGGAGATTCACTTCCTGGAAGTACGTTGGGGAATGAGATCGAAGTTTACAATCAACATTGTAAGCAAGGTCATTGTTACAATCACCAGATTCTAGATCTTGATATTTTATTAACTTCCACCAGCTGCCAGAGCATTTTCCTGCATTGGATTAGTAATCCAGTGACATTTCCACATCAGCACCATCACCACATAGGAACCTATCAGAAACCACAATGGGCGGGTTATTTCTGGACTGCTTGACAGCTCTGTCAAAAAGAACTCCCACCAATTTGATTATCGTGAAGGGACTGAGGGGGTGGTAAATGGTCAGAATGTAATTATTCACCTATTAGGGGACCAGACATAGTTGAGTAATTTTCCACATTGCTGAAAATGTGTTGCTGAAAATGTGATGCAGTCGTCAGGCAGCATCCAAGGAGTAGGAGAATTGACGTTTCATGCATGAGCCCTTCTTATCCTGCTCCTTGGATGCTGCCTGACCTGCTGCGCTTTTCCAGCAACACATTTTCAGCTCTGGTCTCCAGCATCTCCAGTCCTCACTTTCTCCTCGATAAATTTCCACATTGCCAGGGAGTTGTCAGAGTTGGAGCTGGAATGAAACAGCTTCCCGAGGGCCACGGGTTGTTGTGCAGCATAAGTCTTCAGTTCTATTGTAGGAATGGTGTCAGGGTCCATTGTCTTTGTCGTATCTACTGTGTTCAGCGGTTTCTTCATGTCTCATGCAGCGAATCGAATTGGTTGAACACCGCCATCTATGATTCTGTGGATATCATGGCGAGGATGAGGTGGATCAATCCTTCAACACCTCTGGCTGAGGATAGTGCAGATACTAAATCCTTGTCTTTTTCACTGATGTGCCAGGCTGTTCCATTATTTAGGATGGGGATATTTCTGATGTCCTCTCCTCCAGTAAGTTTTGTAATAGTACATCGACATTTATGTCTGGATGTGGCAGGATTGCAGAGCTTAGACCTGATCTGTTGGTCTTGGGATCATTTTGTCCTCTCTATCAGATGTTAGTTCTGCTGTTTGGAATGAAACCATTCAAGTGTGGTAGCTGTAATGGGTTGTGATCAGCTTTAGGTACACATGGTTCTGACCGTGGCAAGTTCACCCACTCTCGTCACTGAACCATTGCTCGGCTTGATGATAATGGTAGACTGATGGAATATCCTGGGGAAAATGTTACAGATTATGTTTGAATACAATCCTGCTTCTGTTGCTGCTGTTGTCTACAGCATCACATGAAAGCCCAGTTTGAGTTGTAATATCAGCAATTCAATTCTACTGTCTGTCCCCCAGTTAACATCGAGACCCAGTCACCCATCAGCCGTGTACTCAGTGACCGCACCTGGTTTCTGATGCAGTAATATTTCCATTTTCATATTCTCATTCTGCTGAGGGTTCTCCTTGGTGCCATGCTTCCAATTTGTTACATTACTCAAACCCTTTAATATATTCATCTGAATCTTTTCCTTGCTCGTCATGCCATCTGCGTTTGAATTGAATGTGTTTCCCTCTAGTTTTCTCCCTGACCATGATTCAGAGGTCTGTGGTGTCAGTGATATCAGCCTTATGCAGTTTCTGAGCGAATGAATGTGTGCACTTCAGTTCCCAGTGTAGGGCGCTCCGTGTTGGACAGGGCGTTTGAGCAGCTTTCAAACACGTCATTGGAACTTGTTCAAAAACAGAAATTCCTGAAGAAATAAAGCAGCTCTGGTGGCATCTTCTGTAGTGAATGCAGAGTTAATCTTTCGAGTCCAGTGGCCCTCTACAAAGCCCGCAGTTTCTTCAGCAATTTTTGCATTTATTTTATATTTATTTCCAGTATCCATAGTTATTTGTTTCATTCAAAATTTGTGCTGTGCCTATTCGTTTCTGAAGAACCTCAGCAGGTCTGGCAGCATCTGCAGAGACAGAGAAACTGAGTTCGCATAACAAGACCAATGTGACTTGTTCTGAACTGAAAAGGGTTGGCTTTTTAATCCCTTGCGGAGATGGGGGATGGGTGACTTGGAAAAGAGGGCGTGGCAAAAGATAAACGGGCTATTAGCAGTGGTGAACGAGAAGATGATGCAAAATGGGTTTAAATTAAGATGTGAATGGGGGAAAGGGGTTCTCTCTCGTTGAGTGTAAGATAAAGAAGACACAACCACACAAGGCCATAGGGAGAACAGGAGAGAGAATGTTGTATTATATAGATCTCGATGTATACGTTTTCACAGTTTCCATCATCACTGCCTTCACAGTATGGAATTCAGATGCTTGACCTCTTATTAGCACGAGTAAGAGTTTCATGCTGCCTTAGTTTTGTAACATAGAGCAAAACTAACAGTATGAAGTTTGGGCTGTTATCTACACC
Source organism: Chiloscyllium punctatum (assembly GCF_047496795.1). NCBI lineage: Eukaryota > Metazoa > Chordata > Chondrichthyes > Orectolobiformes > Hemiscylliidae > Chiloscyllium > Chiloscyllium punctatum. Next base: position 22,456,702 of record NC_092755.1, read on the forward strand.
TGTCATTTTTAATATTCTTTCAAATTTGCAGTGCTGATCGTTAAACGTTTGATCTTGAAGTTAGTATCAGATGGAGTGTATGAGTTTGAGGAGTGGCATTCTAGAAGTTTATAATATCATGGGAGGCATGGGTAGAGTGAATAGTGAAGGTCTTTTATGTTGGATCGGGGATTTCAAACACAGATGCATAGCTTTAAGGTGGAAGGGGGGAAACTTGAAAGGGACAAAGGGACAACTTTTTTTACACAGAGTGTGATGTATGTATAGAATGAACTGCCAGAAAAACAGTGGGAGATGCAAGTACATATTTCAAAGACATTTAGACCAACATATGAATGGGAAACGTTTAGAGGCATATGGGCCAAGTGCAAGCAGATGGGATTATTATAATTTAGAAAACCTGGTCAGCATGGACAAGTTGGACCAAAGGGTCTGTTCGTGCACGATATAACTGTATGAATGTAGAAATTGACGAAAATGTACGAAAAGATATGATGTAACAAATTGGTAAGAAATATAAAAACAAGCATCATGAGCTTTTCTGTCAACATTAAAAAAAAGCTTGAAGATTTGTGTGTGAGCTGAGGGGGAAGTGAAGTGAGGAAAGTACATTGAGGCCATTAGGGGGGTGTGACTGGAGAACTGACCAAAGGGAACAGGCAGGTAATTTACACTAGTAATTTAAATCACTCCTCATGAGGAAAGTAGTGTAAGAATGTCAATGGTATAAACAAAGTGGTAACAGGAGGGAAGTTATTGAACTGTCTCTAACAAAAGGTACAAGGTATTTACCTAACAGGTAAGAATAAGGGTAGGCAGGTCAGCAGTAATTCATAGTTAATTTTAAAAGAAGTAGTCACAGAGTGACTAGTGACATTGTGTGAAATATTTCATAACTCTTTGGATTACAGGAGTGTTCCATTGAAACTGGAGATCTTCCAATGTGGTGCCTATCTTGAAGAAAGGAATGAGACAGAACGCAGGAACAATTTAGCCTAACCATTATTGGTGGGAATCTGCTAGAGCTTGTTATTAAGGAAGGAATTGCAGGGCAGTTAGAAAATCTTAATGCAGAGTTGGCATGGTTTTGTGAAGGGGAAACTATTTTTGCTCTGTCACAACATACAAATTCTTCTTTGGAGATCCCTGAGAAGGTCAAGATTAGAGTCATGCTGGAAAAGCACAGCAAGGCAGGCAGCATCCAAGGAGCAGGAAAATCAATGTTTCGGGCAGGAGCCGTTCATCAGGAATTCCTGAGAAAGTGACAAGCAGATTTGATAAAGGGCACTGGTTAACATGAGACTTTCCAGAAAGTTTTCACAAGGTATCACAAAATAAACGTTCTGACACAAGACAGAGGCTTGTAGTATGATGAATAATATATTTGCATGGGATAATGGTTGCTTAACACATAGAAATCGGAGTGTCAGGATTAATGGATCTTTATGATAAAGGTGTATCTACTGGATTACCACAAATATCAGGCCGATGGCATCAGTTATGTACAATCTATACTGATAGCCTGACGGCGGGAGCTGAGTGCAATATACATTGGAGTTAGTGGATCACTTTGCGAACCAAAATGCAGGCTGCTATTTAATGAAGAGGACTCCCAAAAAAGGAGTAGTACAAAGGGATTGGAGTGTTCCTGAGTATGAAACGTAACGTCAGCATGCTGATGCAGCAAGTAACTAGGTTGGTTCATGAGGCAGCTTCCTGGGATGAAAGGGTTGAATTATTGAATACATTTAAAATGGTGAGGAGATTATTCATTGTGGTTGAAATGAATGAGGGTGATATTACTGAAATGTACAAGATACAGAGGGGGCTTGACAAGGTAGATGCTGAGAAGGTGTTTCCCCTGAGTCTCGAACTCGAGGCGGTAGATACCGAATAAGAAATATTGATTTCAATCTGAGGTGAAAAATGAAGCATTCTCTCAGAAGGTAGTGAATGTCTGGAATTCCCTAACCCAGAGAGTTGTGGAGGGATACAAGGAATTGGGTAGGAAAGTGGAGTTGAGCTCGGAAGTAGATCAGCCATGTTCTTATTGAATGAGAATTCAGTCTTGAGGGGCCGAATAGCCGTCTCATGTTCCTACTTCTTAGTCTTTTATGTCATGCTTTTGGAAAGTAATTGGTTATTTTCCTGGAAGTCGTGTTGTACAATGTTGCATTCGGGAGAGGAGAAAATTTGCCTGAGTTAATCCTGGATGGGATATGGGATCTGCATTTAAAGCAATTCCAGAGCAGAAGTTACAGAGTGAGGAAGCATGGAAAAAAGGATTGCGGCTGGGGGCCACTTTATGATCTAAGCCTAGAATTTCCAAGTGCATTTCCGAAACTACACCTAACCATCAGCGTGGCTTCGATCTGGCTGTTTGTAGCAGGTCCGAAGGGAGGAATGGAACATCAGAACATAGGGCTGAGGGACACGAGTGGGCTGAACGGTCCTTTGACACTAACCCACCAGTAAATAAGGTCATAGCTCATCTCATTGTGGTCCCAGCTGCACCTTTCTCTCCTTGCACCATTATCCCTGATTCACCTGTCTATGGAAAATCAGACAAAGCCAGCCTCGATATAATATAATGATTCAGCCATCCCAAACTTCTGGGAAGGGGAATATCCACTTGAGTGAAATCCGACTTTGTGAATTTTTCCTCACTCCGGTTCTGACTGATGTTGGAGGGTGTCACTGTTTCCTTTTCTCGTCCCACTACTCCACTGTTCACAACAAATTTTAAATGTAACCGGGTCGGTGATATGACCGATGATAAAGGTTTCAGACGGGGTCAGGTTCAGTGATAGGAACAAGTCAGGCAGATTTCTTTCGTCAGCCGCAGGTAACTAATAGGGCTAACGGAGCAGCGTGATAGATTTGTGGTAAACACTGCTACCTCATATCAGCAAGGAGCTCAGCTCAATTCCAACCTCGTCCAACACTCTATGTGGAGTTTGAACATTCTTCCCGTGTCTGTGTGGGTTTCTTCCCAGTTCTCCAGTTTCCTCCCACAGTTCAAAGATGTGCAGCTTAGTTTGATTGGCCATGCTAAATTACCGATTAGTCAGTTTATTTTTGTTTTCTCAGGGTGTAGTGAGTCTTTGGAACACTCTTCCCTGCAGACCATTCGAGGCAGAGATATTGAGTATTTTTGAGGCAAGGTTCATGAATCACAAAGGAGTCAAGGATTCTCGAGGAGTGGGCAGCAATGTGCAGTGTTGGGAAAATGTAGTCAGTGGTACTGAATGACACGGCTTCAGAATATGCAGGAATTAAATGAAATGATAACATCAATAAGGTTTTACCGGGAAAACAAGATGGCAGCGATCTGAAAGGTCAGCTTTGCTGATCTCTGTACCACAATAATGCTCTACCCCACCCCACCACAGTCATTTACTTACAATTGAACACTAAAAGAGCTACAGAATCCTCACTAATGCCATTTTGTCAAGTGGAAATGACAAAATATGGGAAAGGATCGAGTAAGTCCCAACACACAGCGCACCCGTCAGAAGCTTTCAGCATGTCTGTGGCCGCACCTGTAACACCCTCTGTTCGTTTAATGGACCGAGTCACTCACCAGGACTTGGTCACCGAGTTCACCAAGTTACGGGAAATGACTGAAACCATGATTGAAGACAAATTCAGCGGGAGGATAGAACCACTCTCAGCAGTGCTCCAAAAACATGAGCAGCAACTTGAAAGCCTTGGAAACAGAACGGATGAGGTCGAGAGCCAAACTGTAGGGGCAGAGACTGTGATCAATTCCTTTAAGGAGCGGATCCTCACCTTTGCAAAACAGGTCCGTAACTTAGCTGAACAAGGTGACGTCCTCGAGAACAGGGACAGGATGAAGAATGTTCACATAATCGGTCTGGTGGACCGGACATAGGGTGATCAGTCAGTGAGTTTTTTTTGCGAGAACTGGCTGCAAAGATTCCTTCACAACAAAGCTGAAGAGGGACGGGTGAAGAGTGAGACAGTTCATCGGGTTACGGTGCGCAGGTCATACTCAGACCAACGCCCTCACCCTGTCCTTGTGCTATTACATTGGTGCAAGGACAAACAAAGACTTAGGGAAGCCTCCAGAATACAGGGAAGAGACCCGAAGAGGGCTTCAGGATTATGTTCTTCCAGGTCTTTTCAGCGGCAGTGATTCAGAAAATAAAATCTTTCGATGATAACAAGAGAAGATGAAGGGAACTTGAGATTCAGTATTCCTTAATGAACTCAGCGGTGCTCCGTATGCACTAGTGGATCTTTCAATAGATCCACTAACTCTCCAGAGGTTGTGAAAACTTTGTGGGCACTTTAAAGTAGGCTGGATGCGTTAATGGAAAGCGATAACCTTGTTTCTCTTTTTTAAAAGAAAGTTTGATGGCAGTTTCTGGTATTAAGCAGTGTTAAATTATAGACCGGGCTGGATAGAGTACATACTTTTAACTCCTTCATTAGTATTAATGCTCGTTTTTCTCTTGTTTAGTTTGTGTGTTGCGTTGGGCTCAAGCTGGACGGAGTTATGAAGGTGATCGTGATGACTGAATGCCTACCTAAGGGCAGTTCAGTCCCGATGTTTGTGATTAATTGCCCTGGATGCAGTATTTATAAATGGGCAGAAGATAGAGATTTGTGACGTGAAAATGCTCCCAGTCGACGGGGGGTAAATGCCCCTCCTGAGTGCCATTGGCACTTTGTATCTTTTTTTGTATTTGTATGTATTTAGTTTTGGAACGTTTTTGAGAGCTTATTAGTTGTAGTAGCTTTAGGTTGTATGTTTTTTTAGGCTCTATGATTCTGTTTTCATTGGTGCTCAGCGATTTGTAATTCGAGTTCTTCCTCTCTGGATTTCAAATATTGTTTCAGTGTATAATGGCAAATGTCGTGCTTAAATGGTGTATCTAGAACATTAAGGGGAGCCATTCGCCAGTTAAGAAAAAGGAGAGGGTGGATATTGTCGTATTGCAGAGATGCACTTTGATGACAAGGAACATTTGACATTACAGCAAGGTGGGTTTGATCGGGTTTATTTCTCATCTTTTAACACGAGGAATAAGAGAGAAACCATACTGGTGAGGAAGAATCTTTCATTTAAATTAGTAGATTGTATTAGATACCCACGGGAGGATTATAACCCTCAAAGATATATGGGGAACAAAGCAATAGTTTGAATGTTTATTGCCCCCGGTTCACTGCCGGAAATTCCTGATAGATGCTTTTTCCAAATTAAGTAACCTTTCTTCGTCGCACATTATCGTAGGAGGAGACTTCAATTGTCTTTTGCACCCACAGTGGACAGTATGCCCAAAGGCTCCAAGCACCATTTTTCCAATCTAAGCAATTAGTGGATTTTTGTGTGGAACTGGGGCTGGTGGATGTATGGAGGCAGATCCACCTCATAAACAGGGATTTTATTTTCTTCTTTAACCCGTAGAAATGCCACACTAGTGTTGATGTCTTCCTCACCTTGCAGCAATCTTCAATTCAGTGGTGTTCTGGACAATTGGGAATATTACCATTTCTGACCATGCAGCTGCATACTTATTGGTTAAGATCAAGGGAAATATAGCAGGTTCAAGACACTGGCTAATCCCTTTATTCTTAAGGATATTAAGTACATTGAGTATTTCTGTAATGAATTCAGATCTTTCTTAGCCATTAATTCAGATTCAACCAGTAACACACCCATTCTATGGGAATTGCTAAGGCTTATGCCAAAGGAACAATTCCTTAGGATGCGGCAGAAGCTGGAGCAGGAGCGCTTGCTCCAGGCACTGTTGAAGGCAGCCGAGAGGGCACACTGTGATAGACCCTCGGTGGCTCGGCTGTAGAGGATCACAACGCTTCGGTTTGCTGTGAATTCCATGCTCACACAGACAGCCAAGCACGAACTTACTTTTGCAAAACAAAACCGGGCAAGAAGTTAGCCTATCTTGCGATGAAAAAGAGAGCCCCAATGCCATTACCTCAATTAGGGAAGGTACTGGGACCCTTTCCTGCGATCCCATAAAAATTAAAACAGCATTTCGGAGATTTTACTCTGAATTATATCAGTTTGAGCATTATGAGGATAGATGGATTAAGCTGGAATCTTTCTTCAAGAACTTGGACCTTCCAGGGGTAACCCCCGAATAAGAGTCTTGCCTTCATTCACCACTGTCAGTGCTGGAGGGTGTAAAGCAGCTTCCAGGCGGAAAGGCGCCCGGTCCTGACAGATGTCCACGTGTGTTTTATGAGGAATTTATAAACCTGTTGTCAGAGCCGATGCTTACTATGTTCGTCACTCACACATCCCACCATCCTTAAGAGAGGCTCATATCTCTCTTATTCTGAAGAAAAGGAAGACACCGAAAGATTGTGCTTCCTATCGGCCTATCTCACTTCGAAATATTGATTTCAAAATTCTGTCTGAGTCCCTCACATTGAGGATGGAAACTATTTATCCTTCCATTGTCAAGGTATACCAAACCAGCTTATAAAATGCTGCAGATATTCCAACAATGTTAGCAGATTACTCAATATGATCCAAGCGTGTCAACAGCAAATTAAGCAGCTATTAATGATCTCTTTTGATGCAGGGAAGACATTTGCTTGGGTTGAGTAGCTGTATCTCTTCTATACGTTAGAATGGTTTGGTCTCAGCAAAGTTTTTATCAAGTGGGTGAGGGTCCTTGAAAGTGACACTCTGTGTGCGATCCTGTAAAATTATTATTTCTAGAGGCAGTCGACAAGGTTGTTTACGCCAGTGTTGTTTACGATAGTGATTAAGCAACTGGCGAAGGGCATCTGCAGGGACCCCAACA